>NC_080165.1:55132979-56332979 GCF_950295315.1 Erinaceus europaeus
AACGTGAGGCTCCCCGCAGACCTGGCACCCTAGCAGCAGCCAACCCAGCACTTGTGTTTAGGAGCTTCTCAGGGTGAATTTTAATCTGACAAGATGGTGTGGGAGAAATGGCAGAGCTGCTTTCATTATGGTGGGAAAATAAATATCAGTTGCTCATAGCAAGGAGCTGGAGGCAGACTTTGATAGAGATTGTAGGATCCGGGGACAGGTGGTGGCACACCTGGTTAAGCACGTATGTTATCATGTGCAAAGACCAGGGTTCAAGCCCCTGCTCCCCACCTGCAGGGAGGAAGCTTTACAAGTGGTAAAGCAGGTTTTCAGGTATCTATCTTTGCCTATTTAATCTATCTATCTATCTATCTATCTATCTATCTATCTATCTATCTATCTATCTATCTTTCTATTTCCCCTCCCCTTTCAATTTCTGTCTGTCCTATCTAGTATAATAGAAAGGAAAAAGGGGAAAAAAGTAAATCTTTAAAACAAAACAAACGAACAAAAAACATTATAAAAGCGGTCCCAGGAGGTGGCGTGGTGGATAAAGCACTGGACTTTCAAGCATGAGGTCCCAAGTTCAATCCCTAGCAGCACAGGCACCAGAGTGATGTCTTTCTCTCTGCCTATGTTCTTTATGAATAATAATTTTAAAAAAGTGCACGAGAGAGATTGATATTGCAGGATCCTAAAGCCAAAGATGATTTTAAAAAATACGTAGCGATTAGCCACACAGTATTAGTCATTCAGAACGGATTCTGGGCAGTTTTGGAGTCATTTGTGCCAGTTACCCCTTTAGCTAACTAATGCTGCTGTATCTAAAGAGATCCAGGCTCAAACTGGATGGATATGGCCCTTAAGGGCCTGAGAAAAGTGGTTATTTATCAGTCAACTGGGCTGAATTGTGTGAAGTTGTTAATATCCCACTAATTGCCAAATGCAGCAATCTTCATGTGCTTTAACCTAATATTTTAATAGCCAGCCATAATATTTTGAAGCAGCCATTCTCCTACGCCCAAGCCAAACAACACCACTTGATGCCCAACTCGGGAATGTCTGTTCTTAGGTTCTCATCCCTATCTTTCCCTTCAGCTGTTCGCTGCCCAGCCCCGGTTTCCTTTGAGAATGGTGTGTACAGCCCACGGCTGGGGTCCCATCCAGTGGGCAGCAACCTGAGCTTCGAGTGTGAGGATGGCTTTACACTGCGGGGTTCCCCTGTGCGACAGTGTCGTCCCAACGGCATGTGGGATGGGGAGACTACTGTGTGTGACAATGGTGGTGAGTGTCCTGCCCAGTGGCTCTGTGGGGGCTGGGTTCTCCTAGAGGCTCTGGAGCCAGATGCTTGCTCAGGGAGCTTCCATGGAGACAGGACTCTAGCATACCCTGGCATTGTGATTGATAATACTGACAGGTGGAAATTGAAGGCTACAGGTCACACATCACTGATGTGCAGAGAGTTTGATCAAATGCAGTTGGTGTTAAGCTTCAGATTCAGCACATTCTGCCTAGCTTTTATCAATGCTTCAAAGCAAGGCTTGGTATCCAGGCAGTAGACTATTGCAGGGAAAATATGCTGGGAGAGAATGGCACATTGTATTTAAGTGCTTTGCCCTGGGAACTGGTTTGGGACTGAGTGTGGATCTGACACTAACAGTTTTGTGAACTTGTTATTTAACTTTATTTTGGCTAAAGGGTTATCACTGGGTGCTAACTTGGTGTGTGTATGACTCCACCATTCCAGATGGTCTTTTTTTTTTTTTCTTTTTTCAGGAGGTGGGAAACAGAAAGTAGAAATACCTGCAACATTGCTTATGGGAATCAAGTGGGGACCTGGGGCTTGAACCAGGATCCTTGTGCATGATAACATGTACCTTGTACTGAGTAAGCCGCTACCCAGTCCAAGGCTATTTAACTTCTTTATGTCTTAGTTTTCACATCTGTAGAAAGGGAAGAGTAAGTTTGAGCCTCCAGCTCCCCACCAGCAGGGGAGTCACTTCATAGGCGGTGAAGCAGATCTGCAGGTGCCTCTCTTTCTCTCCCCCCCTGTCTTCCCCTCCTCTCTCTATTTTTCTCTGTCCTATCTAACAACGACGACATCAACAACAATATCTACAACAATAGAAAACAACAAGGGCAACAAAAATGGAAAAATAAATACAAATAAATTTTTTTTAAAATTTAAAAAAGAAAGAAAAAGAAAGGAAAGAGTAAGTGCTGACTGCATGGGATTGTGGTGGGGTTTAGATGAGCTGCATCAGAAAGCATCTATCAGGGATTTGGGTGGTAGCACAGCGGGCTAAGCGCATGTGGCACAAAGTGCAAGGACTGGCGTAAGGATCCCGGTTTGAGCCCCGGCTCCCCACCTGCAGGGGAGTTGCTTCATAAGGTCTGTAGGTGTCTTATCTTTCTCTCTTGCCTGTGAAGCGACTCCCCAGCAGGTGGGGAGCCAGGGGCTTGAACCTGGATCTTTACGCCGGTCCTTGCACTTAGCGCCACATGTGCTTAACCTGCTGCACTACCACCCAACCCCCCAC
Source organism: Erinaceus europaeus (assembly GCF_950295315.1). NCBI lineage: Eukaryota > Metazoa > Chordata > Mammalia > Eulipotyphla > Erinaceidae > Erinaceus > Erinaceus europaeus. The sequence continues at coordinate 55,135,508 of NC_080165.1, forward strand.
TCATATCCTTGATTCTTTGACAAGTATCTGTTTATTCTAATATAAATATAATTTATTTGAAAATTGAAGTTTAATCTACCTATAGTAAAGTGTATACATCTTAAGTATTCCACTCAGTGAACTTTGATACATCTATCATCCATGTAATCTTGACTCTAGACAGAAAATATCCATTATTAAAAAAAAAAAAAGAAAAGAAAAGAGGGAGTCGGGCGGTTACACGCATGTGGCACAAAGTGCAAGGCCCGGCCTAAGGATCCCTATTTGAGCCCCCGGCTCCCCACCTGCAGGGGAGTCACTTCACAGGTGGTGAAGCAGGTCTGCAGGTGTCTATCTTTCTCTCGCTCTCTCTGTCTTCCCCTCCTCTCTCTCCTCAACCTGAGGCTCTGAGGTTCCAGATTTAAATCCCAACAACACTGTAAGCCAGATCTGAGTAGTTCTCTAGTCTCTCTGTGTATCTTCCCCTCTCTCTCATATATATATGAAGTAGATTTTTGAGAGAAAGAAGGAGGACTCAATCCCTTGGCCATCCCCTGGCTCCTGAGAGATGACACATCAGCAGAACACAATCATTACATCAGGGTGATCTTTTTTCCAGAGCTTTGAGAAACTTTACTATACACTTTCCATAGAAAAGCCTCCAGAATCTTTCTTCTGGGGCTTGCGATTTTACTCTCATTTGTTGCACCCTATATACCTGTGACTACCACCTACCTAACCAACATACAATGTTCTTTGCAACTATGCATCATATAAGGTAAGGGACAGTAAGGAGAGGGAGAAACCATAGGACAACAAGATGGAGCTTGTGGTGTCTGCTAATTTTCTAATTACTGCTCACATTACAGTTGTAGCTTATGAAATGCAAGTATTTTCTGTGATGGTGTAGGGTTCCTTGGGCTCAGGGAGGTAGGGTACAGACTAAGTGCTTGGACTGGAATTGAGATTCTCTAGTGACATCTGAGGTTCTAAACATAAGAGGAGAAAGAGCTTGGAGGGAGAGAGCCAGAGAGAAGTTCAAGAGGCTGGCTGTACCCACTGCTTACCTTCTCTTTCATTGTTCATGTACAGCTAGCTTTTGCCCTAACCCGGGCATTTCTGTGGGTGCAGTGAGGACAGGGTCCCGCTTTGACCTTGGAGACAAAGTCAGCTACCGGTGCTCCTCAAGTCTGGTGTTGACTGGGTCTGCAGAGCGGGAGTGTCAAGATGATGGCGTCTGGAGTGGGACGGAGCCCATCTGTCGCCGTGAGTAGCAGTGCTGACCCTCCTGACTCCTGGGGACCCCACCCCTGGCCCTGGCTCACCCCACTGACTTTTCCCACAGAGCCTTACTCTTATGACTTTCCTGAGGATGTGGCCCCAGCCCTGGGCACCTCTTTAACCCATCTGGTTGGCACTACCAACCCCACCCAGCAGAAGCATGGTGAGTGCTGGGACCAAATGGTGGGTCATTGTTAGAATGCACATATTACAGTGCTCAAGGACCTGGGTTCAAGTCCTTGGCCCTTACCTGCAGGGGAAAATCTTCACAAGCAGTGAAGCAAGTGCTGTGGGTATCTCTCGTTCTCCTTCCCTAACTTCCCTTCCTTCTTGATTTCTTTGTCTCTATCCAATAAATAAGCAAACTACAAAAAAAAAAAGTAAAAGAAAAGCATGGTGAGTGCTTTAAATGAGAGGTGGGGTGTGGTGCTGGTAATTGGAAAGCAAAGAAGGCTAGCTTTCTTGGAGGGAAGAAGCCAAGGGTGGCGGGGGTGGGGGTGGGGGCAGGAGGAGGCTATGAGACTGAGCTGATTGAGGCAATGGAGAACCAGAGAGACCTGACCCCCTGGATAAGAGAAGATGGAAATATGAATCTTCCCCATCCCCATTAATCCCAGAAAACCTGGGTCGAAAAATTCAAATCCAGCGCTCTGGCCACTTGAACCTCTACCTGCTCCTGGATGCCTCTCAGAGTGTGACAGAAGATGACTTTCATGTCTTCAAGGAGTGTGCCTCCCTCATGGTGGACAGGGTTAGTCTTTCCCTATTTCCTTCCTTTCCTCAGAGTCCCATGGTCTACCTCCTCTAGGAGGTCTTCCCAGATTCTATGCATGCCATGCAAGTATTAGGGATTTAATTTATAGAAACCTATATTATTGTTCCTAAAATGCTGTGGGGCACCTACTATTTGTTGGGCACTGCCAAAAATAGCTGGTTAGTATGGGTGCTGGGGTGAACAAGGCTGAGGTCCCACTTTTCAGGGATTTGCCCTCTAGAACAGTTGTCTCCACAGAGGGGTACAGAAATAACCCCCCTGGAGAGGGGCAGGAAAATACTGATATCTCTGATGAAAAAAATTTAATTGATTAATAACAGTAACTGTGGTCAGGGATTTTGGGAAGGAAGTAGACTACTGGACTTGAATACATTAGTTTGACCTTCAGCACCACATAGACCAAAATGATGCTTTGGTTTTCCTGTCAATAAATAAATAAGTGTTAAAACACAAATTAATAGGGCTGGGAAGATAGCATAATGGTTATGCACAATGACTTTCATGCCTGAGGCTCTGAGGTCTTGGGTTCAATTCCCAACACCATCATAAGCCAAAGCTGAGTAGTGCTCTGGTAAATAATAATAATAATAATAACAATAATAATAATAAGCATAATGGTTATACAAATAGATTCTCATGCCTGAAGCCCTTATGTCCCAGGTTCAGTCCCCCATAACACCATAAATCGGAGCTGAGCAGTGCTCTGGTGGAGGGGGTGGGGAATACATATAATTAAAAAAAGAAAGAAACAATCAGGGCTTTAAAAATAAGTTAATAGGGGCTGGGTGGTGGCGCACCTGGTTGAATGCACCTGTTACAGTGCACAAGGACCCAGGTTCGAGCCCCTGGCCCCCACCTGCAGAGGAAAAACTTCATGAGTGGTGAAGCAGGGCTGCAGGTGTCTCTCTGCCTCTTTTGCTCTCTATCACTCCAGGCCCTCTCAATTTCTGGATGTCTGTATCCAATAAATAAATAAAGGTAGCAAAAAATAAATAAGTTAATAGCACTATTTAATAAGTTCCTTTATCTTTAAAAATATTATGTATTTGTTAATGAGGGAGAGTGGGAGAGAACCAGAACATCTAACACATGCAGTGTTGTGGGTTAAACTTGGGCTCTCACACTTGAATGTCTAAGATATCCAATGTGTCAACTCCTGGACTCTAATAATTTCCTTCAAGTGCAATACTTTGATTATGCTTGAAATGCTTATGTTTGGAAAGTGATAGTGTGTATGTGTGTGTGTCTGTATGCTCAAAATGTTTTTACTGAAGAGATGCAAGAATAGAAGAGTTTGGAAACAACTGGTTTAGGGTGGCAAGTGGTAGTGCACTAGGTTAAGCACACATAGTATGAAACGCAAAGACCCTTGCAAGAACCACAGTTCAAGCCCCTGGCTCCCCATTTGCAGGGGGGTCGCTTCACAAGCGGTAAAGCAGGTCTGCAGGTGTCTCTCTCCCTCTCTATCTCCCCTTCCTCTCTCAGTTTCTCTCTGCTCTATCTAATAAAATGGAAAAAATGGCCTCCAGGAGCAGTGGATTCATAGTGCTGGCACCAAGTCCCAGCAATAACCCTGGAGGGAAAAGAAAAACAAATAAACAAACAAACAAAAAAAAACACTGGTTTAGATATCTTGCCAGTACTCTCTGGACAATTATACTTTATACAGTAGTTGATGTAGATACATGGGTTTCCTCCTAGCAACATCTCACACAAACACACACACACAACTGTTTATCTGCTTCTTATAGTGTCTCTTAGAATGGAGAGTTAAGTAGTTACTATGAGAAGCTGCAAAATGCAACTGTTAGAGACGCTCCCTCACAGTTCAAATTCTTTAAAAAATTTTTTTTTAAATCTTTATTTACTGAATAGAGACAGCCAGAAATCAAGAGAGAAGGGGTGATAGAGGAGAGAGAGAGAGAGAGAGAGAGAGAGAGAGAGAGGAAGGGAGAGACCTGGAACACTGCTTCACTACTCGCAAAGCTTTCCCTCTGCAGGTGGGGACCAGGGGCTTGAACCTGGGTCATTGCGCATTGTAATACATGCGCTCAATCAGGTGCGCCACAACCCAGCCCCTCGCAGTTCAAATTCTACCTCCATCTTTATCAGTGGCATGATCTGCAGTGAGGAAGCACTTCTCAAATTTCTTATTTATAAAATGAGGAGCATTGTGATCCAACTACAGAATGCGAGAATCAAATGAGGAGTCTTATCGAGGAAAGCAAATGGTCAACAAATACCAGCTTCCTGGCATCTTCCAAGAAGAGTTTCTTAGAAAATGTCTACTGACAGACCTAACCTACCTTGGTCTCAGTCTGGGCTCTCTGTCCCTACCACCGTCCCCCTCCAAGGATTTTTACCTGACTTGCTCAAACTGCTTCTCACTTCCCCTTCACAGATTTTTAGCTTTGAGATCAACGTTAGCGTCGCTATCATCACCTTTGCATCAAAGCCCAAAATCATCATGTCTGTCCTACATGGAAATTCCCGGGATGAGACAGAAGTGAGCAACAGTTTGGAAAAAGCCAGCTATAAAGGTATGGGTATTGGGCGGGGGAGGTAGGTTATGGAAAAGGCTTTTATGCCTGAGGCTCTGAGGTCCCAGGTTAAGTCCCCAGCATTACTATAAGCCAGAGCTGAGCAGTGCTCTGGTCTCTCTTTCTCATTAAAATGAGTAAATAAAAATAAATATATGAATGTCATCAGATGAGGAGGATGAGGGTGGGGCGAATTCTGCATGTCTGCAGATAGATTCTTGGGGGGGGGGGGGTTGGTGGGGAACCAGCTTTTGGTGGCATTTGAGATCCCAGGCTGTGGCATTCTAATTTCTGGTTCCTCCGGTGTACGTGGGGGGTTGCCCTAGGTTAGGCTTGTGATGGAGGAGTCCCAGTTTCCATCAATTCATGGTTTACTCTATCTCATATGTTTTATGTCTAAATGCATCATGCAGGGCATTTTTCTTAAGAGACTGACGCACTGCCTACCGTGCTAACAAGGCTATACTGAGGTCAGAACATGTTCTGGTTTCCATGACTCAACACTATAGGATTTCCATATCATTATAAAACTACTTTGGGCTTGGGAGATGGCTCAACTGGTAGAGCATTGGACTTAAATGCCTAAGGCTCTTGGTTCGATCCCTAATATTACATATACTGAAATGATATCCTTTCCCCTGCCTCTTTTCTCTCTCTTTCACATGTAACAAATAAAATAAATAGTTGGAGGCAGGGCAGTAATGCAGCAGGTTAAGTGCACTTGGTGCAAAGTGCAAGGACCAGTGTAAAGATCCCAGTTCGAGCTCCAGGCTCCCCACCTGCGGGGTGGGGGGTCACTTCACAAGCGGTGAAGCAGGTCTGCAGGTGTTTATCTTTCTCTCTCCCACTTTGTCTTCCCCTCCTCTTTCGATTTCTCTCTGTCCTGTCCAACAACGACAGCAATAACAACATAGTAATAATAACAACAACAACGATAAACGTATTTCTTTTTAAAGATTTATTTAATTTTTTTCCCTTTTGTTGCCCTGGTTATTTTATTGTTGCAATTATTGTTGTTACTGATGTCGTCATTATTGATATCGTCATTGGTATTGATGTCGTTGTTGTTAGATAGGACAGAAAGAAATGGAGAGAGGAGAGGTAAACAGTGGGAGAGAAAGATAGACACCTGCAGACCTGCTTCACAGCCTGTGAAGCGACTCCCCTGCAGGGGGGGGGGCTCGAACCGGGGGCTCGAACCAGGATCCTTATGCTGGTCCTTGTGCTTCACCATGTGTGCTTAACCCTGCGCTACAGACCGACTCCCGAGATTAGGTATTTCTAAGGAGGGAAAGGCTTTTGATGTTTAAACAGGCAATGATGTCTGGATAGCAAAGGTCTGGGTTTGGGAAACAAATTGATACATGCATTTCCAGTGCATGGGTGAATAGAGTGACTTCTTCCTTTTTTTACTTCTTGCTTTCTAATGACATGTGGAAAGTTTCTGAGCTTTCCTTCTTCAAATATTCTAGATCATGAAAATGGCACAGGTACCAACACATATGAGGCCCTAAACAGTGTCTATATCATGATGAATAACCAGATGCAGCGCCTTGGTATGCAAACTATGGCCTGGCAAGAAATCCGACATGCCATTATCCTTCTGACAGATGGTAGGTATTGTCTTTGTGAGTCTGGTAGAGTGACAGGAGCACCAACAGGGGGTCAGAAGACCTGCATTTAGTTCTCCCTCTGCTGCCTTGAGACTCAGTTTCTTATTGATAAGGTCAAAATAGTGTTGGTGATGATGATGGCAATAATGATTATAAGGATAGCTGCCCTCTTTTCCTTATACAGAGAGCAATTTGAGTAATTTATGTAAAATGAGATTTTTTTTGAGACTATAGTTATTATAATTACTTCTACCTATACTATAATTGTTGCTGCCTGGAGTAAGTGAGATGCCCAGGCAGGGTTCTGGAGCAGTGACCTTGCAGAGAGAGAAGGTCTGTGTAGTGGATCTGAGCTCTGATATTTATCTTGATTTTGTCCAAATTACATACCTTTCCCCACCCCCAACTCAGTTTTCTTGTTATAAAATGAGGATAGCCACACTTTGGATTTTTCTCTAGTTTTTTTTTTTTTTTTTTTACATAGAGGGAGGAGAGAGAGTGAGAGACCATTGGGATGAGGAGATAGCATAATGGTTATGCAAAAAGACTCTCAACCCTGTGGCTCTGAGGTCTCAGGTTCAATCTCCAGCATCACCATAAACCAGAGCTGAGCAGTGCTCTGGTCTATCTATCTACTATGTATCTAGCTCTCTCATTAAAATAAAATAGATTTTAAAAATGGGGACCAGGCTGTGGCACACCTGGTTCAGTGCATACATTACCCTGCACGAGGACCTGAGTTCAAACCCCCATCCCCACCTGTAGGGAGGAAACTTCATGAGTGGTGAAGCAGATCTGCAGGTGTCTGTCTTTCTCTCTCCCTCTCTATCTCCCCCTCCCCCTTTAGTTCACCCTTGTCCTTCAAATGAAATAGAAAGATTTAAAAAGTGTGTGTTTGGGGTAATGGTCAATGAGAGTGGTGGATTTATAGTACAAGCACTGAACCCCAGTGATAATCCTAGCAGCAATTAAAAAAAAAGTTTTAAGGAAAAGGAAGAGACCACAGTACCAAAGCTTCCTTCAGTGCCATGGGGGCAAGGCTGGAATTGGGGTCATGCGCACAGCAAAGCAGTACACTACCTATGTGAGCTATTTTGCCCATCCACTTCTGGAATTTCATGAGAACTAAATGGTATAAGTATACAAAGCTCCTAATCCAGTGCTTAGAATGAAGGGAATCTCAGTAAATCATATATCTGGAAGCTCATGTAAGAGTGTAAAGTGTTGAGATTCTCAGAATAAATGCCTCTGCACTCTTCCAGGGCTGTGGAAAACTACTATATTCACCCAAACATTTCTTTTCCTTTTGTTCTAGGGAAGTCCAACATGGGCGGTTCTCCCAAGCCAGCAATTAACAATATCAAAGAGATCTTGAACATCAATCAGAAAAGGAATGACTACCTGGGTGAGTCTCCGCCAGTGCTGCCTTAGCAGGGGGCATAGGGCCCATAGCCAGGGAGTCCAGCACCTTGGACTTCCCTTACTAGTGAGACTAGAATGACTCTAGGCTGAGTCATTCTGTATTAAGGCAGCCGAGTGTCATATTAAAGAGTCTGGGGTCAAACCTCCCATGGTTTCATCTGTGAGGGATTGTGGTCATGGGTAGTGTCTTCATTCTGGCAGGGACCTAGTACTAGGCCCAGTCTCATAGACCCACAGGGGCAAATGCATAGACACTGTCTGACACAGAGACACACAGTGACTATCAGAGCTGCCATTGTCATTACTATGGTCCACCACCTTAAGTACACACACATCTGCAGGAAGAAAAGGCCTGGCTGGGTTCCTTGTTGGGACTGTCCCTGGCACTTCCTCTTTCAGCAGCATATATAACTAACGACAACTTTTGCAACTGCAGCCTCTGTAAAGGAACAATTCCTAAGATTCAGACTAAACACAATTACACTGACCTTTGACTAGAAATATACATTCAGTAAGAATGTTCTTGATAAGGGAGAGAAGGTGTTTATTTATTGATTTAATAGAGACAGAGAGAAATTGAGATGGAGTGGGAGATAGAGATGGAAAGGGAGACACCTGTAGCACTGCTTTACCACTTGTGAGACTTCCTCCCTGCAGGTGGGGGCCAGGAGTTTGAACAGATAGGTTTTCTTTCTCTCTCTTTTTATTTTTTCCTTGAATTGCAGTCTTCTTCATGTGTAATTTCTTGCAGATAGACACAGAGAGGTAAAGACACCTCAACACTGGAACTTTCCTTGGTGTAGAGAATTTCCACTAAACTATTTTTTAAATTTTTAATTAATTTTTTCCACCAGGGTTATATCTGAGGTTTGGTGCCTGCATGATGAATCCACCACTCTTGGTGGTCATTTTCCCCCTTTTTTCTTTTTTTTAAAATTTATTTCTTATTTTAATTTATTTATAAAAAGGAAACACTGGCAAAACCATAGGATAAGAGGGCTACAACTCCACACAATTCCCACCACCAGAACTCCATATCCCATCCCCTCCCCTGATAGCTTTCCTATTCTTTAACCCTCTGGAAGTAAGGACCCAAGGTCATTGTGGGATGCAGAAGGTGGAAGGTCTGGCTTCTGTAATTGCTTCCCCACTGAACATGGGTGTTGACAGGTCAATCCATACTCCCAGCCTGCCTCTCTCTTTCCCTAGTGGGATGGGATTCTGGGGAATTGGAGCTCCAGGACACATTAGTGGGGTTGTCTGTCCAGGGAAGTCTGGTTGAAATCATGCTAGCATCTGGAACCTGGTGGCTGAAAATAGTTAACATATAAAGCGAAACAAGTTGTTGACTAATCATGAACCTAAAGGCTAAAATAGTGCAGATGAAGAGTTGTGTGTGTGTGTGTGGAGTCCTCCATTTTGTAGATAGCTAGTAGGCATATTTAGTTATATTCCAAAGGACCTGTGACTATAGTAGTTTCCTCTGCCCCCACACTGGGCCTGAAATCTAATATGCAGGTGGATCCAAGTTATTGTCTGGGGAGATGATGTCATGTCTGGAAAAAGGACCAGAAAGCTGGATCAGGGAAGAGAGTAGCTCCCAAATATGGGAAAGGTGTATAAATATTGTTGACTGTAAACCCCAATAATTTGATGTGATCTGGGGCCCATATTCAGCTTAGGAGCAAATGTGACCTCTGCATCCCTATAGATCCGAGCTCACATTCTGTGGTCATGAGTAGGAATGTTCCAAGCTGCCCCAATATCAGGACCCATCTTCCTCAGGTGTAGCATGGAGTAGGTTGTCCAGCCTCCCTTCAGAAGATGGAACATTCTCTACCATTGTTGATCCAAGTTGAGGGCAAGATCCTATGGGGGCCCACAAAGGGGTCTGTTTTGTTGTTCCTGATAGAGATGACTGGTAACAATGAAGAGAGGGATTTATTCAAGGTCTAGGCCCAACATGTCTGTTTGGGAATCTCAGGACTCCCCGAATAGTGCCCCCTTTTTTTCTCTTTTATCTCTTTGTTTTCTTTTTGATAGACAGAGAAGTTAAGAGGGGAGGGAAAGAGATAAAAGGAGACACCTGTAGTGGTGCTTCACCAGTCATGAAGCTTCTCTGCTGCAAGTGGGAACCAGGGGATTGAACCTGGGTTTTAATGGGTGCACCAACACCTGGCTCCTCCATAAAACTTTCTGAGTGGTTCTAGGATTCAAACCTAGACTTTACAATACTGAACAGTGCTTACTCTTTGGCCCAGGGTGGATAGTTTTGAGTCCCCCAGAACTGCCAAGTTCTTTCCTTTGGTTTTCTTTAAAAGTCTAAGTTAAGGAAGGAAAAATCCAAACTCCAGTGGACTGGGAGGTGACTAAAGCACTGGGCTCTCAAAATGAAGTCCTGCGTTTGATCCCTGTCATTGTATGTGGCAGAGTGACACTCTGGTCTTATCTCTCTCTTCCTCTGTCTCTTTCTCATTTACATACATAAATACTCAAACCCCACTCCCTAACTTTTTTAGCATCACTGAATCAGGATAAAATGCTCAAAAACATTTCAGTGAAAAGAAGCCAGAACTGAAGGGAAGTAGTCGCAAGAGACATGAGAATCATGACATCCTGGGGGGAGACCTTCCTCACAGTTTAATTGAGTGCTTCACTCCTTCCACACAACACAGGGCTCTTGGTGAGCAAAAACAGACTAGCATGGAGGCAAAGGGTGAGAGAAGACTGGATTTCTTGGGCCACCCCAGTGTGGTTGTGGCTGGACCCGGCTGGTTCAGAGGTGGGCTATGGATGGTTGTGAGGGCCCAGATTTTATAGAGAAACATCAGATATCATCATCATCATCATCATTTAAATTGCCATCAGGGTTATATCTGGGGCTTAGTGCATGCCTGATGAATCTACCACTCCTGGTGGTTATTCCGCTCCCCATTTTTCTCTCCCTTTCTTTTATTTGATAGGACAGAGAGAAATTGAGAAGGGGAAGGAAGATAGAGAGGGAAGGAGAGAGAAAGAGAGAGAGGGAAAGAGAGAAATGCCTGCAGACCTGCTTCACCTCTAATGAAGCTTCCCTTTTGCAGGTGGGGACCAGAGATGCAAACCCAGGCCCTTTAGCCTGGTAATATGTGCATTCAACTGGATATGTCACCAACCAGCCCCTATTATTATTATTATTATTATTATTATTATTATTATTATTATTATTAAATAGAGCACTGCTCAGCTCTGGATTATGATAGTACCTGGGATGGAACCTTGGAGAACCTGAGGCATGGGTAGGCTACTACCCCATGAGTTATTTTTATTCGTATAGTCATTTCCAAGCACTCACTGACAGCCTCTCCTCACTTGAGGACTATTCTAAGGATATAGCTGTGAACAAAACAGAAAAAGACACCTGCTCACATAAGGTTGTTTCTCTGGAGGAGGCAATATATTTCCCTAGGGCAATAATTCCCTAGAGCTGCATCAACAAATAATGTAAATTTGGCTGGCTTTAAACCACAGAAATTTATTCTCCCACATAAAAGGGGCTGAGATAGGAGTGAAAAACCAGGTGTCAGGGGCCAGGTGGTGGCATATCAGGTTAAGTGCATACACTACAGTGCACAAGGACTCAGGTTTGAGGCCCTGGTCCCCACCTGCAGGGGGAAATCTTCACAAGTGGTGAAGCAGGGCTGCAGGTGTCTCTCTGTCTCTCTCCCTGCCTATCACCCCCTTCCCTCTCAGTTTCTGGCTGTCTCTATCCAATAAATTAAAAAAAAAGGAAAAAAAATTTAATTTAAAAAATTTAAAAAAAAAAGAAAAAGAAAAATCAGGTGTCAGTAGGGCCATGACTCCTCTGTAGCCTCTGAGGAAGAATCCTTCCAGGCCTCTTCCAGTTCCTGCTGACCCCAGACAGTCCTTGGCTTATAGTGGGATAAACCAGTCTCTGCCTCTGTCTTCACATCTTCTTTTTTCTCTGCCATCATATGGTATTCTCTCTGTGTTTCTGTCCAAAATCTCTCTTCTTCAAAGGAGCCAGTCATTGGATTGGTGCCCAGCCTACTCTGGTATGATATCACCTTAACTTGACTACAATTACAGATACCTGATTTCCAAAATAAGGTTATGTCCACATGTACCAGGGTTGGGCTAGGGATTGAACATAATCATTTGGGAGACATAATGCTACTTAGGTAGTAAGCAAGGTAAGTAAGAGAAATGCATATTGCATAAGAATTCTGTCTGGGGGTCAGGCGGTGGCGCAGTGGGTTAAACGCATGTGGCACAAAGCGCAGGGACTGGTACAAGGATCCCGGTTTGAGCCCCCGGCTCCCCACCTGCAGGGGAGTCGCTTCACAGGTGGTGAAGCAGGTCTGCAGGTGTCTATTTTTCTCTCCTCCTCTCTGTCTTCCCCTCCCCTCTCCATTTCTCTCTGTCCTATCCAACAACGAACAACATCAACAATGGCAATAATAATAACCACAATGAGGCTACAACAACAAGGGCAACAAAAAGGGGGAAAAAATTGCCTCCAGGAGCGGTGGATTCTTGGTGCAGGCACCGAGCCCAGCAATAACCCTAGAGGGGAAAAAAAAAAAGAATTCTAAGGCACAAAATGAAGCAGGGAGGGAGTAGAAGTGTTTAGAGCACTGGTCACTGTAGATGTTCTTGTTGTTACTGGAGTTTCACTGATCCAGGTGAATTTTTCAGATAGAAAGACAGAGACAGAGATAAAGATACCAAAGTTTCCTTTAGTCAGTGGAGTCTGGGCTCAGATTTGGGTTGTGTGCATGACAAAGCAACTGCACTATCCAAGTGAGCTATCTTGCTGGCCCCAATGACTGCAGTTGTAAACAGGGAAGCCAGGGAAGGTCTCACTGAGATAACAATTAAGTCAAGACTTAAAAAGGTTAAGAACTCTCTTACCTTTTTAATGTGAGGACTAGGGAGATGGCTCAGTGACAGAGCACATGCTACACATGTATGAGGCCCTGGCACCACATGGGAACACCATGGACAGCATGGAAAAGTATCATATACAGGTGGAATTATGCTGTGGTCTCCCTCTTCCTTCCCTTCTTCCTTTCTAGAAATAAAGAATTAAAATTGTTCTGGGAGGCAGCTGTGTGTGGCCCTAGGTTTATTCTCTGAGATACATATCTCCTGTGAGAAGTCTGGAATCGGGGGGAAACAGGAAGACATTTGTCATATGCAGAGGGTCTGAGGTGGGAGTGTGTCTGCAGTTCTGAGGATCAAGGGAACCATGTGGCTGGAAGAGAGTGAAGGGTGAGGAATGGGGGAAACGAGGTCAGACAGGGAGCTGAGGCTGGGGTTAGCTCACAGAGGGCCCCTTCAGATAGGACGAGTTTCAATTTGGTCTCCTGTCACAGAGTAGCCCTTCTGCTCTAAGATTCTAGTGTTTTCTTCTTCCCCATCAGACATTTATGCCATCGGGGTGGGCCAGGTGGATGTGGACTGGAGAGAACTGAATGAGTTGGGGTCCAAGAAAGATGGTGAGAGGCATGCCTTCATTCTACAGGACAAAGATGCTTTGTACCAGGTCTTTGAGCACATGCTAGGTGAGTGAGCTGTGCCTTCTCCAGTGCGGGGTGGGCAGTGTTGGGAACCTGCCTACAAAGCCTTCATCTACCTGTTTCCCCATGTGACCCCCCACAGATGTCACTAGGCTCACAGATCCCATATGTGGGGTGGGGAACATGTCAGCCAATGCCTCTGCCCAGGAGAGGACACCTTGGCATGTCACTATTAAGGTATCAGGAGCTACAAGGGAGGGATATGGAGTGAATCCCAGAGAAGGGAGGTGTTATGGGCTAGAAACACAGAAGTTCCTGAAGATCATGTGTTCCCCCTACAGCCTAAGAGTCATGCCACATGTCGGGGGGCCCTCATCTCAGACCAGTGGGTCCTGACAGCTGCTCACTGCTTCCACAGTGCTGAGCAGCAGGATCTGTGGAGGATCATTGTGGGTAAGGCAGGACCCACACCAGGTTCCTGATGCTTTGGCCAGAGACCACCTCCCTCCCTCCTAAGTGTCTTGCTCTCTCAGAAGTCTTGACCAAGTTTAATTCAACATATTGTTCCTAGGGGACCCCAACTCCCCAAACGGCAAAGAGTTCCAAGTTGAGAGTAAGGTGATCTCCTCTGGGTTTAATGCCCATGCCAAGAAGGACAAGGGGATCAAGGAGTTCTATGGTGATGACATTGCTCTGCTGAAGCTGTCACAGAAAGTGAAGATGTCCACTCATGCCAGGTGCCAGAGTCTGGGGTGGGTGGGCACCCAGCTGGGGAGAGTGTTCTGGGGAATCCCTGGAGAAGGAGTGATGTGTAGGTGGGGCTTGCGTGACCATCACCTTCTCCCCAGGCCTATCTGCCTTCCCTGCACAGTGGGGGCCAACCTGGCTCTGCGGAGGCCCCTGGACAGTACCTGCCGAGACCATGGTGAGTGCCAGGGTTTGGGGAGCTGGAGGGTGAGGGCTTGCCTGGTGCTGCTGCAGTGCACAGGTCAGGAGTCTGGTGCTGGGTAAAAGGACCAACACTCCCTCTCTTTGACTGCAGAGAGCAAACTTCTGGATACGCAGAGCATTCCTGCTCATTTTGTGGACTTGGATGGGAGCAAACAGAACATAAACCTCAAGACAGGGGTGGAGGTGAGGGTCTCAGGTCTAGGATGCTGTGGGGCGTGAGATGGACTTTCTGTGGAAGCTCCCAGAACATATCCTCCTCCTCTTCTTCCTCTTTCTCCGCCTCCTCTTCTACCTCTGGCTGCTATCTCCATCTGACCCTGAGGCAATCCTCCTCCTCCTAGGCCTAGCTGGGCTGACAGGTGTCCTGTGAACCTGCTCATTCCAACTGTCTCTCCCACTTCACCCCTACTGCAGCGGGCAAGCTGTATCAGTGCCGTGATCCAAGACAAAACCTCGTTCCCCAACTTGACAGATGCCACAGAAGTAGTGACTGACCAGTTCTTATGCAGTGGGACTGGGAAGGATGCCCATCCTTGCAAGGGTGAGCCCCTCCCTAGAGCCTGGATGCCCCAGGACAAGGCCACCAGTGTTCCTGTGAGCAGCATGTATACCAGGACACTGGTACATTGCCCCATGACAAGGGAAGGGGGGAACCCAGTGAAAGTCAGAATGACTCTGTCTCTTGTCCCTCCTTTCTGGCAGGAGTGTCTGGGGGAGCAGTTTTCCTTGAGCGGAAATTCAGATTTTTTCAGGTGAGTAGAAAAGGGGCAGGCGCTCAAGGGCTGGGATCGTAAGATCCGGGTCTTGTGGGGAGAATGATGGGGGGAAGGAATCAGGGAGGACGGGACTTGGAATTGTGGTTGTGGCTGCTTCCTTCCCTATTCTCTCCTCCTTTCAGGTGGGCCTGGTGAGCTGGGGTCTCTACGACCCCTGTGATAAGAGCAGCACAAAGTCCCGAAAGAGAATACAAAGAGATTTCCACATCAATCTCTTCCGTCTGCAGCCCTGGCTGAGGCAGCACCTGCAGGGGGTCCTGAACTTTGTGCCACTCTAACCACTCTAACCAAGGTTACCGACCACTTTGCTGTCCTTGCAGCACGGGTCATCTTTCTTTTTTCCTCCCTCCAAGCTTCCACCCACAGACACCACGCCCTCCCCTCACTCCCTCCTCTCAGTGAATCCTGGCCTCCCGGATCCTGAAGCAGTGCTTCCAAGCTGCTCCTGCCAGTACCCCTCCCACCTCTGCTTTACTGGACTTTCTCTTCTTTCACTTTCACATGGAATTTCTAAATTATGAAATTAATAAAAATCATTGATTTCCACATCTGTTTGTAACCTTGCCTGGGAACTAGTCTGTGGGGAGGGGAAGGTAACTGTGGTTCCAGGAACTGCAGCAAAGCAGGTCAGAGACCCTGCTGGGCAAACAGTGGCTGGACTCTGTTCCATGTCAGGGTCAACAGGGGAATAAGCTGGAATCTTATTTCTGGTCCCTGGTCAAAGGGGTCATCTGAACTTGTTGGGGAGGAACCAGGGCTGAGAGGAGGTGCTGGAGAGAGAATTCCTAAATCCTGGGCAGCAAAGGGTGGGACCTATACTATTTCTGTTTCCTTGACTGGCAGCTCAGGGGGGGCCTCCCACTTGGACTTTCCGGAAAGTGATGTGGGTTATGCAGGCGGGGCCAGCTACAGGTGCCAGAATACAGATTGCATAAAAGGCTGAAGGTTGTGGAGGGCAGAGGAAGACAGTGTGGCGAGGCTCAGGTTTGCAGTTTCGGCTTGGACACTGAGCCAGTCAGCCTTGCAACACAAGCTGGGGTAGGTCACCTAGCCCCCAGCCCGAGCTTCTCTCCCACCATCATGGAGAGCAGTCTCAGCACCCGACTCTGCCTGCTACCCCTGGTTCTAGGACTCTTATCTGGAGGTAAGTAAGAGCTCAACTCTCCCTCCTGCAGCCCCAGCATTCCTTCTTGGCCTCCTGAGGGCTTTAGCAACTTTCTCTTTAGGTGGAATTGCAACGTCAGTGCCTGTGGACGCACCCCAGGTTTCCTGCCCTCTGGAGGGAGTGGAGATCAAAGGTGGCACCTTCCAGCTTCTGAAGGGGGGCCAGGCACTGGAATACGTGTGTCCCTCTGGCACCTACCCATACCCTGTGTCAGCTCGCACCTGCAGAATCACAGGGTCCTGGAGTTCCCTGAAGACCCAAGACCAAAAACTTGTCAAGATGGCAGAATGCAGAGGTTGGAGGGGAGTGAGGGTTGGCATGGGAGAGTGGAGAGGTAACAGCTAAAGTTCAGGCTAGGATGAGATTAGAGTCATGGTGAGGCCAGGCCAACAAGTTCTAGCAAATAAGAAATAGGTTGGAAGCAGGAAGGAGGCAGGAGAGGGGGCTAGTCTTACTAAGCATTTACTCTGGACCAGACAAGCCTGTCCACTGAAAGAACATTTTGCAGCAGGAGTGGGGGGTGGGGGGAAAATGCATTTCCTAGGGGTTGAGGCACTTCCCCTAGGGACTGCTCCTACGGGATAGAAAAGCCACTGTTTCTCAGTAAGTTACCCCCAAGACTAGTAGGAATACTCTAAAAAGCTACCCTTCCTTTTTAGTAATTTCTACCTTTCCCCCCTTCTCCCAAAGCAATTCGCTGCCCAAGACCACAGGACTTTGAGAATGGGGAATACTGGCCCCGGTCCCCCTACTACAATGTGAGTGACGAGATAGCTTTCCGCTGCTATGATGGTTATACTCTCCGGGGCTCTGCCAATCGCACTTGCCAAATAAATGGCCGGTGGGATGGGCATACGACCATCTGCGATGATGGAGGTGAGAAGTAGCCTCTCCCTATCTGAGCTCCAGTTTGAGGAGCCTACAAAGAGCTCGCCCTCGTCTCTGGGCCTCAGGCTTTGACACTAACCTCCTGCCTCATGCATCTGCAGCATCATACTGCCCCAACCCAGGCATCCCTATTGGCACAAGGAAGGTGGGCAGCCAGTACCGCCTTGAAGACAGCGTCACCTACTTCTGCAGTCGGGGACTCACTCTACGTGGCTCCCAGAAGCGAACATGTCAGGAAGGTGGCTCTTGGAGTGGAACTGAGCCTTCCTGCCAAGGTGAACTTTGATAGGAGGTCTCAGGTCAGATACTCCTCTCCCATCCTGTCTTCTCCTTCTACAGCAATGTAACTATTTCCTCTCTTTCTCTTAGCAATATTTATTATCAATGTGGGGGGTAGTGGTGGTGGTGGTAAAGAGAATGAGCCAGAGCATCACTGTGGTCCATGTGATGCTAATGTGAACCCAGGAACTCATGCTTGAGAGTCCAACACCTTACACACTGTGTCACCATTCTTCACTTTTTAAAGATAGAATGTGTGTTTGAGGAAGCATCACTCAGTATATGTAGTGCCAGGGATTAAACCTAGGGCCTAAGGTTTGCAAGTCCTGCACTCTACCACTATAGTATCTCTCTTAAAAAAAAAAAAAAAAAAAAGAGGGGGCCGGGCCGGGCAGTAGTGCAGTGGGATAAGCACACCTGGCATGAAGCACAAGTACCGGTGTAAGTGTTCCAGTTTGAGCCCCCAGCTCCCCACCTGCAGGGGGGTCACTTCACAAGTGGTGAAGCAGGTCTTCAGGTCTCTTCCTCCCCGTCTTCCCGTCCTCTCTTGATTTCTCTCTGTCCTATCCAACAACAATGATAGCAATAACAACAAAAATAATAACAAAAACGATAAACAAGGGCAACAAAAGGTAAAAAAAAAAAGCCTCCAAGAGCAGTGCAGGCATTGAGCCCCAGCAATAACCCTGGAGGCAAAATAAAAAAATAAAAATATAAGAGGATTTTATACAAGTGTCTTTCCTCATTTCTGTAGAACTTCCTCACTTCTAAGCTCCTCTAAGTCGGAAACCACCATCCCTTCTCTATCTGGTCAGACACCTAACCTGACTTCTGACCTCTCCCAGATTCCTTCATGTATGACAGCCCTGAAGAGGTGGCCGAAGCCTTCCTGTCTTCCCTGACAGAGACCATAGAAGGAGTTGATGCTGAGGATGGGCACAGCCCAGGTTTGAAGGCTGATAGGGGAGGTGGGCCAAGGAATTGGGGTGGGTGGGAAAGGCCCAGGAGAACTGTGCATGCTGGTCTCTCTGATGGCACCTAGGGGAACAACAGAAGAGGAAAATCGTCTTGGACCCCTCTGGTTCCATGAACATCTACCTGGTGCTGGATGGATCAGACAGTATTGGGACTCAAAACTTCACACGGGCTAAGAATTGTCTCAGAGACTTCATAGAGAAGGTAGAGTTTCTTCCCCACAGATGTAGGAAGCCTGACTAGATCCTGCCTTGTCTAAACTAGTTCCACATGCTCTCATCTTCTCTCAGCTGCAGGGTCCCAGAAAACCTACAGGTCCCAGTTTATCCTCCTCTCTTTTTTTAAAGCTTTTTTTTAAAAATAGGAATTTTTTAATTTTTAAACATTATTTATTTATTAATGAGAAAGGAAAGAACCAGACATCACTCTGGTACATGTGCTGTCGGGGATCAAACTCAGGACCTCATGCTTGAGAGTCCAATGCTCTATCCACTGCGCCACCTCCCGGACCACTCCTCTTTTATTCAGGCAGTTTCTTTGCCTTTAACTCAGATATCTCCATGTAAGACCTGTCTCCGAAAAAACTGATGAGTTCTCCCAACCATTCTCCCCACTTCTGATGCTGTTATACTTTGTTCCTTTCACCTACAGGTGGCAAGTTATGGAGTAAAGCCAAAATATGGTCTAGTGACATATGCCACATACCCTCTAATTTTGGTCAGAGTGTCACAACCTGAGAGCAGTGATGCAGCCTGGGTTACAGAAAAGCTCAATCAAATCAGCTATGAAGGTAAGAGGTTAGGGAATGGTGGGACACTCAAGCTGGGATCAGGGATGACAGAAAGGTTAGGGGCATTATTAGGTGGGGGTAGTGAGACTACATTAAGGGGAGCAGGGAAGACTACTTTGTGGTTCATGGTTGGGCAGGAGGGTTATTAAGGGGGCCTGTTGCAAGATGCAAATGAGAGGGTCTTTTTGTGGTCAAAAGACAGTCTATGCAGTAACAATTCAAAAAACTGTTAAGTATGTGGGAGCATAGCTGCCGATAGGCTTCTGGGGCTCAAGAATGTCTTGGGAGACTAGGTATAGGGGCTCAAGAATGTCTTGGGAGACTAGGTATAGCGATGGTTTCTTCCTTTCCCATAGACCACAAGTTGAAGACAGGAACTAACACCAAGAGGGCCCTGCAGGCAGTGTACAGCATGATGAGCTGGCCTGACAAAGTCCCTCCTGAAGGATGGAACCGCACCCGCCATGTTATCATCCTCATGACTGATGGTCAGAGGGACCTTTCTCCCACCTGACTTCCCACCCTATCAGTGTGTGGCCCTTAAATCTGTTGTTAATATTCATGGTTGGGATCCTAAATACTGCCCAGGGCCCCACCCATGATTTTTCCTGTGGTCCTTTATAAGGGGTGGGGGGGGGGCACTTCTTAAAGCTGATTTGTCACTTGCATCCCCTCCCCAACTCACTTACCAGCCACATGTCATTGCTTTTAGTCAATTATTTATTTTCCTCCAGGGTTATCACTGGGGCTTAGTGCCAGCACTATAAATCTACTGCTCCTGGTGGTCTTTTTTTTTTTTTTCCTTTTTAATTGCATAGAACAGAGAAAAATTGAGAGGGGTGGGGGAAATAGAGAAGACACCTGCAGACCTACTTCACCACTTGTGAAGTGTCCTCCCTGCAAGTGGGGAGCCGGGGGCTGGAACTGGACTCTTGCATGGGTCCTTGTGCATGGTACTATGTGTACTTAATCAGGTGTGCCCAATTTAACTCAGCCCCACCAATTTATTTACTTAGCCTTGTTCCCATCTTCACAATCCTTGTCCCATCCGCAGGTTTGCACAACATGGGTGGTGACCCAGTCTCTGTTATTAATGATATCCGGGATCTGTTGGATATTGGTAGAGATCGTAAAAACCCAAGGGAGGATTATCTGGGTGAGTAACAAGGACCCAACATTTCCCTAGTCATTTTTTTGCTTCTAGCCCCACCCCCTCTGACTCCTGTCCCTCCACTTTTTTCCTCCCTTAGATGTCTATGTGTTTGGGGTCGGGCCTCTGGTGAACGTAGACAATATAAATGCTTTGGCTTCCAAGAAGGATAAAGAGCAGCATGTGTTCAGAGTCAAGGACATGGAAAACCTGGAAGATGTTTTTATCCAAATGCTTGGTAGGAAGCTTTTGAGCATTAAGTCACAAAACTCAGTTCTCCTGAGTCCAAGATCATTTTTCTCTGTGTAGCCTTGGCAGTCTGGAAGGCCTTTCTCATTCCTTCTTCTCTACCCCAGTGTTACTATTTACTTCCCAGCACTGTCCTCTTCCTAATCTTTGAATCACAGCACTCTGAACTAAGTCACAGATTTTTCTCAAGCTATTGTCTTTATGTGTAAATATAGTCAGCAGAAGTTAAGGGATAACAAATATACTGGTACTGAAGAGGCAGGTTTGTGCCCTAAATCCTAAATTCTCTTTACTATGCTAGTGGTTTCTTGCCTTCAGTGTATTAAAATAATGCTTGTTTATCCTTTCTTCCTTAAGGATCTCTACTTCCCAGATAACCCTTCCCCCAAAAGCTACTGCCATGTGGGAATGAAGTGTCCCCAACTCCCAGCATTCTCCTTTTACAGATGAAAGCCGGACACTGGGTCTCTGTGGCATGGTTTGGGAGCACAAGGAGGGTACTGATTACCATAAGCAACCATGGCATGCCAAGATCTCAGTGACTGTAAGTAGCCTCATGGCAGTGAGGGCTTGGTGAGGTGAGGTCAGAATGAAATGGGGGTAAGGGAAAGCAAAAGGTGTCGGTTGAGCTTTCTTCCTCTGTTCCCAGCGTCCTTCAAAAGGACATGAGAACTGCATGGGAGCTGTAGTATCCGAGTACTTTGTGTTGACAGCAGCACACTGTTTTACAGTGGATGACCAGAAACACTCAATCAAGGTCAGCGTAGGTAAGGACCAAACTAATCCAGAACCACAGCCTCTGGGTAACAGCTCCCTCTTCCACATCCCACAGTCCACTTGCTCTCCATGCAGTCACAAACTTCACTAGTTGGACCAATAGGGGAAGCCTTGGGGTTTAGGGATGACATGGAGCATGAAGCTGCCAGAAAGTGGTCCAGAGGTCTGCATTCTCTAATCTCAGGAGGGAAGAGGCAGGACTTGGAGATAGACGAAGTCTTCTTTCACCCTCAATACAACATCAATGGGAAAACAGCAAAAGGAATCCATGAATTTTATGACTATGATGTGGCCCTGATCAAACTGAAGACGAAGCTTAAGTATGACCAAACTGTCAGGTGAGCTAAGGAAACAGCTCTGCACTACAGCAGAGGACTGGATGCACAAGGTCTTGGGCTTGGTCCCAGGCACCACATACGTCAGAGCTGAACAGTGCTCTGGTTTCTCTTATAAAAAAATAAGTGAAAGACATCTGGGTCTTTGGAAATAAAAGGTTGGGAATGGTGGGGCTGGAAGATGAGGGCAGCTCCAGAATCTGTCATCCCTGAGTGGTCCAACCTCTTTCTAAACAGGCCCATTTGTCTTCCCTGCACTGAGGGATCAAATCAAGCTTTGAGGCTTCCTCTGGCAACCACTTGCCGGCAACAGAGTAAGACATATTCAAATGAGTAATACAAGGGGGAAGATTCTGAGATGAATGGGGCATGAGAGGGACCTGCAGATGATGCCCAGAACTAAACTCACAGGAAAACGGTTGCAGGACACTTGCTGAATGACAAAGGCACTGGAGATGGGCAAAAAGGTAGTATGCTTAAACTACAAACTGTTTGTTTTGCTCAGTGCAAGAACTGCTTCCTGCAAAGGATATCAAAGCTCTGTTTGTGTCTGAGGAAAAGAAGAAGTTGGTTCGGAAGGAGGTCTATATCAAAAACGGGGATAAGGTGAGGAACATGGGATCCTAAGGAGGTTCTCTGGGTCCCATTTCTAAGCAAGCTTTACTAACCACTCCTTTCTCCTGTTTCCCACCTCTACAGAAAACCAGCTGTGAGAAAGATGCTCTACATGCTATAGGTTATAATGAAATCAAGGACGTCTCTGAGGTAGTCACTCCTAGGTTCCTTTGTACTGGAGGAATACAACCCTATGCTGACCCCAACACGTGCAAAGGTGAGAGGCTGTTAGATTGTGCTGCATGTTCCTGAGGTCCGAGACTCTGACCCTACAGCTCCTCCTCTCCTGCAGGTGATTCTGGTGGCCCTCTGATTATACACAAGAAGAGTCGCTTCATTCAAGTGAGTTTCCCCTTTCCTCTCTGGGGGGTGAGGTGTCGGGGTGGGGGCGGCACATCAAGAGGTCAGCATGGGTTCCAAAACAGGGATGCTCAATGCAAGGGCAAGCCCTGTCTCACCTCCTCAGGACTGTTCTTTGAGCCTGCTGGCTTTTATCTGTCCTATGTGCTAAAGAGGACAGGCCGAAGCTAGGTCTGGTCTAATACTTCTAGGTCAGGTCAGAAGCAAATGGGAGTAGTTGTGCTTCCTGGGACTAGAAAGAAATTCTACCAAACATTCTGAACATCCCCTTGACCTTTCCAGGTTGGTGTGATCAGCTGGGGTGTAGTGGATGTCTGCAAAGGACAGAAGCTGGCACCCGCTTATGCCCGAGATTTCCACATCAATCTCTTCCAAGTGCTGCCCTGGCTAAAGGAGAAACTCAAAGATGAGGATCTGGGTTTTCTATAAGGGGTTTTCTGTTGGAAAGGGGCATGGGATCAAATTAAAACAGCTGCGACAATACCTGTGTTCAAGATCCTTTTGGGGTTTGGGAGTAGGGAACGTGCACTGGCCATGTTGTTACAACTGAGATCAAATTTGACAGCCGTTTTTAAAGGCCTAACCCCAATCCCAAGTGCTGAAAAACCAGAGGCTGAGGGAGTTATGTGAGTTTCCTCCTCAGTGTTTTACTGAGACCAGCATTAGGGCAGATGAGGCACACGGAATCCAGCTCCACTCCCTAGAAGCCATCCACAAGGTTTTCCTTGTAGACATCATCATTGTAGACAATCTGGGTTCTCTTGTCCCGATGGCAACCCTTAGGGCTATTCTGGACAGCTAGGGAGGGAGGAAAGGATTAGTTAAGGTCTGAAGAAGAGCACTGATCTGAGGCCCAGAGTCTAACTACCTTACTCCTGGCCGCCAACCCATCAGGCCACAACTGTATGCTAACACTATGGCATATATGGATGCTGTAATGAATGCTTTACTCTTATCAACTTCCCTAAATGTTACCATTGAGATATGTGAGTGATGTTAATCCCAGTACATCAATAATTTTGAATTAAAAAAAAAATCTATGGTCGTTTATTACCATGATCGTCATATCTGATTACTTCCTTTGGTGTAGAGGGTCACTCATAATCTGAATCCCTTTTCTGCCCACTATCTGAAAATCCATTTTAGTAAGATTCACATCGAGGAAGGTTCTTTGCCTCATTTGGACTCATTTGGGGGTATATCTTTGGCCCTAAGTGGTCTCCATCAAGTTTTGTCAGGTCATTCCTTCCTTTCCTCATTCCTCCCTATATTCATTATGTGCTTTTTTCCCTAATGTCTAAGAATTCTGTCCCTACATACTAGTGCCTATTCATATGAATCTTTATATAGCTTGACACTGCTGATAATTCCCTCTTTAAAGCTGTGTCCTTTGGTTTCAGTGGCCTTGGCCCTGTGGTGCCACTGAGGCACTGACACCCCCCCCCCTTACCCCCCCGATGTCAGTTTCAGCAGAACATGTAGGAGGGCACAAGGAACCAAGTCCTTAATTCTTAACATTTCTTTTCTGTTCTATCTCGGCCATCTCTTCTCCAAATTCAGTATCTTCTGCTGCTATTATTGTTTTGCAACCACCCTGTGATGCAGCTAACTATGCACCTTAAATTCCTCCAAGCTGAGTTCTAGATTCCTAATCTGAAATGCTTATTTTTTAGAAAACCAACTGCACTCTCTATTGTAAAATGAACAAGTCCACATGGGAGTTCATCTTCATCAACGTGACTCTGGCTTGCTCTTTCTACCCTTGTCCAGTCACCGTCTTGGGAGTTGTTTCAATCTTTTCCTTATTGTCGCCTACCTCTAACTTAGAAGGACTGATAATTCTCCTTCCCATTCCTACATAAATCCAGACCTACTACTTCCAGGGAACCCAGGGAACATGCATGTGAACAAAAGAAGTGGAGGGCTGTGGGAAGGCATAAGAGAAAGGAAGAATTCTATTCTTACCGAGGGAGCCCCAGACAGACTTGCCAGTGGCAGCGTCCAGCATAGGTTGCTTGCGGGCAATGCTGACCTTGAGCTGGACAGATTCCACCTGGGTCCCATTGAGCTGGAGCAGAAAAGGGAGAGGACAGAAGATGGGGGGAAATATTACAGACAAATCAAAGAAGGATATCTAGGCGTTGCCATCTTATTAGTAGACTGAATAAGAGTCTGAGAATATAAGGTTTCCTGCGTGAACAGGGAAGAGACTTTGTCCAGAGGAAATAATTTCCTCTGGGTTCCCAGTATTTTAAAGAGAACATGTGAGAATGGCAGAGAGATGGGAAAAACAGATTTGGGAAGTCCCAACCTCAGCAACGGCCTGATCTGCTGACTCCATCTTTTCATAGGTGACGAAGGCACAGCTGGGATGAGAGAAAAACAGGGTCAGTAGAGGGTCAGGGGTTCTTCTCAGCCCAACCAATCAAAGTGCTAGTAGGATACCAGAGATAGGCTGGACTGTGTCCCATCCTCCTACCCCCAAAATCTCACATCCCTCATCATTCCAGAACTTATCTTAGGTCAGTAGCACCCTTACTTTCTGGGTGGGTCCATGGAGAGGTCAATGATGTTTCCAAAGGGAGAGAAGGCACCACGGAGAAGGGTAGGTGTCATATCCTCTCCATACACATAGAGAGTATTCCCTTTCCGAGGGGCCCGGCGTTCAGGAAATGAGTCCGACCCTATCAGAACACAAACCACTGAGGTAAAACACAACCCTTCTCACCCTCTGTTTTAAATCCACAGCAGTAGAAACTACTGAAACACTATCCCAGGCCCCTCCTCCACTGGCCAAGAACACTTACTGCGAAAAGGACCCTCTCGCTCTCGGTCTCGCTCTCGGTCTCGTTCCCGGTCTCGATCTCTGTCCCGATCTCTGTCTCTGTCTCGATCTCGATCCCGGTCTCTGTCCCGTTCCCGATCTCTGTCCCGGTCTCGGTCTCGATCTCTGTCTCGATCCCGATCTCTATCTCTGTCCCGGTTCCGCTCCCGACTTCGGTCTCGGTTACGGCTTTGGGGAGGAGAGGCTGAGGAGCGGGCGCCAGCACGTTCTTCATAGGCCCAGTCAAAGCTTCGAGGGGTGCCATCACCAGGTCCTGGGCCCTCTGCTTCTTCTCCATCTGGCCTCAGTTCCCGAAGCCTATCACTGGAAGATACGAAGCTAGGGAAAAGACAGGATCAAAAGGGAATTTTGTCTCATCTTTCCAGACCCTGTGGAGATTTAACAATCCCTCTGCAGCCCCTGTTCCTTCCACTCCAGATCCAAGCCCCTCAAAGGCAATGAATTCCTCCAACCTCCTCTCAGGCCCCAGCCCTATTTTTAACCCTCTAACCTCTCATACAGGGATTTCCTCTGGGGGCGTCTAGATGACTGAAAAAGAGATTGAGGAGAGTTAAGATGATTTCTAGTTACTGGCATACGGCCCACAACATGTGGGTCTCTTATCTCCCACAATTCCCACTTCCACAGGGAGACAGAAGTCGAAACCATTACCTCCTGCACATCATCATCAGCAGATATGCTTCTCTGGAATGGCTGGAAAGTAGGAGCTGGTCCCTTCTCAGGGTCCTGGGAAGGCCACAGAAATGCACCTCAGTGAGTGGGAGACTGCTGTACCGAGGAACAGAGAGGGTTCCTCTCCCCTCACTGTCTTCTTGGCTTTCTGTTTTTGTTTTTGTTTTTTTTCCTTTTGATATCTCTTATTTGATTTTGTGGTATTTATTACTTTCTTTTTTTTTTTTTTTTTTTTTTTTTTACATATAGATGATTACATACAGTAATCATCTGTAAAAAACATTTACTTAAACCCCTCGACATTTTCAGCTTGTCCAATTCCTTAATGTAACACAATCATTAGAGAGCTCTAACACATGGTGAGTTAGTCACAGAATATGCAAAATGGAGATAAATTTAAGAGTCATCCAGTTTCTTAACAGACATGAAACTTGATGCTCAGGTGGGATTAGCAATTTGCTCATGGTTGAACAGACATTACTTTCTTTCCTAAGCCTTTCTCCATTACCAATGGATGAATGCCCCTTGAAGTCAAGGATCCCCTGACTAGTCTTTGTGCCTGTACTCACCTTTAACTTCCCCTCTAAGGTTCGAGAACGTTTAAAGCCTGAGTTCTTGGTCTCAGCCTTAATGGCACTGATGGCTCCAGACTTCACCAGCTGTTTTGCCTGTTCTGTTGCTGTGGCTGTGTCCACCACAGGTTGCTCTGACAGGGCTAGAGTGGCAAGGGAGACAAGTATTATGCTGGTCAAGCTGTGACAGAGGCCAACCCGTGCTTCCCACTTCTAGTCTACCCCCATCTTCTTCTATAAAAAAGCAAGAACAAACAAGCAAACAAAATTGCATTCCTGGAGAGCAAACTCAACTCAAGGTCTCATACATGCGTAACACCACTGAGTGGCCTCCTCAGTTCAACTTTCTATTCTTCAGTTTTTGGAAAGAGACCCTATACCACCATTCCACCATCTGTGGAGTTCCCATGTGGTGTTAGGATTTGAACCAAGAGCTTCACACATGGTAAGATGTGCATCTGACCTCCATCTCTTGGCACTTTAGTCCCCATTTTCCTTGTCACTCACAGCGCTTGACACCGCCTTGGCTGGCTGTGCTGCTGCAACTCTGTTTCTTCAGAGCCAACAATGCCTTTTTCTGGGAATAAATGTGAGAAGGGTTGATGAGATCCTATTCCTGGCCAAGTGCTCTCCCCATGCCTCCGGACACATTACTTAAGGAACACCTTTCACAGAGAAAACAATGCAATTGGCTTACCTACAGTGGCTAACTTGAGGCAGCCCTGTCTCTCACATATGGTCCCCTAGCTCACAGGTAATGCCAATGATGCTACCTAACCTACCTGAGCTATGATATCCAGTCTTATATTTTTGAAGTGGAAGACAAGGAATTTAGTCATGGGCCAAAGTCCTAGGATATAAGTTATAAGTAAAAATTAAGAACCACCCCCCCCCCAAAAAAAAGAAAGAACCCTTCTTACATCATCCTTCATATATGTGAGTAAAACAAGAACCCATTGCTTTGTAACAAGGCTATGCAAAAGCATAAGACATAGTTTCTCTCCTTAAAAAGTATAGGGGAGAAACAGAATGACTAGATTGAGCCGTCAAGAATGATTATGGTTTAGCGGGGAAGCAATTATGGAAGCCAGACCTCCCACCTTCTGCATCTCATAATGGTCCTGGGTCCATACTCCCAGAGGGATAAAGAATAAGAAGGCTATCAAGGGAGGGGACTGGATAGAGTTCTGGTGGGAACTGTAGCCCTCTTATCCTATGGTCTTGTCAATATTTCCCATTTTATAAATATTTAAAAGTGTAAAAAAATGATTATGAGAAGAGCAGAATGCTTGCATCTAAAAGCAAGTAAGGTTTTCTGATGCCAACTTATTATACTGGGTCCTGGGTAGAGTCTGCAAAGCACAAATAGAGAGGAAAGAACATTTTAAGCTGCAAAGATAAGTGCCTTGAGAATACATATATATGGCCTGGTGACTAGCTCTATTTGACTAGAAGGAATGGAAAAATAAGGCTGTGTTCTATAAACAACATGAAACAGCTAAGGGTTTTCATTTTCAAAGGATCATTTTTTTAAAAAAAATTCTATTATTTTTATTTATTTATTTATTGGACAGAGAAACTGAGAGGAAGGGAGAGACAGAGAGGGCAAAAGGCAGAGAGACACCTGCAGCCCTGTTTCACCACTTGTGAAGCTTTCCCCCTGCAGGTGGGGACTGGAGGCTTGAACTCGGGTCCTTGAGCACTGTAACATGCACTCAACCAGGTGTGTCACCACCTGGCCCCTCAAAGGATCATTTTTATAGTAGCCTTTACCGTCCAAAGTCTGTTCAAAGAACAAAGACAAACCACTGAGAAACTTGCTGAAAGATCGTTACAACAGTTTAGGTGAATATTAGCAAAGACTTATTCTGCAGAACACACAGAGAAAAGTAAATAGGAGGAATTACTTCAAAGGAAGAGTCAAGATCTGGCAAATGTTTAGCTATGCAAATAGTGAAGTCAGAGATGAGATTACAAACACATGGGAAAACTGAATGTGATCCGTTTTTTTGGGTGGTCAAGGAAAGGACTGGAGAGGCCCTGGAGGTGGAGCAGTGAATAAAGTGTTGGACACTAAAGCATGA
Source organism: Erinaceus europaeus (assembly GCF_950295315.1). Classification (NCBI taxonomy): domain Eukaryota; kingdom Metazoa; phylum Chordata; class Mammalia; order Eulipotyphla; family Erinaceidae; genus Erinaceus; species Erinaceus europaeus. The sequence goes on from NC_080165.1 coordinate 55,164,123, forward strand.
GGTCTTGAGTTCAATCTTCAGCATCATATTTGTGCCACTCTCTCTCATAAACATTTTATTCCTTTTTTTTTTTTTTTTTTTTTTTTTTTTATAAAAAGCCTAGATCAGAATAGACAACAAGAGGATAGTTCCAAAACTGGATATATTTAAGGGCTATTAGTAGGATACTGAATAGAATGGAGGGAATAAAAAGTTTGGGGAACTTCCCATTCAGATGACACTAAAAGCAATGGGGAAGGAAGAAAACTCCAAGACAGGCTGACAGAAAAGAGAGAAAGATACACACTAAGGTTTGGCAAAAGTGTACCTCAGAAGTTACACTAGTGAGTGATGTGTGTGTCCAGACTTGAGCCAGAACCCCCCTTCCCATGCCTTCACACTCACCCCTGATGTTCTCAGAGTGTAGTCTGTGGAAGGTTGGGATATGACCAAACTTGCTCACCTTTTTCTTGAGTTTGTTGAATTTCTTCTGTAAAGCCTCCTCTTCCTCGCTCAGTCCGGGGGGTATCACCAACATGGTGGGTCCTGGTTTTGGGGCAGGGCCCAAGACATCTTTCTCCACTGTGACCCACCAGAGTTCAAACGCCCCGTGTGCGGTGCAGGCAGCCCCCACCCTTTCAGTCCCGCCTGCTCCAGTCTTTACCCCTTTGCTTAAAACCAGGCTGCTATCCAATCCCACCCCCTCCCCGTTCGTTGGGATCAACCAGCATTGCCTCCTTCCTCCAAGGAATAACGGGCGCCAGCACCTTGGGGACCCAAATTTTGTTTTGCTTTGCTGGCAGAGCAAAACACCCTTCGGTCGCCAAGCCCCAAACACTAACACCGCCGACTCGCGATAGGGTTAGTATGGCAACTGCTGGGTGTGATGGGCAGCGGAGGCTGCGCAGCACTCTCGAAGCACCGAAACAGAGGAAAAAGGAGTTCAGGAAAAGTGGACGAACGGCGAGAAGAAAGTCTTACCTGAGGGGGCGGCAACCGCGGCCGCACTGTCTCGGGCGGCGCCCGCGCGGGCAATGGCTAGCGGGCTCAGAGCGATGACGTGCGCCGGGCGGAGAACGCGGTAACTAAGGCGGCCCAAAGCGCAGGCACTTCCGCCCGGCCTTCCCTTGGTTCGGACCAGCCTTTCTGTAGCGCTCACTGACACTCTTTGGAGAAGCTGTGCACCGGAAGTCGTCTCCATTTCCGCCCTTCCTGGGGCGGGCCTTACACGCAAGGGTCCAGAGACACTTCCGGCTTGCAGGGCGGCTGTCTTGGTTACAACATGTTGGAGACTGAGCGGTTAGGTAAAGGGGAGGGGGTGGCACGAAAGATGAGACAGGGAGCGATTCTAACTCCTGACCTCTGGCCTTTTCCCCGTAGTGCTACCCCCCCCAGACCCCCTGGACCTGCCCCTTCGGGCCGTGGAGCTGGGATGCACAGGGCGCTGGGAGCTGCTGAATGTGTCTGGAGCTCCAGAGAGCATCGTGAGTGAATTTTGAGGCTTTTTTTTTTTTTTTTTTTTAAACAACATACTTAAAATCTCTTCCATTTTCCTCACAGGAGGATCTAGAATGATCTTGTACCCCTATCTATGTATCTGTCCCCTCCCTGTCATTCCAAGATTGGAATGGTGCTGGACAGATCCAGCTAGTGGGCCCACGAGGACACAGCAGGGAGTTCTGGAGATATTTTAGTTTGGGGAACTGCCCTTAAGTGGGTCTTTTTCTTCTTTGGATCCCATCTGTCTCAAAGGACTAGGGCACTTGGTGCCTGAGTTACTAGTCTTGGAGTCCTTGCCTTTTCATTCTTAGGTCTAAGATTTTCATAAGATTAGTGATTCTCAGATTTCAGGTGTGACTCATGAACTGTAGGGGAGCTTTTTAAAAATACAAATTCATAGGTTCAACCCTAGGGAATCTGAAATCCGAAACCGTTTTTAACCAGTACACCTTTACCTCCGAATGGAAATTGTAAAGCAGGGCAAACTTTGAAAAATACTGTTGTAGCCTGATTGTCCTAGTCTACCTGAAGCAGGTCATTTATTATCTAAATACAATTTAAAATTTTTTTACATATATTATTATTTATTTATTTATTTCCTTTTGTTGCCCTTGTTGCTTTTTATTGTTGTAGTTATTGTTGTTGTTATTGATGTTGTTCATTGTTGGACAGGAAAGAGAGAAATGGAGAGAGGAGGGGAAGACAGAGGGGGGAGAGAAAGATAGACACCTGCAGACCTGCTTCACCGCTTGTGAAGTGACTCCTCTCCAGGTGGGGAGCCGGGGGCTCAAACCAGGATCCTTATGCCGGTCCTTGCGCTTCACACCACATGTGCTTAACCCATTGTGCTACTGCCCGACTCCCCTAAATACAATTCTTATTACCTTATATATTGGTGGATATTACTCTCTCTTCCCTTATCTAATGCCTCTATTTTGCCCTTGTTCCAGCTTCCCCATGGTCTCCCTCCCTGTGCCCCAGACCTGCAACAAGAAGTAGAACAGTTGTTTCTGTCCTCTCCTGCCTGGCTACCTCTGCATGGTTTGGAACATTCAGCTCGGTAAGGGGGCTGGAGGGGCCCACACTAGGCTAAACGGGTCTCCAGAGGACGCTGGAATAAAGAAGGAAGACCTGGAATTTGTGTTTCCCTTCTCTAGAAAATGGCAGAGGAAGATGGATCCTTGGTCACTCCTGGTCTCACAGGGGGCCCCAGTCCCCTCCGACCTACAGGCTCAAAGACACCCAACCACGGGGCAAATACTTGGCTACAAGGAGGTAAGAGGTCAGGAAGAAGCAGAGTTGAGGGATGGAGAAAGTAGGAGGAGGCAAACTCAGCTTCACTGGGACTCTTATCTCTCACTTCAGGTCCTGCTAGAGAATACAAACCTGTCAGCCACAACCTCCTTGTCTCTTCGTCGGCCTCCAGGGCCTGTCTCCCAATCCCTGTGGGGAAATCCAACACAGTACCCATTCTGGCCAGGTGATTTTTATGGAAACGGGATAGTAGAAGAGGGAACATTCTGTCTTGAGGAAAGTGTTTCTTATCGATGTTAGATCGCATCCCATGTATCCCTATTTGTCCACCCTCTCCCCAGGTGGAATGGATGAACCTACTATATCTGATCTGAGCATGCGTGAGGAGGCTGAGGAGGAGATAGACTTTGAGAAAGGTGAGATAGTGCCAGGATTCACCTTTGGGAGCTAGGGAACCAAATCTGGGCATACGCCACAAGCTTATGCCCTTTTATATCTTTGAGAAAGGAGCCTTGTTTGTTACGAGTTTTGCGTCCTACATTGGAAAATTGTCACAGTAAATATGCCCAGATAGGGGCCAGCCAGGAGGTGGCTCAGTGGTAGAGTACATGCCTTACATATGTAAGACCCTGGGTTTTTCTGTGTACAATGGTTGAGTGGTCCTCTGGTCTCTCAACAAAACAAACAAAAACATAAGCAATGATGAGAGATACTTCATCCAGTAGAGCACACTCCTTTCCAAGAATGAGGTTCTAAGTTCTGGCACCACGTGAGAACACAACACAGATGCTGCGGCGTGCCTCTCTCTCTCTCTCTCGATGCAAAGAGCAGAAAAGTTGTCCTGGGAGCACACGTGAGGGCTCAGCACCTTAAAGAAAAACATTTATAGTGTTTACTCTGGAAATGACAGCCTTTAGGTTTTTATGATGTATGACTTTCACGGTTGTGTGTAGTATTTCTAATTCTACCTGTCCCTGTTCTCTAGATCTTCTAACTGTTCCACCTGGCTTCAAGAAAGGTGTGGACTTTGCACCAAAGGGTAAATTTCAGTTTACAGATGAGGCACATGTGGGGTATTCTCCTTTTCTAAGACAGGTGGACATGTCTCCCTTTACATTTGACTCTTTAGATCATCCAGCTCCAGCTCATGGGTTGCTCAGCCTTAGCTTTCTGCTGGAGCCCCTGGATTTGGCTGGGGGTGACGACGATGAGATTGAAGCAGTGGGACCTTCAGGACGTTCTAGAGGGGACACGACTTCAGCTTCTCCTAGCAGTGCTCCACTGGCCCGAGCAAACAGTTTAGAGGATCTCATCTTAAAGGTTGTTGATTCTGGGCTGTCAAGAATGGGCTGGCTTGGTTGGGTCTGAGAAGAAGACTGAGGGATCTTTTTGTGGTGGTGGTGGTGGTGGTGGTGGTAATGGAGAGTCTTTTGGCTGTAACGTTGTCACCCTTACACTTGATTAAAAAGTTTTTTTTTTTTTTTACTTATTTATGGAATAGAGACAAATAAAAATTGAGAGGGGAGGAGGAGATAAAGTGGGAGAGAGAAAGACACCTGCAGCACTGCTTCACTATTTGTGAAGCATTCCCACTGCAGGTGGGAGACCAGGGGCTTGAATCTGGGTCCTTATGCATTGTATTAGCATGTGCACTCAACTAGGCATAACACTGCCTGGTCCCTACCCTTGATTTTTTTTTTTCAGGAAGCATCTACAGTGGTGTCCTCGCCAGTGCCTCCCGAATCCCCACCCCAGGAGCAGTGGGCCATTCCTGTGGATGTCACCTCCCCTGTTGGTGATTTCTACCGTCTCATTCCCCAGCCAGCTTTCCAGGTAGTATGACCCATACTTACATGCATCCACTTCCTCCCAGCTCACTCCCTTATCTCTTTCCTCCACCAAAGGTCAGATGCATCTCAGGTCATTCTTGGATCTCCGTACCAGCATTGTGTCACTTAGGCCTCCCCACTGTCTGGTGAGCCAGAGGCAGGAAGGCCCCTCCCTTCTTCAGACCCCGTGTATTTCTCTCTTCCACAGTGGGCATTTGAGCCAGATGTGTTTCAGAAGCAGGCCATTCTGCACTTGGAGCGGCATGACTCTGTCTTTGTTGCAGCTCACACATCAGCAGGGAAGACAGTTGTGGCAGAATACGCTATTGCTCTTGCCCAGAAACACATGACTCGGTACAGCTCCCCTTTCAGGCCTCCTTCTTCACTAGCCAGCTTGTTTTCTCCTGTGTCCTTTTGTATCTACCATATCTTTACTTCTTCCTTTAGATGAGAAGTTTTAGGGGGAGAATCTGACTTAAGGTTCTAGGTTAGAATAATGGACTGTGTTTGTTTAGGAAGGAGCTGGGGACAGAACTTTTCCTGAGGTTATTTCATGAATGAGATTTTGAGGATAGTTAGGATTAAAAGGGGTGCTGGAGCTCTGTGGCATGCTTCTGAGAAGGTGTAAGGTGTGAGAGAAGGTGCTGAACATTGATCTGTGTGGACAGACTGGCTAACTTTATGCTTTCTTCTCAGCACCATTTACACTTCACCCATCAAGGCCCTCAGCAACCAGAAGTTCCGAGACTTCCGAAACACATTTGGGGATGTGGGGCTGCTCACAGGCGATGTACAATTGCACCCAGAGGCCTCCTGCCTAATTATGACGACAGAAATCCTTCGGTGAGAGGTGGATCAACACAAGTGGATGAGGTGGTCAGGAAGCTGAGGCTGCTCTGGAGAGCATGTTGGTTAAGGAGAGGGCAAAGAAGGGAGCCAGGGGGCATCAGCTTTTGGCTTCTCCCCAGCTCCATGCTATACAGTGGATCAGATGTCATCCGGGACCTCGAGTGGGTCATCTTTGATGAGGTGCACTATATCAATGATGCTGAGGTAAGCAGCCTGTGGGCCTTAGGTCCCTACAGCCCTGTCCTGTGGGACTGGCTGAGCACCCCTGTTTGTCTATCCTATGACCTTACTGCCTTCTTTGCTCCCACATGGAACCCTATACCACTTCCCCTGGGGAGAAAAGGGTGACTTCCCCCTCAAACTATCTGAAACGTGTCTTCTCTTTGTGTCCAGCGTGGGGTTGTGTGGGAAGAGGTGCTCATCATGCTTCCTGATCACGTCTCCATCATCCTTCTGAGTGCTACTGTCCCCAACGCCCTTGAATTTGCTGACTGGATTGGGTGAGACTTGTGTCCTAGGGTGCTTGGGTGAAAAGGCTGATAGTTTCCCTTGGCTAGAAAAGGATGAAGACTGCTACAGCAAGAGACTGGTCAGACTTTGAGGGTTTGGAGAATGGGTCTGAAATAGGGCTATGGAATCCCATTTGGACCCAGATCACTTGGTATGTTGAGACTGGATGACTGACTGGATGACTGAGGCTGCTGTCTGTTCTGGCTATAAAACACCACCATCACCACCTCCAACTGGGTGAAACTGGAGAAAGGAAGGTGGTGGGAGCTATGGGTTCCTTGTACTCCTGTCTCAGACCTACTGTCTTCTCTCCACTCAGGCGACTAAAGCGTCGCCAGATCTATGTAATTAGCACAGTTGCCCGCCCTGTCCCCCTGGAACACTATCTCTTCACGGGGAACAGCCCCAAGACCCAGGGTGAGCTCTTCCTGTTGCTGGACTCCCGAGGTGCCTTCCACACAAAGGGGTAAGCCTGATCTGGGGAAGACTCAGGGTGGAGGTCCCTTGCATATGGACCCACTGGGTGTAACAGCAATTGTTATCCCTCCCTCTGCACAGGTACTATGCGGCTGTGGAGGCCAAGAAGGAGAGGATGAGCAAACATGCCCAGACTTTTGGGGCCAAGCAGCCCACGCATCAGGGGGGCCCTGCACAAGTGAGAACTGTTTCACTACTTGTATTTCTATCATTTTTTCCCTCATTCCCCCACGGTTTGGACTTGAACTGTGACATTGCCAGGCTTGACACTGTTCGACCTCCCTGTAGTGTGGCTCCCACTGGTTCAGAGACTCAACTGCCAAGGAAGGAGAACCAGAATAGATGGCTGTCTCCGTCATCCCAACTCTCAACACACAAAGTAACCTGGGCCCAAATGGGATCTTGCAACCACCTATTTTAGACCCATTCTCCCCTCCCCCAGGATCGTGGTGTGTATCTGTCTCTCCTGGCATCCCTCCGCACCCGTGCACAGCTGCCTGTGGTGGTGTTTACCTTCTCCCGGGGCCGCTGCGATGAGCAGGCCTCCAGCCTCACTTCCCTTGACCTTACTACAAGTTCAGAGAAAAGTGAGATTCATCTCTTCCTGCAGCGCTGCCTCGCTCGCCTCCGAGGTTCTGATCGACAGCTGCCTCAGGTGTGGAAGGGGACTTTAGAGACATGTGGGGGGAGAGCACTCTATGACCCTCTCCATGACCATGGGCCTCAGTCCCCCCCCCCCCCCCCAGGTTCTGCACATGTCTGAGCTCCTGCACCGCGGCCTGGGCGTGCACCACAGTGGCATCCTGCCCATCCTCAAGGAGATTGTGGAGATGCTCTTCAGCCGTGGTCTGGTCAAGGTGCACATGCTGGTGGGAAAGTGCCCCCTCCCCCAGGACACTCATGACCCCTTCAGGGCTGCCCATAGGATAAAGGGGGTAGTTTAGGTAAGTCCAATTAAGAATTTGGGCTCTGGAGCCAGACTATCAGGCTGAGAATTCCCAGCTCTCCCACTAACTAAAATGACCACAAGGTAGGACTCTATCTGTTAGACTGGTAACATTTAGGAAGCTGACTAATGCCACGTGTTGCTAAAGACATAGTGTTCTGTGGATTAAAGGAATCTTTATACACGTGTAGTACTTGAGGCCAAACTAAGTGTAACATACAGACCCTAAATTTAATTCCTGTGTATATATCCACAAAGAGTTTCTCTCATTCTGGGTCATGAGGGAACAAACTTGTTCTTCCTTTGCTGGCTTTACTCTTGTGGTACAGTGCTCGTGGCACCAAAGCACCCTTCACTGGCAGAGCAGGTAAATGACTGTAGGATGATGCACCCCACAAATTCCATCAACTGGAAGCAATAGATTAGATATAGTCAGAAGAAACTAGTTAGATGTTAAAAACACTGTGAGAAAGAAAAAAAAAAAAAAAGGAAAACAGAACTAGATATATAACTGCCTTTGGTGTGAATGCAAATTATACATAAGTGAAAAGAAGACAGATTCTGCAAGAATGTGTCCACACAGAAAGAAACCCATTAAATACCTCAGGATGATCCACAGGGGTAATGGGAATGGAGTATGAGAGTGACAGGATAAAAATAGGTGGCTCAGTACATTGAATGAGGAAGGCCATAGTATCTATCCTGTAGCTTTGCCTTAAGAGTTAAATGAGATCCTGCAAGTTAGCCATCTGGGACTGGATCTGGTGCGCACTTAGTCTCAACTAGAAGATAAGGTGAGCTTGGCCAGGACTGCATGTCTAGGTGCAGCCCTTTGCTGATCCTCCCTCTTCCCCATCCCAGGTTTTGTTTGCCACGGAGACCTTTGCTATGGGTGTAAACATGCCAGCCCGAACAGTGGTATTTGATTCCATGCGTAAGCATGATGGCTCTGCCTTCCGGGACCTGCTCCCTGGGGAGTACGTGCAGATGGCAGGCCGGGCTGGGCGGAGAGGCCTGGATCCTACAGGTACTGTCATTCTCCTCTGCAAGGGCCGTGTGCCAGAGATGGCAGACCTGCATCGCATGATGATGGTGAGCTGGGTGGCATGAGGTGGTTGGGTTCTTTCACCACTCTTTTCTCCTGTCTTCCTACTTTCTTTCCCTCTTTTTATAATTTTCATTATCTTTATTAGACAGCCAGAAATCAAGAGGGTAGGGGGTGATAGAGAGGGAGAGAGACACCTGCAGCCCTGCTTCACCACTTGCAAAGCTTTCCCCCTGCAGGTGGGGACCAGGGGCTCGAACCCAGGTCCTTGCGCACTGTAATGTGTGCACTCAACCAGGTGCGCCACCACCCAGCCCCTTACTTTTTCTCTTTTGCCTGGGAGAAACCAAGGTTTTTGTATTTTCATGAGCAAATCCGAGGGTGAGAACAGATCTCATCTCTAGACTTTTCCCACTGAAATTTAGAGCTAGATGGGATTTTGATGGAACTGCTTATTTTCACTCCCTTATTTTGCAGAGGTGAGCAAGCAGTGTGTTCAGGGTAGAGACAGTCAGTCCTCAGAGGACTAACAGGAGCAGCCAGTCTCACTTTGATCTGTTTCCCCTGACTCAACCCAGGGAAAGCCATCCCAGCTGCAGTCCCAGTTCCGGCTCACCTATAGCATGATCCTCAACTTGCTTCGGGTGGATGCCCTCAGGGTGGAGGACATGATGAAGAGGAGTTTCTCTGAGTTTCCATCCCGCAAGGACAGTAAGGTGAGAGGTCAAGGTGGCCAGTTTACTGGGCAGGATATTGGGCAAGGGAAGCCAAGCTGGGGAGAGATATTAAGTGATAACAGTAGGGAGTGAGTGTGGCCAACTGTCCACGGTCTCCTTTTATCCTCCTCCTGCTTTTCTCCAGGTCCATGAGCAGACTCTGACTGATCTAACTAAGAGGTTGGGAGCCTTGGAGGAACCGGACATGACTGGCCAGCTGGCTGACCTGGCTGAGTATTACAGCTGGGGGGAGGAGCTGACAGAGACCCGGACCCGGATCCAGGTGAGTATGTGAAAGTGTTGGGAGGATGGCAGAGGAAGAGAAGAGGGTTAGATAGCATAATGGTTATGCAAAGAGGCTCTTATGCCTGGGATTGTAAAGCCTCAAGTTTAATCCCCCATGCCACCACAAGCCAGAACTGAGCAGTTCTCTGGAAAAAAAAAGGGGGGGGGCACGGGTGGTGGCTCACCTGGTTGAGTGCATGTTACAGTGTGCAGAGACCCAGGTTCGAGCTCTTGGTCCCCACCTGCAGGGGGTAAGCTTTGCAAATGGTGAAGCAGGGCTTCAATGTCTCCCTCCCTCTCTATGTCTCTCCGTTCCTCTCAATTTTTGGCTGTCTCTATCCAATAAATAAATAAAGGTAAAAATATTTTTTAAAAAAGGGAAAGAATACAACAATCTGGGTGTTTCTAAACCTAATCTCATATCCCTTTGGTACTTCTCAGCTAACCCTGTTGTGCATACCCTGTGTTTCAGCGACACATCATAGAGTCTGTGAATGGCCTGAAATCTCTCTCCGCGGGAAGGGTGGTGGTTGTGAAAAATCAGGAACATCACAATGCACTGGGTGTGATCCTACAGGTGAGGATAATGAGAATTTGGACTCAAGGCTAGGGAGATAGTATAATGGTTATGCAAATGAATTTCATGCCTGAGGCTGTAAGGTCCCAAGTTTAATCCCCAGCACCATCAGAAGCCAGAGGTGAGCAGTGCTCTGGTCTCTCTCTATATATATTTCTGTACCTCTTTCATTAAAATAGTAAATAAAAAAATAAAAAGAATTTGGATTTGGATATAGAGGGAGAAAAGGGTGGACTTCACCTAGCTTATCTTCCTCATCAGGCTGGAGGTAGGTTGCAGTCACTAGAGCTCATTTTCCTCTTGTTCTCCTTCCCTTCCCATCACCACCATTTCATGCCCACCACCTTGCCTCCAGAACCTGTTCTGATTGCTTGACTTGTTCGCCAATAATAGTGGGCTTTGTGTGGTTTGTTCCATAGTCCTTACCTGAAGGTGGAGATCTCATCTCTACTTTTGTCCATATCTCACTTCTGCCTACCCTGCCCTCTCCATTATTACTAGGTCTCCTCAAACTCCGCTAGTAGAGTATTCACAACCCTGGTCTTGTGTGACAAACACACGTCACAGGAAAAGGGGCCAGCCACTTCAGATGTGCCTTATCCAGATGATCTTGTGGGATTTAAACTACTCCTGCCTGAAGGTAAGCGTGGGATAGATACCCAAGTCCCTTTTAACACTGTAGATGAGATGCCTGGGTCCAGTGAGGCCTGACCCTGCTTTCACCTTTGCACAGGGCCTTGTGACCACATTGTGGCCAAGCTCCATCCAGGAGATGTAGCAGCAATCACCACTAAAGTGCTCCGGGTGAATGGGGAGAAGATCTTGGAGGATTTCAGCAAGAGGCAGCAACCAAAATTCAAGTTAAAGCTGCTGGGGAGGCTCTTCCTGGGGAAGGTGGTGTGGGGGTGGGTAGAGAGGTGTAGTTAATGAGGTTGCCTTGGGTCTCCTTCTCCTTCAGAAAGGATCCTCCCTTAGCAGCTGTGACCACCGCTGTTCAGGAACTGCTACGTCTGGCTCAGGCCTACCCAGCAGGACCCCCTACCCTTGACCCTGTCAATGACCTGCAGCTCAAGGATGTGTCAGTGGTAGAAGGGGGGCTACGGGCCCGGAAGCTGGAAGAACTGATCCGGGGGGCTCAGTGTGTGCATAGCCCCCGTTTCCCTGCCCAGGTAGGGACCTTAATGCGAGCTCCCAAGCTGGGAGGGGACTCCACGGGGCCTCCGGGAGACTGCCTGCCTTAGTCCTCAGTGCCCCCTGCTGAGGGTGAGAAGGCTAAAACTCTGGTGACTCTTGGCAGTACTTGAAGCTGCGGGAGCGTATGCAGATACAGAAGGAGGTGGAACGACTGCGCTTCCTGCTGTCAGATCAGTCTTTGCTGCTGCTCCCTGAGTACCACCAGCGAGTAGAGGTGGGTAGAGGAGGGGGCATTGGAGGGTAGTGAAGGAGTGAATAGCAGGCTCCCAACACCATCATTTTGCTTCCAGGTGCTGCGAACCCTGGGCTACGTAGATGAGGCAGGCACTGTGAAGCTGGCAGGACGGGTGGCTTGTGCCATGAGTAGCCATGAACTTCTCCTCACTGAGCTTATGTTTGACAATGCACTGAGTGCCTTGCGGCCGGAGGAGATTGCAGCCCTGCTCTCTGGCCTGGTCTGTCAGAGTTCTGGGGACACTGGGGATCAGCTCCCAAGTACCCTTAAGCAGGTACAGGACATTCATCCCTACCCCACTTGGCTGAAGCATCCCCACTCCTCATCCCTACTTAATGTCCTAGTGCCCTTCCTGCTTGAGATCTTAAAGAGCTGGAATGGCTTCTTTGATCTGGGCATCCCATTCTGGAGCAGTTTTAACCTCTTTCTCATCTTCAGGGAGTGGAACGTGTCCGGGCTGTGGCTAAGAGGATTGGGGAAGTCCAAGTGGCTTGTGGTTTGAACCAGACAGTGGAGGAATTTGTGGGAGAGCTGAATTTTGGCCTGGTGGAGGTTGTGTACGAGTGGGCCCGGGGCATGGTGAGTAACTGGGATTTGGGGCTGTGTAGGTAGGTAGTTAGAGAAAGTCTGCTCAGGCCTACCACAATTACTTCTCACCCTGCTTCCTCCACAGCCCTTTTCTGAGTTGGCAGGGCTCTCAGGGACTCCTGAAGGCCTGGTGGTCCGCTGCATCCAACGCCTAGCTGAGATGTGTCGCTCCCTGAGAGGGGCAGCCCGCCTGGTAGGTGAACCTGTACTAGGGGCCAAGATGGAGACGGCAGCTACCTTGCTACGGAGGGACATTGTCTTTGCTGCTAGCCTCTACACTCAGTGAACAACACATGTAAAAATGTAATAATAAAACAGCAAACCACCTGTTTGTATTTGAGGCACTGGACAGGGATTAATCAATTAAAAGACACACACACACACACACACACACAGCAGAGAACTAATTAGAAATATGTCTTTATCTGTGCCCACAGAGAGGACCAGCCCCTCTGAAGCATCAGTCCTTGGGGGAGGGGGTCTTAGGGGGTGATGGGAGGTCCTGGCTCATGGCATCTACATACCATGTGGGCAGGAAGGCATAAGGTGCATCTCGATGTTCAGACACTGTGACTGGGCCGCCAGGTTCCCATGAGAAGAGGTAGACAAGCCTGAAGGGTAGATGGAGTCCTGAGTTGAGGGCTAGAGACTGAGCTTCTGGAATCAAGATGGTAGGGTCAGAGGTGAAGATCTTACCTGGGATCATCTTGGACAACAGTGTTGTGGGCAAAGGTAAGGAAGGCAGCACAGAAGTTCATACATACAGAGGGATTCCAGCCTTCACGGTCATTCTAGAAAGGGCAGAGAAAGTAAAAGACTGGCGGTGAGAACTAAGGTGGGGATTGGGAGGTAACGTTGACTGCCGCTATGGACACTGGACCTTAGATCTTTGTGCAGGAATGGGTGAGGAGTTAGAACACCCTTGCATTACCCTGACATATTCAAACATCTTCATGGTAGGAAAAGTCTTTAGGGAAGAGATGAAACCCTCTGGGTTACGGAAACCAGCAACAACATTTGGGACTCCTGGGAGGAAGGACTGAGCCCACCATTTCAGGAGCTTATATCTGTCAAGAAAAGCAAGGTATCAGTGGAACCCTTCAACTTCATCTTCATTCCCCAGGTCCCTTTCTCAGCTGTCAGCTCCTGCCCATCCCCATCCTGAACCTGTAGAAGCTTCTCTTTTGGCCAAGACTGTGCATCTCCTTGGAGGTCTTGAGCTCCACGTAGCAGGTGGGGGGCTCTGGGGATGGGGCCTTGGAATCTGTGCAGTCTACCTCTCCTGAGAAGAGCAGAGGGTGATTTCCCAGTCGGCTGCGTAGCACAGAGCAGAAGGCCACATTGGTGTTAACTTCTCCAGAAGGGTCTGGGGAGCCTCCAGGTTTGTCTGCATAAGGAGACAAGCAGCAACAGCAGTTGGGATTCTCAACTCTGGAAAAGGTAGAGGGAGGCACATCACAGGGGAAAATTCTCTGGCTTATGGTGGTGCAGGGGATTGAACCTGAAACTTTCAGGCATGAGAGTCTCTTTGCATAACCATTTTGCTATCTACCCCTGCCCTAGGGGGTAAATTCTTACCTGCACACATGTATTGCTCAAACTTATACCCCATGTACATAAGCTCTCGTAGGTGGGGTGGCCTGGAAAGTCTCTGAGCCCGAGCAGCTGGTGTCTCCACCTCACTCAAGTACAGTGTCCCTTGGAATCTGGAGGCTGCCAGCTGCCAGCCCTCCTGTCGCTCATACGGTGTTGTCAGCAATTTTGTCAGGTGCCCCCGCCATGTCACTGTGGCTCCTGCCAACCAACCTGGACCCCTGAGAGAGAAGTTGGAAGGTCTGATACAAGAATCAATTCAGATGGTGCCCCCCCCCCCCCAGTAGCCTATGTTCCTTGTAAGGACAGCATTCATTCCAATTTGGGATCTCCTAATTTTTAGGAGCACGTGCAGATCTCTAAACTACTGGTATGCTCCTTTGCTCACCCCTCCAGCTGGCCTCGGTGCTCCATGAGCCAATGTAGTAGATGATCCAGTTTCTCTTGGACTGTTTCATCACGGGGCTGGTATCGATCAGGATATCCATCTCTGAGGTCAAAGTTGGGGCCCTGACTACTGGTGGGGGGTGGGCTATAGTAGCGCAAGGCTCGAGCATCTCCATGGTACTGCCGTTGTTCATCCAGGGAGAAGCAGCCCAGTTGAGAAGGGAGCCGGTAGAAAGGAAAAGGTCCAGAGTAGAGAGCAGGGTCTGTGGGCAGTGAAGGCTCTAGGTGGGGGCGTTTGCTCAAAGGCTCATCTCCTTTCTTGGTTCCTCTGGACTTCATTATATCCTAAGAAGGTGGGAGTGAGGAAGGGAAAACTAAAAGTTGCATTTATTTATTTATTTAACAAAGGCCTATGGAAAGAGAACTCTGGGTCAGAACTAAGCAAGCCTACAGATGGTCGGGTTCTGGCCTTCACAAACGCAGACCCCAGCCCTTCAAAATGAAACCACAGCCTGGTGCACCCTGTTTTTTCCCTTCATCTATATACACCGCCTTCAGGTGCTCCAAACGCAGTGAGGCTAGAAAGCGTATTTGGGCTCAGATCAAAGACCTGATTACCTCAAAGCCCGCGAAACTTGACTTCCACCTTGGCACAGCTACGCCAGCATTCCGGGCACGTCAAAAGTCGAAAAGGGACGCAAAAAGTATCTCACCTGGCTCCTTCTGATGATGCAATCACTCAGCGACAGTGACAGGCCGACTTCAAGAGCTGGGGTGGACGAGATGTATAGCAGCAGATGATTCCAAAGACGCTACCAACGCCCCTCCCCATCCAGCCATCCCGGATGTGAGTGAGTGATGGCGGAGCAAGCCAATCAGCAGTAGCTGTGTGACCTCGACCGGGCATTGACTCCACCCCTCTCAGCCCGGGAGCTAACTAGGAGACGTCTTTACGTCACTGATCTCCGCCGGAAGACCGTGATCTGTTCCTTCAACAGCTACCTGTTCCCTGGTACCTGGAGTTCCTGAACTATGAGCCGGAAGAGGCACAGTCTTGTCCAGGAGACTTTTGGGCTGAAGAGGCGGCGGGAACAAGGGCACGTAGAGGCCGATTCTTTGAGGGGGGGCTCAGGTAATCATGGCAACCCCGGGGCGAGGCTAATGACCCCGGCTGGGAGCCACGTAGCTTCTGTTACCACGACTATTGGGAGAACACAGTGGACCCCACAGTCGAGTCCCGGTGTCCCTCGACGTAATTCACGGCCTCAGTGACCCGGTCTCTCCGCCCAGGGTCGGCGCGCGCCGCGCTCACGGAGCTGGTGAAGCTGTTTCCGCGGGGCCTTTTTGAAGATGCGCTACCGCCCATTGCGCTGAGAAGCCAAGTGTACAGCCTTATGCCCGACCGGACGATCGCTGACCGACAGCTGGTGAGGGGCCTCACCATGACCTGCTGAAGCCACCTCCTTGCTTGGAGGGCACTCACTAGGGCCATCGCTCAGACACGCAGTTGGTGGGCCAGACATTCAGCATGCATTGAGTCTTTCTGGGCCGGGTACTGTGCCAGGCAGCAAGGTGCCAGGGAGAATGCTGCAGACTCTATTAAAAGCCCTCAGCAAGTAGAGAGCATGCTAATTCATGGAGGTGGGAGAGCCAAGCTTTAGGGCAAACAGCCATCGGCCATGGTTTGATCTTGGGACTACAGGCAGAATCGATCAACAGGCTCTTGTGCAGCAGTCTCCCTTTCAAAAAGTAAAAAAAGAAAGAATAAAATGCTGGTGTGGTGGTCATCACTAAGTGGTATTCCACATGCCAGAGGCCTTGGATTCATGTCCTGATAGAGGAAAAGAACAAAGAAAAGGTCACCACAGATTAGATTATACACTATGCTAACTGGTGTTGGGTGCTGGCATACACACATCACGTTGTGCAAGGACCTGGGTTCAAGCCCTGGTCCTCACCTTCAGGAGAGAAGCTTTATAGGCAGAGGAGCAAGTACTACAGGTGTTTCCCTCTCCCTATCTCTCACTTCCCTCTCAGTTTCTCTCTATCCAAAATAAATAGCCTTAAGACTATGTCAACAAATTTGGCAATTTGGATAAAACTTACAAACGCCTAGAAAAGTTGTACAAAGTGGAATATACTCATACAGTGAAAAATCCATGAAAATGAGCTAATATATGAAAGAAAGGAGAGAGAACACAGCACTGCTCTACCATTCATTGAGCTATGTGATGCTGTTCTCAAACCCAAAGCCTTATACTCAGCAAACCATATGTTCTACTGGGTGAGCTATCATCTGGTTCCTTTTTTTCTCCTTTTTTTAGGGTTTTTCTCCCCCCCCCCTTTTTTTTTTTGTTTTGTTAGTCTCACCAATGGCCCTATTATTTAGTAAAATATTTTCTAACTTCCTTTGTGATTTTTTTATAGACTAAAAATTTTTTAAATTATCTTTTATTTGTTTATTTATTAGATAGAGACAGCCAGAAATTGAGAGGGAGTGATAGAGAGGGAGACACCTGCAGCACTGCTTACTCACTCGTAAAGCAGGGGGAGACTGGGGGCTGGAACCTGGGTCCTTGCATATTGTAACATGTATGCTCAACCAGGTGCACCACCACCTGGCCCCTTCCTTTGCGATTTTTTAATTGACTCATTGATTTGATGAGAAATGTATGTCTTCATTTCTAAATATTTTCTTATTAATTGATTTCTGGCATAAAAGATGTATCCAGAGATTGCATACAATGTGATTTCAGTCATTTGAAATTTACTGAGACTTGCTTTGTTATTAATTTTGCTGAATGAGCTTGTATATTTGAAAATAATATGTATTATTCAGGACCAGGAAGATAGGCACCATGGTTGACACAATAGACTTTCTTGCCCTGAACCTCAGAGGTTTCAGATTTAATCTGAGTAGTGCTTTGATTTAAAAGAAAAGAAAGAAAAAAATCTTACTCAGTTAATGGTGTCTTAGATCAAAAATTCTTGAAGTTTCTTCTCATTGATCATTTTATGTTTGTTCTCTGAATTTATGAATTCAGTTAGATTATGTTTTGTGCTAGTGTCTCCTCAGTGGTCGTTTCTTAGTCCTTTTAAAAAAAAAATAAGAGAAAAATCAAGAGGGGTAGGAGAGATAAAGAGGGAGTGAGGCAGAGAGATACCTGCAGCACGGTTTCACTGAACTTCAAAAAAGTTCTCCCTGCAGATGAGGACTAGGGACTTGAACCAAGGTCCTTGAGTATTATGACATGTGCTCAGTCAAACGCACTGCCTCCTGCCCTGTTTCTTTCCCATTCTTGTGCTGCTGCTGCTGCTGCTTCTCCTCCTTTTCATCTTCTAGAGCCTTGCTCATTTTTTTTTCCCCTCAAGTATCACAGTGTTTATTGATAGATACAAGTATCTAAAATCAGGACATGAACATGACTTGATAAATTAAGTAGACTTAATTTCAATACTATAATAAGTACCAACTGAAGTTCTCGCCATTTGTTTCACACCTGCAAAAACCAAGGTCATTAAGGATCTCCCAAAACTGATCAGTTTTGTGCAAGTAAACCATGTTTCTTTCAAAAAGATGTGTGCACTTGCTCAGGCTCAAGGATATTAAAATCTAGCACACAAAGCCCATTACTAGAGGTAGAAATATAGGTAATATACTATTATAGCAACAACCATCAATTGCAGTTACGAATTTTCTTCTGTAACAACCAAATAGATAATCAAATATTGCAACAACTCAAATATTACTGAGCAAAGGAGCACTGCTCAGTTCTAATTTATGGTGGTGCAGGGAATTTTTTTCTTTTTATTATTATATTTTAACCAGAGCACTGCTCAACTCTGGCTTATGGTGGTGTGAGGGATTGAACCTGAGTCCTTGGGGGGCCTCAGGCATGAGAGTTCTCTTTGCAAAACCATTATGGTAACTACTCCTGCCCCTCTTTTTTTTTTTTTTTTTTTTTGATACAGCACTGCTCAGCCTTGGCATATGGTGGTAGGAGATGGGGGTTGAACCTGGGACCTTAGGCATTAAAGTCATTTTACATAACTATGTATCTCCTCTCCTTTTCTCCCTCCCCCCCCCCCCACTCTCACTATTTTTCCAGCTAAACATACTGGATTTCTCTTAGTATCCTTTGAGTCTCTTAGCCGCATATCTACAATTTCAGTCTTTGTACTATAGAATGTATTTAGGGTAGGTTCTTATTTGTATTTTTTAATGCATCATGACTTCCTTTTTTTTTAAAAAATATTTATTATTTCTCCTTTGTTGCCCTTATTGTTTTATTGTTGTAGTTGTTGTTATTGATGTCGTCGTTGTTAGATAGGACAGAGAGAAATGGAGAGAGGAGGGGGAGAGAAAGACTGCCTGTGAAGCGACTCCCCGGCAGGTGGGGAGCTGGGGGCTCGAACAGGGATCCTTAGGCTGGTCCTTGCACTTAGCGCCACATGAGCTTAACCCACTGCGCTACCGCTGGACACCCTGGGATAGATTTTTAAATCTGCCCTATAAATTATTATTATTTTTTATCCGGCTGTGCTTTAATTTGTTAAACCCATCCTTATTTTTCAGTGCTAGAATTTCTACTTGTATATTTTTTCAAATCCATTATATCAGTTTCATAATTTTCTTAGCTTGTCCTTATTTCAAAATTATAGCATTTTTCCCCCATTTTTAAGATTTAGTTATTAGTGAGAGAAAGAGAAAGAGCAAGATCAATCCGGAGCGTTACTCTGATGTATGCAATGCTGGGGATGGAACTCTGATGTCACACTTGTAAATTTTGTGCTCCACCACTGTGCCACCTCCCAGACCATGCTTAGATTTTTTTTTTTTTTTTAGAATAGTATGTTTTTGATAATTCTACTATAATTTAATTCGACTATATATACTTTTGTGTTTCTATTGGCGTTTTAAAATTTTTATTATTGGACAGAGACAGAAAGAAATTTAGAGGGTTAGGGAAGATTGAGAAGGAGAAAGACACCTGCAGCTCTACTTCACCACTTGTAAACCTTTCCCTCCACAGGAAGATACCAGGAGCTTGAACCTGGGTCCTTGTATACTGTAGTGTGTGTACTTAGCCAGGTGCACCACTGCCTGCCCCCTGTATTTCTATTGTCTTTTGAATTTTCCTTGTATGTCAGTTCCTGACTGAGTGTTAGGCAGATTTACTTAGATAAGTAAATGCCCTACATGTCATATTGGGTCTATGAATTCTTGTTTTCATTTAAGTATTACTAGTCTGAAAAAAATATTTTCATGGGAGAAATGAAAGCACTTCTCACTTCTAACATATGGTGGTGCTGAGGCCCTCACACATGCAAATTCTGTTACCTACTATGCTAAACTATCTTCCCCAGCCAACCTGCGAACTCTCTAATGCTTAAGTAATTTTTAACAGATTTCAACAAATATTTTAATTTTCAGCAAGTGTTTGGTTCTTACTGTATTCCTAGAAACAAAAGTCCTAGTTTATTTTTACTTGTTTTAAATATTTTATTCCACATTCTTTCTACTTTCTCCCACCTAAAATCTCTAACTTATGTTCTTGATGGCAGGGCAAGGAAGAGGGAAGAGCCACCACAGCATCACTTCACCATCTATGGCGCTTCCTGGTGCCATGCATGGTGCTCCCATGTCCAGGGCCTCATGCACAAGAAAGCATGTGCTCTACTGGGAAAGCTATAGCCTGCCTCCCTCTGGCCATTTTCACTGTGGCTTATCATTTTAATCTTAGTGTCTGGCACTTGTCTTCAGGCAACTGAAGAGGTAGGTGGGATGGGTAGGAGGGTAGGTAACTGGTAAAGACTGTTTGGTGACAAAAAAAAAAAAAGACTATTTGATAATTATCTACCTGATTTCTCCAGTTTTTCCTTTACTTAGAGAAAAACTCCCAATAGTGAATAAAATCTCTCAGCCTCAAAGTGCCTGGGAGTGTAGCAGAACATCTTATCCTGACACCTTTCTTTTCACTCCCATCTCTGGAGACAGAAGGAACTTCAAGAGCAGGGGGAGATCAGGATCATCCAGCTAGGCTTCGACTTGGATGCCCATGGAATTATCTTCACCGAGGACTATAGGACCAGAGTGCGTGTGATGTGGGAGGTAGGGAGGTGGGCAGGGGAATTTGGGGAATGGGAGTAAAAAGGAAGAGACAGCTCCTGCACCCCACATCTCACAAAGGGGGTACAGGGCCCTCGTAAGTAAAATATAAGAATGAGAAGGAGGAAGAGAGATGAAAAGATTTGAACAGAAGGGGAATACACACACATACAAACACACACACACCCTGGAGATAGAGGTTAGTGGCTATTGAGTGTAGGGTCAGACCATATCTCTCATCTCTGATTTTAGGTCCTGAAAACCTGCAGTGGCCGACCATATGCTGGGACAGTGGAGAAATTTCTCACTTCAGTGTTTCCAGCCTGTGGGGACCTTAGTTTTCAGCAGGACCAAATGATACAGACCTTTGGCTTCAGGGACCCAGAAATCACGTGAGACTTGGGAAACCAACAGAATGTACCAGACATTTGCCATCTATGTGTCTCCCTTCAATTCTGTCCAGAGATGATGTTTTTCTTCTGGAGAACTTGCCAAAGAGACCCTCTTTTTAAGTAAAATGATCTCAGTTTGTTCTTCTTCCCTAAGAGAGGAAGATCTGCCTTACCTTGGGTCTTGGAAAGAGCCCTGAATAGTTATTTAGGAGATCTAGGTGATTAATAAAGTGCATATGGAGACCTACTGGGAACCAGGCTGATAGAAATCATGCTGAGACTAAGAAATAAAGATTGGTGGGGGCTATATTATCTTTAAGGACTTCACATATAAAAGGATAACTGGGAGAGGATCTGAATAAAAATACCATTTCTGGTTCACACTCTACTAACCTGTGGAATATATGAATTTTTTTTTTTTTTTGCCTCCAGGGTTATCGATAGGGCTTGGAATCTCCTGCTGCTCCTGGAGGCTATTTTTCCCCTTTTGTTGCCCTTGTTGTTTATCGTTGTTGTTATTATTGTTGTTGTTGCCACTGATGTTCTTAGATAGGATAGAGAGAAATCGAGAGAGGACAGGAAGACGGGGAGAGAAAGACACCTGCAGACCTGCTTCACCGCTTGTGAAGTGACCCTCCTGCAGGTGGGAAGCCGGGGGCTTGAACCAGGATCCTTAAGCCAGTCCTTGCACTTTGCGCTACCGCCCGGCCCCCAAATATATGAAAACATTTTATAAACTTTTTAGTAAGATGGGAGGGTTCATGATGAGATACATATCGGCAGTGGCAAGAACGTAGAGAGAAAACCCTCATTTCTTCTCCAGGTGTGAGGCTGAGTATATGTCAGGGTATGTGACCTGGAGAAGCTGTTGTAGTAAATAAATGATAGTAACAGGATAAAAATGTTGTGGGAAAGCAGTCAGGTAGGGAGACAGGACAGGCTGGGATACTGAGCAGCATGCTTTGTGCAGATCACTTCTCAAGGGTGACTTAGTATCCAATCCCTTTTTATGGTGGCCCAGCTTTCTGGAGACTTGGTGCCTAAACATTTGTGGATAGGGAGGAGAGAGGCTTTTCAGAGTTTAGGGTTTATCTCTTGGCTTCCCAACCCTATTAGGCAGCTGGTGAATGCTGGAGTCCTCACTGTCCGTGATGCTGGGAGTTGGTGGCTAGCTGTGCCTGGAGCTGGGAAATTCATCAAGTATTTTGTTAAAGGTATCCTGTTTGAAGCTCAATTCCTCAGCCCCTTAAAAGCACCTATTTATGGTTCTTATGTCTTCAGACCTAACTACCTTCCTCCTTTCCTGGACTACCTCGTCAGGGCGCCAGGCTGTCCTTGGAATGGTCCGGAAGGCCAAGTACCAGGAACTACTCCTTTCGGAACTCCTGGGCCGGCGGGCACCTGCTGCAGTGCGACTTGGCCTTGCCTACCATGTGCATGACCTCATTGGAGCCCAGATGGTGGACTGGTGAGTCTTCTCCAAGTCTCCTGTCAGATGACAGAGCAGTGCCCTAAGGTTGGATTCCCTCCCTGCTCATGGCTCCTGCAGCCCTGCTACTCTTAATCATCAATAGAACCTAGGAACAGCTCTGCCTGAATGTCTGACTCCAGCCTCATCTTTCTTCTTCATAGTGTCTCCACCACTTCTGGAACTCTCCTCCGCCTGCCAGGTACATGAGGATTGTGCTCATCACTGCATATCTCCTTAGAGTGAGAAGAGGAGGGGTCCAGGAGCACTGCCCAGAGGTGGTTGAAAGGGTCACTTTGGGGAGGCTCAGGAGCCAGGATGATCACTGGGCTTGTGTCCATGCAAAGGGTATGACGTGATTGCTGCTGTTTATCTGGACTCTGACCCACTGTGGTGGGGTGTGGGCAGTGCTTCTTTGCCCTGCATAAAAGTGGAGCAAGAAACCGCCAAGGCATGGCTGCTGCCTTCCATGCCGCAAGGTGCTGCTATTACTGTCTGGGGATAGGGAGGTGGGACTTCTGGAGAGACCGGTAGAGGAGGGCAGGGTCTCTTCCCGTTCTTAGTGTTGAAACAGCCAAATAAAATACTTTTGCTTGTGATATTTTGTGTTTTGTCTTTTGTTTAATGTGATATATGTTAGTTTGATGCTATAGCTAAAATCAATGGATCCTGAGGTTTTTTTTTTGTTTGTTTTTTTTTTGGCTTACTATTCAGAGG
Organism: Erinaceus europaeus; assembly: GCF_950295315.1. Lineage (NCBI taxonomy): Eukaryota > Metazoa > Chordata > Mammalia > Eulipotyphla > Erinaceidae > Erinaceus > Erinaceus europaeus. The sequence continues at coordinate 55,186,773 of NC_080165.1, forward strand.
GGGGAAAAAAAAAAGACACTGAGGTTAACTTTCCATGTGGGTTAATAAGGGCATGCTCATCTTCTAGACCACAGAATTTCTGTTCAGACCTACAAACTAAAAGCCTACCTAGGGTAGTTCAGGTTTTGTGGGGTCATAGAGAAAGATTTTAGCACTTTATTTGGCTAGGACCTTGACAGAGGAGCGCTGTGTCTTTCCAGGCACAAGCTGAGAGCACTCACATACTCTTGAGCATCCAGGCTATTGGGATGGGAGGGGTTAACAGGGAAGTCTGTCTCAGGGTCACGATTTCCTCATAGTCCCTCAGAGACACAGGTGTCTGGGGTGCCCCCTAAATCCAATACTGGGCCTGGGGCCAGTTGCATTTCTTTGCTGTCACATGGTTTCCCGGCTTGGTTCTCTGGGCAGGGGAGGAGCAAACCCAGAGTCAACTCTGCTCCAAACCCCTGGGCTTACCAGAAAGGAGCGGACAGGCCAGTGGGTCTGATCCCTTTTGGGGCCTCCAGTCATGAGGCTCCTCTGTGGGCTGCTTTGGGCGTTCGGTTTCTTTGTCTTTTCTCTGCAGGAGCCCAGGTCCTGGAGGCATAATGCTGGAGTGCTTGCACTAGGGGCAGGACTGGCAATGGGAGAACAGCTGTGGGGGTGCAGGGTGCACGCTTTATGGTGGAGGGGGCTGGAGTCTGTGTGAAAGCTGCATGCTGATCCTTACCCACTGCTCCAGGTTGCTCCTGTTTGCTCCTTCTGTGGTTCACCTGGGGGTTCCCCTGTCAGTGGTGGTACAACTCCAGGATGCTCCCCGAGGACAGACAGTAACAGGATCAGTGTTCCTGAGAAACCCATCCAAGGATTCTGTTCCTTGTTCTCCCAAAACGGACTTCACCCTCAATGCAGAAAGAAACTTCATGCTCCTCAGCGTCCAGGTAACTAACTGGAAGCCACTTGCTCCTCGTGTTTTGTAATGCCTCCCATTCTGTTCCGTTATCTTCTTGTCCTTTCTTGTCTTTTTTTTGTTTTGTTGTCGTTGTTGATGTTATTGCCAAGCAGGTTTTTTTTTTAATTGAATCTTTTTGTTTAAAATTAATCTTTTAAAATTTAAATTTATTTAACGACAGAGGGACACAGAGACAAAGATACACACAGAGAACAACCAGAGCACCACTCAGCTCTGGTTTATGGCAGTGCTGGATATTGAACCTGAGACCTCAGTCTCAGGCATGAAGGTCTTTTGCAGAACCATTTTGCTGTCTCCCCTGCCCACTTTAAAAAAAAAAAATCTTTATTTGTTGGATAGAGACAGCCAGAAATTGAGAGGGAAGGGGGTGATAGAAAGGGAGAGAGACAGAGGGATCCCTGCGGGACTGCTTCACCACTTGTGAAGCTTTCTCCCTGCAGGTGGGGACTAGGAGCTTGAAGCTGGGCTCTTGTGTATTGTAACATGTGCGCTCAACTAAATGTGCCACCACCCAGCCCCTCTTCTTGTCCTTGTCCTTGTCCTTGTCCTTGTGTTCCTCACCGGTCTCTGCCTCTCTGATAGCCTTCTTCCCAATTTCTCAGCCTCTCATCTTTGACTCTCCCTTGCCTTCTTTCCACAGATCCCCACAAATGTGGAGAACTGTGGCCTCAAAGATCTCCGAGGAGGCCCCTATGTCCAGCTGGTTGCCCAGTCATCATGGCTGAAGAATTTTCTGTCCAAAAATACAGATACTCAGGGTGTCAATGTGATCTTCTCCTCTCGCCAGGGGCACCTCTTTCTGCAGACTGACCAGCCTGTTTATAACCCTGGCCAGCGGGGTGCGTTTTGACCTCAGGGCCTTTGCCTTTGACTCTTTCCCAACCCACCATGTTTGGTGTTTCTTAAGTGAAATACCCTAAAAATGCCACTCAGGAAAGCTGTTTAGCAAGTATCTCTCCTCACACCCTGGAGGAGGGTGGGGAAACCTGGTCTACCTTCCCTTTGCATATGGGCTCCTGCTCACTTCTCTTATCTTCCACTCCCAGTTCGGTTCCGTGTCTTTGCTCTGAACCAACAGATGCGCCCATCTACTGACACCCTCACCATCACTGTGGAGGTGAGTCCCTGACCTCTGGCCTTCTGGACTCTGTCCACAGATCTGCCCTCTCACTTGTGATCACTTCTACTATCATTGCAGAACTCCCGTGGCTTACGTGTGCAGAAGAGGGAGGTGCACGTCCCCACATCCATCTTCCAGGATGATTTTGTAATCCCAGACATCTCAGAGTGAGCTAACCCCTCACCCCCTTGGGGTTATCCCCAGCAGTGCTACCCCATTCTGACTTCTCTTGGCTCTCCACCTCTAACACACAGGCAAATTATTGCCATTCCCCTCCTCACTCTGCATTCTGGCTTATCCCCAGCCCCTCATGGGGAGCTGGGCTCACAGTGGCCCTCTGTGTAAGAGAACTAAGTCCCTCCATTGTCTGTCCTTAGGCCAGGAACTTGGAAGATCTCAGCCCGATTCTCAGCTGGCCTAGAATCCAATAGGAGCACCCAATTTGAGGTGAAGAAATATGGTGAGAGTTGGAAGCATGAGGGAGAGTTTTTCTTTCTTGAAGGGAGAAAGGTCTGGAAGGAGAGGTGGTGGGAGCAGGAAGATGTGGGTGCTCCAGCCATCAGGGGAGGGGCATCTTCAAGGGTCTTTCACTAGAGTCTGATCTGCCTACCCCTTTGCTATGGGTCAGTCCTTCCCAACTTTGAGGTGAAGATCGTTCCTGGGAAGCCCTACATTCTGACAACACCTGATTTTCTTGATGAGATCCAGTTAGACATCCAGGCCAGGTAACTCCCTCAGGCTCGACCTGCTCCCAGGGCTCCCCATGCTATGCTTCCCTCCCTCCCAGGCCACTTCATTCTTTTCTTTAGCCCTCAGCCCACACTTCCCAATCTCTCCGTGACGGCAGGTACATCTATGGGAAGCCAGTGCAGGGGGTGGCATATGTGCGTTTTGGTCTCCTGGGTGAGGATGGTCACAAGACTTTCCTTCGGGGTCTGGAGGCTCAAACCAAGGTAGGAAAGTGGTGGGGCATGAGGTGGGGGTGACAGTGGTGGGTGAAGTGAGGTGGGAGAGTCGGTCTCACTCCATATCCTTTTTTCTTATTTCCTTAGCTGGCAGATGGCCAGTGTCATCTTTCTCTCTCAAACGCTGAGCTTCAGGATGCCCTGAGGAAGCTCAATATTGCTACTGCTGACCTCCCAGGACTGCGTCTCTATGTGGCTGCAGCCGTCATTGAGTCTCCAGGTGGGTGACTTCCCCAGTTATCATCCAGACCCTCACCTTTGACCTCTGAGCTGATTCTTTATTGTCCAGCACCAGTACCACCTTGCCCTTTTCACCCTCACTCCAGACCCAAAGCCAGGAAAGTCCCAAGACACTGTTTCTGACTGTGTGTCTATGTGGCATCTCCCCCATATCCCTGGGTCATTAAATTTTATTTTTCTGCTCATCTGCTATCCATCTGTTGATATCCACTGACATCAGCTGACATGTATGTGTGTCTGTATGCATGCATGTGCTAGGGGGCATTAATCTCCCTTCCCTCCCTTCCTTTCTCCCCTCCTTCCTTCTCTGATAGCAAGACACATGATATGTACCACCTTTGTTCTGGGTTCAGTGTTGGCCTCAGACAGAAAAGGAGACTGTCTCTGCTCTGAGTTGCCGACAGCCTTATGTGTGGAAAGTACCTGAACAGCTTCCCAGCTCCTCTCTTGCCAGCTGCATGTCCCCATCTCTGTATGTGCCTTGCAGGAGGGGATCTGGAGGAAGCAGAGCTTACATCCTGGCGTTTTGTGTCATCTCCTTTCTCTGTGGATCTCAGCAAGACTAAGAGACACCTCATACCTGGAATTCCCTTTCTGTTGCAGGTTTTGTCTGGAGGGGATGTTGGGGGTGGGAGAAGGGTGATGGTCAGAAGGACATAAGACCTCACTGACCCCAGCCCCTCCTTTAACTGCCTAGGCGCTGGTCCGTGACATGTCAGGTTCCCCAGCCGCTGGCATTCCTGTCAAAGTTTCTCCTAAGTTTTCTCCTGAGTCTGCTTCTGCAACCAAAGGCATAGAACAAAACACAGACGAGAGTGGTCAAGTTACCATTCCCATTGTTATCCCTTCAACTACCTCAGAAGTGCAGCTTTCGGTGTGATTCCATGCCCAGGAGAGGGAGGGAGAGGGAGAATGCCCACCTGGGACATCACTAGGGGTAGAAACTGGGTGGTTGATCCTTCTCACTGATCCTGTCTCCCCACTAGGTGTCTGCAGGCTCCCCCTACCCAGCTACAGCCACATTCACTGTGAGAGCCCCACTCTCAAGAGGCCATGGGTTTCTGTCCATTGAGCGGCTGGACCTTCGACCCCCTCGAGTCGGTGACACTGTCAACTTGAACCTCCGCACTGTGGGCGTCAGCAGGGCCATCTTCTCTCATTATTACTTCATGGTGTGCATGGGCTGCATGGGAGAGGTGGGAGGGTTTCAGGAAGGAAAGAGCACTGAGGGTGGACAGTGTGGTCTCAGGGCTGGGGATGTGCCATTAAGAGAACATTTTTCTTGGCCTAGGTCATGTCCCGGGGGCAGATCATACTGATGAATCAAGAGCCCAGGAGGGATGTGACTTCAGTCTCCGTGCTAGTGAAACATAACCTGGCACCTTCCTTCTACTTTATTGCCTTCTTTTATCATGGGGACATCCCAGTGGCCAATTCCATTCGAGTGGATGTCCAGGGTGAGGACTGCGAAGGCAAGGTAATGACACAGGGAAGCTGACATGTATGTGTGTGTGTGTGTGTGTGTGTGTGTGTGTGTGTATGCATGTGCAGGGCTAGGGGGTGTTGAGGGAGAAAGAAAGGGTTAGATGGAGATTATAGAGGCTCTAGATTCACTCCTGGGCAATGGTGTATGCCAGAGCTGAAAAGTACTCCAGTCTCTCTCTCTCTTTCTCATACTCTGATAAAAATAAAATAATAGTTGGGCAATAGTGCAGCGGGTTAAGTGCAGGTGGTATAAAGGGCAAAGACCTAAGGATTCCGGTTCAAGCCCCTGGCTCCCCACCTGCAGGGGAGTCAATTCACAGGTTGTGAAGCAGGTCTGCAGGTGTCTATCTTTCTCTCCCCATCTCTGTCTTCCCCTCCTCTTTCCATTTCTCTCTGTCCTATCCAACACCAACATCAATAACAATAATAACTACAACAGGGGTCGGGCAGTAGCTCAGTGGGTTAAGCGCACGTGGCGCAAAGCGCAGGGACCAGCCTAAGGATCCCAGTTCGAGCCCCCGGCTCCCCACCTGCAGGGGAGTCGCTTCACAGGTGGTGAAGCAGGTCTGCAGGTGTCTGTGTTTCTCTCTCCCTCTCTGTCTTCCTCTCCTCTCTCCATTTCTCTCTGTCCTATCCAACAACAATGACATCAATAATAACTACAACAATAAAACAACAAGGGCAACAAAAAAGGAAATAAATAAATATAAAAAAAATTAAAAAAAAAATAAATAACTACAACAATAAAACAACAAGGGCAACAAAAGGGAATAAATAAATAAATAAATTTAAAAATAAAATAAATAAATAAATAATGGGTTTAGTTTGGATGGTACTGAGGATTCAGAACTGCACTCTTGATTGCTTCTGCCAGCTGGAGCTGAAAGTGGATGGTGACACAGAGTTTCATCCTGGGGACACTGTGAAACTCCAAGTAAAAACAGATTCTCAAGCCCTGGTGGCACTGGGTGCTGTGGATACGGCTCTGTATGCTGTGGGCAGCAAGTCATACAGACCTCTCAACATGGCCAAGGTTTGTCAGGACTTCTTCCTAAGGCCCTCCCACCTCTCTATGGCCCATTCTTCTGCCCTACGTCTTAAACTCTGGACTCACCCCTCAGATTCATTCAGGTTTCCCACTGGCTCCCTCCAGTTTTCCCTCAAGCCTTGACCCCGTGTGGTCTCTCATTTCCCTACTCTCTGTAACCTCTTCTTGCCAGGTCTTTGAAGTTATGAATAGCTATGACCTTGGTTGTGGCCCCGGGGGTGGGGACAGTGTCCTTCAAGTGTTTGAAGCAGCTGGCTTGGCCTTTTCTGATGGACGGCTTTTGACTTCAACAAGAAAGAGTAAGAAGAGGGATGAGAAGGAAGTGGGCAATAGAAGATAAAGGACAAGGGGCTGATAGGAAGAGGGAGGGTGGAAAGTGCTAAGTGGGGGTAGGGTGAGGGGGAGCCACGCACACTAAGCATCTTATGGCTTGACTGCAATCTTGTTCTCTATTAGGTCTGGGCTGTCCTAAGGAGAAGAAAACCCGGAAAAAGAGAAATGTAAACTTTCAAAAGGAGATGAGTGAGAAGTGTGAGTTGTGGGTGCCTATGAAATAGTGTCAGTTATTTGGGCCCAGGATGAGGAATCTGCTTCTTGTCTCCTCTGTTCCTGAGCAAGCCAGAATACAGTATTGGGGGCCAGAGGTCTGAGTTCTGGGGTAAAAGGTAGATGGGCAGGAAGCTTTCTTCATGGACCTTTCCTGGGTAAGTTTCTTTGTCTCTAGAGATCAGGGTGGGAGGTGAGGTACATCTCCTTTTTGTCCCCTGATGCCCTCACCTGGCCTTGCAGTGGGCCAGTATGCTTCCCCAGTAGCTAAGCGCTGCTGCCAGGATGGGCTGACGCGGCTGCCCATGGCACGCAAGTGTGAGCAGCGGGCAGCCCGCGTGAGTCAGCCAGACTGCCGGGAGCCCTTCCTGTCCTGCTGCCTGTTTGCTGAGGACCTGCGCAAGAAGGCCCGGGCCACAGCCCAGAAGGGTGTTGCCCGAGGTGAGGGGCTGAGTGGAGCTGGGGGATAGGTAGGTGTTCCTGGAAAGGCAGAGCAGCTCCCTCCTCACTCCTCTCTCCCATGACTCTCCAGCACTGGAGGTACTGCAGGAGGAGGAGCTGATGGATGAAGATGACATTCCCTTGCGCAGCTTCTTCCCAGAGAACTGGCTCTGGAGAGTGGTCACAGTGAACAGCAACACCCCGTAAGGGCATATGGCAGGGCTGGGCCTTGTCCCTGACTGTGTCTGGAACCAGACCAAGGTGTGATAGGACTTCTCACCTTTCTCACCGCAGATTATTACAACTGCTCCCTGACTCTCTGACCACGTGGGAGATCCATGGTGTGAGCCTGTCCAAAAGCACAGGTGAGGCCGTCTTGCCTGAGCCACCAGCCAGTTCTCTCCCACCCTTCTTTTTTTTTTTTTGTTTTAATTTAATTTTATTATCTTTATTTATTTATTGGATAGAGACAGCCATAAATCGACAAGGAAGGGGGTGATAGGAGAGAGAGAGAGAGAGAGACAGATAGACCTGCAACATTACTTTACCACTTGCAGAGCTTCCCCCTGCATTTGGGGACTGGAGGCTTGAACCCGGATCCTTAGTCAGTGTGGCATGTGCACTCAATGAGGTGTGCCACCACCCAGCTCCTCTCCCACCCTACTTTGACTTAAACTCCCTGTGTAGTCCTTTGGGTGCAGACACCTGGGGGAATTTTTACCAACATGCACCCATGGAAAAGGAGTGGACAGAGCTGGGCAGCCCATGCATCTTCCTCCTGAGACTGTGGTATCCTCAGACTTCTGGTCTTAGCTCCGCCTAATCCCCTCTCTTCATCAGGTCTGTGTGTAGCCACCCCAGTGAGGCTCCAAGTGTTCAAAGAATTCCACCTGCACCTCCGCATACCTCCCTCTGTTCGCCGCTTTGAGCAACTTGAGCTGCGTCCTGTCCTTTACAACTACCTGAATAAAGATCTGACTGTGAGGCTTACAAGAGCATGATCACACAGTGGGCTGGTTGGGAGCAGGAGTGGGTGAAGGTTGGGGAACTTAATTTGGCAAGGGCTCTGGTCATTACTATCTTCCTGCTCTAGATGAATGTCTATGTGTCTCCGGTGGAGGGGCTATGCCAGGCTGGAGGCGGAGGGCTGGCCCAGAAGGTGTTGGTGCCTGCAGGCTCTGCCCGGCCTGTTGGCTTCTCCGTAGTACCCATGGCGGCAGCTACAGTATCCCTGAAGGTGGTGGCCCAAGGGTTCTCTGATTTCCCTGTGTCGGATGCAGTGTTGAAGGTTCTAAAAATTGAGGTAATGAAGCACCCTGCTTCTGGGTTCTCAGATTTTCACATCTACTACCATTACCAGAAGCCCAGTTCCCAAACCCAATGCCTGTGTATGTCTTCCGCAATTCTGGTCCAACTCTATCTCTCAAGTCCAATGCCAAGTCCTGGGGAGTCTGTAGCAAGGAGGAAGCCTATAGTCCTGTGTGATCTCTCATAGCTGTGTTTTCTCTGAGACAGAAGGAAGGAGCCACCCAAATAGAGGAACTTGTTTATGAACTCAACCCCCTGGGTGAGTATCATCACTAACCCCAACCATCAGTGTTCTAAGGTAGCTGTAGGTGGCTGAGGATAAAAGGACAAACTTCCAAACTCTTCTGTCTTTCCAGACAAAAAAGGCCGAACCTTTGAAATTCCTGGCAAGTCTGATCCAAACATCATCCCTGATGGAGACTTCAACAGCTATGTCAGGGTCACAGGTGGGAGTGCTCTCTAATTCCTTCCCAATGGTCACCCTTGGATGGGTGTAAAGCCTGTTAATCCCATGACCCTATCACCCTCTGACTCAGGGTCCTTTAACCATTTCCTCTCCTGTAGCCTCAGATCCACTGGATACTTTGGGCTCTGGGGGTGCCTTGTCATCAGGAGGCTTGACGTCTCTCCTGAGGCTTCCCCAAGGCTGTGCGGAACAAACCATGGTGTACTTGTCTCCAACACTGGCTGCTGCCAGCTACCTGGACAAGACAGAGCAGTGGAGCACACTGCCCCCTGAGACCAAGGACCATGCTGTGGATCTGATCCAGAAAGGTTCTGAGAGTTGGGGCTAGGGGAAGTCAGGGTTGGGAAAGGGCATTTCACCAAATGTGGACATCCGGGTGACTGGAGGGGAGTGGGGGTACTTGATTGGAACAGGGAATGTGGTCTCAGACACAAATAGTGGGAGAGTGAGTGCCACCTCAGCAGCCACCTCTCCTCTCCAAGGCCACATTCGGATCCAGCAGTTTCGGAAAACAGACGGTTCCTACGGGGCTTGGTTGACTCGGGACAGCAGCACCTGGTGAGGCCAGGATAGGAGTCCTGGGTCTCGGAGAGGTTGGGGCTGATGGGGTCAGAGCTTGGTGCATAACCTGACAAATACCCAGGTGCCTGAGGGAGTGGGATCATGTACCCTCTAGACAGCAGTCCCTATTTTCAGCCATCCCTCCTTCCCTCTCTCCCTCCCTTCCAGGCTCACAGCCTTTGTGTTGAAGACACTGAGTTTGGCCCAGGAACAGGTGGGCGCTTCACCTGAGAAGCTGCAGGAGACGGCCCTGTGGCTGCTGGCCCAGCAGCAGGCTGATGGCTCATTCCGTGATCCCTGTCCTGTTATCCACCGGGAAATGCAGGTGTGGGGCTGGGAGACTGGGCTGAGGAGCACAGGTGGAGACTTTACCTGCCCCCCCACTTCTGGCTGACATGTCTCCCCCTCCCTTCTAGGGGGGCTTGGTGGGCAATGACGAGACTGTGGCACTCACGGCCTTTGTGGTCATCGCCCTCCATCACGGACTGGCCGTCTTCCAGGACAAGGATGCAGAGCCATTAAAGCAGAGAGTGGTAAGGGTGCCCACAAGGCTGTCCTTCTCCAGCCCCTAGTGCTTCCCCTTTCTCCTCAGGAACCCAGGTGTTCATCCCTCAGACCTTCCTCCCCTCTGTTTTCTAGGAAACTTCCATCTCAAATGCAAACTCATTCTTGGGAGGAAAAGTAAGTGCTGGACTCCTGGGTGCCCATGCATCTGCCATCACAGCCTATGCCTTGACGCTGACCAAGGCCCCAGAGGACCAGCAGAACGTCGCCCACAACAACCTCATGGCCATGGCCCAGGAGACTGGTGGTGAGAGGCAAGGGGGTCCTAGCAGTGAGCCTGGAACTTGGGGGACATTGGAGTCCCTGAGTGTGTCCAAAGGGAGATGCTGAAGGAAGAGCCTGAGAAGGAATGAAAGCCTAAGTAGGGAGCTTTTGGGTAGAATCAGGAAAGCCTGACAGGGATGGAGGGGAGTCAGGTGACTAGGATGCCCCCTTGTTCACCTCTGGGTTTCTCTCCACTCGCAGATCTACTGTACTGGGGCACTGTCCCTACTTCTCAGAGCAATGTTGTGTCACCTACGCCGGCTCCTCGCAGCCCTACAGATCCAGTACCCCAGGCCCCAGCTCTCTGGATCGAAACCACAGCCTATGGCCTGCTGCATTTGCTGCTTAGGGAGGGCAAGGCGGAGATGGCTGACCAGGCTGCAGCCTGGCTAACCCGCCAGGGTAGCTTCCAGGGGGGATTCCGCAGCACTCAGGTAGGGGTTGCCCTCAGCGCTGGGAGTGGGTGTTCCTGAAACCAAGTGCCTGAGTCCTGCTCCAACTTCTATAGGACACGGTGATTGCCCTGGATGCCTTGTCCAAATACTGGATCGCCTCCCACACCACGGAGGTGAAGTTGCTCAATGTGACACTGAGCTCCATGGGTCGCAGTGGGTTCAGGTCTCAGGAGCTGAAGCTGAACAGTCACCAAGTTCGGGGCCTGGAGGAGGAGCTAAAGGTAAACCACTCTCATCTAGATTGCTATGACACCCAGGCCTTACTACAGCCTGGCTAGAACCATCCCTAGATCTTTCCCCTTTCCCAGTCCTGTGACTCCCCATGGCACTTTTTCCTGGTATCTTTTGGGAGAACTTTCTATCTATGTGACCCAGAGAAAGTCACTTAACCTCTGAGCTGCATTGTGTTCATCTGACTATGACATATGCAGAGTCTACCCAATAGAAGCTTTAAGAGGTTGAAATGAGGGGATGCCTAGGAAGGTGTAAACTTTGTGGAAATGTGGTAGAGAGAGAGAGGAATTGGGTTTGTTTTTAGAGAGAAGATAAGTTGGAGTGATAAATAGTGTGCTTTCTGACATCTCTTTCCCTTTTCTGTCCCTGAAAGTATTCCTTGGGGAACAAGATTACCGTGAAGGTCGGAGGAAACAGCAAAGGGACCTTGAAGGTGAGAACCAGCAGCACTGGACACACAGGTCTGAGAGGGGGTGTTTTAGTGGGAGACCTGTGAGCAGAGCTTATGGCTAGGGAAATAACAAGATACCAAGGTCAGTCCTTGAACAAGGTGGGACCTGCTCTTCCCTTGGGTCATTCTCCCTTGCTCTGGCCCCCACCTTCCTTGGACACCTGTCCTTTCTTTTACCTGTTCAGTGCTAATGACTCACAGATTCAGAACATCAACCCATTTACTCCTGAGTCACAGGCCTCATGTATCTCACAACATCTGAGACATAGCATGTCCCAAATTCCTTGTGTCCTCTCATCTAGCTACTGGATCCCTTTCTATACGAGAGCCCAGCTGCCACCCTGGAGACTGTCCCATTGGCCCCATCTCCAGATCCCTCTCCTTTTTGTGGCTCTCCTCTGTCTGCCTTTGCCACTTGTTTCTGAGACTCCGCTAAACACCAGGCACACTATCCTTGGGAGAAGGCCGGACTCTTCTGTGCAGGTGACTGGGCTGCTGCGCAAGTCCATGACCAGACAGAGCTATGTGCTCCTCAGACATTGCCTTGAGCTTCCTTTCCCAGCTGTTGTCTTCCTTGACCAAATTCATTCTTCTCTTTCACTTTGCAGCCACAATCCTTTCCTGAACTTTCCATTCTAGCTTCCTCTGTGCACCCTACATGTCAAAGGTCCTCTCCTGAGTCAAAGGCCCCATGTGTCCCACAACACCCAAGACATAGCATGTCCCAAATTCCTTGTGTCCTCTCACCTGGCTGGTGGATCCCTTTCTCCACAGGAGTCTAACCACCGTGCTAGAGGCTAAGCAGTGCCCCCCCCCCGCCCGTCCCTGCCCCCTTTCTGCTCACTGCTCCCCTCTGTTTCACCATCTCCAGGGGTGGGGGATGTCTAGCCTGTAGGCCTTATATGGCTCATGAAATCATTTGGTCTCATCCTGCCAAAAGTCTAGGAGACTTTTTCATAACAGCATTAGGTGCTGATTTTTAAGTTGATAATTTTGCATGACCCTCAATGATATTATAAATATCAGAATGACTTGGCAGAAAAAAGGTTCACCTCTCCTAACCAATACCAGCCCAGGGCTGATTAAGGAGGGACATGAGAGGGTGGGGAGATAGCACTGTGATTTTAGCAACAGACTCTCATTCCAAAGGTCCTAGGTTTAATTACCCAGCACCACCATAAGCCAGAGCTGAGCCATGATCTGGTTAAAAAAAAGGGTGGGGAGTGGGGTGGGTGGGAGGAACATGAGAGGAGGCCAAAGGTCTCCCATCCTTTAGTCCAGGAAGATGCCCTTGGATGCCTCCATGGGGAGAGGTCTGTGGCTCTCTGAGTGTCCTGTGTTCTCTCCCTTTCCCTTGCTGCACCCAGGTCCTGCATTCCTACAATGTCTTGAACATGAACACGACTTGTCAAGATCTTCAGATTGAAGTGACAGTGATGGGCCACGTTGAGTACACAAGTTAGTATGGGGAGCAGAGGCTGCAGGGTCCTGAGGGGAGTGGGGGTGGTTGGTGCCAGGGTCTGAGCCACAGTGCCACCCACACAGTGGAAGCAAATGAGGACTATGACTACAAGGAGGAGGATTATTCAATCAGTGATGACCAAGAAGCCCATTCCCAGCCTGTGACACCCCTGCAGCTGTTTGATGGCCGTAGGAACCGCCGCAGGAGGGAGGCCCCCAAAGTGGCTGATGAGCAGGAATCCAGAGTGCAGTACACCGTGTGCATCTGGTGAGTGCCCGGCCTGTGTGGGGCATGTGGGGACAGTGAGGGGAGGGGCAGGCAGTACTGAGGCTGGGCTGGGTTGGGTGTCTGTCACCTGGTTCTGGTGATGTCCAGACATGGGGCACTTTTCTCTGCAGGCGGAATGGCAAGGAGGGGCTGTCAGGCATGGCCATTGCTGACATCACCCTCCTGAGTGGCTTCCATGCCCTGCGGGCTGACTTAGAAAAGGTTAGCGTCCCAGAAGGACCTCCTTGCACCCTAAGAACCCTGCTCCTTCCCATCACATCCCCAAATGTGTCCTGTGTGTCCTGTCACAGGCAAGACTCAGGGCCATCATCTCCCTGTGACCTTCTCCATTTACCCACAGCTGACCCACCTTGTTGACCGTTACGTGAGTCACTTTGAGACTGAGGGACCTCACATCCTTCTGTACTTTGACTCGGTAAGTAGGGTGAGGGGACACAGGAGAGGATGAACGGCATTGGGTTCATGGGGCATGTCTTAAGGTTTCCCAGGAGACAGCCCAGTGTCAGTGGCCAGTGCTCTTGAAGAGAACTTGGACCGTGAGCAAGGAAACTGAACAAGAGAGCACCAGAATAGAGTTAGGGGTACAGGGAGGTTGGGAGCTTGCAGGTAGGAGGGAAACTGAGCCTCTAATGTGGCTTGGGAGAGCAGTGCCAGTCAGTAGGACAGTGCTTGTGAGTAGTGAGCCTTTTGTAAGACTGAACTTATATAGCCTGAGGGACTTGCTTTTTAGTTGTCATTGTTATTGATATTGCCAGATTTTATTTTTGCATTAGAACACTTTTTAAAAAAATTTATTTATTTATTTATTTATTCCCTTTTGTTGCCCTTGTTGTTTTATTGTTGTTGTTATTGATATCATCATTGTTGGATAGGACAGAGAGAAATGGAGAGAGGAAGGGAATACAAGGGAGACAAAGACAGACAGATGCAGACATGCTTCACCGCTTGTGAAGCAACCCCCCTTCAGGTGGGGAGCTGGGGGCTTGAACCAGGATCCTTACGCTGGTCCTTGCGTTTCACACCACATGCACTTAAGCCACTGTGCTACCGTCTGACTTCCCTAAAACACATTTTTTTTTCTCTTTAACCAGAGCACTTCTCAACTATGGTAGTGCTGGGGATTGAATTTGGTACCTTTAGTACCTTAGGCATGAAAGTCTTTTTCCATAAACATTATGCTATCTAACCAGCCCTTAAAGCACATTGTTACTCTCTTAAAATGCATGTATTTATTTTATAAGAGACCAGAGCATTAATCTGGTATATGCAGTTCTGGGAACTGAACCTGGGACCTTAAGTATGCAAGTCTTGAGATCTATCCTCTATGCTTTTTCTTTGGCCACTAAATTATTTTTTGTTAAGTGATGGTAGTCATAGATGAGTTGCTTTTGTTTTTCTGTTGTCTTTTTTTTTTTTAATATTTATTTATTCCCTTTTGTTGCTCCTAGTTTTTTTTATTGTTGTAGTCATTGTTAGATAGGACAGAGAGAAACGGAGAGAGGAGGGGAAGACAGAGAGGGGGAAAGAAAGATAGAAACCTGCAGACCTGCTTCACCGCCTGTGAAGCAACTCCTCTGCAGGTGGGGAGCCGGGGGCTCAAACCGGGATCCTTATGGTGGTCTCTGCGCTTTGCACCACGTGCGCTTAACCCGCTGCGCTACCGCCCGACTCCCCTGTGGTCTTAATAATACCAAAACAAAGGGTCATGAACAATTTGATGACCCTGAAAAAAATTTTTTTGAACCTTTGCTGTAACTTTTTGGAAAAAATATAAAGAAAGCATGTGACCACATTAACCTCGTTAGCCAGATGTTTGTGGGTCAGGAAGACCCCTGTTTAGTAAGTGCAGAAGACAGACAGAGGGGCATGTGTAAATACAGTGGAAAATGAGGACCCAGGAAGATTTCTGGTCATGCAGCAGCTTAGCTTAGAGGGGAAACTGGCAGCGTATTGGGATGGACTGGACCACTGTGAGTATGAGAAGGATGGGACCTCCCAGACCCCCTACCTGCTTGGTCCAGTGTCTCCTGTCACGAGTGTCTTAGAAGACAGGTGGAGTAAAAGCCCCTGTCTTTAGTGTATTATGAGGGAGATGTGGTTGTTTGAGTGACAGCATGAAGCCATTAGGAGGGTAAGTAGATTTTGGGGGGCAGACAGTGAATTCACAGAATGTCCATATCCTGTGAAATCCTAATGTAAGGGTAGGGCTACAGTTGGGTTTGGGAATCATCAGCCTGGAAGGATTTGGTAAAAGCCAAGGAGTGGAGCCCTCCACTGGGGAACACAGAGGAAGAGGAGGGCCAGGCTGGATACTGTGCCCCTGGGAGGGGAGGAGGGGCCCTCAGTATTACTGGGGCCAGGAATGAATGGTCCAAAAGCTACTGATGAGCTTAGGGAGAGTTTTGTGGAGAACATGGTCATGATGTGAGCCACTGAGGTCACTAGAGACATGGTTGATGTCATCATCAAAACAGTGAACTCAGTAGAGAGCTTGGGGAGCTATTTTTAGAGTCCCGGTTAGTAGAAATTGACAGGACACAGAGGGCATGAAAGGTAAGAGCAACAGGAACCAGATACATAGATCAAGGACATTCAGCACAATAACCTGTTGTTCCTGTTTCCCCTCCCCTATGCCAGGTACCCACATCTCGGGAGTGTGTGGGCTTTGGAGCTGTGCAGGAGGTGCCCGTGGGGCTGGTGCAGCCAGCCAGTGCAACCCTGTATGATTACTACAATCCTGGTGAGCACTTTGGAGCACGTAAGAGGTTTGGTGTCTCTGTGAACCTCTGGAAACTGGGTCAGTAAAGTGTAGTAGGAGAGGCAGAGAAGGGGCACATGCCTTAACTCCCCTCTCTGCTTTTCTCTAGAACGGAAATGTTCTGTGTTTTATGGTGCACCTAGTAGGAGCAAATATCTGTCCACGTTGTGCTCTGCAGATGTCTGCCAGTGTGCTGAGGGTGAGCCCCGGGGTCTGGGAGCAGGAATGGGAAGACATGGGTAGGGCCTGCACTGTTTCATCTGTGGCTTTACATTCAGGGAAGTGTCCCCGACAGCGCCGTGCCCTGGAGAGGGGGCTGCAGGAGGAGGATGGATACAGGATGAAGTTTGCCTGCTACTATCCCCGTGTGGAGTACGGTGAGTCTTTCCAGCCTGGCCCTAGCCTGACCTGCCTTGGAGACTTTTCAGTTGTGTCTCCTCTCAGGGAAGGTGGCTTCATTGACACCAGTTTATTACTAACCCTCTTTCCTTCCTCTCCCTAAACTCCCTTCTAGGCTTCCAGGTTAAGGTTCTTCGAGAAGATAGCAAAGCTGCCTTCCGCCTCTTTGAGACCAGCATCACCCAAGTTGCACATTTCAGTAGGAAGGGACAGGATTAGGCGATGGGGCTGGGGGCTATGGAGGAGCTTCGGTCTGGGTTTAGGGCCTGGGGTAGAACATTCAGAGTCTGAGCTCAAATCCCCATGGGCGTCTTAGAAGCACTGGGATTTCTGTAAGTAGGAAAGCAGCTGCTTATTCCTGCTGGGAATGGCAGGGGGCAAATAAGAGGATCAGCCAGAGCCTCCAGGCCCAGGCTTGTCCCACACCTTCTCCTGATCTCTAACCACCCTTGTGTACATCGTCCACTCAGCCAAGGATGCCAAGGCCACTGCTGGTCAGACCCGAAACTTTCTGGTTCGAGCCTCTTGCCGCCTTCGTTTGGAAACTGGGAAAGAATATTTGATCATGGGTCTGGACGGGACCACCCACGACCTCAAGGGAGAGTGAGTGCTCTGGGTCCCTCAGTTCCTTACTCCCACGCTTACCCAGGCCTGAGCCCTCATATGCCATGTACCTTGAGCTCTCTGTTCCACCTTTCCACCCTCCCCACCCCCCACTGACTGCCTTTTTGGCCCTGTAGCCCCCAGTACTTGCTGGACTCAAATAGCTGGATCGAGGAGATACCCTCTGAACGTCTCTGCCGGAGCACCCGCCACCGGGAGGCCTGCACCCAGTTCAGAAACTTCTTTGAAGAGTATAGCACTCAGGGGTGCCAGGTGTGAGGGCTGCTGTCCCACCTCCCTGAGGAAACTGGGCCTAGAAAGAGAATGCTCTGACTGTTGCTGTACCTATTAGTCCCTTCAACACAGCCCCAGGGCAGAGCCAACCACTTAAATAAAAGATCTTTAGCAAAAAATCGTCAGTGTGTGTTTCCAGGACTGAAAGTAGTATTGTCTTTTCTAGCTCCTGGGGATCTCCATCAGGGTTTGCCTAATCTCAGGTTCTCAGAACTTGAATGACCATGGGGGTTCGGTGAGATCCAGCATGGCCCAGGTGGCACACGGGAACTGCTCTGAGCTGTGTCATGACCCAGCTATCTGCATCCCAAGGCCCCCTGTTGCTGCAGGGCACCTCACTGCCCTATGAAGCTGTCACTGTTGTCTCAGCACTTGAGTTCTTCTGCCTTTTGTGTGGCTGTCCAGCTACCCACCATCCACTGTCGCTTCCTGCAGTTGGCGGTTCTGGGTCTGCTGTTTTCAGCTGAAGCCTGAGGCTGCTGATGCTTGACTTTGTTATCAGCAGCACTAGGTAACTTTTCCCAGAGTTGTGAAATTCTCAGATTGAAGATTTTTTTCATTTATGTACTCATTTAAAACAAGCCAAAAGGTTGACCTTAGCATTTGTTAAGACTGCTATTCTGGCTGGGGAGATAGCATAATGGCTGTGCAAAAAGACTTTTATGCGTGAGGCTCTGGAGACCCAGATTTGATTCCCAGTACCACCATAAACCAGAGCTGAGCAGTGCTTTGGTGTATCCCTCCTCCCTCATCTCTCTCAAGATAATAAATATAGTAAGTGCTGTCCTACTGTGATCTACTATCCACCACCCCCACCCCAGCTCTCCCCTTTGTATCTTCAGGGATAACCTAGAAACCCATAGGGAAATTTGCTCAGATCAGTTTTGATAGAAACCAAGACAGTTCAGCAGCTACTTGCTCAACCAGTGACCAGAAACTCATGGAACTTTCACTCCACACCATGCCTTGCACCAGGCTCCTCTCCTCTGTGACAGGTGTAATAACAGGAGGTGTGTGATCCTGGGGGCACAGAGTGGGGTATCTACCCAGTCTGGCGGGGGGGGGGGGAAGGATGCAAGAAGGGGGCAGGGAAAGTCTGGAGGAGGTGATATCTAGTTGAATTCTGAAGGCTGAGGAGTCAAGCAGAGTGGGAGCATTTATTACAGAAAGAGAATATAAAAGCCCTAGCAGCCAGGGGCAGAACAGAATGCATTTGGGGACACTGCTCGACTTATAATGCCTAGGACTTGGAGGAGGGTAGGATGACATGAGACTGGCGAATTAAATAGATGTTCATAAATATTTCAGCTTTCCAGCTCACTCTTGTCTGTCTAGCTATCTAATCTGGTGGATCTGGGGTGGCACGCATGTTGCAATTTCATTGCTCAAGAAATTTTTCATTCAGAGAGAGATGGAGACACAACAGCACTGAAGCTTTTGCCATTGTCATAGCACCTCCTGTTTGGCACCAGGACTTGAACTTGGCTTGCGCAGATGGCCATGCAGACACCCTAGCTAGTGAGCTATCTCTCTGGCCCTCACTCTCCTTTGGAATGGAGACCCCCTTCTGTTCTGTATAACTTTCGAGACATTCTGACCTTGTCCAGCATTTCAGACCCCAGTATTTCCCATGACTGCACTGTCATATGCCAGTCTGCATAAGGGTGGCATAAACTCAGTCATAAGACCTAAGGGATTCAGCTGCAGTTGGGGTAAGATGGTCTGGGTCTGACAGGTGAAGTGTGAGCAAGGTGACAGCTGTCGCCACCATTTACAGAAACCCCAACCCTGTTTTCTCCTACCCAGTTCTGGAAGTGGCCAGAAGCCTATTCCTCTTTCACTAGAAACCACAGCAATTAACACCACGACAGCGGGTGGCAGAGCTGGGATCTCAGCTTGGTCTCTCCAGTGGCATGCTTTGTACTCTGGGTGAAGCATTGGGGGTAAAAAGACCCTACCATCCCACCCCATCCCTGGGTTGTGGAATCAATATAGAGGCTGGGATGAATGGGGTAGGCCTCAGACTATATCCCCAAGCCCTCCTCACCCCACCTTTTAGGTAGTCTTAACCTTTTATTGAGCCCTACCATCCCTCTTTGGCATAATCTCTTCCCAATCCCTCCTTCTAAATCCATCCATAAAAATCTCACCAGTGAGGGCTGGGTGGTGCGCACCTGGCTGAGCACATATGCTCCGGTGCTCAAGGACCCGGCTTGAGGCCCTGTCCCCACCTGCAGGGGGAAAGCTTCGCAAGTGGTGAAGCAGAGCTGCAGGTGTCTCTCTGTCTCCCTCCCTCTCTATCTCCCTTACCCTCTCGATTTCTGGCTGTCTCTATCCAATAAATAAAGATAACAAACAAACAAAAAACCTCACCAATGGAAATAATCCCTGAGGTATCTGGGAGGCTTAGAGCACCTGACTTGCATATGCAAAGCCCTAGGTTCAGTCACCAGGACCACAGGAGAGTGACAAATTAAAACAGAATTCCACAATGAAGAGGCAGTGCTTAGTGTTTTCTCTCTTATTTTCTCATTTAAAGGGGGAGGTGGCTACCTGTACAGTGACTCATCTGTACAGCGCATGTGTGAGACCCTGACTCATCTGTACAGTGCATGTGTGAGAGGTGACTCATCTGTACAGTGCATGTGTGAGACCCTGAGTTTGACCTCTAACACTACATTAAAAAGTGGTACCTTAATAACAACAATAATAAAAAATGACTCCACGCAAAAGGGGGGAGAGACTATGAACGGAATATTCATTAAAGAAGAGATGCAAAAGACCAGCAGACATGAAAAAATGTTCCAAGTCATTGACTGTCAAAGAGATGCGGGGCCAGGTGGTGGCACACCTGGTTAAGCACACACATTACAGTGTGCGAGGACCCAGGTTCAAGCCCCTGGTCTCCACCTTGCAGGGGGAAGTTCTGTCTCTTTCCCACTTTATCTCCCCCTCTCATCTCAATTTCTCTGTCTCTATCCAATAATAAATAAATAAAAACATTTTTTAAAAATGGTTCCTTGAGGCCTGGGAGTTGATATAGTGGATAGAACGTTGGATTTATAAGCATGAGGTCCTGAGTTTGATCTCTAGCACCACATATACCAGTGTGATGCTCTGGTCTGCCTGCCTGCTTGTCCGTTTCGCTCTTCCTCTACCTAATATATATCTGTAACTACTCCATTACCACCCTCCCCCCCCCACCCTTTGTTTTTAATGATAGAGACAAACAGGGAAGGGGTGGAGGGAGAGAGAAGTAGAGACAGCTGCAGCCTGCCCCACTGCTCTTGAAGCTCCCTGCACCCCTGCAGGTGTGGAGCAGGGGCTTGAACATGGATCCTCACATACAGTAATGTGTGTACTCCACTAGGTGTGCCCCCACACGGCCCCTAGATTTTAATAATAATATTAGTAGTCCCTGATAGTCCTAGTTAGACAAGCAAGACCCCAGTTCTGAATGGCTATGGCTCTTGAAATAAATTGGACCTCTGACCCCAGCTGTGTCTATTTCCTTCCAGGGGACTTTAGAATCCATCAGGAGCATGTCATATGGGAAGTCACCACTCATTCTGAGGCTGGGCCTATAAAAGGGGGTGGACTTCAACCCTGAAGACAGCCCTGTTATGCTTGCACCTGGCAGCACAAGCAGCTTGGCCTTGGAGAAAGAGGAGTGAATATACAGGGAAGAGGAAGAAAGAAAATATCTTTCTCTCTGACATTTTTCTGTGCTTTATCCCCGGTCTTTCAAGGTTTTAGAAGTTCTTTGTCTTTTGCTTTCTAGTCTTGTGAAATATTTGTTCAAAGATCACCATTATTATTTTTAAATTTTATTTATTTTCCTTTTGTTGTCCTTGTTGTTGTTATTGATGTCATCATTGTTGGGTAGGACAGAGAGATATGAAGAGAGGAGAGGAAGAAGAGAGGGGGAGAGAAAGATAGATACCTGTAGATCTGCTTCACCGCCTGTGAAGTGACTCCCTTGCAGGTGGGGATCTGGGGCTTGAACCGGGATCCTTAAGCCGGTCCTTGTGCTTCACGTCATGTGTACTTAACCTGCTATACCACCGCCCGACTCCTGATCATTATTTTTTTTTTCTGTCTTCCAGGCTTTATCCCATTGCAGTTTAGCTGCTCTCTGGGTGATCTTTTCATTCTTTTTTGGTCAGATAGAGAGAAACCAAGTGAGATGGAGAAATATCACAGTACTTCCTTCCTCAGTGCCATGGCACTCACGTGTGGTGCTAGGATTGGGTCCAGGCTCCACGTATGGCAAAGCATATCTCTACCAGGTGAGCTGTTCCTCAATCCTTATTTAACAATTTATATTTTGGATTCATGTCAGTTCAAGTTGGTATCTTCTTTGTGACCAAAGAGTATCAGGTACATGATAAGAACTCCAAATGGGAGGGAGAGAGCACATGTAAGTTTTTTTTATCTTCAGTATTTAAGAGTAAAATGGGAACACTATTATAACTACACTGGGAGTATAAGTATAAACTGGGGGGGTCAGGCGGTAGCACAGCGGGTTAAGCGCATGTGGCACAAAGCGCAAGGACCCATGTAAGGATCCCGGTTGGAGCCCCTGGCTCCCCACCTGCAGGGGAGTCACTTCACAAGTGGTGAAGTAGGTCTGCAGGTGTCTCTCTTTCTCTCCCCGTCTTCCCCTCCTCTCTCCACTTCTCTCTGTCCTATCCAACAATGGCGACATCAGCAACAACAATAAGTATAACAACAATAAAAAGGGCAACAAAAGGGAAAATAAATAATAATAAAAACAAAAATAAAAATAAATAAGTATAAACTGGGGGCTGGAAAGTTAGTATATTAGTTATGCAAGTGAGCTTTCAGATTTAATCCCCAGTACCACCAAAAGCCAGAGCTAAGCAGTGCTCTGGGGGGGAAAAAGTATATATATATATATATATATATATATATTATATGCATCACACACACACACACACATTTATGTAGCAAACAAGGCTACATGTGCATCTGTCTGTGAGTTGAAAGAAAAACACTGATTAATTTCCGTCATACTGTTTTTCAGGCAGATCTGCTGAGCAGATCAGGCAGGGGGTACCATTTTCTCTCTGGGAAAAACTGCAGCAAGAAGCTGGTCCAAGGTAGAGTGGAATGAGGGGGGCAGGATTCAGGACATAGAGTGGATACTTTTTTCATGGTTGATATGACATCAGCAAGTTGAGTCTGACTAGGGGAAATGTCAGGGTTGCAATTCACGCCCCTCCCATGTCCTTGTTAAATAAAAAAAGAAAGATCTTTGAAATATGGATTTCCCAAGGTCATTGGGACTGGTGCCACTACAGGAATCTCCTGTTCTGTGGGTAGGAGGGGGCAGGCAAGGATATCCAGGAAGGCTGGAGAAGAGTTTATGCAACAAGATGGATGGGGGCCCTAGGAGCTATAAGAAAGTGGGTCAGGACCTTTGCGTGAGCTTCAGCCATGCCACTCTTTGGGCTGCTGCTGCTGCTGCTGGCCCTGCTAACTGTCTTCCACCTGCTCTGGGGCTATTTGAAGCTTTGGAACCTCCATCTCCCCCCTCTTGTCCCTGGCTTCCTGCACCTGCTGAAGCCCAACCTGCCCCTGTATCTGTTAAGCCTGTCTGAGAAACTTGGGCCTATCTACAGGCTCCACTTAGGGTTTCAAGGTGAGAAAGCCTCCTCTCTCCCTGTCTCCCTCCCTCTCTGGCCCCGCCAGTGGGGAAGGAGGGTGCTGTCCGCAGTCACCTCCTGCTTTGTCTTGTTCTCAGACGTGGTGGTGCTGAACTCTAAGCGGACCATTGAAGAGGCGATGGTCAGGAAGTTGGTGGACTTTGCTGGCAGACCCCACTTACCATCCTGTAAGGGGTAGGGTGTGGGGGGTTTTCTCCAGGGAAGAAGCAGGGGCTGGGGAAGCAGGGAGAACCAGGCCTGGGCCATTTTTGGTGAATTTGGCCCCTCCCTTTGTCCCACTCCTCCAATACAGATAGGTGGGTGTCTCCGCACTTTGACAGCATCTCTGTGGGAGACTACTCCCTGCTCTGGAAGGCCCATAAGAAGCTCACCCGCTCAGCCCTGCTGCGGAGTGTCCATGACTTCGCGGAGCCTCTGGTGGAGCAGCTGACTCAGAATATGTGTGAGGTGAGACTGGATAGCCATGGTAATTCCAGTTTGCTTTTCCTCTCTCATCAGCTGCCACCTGCTCCCCTCCCCCCATTCCTGTTCAGTTTACACTGTCTCCACAGCGCATGAGGGCCCAGGCTGGCACCCCTGTGAACATCGAGAAGGAATTCTCTCTCCTCACCTGTAGCATCATCTGTCAACTTACCTTTGGAGACAAGGTGGCAGCTCTTTTGCTCTCACTTATGCTTGGGTCTCCCCTTCCACCCCTCCTTGACCCTCTCCTGGCCCCAAGTTGAGGACTCCCTCTTTTTCTAGCAGGAGGACACGTTAGTACATGCTATTTATGACAATGTCCAGGACTTGATGAACACCTGGGACCACTGGTCCATCCAAATCTTGGACTTCATTCCCTTGCTCAGGGTGAGGAGTTGCACCAGGCACACCCTACTCCCGGGAGACAGGCTGGGGAGCATTTGTCCTTCCAAGATACTCTACTTTCTCGCTCCCGGCCCAGTTCCTCCCCAACCCAGGTCTGTGGAGGCTGAAACAGGCTGTAAAGAACAGGAATAACCTTGTGGAGAAGCAGCTGAGGCAGCACAAGGTAGGGACTGTGAGGGGCCTGGGCTTCCCTCTGCTCTCAGCTAGTGATGTGACTGCCCCAGAGGTGCTTTTTAATTTTGGGGGGAGTGGGGTGGGGTGGGGTTTCCTCAGCATCCTACCATTCCTGGACCTGTTACCACATCCAGACCCCTCTACCTAAGCCAGGCACTCAGGCTGGCTCCTTCTCCCCTACCCCTCACCCCCAGGAGACCATGGTAACAGGCCACTGTAGGAACATTATAGACTACATGCTCCAAGAGATGGAGAAATTGAGAGTGGAAAAGGCCCCCGTGCAGCTCAGCGAAGGCCACGTGCATATGTCAGTGGTGGACCTCTTCATTGGTGGCACCGAGACAACTTCGAGCACTCTCACCTGGACTGTGGTGTTTTTGCTTCACTACCCTGAGGTGCACCCTAGGAACAAGCAAAAAGCTCCTTCCTGTTGCCTGAGCAGGGCTGCAGGAACTCTGCTAACCCTGACCCGATGGAGTGAGGGAGGAGTCGGGGTACAGGGGGAGGGCCCTACTTGGCACAAAAGCTCCCTGAGCAGTTGGAGGTCAGGAGGTTGGGCAGCTGTGGGCTACGAGTAGGAGGGCTCAGGCCCATGCTGCAGGCTTGTTCTCCTTTCCCAGATTCAGCAGCGACTGCAGGAAGAGTTGGATCTTGAGCTGAGCTCCAGAGCCTCGGGTTCCCGAATTGCATACAGGGACCGTGCACGACTGCCCTTGCTCAACGCCACCATCACTGAGGTGCTGCGCCTGAGGCCAGTGGTGCCCCTGGCCTTGCCGCACCGTGCCACTCGCACTAGCAGGTGACTCTAGAGGTAGGGGTGAGTAGGAGCACAAGTGGGGGTCCTGGCGGACTTCCAATACCATCTTTCCCCCAGCATCTTTGGCTATGACATCCCTGAGGACTCCATCATCATTGCCAACCTCCAGGGTGCCCAACTGGATGAGACAGTCTGGGAACAGCCACACGAGTTCCAACCAGGTGAGTGGCTCAACCAGAAGCCCAAGACGTGGGGCAGGCAGAGGTGGGCCCCTGCCGCTATTGATCTGCGCCTTTGTCCTTCCACCCGTAGACCGCTTCTTAGAACCGAAGGGTAGCCCCAACTCCCTGGCCTTTGGCTGCGGGATGCGTCTGTGCCTGGGGGAACAGCTGGCGCGGCAGGAGCTCTTTTTGGTGTTGGTGCAACTGCTCCAGGCGTTCACGCTGCTGCCGGTAGAGGGCGCCTTGCCCTCGAAGCTGCCCAACACCAAGTGCACTGTCAATCTCAAGGCGCAGCCCTTCCAGGTGCGGCTGCAGCCCCGAGGGGCAGGGCTGGGGAACCTGACCAAAAGCCAGTGACCTGGCAGGACGCACATGTGCCTCAGTTTCAACTTTTATTGCTCTTGTAAACCCCCCTCCCTCCCCTCTGTAAACATAGTGCAGTGAGATGGGGTGAAGGCTCCTCCTGTGGCTGGATGATGTAGGTGGCTCCAGGCTCATCCTTGGTGGGGGGAGGGGACCCCTCAGTGCTCGGCAGTCAGAACTGGGCAGCGGGAGCAGTGAGCAGAGGCTCAGCCTCCCCAGGCAGGAGGGTGGTAGTTTCTTGGTCTCAGCTTCATTTCCGTGAAAGGCACTGAGAACCCAAAGCCCTTCCAGTAGTACCAGCTCACTCCCTGGAAAGGGGGTTCCAGGAGTCAAAGTCAGACATGCCCCTTTGGGGAGATGCTTCCAGGAATCAACTAACCCTCTTCTCCCCACTCCCTGGTCCCTTCGTAGCCTTTGATTGCAAAGAACTGTGGCTTAATCCTAGACTGACCCTTTCTATACTGTGAATAAATCAACTCCTACTAAACACAGCCTGGTGGGTTTGGCATCGTTATCCTATTTCGCAGGTGAGGGTCCCGAGGCACTGAAGGGTTCAGGGATTTGTCCCATCACACTGTCACACTGAATGTCACACCCAAGCATCCCCGTGCCACCTCCCAGGCCCCTCACCTGGTGGTCCACTGTGCTCCCGTAGAGCCCATTGAGGTTAGCATAGTGGCAGTTCCTGTACCACCAGGCTCCACGGTAAGAGACGGCGCAGGAGATGAGCAAGTTATTAGGGTCTCGATCACGGGCGGAGAAGACACTGCCGCTGTGGTAGGTCATGGAGTCCCCTGGGCAGGGCATGAAATGAAAAGTGAGGGCCTCCCCTCCCAGACTTCCCACCCAGCCCTGTGTCCCCAGCCCTCCCAGCCCCTGCCCTCACCTGCAGTGCCATGGTAGCCCTCTAGGTGGAGCTGGTAGTACTTAGCAGCTGAGTCCACTCGGAAAGAGTCATAATGGGCGAACACAGCCTCATCCCCAGCCCGCAAGTCCACTCTCAATGAGTAGTCACCGGAGCTCGTCAGGCTGTGCAGGGCCTCGTTGCCTGGAAGTGGGCAGGTGCTCTCATCAGTCCACAGTGCCCCTACCACTTCCCCAGTCCCGTAGCTCCTGTGGGATATACTGACCCAGCCAGAACTCCCTGGAGATATTCCCAAAACCATGGGCATAGTCCTCCCAGTCCCTCCAGAAGTCCGTCTTTCCATCCATGCGGCGCTGGAACACCTGGGAAGCAGGTGGGAACACTGTCAGCCTATGGCTGGCATAGTGACCCGAGACCCCCGCAGACTCCCAGGCTTCTGGCTGCCACCCACCAGCCAACCACCCCCGTCGGTCTCCATGTCACAAAACACATCCAGGGGCCGCTCTCGGTTGCCATTGAGGAAGATGGTGGTGGTCCTTGAGGTGCTGATCCCATTCTGCATCTCCTCCCCGCAGTCCCGGGGGAAGGGGATCCTCAATCCTCCTGGGGAGAGCAGAGTGAGTGACCAGTCCTTTATGTGAGCCCTAGACCTCTGCTGCCCACCTAGCTCCCTGACACACAGCCCAGCATCCAGTACCTGTGGTGAAGGAGGTAGGCATGGGTGGAGAGAAGCTCTCGCCCCACACAGCCCGAAGAAATGCATTGTAGGTGGTAGAGGGGAAGAGGCCCAGCAGCCGGTGAGAGGTGACCCCTCCTGGGAGCAGGATCTCCTATGGAACAGAAGAGGGCCAGGTCAGCAGAGTGGCAGAGGCAGCTGCCTGGAAGGGAGCCTGAAGAGGGGAGCTAACTGGGGCATGGGGGTGGGGGCACCTGGGTCTGTTCCCCAGGGGTGTTAAAGCTGAGCAGGTAGCCAGTTGGTGGGTCTGGGGGCTCAGTCCAAGTGAGCAGGGCTGTGCGGGGAGTCACTTCTTTGGCTTCCAAGTCCCGGGGGGCCTCCAACCCTGGCAGGAAAAGGTGAGGAGAAAAGGCAGAAATGAGACACCCCCCTACACACACACACGCACACACACACACACTCCTGCACATCTCTTGTACTGCACCTGTGGTGAAGGTGATGTTGGCCGGGGAGGTGAAGTTTGAGCCTCGGAGGCCCCTCACCATGGCGGTGTAGTTGGTGTGGAGCTCCAGGCCACTCAGGGGATAGTCCACAGCACTGCCAGGGGCTGAGGCCTGGAGAGATGGGGCTGGGTGCACAGGTGGGCCATCAGCATCTACTCTGCACACCCTGCAGAGTCCAGTTCAGCCTCTGCTTTTTTCATCTGAACACGTTCCCCCCCACCCCCACGCCTCACTCCATAGGCCTCAGCCTCTCTCACCCTCTGGTGCCGTGACCTGGACATCATATGTGTCCACTGGGTTCTGTGGGGGATCCCAGTGCAGCACAGTGGATCCCTCTGTCAAGTTCAGTGCTTGCAACTTAGTAGGGCCATCAGAAACTGGGGGAAAAGAGAGAACTCAGAACTGCCCCCCTTTCTCTCCCCACCTATCACCTCCCTGAACTCTGCTGAGCCTCTGCTCACTGCCTCTCTCCCTCCCATCCATTCTCAAACTCCCACCATGTCCTCCTTTCCTCCCTCACTCCTGCCAATCCTGGTCCTTCTTACCTGTGGTGAAGAAGCCTGTGAGAGGCTCGCTCTCCTCAAAGCCGCGGATGGAGACCACAGTCACCTCGTAGCGAGTGCCTGGGGCCAGCCCTTTGAGTGTCTGGGTTTGAGCTCTGCTATCCACCCGCACGCTCTGTGGTTCCCCTGAGAACACAGTGGGCTTGGGGGGTCACACAGGGTAGCAGGGAGGAGCTATGGGGTGGCAGGGCTTGGGGCTCGGGAGAAAGGAGAGCACAAGCGGACATGGGCAAAAGGCTGTCACCTCCATCTGCCAGCTGGTAGGAGACTTTAAAGCTGTCCACTCTGGATGGTGGGGGCGTCCAGCTGACCTTGGCTGAAGTTTCCCCAATTTCGCTGAATTGGAGGTCATGCGGGCTCTCTAGAACTGGGGTGGTGGTGGTGGTGATGGTGAGGACACGGGGTGTGTAGGTTCGTGGCCCAGGGCTTCCTGTCCCTGAGCCCCACTAGCCCTATACAGCTGACCCCCAACCCTTTCCTGCCAGCCCAGAAATGGAAGTTGCTCCACAGACTCCTTTACATAGTAGCCTCCCTGCCAGGTGAGACATCAGGTCCCACCCTACAAAGTACCAACACCTTTCACTTTGGGGGCACCCATGTATGTGACCCGCATGGGGC
Source organism: Erinaceus europaeus (assembly GCF_950295315.1). Classification (NCBI taxonomy): domain Eukaryota; kingdom Metazoa; phylum Chordata; class Mammalia; order Eulipotyphla; family Erinaceidae; genus Erinaceus; species Erinaceus europaeus. Next base: position 55,214,974 of record NC_080165.1, read on the forward strand.
CCTACCTGGGCTGAGGGTGCGGGCGCTTCCTTGGATGCTGTCGGCCTTGTGGGGTCCACGTAGCCCGTACAGTGTGAGGTTGTATAGGGTCCCTGGCCTCAGGTCCCTAATTGCAGCTGAGCGACGTGACCCTGGCACTGTCAGCTCCCTCTGGAGCAGGGGGCGTGGGTAGGGCTCCAGACTGCTCTGTGATGGGACCCCAAAGCGGAGCAGGAAGGAGTCAAAGGCGCCAGGTGGGGCCTCCCAGTTGAGCCGCAGTGAGCTGGTGGTCACATCAGTCACTGACAGCTGGGACAGGCGTGGCCGAGGCTCCCCTGGGATTTCACCTGCAGGCGGTGCTGGCCCTGCAGGAGTGGGTACACTGGTTAGGTGACTCCAGGCAGGTCTCCCCAGCCACCCCGCCCCAGCCTCTAGTAAAATGGGATGAATGAGAGGCTCTGAGCAGAGTCCTTCTCCAGGGTGCCCTCCTCATGCTGCTTGCCCATTGTCACCACTTTGAGCACCTCTTCCACCCTTTCAGCCCAGACCAGGCACTCTGAGAGGCTAGGATGCTAGTCCCGGCCTGGCAGTACCTGTGATGCCCTCTGCTGAGATGGGGCCTAGGCGCTTCCCTCCATGGAGGCCATACAGAGAGAACATGTAGGGGGTGCTGGGCTCCAGGCTTGACACGAGGACCGTGCTCTGGTCACCATCCACGAGCAAGGCCTGAGACTTCCCATCTGTGTCCCGATACTGGATCACAAAGGACTCAAAGACACCCTGGGCCACACTCCAGGAGAGGCGCAGGGCATCTGGGGCCACACTGTTTACAGTCAGTACCCCCAGGCGGGGTCCTTCAGGGGCCTCTGTGGCAGGGATCCCAGGAATTGGGGTGTCCTCTGCTGAAGCTGTGTGGGAGAAGCCAGGGAAGAAGCTGAGTGAGGGTGCTGGAGGGCTCTCCCTACTCCATCTTAAGCTCTAAAGAAGGAGTCCTCAGACAGACTGAGATGTGATTTTGCGGGTAGTGGTCATGTAAACTACATGCAGAGAACTGAGGGCCTTCCTGAGAATCTTCCTTCTTTTTATTTTGCCTATCTGTGCTTTGACATCAACCTCCATCAGACCTGAGGATTTCAGCACCCTGCACCCATCCACCCCCCACTCACCTTTGCAGGGCTCCATTACGTCTAATTGAAGTGCTTGCTTCCCCTTTCCCGTTCCTGTGCGCCTCTTTTTAAATTGCCACTAGGGTTACTGGGGCTCAGTGCCTGCATGGTGACTCCACTGTTCTGACAGCCATTACTCTCCCCCTTTCTTTTGTCATTATAATTATTATTTTAATTTTTTTTTCTTGCCTCCAGTCGCTGGGGCTTGGTGCTGGCACTATAAATCCACCTCTCCTGGTGGCCACTTTTTCCTTTTTTTAAAAAAAATTTATAAATTTAATTTTATTCTATAGGACAGACAGAAATTGAGAGGGAAGAGGAGATAATGAGGGAGAGAGAGAAACACCTGCAGACCTGTTGCGCCACTTGTGAAGCGTCCCCTCTGCAGGTGGGCAGCAGGGGATAGAACCTGGGTCCTTGTGCATAGTACTATGTGCACTTAACTGGGTGAGCCACTGCCCAGCCTATTTTATTATTTTTTTATTTGGTAGGACAGAGAGAAATTGAGATGTAAGGGGGATAGGAAAAAAGAGAGACACCTGCACTAGGGCTTCATTGCTGCAAGTGGCAGGGGGGGGGAAACCTGGGTCTTGAACCCAGAACCTTGAGTCTGGTAATGTGTGTGCTTACCTGTTGCTCCCAGGCCAGAGATGGGGCCCAGGCGTTGCCCTCTGAAAAGCCCAAAGAGCAGAAACTTATATTTCTTGCCAGCCTCCAGGCCCTCTATGGTGACCTCACGCTCGTCTGCAGCCACAGGCACAGCCCGAGGCTGCCCGTCTGTACCCCTGTACTGCACCACGAAGGAATCAAAGGGGCCTTGGGCTACAGTCCATGAGAGATGGATGGAATCTGGGGTCTCATCTGTCAGTGTCAGCTCCCCCAGGCGGGGCAAGGGTGGAAGCTCCTTCTCCAGGGGAGCTGTGGGCAGTAGAGATGCTTAGTCAGTTGCTGTCTTTAGGATGGCAAGATAGCTCACCTGGCTAGTGAGCCTGCTGTGTCACACACATGACCCAGGTTGGAGTCTGCCTCCCACTGCACTGGAGGAAACTCTGGTGCCGTAGTATCTCCCTCTCTCCTTATCTATGTATCCACCTGAAAAAGCTGATCTATATATCTATCTGAAAAAGTTAGCCCAGAGTGGCAAAGCCCTGGTGATGACAAAATAAACAATCAGAAGCACCTGGGAGATAGGTAGCACAGTGCCAAGCCTCTGGACTCACAAGCATGAGGTACTGAGTTCATTTCCTAGTAATGCATATGCCAGGGGGGCTGCTCTGTACTTGTCTCTTCTATATACCAATCTTTAATGAAATTTTAAAAATCTGAGGGAGAGAAAGAGAGAGGGAGGCAGGGAGAGAGAGAGAGAGAGAGCTGATTTTACCTCAGTCCTAGTCACTTCTGGGAAAGCTTTGATCCCTCAAGTGTGGCTTCAGGGAAAACCACCTGAGGGATCAGAACTGCTGTCTGCTCTGCAGGAAGGAGGCAAGCAGCCTTGTCACCTTCTGAGGTCACTGCCTGAACTCTTCTCCTGCCTCCACTCCCTCCCTGTTGGGATCAGGGTGCAGTAAATGTATAAAAGATCACCTCCCAAGAGAGGACAGTTGGGGGTGAACAAGGATCTGTTCCCCCTTGACCCTCAGCTTGCTTTGTAGTGATGTAACAGAGCTGAGAAAGGCTGTCAGAAGTATCTGGGTTGTCAAGGAGACACCCCCAAACAGTAAACATTGGGCAGAAGAGCCAGCAAACTCACAGGCACTCATCACCTTACCATGACCTGCCCCATTTCGGTCCCCCAGCCTGGGCCTCCCTCCACTGGATTCTGCAGACCTGTATTAGCTGCACTGGACGGGGCAGCCAAGTGGGGCAGGGGAGAAGCCAGGGAAGAGCTGGAAGGCAATGGGCAAAATTTGTCTAGGTGGGTGGGTGCTAACTGATGAGGGTTATAGAGAGAAGCCTTCCTCCAGCCTCCAAATGATGTTTTAGAGGGGACAGGGTTATGGCGTATAAGGACTCCAGGTCTCAAATAGTGATGTGTCCATTCTGGTCTTGGCAGGGTGACTCATGGGCCTTGGAGTGAGGTCAGGGTCAGTGACCTTTTGTGGCTGGGAGATGGGGTGAGCTGAGTCATGGGCACAGTGACACCAGATTTCCCATAGTCTTTCTGCAGCCAAGCCCGCTTGTATTTTCCATCTTGACTCAGATGGATGGAGTAAGGAGCATCAGTAGATGTTATTATTATCATTGTTACTATTTGCCACTAGGGTTATTGCTGGGGTTCAGTGCCTACACAACTCCACCCCTCCTTGTAGTCCTTTCTTTTCATTAATTAATCAATTTATTTATTTATTCTCTTCTGTTGCCTTTGTTTTTATTGTATTGTTGTTGTTGGATAGGACAGAGAGAAATGGAGAGAGGAAGGGAGACAGAGAGGGGGAGAGAAAGATAGACACCTGCAGACCTGCTTTACTGCCTGTGAAGTGACTCCCCTGCAGGTGGGGAGCTGGGGGCTCGAACTGGGATCCTTACGCCAGTCCTTATACTTTGCACCACATGTGGTTAACCTGCTGCCCTACTGCCCGATTCCTTCTTTCTTCCTTCCTTTCTTTCTTTCTTTCTTTCTTTCTTTCTTTCTTTCTTTCTTTCTTTCTTTCTTTCTTCCTCTCTATAGAGGGAGACAGGAAGAGAGAGACACCACAGCACTGCTAGACAGAGAGTGAGAAGTAGAGACAGATAGGAGAGATACCACAGCATTGCTCCACCTCTTAGCTTCTCCTCTGCAGGTGCTTCCATGTGATGGCTCTGGGGCTCAATCCCAAGTCCACTGTGCACAGTCAAGTGTGTGCTCTACCAAGTGATCCACCTGCTGCCCCTCTCCCCCACCCCAGGTATTATTTAGAACCATTATGCAGTTTCAGAAACTGAGGCCCAAAAGAAAAACGTGCTTTATCCAGAGCCACACACTTGGCAGGTGGAATTTGACCACAGGTCTGCTTGACTCCAAAGCCTGGGTCATGGCATGGGAAGTCAGTGGATGAAGGAAGTAATGAACAATACTCAGCACAGTGCCTAGCACTTTCTAGGGACTAAATAAATATCTGCTTCCCGTATAAGACTGTCATGCTCAGTCAAGAGAAAATACTGCATGAGATGGCCATGAGGCCAGCTCTGAGGCCTTGGGAAAAGGCAGCCTGGAATAGATGGGATCTTACCCGTGGTGCCCTCAGCAGAGACTGGGCCCAGCCGCTTCCTGCCTGCCAGCCCGTAGAGCAGGAACTTGTATTTCTTCTTGGGTTCCAGGCCTGGGATGGTGACTTTGCGCTGGTCTGCAGCCACCGGCACCACCTGGGGCTGCCTGTCCTTGTCCTTGTACTGGACCACGAAGGAGTCAAATTCTCCCTCTGGGACCGTCCACAAGAGGCCCACAGAGTCTGGGGTGACATCAGTCACGGTCAAATCGCCCAGGCGGGGAGAAGGTTTTTTGTCTGGGACTGAAGGAGAGAGAGAGAGAGATGTGTGGAGGGCACCAGGAGTGTAACAGAGATGAAGAGCACTTCCTGCACTCTGGGAGTTAGGAGGGGGACAGGGTGACCTGTCAGAAAGTGGGGGCACAGCAGAGGAGGGATGAAACGGGAGCTGGAAAAGAAGCAAGTGTGGCATAAATAGAAGAGGGTTAGAGAGAAAGATGAGAGTGAGGGGAAAGGGAATTCAGGATTGCATGTCACTAAAACCAAGAAATAAACGGGTCTGGATGTGGAGCATAGAACCAGGAAATTCCAGCTGCTACCACAAGGGGGCGAAGGGCAAACAGGAGGGTCCTGGGTGCCCAGCAGCCATCACTCACGGGTTTTAGCCTCTGTAGATACAGGGCCATGCTTTTTCTCATCCTGGAGTCCAAAGAGTAGGAACTTGTACTTGCGAGCAGGGTCCAGACCAGAGACGATGACCTCACGGAGGCTTCCATCCACAGGAACTGCTTGGGGCTGCCCCTGGGAGTCCTTATACTGAACCAGGAAGGAATCGAAGGGGCCCTGGGCCACTGTCCATGAGAGGTGCACTGTGTCTGAGGCCACAGAGACCACAGTCAGCTCCCCCAGGCTAAGTGCCACAGGGGGCTCTGTGGGCAGGGAAGCTGGAACACAACAGAGAAGTCCAGAGAGTCAGTGGCAGGATCCCTGTACCCAAGGAGTGCTTTCCTAGGCTATCAAATGAAAATGATTTGAGAGCAAACCCTTTCAACTTACTTACTGTGTCCCAGCCATTGTGTATGCAGTTCACACAAGGCTCACTCAGTACTAACATAATATAGAAAGCAGATGTTATTGTCATCATCCCCAGTCTACAGAGAGAAATTGAGATGGGAGGGCAAAATAGAGAGGCAGAGAGAAAGATAAACACCTGCTTCACTGCTTATGAAAGAGTTCCCCCTGCAGGTGGGGAGCTGGGACTGGAACCTGGGTCTTTTTGCACAGTAACATGTTCATGCAACCAGATGTAGTACAGAGCGGTGAACAGTAGCTTTGGGGGCTGATAAACTAGCTCATGTGGGCAATGTGCTGCTTTGCTATGTGAATGACCCACTCCCATTGCATTGAAGGAAACTTCAGTGCTATGTTCTCTTTCACAATCTTTGCCCTCTCTGTCATAAGAAAAAAAAAGTGATGGGGGAAATAGCTCCACTGGTAGGACATATAGAACACTGGACTTGCATGGCTGAGGATGCTAGTTATATCCCTGGCTCTGGTTTTTCACTTTTTTTTTTTCATCTGAAACTCACACATTCTGTCTCATGTATGATAACTACATTTTTTAAAAAGATGACATCTGGTTGAGTGAACATGTTACTGTGCAAAAGGACTCAGGTTCCAGCCCCTGTTCCCCACCTGCAGGGGGGACGCTTCATAAGCAGTGTTAGCTTAATAAAGGTAAACATGTGTTTACCTTTCCCTCTGCCTCTCTATTTTGCCCTCCCATCTCAATTTCTCTCTGTCCTGTCATTTAAAACAGGGAAAAAATAATCACCAGGAGTGATGGATTTGTAGTGTTGGCACTGAGCCCTAGCAATAACACTGGTGGCAATAAAAGAAAAAAACACGAAACAATTATAAATGAACAAACAATATGTTCAGAGCAGGAGTCAACTGAGAGAGCCAGGTTCCATCATCATTATCTGAAAATGAACTACAAACTTAAATGACTGAAAAAATTTCAAACATGTCACTCACTCCAGGATAAGAGAAAACGCCAGAGGTCCATTTTAAGGAATGCTGAGATCCCAAGTGGGGAAGTAGGGAGACGGCCATAGCACAGTGGGTTAAGCGCATGTGGCACAAAGCACAAGGACTAGTGTAAGGATCCTGGTTCGGTTCTAGCCCCTGGCTCCCCACCTGCAGGGGAGTCGCTTCACAGGCGGTGAAGCAGGTCTGCAGGTGTCTATCTTTCTCTCCCCCTCTCTGTCTTCCTCTCCTCTCTCCATTTCTCTGTGTCCTATCTAACAATGAACATCAATTACAACAACAACAATAACTACAACAATAAAAAAACAACAAGGGCAACTAAAGGAAAAATAAATATTTTTTAAAAAGTGGGGAAGTAAAGGACAAGAGGGAAACCAGGGACATAGGGTTACTCACACACTCACCAGTCAGGCCCACAGTGGACACGGGGCCCACTCGCTGGCCACCATGCAGCCCATACAGGTGCATCTTGTACTTGTGCCCGGCATCCAGGCCCCGCACAGTGACCTCTCTCTCCTCGCCCCCGACACGCACCACCTGGGGCTGTCCATCCTTGTCCTTGTACTGGATGGTGAAGGAGTCAAAGTGGCCCTGGGGGACTGTCCAGGAGAGGCTCAGGGAGTCCTGGGAGGATCCTGTCACTGTCAGCTCCCCCAGGAGGGACTCCTCAGGGGGCTCTGGGGCCTCTGTGCTGGGTGGTTCTGTGGGGATGGGGGTCTCTTCCACTGCATCTGAAAAGAGACACACACAGGGTGAGGCAGGGTGCTCAGGAGATGTTCTCAGATTCTGAGGGAGAGATGGAGAAGCAGGGCCCTGCCTGGGCCCTGAGGGTACTGGAGAGAAGCCCATGTTGGAGCTGGGTGGTCTTGCTCTCAGCCAGGACCAGAGCGGCCTCTTGCATCCCACTCACCCAGCACCAAACAGGTGATGCTCTGCTGAGCCCCACCCTTGTGTTAACTATTCAGAAACTCACTGAAGGGGAGAGAGCTGAGGCAGGTCCTAACCCCCACCATGTACTGCTGGCAGGGCAGCACTGGTCAGTTCTGTGTGGGTAGGGTCTCATCTTTGAGACAGGAGCACTCACCTGTCACCCCAAAGACAGAGATGGGTCCCACACGCTGGCCATTGTGGAAGCCATACAGGTTCACCTTGTACTTGTGATCTGGCTCCAGGCCTGTGATGGTGACCCAGTCCTGGGTCCCTGGCACCCGCACCACCTTGGGCTGCCCGTCTCCATTCTTGTACTGGACCAGGAAGCGGTCAAACTGGCCCTCAGTGATAGTCCAGGAGAGGCTCAGAGAGTCTGGGGTGGTATCAGTTATGGTCAGTTCCCCTAGGAGAGTCTTGAAGGGAGGCTCAGAGGTAGTGGTGGGTGAGACTTGAGTAGTCACAGTTTCAGAGTCTGGATTTGGATTGAGACACAGAAACAGAAGAGTTCTCCTCAGTCCTCAGGTCAGTATAAGAAGGACATATAGCAAAGATGAGGAAAGCAGTAGAATGCTGCTGCCTATAGGTGTTCAGTCCCAGTTTAACTCACCAGTCCTTCCCTGCCCCTTTGGCAATCCTATCACCTTATCCTCATCCAGCCCTGTCCTCACACCTGCCAGCACTCCTGTGTCTTCTCCTTCTCTTCAGCTTCCACCTGTTCTCTGAACACAGGTGCACGTGCCACTTGTCTTGGCCCTTCTTGCGTGGGGGACGACTGGCAGTTCATTCCTATTTGCTCACATCTTTGCTCTCAATAGCTCAGAACTCCCTTCTCCAACTACAAACCTGGAGTCTTTTCTTGGACCTGCTCCTGTCTCCAGCTACCACTGGATTCAGAATGTCCAACTCTTCTTAAGCTTCCTGAGTCTCCCTCCTCCCCACACTTGGTAACCCCACCACCCTGGTAGGATGACCCTCTTGCCTCCCCTGGACTGTGATCTCTCTACTGCTCCCACCCTGCCTGACTCCCCCATCATTCCTCACTGGGCTGGAAGGAGCCTGTAAGCATACTCTGATGAGTCAGGCTGAGCTTACGCTGTGCAAAAACTCTCTTTATCTCCTGGCTTGTGAACTGCCCTACTTTTCATCCCAACTCAAGACTATCTCCCTCCATTGAAGCATTTCTTGTAAAATCCACTTGTGTCCTATGATTTCCTTAGTTTCCAAGCCTTTGCAGCAGTGGCAAAAATGATCTGTCACATTATCTGCCTCCAGTGGTTACCAGGCTAATGCCTATCCAGCCTCAGGTCCCGGCTATCCTGAAGGTGCTCACTGGCAGATTGGCTCAGTCTCAGCCTGGTCCCGGGGCTCCTTGTTACACTTACATTCTGTTCTGCTTCATTTGCTGACTCACAGCCCATTTCCCTACCACTGGGAGCCCCATTTGGATAAGAATGATCTCTCTGCTTTGTTGAAGGTTTACTGAGGTGAACTCTCAAGGTGCTTGGCCCAGGGAACACCCATCTTTGAGACTTATTGGTAAAAGGCAAAAGATTTGTATGATCTGAAGAGAAACCAGAGTATAGACCTATTGGAATCTTAGTCTGATATTACCCAAACCAGGAGAGACTTGGGGTGTTTTAGTCAAGACACAACGCTCTGAGCACTTTCTCTTGTGCTTCACACCCACCTGCCAACTAAAACAAAAGCGAGCTCTGTGTAGGTAAGTACACTTCTCTCCAACAAACTGTAAGAAAATATTTGACTCCTTTTATTGTAAGGAGTTTTACTACTCAAAACATGATTCTCAGACCAAGATCAGTACCTCAGAGGGTCTTGTTTGAAATGCAGATTCTCTGGCCCCAACCTAGACCTGCTGAATCTGAATCTGCCATTGAGCAAAATCTCTTGGTCATCAGAAATGCAGATGTTGTGCTGATAACACTGGTTTCATGAAGATGTGGATAAAGAGAATATTATCTAGGGCCTATCTACCCCACCTTGTCCTGTCCCCACCTTCACTCACCAGTCACGCCCACAGTGGACACGGGGCCCACTCGCTGGCCACCATGCAGCCCATACAGGTGCATCTTGTACTTGCGCCCGGCATCCAGGCCCTGCACAGTGACCTCTCTCTCCTCGCCCCCGACACGCACCACCTGGGGCTGTCCATCCCTGTCCTTGTACTGGATGGTGAAGGAGTCAAAGTGGCCCTGGGGGACTGTCCAGGAGAGGCTCAGGGAGTCCTGGGAGGATCCTGTCACTGTCAGCTCCCCCAGGAGGGACTCCTCAGGGGGCTCTGGAGTCTCTGTGCTGGGTGGTTCTGTGGGGGTGGGGGTCTCTTCCACTGCATCTGAAAAGAGACACACACAGGGTGAGGCAGGGTGTTCAGAAGCCCATGTTGGAGCTGGGTGGTCTTGCTCAGCTGACATCTCACAAACATGCCCACAACTTCTGGGTCAGATGCAGGGGCCCCATCACAGCTCACAGAAGCCCCTCTCTACCCAGGATGACCCTCAGTCCTCAGGGAGACCCAAGGTGAGACACAAAGACACCATGGCTCAGCCAGGACCAGAGGGGCCTCTTGCATCCCACTCACCCAGCACCAGACAGGTGATGCTCTGCTGGGCCCCACCCTTGTGTTAGCTATTCAGAAACTCACTGAAGGGGAGAGAGCTGAGGCCGGTCCTAACCCCCACCATGTACTGCTGACAGGGATGCACTGGTCAGTTCTGTGCGGGTAGGGTCTCATCTTTGAGTTCTCATCTTTGAGACAGGAGCACTCACCTGTCACCCCAAAGGCAGAGATGGGCCCCACATGCTGGCCATTGTGGAAGCCATACAGGTTCACCTTGTACTTGTGATCTGGCTCCAGGCCTGAGATGGTGACCCAGTCCTGGGTCCCTGGCACCCGCACCACCTTGGGATGCCCGTCTCCATTCTTGTACTGGACCAGGAAGCGGTCAAACTGGCCCTGGGGGACTGTCCAGGAGAGGCTCAGGGAGTCCTGGGAGGATCCTGTCACTGTCAGCTCACCCAGGAGGGGCTCCTCAGGGGACTCTGGTGCCTCTGTGCTGGGTGGTTCTGTAGGGGTGGGGGTCTTCTCCACAATGTCATGGGCCACTGAGAAAAGAGATTGGATATAGATGGTTACTTGCCTTGGAGGTAGAGACAACTGAGCACATTCAGTGAACATACTCCTCACACTGTGGGGTTAGAGACTTTTGCATTAGTCAAATCAGTAATTAATGGAGAGGGTTGAGACAGGTCCCAGCCTGAAGCACATAGTGGCTGGCAGGCACCATCAACCTTCAGAAAGCAATTCAGATACATGTGTCAGGAGCCAAAATAATGTTCATTTCCTATGACCCAATAGTTCTGTTTCTGGGCAGCTATCCTAAGACAATTATTAAGAAAGTAGGAAAATTTGTGTCATGGGAGTTCTTTGTGGGATTATTCATGACAGCAAAATGTGTTAGGAACCCAAGTGACCCATAGGAGATGATTAATTTTGTTATGGTACTTTCATCATGAATCATCAAATAACCACTGAAATGATGATTAATGCAGGTTGGGTCGCCACAGGCTAATGCTCACAATGTAACTGTGTACAGAAAAAAAAAAATCTCAAGAGCCAAGAAGTCTATTAACATGCTGCAGTTCTAAAATATATGCTACAGAAAGTGAAGAAAGTAAACATGTGCTATGCACTTTGCTCTTATGAGCTGTTACTAGGTCAAAAGGTGGTCTGATGAGATATCCCCCCTTCTCCCTCCCCCAAATCTCCATCATATTCTTATTTTCTTTTCACTAGAATAATGTACTTAAAATATGATTCTTGGATTAAAATATCAATAATCTGGTTGGAATGTAGCATGGGGACATAGGTTCATCACACTTCCCTATTTTGTAGATACATGAGATTCACCGTGATAGAGGGCTAAAAAAATATATAATGGAAAAGCTGCAGTGTGAGTGAGAATCAGCAGCTTATCTTCAGGATATCAATTATGCTGATATCCATTTTCTAATGCTTCCCCCCTTCCTCTTCTTGCCACACTCCTGTGAACACACATAAAGAAACAAGGCTGGGTGGGGGTAGATAGCATAATGGTTATGCAAAGAGACTCTCATGCCTCTAGGCTCTGAAATCCTAGGTTCAATGCCCCTGCACCACCATAAGCCAGAGCCAATCAGTGCTCTGGTTAAAAAAAAAAAAAAAAAAAGCAAGCCTATCCCCAGGAGTAAGGGAGGCTGAGTGACAATGGTTCCTTTGGCCCTGAGTAGCTACAGCAAAGGAGCATGAAACTAATAAAGTCACTCACTTGGTGGCCAAGGCTCTGAGCTACCATGGACAACATCTGTTGTCAAAGGGGTTGAGTGAGTTCTTCCACATCCAGGAGAAATCCTGTGAAAATACTCACAGGCAGAAGAATCTGTCCAACAGTCACTGAGGAAGTCTCGTCTGACTGCACTTGTGGAATTTCACTCATCTCAGGGGGGTGTTTCCCTCTCTCCCCCCCGTTTCTTAGAGACTAGAAATTATAACATTTTTATAATAAGAATTGGGATAAGTTGCAAGAGTGGTGGGGGCAGAGACAGAAGGAAGGCAAAAGGAGAGAAGACATTCCATCTGAATTAGTTTCTCCTGATTATGAAAGCAATGCTTGTCACAAACACGGTTTGGATAACACAGAATAGAATAAAACAAGGGAGAAAAAGGTGCTGGAACATTCTATTCTGCCCTACAAACCATGAATTCTGTGGGATGTATTTCCTTCCAGTTTTCTTGCCAAGCATGCTATTTTCAAGTGGTTGTGATTAACAACCTTACAAAAGTTTTGGGTTCTTTTTTTCAATGAAATATTATAAAGTGACTGTCTTATGTTAAAACATTTCAAGCCAAAATGACAGCTCATCTTATAGATGTTGCCTAGTTATTTAATCACTCTAAAGTAGTTGGATGTTGAATTATTTTTTTTCCTTTCCTTTGTATGTTGTATTGTAATAAACCATGCCTTAAGGCATTCTTCCTTTCCTTTCTTTTCTGTTTTGTTACAGCACACTATGCTTTGAGACAAAGAGGAAATAAAATCTTGCCTTGGTCTGTGCGTGACACATTTTACCCCAGGAGGTAGTAAACATCAGAGGAGGTCAGGGTAGAATGGACATGAGGCTGTAAGTTGGCGATGACCAAACCATAAGGAACAGGACAAGCCCAGGGCCATCAGGTGAAAACAGACCCATGGGTTAGTAAAAGACCAAAGTAAAAAGCTGTAAAATGGATTATTCATGAGTCAAAGATAGTTCTCCCCATGGTACCCAATCCACACCTCTACTCACCAGTCACACCCACAGTGGACACGGGGCCCACTCGCTGGCCACCATGCAGCCCATACAGGTGCATCTTGTACTTGCGCCCGGCATCCAGGCCCTGCACAGTGACCTCTCTCTCCTCGCCCCCGACACGCACCACCTGGGGCTGTCCATCCCTGTCCTTGTACTGGATGGTGAAGGAGTCAAAGTGGCCCTGGGGGACTGTCCAGGAGAGGCTCAGGGAGTCCTGGGAGGATTCTGTCACTGTCAGCTCCCCCAGGAGGGGCTCCACAGTGGGCTCTGGGGCCTCTGTGCTGGGTGGTTCTGTGGGGGTGGGGGTCTCTTCCACTGCATCTGAAAAGAGACACACACAGGGTGAGGCAGGGTGCTCAGAAGCCCATGTTGGAGCTGGGTGGTCTTGCTCAGCTGACATCTCACAAACATGCCCACAACTTCTGGGTCAGATGCAGGGGCCCCATCACAGCTCACAGAAGCCCCTCTCTACCCAGGATGACCCTCAGTCCTCAGGGAGACCCAGGCTGAGGCACAAAGACACCATGGCTCAGCCAGGACCAGAGGGGCCTCTTGCATCCCACTCACCCAGCACCAAACAGGTGATGCTCTGCTGGGCCCTTCCCTTGTGTTAGCTATTCAGAAACTCACTGAAGGGGGGAGAGCTGAGGCAGGTCCACCACAAGGAACAGGGCAAGCCCAGGGCCAATGGGACAAAGCAGAAAAGGGGACCCACGGGTTAGGAAAAGACCAAAGTAAAAAATAGTCAAATGGATTATTCGTGAGTTAAAGATAGTTCTCCCCATGATGCCCAATCTGTACCTCCACTCACCAGTCACGCCCACAGTGGACACGGGGCCCACTCGCTGGCCACCATGCAGCCCATACAGGTGCATCTTGTACTTGCGCCCAGCATCCAGGCCCCGCACAGTGACCTCTCTCTCCTCGCCCCCGACACGCACCACCTGGGGCTGTCCATCCCTGTCCTTGTACTGGATGGTGAAGGAGTCAAAGTGGCCCTGGGGGACTGTCCAGGAGAGGCTCAGGGAGTCCTGGGAGGATCCTGTCACTGTCAGCTCCCCCAGGAGGGGCTCCACAGGGGGGTCTGGGGCCTCTGTGCTGGGTGGTTCTGTGGGGGTGGGGGTCTCTTCCACTGCATCTGAAAAGAGACACACACAGGGTGAGGCAGGGTGCTCAGGAGATGTTCTCAGGTTCAGAGGGAGAGATGCAGAAGCAGGGGCTGGATGGTAGCACATCTAGGTGAGCTCAGATCTTACAATGTGTGAGGACCTGGGTTTGAGCCCCTGGTCCCCACCTTCAGGGGGAAAGCTTTGTGAGTGATGAAGCAGTGCTGCAGGTATCTCTCTGTCTCTCTCCTTCTCTATCTCCCACTACCCTCTCGATTACTGGCTGTCTCTAAGCAATAAATAAAGATAATTTTTTTAAAAGATGGAAAAACAGAGCCCTGCCTGGGCCCTGAAGGCACTAGAGAGAAACCCATGTTGAGGCTGGGTGGTCTTGCTTAGCTGGCCTCTCACAAACATGCCCACAAATTCTGGGTCAGATGCAAGGACCCTATCACAGCTCACAGAGGCCCTACTCTACTCAGGACGACCCCTCAGTCCTCAGGGAGACCCAGGCTGAGGCACAAAGACACCATGGCTCAGCCAGGACCAGAGGGGCCTCTTGCATCCCACTCACTCAGCACCAAATAGGTGATGCTCTGCTGGGCCCCACCCTTGTGTTAGCTATTCAGAAACTCACTGAAGGGGAGAGAGCTGAGGCCGGTCCTAACCCCCACCATGTACTGCTGGCAGGGATGCACTGGTCAGTTCTGTGCGGGTAGGGTCTCATCTTTGAGTTCTCATCTTTGAGACAGGAGCACTCACCTGTCACCCCAAAGGCAGAGATGGGCCCCACACGCTGGCCATTGTGGAAGCCATACAGGTTCACCTTGTACTTGTGATCTGGCTCCAGGCCTGAGATGGTGACCCAGTCCTGGGTCCCTGGCACCCGCACCACCTTGGGCTGCCCATCTCCATTCTTGTACTGGACCAGGAAGCGGTCAAAGTGACCCTGGGGCACTGTCCAGGAGAGGCTCAGGGAGTCCTGGGAGGATCCTGTCACTGTCAGCTCACCCAGGAGGGGCTCCTCAGGGGACTCTGGTGCCTCTGTGCTGGGTGGTTCAGTGGGAGTCACCTCTGTCTCTGTGGGGGTCTTTTCCTCTGTGGCTGAAAGGACAGAAACACACACTGTGAGGCAGGGAACCTAGGAGATGTACTCAGGTAGAGAGAAAGATGGAGAAGCAGGGCCCTGCCTGGGCCCTGAGATCAATGGAGAGAAGCCCATGTTGGGGGCAGGGTGGTCCTACCCAGCTGCCATCTCACAATTACGCCCAGAATCTTTGGATGAACTGTGGAGGCCCCAGCACAGCCAGAAGCATAGGTCATAGAGGCTCTCTCTGCCCAGGAGGGCCCCTCAATCTCTTCCCAGGAGGGAGCCTAATGGGAAGGCATGAAGGCACCTTGGCTCAGCTAGGACCAGAGGGGCCCATCACCAGAGACAGGGTGATCCTCTGCTGGGTCCCACCCTGGGGCTTCCATGTCCACTCACCTGTCACCCCAGTGGCAGAGATGGGCCCCACACGCTGGCCATTGTGGAAGCCATACAGGTTCACCTTGTACTTGTGATCTGGCTCCAGGCCTGAGATGGTGACCCAGTCCTGGGTCCCTGGCACCCGCACCACCTTGGGCTGCCCGTCTCCATTCTTGTACTGGACCAGGAAGCGGTCAAACTGGCCCTGGGGCACTGTCCAGGAGAGGCTCAGGGAGTCCTGGGAGGATCCTGTCACTGTCAGCTCCCCCAGGAGGGGCTCCTCAGAGGGCTCTGGGGCCTCAGTGCTGAGTGGTTCTGTAAGGGTGGGGGTCTCTTCCACTGCATCTGAAATGACCGATACACACAAGGTAAGGCAGGGACACCAGAAGAGAACTTCAGGTGCTGAGGGAAAGATGGAGGAGCAGGGCCATCTTGGGTATTGGTGGTCTTGGTTGCTGGCATCTCACAACCATTCTCAGCACCTCTGAGTCAGCTGTGGGGGTGCCATCACAATCACCACACAGCTCACTGAAGTCCTTCTCTGCCCAGGAGGACCCCTCAGTCCTCAGGGAGCTCCATAGAACATAGAGGACCATAGAGGCCTTCTGTACCCCACTCACCCATCACCAGAGGTAGGGTGATCCTCTGCTGGGTCCCACCCTGGGGTTCCCCTGCCTACTCACCTGTCACCCCAATGGCAGAGATGGGCCCCACACGCTGGCCATTGTGGAAGCCATACAGGTTCACCTTGTACTTGTGATCTGGCTCCAGGCCTGAGATGGTGACCCAGTCCTGGGTCCCTGGCACCCGCACCACCTTGGGCTGCCCGTCTCCATTCTTGTACTGGACCAGGAAGCGGTCAAAGTGGCCCTGGGGGACTGTCCAGGAGAGGCTCAGGGAGTCCTGGGAGGATCCTGTCACTGTCAGCTCCCCTAGGTGAGGCTTAAAGGGAGGCTCAGGGGTAGTAGTAGGTCCATCTGTTGGGAATGGAGTCATTTCTTCATCCTTTCCTGGAGTTGGATCAGGAGACAATAAAATATGCATGGACATCACTGTTATATTCCCTTCCAGCAGAGAATTCTGGAAATTCTCCTTGAAACACCAGTGCCCTGCTGCTCTGGTTCTAGATCCACAGGGTTGGGACATCACTACCCTAGACTGAATGCTTGTTTACAGGGGACACAGAACACGCTGAGACAAGACCATGTGGTAATACTAGACTCCTAAAATGCCTGAATATACCATACACTAAGCCCTTAGGGACAAAACTATCATCACTGAACACAACAGACGAACTGCTTTAGCATGTAGTTACTCAGGATCAGGCATTTAACCTGACGCTGTTGACTGGCTACGGAAGAAGGGCAAACGCTAGAAGAAGAAGAAGGCATTTAATTTCTGCATTTTCCTGAATACCTTCCCTTATTAGAAGGCTTTTTTGAGCATTGTAAGAAACCAGCCAGGTTCTCCATCTTTATAATCAGGTCATTAGCAGACCTTGTATTGGTTCTGCTAACAGGATGGAGATGATCAGCCATTCCCCTTGATGGGCTTGTTTGGTGTCTGTGGTGTCATTCACTTTGCTTTCAGTGGTTTCTTTCATGTGTTCTGTTCTGTGTAAGGGTTTATGCTGACTTAATAGTTGAATCATGAAATCATTGTGTCCACAGTCTGTTCTCTTTGGGAATTGATAAGCAACTAAGGGGTAATAGCTACAAAGGAGCTTAACACAAGAAACAAATAGCCATGTGAGGGAGCAATGCATGAAGGGAAAGAGTCTTGTTTAAGTTTTACACTTGGGGGTAGGGTGGTGGCACCTGGCTGAGCACACACATTACTATGTGCAAGGATGTAGGTTCGCGCCCTCACTCCTTGTCTGCCTAGAGAAAGCTTCACAAACAATAAAGCAGGTTTATAGGTGTCTGCCTTTCTCTCTCCCTCTCTATCTTCCCCTCCCCTCTCAATTTCTCCCCATCCTATCAAATAAAGAAAGAAAGAAGTCTTTAAACTTGAACACTATTAATGTTCCATGTAAGCAATGGTATCCATATAACAGAATCTAGTTCTAACTTAGAATTAGTTTGTATCAATGAGGGGCATGAGGAGCACGTCCAATTCCTGCTCCCTTCTGAAATCTATAATGACTATGGGAATTTACCCAATGGGGCTTCTGGAACCAACTGCCTCTCTCAGAATGGGGTAGCTGTAATTATTAGTTGTTGTGTGTGAGCTCAGTTACTCATGTTCACTCTACAGAACAGGTATACAGAAAGAAGTAAAAGTAATTGCTTACAGATGAGGGGAGGGAGGCACAGAGAGGTTTATTGACTCCCTAGGGGTCACACAGCTTGAATGGTCTGAGGCTAGGGTCTCTTTGGTGCCTTGATTCATGTAGAAAAGGTAAGAGAGCTTAGAGTGACACTAAAGGCTTGTTGTGAAGAAAAGAGCAGAGCCACTCTCAGGATCTGGGAAGCTTGGTTTAGGGAGAGTGGGGAAACTGTAAACCTGGACACTAATAACAAATGGAACTGAGTCCAGCTCCAGACAAGGTCCATTATCCTGCACACTCACCAGTCACACCCACAGTGGAGATGGGGCCCTCTCGCTGGTCACCATGGAAGCCATACAGGTTCATCTTGTACTTGTGATCTGGCTCCAGGCCTGAGATGGTGACCCAGTCCTGGGTCCCTGGCACCCGCAACACCTTGGGCTGCCCGTCTCCATTCTTGTACTGGACCAGGAAGTGGTCAAACTGGCCCTGGGGGACTGTCCAGGAGAGGCTCAGGGAGTCCTGGGAGGATCCTGTCACTGTCAGCTCCCCCAGGAGGGGCTTCACTGGAGGGCTGGTGGGTTCACCTTCAGGTTCTGAGAAGAGAAGCAGATAGAAGCTTTCCTGTTGCTGGAAGGAATTGCCAAGACTCAAGCTTCCCTGGAGACCGGCCAGAAAGTGGGGCAACTTGGGATCTAAGTTAAGATCCATTTCTGCTTATGATCATCAGTCTTTTTGGAGCTTTCTTCTGGTCAGACATACCAAGTAGCCTCTTGCCTCAGGGACTTTGCACTGAGTATTCCTTCCACCTGAATGCTCTTATCCCAGATGTCGTCATGCCTCATGTCTACATTTCATTTATGGCTTTGTTTGAATGCCACTTTCTTTTTGGGACCCTTTCTGACTACCCTCTTTAAAATTCCAGTCCTCCCAACTGCAAACTCTCCTCCTGATTTGAACCTAATTATAGCAACAAATTCCAAAACAGTGATTATGAGACACTCAGGAAACTGTAGCACTTTCTATAGTTTCTACAGGAAGCTATTAGGTAATTATTGTCCCTTTTCAAATGTACAATAATTACATTGTTGTTGTTTTAAAATGGTCTTTTTATAAAGAGCAAAAATTTTAAGTGTGTAGTGACAGAATATAAACTATCTGGGGTAAGTTTAAAATCATTGCAGATGGACCAGGTGATTGCACAACTCTGCAGAAATAACTAATAAATTATATACTTTGAGTTGGTGAACCTTATGGTATGTAAATTATACCTTAGCACAGCTGTTCATAAAGAAAATGCTTCTAGTGCAGGAAAGAAGAAAATGCATGGGGTGTAGAGGAGCCAGACTCACCAGGAGTTGATATTTGGTTGGAGTAGGGATATGGATACCTGAGAGTTCATTATACTATTCCTTGTATTTATGTACATGTTTGCCATTTATCTAATAAACATTGGTAGGATTAATTAATACCTTGTGGCATTTGTCCCAGTCTCCAAAATAGTATTTCCCTCCATTTTCCAGGCAAAGAGATCCAAAAAAGGATTGAGGGTATTACTGCCTCAAAGACCACAACCCTCAAGCACTTCTCTCAGACAGATCTGGCAATTCCCTAGGACTTCCTCTACCTGCTCCCAGAAGGTGCCTGCCCTTACTTGCTAAGCAAACAGTAGGTAAATTAGAAGATTTGAAGATTTTAGCTTCTTGGATCTCCAAGGGAGGAGACTTTGGAAGTTCCACTAATGACATCCTTCCTGGACCCAAACCTAATGACCATTTAGCTTCCACTCACCAGTCACGCCCACAGTGGACACGGGGCCCACTCGCTGACCACCATGCAGCCCATACAGGTGCATCTTGTACTTGCGCCCAGCATCCAGGCCCCGCACAGTGACCTCTCTCTCCTCGCCCCTGACACGCACCACCTGGGGCTGTCCATCCTTGTCCTTGTACTGGATGGTGAAGGAGTCAAAGTGGCCCTGGGGGACTGTCCAGGAGAGGCTCAGGGAGTCCTGAGAGGATCCTGATACCGTCAGCTCCCCCAGGAGAGGCTCCTCAGGGGGCTCTGGGGCCTCTGTGCTGGGTGGTTCTGTGGGGATGGGAGTCTCTTCGACTGCATCTGAAAAGAGACACACACAGGGTGAGGCAGGGTGCTCAGGAGATGTTCTCAGATTCTGAGGGAGAGATAGAGAAGCATTGTGGATAGTGGAGAGAAGCCCATTTTGGGGCTGGGTGGTCCTGCTCAGCTAGTATTTCACAAACATGCCCAGAACCTTTGGGTCAGATGTAGGAGATCCAGTGCTAGCCTAGCTCACAGAAGCCATTCTCTACCCAGGAGGGCTCCTCAATTCTCAGGGAGCCCAATGGGAAGGCAGAAAGTCACCATGGTCCAGCCAGGGACAAAGGGGCTAATCACCAGATACAAAGTGAGCCTCTGTTGTGTCCTACCTGGGGGTTCCCCTGTCCACTTACCTGTCACCCCAACAGCAGAGATGGGCCCCACACGCTGGTCACTATAGAAGCCATACAGATTCACCTTGTACTTGTGATCTGGCTCCAGGCCTGAGATAGTGACCCAGTTCTGGTGCCCTGGCACCTGCACAATCTTGGGCTGTTCATCCCCATTCTTGTACTGGATCACAAAGGAGTCAAAATGGCCCTCAGGGATGGTCCAGGAGAGACTCAGGGAATCCTGGGAGGATCCTGTTACTGTCAGCTCCCCCAGAAGGGGCTTGAAGGGAGGCTCAGAGGAAATGGTGGGAGGTTCAGAAGGTTCATCCTCTTCCTCTCTTAGCACTGGACAGAGAGATAGAGAGAGAGAGAGCCTGAGAGAGGGTAGGGTATTCGCAGGGAGCCTGTTGTCCTGTGTTCTCCAGCCCTTTTGGAAGGAAGCAAAGTTCCTCACTCACCTGTCAGAGCCTCCACCTGGGCAGGACCCACACGCTGCTGGCCATGGAAACCATACAAGTTCACCAAGTATCTGTGGTCTGACTCCAGGTCATAGAGAGTGATGTCTTTCTGGTCACCCCCTACAGTGAGGACTTCCTGTTTCCCAGTCTGGTCTATGAACTGAACCTCAAAGGAGTCAAATTCTCCCTCAGTCTCTATCCAGGAGAGATGCAAGGTATGTGGTGTGGCCTCTACCACTGTCAGCTCCCCCAGAAACACCTCAGGTGCTGGAGTATTTGAGGTCAAAGTCGTTGTTCCAATGTCTTCCCTGTGGCCTGGTTAAAGAGACAGACAAAGATGGGTAGCTATGACAAGACACACCCAGAAGAGGGAAGGAGGAGAAGGCAAGAAGTCAGCACTAAAAAGGAGCAGCTGTTTATATAAATAGGGTTGAATTTCAAAAAGTATTCTACTAAGTGCAAGGAGACAAACACAAGACTGTGCACTGTATGATTCTGCTGAATAAAGTGCCTAAAAAGATGAAGAATTAAAGAAAGTAACCCATGGCTGCCAGAGGCTGGGGTTGGGAGAAGTGACTGCTAGGGTCCTTTGGGGTGGAGGGAGATGTTTTCTTTTAATTGTCTGTTTTTATTGTCACCAAAGTTACTGCTAGGCCTCCATGCTTGCATGATGAAGCCACTGTTCCTAGTGCTTTTTTTTGTTTTTTGATAGAGACAGAGAGAAATTGAGAGGGGAGGAAGAAATAGAGAGGGAGAAAGAAAGACACCTGCAGACCTGCTTCACTGTTTATGAAGCTTCTCTCCTCCCACCCCCGCCCCCACTGCCAGCATATGAGGACCAGGGGTTTGAAACTGAGTCTTTGTGCATGGTAAACTGTACACTCAAACAGGTGTACCAATGCCTAGCATAGGTAGATGTTTTATTTATTTATTTATTTATTTACTTATTGCCTCTAATGTTACTGCTGGGCTTGTAACATCCACTCATCTTGGCGGCTATTTTTTTCCATTTTATATTGGATAGAACAGAGAAACTGAGAGGGGAGAGGAAGACAGAGAGGAAGAGAGACAGAGAGACACCTGTAGACCTGTTTCACTTCTTGTGAAGCAATCCCCCTGCAGGTGAAAAGCTGGGGGCTCAAACAGGGATCCTTTTGTGGGTCCTTGCACTTTACACTATGTGTACTTAACCCAGTGATCCACTGCCTGGCCTCCCTAGTAGAAATTTGTTTGTCTGTTTGTTTATTGTCTCCAGGGTTATCTCTGGGGCTCAGTGCCTGCACTACAAATCCACTGCTCCATTTTTCCCATTTTGTTGCCCTTGTTGTGGTTGTTATTCTTATTGTTGTTATAGCTGTTGTTGTTGTTGGATAGGACAGAGAGAAATGGAGAGAGGAGGAGAAGACAGAGAGGGGAGAGAAAGACAGACACCTGCTGACCTGCTTCACCACTTGTGAAGCGACCCCCCTGCAGGTGGGGAACTGGGGGCTCAAACCGGGATCCTTAATAAGGTCCTTAGGTTTTGCACCATGTGTGTTTAATCCCAGCCTCCTTGGTAGATGTTTTTATATCTCAATGTGGTAATTTCTTCATGACTTACAAATCTTCAACATCTCATTCTTTAAAATGGGAACACCGTACTGTGTGTAAATCATGCCTGATAAAGAAGACCCCTCCCCATGAAAGAATTCAGGAAGCTTGGTAATTAGATGGTTTGGCTCATCAAGGAAGATGTAAAAGGAAGGAGAGACAGTACATTGTAACAGCAGCCACACTCACCAGTCACAGCAGTGGTGGAGAGAGGTCCCACACGCTTGCCCTGATGCAGCCCATAAAGCAGCAGCTTGTACCTGCGGCCAGGGTCCAGGTCTGGCACTCTGACCTCCCTAAGGCTGCCCTCCACAGGCACAACCTGAGGCTGCCCATCCTTGTCCTTGTACTGGACTACAAAGGAGTCAAAATGGCCCTCAGTCACTGTCCATGAGAGATCCACAGAGTCTGGTGTCACACTGGTCACCTGCAGTTCCTCCCCCAGACGTGGTTTTGGGAGACGCTTTATTCCAGTATCATCCTGAGAGCCACGGTTCTCTGAAAAGGAGACACAGGCAGGAAATGGGTAAGGTATTTTTGGACAACTAAATGATTTCAAACGGCAAGATCAAGAAATTTGCAGATTCATATGTGCCAGTGATGGTGGTCAAGCCCCCAGGGCTGGACCTACAGGTTTGGAAAGCAGAAAGGACAGGGAGTTGGACTCCAGCCAGAAGGACAGAGGCCAAATGATAAGTTTGGTGGCAGCTGCACACATGACCACCTACCTCCCTGGCCACAAGTGATAGTTCTGTCCTGGCGACCTGTTGCCCCAGACTGACAAGACACCTGTCCCACAATGTCTCCAGGGGCAGAGCCTGGCCCTGCAAGGGATGCCCTCACCTGTGGTGCCATCAGCGGTGAGGGGGCCATAGCGCTTCTTGCCTAGCAGGCCATAGAGGAGGAATCTGTATTTGCGGTTGGCGTCCAAAGGGGTGATGGTGACTGAGCGCTCTTGGCCCTCCACAGGCACCAGCCGGGGCCCATCTCTGTCCTTGAACTGGACCACAAAGGAGTCGAAGTGGCCTTCAGGGACTGTCCAGGAGAGGTGCAGGGAGTCTGGTGTGGGATCTGTTACCCACAGCTCCCCAAGACGGGGTGTGGTTCCTGGGCTGGCAACTGACAAAAAGGAAAGGTTCTTGTGAGTACTTTTTTCCAAATTGACTCCTTGATTGCCTCCTGCTGGGATTGGAAAACCCAGAACAGCCCAGCTGACCAGCACTTCTTCCTCTGATTGATTCCATCATCCTCCCATGCCTGCCACCATCTCAAACTGGCCCATGCCTCTCTCTACCTAACCCACTGTGTAGGGTCTTTTTCTTTTTTTTTTTTTTTTTCCCTGACAGGACTTAAGTAGGACTTTATGCCTTACTTATACAACTAGCCCTGGTTGCATTTTTTTCTTTTTTTTTTCCAGGTAGAGGGTAAGAAACAGAGGGGGAAGGAGAGATAATACATCACCAATTCACTGCTCGTGAAGCTTCCCCTCTTCATGCTGTTCCCATGTGGTACCAGGGGCTCAAATCTAGGTCCTAGCACATGGTAAAGTGTATGCTCTTCCAGGTGAGCTGTCTCCCTACACGAGCATGCGTATTCTGTCCTGAAACATCTCTGACAACAGAGATATGCTAGCTTCTAGCTTCTTACTCTTCTTTCTATCTAGCTTATTCCTGACTGCTATGAGACTGTTTTTCTAATGGGATGCAGTTATCACAGACTTGATTTGTTTGTCCCTTGCACTAAGGTGTTCACTCTTTGTCATCTGTCTGGCCCCTGGGAAACCTGAGAGACCTGGGGACATCAGAGGTGACACAAGATCCCTTAAAAGGGCAGAAATGAGGTAGGGGAAGCAGGATGTTATGGTGAAGGTGATTCTCTTAGGACCTGGGGTGTGGGGGCTGCCAGTATAGGGAGAGCAGCAGAAGGGTAACTCAGCCAGGGAGAGGATCTGGTGCCTGCCCAAGGAGCCATCCTGAGGCATGAGAAGGAGCTGGCCTGCTGCCTTTCTGGACAGCTAGGATGCTGACGGCATTGTTATTGCGATAGTTTTCTGGCAACTGGGAGTCCCCGGGGGCAGGGGAGGGCCAGGACTGAACACTTCTGAGCTCCAGTGGCACAAATGGTTAGTGTGCGGTACTTATACAGGAAAGGGCTACTTCTGAGCTTGGTCCAATTGGGCCTGTTCAGGTAGCCAACCCTAGGCTTCTGTGGTCCCAGTTTAAGAGGCTCCAAGAGGAGGGTGGAGGAGAAAAGGAATCTTTTAGAGAGTGAATATGGGACCTGATGGTCCTGAGCCAGTAGGGGATGGAACTGAGTGAGAGTCAGGGAGGAGATGGCAAGATTCTCAAGAAGAGATGGTTACACAAAGCTAAAGACCCAGTGGACTGGGAGGTGGTGCAGTGGATAAAGTGTTGTATTCTCAAGCATGAGGTACTGACTTCGATTCCTGGCAGCACATGGGCCAAAGTGATGTCTAGTTCTCTCTCTCTCTCTCTGTGCCTATCCCTATATCATTAATAAAAAGAAATCTAAAGACCCAGAGAGGCAGGAAGGGTTCCTGGCTCCCAGTAACCTCAGTTCTTTATGCTCTATCTCCCAGAAAGGGGCCCAACAGGATTCCCCTATTCAACAGGAACAGATATTATGAGAAGAGAGGAAAAGTCAGTAGGGGGAGCAGATCCAAGTGCTGGCCCTGATTTCTTGGTTCTCATTCTCCTTGGAGGGATATGCAGTAATGCTAATTTCCAAATGAAACAGAAAAAGCAAACTAAAAGAAGAGCTGGCAGGGGGAGAGGAGAGCAGGCGCCTGTGAGAAGGGCAAGGAACCTGGGACCCCAGGCCTGGCAGGGTGAAGGTCCTTACCTGTCTTTGCCTCCACTGAAAGTGGGCTGCTTCTTTTCCCATCTTTAATTCCAAATAGCAAAAACTTGTATTTCTTATTGGGTTCCAGGCCCGGGATGGTGGCCTCACGCTGGTCTGCAGCCATTGGCACTACCTGGGGCTGCCCATCCTTGTCCTTGTACTGGACCACGAAGGAGTCAAATTCACCTCCCGGGACTGTCCATAAGAGGCCCACAGAGTCCGGGGTCACGTCAGTCACGGTCAGGTCCCCCAGTTGTGGCTCCTGTGGTGGCTCAGTAGCTGGGACTGTGGGGAGAGGAGCTGGGGAGACAAAGGCCATGGCTGAGATTTCTGGTAGGGACTCCCCTTCAGAGCCTCTAGGGTGCCTGAACTGAGAGAAGGAGCAGTTACATTTTTGTATTCATTGACCTCTGACGGATAGGTAGCCGTTCCTTTAAAGAAGAATACAGAAAACTAACTATAGAAGTACTAGCAATACTTGTGCCTGTCACCAACAGGACTCACATATGTGAAGTCATCCTAAAATGACTGCAGAAACTTCAAAGGGTCATTTACACTCATCACTGCTTCTAAACATAGGCAAGCAGGTTATTCCAAATACCACTAAATCTTGTCACTTAATGAACTAATTAATAAAGAAGTCCTTGTGTTACTAAGTCATAAACCTGAATTAATATACTATGATAACTGTATAGCCATAGAATTCATTTTCTTTGTAAACCTAAATATTTATTTTATAGACTTTAAAACATTTCCCTGAAAGGGGTCCAAGAGTTTTATCAGATACCATGGCACAAAAATGGTGGAAAACTGTCCAGGGAACCATGAGGGGCAGGAAGGAAGTGGGAATCAAGTGTAAGGGTCACCTCCCAGAGGGAGGAAGACTCTGGTACTGCCAGAAGAAATGCAGCTTAGACCTGGGAACAGAGGGTCTTTGAGAGATTCAAGGATATATATCTTTTGACCGCTATTAAAAAAAAAAAAAAAAAAGACATCAGGGGGAAGTGGCTGTCATGTCCAAGTCACAGCAGGGTTGTAAAGAGAAAGGGAGGAAACAGCTGCAGACAATCAAGGAGAGAGAAACAGAGAAAGACTGTGGCTGGATTTAGTCAGCTGGGAGGAAGACAAAGAGGGGGAAAGGGAAAGGACTAAAGATGGAAGAGGGGGGAAGGGAAAGAAGTAAAGATGAGGCTGAGGACTGAGAAGGCTCCATCTCAGAGGAGGAGTCAAGAGATGAGGGAAGAGATTAAGATGTCTATGACCTCAGGAAGGATCTGTGGAGGTCACTGAGGCAAGATTTGAGAAAGGGGTTGTGGGGTGAGGGAACTCTTGAGCTGGAACTGCTAGGGAAATCTTAGGGCTGCAGGGGCTTGGTACCCTGGTGACCTGGCTTCAGTCCCATAGCACTGACTGAATCTACTAGGGTGGCCTCAAGACTGGCCTTTTGTCTTTGGTTTTTGCATAGAAGGCAAGGGGAAGGGAAAAACACCTGAGAAGGAAATAATTATTATGGGATAGATAGATGTAGGTGAGGCTTTAGAAAGAATAAAGAACACAAGGCCTGAGGGGTCAGGTAGGGGCGCACCTGGTTGAGCAAATGTTACAATGCTCAAGGACCAAGGTTCAAGGCCCTGGTCCCCACCTGCAGGGGGAAAGCTTTGCAAGTGGTGAAGCAGGATTGCAGGTGTCTCTCTTTCTCTCTCCCTCTCTATTTCCCTTTTCCCTCTCGATTTCTGACTGTCTCTACCTAATAAAGATAATTAAAAATTTTTTTTAAAAAAAGAAGGAAAGCCATAGAAATAAAAAGGCACCTGAAGAACAGAACCAATAGAAAATTTAAGCAGATCATTGAAAAATTCATTCCAGGTAAAGACAGGTTGGGATAAAAGTCAGATAGAGAGCAGGGGAAACAGCACAATTATTATGCAAAAAGTCTCTCATGCTTGATACTCCAGGGCCCCTGGTTCAATCCCCAGCACCATCATAAACTAGAACTGAACAGTGCCCTAGCTTAAAAAGAAAAAAAATCAGAAAGCAGATAGCAAGTTGTTATTTTTCTATAGTGGCCCCTGGTATCTTTGCTTGAGTTATGTCTTTTTTTTCTAACAAAATATGCATTGCCTGAAATTAGGACCTGCCCTCCCCCAATTCTTTGTGGAAAAGTAACATGATGAACCAGCACTATGGGGGCTACCACACCATGGCTCAATCAACAGCACTGCCTCACCTAACTCACTTACCTGTCATAGCGACCACGGAAAGGGGACCCACGCGCTGCCCACTCTGCAGCCCATACAAATTCATCTTGTATTTGCGTGCAGGCTCCAAGCCAGGTATAGTGACCTCGAGCTGGTCTTTGGACACTGGGACCATCTGGGGCTGCCCATCCTTGCCCTTGTACTGGACCACGAAAGAGTCAAACTTGCCCTCAGGGACTGTCCACGAGAGGCCTACGGAGCTGGGGGTCACGCTCGTCACTGTCAGCTGTCCTAGGCGTGGCTCCAGGGGGGGCGTAGTGACTGGAGAAGGCTCATCTTCTGATTGTGAAACAGAGAGATGGTTGTGAGGATATTAGGAAAAGCCCCTCTTCCTCTTGGTATTAATTATGCTTGTGGTTTGGGGCACCCTTGGGGAAGCTCTAAAGTAAAGCTGTGCTCACTGGCAGTATCTATCTGATCAGGCATGTTCACTGAGTCTCTCCCAGGATCTGGGCCTGTGCTCAAGGGGATGGGTGTCAGCCATCAGTGAGATTCTGGGAAAAGGTCTGAATTTCCATCTCTATGCCAATGCTTCCAAGTCCCCTTACCTCTGCCTAAACACCCCTTGCCCCTAGGTTTGTGTTTGTTCTGCATTGCCATAGGTGCTAAATCAATGTCCCAAGCTCAACAAGTTCAAAAGGGAGCTCAGGGGCTCCCCCACATATGCTCCCTTCACAGCTTCCTCTCCCACCTCCACAAAACGCCATTCTCAGAGTTATCCCTGGGTCCCCTCATATATCCGCATCTGGTCCTTGAGGAGGTCTTGTGGACCCTGCCTTCAGAAGTGAGCCCTCCTCATCAACTTTCCCAGCTCTCACAGGATTACAATTTTAGAACGTTTCCCTTTTTTTTTTTGCCTCCAAGGTTATTGCTGGGGCTTGGTGCCTGCACCATGAATCCACTGCTCCTGGAGACCATCCTTCCCCTTTGTTGCCCTTGTTGTTTATCGTTGCTGTTGTTGTTATTGTTATCATTGCTGTTGGATGGGACAGAGAGAGAAATGGAGAGAGGAGGGGAAGGCATAGAGGGGTAGAGATAGGTAGACACCTGCAGACCTGCTTCACCACTTGTGAAGCAACTCCCCTGTAGGTGGGGAGGTGGGGGCTCAAACCAGGATCCTTATGCCAGTCCTTGGGCTTCATGCCATGTGCGCTTGACCCACTGCACTACCGCCCAACCCCCTTTTAGAATGTTTCTAACCTTTTAGGAGAATAGAACAAATGCTACAAATGTTTATCTGGAACCAGAAAAGACCTAGAATTGCCAAAATAATCTTGAGAAGAAAGAACAGAACTGGAGGCATCACAATCCCAGATCTCAAACTGTATTATAGGGCCATTGTCATCAAAACTGCTTGGTACTGGAACATGAATAGACACACTGACCAGTGGAATAGAATTGAGAGCCCAGAAGTAAACCCCCACACCTATGGACATCTAATCTTTGGCAAAGGTGCCCAGACTACTAAATGGGGAAAGCAGAGTCTCTTCAACAAATGGTGTTGAAAACAATGGGTTGAAACATGCAGAAGAATGAAACTGAACCACTATAGTTCACCAAATACAAAAGTAAATTCCAAGTGGATCAAAGACTTGGATGTTAGACCACAAACTATCAGATACTTAGAGGAAAATACTGGCAGAACTCTCTTCCGCATAAATTTTAAAGACAACTTCAATGAAACGAATCCAATTACAAAAAAGACTAAGACAAGCATAAACCTATGGGACTACATCAAATTAAAAAGCTTCTGTACAGCAAAAGAAACCACTACACAAACCAAGAGACCCCCTCACAGAATGGGAGAAGATCTTTACATGCAATACATCAGGCAAGAGTATAATAACCAAAATATACAAAGAGCTCGTCAAACTCAACAACAAGAAAACAAATGACCCCATCCAAAAATGGGGAGAGGACATAGACAGAATATTCACCACAGAAGAGATCCAAAAGGCCGAGAAACACATGAAAAAATGCTCCAAGTCTTTGATTGGCAGAGAAATGCAAATAAAGACAACAATGAGATACTACTTCACTCCTGTGAGAATGTCATACATCAGAAAAGGTAACAGCAGCAAATGCTGGAGAGGGTGTGGGGTCAAAGGAACCCTCCTGCAATGCTGGTGGGAATGTAAATTGGTCCAACCTCTGTGGAGAGCAGTCTGAAGAACTCTCAGAAGGCTAGAAAAGGATCTACCCTATGATCCTGCAATTCCTCTCCTGGGGATATATCCTAAGGAACCCAACACATCCATCCAAAAAGATCTGTGTACACATATGTTCTTGGCAGCACAATTTGTAATAGCCAAAACCTGGAAGCAACCCAGGTGTCCAACAACAGATGAGTGGCTGAGCAAGTTGTGGTATTTATACACAATGGAATACTCTCATCTATTAAAAATGGTAACTTCACTGTTTTCAGTTAATCTCGGATGGAGCTTGAAAAATTCATGTTAAGTGAAATAAGTCAGAAACAGAAGGATGAATATGGGATGATCTCACACTCAGGCAGAAGTTGAAAAACAGATCAGAAGAGAAAACACAAGTAGAACCTGAACTGGAATTGGCATGTTGCACCAAAGTAAAAAAGACTCTGGGGTGGGTGGAGAGCAGAATACAGATCCAAGAAGGATGACAGAGGACCTAGTGGGGGTTGTATTGTTATATGGAAAACTGGGAAATGTTATGCATGTACAAACTATTATATTTACTGTTGAATGTAAAACATTAATTCCCCAATAAAGAAATAAAGAAAAAACAAGAAATTTTTAAAAAGAATGTTTCTAACCAGCTAATGTGCTTCTTTCTTCTCCTAGAAACAGCACAATGTACACTGTGTGCCAGGCAAAACCCCTTGGTTAGCTCAGCATGCTCTAATAGTGAGCATCATGCTCATTTCTTTGAAGGGCCACTTAACATTTCATCCAGAATGACATACATTTTAAAATATTCAGTATTTTGCCTGGAAGCAATCCAGGTATCCAACAATAGATGAGTGGATGAGAAAGTTGCAGTATATATACACACAATAGAATATTACTCAGCTATTAAAAATGGTGAATTCACCTTCTTCACCTCATCTTGGATGGAGCTTGAAGAAATCATGTTAAGTTAGATAAGTAAGTCAGAAACAAAAGGATGAATATGGGATGGTCTCACTCATAGACAAAAGTTAAAAAACAAGATCAAAAGGGAAAACACTAAGCAGAACTTGGACTGGAGTTGGTGTACTACATCAGAGTAAAAGACTCTGGGGGGGGTGGTTCAGGTCCTGGAACATGATGGTAGAGAAGGACCTAGTGGAGGTTGAATTGTTATGTGGAAAATTGGGAAATATTATGCATGTTCAAACTATTGTGTTTTACTGTCGAACATAAACCATTAATGCCCCAATAAATTAAAAATATATATATCCAGTATTTTCAACCTTGAAAATAGCACAGTGGCTAAAATACTGGACCAGTAAGCATGAGGTCCTGAGCTCAGTTCCCAGCATTGCATGTACCACCAGAGTGATGTATTGGTGTTCTCTCCCTCCTTCCCCACCCCATCCCCCACCCTTTCCTTCCCTCTCTCACCCTTCTCTCTTTCTCATGTTAACAAAAAATATATCCAGTATTTTATCACAGATACTCAGTGATTTCTCAACAGAAAGGCTACAGAAGAGGGTTGAAACAATCACTTGGGGTGGCGTCTCCTCTTCCAGATACCAGGGCTGATTGAAGTAAAGAAAGTTTAGAGCAGAAGGTTTTGGAAACTAAGTAAAACAAGTAATTTGAGGTTGAACTTATGGAAATATAGAAACCAGGCTCTGGAAACTTCGCTTTCTCCTCTTTCTAGTTGACAATCTTATTTCCTTATAGTAATACTTGCTTTGAAAAGGTAGATAACTGTCCAAGGATTACAAAGAAAAAAGATGCCCTTCACTGTGCTGAGTAGATCATAAGCCTGCATGAGACTTCATGCCGATGCTCCCAGGCTGGGTCCTCTGTGGTAGCTGAGGAAGCTTTGTCTCTGGGCCTGAGAGGGGGGCAGAATTGATGTTCTTGCTGAAAAATCACTCACAGTAATAGAGTTTCTAAGAACTTGGTGAAGAGGCCAGTGTCTCTACATTCTGGCCATCTAAGAAATGGAAGCAACCTGGGGACTGGAGAGATAGATAGTGGTTATGCAAGAAACTCTAATACCAGAGGTTGTGAACTCCCAGCTTCAATTTGAACATTACCATAAGCCAGAGCTGAGTAGTGCTCTGGTCTCTCTCATTTTGTCTTTCTCTCTTTTATTAAAAATAAACAAATATGGGAGTCAGGCGGTAGCGCAGCGGCTTAAGCCATGTGGCGCGCAAAGTGCAAGGACCAGCGGAAGAATCCCAGTTTGAGCCCCGGATCCCCACCTACAGGGGAGTCACTTCACAGGTGGTGAAGCAGGTCTGCAGGTCTCTATCTTTCTATCCCCCTCTCTCTTCCTCTATCTTTCTCTTCCCCTCCTCTCTCCTTTTCTCTCTGTCCTATCCAACGACGACAACAATAATAATTACAACAATAAAACAACATGGGCAACAAATGGGAATAAATAAATAAATAATAAAAATAAAAACAAACAAACAAATAAATAATTTAAATTGTAGGAAAAAATAGAGGAAGACGAGGAGGAGGAGCAGGAGGAGGAAGGAGAAATGGAACAAGCCAAAGGAGACAGAACAGACTCCAGAGCAAGAATAATTATTACGGGGGGCTGGGAGGTAGCGCAAGGGGTTAAGCATACATGGCGCAAAGTGCAAGGGCCGGCTTACAGACCCCAGTTCAAGCCCCCAACTCCCTACCTGCAGGGGGTTGCTTCACAAGTGGTGAAGCAGGTCTGCAGGTGTCTTTCTCTCCTCCTCTCTGTCTTCCCCTCCTCTCTCGATTTCTCTCTGTCCTACCCACAACAACAGCAGCTATGACAACAATAACTACTACAACTAGCACAACAACAAGGGCAACAAAATGGGAAAAATGGCCTCGAGGAGCAGTGGATGTGTAGTGCAGGCACTGAGCCCCAGTAATAACCCTGAAGGAAAAAAAAAAAAAGAATAATTATAAAAATAATTATTATGGAAAACTATGGTAAACTTACTTCTTGCTAGCCCCAATCCCTAGTTCTTTATGTTGACTAACTTATTTAATCTTCACTGCAGTTTTGTTAATTAGGTATGATTATCCTATTTTCAAGATGAGAAAACAGTTTAAAACTTGTTCACATGAACTTAGTTGGACTTAGTTCCTCGGAAATTGCTTTTCTATAGGTTTTCATCCCAAATAAAAGAGCCTCATGGTTCTAGGCAGCAAGAAGATTTAGGGTCACAGAGACACTGGTGCTACTTGATGGAGAAAACTGAGCCAGGTCTCTGCTTATACTCACCAGTCACACCCACAGTGGACGCAGGGCCCACTCGCTGGCCACCATGCAGCCCATACAGGTGCATCTTGTACTTGCGCCCGGCATCCAGGCCCTGCACAGTGACCTCTCTCTCCTCGCCCCCGACACGCACCACCTGGGGCTGTCCATCCCTGTCCTTGTACTGGATGGTGAAGGAGTCAAAGTGGCCCTGGGGGACTGTCCAGGACAGGCTCAGGGAGTCCTGGGAGGATCCTGTCACTGTCAGCTCCCCCAGGAGGGGCTCCACAGTGGGCTCTGGGGCCTCTGTGCTGGGTGGTTCTGTGGGGGTGGGGGTCTCTTCCACTGCATCTGAAAAGAGACACACACAGGGTGAGGCAGGGTGCTCAGAAGCCCATGTTGGAGCTGGGTGGTCTTGCTCAGCTGACATCTCACAAACATGCCCAAAACTTCTGGGTCAGATGCAGGGGCCCCATCACAGCTCACAGAAGCCCCTCTCTACCCAGGATGACCCTCAGTCCTCAGGGAGACCCAGGCTGAGGCACAAAGACACCATGGCTCAGCCAGGACCAGAGGGGCCTCTTGCATCCCACTCACCCAGCACCAGACAGGTGATGCTCTGCTGGGCCCCACCCTTGTGTTAGCTATTCAGAAACTCACTGAAGGGGAGAGAGCTGAGGCCGGTCCTAACCCCCACCATGTACTGCTGGCAGGGCTGCACTGGTCAGTTCTTTGTGGGTAGGGTCTCATCTTTGAAACAGGAGCACTCACCTGTCACCCCAAAGGCAGAGATGGGCCCCACACGCTGGCCATTGTGGAAGCCATACAGGTTCATCTTGTACTTGTGATCTGGCTCCAGGCCTGAGATGGTGACCCAGTCCTGGGTCCCTGGCACCCGCACCACCTTGGGCTGCCCGTCTCCATTCTTGTACTGGACCAGGAAGCGGTCAAAGTGGCCCTGGGGCACTGTCCAGGAGAGGCTCAGGGAGTCCTGGGAGGATCCTGTCACTGTCAGCTCCCCCAGGAGGGGCTCCTCAGGGGACTCTGGTGCCTCTGTGCTGGGTGGTTCAGTGGGAGTCACCTCTGTCTCTGTGGGGGTCTTTTCCTCTGTGGCTGAAAGGACAGAAACACACACTGTGAGGCAGGGAACCTAGGAGATGTACTCAGGTAGAGAGAAAGATGGAGAAGCAGGGCCCTGCCTGGGCCCTGAGATCAATGGAGAGAAGCCCATGTTGGGGGCAGGGTGGTCCTACCCAGCTGCCATCTCAAAATTACACCCAGAATCTTTGGATGAACTGTGGAGGCCCCAGCACAGCCAGAAGCATAGGTCATAGAGGCTCTCTCTGCCCAGGAGGGCCCCTCAATCTCTTCCCAGGAGGGAGCCTAATGGGAAGGCATGAAGGCACCTTGGCTCAGCTAGGACCAGAGGGGCCCATCACCAGAGACAGGGTGATCCTCTGCTGGGTCCCACTCTGGGGCTTCCATGTCCACTCACCTGTCACCCCAGTGGCAGAGATGGGCCCCACACGCTGGCCATTGTGGAAGCCATACAGGTTCACCTTGTACTTGTGATCTGGCTCCAGGCCTGAGATGGTGACCCAGTCCTGGGTCCCTGGCACCCGCACCACCTTGGGCTGCCCGTCTCCATTCTTGTACTGGACCAGGAAGCGGTCAAAGTGGCCCTGGGGCACTGTCCAGGAGAGGCTCAGGGAGTCCTGGGAGGATCCTGTCACTGTCAGCTCCCCCAGGAGGGGCTCCTCAGGGGACTCTGGTGCCTCTGTGCTGGGTGGTTCAGTGGGAGTCACCTCTGTCTCTGTGGGGGTCTTTTCCTCTGTGGCTGAAAGGACAGAAACACACACTGTGAGGCAGGGAACCTAGGAGATGTACTCAGGTAGAGAGAAAGATGGAGAAGCAGGGCCCTGCCTGGGCCCTGAGATCAATGGAGAGAAGCCCATGTTGGGGGCAGGGTGGTCCTACCCAGCTGCCATCTCACAATTACGCCCAGAATCTTTGGATGAACTGTGGAGGCCCCAGCACAGCCAGAAGCATAGGTCATAGAGGCTCTCTCTGCCCAGGAGGGCCCCTCAATCTCTTCCCAGGAGGGAGCCTAATGGGAAGGCATGAAGGCACCTTGGCTCAGCTAGGACCAGAGGGGCCCATCACCAGAGACAGGGTGATCCTCTGCTGGGTCCCACCCTGGGGCTTCCATGTCCACTTACCTGTCACCCCAGTGGCAGAGATGGGCCCCACACGCTGGCCATTGTGGAAGCCATACAGGTTCACCTTGTACTTGTGATCTGGCTCCAGGCCTGAGATGGTGACCCAGTCCTGGGTCCCTGGCACCCGCACCACCTTGGGCTGCCCGTCTCCATTCTTGTACTGGACCAGGAAGCGGTCAAAGTGGCCCTGGGGCACTGTCCAGGAGAGGCTCAGGGAGTCCTGGGAGGATCCTGTCACTGTCAGCTTCCCCAAGAGGGGCTCCTCAGGGGGCTCTGGAGCTTCAGTGCTAGGTGGTTCTGTGGGCGTCTCCATAACCTCCTGGGGGGCTGAGAGAAAAGATCCGGATAAATAAGGTTAAAGTAGTATATCAAAAAGATTGTTCATCATGACCAAGTGGGGTATCCCAGGCATGCAAGGTTGGTTTAATATACATAAATCAATCAATGTGATCCACCACATCAACAAAAGCAAGACCAAAAACCACATGGTCATATCAATAGATGCAGAGAAAGCCTTTGACAAAATACAACATCCCTTTAGGATCAAAATACTACAAAAAATGGGAATAGACGGAAAATTCCTCAAGATAGTGGAGTCTATATATACCAAACCTACAGCCAACATCATACTCAATGGTGAAAAACTGGAAGCATTTCCACTCAGATCAGGTACTAGACAGGGATGCCCACTATCACCATTACTATTCAACATAGTGTTGGAAATTCTTGCCATAGCAATCAGGCAGGAGCAAGGAATTAAAGGGATACAGATTGGAAGAGAAGAAGTCAAACTCTCCTTATTTTCAGATGACATGATAGTATAGATGGAAAAACCTAAGGAATCCAGCAAGAAGCTTTTGGAAATCATCAGGCAATACAGTAAGGTGTCAGGCTATAAAATTAACATTCAAAAGTCAGTGGCATTCCTCTATGCAAACACTAAGTTAGAAGAAATTGAAATCCAGAAATCAGTTCCTTTTACTATAGCAACAAAAACAATAAAATAACTAGGAGTAAACCTAACCAAAGAAGTGAAAGACTTGTATACTGAAAATTATGAGTCACTACTCAAAGAAATTGAAAAAGACACAAAGAAGTGGAAAGATATTCCATGTTCATGGGTTGGAAGAATTAACATCATCAAAATGAATATACTACCCAGAGCCATCTACAAATTTAATGCTATCCCCATCAAGATCCCAAGCACATTTTTTAGGAGAATAGAACAAATGCTACAAATGTTTATCTGGAACCAGAAAAGACCTAGAATTGCCAAAACAATCTTGAGAAAAAAGAACAGAACTGGAGGCATCACACTCCCAGATTTCAAATTGTATTATAGGGCCATTGTCATCAAAACTGCTTGGTAGTGGAACATGAATAGACACACTGACCAGTGGAATAGAATTGAGAGCCCAGAAATGAGGCCCCACACCTATGGACATCTAATCTTTGACAAAGGGGCCCAAACTATTACATGGAGAAAGCAGAGTCTCTTCAACAAATGGTGTTGGAAACAATGGGTTGAAACATGCAGAAGAATGAAACTGAATCACCGTATTTCACTGAATACAAAAGTAAATTCCAAGTGGATCAAGGACTTCGATGTTAGACCACAAACTATCAAATACTTAGAGGAAAATATTGGCTGAACTCTTTTCTGCATAAATTTTAAAGACATTTTCAATGAAACGAATCCAATTACAAAGAAGACTAAGGCAAGTATAAACCTATGGGACTACATCAAATTAAAAAGCTTCTTCACAGCAAAAGAAACCACTACCCAAACCAAGAGACCTCTTACAGAATGGGAGAAGATCTTTACATGCCATACATCAGATAAGAGTTTAATAACCAACATATATAAAGAGCTTGCCAGACTCAACAACAAGACAACAAATAACCCCATCCAAAAATGGGCGGAGGACATGGACAGAATATTCACCACAGATGAGATCCAAAAGGCCGAGAAACACATGAAAAAATGCTCCAAGTCTCTGATTGTCAGAGAAATGCAAATAAAGACAACGATGAGATATCACTTCACTCCTGTGAGAATGTCATACATCAGAAAAGGTAACAGCAGCAAATGCTGAAGAAGGTGTGGGGTCCCTCCTACACTGCTGGTGGGAATGTAAATTGGTCCAACCTCTGTGGAGAACAGTCTGGAGAACCCTCAGAAGGCTAGAAATGGACCTACCCTATGACCCTGCAATTCTTCTCCTGGGGATATATCCTAAGGAACCCAACACACCCATCCAAAAAGATCTGTGTACACATATGTTCTTGGCAGCACAATTTGTAATAGCCAAAACCTGGAAGCAACCCAGGTGTCCAACAACAGATGAGTGGCTGAGCAAGTTGTGGTATATATACACAATGGAATACTACTCAGCTGTAAAAAAAATGGTGACTTCACCGTTTTCAGCCGATCTTGGATGGACCTTGAAAAAATCATGTTGAGTGAAATAAGTCAGAAACAGAAGGATGAATATGGGATGATCTCACTCTCAGGCAGAAGTGGAAAAACAAGATAAGAAAAGAAAACACAAGTAGAACCTGAAATGGAATTGGCGTATCGCACCAAAGTAAAAGACTCTGGGGTGGGTGGGTGGGGAGAATACAGGTCCATAAAGGATGATAAATGACATAGTGGGGGTTGTATTGTTAAATGAGAAACTGGGGAATGTTATGCATGTACAAACTATTGTATTTACTGTTGAATATAAAACATTAATTCCCCAATAAAGAAATAAATTTTAAAAAATAGTATGACCTGATTTACTGGTAATATTAATCATAACAATAACCCACATTAGCAAATATACTCCTACGCCACAGCCCAAGGGGGCCTACACAGCATCTCCTGCAGTTAGGTTTTTACTGAGACAGCATGGAGTGTGGAGATGGAGGCACAAGGAAAACCAGCCCTTCTAGGACCCACTCTTTAGTCCCTAGGTGACTTCTCAGGCTGCA
This sequence comes from Erinaceus europaeus, assembly GCF_950295315.1. Taxonomy (NCBI): domain Eukaryota; kingdom Metazoa; phylum Chordata; class Mammalia; order Eulipotyphla; family Erinaceidae; genus Erinaceus; species Erinaceus europaeus. The sequence continues at coordinate 55,252,664 of NC_080165.1, forward strand.
TGAGGCTGAGGTAGATCAAGCAAGGATGGAGCTGGTGGGGAGGTGAGGAGGGTGAAAGGATGTGGGGGATGAGAGCATCAGGGAGAAACAATGGCTTACTCTTAAGCTGCAGTTTGCTAGGCTAGCAAAATAGCTCACTTGGATAGTGCACTGCTCTGCGTTGGATTCAACTCAGATTCAAGTCTGGTCCCCCTTGCATTGGAGGATGCTTCAGTGCTTTGGTCTCATTTACCGTCTCTCTCAGGGAAAAAAAAAAAAAAAAAAAAAAGCAGACACTGGGAGGTAGCATGTGAGTTCAAGGTCCTGACCCCCAGCTGTGGGAAGGGGAAGGGCAAGAAGATTCATGATTCACAAGTGGTGAAGCAGTGCTGCCAGTGTCCTTGTACTCTCTATGTCCTCTGTCTTTTTCAGTCTCTACCAAAAAAAAGAAAGAAAGAAAGAAAGAAAGAAAGAAAGAAAGAAAGAAAGGGAAGGAAAAGAGGAAAAAGAAAAAAGGAAGGAAGGAAGGAAGGAAGGAAGGAAGGAGGAAAAACTGGTTGCCAGGATTGGTGGATTAATTATGCAGACACCAAGACCAAGCTTTAACCCTGATGGCAGTTAAAAAAAATTTTTTAATAGGGGGGGCAGGCATACCTGGCTGAGTGCACACATTTCCATGCTCAAGGACAGGGTTCAAGTCCTGCTCCCTACCTGCAAGGAGGCTGCTTCATGAGTGGTGAAGCAGGTCTGCAGGTGTCTTTCTATCACCCCCCCCCCATTTCTCTCTTTCCTATTAAATAAAATAGAAGGAAAAAAGGAAAATGGGAATAAAAATGTTCACCAGGCACAGTGCGTTTGTAATGCCGGCACTAAGCCCCAGCAATAGCACTGGTTGCAATAAATAAATAAAATAAGTAAATAAATATATATTTTCTAAAAGAAGTTTTGCTGTGGGGCCAGGTGGTGGCACACCTGGTTAATTGCACACATTATAGTGCACAAGGAACCAGATTGAAGCCCCTGGTCCCCACCTGCAGAGGGGAAAGCTTCATGAGTGGTAAAGTAGAACTGCAGGTGTCTGTCTCTTTCACTCTCTTTCCCCTCTTCTCTCAATTTCTCTCTGTCTTTATCCAATAATAATTTTTAAAAAACTTTTTTAATTAAAAAAAGTTTTGCTGTACTGATCATTGTTCTAAGTGCAAAATGCAAACAAATCCATTTACTTTTAACAACTCTGAAGTAGTTACCACCTCCATCCCCATATGCCGAATGGGAGAACTGCAGCACTGACAGGCTCAGTAGCTCACACAGGACTCATACATCTCAAATTTCATAGCCAGGACTAAAATCCAGGTTGTGGTTCCAAAGCCCAGGCTTCCTGCCATGATAAGGCACAATCCACAGAAATGGCTGGGGAGGCTGGGCGTGTGGTGGAGTGTGGGTAAGGTGGGGGTAGGGGGCAGGCTGAGAGTGAGCTCTCTATCCTTGGACTCGAGGGGCTGAAAGGAATTCTCAACATACTAAAAGGAAGTAGGGGAAAGACAGTGCTTTTGTCCCATGTATGCTAGCTTTAAAGGAAGAAATAATGGCAGGAGAGTGGGCAGAGCAGTGACAGAAACTCAGAAATCATGGCAGGGAGAGGAGTCCAGCAGAAGCTAGGGGACAAGAACAGGGTAGCTGAGCACATCTGTGGGGAGAACAGTTCAGGGTGAAGGGATGATTCTAGGTGTTCAGAATTGGGAAAATGAAGCCTATTCTCAGAAACAGAGAATTAGGGACCGGGGTGGGGGTAGATAGGATAATGGTTATGCAAAGAGACTCTCATGCCTTAGGCTCCAAAGTCCCAAGTTCAATGTCCCACACCACCATAAGCCAGAGCGGAACAGTGCTCTGATTAAAATAATAGTAATAAAGTAAAACAGAGAAGCAGGGCCCAGAAAGAAGTTAGGAGCTGGCGGTGGATTGAGAAATAGAGAGGTAGAGAAGAGGGTGGGTGAAGCTTCAGCAGAACTGGAGCCAAGAAACACAAGGTAGAAAAGGGGAGTAAGGGGGCTGTGGGCCAGATCCCATTCAGAGGACCGGAGCTGGCAGAGGAAGAAGGCCCCCACCCTTCCCCGGTCCCTGACTTACCTGTGCTGGCCACCACAGACACAGGCCCCACGCGATGCCTGCCGTGAAGGCCATAGAGGTTCATTTTATACTTCCGATTGGACTCCAGGCCTCGGATGGTGACTGTGTTCTCATGCCCCCTGACAGGGACTGCCTGGGGCTGCCCCTGAGCATCCTTGTATTGGACCATGAAGGAGTCAAAGGAGCCCTGGTCCACGGTCCAAGAGAGGACTAGGGAGTCTGGGGTGGCACCATTCACAGTCAGTTTCCCCAGCAGGGGCTGTTCAAGGGGCTCTGGGTGACCAGGTTTCTTCTCTGGAGCTAAAAATAAAAGGATTCAGCCAGGGTTGAACTCTAGCCTGGGGCTGGAACTTGAAGTATGGGAGATACCAACTGGGTAGGACCACCCAGCCACACCTGTGACTGTCTGATTAGTGAGAGTGCTAAACTCATGTCCCCATGTCTGGCACAGCTGAGGTATGACACACCTTCTGGGCCTGGGGGAGCAATGGAGGGGTTGGAAAGGGCCCAGCAGTGCGGGGGAGGCTGGCAAGCTCTCAACCTGGGAGTGGAGCCAGAATTTGGAGTTGTACATCTCACTGGGAGGTCCAACTGGTTCCTGGCTGAAAGCAAGTAGAGGGCTGGGAGGACCACATGGGGGTCTAGGTGACTGCCGCTTACCAGTAGTGCCCTCAGCCATGAGTGGGCCATGTCGCTTCCTGTTGGCAATCCCAAACAGAGTGAACCTGTATTTGTGATCAGGGGCCAGCTGGGAGACAGTGGCAGAGCGCTCAGGCCCCTCCACAGGAATCACCTGGGGCTGCCCGTCCTTGCCCCTGTACTGGACCAGGAAGGAATCAAACTGCCCCTCAGGAACAGTCCAGGAGAGATGCAGAGAGTCTGGGGTGGGGTCTGTCACCCACAGCTTTCCCAGGCGGGGTGAAGTCTCTGAGATGGGATCACTCTGAGGCACTAAGAAAAGGAGTGAAAGAGAAAGGAGAGTCATACATAGGTTATGGGAGAAAAGCAGCCCATAACTCTGGGTGGCTGTTCATGAACAGTGCTGCATGGCTGGCCAAAGGAACATGCATGGGGACTGAGGTGCAGCCCGAATTCTGTTCGCCAGTCTGTGGAGCCTGAGGAGTAGCTGCACCCACCTGGAGGAAGTGGTGTCTCCTGTTCAATGACATAAAAGCACTCTGTGGACTAGTTTGGCCTTGACTCTACCCACTCCCTGGGAGAGGTTTGATAAAGGAGGGAGCCCAGTCAGGATTCTCTACATCTCCATGGCCAGGGAAGGCTTCCAGGACAACCTTCTGTGCTTCTGGGCTAACTACCAGTCATTTTCTCTTCCAAGAGAGGGAAACACCATTTGTGGAGAGTTTTGAAGTGGGAGAGCCTCCCACATTTGTGCTGGGACCCCACCACCTTCTTCCTCATTCTTCAGCACCAAGACCTCCATACCACCAACTCCTCACTCTGCTAGAGCCCTTGGCAGGTGCCAGTGGCAACCCCACTCAGCTTGACCTCCTTCTGCTCTCCACCCTCCCTCTTGGCACTCTATTCCCAACCCAGATTCCAGACAGATGTCTACACTAGTTGTAGCCATGTCTTCACATTCATCACACTCCCAGCCCAGCTCCACCCAACTCCAGGGTCAGTGATGTCCAGTGGATACTCTGTAGCCCTGAATCACTCTTATGGAATCACATGTCTGGCCACACCCTTTGTTTTGGTGTCCAGGACACCCTTCTCCCTGATCAGGGCCCCTCTCCCTGAGTCAGTCAGTCAGGTTCCCCTGAGGGCTTCTCTTGCCCTGTTCCTGCCCTGAGTCATGTCCTGGTTCCAGCAGTCCTGTCCCCACCCCACCCCCACTCCAGCCCTGGCTCTTGACATTGGCACTGACAACACCCACATCCCTTCCTCAGGCCTTCTCTTTGTTCTCCAGACCCACAAGGGCAGGAGTATGATGCTGGTCCTATCACTTTCCACTTGCCTGATCGCCCTCTCTTGCCTGGATTTCTCATATCTATAAAATGGGCACGTCTCGACGTGCTGCTGTGAAGGTGAAGTGCTATTATATGCTCATCATGCCTTGAACTCAAATGACACTTAGCACATGCTCAAGAGATGTTCATTTAAGTCACCACACTGCACTCTCTTCACCTCTGTTGTCCTTTGCCCCAAGGAAGAGAACTGTTTGACCTCGAAATGTAGGGGTGCCTGGTCCTCCTTGCTTCTCTTCACCTTCCATACCTGACCTCATTGCAATATGCCAGTCGTGCCACCATTTTGCCTCTCTGACTATTTTTTAAAATGTAGTTATTTATTTGTTTGTTTATCTATAATATAGAGATAATTAGAGAAACCAGTCCTCCTATGAGCCACTCCCACTCTGGCACGTGTGATGCCAGGGATCAAACTCCCAGAAGCCATGCTTGTCAGTCTAGCACTTTAGCCACTTCACCACCTTACTTTGATGCTTTTTAAGAAAATACTTATTTATTTGTTAGCGGAGGGGGGGGGAGGGAATGGAAGAAACACACCAGAGCATTACTCTGGCATATGCAATGCTGGGAATAAAACTCAAGATATTGGGTGGTAGCACAGCAGGTTAAGAGCACGTGGTTCAAGCCTGGCCCCTATTGCACTGAAGAAAGCTTCAGTACTGTGGTCTCCTTCACTCTCTTTCTGCCTCTCTGCCTCTAGTAAAACAAACAAACTCCAAAGGCTCCCTAGGGTCTTCAAATGAGGTCTAGGTTCCTTACTCAGACACATGGGACCAGTCCCTTTGTCTCCCCTGTGGCGTGCTCTCTATTCAGAGAAAACAGAAATTTTCTCCGTCTCCTTTGCCCCACTGGCTCCCTTATGTGGCTCCCTTTGTCTGTACTACCCTCCTCAACCTCTGCTTAACTCATCACTTACTTCTTTTCAGGATTCATCTCAATCATCACTGCCTCCAGAAAGCTTTCCTGAAGCTCTCAAAGACCCCTTTCATGACCTCGAAGGGGGCAGTGGGAAGGTGGAGGAGGAGAACTAGGGGTGTGACTGTTCTCACCGATCTTAGCTTCAGCCACCAGAGGTCCGTGCTTCTTCTTGCCCACCATCCCGTACAGAACAAACTTGTATTTGCGGTTGAGTTCCAGGTTGGTGATAAGGGCCTCACGCTGAGACCCCTCCACAGGAACTACCTGAGGCCCATCCCTGTCCTTGTACTGGATCACAAAGGAGTCAAATTCGCCCTCAGAGACTGTCCAATGCAAGGTCAGGGAGCTGGAGGCGGCATCGGTCACTGTCAGCTCCCCTAGGCGTGGTAGGGTGAGGGGCTTCTCGGGCTTCTCGGGCTTCTCTAGGGTGTGAGGGCAAAAGCAAAGCAGGCAGATTCAATGACTGTCTTGTCCCTGTCTCCATTCCACCAGATCCCTCCCTCTAAGTCTCCATATCCTCATCCTTGGCTTTCTGTGAGCAGCCTTTCTGGAAAGGGAGGTACTACTACCTAGCCCCATGCCTCTGTTTGGGGGTGAAAACTCTAGCCCTTCTTTTATGCTGTTTCCCTACCCTTCATAAAAGTCCTGGTCCCTCTTGGTGGTGGTGGTGGTGGTGGGGTTGATTCTCTTCCTGAGAGTTTTGAACCTCGCTGCCACTGCTTTAGAGCAGTATGAACACCCCCCAGTCCATCTGAATTGCTCTCTCCCTTGCTGAGTTTGAACTGTGGTTGCAGGAAGGACTGACTGCCTAGGCTCATAAAGAGGAGCTTGGAGGGAATGAGCGAGCTGAGCACCCCAGGCCCTGTCTTTAGCGGTTCTGCAAACCTGCCCACTTCTGAAGCTCTGGTGACTGAGGTACCTCCTATCCCAGGGAGCCTCCCCTCCTAGCAGAAACTGGCTAGTGGGACACTAGGACCCTGTGCACTGTGGGATAGGCTCCTGGGTGGGGGACTGCACCACTACTTTAGCTTACCCAGTGATGGAGTGGAGGGGGCTGTGGGCAATAGATGGGAAGAATGGGGGTGTCAAGGGTCAGTATCCTCAACACAATTGGGCAGGGAAGTGACCAGAAATTGGGGGCAGGACACAGGACAGAGAAAATTGTAGGTGCTGAGCAAGGGGCCCTTCTAAATCTCTGCTCCATCTCTTACTTTTCTCTTCCCATCTTTTCTTGGAGCACCCCTCTTCCCTGACCCATCTCTATCACTGTTCAAAACTCTTCCTTCTGAACCCTCAATTCCTTTTCACTCCTTATTCTGATCCTAATCCAAAACAGCTCTCCTCCCACCCCCTCCACTTCTGAAGTCCTGATGGCACAACCCTTCCCCCAACCTCAAGACACTGGTCTGAGCAGAATCCGAGATGTACCCTTAATGCCATGGTAGGTGAGGGGGGAAGAGGGCTCGCCACTTGGGAGAACCCCATGAAGTGTCAGCTCATAGGCGACTCCAGGAGGTGGTGAGGGCACCAGAGCCTCGTGGACATCCCCAGGCAGTAGCTCCTCATGCACCCAGGACCCCTCGGGCACTTGTAAGGTCAGCTGGAAGTGGGCAAAGGTGTCAGGCTGGGCAGTCCAGGTCACGTGGAGGCGCCCTGTCATATCTCTGCCCAGCACCCTTAGCTCTCCCAGCTCTTGGGGGCGATGCTGCAGGGTGGGAGCCTGGGCCCCTTGAGTCGTTGAAGGACCTGAGGGAGGAGGCTCATCAGTGGCCCCCAAGAAGCCAGTTGGGGAAGACCCTGGGAAGGGGCAGGACAAGAAAAACAGGAGAGCGGAGTATGAGAGCCAGAAGAGACACCCTAGCTCCCCAGTAATGCTCTCTGACCTCCCCCAATCTTTTGCTCATTGTTCTACTATTCATCTCCCCTGAAGCCTGCCTAATCCTTCAAACACTCCCATCACCACAGTCTCAAATAGACAGGGCTGCAGGTAATAAATAGAAGAAATAAAGCCTGCCCTCCCCCCAGCCCCACAGACTCCATTATCTCCCCCCACAAGTCCCCCTCCCCACTGGGTGGTGGTCAGCTTCCATTAGTGTTGCAGTGAGAAGTCTGGAAGAAAGGAGATAGTGGTGTTAGGGAAGGAGGAGAAGAGAGGGGAGTGGGTAGTGAAAAGGGGGACATCCAGCACGGGTGGCATCTGGGCCCTAGGGGGGAAGAAGAAATCTCAATACCCTCCCCCTTGACAGCCACAGGGCACCCCTTTACCCAAGCCCGGACATCATTCCTGTAGGAGAGACAAGCATGAAGGGAACTGGCAAGTCTGGAAAGGCAGCTCAAGAAGCAATGTTTTCCCCTCTCACAGATACATGCTGCATGCTGGCTCCAAGGTCACCCACTCCCCTGGATCCAGTGTGCAACCACTGAGGTCAAGGCCAAATTGTGGGAAAAGTAAACACTGACCACAGTCTTCAACCACCCTCACCACAGTGACTCAGAGAGGGAGACCACTGGTTTCACACCCTACTCCACCCAAACGCCCTCCCCACACACACACACACACCTTCTCCTGCCTAGAACAACCCTGGTAGATATGCTCTCAAAACCCAAAGGAAAATCAGGGCACCCTTAAAACCAGATTTCCTTGGCCTTGGGCCTTGTCTTAGGACTGTGGAGGTGGAGGTGACACCTAGGGGCAGAATGCCTGGCTTGCCTGGGGTCCCCAAGGGTCCAGACCAGAAGGGGCTTGAAGGCAGGGTGGGGTGAGGTGGGGTGGCAGTCGCAGCAGTGGGGGAGGTTCGTGGGTGCAGATTCCAAAGACAGGTGAGGCTGCGCAGGGGGTGGGCGGTCCCGAGGCCCCAGTCCACACTACCTGTGGTGGTGACGAAGGCGTAGGACTTGGAGGTCTGCCCCGCACGCACCCCGTGGACCTCCACGTGGTAGGTGGTGGAAGGCTTGAGGTTGGGCAGGCTGGCGGTGCGACTGGTGCCGGGCACGGTCAGCTCGCCGCCGGGGCCGTCTGCGGGCAGCTCGGGCCGCCAGCGCAGCACCATGCGCTCGAAGTGGCCTCGGAGCCCGTCGAGGGACACAAGCAGAGTGCCGTCAGCCGAAAAGCCTAGCACCTCGGGTTTGGGGTGGCGGGGTACAGTCCCCCTGTCGTAGCTGCCCTGGCTGGAGTCCCGCTTCCTGGCGCCTGCGTTGGGGCTGGCGGTGGGGTGGGGGCGGCGGGGTGGAGGCGCGGGGGGCGCCGCCTGCCGCCGCAGCAGGTACTCGTGGATGTGGCGCGCCACCGCCGTGTAGGTCTGGTTGGCCCGCAGAGGGTAGCCGCGGGCCCGCAGGTGGCGCTCCAGGTCCTGCACCGAGCCGCGGAAGCGCCCCAGCTCGGCCGTCAGGTTGCCCCAAGGCCGGCGAGGGGGCTGCGGCGGGCTGGGCGGGAGCCGAGACTCGGGCCCCACTTCCTCCGCCGGGCGCGAGGGCCGACGGGGCCGAGGGGGGAGCAGCGGAGGGGATGGTTGGGGCCCGGGACGTGGCTGAGGAGAAGGGGGTGGGGGGCGCACCTCCGGGTAACTGTAGTGGCCGGGCGCTGCCGGGGCGACAAAGGAGAGGAGGAGAGCAGATCAGTGGCAACTCCCCTGTTGGGGTCCCCTCACTCCTTCCCCGCCCCGGGGCAGCCCTCCGGTCCCTCCCGCCGGCCTTCTCAGTGTGTCCCAGCCCCACCTGGAAAGAGAGAAAGCAGTCAGTGTCCCCTCAACCTCCCACCCCTGGTCTTCCACGCCCGCCACTGCTGATGCCCTAGAGAGAAGCCAGGAGCCAGCGGGTGGGGCCCTGTGTCTGAAGGAGAGAAGGGCAGTGGGAGGAGAGAATGGGAGATACAGCGGTGGGCATCCTTCTGTCACAGGAAAAGAAAGGAAAGATCCAGGCATCTGTTAAAAGACCTTGAGGATTAGTGGGAAATCACTGCTATAAGCCTCCTTATCCCCAAACCCCAGTTCCAAAGTCCACAGGGGTGCTGATCCCTGACCTGCCTAATCCTACTGCCTACTAATTCTGACTACTGACTGTGAATTCCAGGTCTGTCCCCTGCCCAAGTTTCCACCAGTCTTCCCCACCTGGTGGGTTGGAAAGCAGCGCTCATTCATTGCTTCTTTTCATGGGGCAGCTCCACCTACAACCCAAAGCTACAGAGCAAGGTCCCCAGCTACAGAGCAAGGTCCCCAGCAGGTGCATTGGGATTGTCACACACCCCATCAAAAGCATTCAGAAGAGCCTGCAGGCTCCCAAGGGAAGGGAGTGAGCTTGGTAGAATCTTGGCCCTTTGCTAACCCTGGCCAGCCATACCTGTATTGGCCCTGATGGAAGCTGGGTAGCTTACTGCTGGGCCCCGTTCTGCTGTAACAGTCACCACATATTCCACGCCTGGCATCAGGTCAGTCAGTAGTGCCCTGTCTGCCTCCGGGGGCACTTCCAAACGCACCCTCTGGTTGCCAGCACTCACATAGGACACCACAAATCTGTCCACCTCAGCCTGAGGACGTAGCCAGCTGAGATCCAGTGTGGTTGGTGTCACAGCCACCACACGGAGGTCCTGGGGGCCATCGATCACTAGCCGAGTTAGAAAGAGGAGGATTAGGTGACAGTCCTGTTCTTCAATAACCAGTTTCCTAAGAGCCTGATATCTATCTTCTCTTTTCCCTTCTCCCACCTACCCCTCTCAAATTCGGAGTTCTAGCCCAGAAGCCCACCCCACAGCCCCAGCTCTCACTGGTGGTGATGGTCTTGGAGGCAGGAGGACCCCAGCTAGTCCCTCGAAGGGCACGAACAGTGACTTGGTACTCCTGACCAGGGGCCAGTCCTCTCTGGTCATAGGCTGAGGCAGAACTGGGTACCCGTGCTGTGAATGGGGGGCTCATCCCTTCTGTCTGCAAAAGAGAGAACTCCAGGTGCATAAGGGCTGACACTCTTGCCCCTGCTGCTTAACCCCCCTTATCTCTTTGTCCAAATCCAAGCAGAATCAACATGGGATGGTGCAGAATTTGGCTCATTTTGCTGAAGCATTCATGGGTGGGCCGCAAACACATCAAAAGCGCTTACTCTTATTCAAGGTAATTTACATACATGTGCTCACAAGAACTTTACAAAGGGCTGGGAGACAGCTCAACCCACAGAGTGCACATGGTACCATGTTTAAGACCCAGTACCACTGAAAGTATCATGCGTGGCATTAGGGGAAGCTCTATGAATGGTGGGGCAGTGCTATAATGTCTCTCCTCTCTCATTTCTATGTAAACATTTTTAAAAACAAAGAAAGAGAGAGTAGGGCAGTAGTGCAGAGGGTTAAGCGCAGGTGGCACAAAGCGCAAGGACTGGCAGAAGGATCCCGGTTCGAGCCCCCGGCTCCCATCTGCAGGGGAGTCGCTTCACAGGCAGTGAAGCAGGTCTGCAGGTGTCTGTCTTTCTCTCCCCCTCTCTGTCTTCCCTCCTCTCTCCATTTCTCTGTGTCCTATCCAACAACGATGACAACAATATTAACTACAACAATAAATCAAGGGCAACAAAAGGGAATAAGTAAATAAAATAAATATTAAAAAAACAAAGAAAGAACTTTATGAAGTAGAACACAATATTGCCATTGTTCAGATGAAGAAACTGAGGTACAATAATACTAATGTTGCAGTTGGGGAAATAACTCAGTTGGTAGAGCTCTGGACTTGCTTGCCTGAAGTTCTTGTTTCAACCCCTAACACTGCATGTGACAGGGTGGTGCTCTGCCTTTTCACCACTCCCCATCTCTGACATGTAATAAAATAAATCCTTGAAAAAAATTAATGTTAGGCTGGGGAGATAGCATAATGGTTATGCAAAATGATTTTCATTGCCTGAGGTAACAAAAGTCCTATATTGAATCCCTAGCACCACCATAAGCCAGAGCTGATCAGTGCCCTGACAAAAAGGGGAAAAAAAGTAATAATGTTGTTATCAATATTAAGATCATGAAAACCACAGTCATCAATATCAAAAAAGTAGCATGAATTTAAACCCAGACATCATGGCTGGGGAGATTGTATAATGGTTATGTAAAAGACTCTCATGCTTGAGGCTCTGAGGTTCCAGGTTCAATTCCTAGCACCACCTTAAGCTAGAACTGAGCAGTGCTCTGGTCTTTTTCTTTTAATCTTTCATTAAAATAAAGCAATACTACTACTACTACTACTACTAATAATAATAATAATAATGATAAACAACTCAGACAGCATGGCCTCTAACTTTGCTCTCATGGACACTAGCTTTTTAGCCTTTCCATTCGCTGCCTTCCAGAATTCTACACATTCCAGAAATCTCTCTGACTTTCCAACCCCCCACACAATACCTGGCAACCCTATGTGGGACACTCCTCTTAAGCTTATTTCTCTCATAGCAGAGGATGTAGATAAGGAGTACTCCGTCAAGTTTTACTCCCTACTTAAGGCACCTACATAAGCCTGAGTATCCCTGGCTGGATGTGACCCAGGTCATGACAGTTCCCTTAAAAAGAAGGTTCCCTGCTTAAAGCTCCACAATATGTTTCCTGGTTTTGTATGTAGCATCATGCTAGACTTTGGAGACACAAAAATTAAATAATATAGCCCCTTGGGGCCAGGTGGCAGCTCACCCAGTAGGACACACACATAACTATGCATTAAAACCTGGATTCAGTGGTCGGGGAGGTGGCGCAGTGGATAAAGCATCGGACTCTCAAGCATGAGGTCCTGAGTTCAATCCCTGGCAGCACATGTACCAGAGTGATGTCTAGATCTTTCTCTCTCTTCTCCTATCTTTCTCATTAATAAATAAAATCTTTTAAAATTTTGAAAAAAAAAAACTGAATTCAGGCTCCTGGCCTCCTGAACAGTGATTCAAGTATCTCTCTCTCTCTTTCTTGTCCTCTATAAAACAAAAACAAAACAAACAAACAAAAACCACTAGGAGTGGTGGAGTTGGGCAGGCAGTGAGTCCCAGAGATAACCCTGGTGACAATAAAATAAAATAAGTAAACAATATGGGCCTTCTCATCTGGTGTCACTAGTAGCTAAATATATGAGCATGTGTTAAGTTTTATTAGATCCCTACCCAAATCTCTGTGTGAAGTACATGCCTGTGAGAAGATAACCTCCTCCAAATGTTTATTAAATGATTATTTGTGATAACTCTACACGAAATGTGCCAGGCCCTGTTCTTTGCAAGGTCTTCTGGCCTTGCCACTGGAGAAAGAGAAGGAATGGACTTTTGTGAGCAGTCTAACAGCTTTGCATTTCACTGTGCTGACTAGCTAGGTCAGATCACAAGGACACTCTGTTCTGCTTAGCTCTGTTGGCTCTGATGGGTATACCTCCATTCAGCCAAATAGGAATGGAAATTTCAAAAGGGACTCCTAAACCAATAGAATTGTGGGGAAATCAACATAGCAAATACCAAAGTATGAAACCAGATGAGAGGCCACGTAGAGATTTCCAGGTTGAGGATGAATCAAACCTTTGTCAGAGTGTTCTTGGCTAGAAAAGTTTCCTGGGCACAATGACTCCTGTCGCTCTCTTACTTTCCCTGCCCTACTACACTCTAGACTGGAAAGCTTGGGTGGGCCTCAGGTTAAGATCTGTGATGCTCTCATACTTCCTGTAACTTTCTCATTTCATTCCCCTGACGTAGCACACAAACCCCTCTGGGTTTTCTGTGATTATGTCTGGTCTTTTCCACAAGACAAATCCATCCCTAAATTCTCCTTCAAACTACCTGTATGTATTTTATAGACTCCTCTTGGTCCCTTCTGAGGTCATTTGTAAATAGTCCCCTCAAAGTTCCACTGTAAATCTAATCCATGTCAACCGCCATCCAGGTGGCTGGAGGTAGGCTTTCCAGTCAGCTGCTGGCAGCTAGCTGGCTCTGCTCCTTAGATAAGGTGAGTGCTTCACTGATTTCCTTTAGGAATTTCTAACTCATTCCTGATAACAGCCTATGGTATGAGACTATCTTTAGAGTTTATTGTATCATCATCCCCCCTCTCAAACCAGGTTCAAACACAAACTTTCCTGAGGTGACAAAATCATATGTGCAGGGGTCTGGTGGTGGTCCTGGTAGAGCACATACATCAACAAGTCCAAGGACCAAGTTAAAACTCCTGGCCTTCACCTGCAGGGGGGAGCTTCACAAATGGCAAAACAGTGTTGCAGGTGTTTCTCTTTCTCTCCCCCTCTCTACCTTACCCTCTCTTCTCAATTTCTCTCTGTCCTATCAAATAAAAGAAAAAAAGAAAATGATCGCTGGGAGCAGTGGACTCATTATGCAGGCACTGAGGCCCAGTGATAACCCTGGTGGAAATAAAAAATTTCAATTAAATTAAAAATATTTTTATAAAAGATCTTATGTCCAAAGGAAAACAGCAAACTTCCTGTTTCTAGGGTAAAAAATACACCCAGACAAGGATACCTGAACTTCTTTTGGTTCAAGACCTCACCCCCCTCAGTTTCCTTTCACATTTGGAGAACCCAACCTTTGAGATGTGAGGATGATCTGGCTGTGACATGTCACCCTTTTGATTGCCAGGGCTGATTCTACTGATCTGGCTGGCTAGGTGGGTATCCCCTTCCTCCCTCACTGCTCCATTCGTGTTCCTCCCGAAGGTTTATGCTTGGTCAAAGAGGATAGCCTTCCTAGAAGATGGACTGGTCTTGAGTTGAGGGTATAGGAATAGCTGCACTCCCCTGCTAGAATCTCCAAACACGCTCTCAAGGTCCAAGTCTTTGAAAAACGGCTACATTTTTGCAAGTTAGTGGTCCTCAAGTTTCCATCAAAATCACTTGGAGAGCTTATCACTACACAAGTTACTGGGTTCTGCCTGCAGAGCTTGCTTTTGATTCAGCAGATATGAGAGGAAGTGAAGTCTGATAATTTGTATATTAAGTTCCCAGGTGATGCTAATGCTACAGGTCCAGGAAATATACTTTGAGAACTATTGAATCAAAATAACATTGCCACATACACAGGGAGAAGAGAAATATTTCTCTTCCATGTTCTAAAAATTGTGCCAGTAATGGTGGGTGGTGCATCTGGTTGAGTGCATATGTTAGAACACTCAAGGACCTGGGTTCAAGTCTCTGGTCCCCACCTGCAGGGGAAAAGCTTTGTGAGTGGTGAAGCAATGCTGCAGGTGTTTCTCTGTCTCTCCCTGTCTCTTTTTTCTTAGTTTTTTAAAAATATTTTATTTTATTTATTTATTCCCTTTTGTTGCCCTTGTTTTATTGTTGTAGTTATTGATGTCATCATTGTTGGATAGGACAGAGAGAAATGGAGAGAGGAGGGGAAGACAGAGAGGGGGAGAGAAAGACAGACACCTGTAGACCTGCTTCACAGCCTGTGAAGCAATTCCCCTGCAGATGGGGAGCCAGGGGCTCGAACTGGGATCCTGAGACCAGTCCTTGTGCTTTGCGCCACGTGCGCTTAATCCGCTGGGCTACCGCCCGACTCCCAAGTTTTGCTTTTTTTTTAAGAATTTATTTATTCATGAGAAAGACAGGTGGAGATAGAAAGAACCAGACATCATTCTGCTACATGTGCTGCTGGGGATTGAACTCAGGACCTTATGGTTGACATTCAATGCTTTATCCACTGTGTCACCTCCCAGACTCTCCCTCTTTATCACTCTCTTCCCTCTCAATTTCTGGCTGTCTCTATTCGGTAAATATATAAAGGTAATTTTAAAAAACTGTGCCATTAACAGGTGTGTACCTTGGCTAAGAATGGCAGTTTGGGTAGCACTGCTTCTAGAATAGAAAGGGCTAAGGTAGAGAGAGGCTTCTAGGAAGGTAGCAGTGGTCAGAGGACAGCCAGCTACCAAGTATACTCTGTGCAAAGGGAAATGGACAGAGAACACTGGCCAGGGCAAGAGGCTCCATTCCAGGGACTTGTCACAGAAAGCATAGTTAGAAAGCCAGTAGCATAGCTGATGGAGAGTCCAAAAAGAGATGTCCAGGGACCAATTTCATAGGAGCATTTTCCATACCCTGCTCAGAGGGAAACCAGAATGTGTGAAAGGTCCAGTACTCAAGTGCAGTAAATGAGCAGAGGGCAGGGCCGACTCAGCATATACCAGCTCAATACTACCTGGTCTCATGATGAGAAAGGAAGCCAAGAACTTTTTCTGGAAGTTATCTCTCTTTAAAAGATGTTTATTTTCATGGGGTGTGTGTGGGGGGAAATGCCAGAGCATTGCTTGGCTCTGGCATACGGTGTTGCTGAGGACTGAACTGGGACCTCTAGCATGTGAGTCCAGTGCCCTAACATTTAACTATCTCCCAGCCCTGCTGTAAGCTTCCCCCTGAGACCATCCAAGGGTGGATCTATATTTACTAAAAGCAGAAGAAATGCTACCCCGCAAGCTCTTTCCATCTCAAGTGTTTATTTGCATTCTTCTTCCCCGACATTTCTTTTTAAAAGTTCCTTTTAAAAGACCCACCCTCTCAAGATTAGAACTATGTAAATAATATACACAGAGAAGAAGAGAGTGGGAGAAACACTTTAAAATGTTAGTAGTGCTTGTTTTAATGTGAAGCAGCCAAGAATTACTTGTTTTCCTTTTCTCTAGTTGCCAAATTCTTGTCTTGTGATAAAATTATTTTTATAACAAAACTTTTTTTAATACAAAAAAAATCTAACTTATCTTGGTTATGCAACAAAGTAGGGATTTCTAGGGGGCTGGATGGTAGCGCAATAGGTTAAGTGCACATGGGCAAAGTGCAAGGACCAGTGTAAGGATTCCGGTTTGAGCCTCCAGCTCCCTACCTGCAGTGTGGGGGGGGTCACTTCACAAGCAATGAAGCAGGTCTGCAGGTGTCTATCTTTCTCTCCCCCTCTCTGTCTTCCTGTCCTCTCTCAATTTCTCTCTGTTATATCCAACAATGACAACAATAATAACAATGATAAACAAGGGCAACAAAAGGGAAAAAATAGCCTCCAGGAATAGTGGATTTGTAGTGTGGGCACTGAGCTCCAGAAATAAGCCTGGAGACAAAAAAAAAAAAAAAAGTAGGGATTTCTACCTATGTTCTTAGCAAAGATAAGAGGGGATACAGACATGGGTAGGGTATGTCCTAGGGGGTATGACAAATCTTAGAGTAGCATGGGTGGAGATGGCAGCCAGCATCTCAGAGATTTCCCTCTGTTTTAGATATACCTTAGAGTTTAGGTACTGGGAGTTACTTTTCTGGAGTCCTGGACTAGTAGAAATGAGAGTGACATATCCTATTTACTTTTTTAAAAAATATTTATTTATTTATTCTCTTTTGTTGCCCTTGTTATTTTATTGCTATCATTATTGATGTCATTGTTGTTGGATAGGACAGAGAAATGGAGAGAGGAGGGGGAAGACATAGAGAGGGAGAGAAAGATAGACATCTGCAGACCTGCTTCACAGCTTGTGAAGCGACTCTCCTGCAGGTGGGGAGCCGGGGACTGGAACCAAGATCCTTATGCCAGTCCTTGCACTTTGCACCACCTGCGCTTAACCCTCTGTGCTACCGCCCGATTCCCGCCTATTTACTTTTGACACTTGTGGGACAGTGTGGGAAAACATGAGTTGAACAGAAGTGTCAGATAATTTGACAGTTTGAGTTGTGAAATCAAACACATCATAAAAGCCCAATATGTATAAAGGGATATCTCCAGTGCAGGACCATAAGACTGTGTCCTTAGGCTGCCCCCCAAATATTTTAAGAGTGAGTTGGAAGGAGACAAATGAATGCCTGGCAGTGCACTGATGACATGGGGGCAGGAGAGCCAGTTCACAGACTCAAAATTATTGCAACAGCTTAGACAACTTGGCCCAAACCAAGAAAAAGATAACATTGAACAGAGCCAGCTGCAAAAGCCTATATTTAGGCTTTAAAAAGTGTATATGTCATCATTTCTCCCTCCCTTCATCCCTTCTTTTCCCCTTATTTATATTGTTTAAAGTCTCTACACTAAGCCTATAAGACCTTTAAAACAAAAATTTATTTTTAAAAAAGTGACAGATTGTGTGGCTGAAAGCTAGTTTATGTCAACTAAGAAGAGCTCCAGTGTACACAGAGTTATCCAGGTGAACTTCTGGGCTCCTCTCTGCCCCCACATTTTAGGGACACACACACAAAAGCAGAAGTCACAAGAAGAGATGACCCAGGAAGTACAGAATTCAGTAATAAAGACTTAGGGAAAAAGAAGCAAGGAAACCGGCATTAGGCAGTGGCATACCTGGCTAAGCGCACACATTATGGTGCATAAGGACCCAGGTTCAAGCCTCTGATCCCCATCTGCAGGAGGAAAGCTTCACAAGTGGTGCAGCAGGGCTGCAGGTGTCTCTCTGTCACTCTATCTCTCCCCTCTCTCAACATCTCTCTGTCTCTATCCAATAGTAAACAAATAAAAAATTAAAAAAGAGCCTGGGAAGGATGCTTAAAAAAAAAAAAGCAAGGAAATTGATGAGCTTTACCTGGAGAAAATGCAGAGTCACATGAGATCTGACTGTTTCTAAACACCTGAAAGCTGTGGTATTGGACACAGGGAGAATAAAACACCATATACATACACATAAACACACGTGTGTGCATGCACCTCACTGCTGGTGGGAGTTAGAAAGGTAGATTGGATTCAGCATCAACAATGAAAAACAGCAAAGCACTGGACATACTCAGTCTCTCCAGAAGTGTTTCAGCAGTGAATCAATTTGCTGAAGATGCCAGAAAGGTCTATTTGTGCCCTGTGTTTGGCAGGATGAGACCTTTGCAGCAGCTTTAGGAACCTAGCCCTCATGTGGGACCCCTCCTAGAGCCTGGCTCTCACCATGGGGATGAACTGAATTTCATAGGCATCCACAGTGCCGGGACCCCGGGTCCACTCTGTCCGAACTGTGGTCTCCTCCAGGAGGTGCATCCTCATGTTCTCAATGGCTGGTATCTCTGTCCAGGAGAAAGGGGTGAAGGGAGTTGGTTAGTCCAAGGATATTACTTCCACAACTTACTACTTACCATCACAGGACCCCAGCTCAGGACCGCATTAAATAATCCATGGAGGAGCCCAGGAGATGGCACAGTGGATTAAGCATTGACCTTCAAGCATGAGGTCCAGAGTTTGATCCCTGGGATGCTCTGATTTCCCCCACACACACACTCTCATATAAATAATTTTTAAAAATCTTTTTAAGTTAAGCGCATGTGGCACCAAGTGCAAGGACTGGCATAAGGATCCGGGTTCGAGCCCCTGACTCCCTGTAAGGTAGTCCCTTCACAGGCGAAGAAGCAGGTCTGCAGGTGTCTTTCTCTCCCCCTCTCCGTTTTCCCTTCCTCTCTACATTTCTCTCTGTTCTGTACAATAACAACATTAATAACTACAACAATGAAAAACAAGGGCAACAAAAGGGAAAATAAATAAATTTAAAAAATCTTTTTAAAAAAAGTGAAAGAGTGGGGATCAGGTGCAGCAACTTAAGTGCACGTGGCGCAAAGCGCAAGGACCAGCATAAGGATCCAGGTCCGAGCCCTGGACTCCCCACGTGTAAGGTAGTTCCTTCACAGGCGGTGAAGCAGGTCTGCAGTTGTCTTTCTCTCCGCCTCTCTGTCTTCCCCTCCTCTCTCCATTTCTCTCTGTCCTATCCAACAACAAACAACATCAACAACAACAATAATAACCACAACAAGGCTACAACAACAAGGGCAACAAAAGGGGGAAAAATGACAACAACAAGAACAACAAAAAAAAAGTGAAAGAGTGATCCATGGAATACCAACACACCTCTGGGGGTGGGGTAGAGCTTCTGGAGGCCTGAAAAGGTCCAGGCCTCTTTCACTTTCCCCAGCTCCAGAAACAGAATCTCCTTAAAAAGCAGCTAAAATGTCCTCTAACTTGCTCCTGAGAGATTTGATTTGAAAGTAGGGGCTGCCTGTGGACATGCCCCAAGGGCTCTGCTGCCCCTGGTAGACACTGGCTTCCTGACTTTCCTGATTGCCTCTCTCATAAAAAACCTGCCTCCATTCTTTCTACAGGTCTCAGGGTTCCTCGACCCCAGGCTCTGGCCGTGTGCCTCTCCCTGCTCAGCCTCACCCTCGCTGCAGTCCTCCCCGGCATAGCCTTCCTGACAGACGCAGCTGCCCTCGAGACACTCTCCCCGTCCGAGGCAGTCCGCGGGGCACGTCTGGATGGCGCAGTCCGGGCCTCGGAAGCCCTCCACGCACACGCACCGGCCCTCTCGACACAGCTCTCTAGGCCCGCAGCCACCTGGGCAGGCGCTGGCGGGAGGCTCGTCCTGCCCGCAGTCTGGGCCGCTGTAGCCGGGGTGGCACACGCACACGCCCTGCACACAGCGCCCGTGGCCGCGGCAGTCGGATGGGCAGGTGCGGACGCCGCACGTGGGGCCAGTGTAGCCCGAGTCACACACGCAGCGTCCCTCTTCGCAGCGGCCGCGCCCGTGGCAGTTGGAGGGGCAGGTGCGGAGGCCGCAGTCTTCGCCCGCGTAGCCCTCCCAGCAGGCGCACACGCCGTCCTGGCACACGCCGCGCTGGCTGCAGTCGCGGGGGCATCGCCGCACGCCGCAGTCCTCGCCTTCGTAGCCGTCGTCGCACACGCAGCGCCCGTCCAGGCACTGGCCACGGCCTCGGCACCCCCCGGGGCAGCTGCGCGCCCCGCAGTCCTCGCCCTGGTAGCCCGCGTCGCACACGCACACGCCGTCCTCGCACCGGCCGCGCCCGCGGCAGTCCCCGGGGCACCGACGGCTCCCGCAGTCGTCGCCCGCGAAACCCGGGTTGCATATGCAGCGGCCGTCCACGCAGCGCCCGCGCCCACGGCAGTCGCCCGGGCAGGCTCGCACCCCGCAGTCCCGGCCAGTGTAGCCCGGCCAGCACACGCAGCGGCCGCTCTCGCAGCGCCCGCGCCCGCGACAGTCCCCGGGGCAGCTGCGCACCCCGCAGTCGTCGCCGCCGTAGCCGGGGTGGCACACGCACACGCCGGCCTCGCAGCGCCCGCGGCCGCGGCAGTCCCGAGGACAGCTCTTGGCGCCGCAATCGGGCCCGGTGTAGCCCGGCCAGCACACGCAGCGCCCGTCCTCGCAGCGCCCGCGCTGGCTGCAGTCTCCGGGGCAGCTGCGCACCCCGCAGTCGTCGCCGCTGTAGCCCGCGTCGCACAGGCACTCGCCGTCCTCGCAGCGCCCACGGCCGTGGCAGTCCCGCGGGCAGGTGCGCCTGCTGCAGTCGTCACCCGCGTAGCCGGGCCAGCACACGCAGCGGCCGTCCACGCAGCGCCCGCCCTCGCCGCAGTCCCACGGGCAGCTCCGCGAGCCGCAGTCGGCGCCCGTGTAGCCCGGCTCGCACACGCAGCGCCCGTCCTCGCAACGCCCCTTCTGGCTGCAGCCCCGAGGGCAGCTCCTCGCCCCGCAGTCGTCGCCCGTGTAGCCCGGGTTGCACACGCAGCGCCCATTTTCGCAGCGCCCCCTCTGGCTGCAGTCCCGGGGACAGCTCTTGACGCCGCAGTCGTCGCCCGTGTAGCCCGGGTTGCACACGCAGCGCCCGTCCTCGCAGCGCCCCTTCTGACTGCAGCCCCGCGGGCAGGCGCGCAGACTGCAGTCGGCGCCCGAGAAGCCCGGCCGACAGACGCACACGCCCTGCACGCAGCGCCCGCGACCATGACAGTCCCCGGGGCAGGAGGGCCAGCTGCAGCTCGGGCCTGTGTAACCAGGGAAGCACTCGCAGCGACCGCGGACACAGCGACCCTGGTCATTGCAGTCATCTGGGCAGGACGGCGACGAGGAGGGGGACACCGGGGCGTCGGTGGGGTCGGAGCAGGTGGGCCCACCCCAGCCCGGCTCGCAGGAGCAGGCGCAGCGGCTGAGGTCAAACACGCCGTGCAGGCTGCAGAGGCTGCGGGTGTCGGTCTGACCTGAAGTAAGAGAGGCTGGCTCAGTCTTTCTGGAGAACCAGGCAGTCAGTGGCTTCTAATCAGCGCCCCTCCAGCAGGGCAGCTCACTTTTACAAAGTCACCTTAATTTCCAGCTGTTCTTACTCGATTTAAGTGAACTCTCAGGGCCTAAATTTATGCTGGATGGGAAGGCAGGGCAAGGGGTGCAGCTAGTCAGGTGGCTCCTCTCTCAAATGTGTACCTTAAATTACACTTACCATCCACAGGGTAAGGAAGTGGTGTCTTTTTCTAATTTATACCCAAATCCATGAGGGATTAGTGATGCTCCACCCACATCCCCGACTTCTCCACTCACCTCTCTTTCAGCTGCCCTACTGTGGTCACCTGCTTACCTGTGCCAGCCTTGGCAGTGACAGGACAGCATCCCCCGGTGCACTGTTCTTTGAGTCCCTGCACCAGCTCCTCCAGGATCTCTAGACGGACCTTCAGGCTCTGCACCTCTGAGGCAGGGGCAGGGGGCTCAGTGCCTGGGGGGCAGCCACAGCCAGCTGAAGGGGGCAGGTTAATGCGGTGGGTGAACACCACCTGCTTCTCCCCTCCTTCCACAGTGTGCTCATAAAGCTGAGCAGAGGGGCTCCCCACTCCTGGCTCTGCTGTATGACCTCCTGGCTGGGGTGGGGGCCGAGGGCCTGGGCGCGTTATGTTGAACCTTGGAGAGAAGGGGCCTGCCCTGACAGTGCCCAGCAGCACCAGGAGGGCCAGGCTGGAGGTTAGGGAGCATGGGGTGGGCATCATTCAGGAGGCTGCAGAAAGAGAAGACACATGTGAGAGCAACTTCACAGAGGAGACAAGATAGACACCCCTCCCCACCCCACTCCACCCCCGAAGTCCCACTACCTGCAACTAATCTACCCAACACACAGGTATGTAAAAATCCACATTCAGCCCAGCCCTATCCGGGGATACTTTCATAGGCAGATTTTGCCTCAATTTCAATTTCTAGTGTCATTTGGCTACCTTGATTCCCTGTTTATTTTATTTTTTATTTCTTTATTGGGGGATTGTTTTACAGTCGACTGTAAATACAATAGTTTGTACATTTATAACATTTCTCATTTTTCCACACAATAATACAGCTCCCACTAGGTCCTCTGCCATCATGTTCCAGGACCTGAACTACCCCCCCCACACACACACACCCCAGAGTCTTTTCCTTTGGTGCAATACACCAACTCCAGTCCAGGTTCTGCTTACTGTTTTCTCTTCTGATCTTGTTTTTCAACTTCTGCCTGTGAATGAGATCATCCCATATTCATCTTTCTGTTTCTGATTTATTTCACTTAACATGATTCCTTCAAGCTCTATCCAAGATGGGCTGAAAATGGTGAAATCGCCATTTTACTCTGAAAATGTCCAACAGTTCTAGTTTATCTGTCTCTTCATTTAGCTCCCTTGTTTCTTGATTATTTTTTAAGAGATTTTATTTATTTATGAGAAAGATAGGAGGAGAAAGAAAGAACCAGACATCACTCTGGCACATGTGCTGCTGGGGATCAAACTTGGGACCTCATGCTTGAGAGTCCAAAGCTTTACCACTGTGCCACCTCCCGGACCACTCCCTCATTTCTTTATTGATTTTCTGCCTGGATGATCTGTCAAGTTGAGAGAGTAGGGTGCTGAAGTCCCCTACTATGACTGTGTTGCTGTTAATACATTGCTGTAGCTCTTTCAGTAGATGTTTGATGTATTTAAATGGCCTCTCCTTGGGTATAGATGTTGATAATCATTAAGTCCTCTTGAATGATCCTCTGAGCACTTAGTAATGTCCATCATTATCTTTTTAAATTTTATTTATTTTAAGAATTTAAAGTCTAGGTCAATCATGTCAGATATGAGCATAGCTGTTCCTTTCTTTCTTTCTTTCTTTTTTTTCCACTGGCTTGTATGGTAGTTATCCATATCCTTTCACTTTGAATCTGTGTTTGTCTTGTTGAGTTAGGTGGGATTCCTGCAGACAACATATGGCTGGGTTGTGTTTTCTGATCCATCTTCCTACTCTGTGCCTTTTAATAGGTGAATTCAGGCCATTGGCATTTATTGATATTATAGATTAAATATATTTTAATGCCATTCTTGTAGAGTTTATTAGGTTTATTGTAGTTTATTAGGGTGTTCTGATATATGGCATCTTTATAGTGATCTGATTGTTTATAGGAGAACTTCTTTCAGGGCAGGCTTGGTGATAGTTGATTCCCTCAACTGTTGCTTGTCTGAGAAGGTTTTGATGCCTCCATCTAGTCTGAATGACAGTCTAGCAGGATACAGTATTCTGGGTTGAAAGCCTTACTCATTGAGCACTCAATAGATACCTCGCCATTCTCTTCTGGCCTATAGTGTTTGTGTGGAGAAATCCGCTGCTAATCTTATGAGTTTTCCTCTGTAGATGACTCTTTGTTTTTCTTTCAGCCTTCAAGATTCTTTCCTTTTTTATATTTATTTATTTCCTTTTGTTGTCCTTGTTTTATTGTTTTAGTTATTATTATTGTTGTTATTGATGTTGTTGTTGGATAGGACAGAGAGAAATGGAGAGAGTAGGGGAAGACAGAGAGGGGGAGAGAAAGATAGACACCTGCAGACCTCCTTCACCACTTGTGAAGTGACTCCGTTGCAGGTGGGGGCTCGAACCAGGATCCTTACACTGGTCCTTGTGCTTTACACCACCTGTGCTTAACCCACTGCACTACTGCCTGACTCCCAAGATCCTTTCTTTATCCTTATTCCTTTTCATTCTAAATATGATGAGTCTTGGTGTCTTTAAGTCTGGGTTAATTCTGTTTGGGACCCTCTGGGCTTCTTGAACCTTTTTATGTCTTTTATGCTGTCTAGACTAGGGAAGTTTTCATCTATTATGTCCTGTAAAATGATTTCTTCCCCTCCCTCTTTTTCATCCTCTGGTAGGCCTATAATGTATATATTATTTCTTTTAAAGTCATCCATATGTCTCTGTTGTTGTTTTCAGTTTCTCAACCTCTTTTTGAGATCTCTTATTTCTTTCTTAGTTTTCTCTAATTTGTCCTCAATCTTGCTATTTCTGTTCTCAGCCTCATTTATTCTATTCTCTCTCCCCTCTTGTTTTCTATTGCTCAGCTATTTTGTTACCCTGTTCTGATACTGTATTAGCTTGTCCAGCTAGTTGTACTCTTAGCTCAGCTATTTCAGCTTTCAGCTCTCTAATTACCTTGAGATAGTACTTTCTTTCAGAAGCTCATTTTTTTGTTTCTGAATTTCTGATCATGATTCTTTCCAATTCTTTCCTCACTACTGTGACTAATTCCTTAATTAGTGTTTGGATGTTGATCTCATTCTTCTGTGCTTCTGCCTTTGATGGGCTTTTAGCTGTACTTTTGTCTTCGTTCATTTCTCTAATGTTTCTGCTTGGTTTAACCATTATTTTTTTTAATTTTTTTTTTATTTAAGAAAGGATTAATTAACAAAACCATAGGGTAGGAGGGGTACAACTCCACAGAATTCCCACCGCCCAATCTCCATATCCCACCCCCTCCCCAGTAGCTTTCCCATTCTCTATCCCTCTGGGAGCATGGACCCAGGGTCATTGAGGGTTGCAGAAGGTAGAAGGTCTGGCTTCTGTAATTGCTTCCCCGCTGAACATGGGCGTTGACTGGTCGGTCCATACTCCCAGTCTGCCTCTCTCTTTCCCTAGTAGGGTGGGGCTCTGGGGAAGCTGAGCTCCAGGACATATTGGTGGGGTCTTCAATCCAGGGAAGCCTGGCTAGCATCCTGATGGCATCTGGAACCTGGTGACTGAAAAGAGAGTTAACATACAAAGCCAAACAAATTGTTGAGCAATCATGGACCCAAAGCTTGGAATAGTGGAGAGGAAGTGTTAGGGAGGGTACTCACTGCAAACTCTAGTATACTTCTGCTTTCTTACTTTGGTGCCATACTCCAAACTCAGTCCATTTCTGCTTTGTGTTTCTACTTCTTTTTTTTTTACATGCATAACATTCCCCAGATTCCCATTTAACAATACAACCCCCACTATGTCATTCATCATTTTTCATGGACCTGTATTCTCCCCACCCACCCACCTACCCCAGAGTCTTTTACTTTGGTGTAATACTCCAATTCCATTTCAGGTTCGACTTGTGTTTTCTTTTCTAATCTTGTTTTTCAACTTTGGCCTGAGAGTGAGATCATCCCGTATTCATCCTTCTGTTTCTGACTTATTTCACTCAACATGATTTTTTCAAGGTCCATCCAAGATTGGCTGAAAACGGTGAAGTCACCATTTTTTACAGCTGAGTAGTATTCCATTGTGTATATATACCACAACTTGCTCAGCCACTCATCTGTTGTTGGACACCTGGGTTGCTTCCAGGTTTTGGCTATTACAAATTGTGCTGCCAAGAACATATGTGTACACAGATCTTTTTGGATCGATGTGTTGGGTTCCTTAGGATATATCCCCAGGAGGGGAATTGCAGGGTCATAGGGTAGGTCCATTTCTAGCCTTCTGATAGTTCTCCAGACTGTTCTCCACAGAGGTTGGACCAATTGACATTCCCACCAGCAGTGCAGGAGGGTTCCTTTGACCCCACACCCTCTCCAGCATTTGCTGCTGTTACCTTTTCTGATGTGTGACATTCTCACAGGAGTGAAGTGATATCTCATTGTTGTCTTGATTTGCATTTCTCTGACAATCAGAGACTTGGAGCATTTTTTCATGTGTTTCTCGGCCTTTTGGATTTCTTCTGTGGTGAATATTCTGTCCAAGTCCTCCCCCCATTTTTGGATGGGGTTATTTGTTGTCTTGTTGTTGAGTCTGGCAAGCTCTTTATATATGTTGGTTGTTAAACTCTTATCTGATATATGGCATGTAAAGATCTTCTCCCATTCTGTGAGGGGTCTCTTGATTTGGGTAGTGGTTTCTTTTGCTGTGAAGAAGCTTTTTAATTTGATGTAGTCCCATAGGTTTATACTTGCCTTAGTCTTCCTTGTAATTGGATTCGTTTCATTGAAAATGTCTTTAAAATTTATGCGGAAAAAAGTTCTGCCAATATTTTCCTCTAAGTATCTGATAGTTTCTGGTCTAACATCCAAGTCTTTGATCCACTTGGAATTTACTTTTGTATTTGGTGAAATACAGTGATTCAGTTTCATTCTTCTGCATGTTTCAACCCATTGTTTCCAACACCATTTGTTG
Organism: Erinaceus europaeus; assembly: GCF_950295315.1. Lineage (NCBI taxonomy): Eukaryota > Metazoa > Chordata > Mammalia > Eulipotyphla > Erinaceidae > Erinaceus > Erinaceus europaeus. The sequence continues at coordinate 55,278,809 of NC_080165.1, forward strand.
AAGAGACTCTGCTTTCCCCATATAATAGTCTGGGCCCCTTTGTCAAAGATTAGATGTCCATACGTGTGGGGCCTCATTTCTGGGCTCTCAATTCTATTCCACTGGTCAGTGCGTCTGTTCATGTTCCAGTACCAAGCAGTTTTGATGACAATGGCTGTATAATACAGTTTGAGATCTGGCAGTGTGATGCCTCCGGTTCTGTTCTTTTTTCTCAAGATTGTTTTGGCAATTCTAGGTCTTTTCTGGTTCCAGATAAACATTTGTAGCATTTTTTCTATTCTCCTAAAAAATGTGCTTGGGATCTTGATGGGGATAGCATTAAATTTGTAGATGGCTCTGGGTAATATCTTCATTTTGATGATGTTAATTCTTCCAACCCATGAACATGGAATATCTTTCCACTTCTTTGTGTCTTTTTCAATTTCTTTGAGTAGTGACTCATAATTTTCAGTATACAAGTCTTTCACTTCTTTGGTTAGGTTTACTCCTAGATATTTTATTGTTTTTGTTGCTATAGAAAAAGGAACTGATTTCTGGATTTCAATTTCTTCTAACTTAGTGTTTGCATAGAGGAATGCCACTGACTTTTGAATGTTAATTTTATAGCCTGACACATTACTGTATTGCCTGATGATTTCCAAAAGCTTCTTGCTGGATTCCTTAGGTTTTTCCATCTATACTATCATGTCATCTGCGAATAAGGAGAGTTTGACTTCTTCTCTTCCAATCTGTATGCCTTTAATTCCTTGCTCCTGCCTGATTGCTATGGCAAGAACTTCCAACACTATGTTGAATAGTAATGGTGATAGTGGGCAGCCCTGTCTAGTACCTGATCTGAGTGGAAATGCTTCCAGTGTGTCACCATTGAGTATGATGTTGGCTGTAGGTTTGCTATAGATAGACTCCACTATCTTCAGGAATTTTCCATCTATTCCCATTTTTTGTAGTGTTTTGATCATAAAGGAATGTTGTATTTTGTCAAAGGCTTTCTCTGCATCTATTGATATGACCATGTGGTTTTTGGTCTTGCTTTTGTTGATGTGGTGGATCACATTGATTGATTTACGTATATTAAACCAACCTTGCATGCCTGGGATAAACCCCACTTGGTCATGATGAACAGTCTTTTTGATATACTGCTGTATCTGGTTGGCTAGAATTTTGTTCAATATTTTCACATCTATGTTCATCAGAGATATTGGTCTGTAGTTTTCTTTTTTGGCTGTGTCCCTGTCTGCTTTTGGTATCAGGGTGATGTTGGCTTCATAGAAGCTGGCAGGGAGTATTCCAGTGTCTTCAATCTTCTGGAAGACTTTTAAAAGTAGAGGTATTAGTTCTTCTTTGAAAGTTTTGTAGAATTCATTTGTAAAACCATCTGGTCCAGGACTTTTATTTTTGGGAAGATTTTTGATAACTGTTTCAATTTCATTAGCTGTGATGGGCCTGTTCATGTTATCCACTTCCTCTTTACTTAGTTTTGGAAGTTGGTAGGTATCTAGGAAATCATTCATTTCTTCCAGGTTCTCTAGCTTGGTGGCATATAGTTGTTCATAGAAGCCTCGCATGATATGTTGAATTTCTGCAGTGTCTGTTGTGATTTCTCCTCTTTCATTTAGTATCCGATTTATTTGGGTCTTCTCCCTTTTTTGTTTTGTGAGTCTGGCTAAAGGTTTGTCGATTTTGTTTACTCTTTCAAAGAACCAACATTTACTTTCATTGATCTTTTGTATGGTTTTCCTATTCTCAATGTTATTTATTTCTGCCTTAACTTTAGTAATTTCTGTCCTTCTGGTTGCTTTAGGATTCCTTTGTTGTTCTTCTTCTAGGTCTTTGAGATGTGCAATCAGGCTGTTTAGTTGTGCCTTTTCTTGTTTCCTAATGTGTGCTTGTATAGCTATGAACTTCCCTCTTAGGACTGCTTTAGCTGTGTCCCAAATATTTTGATAGCTTGTGTCTTCATTTTCATTGAACTCTCGATACATTTTGATTTCTTCCTTGATTTCCTCTTTGACCCAGAAGTTGTTAAGAAGTGTACTGTTGAGCTTCCACATTTTGGGACTGTAACTAATCTTTTGTTGATTGTTAAGTGTTAGTTTAATTCCACTGTGGTCTGAGAAGATGCTTGGGATGATTTCAGTGCTCTTGAATAGGCTGATGCTGTCTTTGTGGCCTAACATATGGTCTATCCTTGGGAATGATCCATGTGGATTTGAGTAAAATGTGTATTCCAGTTTCTTGGGATGAATGACTCTGAAAATGTCCAATAGTTCTAGTTTATCTATCTCTTCATTTAGCTCCCTTATGTCTTTACTGATTTTCTTCCTGGATGATCTGTCAAGTTGAGATAGTGGGGTGTTGAAGTCCCCAACTATGATTGTGTTACTGTTAATATATTGCTGTAGCTCTTTCAGTAGAAGTTTGATGTATTTAGATGGCTTCTCATTGGGTGCATAGATATTAATAATTGTTAAGTCCTCTTGATTGACTGATCCTCTGAGCATTAAGTAGTGTCCATTCCTATCTTTTTTAATCTTATCTATTTTAAAGTCTATCATGTCAGATATGAGAATAGCTGCTCCTGCCCTTTTTTGTGGGCCATTGGCTTGAATGATATTTTTCCATCCTTTCACTTTAAGTCTGTGTTTGTCTTGTTGCGTTAGGTGAGTTTCCTGTAGACAACATATTGTTGGGTTGTGTTTTCTGATCCATCTTCCTACTCTGTGTCTTTAAATAGGTGAATTCAGGCCATTGACATTTATTGATATCAAAGATTGAAGATATTTTAACGCCATTCTTGTAGAGTTTTAGAGTGTTTTGATATATGTCCTATTTGTGGTGGTCTGCTTGTTTATAGGAGACCTTTCAGAACTTCTTTCAGGGCAGGCTTGGTGATGGTTGCTTCCTTCGACTGTTGCTTGTCTGAGAAGGTTTTGATGCTTCCATCTAGTCTGAATGACAATCTAGCAGGATATAGTATTCTTGGCTGAAAGCCTTTCTCATTGAGCACTCGATAGATATCTTGCCATTCTCTTCTGGCCTGTAGTGTTTGTATGGAGAAGTCTGCTGCTAATCTTATGGGTTTTCCTTTGTAGGTGACTCTTTGTTTTTCTCTTGCAGCCTTGAGGATCCTTTCTTTATCCTTATTCCTTTCCATTCTAAGTATGACATGTCTTGGTGTCTTTAGGTCTGGGTTAATTCTGTTTGGGACCCTCTGGGCTTCTTGAATATTTATGTCTTTGGTGTTGTCTAGACTAGAGAAATTTTCAGCTATTATGGCCTGGAGAATGCTTTCTTCCTCTCCTTCTCTTTCTTCCTCTGGTAAGCCAATAATGCGTATATTGTTTCTTTTGAAGTCATCCCATAGGACTCTGTTGTTGTTTTCAGCATCTCTTAATCTCTTTTTGAGATCTCTTACTTCTTTTTTAGTTGTCTCTAATTCATCCTCAATCTTGCTAATTCTTTCTTCAGCCTCATTGATTCTATTCTCTCTGCCCCTACTGCTTTCTGGAGTTCATCTATTTTGTTGCCCTGCTCTGATACTGTTTTAGCTTGTTCAGCTAGTTGCCTTCTTAGCTCAGAGATTTCAGCTTTCAGCTCTCTAATAACCATGAGATTATTAGAATTTTCTTCCATATTCTCATTTGTTGTTCCTGCATTTCTGATTACAATTTTTTCAAATTCTTTACTCACTCCTGTTATTATTTCCTTAGCTAATGTTTGGATGTTGAACTCGTTGTTTTGTGCTTCACCCTCTGGAGGACTTTTAGCTGGACTCTTGTCCTGGTTCGAGTCTCCAATATTTTTTCTTGTTGTTTTAACCATTTTATATATTATGTTATGAGTTCCCTTTATCAGTACTTTTCAAATTATTGATCACTATTGCCTGGATTGACTTGTGTCTAAGTAATTTAATTAAAGGGTTTACCGTGGTGGAAGTTAACAGTTTTTTTTCAGTCCCTGAGTTGGAGCTCAGTGGTGTAAAAGCCTCTTTTTTTTCTTCCCTGAGGCTATGGGTGCCTGAGGGCTTTTAAACTGTCAATAGGCTTCTTCGCTTAATCACTGACTCCTGACCAAGAGATAAAGCAGGGTGTGGCAGAGATAATCCAATGGTTATGCAAAGAGACTTTCACAGCCCCTCAGCTATGCCAAGGAGGTATAGGTCTTCTCCTGAGTTTCCCGGTTAGATCTCTGTACCCTGGTGTCCCTCCCTGTTACTGCTCCAGATTCTGAGGGTAGTAGCAATGGAGACTCAGTGCTGCACTTCGTGAGTCTCTGGGGAGTCCTTTCCTCCCTTCAGCTGTCCCCTTGTTGTGGAGCAGACTGGAGGTGGTGTCTCCACTGATAAACTGCTGAATGTTAGCAGTCACTTAATCTCTCCTTAGGCCCCTCTCTCCTCTCTGTCACCAGCCACGCGTGTTTGTACTCACGGATGATTTACTGGGTTCCTGTGGTTATTCTAGTCCTGTCTTGTTTCGGTCCGGTGGTCTCCTTTGGTATTCCTAGTTGATCCGGAAGAGGAGAGGAGAGGAGAGAAAGCGATCTGCTGCTCGTAGCTCCGCCTCCGGAAGTCCTCTCGGTTTAACCATTATTATAGTGTGTTATGAGGTTCTTCTCTCAGTACTTTTCAGTCTACTGATCACTCTTGCCTGGATTGACTTGTGTCTAAGTAAGGTACTTCCCATGTTTTTTCATTGCTCCACTCACACTGATTCTCCTTTTCCTCCACAGACACTACAAGCTTACATTAGTTCAAAGGCCTTTGCACTGTGTGTGTGTCCAAGGAGCTCTTCACTCTACTCTTGAAGGCAAGAGCCCTTTGTTATTTAGATCTTAACTTACAGGTCACCCATACTCAGAAGCCTGAGTAGTCAGAGCAATCTTCCATTACTCCCTATCATTACACCCTGGCTGTGGTCTTCATGGCATTTATTGCTGCCCCAAACATGTTTTTGTTATCTTCCTCCCAGGACTAGGCTGGGAGTTCCATGAAAACATGGATTTCATCTGTTCTGGCACTTCTGTATGGCAGTGCCTGGCACTTAGGAACTACATAACACATTCATGGTGAGTGGGTTACAGATGAATATCTAAGGCTAGTTTTTCAGTTGCCTAGATCTCAGCTCCAAATGCCTTTTCAAGCACCTTAAGGTATGAATTACAGGGGCTGGTCAGTGGCATACCCAACTGAGTGCACATGTTACCATGTGCAAGATTCAAATCCCTGTTCCTCACTGGCAGGCAGGAAGTTTCATCAAGTGATAAAGCAGGGCTGCAGGTGTCTCTCTGTGTCTCTCCTTCTCTATTTTGCCCTCCCCTCTCAAATTTCTCTGTCCTATCAGAAATTAAGAAGAAGTAAAAAAAGAAAGAAAAAGAAAAATGGCCTCTAAGAGTGGTGGATTCATACTACAGGCACAGAGTCCCAGCAAATAACCCTGTGATAATAATAATAACAACAATAATATTGTATAAATTATGTTCTCCCTGCCTCTGTCTTTCTCTTGTGCCGGGCTAGCATGGGGGTGCCTCTTCCTGGGTGCGTACTCTCTGGGTTGGAGAGAACACGACCAGAACCAGATTGGGCTGCTATTCACACAGTTATGTGAGAGAGATGACTCAGGAACAGAGTTTGTGATTGTGAGGCTATTCAATTCTTCATTGATGAGAGAGCCCAGGCTTTTAAAAGTCAGACCCAGAAGTGGCAAGTCAGAAATGGAAATGGGTAGGAAAGGGGCAAAGAAAGGCAAAAGGGGCTGGGAAAGGTAGGAACTTCCTTAGCAACTATTGCGAGGGTTTAACTGGTAGGATTAATAATACCCTTCAGGCAGGGAGGGTCTTAAGGGTAGAAAGAAGATAGATCAAAGGAATGGAATGGGTGGGGATCTTTCAGGCAAAACAATGATTATGCAGATAATAAGGGAGCAGGCCATAGTATCAGGAATGCAGGGTGCTTTGTGAGGCAGGGAGTCTGATAAGATGAGGCAAATCTTGGGGGGCTTTGTCCCTCATTGCTTGACCTCTCAGTAGAGAGAGAGAGACTGACAGGATGGATGTCCCCTCAAGTCAAGCCTTGCCAAGCTCAGCCACATCCTCACAATTTTCTGACATCTCCCCCTTTCTTTTTATCTAATGGCCATATTTAAATGGGTCAATGTCTGTAAAAGACTCCATTTCTATCAGAGGAATAGCAGTGTAGGGGTGAACAGAAACCTTTTGGGCAGAAACCTGAATGATATCGTGCAGGCGTTTTTAAAAGAACTGGAATAAGACAGGAAGCAATAATTAAGAGTAGCAAGGGCCAGTGTGAGGCTGAGGGGAGGCCTGGTGGGCCAAGGAGGCTGCCTGATAGCCAGAGGAGTGGGGGCCTGATAGGCCAAGAGGGGTGATCTGGCGCTGCAGGGTCCTGAGACAGCTGGCTACAAAGTCCATGGACTGCTACAGTCAGTCCTTGAGAAGTCCAGCAGTGTAAAGGGAGTGTCCAAGAGCTCCACCAGCAAGTCCAATAGAAGTGGCAGTCAAATGCCAACGATCAGGGGAAAAGACACCGCACATCTTATTTTGCTTTTCTTTTTATCTTTTTTTTTTTAACTTTTTTTCTTTTTTTTCTTTTTTTTATATTTATTTTATTTATTTATTCCCTTTTGTTGCCCTTGTTGTTTTATTGTTGTAGTTATTATTGTTGTTGTTGTTGTTGGATAGGACAGAGAGAAATGGAGAGAGGGAGGGGAAGACAGAGAGGAGGAGAGAAAGATAGACACCTGCAGACCTGCTTCACCGCCTGTGAAGTGACTCCCCTGCAGGTGGGGAGCTGGGGTTCGAACCGGGATCCTTATGCCGGTCCTTGTGCTTTGCGCCACCTGCGCTTAGCCCGCTGCACTACAGCCCGACTCCCGGAATTTTGCTTTTCTATAGAGAGTGAGCTGAAACTGCCAAAAGGTGACAGGTGAAGCAGAAGCAGGAAGGGCAGACAGTGATGGGCGAGAGAAGGGCAGTAGGAAAGTTTTGTCCTTGGACTCTGTGAATCAGGTTCTTCAGATTGTGCCAGGTCACATCATGGGTTTTGGGGGGCATTGTAGTCGTGACATCTTGTGGGCAGTGTCAGAGGGCAGGGGTCCAGATGGTTTCAGGTATTCCTGTGAAAGAAACACATGCAAAGCCGCTTCCCATGGTTAGCAGGGGGTCTGATTCTTTTCCAAAGGCCATCAAGGGGGTCCTTCTATCTAACCTTGAGGGCTAGAAGGGAGGGCAGTGTCTGCCAATGGAGAATGATTGGGGGCTGGTTCGAATTTTTATAAATATTAAAAGAGGTTTAATGTAGTTAGTGCCTTAGCCAACTGAATATTGGGGGGATGTAGCCCCTTTTTTCTTTATTTAATTGGGCCTTAAGTGTTTGGTGGGCCTACTCAACAATAGTTTGTCCTTGGGGGTTGTAAGGATGTCTGTAGTGTGGGTAATGTTTTTAAAGGGAACAAAAGTCTTTAAATTGTTGGCTGGTAAAGGCAGGCCTATAGTGGCAAAACACTCTTGTTATCACTAGGGCTTCACTACTTCAGACTGGCTTCTTTCAGAAAGAGGAAAAGAAAGATATAAAGGAAGAAAGGATGGAAGGAAGAAAGAAAAAGAAAGAAAGAAAGAAAGAAAGAGGAAGAAAGAGAAAGAAAGAAAGAAAGAAAGAAAGAAAGAAAGAAAGAAAGAAAGAAAGAAAGAAAGGAAACAGTATCAAAGTTTCCTCCAGTGTGGTGATGGCCTGACTAAGACCTGGATTGCTGCATAGCAATGCAGATGTACTATGCAAGTGCTGCTCTCTCTCTTTCTCTTTCTCTACTTCAGCTACTCAGTTTCAACATGTTCCTTCCCATCAACTGTAATATAAGCTCAGATTTGCCCTGTAAAACACACACACACACACACCAGCAGGCTGGATACTCACCCAATACAGCACATACATTTCCCTATGCAAAGGACTCAGGTACCTACTTGCAGAGAGAAAGTGTCACAGTGGAGAAGCAATACTGAAAGTGTGTCGTGTGTGTGTGTGTGTGTGTGTGTGTGTGTGTGTGTGTGTGTGTGTGTGTGTGTGTGTCTTATCCTCTATCAAAAACTAATGAATAACTAAAAATTCAAAAACACAGTCTTCTTCCTCAGGACAAGACTTACATTGCCAAATAAAAAATTTATTGTGGGGGGCTGGTGAAATAGATCATTTAGATAGTGTGCTGCTTTGCCATGTGCACGACCCAGGCCTCCACTGCAAGAAAGGAGGCTTTGGTGTACTGTGGTCTTTCATTCTCTACTTCTGCCTCTCTTGCCTCTATGTCTCTATAAAAAAATTATTGTGGGACCTGGTGGTGGTGCACTCAGTAGAGTGCATTTGTTACCATGCATGAGGACCCACCTGTAGGGTGGAAGCTTCATGAGTGGTAGAACAGTGCTACAGGTGTATATCTTTCTTCTTTCTATCCTCCCTCTTAATTTCTCTCAGTTTTTATTTAAAAAGAAGGCGAAGAAGGAAGAGGAGGAGGAGGAAAAAACTGGGAAAAGGTAAAAGGATAGCCAGAACAGAAGAGGGTTCAGAAACAGACCCATAAACATATAATAAAGGTGTGACAGTAATTAAGAAATAAGTACCCTCCTCACCTACTTCCTATTTCACTTCCCGCAATCACTCCAAAGCTAACTTTGTCAGATAAAGTAAGGACTATAAAAGCTGGATAAGGGCAAGAAACTGGCATACTTTAATGATGACTTTTTGGTCACTCACTACCAGGCCACTCCACCACCTGGGGCCCTAGTCAGAGAGTCCTGGAATTCCCACACAAATATGATGGGCCGAGACCTCTTAACAGATCCCTCTTGCCATGGTCACTGGTCATCTCCATCAGGAACAACATAATAGACTCCTTTATGGGCCCCTATAGGACTTTACCCTCAATGTGGATCAACAACTGTAGGGAATGTTCTATTCTCTGAAGGGAGGTTGGATAACATACTCTACCTACTACCCAAGGTAGATGGGTCCTGAAATTAGTGCAGCCTGGAATGTTCCTAGCCATGACCACAGAATGTGAGCTCAGACCTACAAGGATGCAGAGGTTACATAGGCTCCTGTGATGAATATGGGCCCCAGATCAAATCAGTGGGGTTTACAGTTAACAATATTTATATACTTTCCACATATTTGAGAGCTACTTTCTTCCCTGGTCCAGCTTTCTAGCTGTTTTTCTAACTATGAAACAATCTCCCCCAGACAATAACTTGGGTCGACCTGCATGTTAGCTGTCAGACTCAGGCAAAAACTAGTAAAGTCAGGAGTCGGGCGGTAGCACAGCGGGCTAAGCACAGGTGGCACAAAGTGCAAGGACTGACGTAAGGATCCCGGTTCAAGCCCCTGGCTCCCCACCTGCAGGGGAGTCACTTCACAGGCAGGTCTGCAGGTGTCTGTCTTTCTCTCCCCCTCTCTGTCTTCCCCTCCTCTCTCCATTTCTCTCTGTCCTAAGAACAATAGCAGTAACAACAACAATAATAACTACAACAATAAAACAACAAAAGGGAATAAATAAATAAAATATTTAAAAAAAACTAGTAGAGTCATGGGCCCCTTGGAATATACCTAAAATAGACCTACTAGCTTTTTCCAAAATGAAGAAGCCCAAACCTTCATCTGCAATATTCTTGCCTTTAGGTTCATGAATAGTCAACAATTTGTTCTGTTTTGGATCTTAATTCTTTTTTTAGCCATGAGGTTTCAGATGCTACTATGATACCAACCTGACTTCCCTGGGCAGAGGACCCCCATGTGTCTTAGAGCCCTGCCTCCCTGGATCCCTGCCCCACTAGGGAAAGAGAGAGAGAGGCTGGAAGTATGGATCGACCTGCCAACATCCATGTTTATTGGGGAAGCAATTACAGAAGCCAGACCTTCTCCTTCTGCACCCCATAATGATCCTGGATCCATACTATCAGAAGGATAAAGAATAGGAAAACTTTCAAGGGAGGGGATGGGATAGGGAGTTCTGGTGGTGGGAACTGTGTGGAACTGTACTCCACTTACCCTATGGTCTTGAGATAGTGCTGTGTCAAGTAGAGATACACACATTAAAAAAAAAAAATCTGTCTTATGGTCCAGGTGATGGACTTGCAAATGGGTAATCCTGAGTTTGATCCTAGGTACCACACTTACTAGAGTGATTCTCTGGTTCTCTCCCTCTTCCACCCTTCCTGTTAATAAATAAACAAGTCCTTAAGATCTCTCCATCTTGTATCCAAATACAGAAATCAATTTGAAATTAATCTAGTGGGCCTAATTCTGAAAGGAACAGCAATACTTTTTGAGAACAATGCCTTTTTGTTTAGTCATCAGGGGTTCACTGCTTCAAGTTGACTTTTTTAGATAAAGACAAATAGAGAGAGAGAGAGAGAGGCCATAGCGCCAAAGCTTCCTCCTCTGCAGTGGGGGCCTGGCTTTAATCTGGGTTGTATGGATGACAAAGAAGGTGCACTATCAAGTGAGCTATTTTTCTAGCCTTCAGAACATTGTCTTACAGAATAAAATATAGATGAGAATCCTTATGACCTTGGAGTAAGCAGAGATCTCTTAAAATCTAATGACACAAAATTTAACAATAAAATAATTCACATTAAGTGTTTTTAATTGTAAAAAGAGATAGGGGCCAGAGAAATAACTCAATGTGTTAGAGCACCGAATTTGCAAGCCTGAGGCTCCAGAGGTCCCAAGTTCAATCGCCAGCACCACCATAAGCCAGAGCTGAGCAGCACTTTGGTGTTCCCCTCATAAAAATAAATAAATTTTTAAAAAGAGGTTGGTACATGGGCCTCATTAAAGTTGATAATTTCAGATTATCAAAAGACATCATTTGGCTCACTTAGTTGAATGTGCATGTTGCCATGCACAAAGACCCAGTTCAAGCCCTCTGCAGGGCAAGTTTCATGAGCAATGAAGCAGTGCTGCAGGTGTCTCTCTCTCTTTCTCTGTACTCGCCTGCCCTCTTGATTGTTCTGTCTCTAACAAGTAAAAATTTTTTAAAGAATAGAATATATAAAAAGAACCAATATATATGAAAATATGTATAACCACTAGTAGTTAAGAAAATGTAAATTGTGGTCTGGGAGGTGGTGTAGTGGATAAGGGATTGAACTCTTAAGCATGAGGTCCTGAGTTCAATTCCCAGCAGCACATGTACATGACTGATGTCTGGTTCTTTCTCTCCTCTTATCTTTCTCATTAATAAATACATTTAAAAAAGAAAATGCAAATTAAAACCACAATGAGATACTACCAAATATTCACCCAAATAATCAAAATTATAAGGCTTTACTGGAAAGAATGTGAGGCAACTGGAATTCTCATCTATTGTAAACGGAAGCACAAATTAGTGCAGTATTTTGGAAAACTATTTGACAGTGTGAGCTGATGTATATAATGTATTACATGGCAATTCAACTTTTTTTTTTTAGTAAATATTCATGAGGAATGACTATTCTCCAAAAGACATGTACAAGAATGTTTGTTAGAGTTATTCATATTGGCTGTGTTCAAAGGCCTGGCTCAGAATGAATCAATCAATCAATTAGTCTCAGAGCATTGTTGACAACATCATCAATTTTAGATCATTTTTGTATTTGTGTGATTTGGCAGCCAATGAAAAAAAGACACCATTGGAGGTGGGGCTATAGAGCAGCAGCAGCTGTGTTTCTCTCTGTGTTTCTCCTCTCCCAGGTAAACTAGGAATACCAAAGGAGACCACTTGGGACTGCAACAAGACAGGATTGGAGTGACTTCAGGAATCCAACAAATCACCAGTGAGTGCAAACACATGTGACTCATAGAGAGGAGCCTAGGGAGAGATTAAGTGGCTGGTAACAGTCTGACAGTTTACCAGTTGAGACACCACCTCCAGTCTGTCTCATCAACAAAAAGATGGCTGAAGGGAGGAAAGGACTCCCCTAAGACTCACCAAATGCAACTGTGAGTCTCCATTGTTACTGCCCTCGGAGTCTGGAGCAGTGGTGGGGGGAGGCCTTGTGCTGACACCAGGGGACAGCGAACTAAAAAGGATAATCAGGAGAAGGTCTATACCTCAGTGGCCTAGCGGTGGGGCTGTGAGAGTCTCTTTGCATAACCACTGGATTACTCTGCTACCCTCTGATTTATCTCTTGGTCAGGAGTCAGTGATTAAGCTAAGAAGCCTACTTACAGTTTAAAAGTCCTCAGGCTCCCATAGCCTACAAGGAAGATAAAGAACAAAAGAGGCTTTTAAGCCACTGTGCTCCAACTCAGGGATTAAAATAATATTGAAACAACTGTCAATTTCCACAACTGTGAACCCTTTAAGTACCTTACTTACACCCAAGTCAGTCCAGGCAAGAGTGATCAGTAATTTGAAAAGTACTGAGAGGGACCTCATAACATACTATGTAAAATGGTTAAACCAACAAGAAGAAATATTGGAGAAATGAACCAGGACAAGGGTCTAGCTAAAAGCCCCCAAAGGTTGAAGCACAAAATAATGAGGTCAACATCCAAACACTAGTTAAGGAAATAATCACAGGAGTGAGTAAGGAATTTGAAAGAATTATCATCAGAAATGCAGAAACAACAAATGAGACACTGGAAGAAAACACTAATTATCTCAAGGTTATTAGAGAGCTGAAAGCTGAAATACCTGAGCTAAGAACACAACTAGATGAACAAGCTAAAACTGTATCAGAACAGGGAAACAAAATAGATGAACTCCAGAAAACAGTAGAGGGGAGGGAGAATAGAGTAAATGCAGCTGAAGATAGAATTAGCAAGATCGAGAATGAATTAGAGACAACTAAAAAAGAAGTAAGAGATCTCAAAAGAGATTAAGAGATGCTGAAAACAACAACAGAGACCTATGGGATGACTTCAAAAGAAATAATATACGGATTATTGGCTTACCAGAGGAAGAAAGAGAGGGAGGGGAAGAAAGCATCCTGCAGGACATAATCGCTGAGAACTTCTCTAGTCTAGACAGCATAAAAGACATAAAGGTTCAAGAAGCCCAGAGGGTCCCAAACAAAATTAACCCAGATTTAAAGACACCAAAACACATCATATTTAGAATGGAAAGGAATAAGGATAAATCCTGAAGGCTGCAAGAGAAAAACAAAGAGTCACCTACAGAGGAAAACCCATTAAGATTAGCAGCAGACTTTTCCACACAAACGCTACAGGCCAGAAGAGAATGGCAGGGTATCTATCGAGTGCTCAATGAGAAAGGCTTTCAACCAAGAATACTGTATCCTGCTAGATTGTCATTCAGACTATATGGAGGCACAATAACCTTCTCAGACAAGCAGCAGTTGAAGGAAACAACTATCACCAAGCCTGCCCTGAAAGAAGTTCTGAAAGTTCTCCTATGGTGACCACCATAAATAGGCCATCTATCAGAACACTCAAAAACTCTATAAGAATGACATTAAAATATCTTCAGTCTTTGATATCAGTAAATCTCAATGTCCTGAATTCACCTATTAAAAGGCACAGAGTAGGAAGATGGATTAGAAACACAACCCAACAATATGCTGTCTACAGGAAACTCACCTAACTCAAGACAAACACAGATTCAAAGTGAAAGGATAGAAAACTATCATACAAGCCAATAGCCCACAAAAAGGGCAGGAACAGCTATTCTCATATCTGACATGATAGACTTTAAAATTAATAAAATTGTAAAAGATAGAGATGGACATTACTTAATGCTCAGTGGATCAGTCAATCAAGAGAACTTAACAATTATTAACATATATGCACCCAATGAGAAGCCATCTAAATACATAAAACATCTACTGAAAGAGCTACAGCAATATATTAACAGCAACACAGTCATAGTAGTTCAACACCCAACTCTCTAAACTTGACAGATCATCCAGGCAGAAAATCAATAAAGACATAAGGGAGCTAAATGAAGAGATAAACTAGAACTATTGGACATTTTCAGAGTCATTCATCCCAAGAAAATGGAAAACACATTCTACTCAGGTCCACATGGGTCATTCTCAAGGATAGACCATATGTTGGGCCACAAAGACAGCATCAGCAAATTCAAGAGCATTGAAACCATCCCAAGCATCTTCTCAGACAACAATGGAATTAAACTAACACTTAACAATCAACAAAAGATTAGTTTTTCAACAGTACACTCCTTAACAACTACTGGGTCAAAGAGGAAATAAAAGAAGAAATCAAAATGTTTTGACAGTTCAATGAAAATGAAGACATAAGCTATCAAAATATTTGGGACACAGCTAAGGCAGGACTGAGAGGGAAGTTCATGGGCATACAAGCACACATTAGGAAACAAGAAAAAGCACAAATAAACAGCCTGATTGCACATCTTAAAGACCTAGAAGAAGAAGAACAAAGGAACCCTAAAGCAACCAGAATACAGAAATCACTAAAGTTAGGGCAGAAATCAATAATATTGAAAATAAGAAAACCATACAAAACATCAGTGAAAGTAAATGTTTTGTTCACTTCGAAAGAGTGAACAAAATCGACAAACCTTTAGCCACACTCACAAAACAAAAAAGGGAGAAGACTCAAATAAATCGGATCATAAATGAGAGAGGAGATATCACAACAGACACCGCAGAAATCCAGCATATCATGCAAGACTTCTATGAACAACTATATGCCGCCAAGAGAAGAGAAGAAGTCAAACTCTCCCTATTTGCAGATGACATGATTGTATACATGGAAAAACCTAAGGAACCTAGCAAGGAGCTTTTGGAAATCATCAGGCAATACAGTAAGGTGTCAGACTACAAAATTAACATTCAAAAGTCAGTGGCATTCCTCTATGCAAACACTAAGTTAGAAGAAGATGAAACCCAGAAATCAATTCCTTTTACTTTTACTTTTACTATAGGAACAAAAACAATAAAATATCTAGAAGTAAATCTAACCAAAGAAGTGAAAGACTTGTATACTGAAAATTATGAGTCACTACTCAAAGAAATTGAAAAAGACACAAAGAAGTGGAAAGATATTCCATATTCATGGGTTGGAAGAGTTAACATCATTAAAAAGAATATACTAGGGGCCGGGTGGTGGCGCACCTGGTTGAGCGACATGTCACAGTGCGAAAGGACCCGGATTCTAGCCCTTAGCCCCCACCTGCAGGGGGAAAGCTTTGCGAGTGGTGAAACAGGGCTGCAGGTATCTCTCTATCTATCCCCTCCTTCCCTCTCAATTTCTGGCTGTTTCTATCCAATAAAGATAATAATAATAATAAAAAGAATATACTACCCAGAGCCATCTACAAATTTAATGCTATTCCCATCAAAATCCCAACCACATTTTTAGGAGAATAGAATAAATGCTACAGATGTTTATCTGGAACCAGAAAAGACCTAGAATTGCCAAAACAATCTTGAGAAGAAAGAATAGAACAGGAGGCATCACACTCTCAGATCTCAAATTGTATTATAGGGCCATTGTCATCAAAACTGCTTGGTACTAGAATATGAATAGACACACTGACCAGTGGAATAGAATTGAGAGCCCAGAAGTAAGCCCCCACACCTATGGACACATAATCTTTGACAAAGGTGCCCAGACTATTAAATGGGGAATGCAGAGTCTCTTCAACAAATGGTGTTGGAAACAATGGGTTGAAACATGCAGAAGAATGAAACTGAACCACTATATTTCACCAAACACATAAGCAAATTCCAAGTAGATCAAGGACTTGGATGTTAGACCAGAAACTATCAGATACTTAGAGGAAAATATTGGCAGAACTCTTTTCCACATAAATTTTAAAGACATTTTCAATCAAATGAATCCAACTACAAAGAAGACTAAGGCAAGCATAAACCTATGGGACTACATCAAATTAAAAAGCTTCTGTACAGCAAAAGAAACCACTACCCAAACCAAGAGACCCCTCACAAAATGGGAGAAGATCTTTACATGCCATACATCAGACAAGAGACTAATAACCAAAATATATAAAGAGCTTGCCAAACTCAACCACAAGAAAACAAATGAGCCCACCCAAAAATGGGGAGAAGACATGGACAGAATATTCACCACAGAAGAGATCCAAAAGGCTGAGAAACACATGAAAAAATGCTCCAAGTCTTTGATTATCAGAGAAATGCCAATTAAGACAACAATGAGATACCACTTCACTGGGAGTCAGGCGGTAGGTAGCACAGGGGGTTATGTGCACATGGTGAGATACCACTTCACTCCTGTGAGAATGTCACACATCAGAAAAGGTAGCAGCAGCAAATGCTGGAGAGGTTGTGGGGTCTAAAGAACCCTCCTGCACTGCTGGTGGGAATGTCAATTGGTCCAACCTCTGTGGAGAACAGTCTGGAGAACTCTCAGGTTAGAAATGGACCTACCCTATGATCCTGCAGTTCCTCTCCTGAGGATATATCCTAAGGAACCCAGCACACCCATCCAAAAAGATCTGTGTACACATATGTTCTTAGCAGCACAATTTGTAGTAGCCAAAACCTGGAAGCAACCCAGGTGTCCAACAACAGATGAGTGGCTGAGCAAGTTGTGGTATATATATACACAATGGAATACTACTCAGCTATAAAAAATAGTGACTTCACCATTTTCAGCCGATCTTGGATGGACCTTGAAAAATTCATGTTAAGTGAAAGAAGTCAGAAGCAGAAGGATGACTATGGGATGATCTCACAGGCAGAACTTGAAAAAGATTAGAAGAGAAAACACAAGTAGAACCTGAACTAGAGCTGATGTATTGTACCAAAGTAAAAGACTCTTGGAGTGGGTAGGGGGGAGAATACAGGTCCAAAAGGGACGGTTGTATTGTTATATGGAAAACTGGGAAATGTTATGCATTTACAAACCATTGTATTAACTATCAAATGTAAAACATTAATTCCCAATAAAGAAATTTAAAAAAAACAGACAAATGTAAAAAAAAAAATAGAAAGAAAGAAAGAAAGAAAGAAAGAGACACCATTAAGGCAGTCAGGGGGTGGCACACCTAGTGAAGCACATATGTTACAGTGCACAAAGACTCAGGCTCAAGGCCATAGTCTCTCTACCTGCAGGGGAGAAGCTTCACAAACAGTGAAACAGTGTTGCAGGAATCTCTCTTGCTCTCTCATTCCCTCCCTGTCTCTCCTTTGCATCTCAATTTCTGTCTTTATACAAAACAAATAAATCAATAAACACATTTTTAAAAAGAAAATTAACTTTAAGAAAAGACACCATTAATAGAGTACAAAGCAAGTTATAGTGGCCTAGAAGGTGATATGGCGAGTACCATGCTATTTTTATTTATTTGTTTATTTATTTACCTCTAGGGTTATTGCTGGGGCTCGGTGCTTGCACCACGAATCCAGCACTCCTGGAGGCCATTTTCTTCCCCCCTTTTGTTGCCCTTGTTGTTTATCAGTGTTGTTACTATTATTGTTGTTGTTGTTGTTGGATAGGACAGAGTGAAATCAAGAGGGGAGGGGAAGATAGAGAGGGGGAGAGAAAGATAGACACCTGCAGACCTGCTTCACCTCCTGTGAAGCGACTCCCCTGCAGGTGGGGAGCTGGGGCTCGAACCGGGATCCTTACGCAGGTCTTTGCGCTTTGCCCCATGAGCGCTTAACCCGCTGCGCTACCACCCAGCCCCCTATTTATTTATTTTTTACCAGAGCACTGCTCAGCCCTGGCTTATGTGGTGCAGGGGATTGAACCTGGGACTTTGGAGCCTCAGGCATAAGAGCCTCTTTACATAACCATTATGCTTTTTACCCCCACCTCTTTCTCCTCTCTCTGTGTGTGCACATACATATTCACAGAGAAAGAGAGAGAGAGAGAATAATGAGATTTTTGAACACTTGAGATGTAACTACAGTGACTGAGGACTTGAATTTTATTCAGTATTTTTTTAAAGCTCCTTGGGTGATTATGCAATGCAGGCAGAGTTGAAACTTACTTTTCTAATCACTGAGCTACAAGTCTTTATCCAGACCCATGACTTCAATTTCCAGAAAATACCCTACTTTAAAAAGACATCTCAGTCGGTCATTTCCTCTTACTTGCAGGCAATACATTTAACTTCCCACTTGACTCCTCCCTATTGGGCACCCCAAATTCAGCATTCTGGACCTGAGCTCATGATCCTATTTCCTATTCCCCATCCCTTCTCAGCATTCTTTATGACAGCCTATGACCCCACTATTCATTTAGCTTTACAATCTAGAAACCTAACGGCCCATTCAGTGCCACTGTTTCATTATATTTACCAATTATTTTAAATAAATACTTCTTCAGTTTGCTGATTTCTCTTCTGCTTACTGCCATAGTCCAAAATACCATTCATCATTCACCACGTGCTTCACAGCTGCATTTGCCTCCTAACTTGTTTCTCTGCTTCTAGTTGTACCCTTTACAATCCCACAGAGACAACTTGGTTGCTCCTCTTCTCCAAAAATCCTGAAGTGTCTCCCTTCTGAATTTTCTCTGAACATGGACCAATAATCCTGTGCCAAGTGGCTTCTGCTGGCCTCTCCCGCCTCAACTCCCACAGAGTTTCCCTTCTGTTCTCCACTCCATCCAACTAGACTGAAGCTCCTCATGCTCTTTCCCACCTTAGACCTCAGTATATGATATTTTCTTTTGGTTTTTTCACCCTTAACCCCATATCATTTTCTCTGCAGGGTTTCCTGTCCAGGTCAGATTCTCCTACCATGATATCACAGCACTATTTTGTAGCATTTATTAAAAAGAATTTGATGCCAAGATTATTTCTGGGTCTCCACACCTTTCTCTCTTTTTATATTTTATTTATTTATTTTGCATAGAGACAGAGAGAAGTTGAGGTGAAAGGGGGAGATAGGGGCAGAAAGAGAGAGAAAGAGAGAGGAAGAGAGGCAGAGACCTGTACATGTGACTTGGAAAGGAAGAGAAGATGAGACCATGGGGGAAAATGGGCAAATATATACAAATATAGACAGTTGTAGAAATAATGGTTAAGTCATACCTGCAACCTTGGGAGGTTGTAACTTGATTTAACTATACTGTAACTTCCAATGGAGGGAATGGGGAGACAGAACTCTGGTGG
This sequence comes from Erinaceus europaeus, assembly GCF_950295315.1. Classification (NCBI taxonomy): domain Eukaryota; kingdom Metazoa; phylum Chordata; class Mammalia; order Eulipotyphla; family Erinaceidae; genus Erinaceus; species Erinaceus europaeus. The sequence goes on from NC_080165.1 coordinate 55,297,903, forward strand.
TCAGAAACAATCAAATACTTAGAGGAAAACATTGGTAAAACACTTTCCCACATACACCTCAAGGACATCTTTGATGAATCAAACCCAATTGCAAGGAAGACTAAAGCAGAAACAAACCAATGGGACTACATCAAATTGAAAAGCTTCTGTGCATCCAAAGAAACTATTAAACAAACAGAGAGACCCCTCACAGAATGGGAGAAGATCTTCACATGCCAGACATCAGACAAGAAACTAATCACCAAAATATATAAAGAGCTCAGCAAACTTAGCCGCAAAAAAACAAATGACTCCATCCAAAAATGGGCAGAGGAAATGAACAAAACATTCACCACAGAGGAGATCCAAAAGGCTAACAAACATATGAAAAACTGCTCTAGGTCACTGATCGTCAGAGAAATGCAAATTAAGACAACACTAAGATACCACCTCACTCCTGTAAGAATGGCATACATCAAAAAGGACAGCAGCAACAAATGCTGGAGAGGATGTGGGGACAGAGGAACCCTTTTACATTGCTGGTGGGAATGTAAATTGGTACAGCCTCTGTGGAGAGCAGTCTGGAAAACTCTCAGAAGGCTAGACATGGACCTTCCATATGACCCAGTAATTCCTCTCCTGGGGTTATACGCCAAGGACTCCATAACACCCAACCAAAAAGAGGTGTGTACTCCTATGTTCATAGCAGCACAATTCATAATAGCTAAAATCTGGAAGCAACCCAGGTGCCCAACACCAGATGAGTGGCTGAGAAAGCTGTGGTATATATACACAATGGAATACTATGCAGCTATCAAGAACAATGAACCCACCTTCTCTGACCCATCTTGGACAGAGCTAGAAGGAATTATGTTAAGTGAACTAAGTCAGAAAGATAAAGATGAGTATGGGATGATCCCACTCATCAACAGAAGCTGACTAAGAAGATCTGAAAGGGAAACTAAAAGCAGAACCTGATCAAATTGTAAGTAGGGCACCAAAGTAAAAACCCAGTGGTGAGGGGTAGACATGTAGCTTCCTGGGCCAGTGGGGGGTGGGAGTGGGCGGGAGGGATGGGTCACAGCCCTTTGGTGGTGGGAATGGTGTTTATGTACACTCCTAGCAAAATGTAGACATATAAATCGGTAGTTAATTAATATGAGAGGGGGAAATCAATTGTATGTCTCAAAGTTTCTCAAAAGACAAACCAAATCTTTTTAATATATAGGCTGTGTATTTGATACGCGGACTCTCTCAAAAGCCTAGACCAAGTAGATTAGAAGCATCCAATAGCACAGCTATATACAAGATACTGGGTACTGTACAGCAAACCATAACAAAGGGACTTTTCAAAGTTAACCCAATTAACAAATAAAGTGATGATAATATTAACTATCGATTGTCTTTTTGAACCCTAAGACAGCAGGAACTTCACATCTTTACTATAGAGCCCCTACTTCCCCCAGTCCTGGAACCCTTGGATAGGGCCCACTTTCCTGTATGCATCTCCCAATCTGAACCAAATAATATTGCATCCGCCGATCACAACCTAACCAAAGCAACGATTGCCACCTCAATATGCTTCATCTCAGACTGTATCCAGAGACTTCACGTGTGGAATGACAACCCTTCAACTTCATTACTCGGGTGAGACCTTTCCTTTTATAGTACACTCTAATTTCATCTCAGGTAGTTCACTTTCTAACAAAGTCCCATAATCTAGATATACACCAGTTTCTGTGAGAGAGAGCTTATGTGCACACGTATCCATAAACTACTGCAAAATATATACCTGAAAGCAGAAGTACACTAGAGTTTGCAGTGAGTGCCTCCCTAACACTTCCTCTCCACTATTCCAAGCTTGGGATCCATGATTGCTCAACAAATTGTTTGGCCTCATATGTTAACTCTCTTTTCAATCACCAGGTTCCAGATGCCACCTGGATGCTGGCTAGGCTTCCCTGGATTGAAGACCCCACCAATGTGTCCTGGAGCTCAGCTTCCCCAGAGACACACCTTACTAGGGAAAGAGAGAGGCAGACTGGGAGTATGGACCGACCAGTCAACGCCCATGTTCAGCGGGGAAGCAATTACAGAAGCCAGACCTTCTACCTTCAGCAACCCTCAACGACCCTGGGTCCATGCTCCCAGAGGGCTAGAGAATGGGAAAGCTACCATGGGAGGGGGGGGATTATGGGGATTGGGTGGTGGGAATTGTGTGGAGTTGTACCCCTTCTATCTTATATTTTTGTTCACTAATCCTTTCTTAAATAAAAAATTTAAAAAAAAAAGAACTCTGGTGGTGGGGGCAGTGTGGAATGATACCCCTGTTATCTTATAATTTTGTAAAGCAATATTAAATCACTAAAAGCATTTTTTAAAAGATAGACACCTACAGTACTGTTTCACTGCTCATGAAGCTTCCCCACTGTAGGTGGGGATTGGAGTTTGAACTGGAATTCTTGCACACTGTAGTGTATGCACTGAACCTCTTTTTAGATAGAGGGTGAGATAGAGAGGGAGAGAAACAGAGAGGGAGGAAGAGCCAAAGAAAAAACACCACAGCACTGTTCCAGCACTAGTGTAGATTCCCCTGTGCAGGTGCTCCCATGTGGTGTCAGGGGCTCAACCCTGAGTTTTACAGGTGAGCCATCACCCAGCCCATATATATATATATATATATATATATATATATATATATATATATATATATATATATTGTTGTTGTTGTTGTTATCAGGGCTATTGCTGGGGCTTGGTGCCTGCACTATGAATCCACTGCTCCTGAAGGCCATTTTTTTCCTTTTTTTTTTCTAGGACAGATAGAAATTGAGAGGGGGGTGAAGGGAAAGATAGACACCTGAAGACCTGCTTCACCACTTATGAAGTGACCCCACCCCCAGAGGTGGGGAGCCAGGGGCTTGAATTGGTATCCTTGTGTGGGTCCTTGCGCTTCATGCTATGTGAGCCTAACCTGGTGTGCCACTGCCCCAGTCTTCTCCCTATAATAATTCTTCATCATATATTTGTTTTGCTGTTGTTGTGTTGTGTTTGTTTGTTTTGTTCTGTTTTTACCAGAGCATTACTCAGCTCTGACTTATGGTAGTGCTGGGATTTGAACCTGAGCTTTGAGATCCTCTGGTAGAAGTCTTTTTGCTTAACCTTTATGCTATCTCCCCAGCTCCATCATATATTTACTTGTGGGATTATTTTTTTTTCTGCCTACATCCAATCTTGCCCACTAAAAAGTAGGGTCTGTGGAGGCAGGTGTGGCACTTAAGTTTTTTTAATATTATTTATTTATTTATTTATGAGAGCAATAAGAGAGGTAAAGAGATCCAGAACATTACTTGGATACAAGTGCTGCCAGGTATTTAACTGTGAACTTCATGTTTGAGAGTCCAATGCTTTATCCACTTGGCCACCTCTAGACCACATGTGACAGTTTTTTTCCCTTGGCTGCTGTATACTGAGAACTATGTGTTGATTATATGAATGAGCAAAAGTTCAAGTTGAGCCCAGGACTAGCACTGGGGCTGGAACTGAGAACAGGACCAAAATCAGAGCTAGGACCACGGACAGTGTCTAGAATTGGATGCTGGTTAGAGACACAGCTGAGGCAGAAATGAAGCCAGACAGCAGGTCAGGTGTGAACGCTGAAGGTACAAGTACTTCAGGAAACTGACAGATTTAACTAAATTAATGCATGTGAACCATATGACCCAGGAATTCCACCCTTAGGAATATACCCACCACAGCAGTAAGACTCATAAAAGCCTCAAACTAGAAATGACTCAACGGTCTCACATCAGGATAGAATGGATCAAATACACAAACACATCAAAATGAAATAAAGCACCAAGAACATGCTATGACCATATGTAATAACATGATGGTTCACCCTAATGTGGGATTGAGCAAATGGAACCAGACACAAGAGAGAACATGCTGTAAATTTCTATTTCTATGGCACTTGAGACAAGACAATACTAATCTGCAGTTACAAGCCAGAAATGTGGTGCATTTGGAGAGGCACAGACCAAAAAGGGCATGGTGGGGTGATGTTGTGGTGCTAAGAACATCCTGCTTCTTGGTCTGGATGCTGGTTGTTTGGTTGATTTTATTTGTGTAACTCATTGCAGAAGATTGGGAAGCATAGGGAAAGGAGGGATAGTGGGGTATTCTGGGTGAGCCAAGAGACAGGGTTGCAGTGAATGAAGGAGTTGGAAGGGGTGGACTAGAGGTGGATTCAGGAGGAGGGTTAAGGAGAGACGGTAATGGGTGTCAGTTATTTCAAACCAGAGAGACTGAATAAGAAGGCTGAGGAAGAGAACACAATGCTGACTAGTGAGGAGGGGACAGTGATTGTCCTTTCCCAAACACAAATACACTTCCTAAATTTCTACTCTTAGCCTTCACCTCTGACTCCCAGAAAAATGAGTTTTCAGGACTGCTAACCGACATATCCCAACACAGTCCCAGAGAGACAGATGGGAGGGGAGTATTTACTTATTCACTTATGAGAGAGAAGATGGCATAAGGTGGTGCTAGGAACTAAACCTGTGACCTCCATGGCCTCAGACATGCAAGTTGCTTCTCTAACAGGCTAAGTTATTTCCCCAGCATAACTGACCCACAAGGGCAGAGTGTTTCCATGCTGAGAGGCACCCTCCTAAAAAAAAACCCAAAGAGGCCAGACATTTAGATAGCTGCCCTTCCCTGGATCCACAGCCCTTCTCTCAATCTGAGGGATAGTCTGGGTACAAGGTGGGCTCTGACCTACCCTCAAATCCTGTCACCCAGTGTCTAAGGCACAAAAATATAGGATCTATGCACACACAGATACATATACACATACAAATACACTCGTGTGTGCTAATCCACAAACAGAAACACAGCCACCTCATACACATACTTACCTGAAACAGCACCAGCATTGCTGGCATGCATGCACGTGCAAGCAATCACACACACACACACACACACACACACACACACAGACACACACACACACACACACAATGTGTGAGCACAATTGCCCCTTCACGACTCCACATGCAGTCACTAGAGAATACCCAAGAAAACTGACTTCTCATTGATTCAGAAGGCAGCTGTGTGCGTCACAGAACTTCAGTGGAGTGAAGGGAGCTGAGCCAGTTGCCCTCTCAAATTCTCCAGTGGGGAGCAAAGGATACTCAGTGCTCCAACGCCTTTAGGAGTTAGTCAGTACCGCCCTCCCCTACTGTATTGTGCATCTTTTCACCTCATGGAGTACAAGTACCCTCATGGGGTACAAAGAAAGGATTTCTTTCCAGAAAGCTGGAAAGAGTGAGCCTGATCAGGTCACATGCCTGAACCTGGCTTCCAACTTCTTCCCCGCCCTGTCACCACCACGTCCCCACATTCAACAGTTGGAGGGATTCCACTCTTCCCTTGGCACTCAGAAGGCAAAGAACTTGGGTGTCTCTCATATTTCCTCTCATTGTCCCCTTACTGCTGCATCGTGGTTGCCACTCTGCAGTGAAGGGTGTGGCCTCACTCCCCTGGCGGCCTCACTCCCCTGGCACCCTCCCTACAGTTGAAGGGCTGGCAGGGGTGAGGGGCATTTTCCCAAGTTGTGACTCAGCTTTCTGGGTATTCATATGGTGGCCAACTTTGACACTTCACTCATTAGGGACCATAGATCCTAAGAGGTGGGGAGAAGGGCAGCCTTTCATGAGAGATGTTTCAGAGGTGGGGGATTCAGGCCCAAACCCCTGCATCCCATGGCCACTCAAGCCACCTCTACACCCCTAAACTCCCAGCTATATCTAGAAAATGAAAGACTTCCAGGAGTGTGTGTGTGTGTGTGTGTGTGTGTGTGTGTGTGTGTGTGTGTGTGTGTGAGAGAGAGAGAGAGAGCAGGAGATCAGGGGCCATTGGATATTGGGTTGGAACCAAGAGGTATAAAGGAGCCAGGAAGATGCTAGTTGGGGGGGGGGGGGGTGTCCAGATGGTCCTTATTCTGGGGAGCTAATAAACCAGGAGAGTGAGAAAATTAAGAGAAAAGGATTTCCAGAGCCCCAGTGGGAGTCGAGGAGTAGTAAGAAGTAGGGAGGGAAGTTCTGGTGACCAAAACGAACTCCAGGAAAAAGAAGTCTGTGTGTGTGTGTGTGGGGGGGTGTTTGAGGTGCTGAGTCCCCAGGGATTTAAAGGCAAGGCCAAGGAAAGAGGGGAGGGCCCTGGAGATGCGGGAAGCAGGCAGGGACTGGAAGCGGGCAGACAGCAGCTGTGATGTTTCCGAGTTCTTCCCAGTAGTTCCTCTCAGTTCCGTTTCCAGTTGTTTCTAAGCCATTAAATTCTTTCCAGGCGAGATAAGGGGCCCGCCCCACCCGGATCTGTCACGTGTATGGGGGTGGGGGGGGGCGGTTCAGACTGACCAAAGCAAGGGGAGCCAGGCGGGGGACTGAGTGAAGACGGAGCCCTTGTGCCCCTGGAGGCACCTCTGAGTCCTTCCATCCCTGCTGAACCGTGAGTCCAGGACGCAGCGCTTTTGGCCAGAACAGAATTAGGAACCTCTGTAGGAGCCTCCTGCAGTCGGCTGCAGGGCTGCAGCGCTCCCAGTCAAGGCAGATTCAGGGTCCTCTCTGCAGGGACCTCTGTACCCTCTGTGCCCTCCCAGGTCCTGCCTCCGCAAGGCTTGAAGCCTCTATCCCCAGGTGCTGTCACCTGGGGAGTCCCCATCTGAGTGTCAGAAGACTTTCCCTCTGATACTTTCCCTGAGCTTGGGATCAACTGCTCGGGCACTCGGGATTCCAGGAGCACTTTTCCAAGGAAGTTCAGCGAACTAACAGCAGTTCAGCCTAGCCTGAGATTCTCCCAACTCCAGAGCTCCAACCTACTGACAACCACCTTCCCGTTCAAAGGCAGGCATCCACCTCCACCCCCCACGTGCACTGTCTTCCCAGACACACCCTCCACAGGGACTCTAGTCCCGGGTGCACTGTCCAGTTTCCCCTGTCTCGGCAGAAAGTTCCTGCTCTGGGACTTTCTCTGAGAGCCCTGCTGCCGCAGCTTTGCCTGGAGTAGAGAGAGGCTGATAGATGCGCACATCTCTCCCAGCTCTGCCCCCCCCCTCTCTCTTACCTGAGCAGTGAGTGGCTGCAGCGTCTCTGCACCTGCTCTGCCCCTGACCTCTGGAGGGGCTTCTCGGGGCAGGGTGGGTACCCTGTGGCGGTCCTGGGCTCCCTGGAGTTCCCCTTGCTCACTTCTTGCAGCAGGGACTCACTGAGCTGGGACCCAACTGGACTGTCGATTTCTCAGCCACAGTAAGAAGGAGGGAGCCTACAAGAACAGGGGGAGGAGAAGGGGAGGACCAGCATTAGGTCAGGGAGGGGAGCGGAGATAGGGCAGGTCCTCCCACCCGGCTGGTCTGATCAGGCCCTCCCCACACCATCACATGTCACCCCTCTTCTCCTCCCACCAGCACCCCAGACCCCCGCCCTGTCTGGAATCACTGAGTCCCACAATACCTTCACCTCACTCTTCCATGCCTGGTGCACCGCCCATGTTCTTTCTCAGTTTAGCCTGACTTAACGTCTCTATCCCTTATGTCACCCTCCCCCCATCTGCCTACTTGTTCCTTAGTTCTCACCTGTTTTCCCTCACCACTAATATCCACCCCCCATCTGTCTGTTGCCACCTTTATCCCCCTCTCACTTCTTTCTCAACAGCGCTGGGCAGGCAGAGGGGGCAGGAGGAAGCCATTCTCCCAAGTCTAACTCCTTTCCCAGCATGGAGACTTATTTTCAAGCCTTTCCCCACCACCTACACCGTTTCCCATGTGCTCACTTGCACCCTGTCTCTTCCTCTATCTTCTTCACTTGCCCAGTCCCTGTGCTACCTCTCTGTTAAGTTCTACCCAGTCTGCTATCTGTCCTCAGCCTGGGATAACTGTTGCCTTAAAAATAAATAGATGGGTGGTCTGGGAGGTGGCACAGCGATAAAGCTTAAGCAAGAGGTCCCGAGTTCGATCCCCAGCAGCACATGTGCCAGAGTGATGTTTGCTTCTTTCTCTCTCTCCTGTCTTTCTCATAAATAAATAAAATCTTTTTAAATAAATAAATAAATAGATGGGAGTCTGGCGGTAGCACAGCAGGTTAAGCGTAGATGGCACAAAGTGCAATGACTGGTGTAAGGATCCTGGTTCCAGCCCCCTGCTCCCCACCTGCAAGGGAGTCGTTTCACAAGTGGTGAAGCAGGTCTGCAGGTGTCTTTCTTTCTCTCGCCCTCTCTGTCTTCCCCTCCTCTCTCCATTTCTCTCTGTCCAATAATAACTACAATGATAAAACAGCAAGGGCAACAAAAGGGAATAAATAAATATAAATATGTAAGTAAAATATATAATTTATGTTAATGAGAAACAGAGAGAGAAAGATACAGAGATTGAGAGAGGCCAGAGCACTGCTCAGCTCTGGTTAATGGTGGTGCTGGAGGCTGAACCTGGGACCTCAGAGCCTCAGGCACAAGAAAAGAACCGTTATGCTGTCTCCCCACCCACTGTTGCCTTTTCATTCTTCCACCTCAGCAGATTCCTACAGAAATGACAGATGAGACTTGGGCATTGACTCCAGAAGGGTTTGGCTGAACACCAGGAAGTATAAGATTTGGGAAGGAAGTTGAGTTTCAGGAGAGATGGGCAAAAGCATCTTGGAAGTTAGGAGGAAGGTCTAGGGATAAAGAAAGAACCACCCAGGCAATTATGAGGAGGGGGCATAAATGGAAGGATGGGAGGGAGCTAATGTCTGGGTGCTCCCATGGGGGAGGAGCAGGAGTAGGGAGAGAGTTGGGGGCAGGAGGGAAAGGGAACTTGTATTTTTGTTGTTGCTGCCACTGGGCTTCACTGGTTCCAGGCTGACTTTTTCAGAGAGATAGATAGACAGATAGACATGGGCCTATGTGGGGACAGGGGTAACCACCATGGGATTGAAGCTTCCTCCAGTGCTGTGTGGACTTGAAACTGGATCATGCATGTGGTAAAGCAGGCACACTAGTTACATGAGCCATTTTTCCAGCAGGTACTTTATTTATTTGTTTATTTTTAAGATTTTATTTGTTAATGAGGATAGGAGGAGAGTAAAAGAACCAGACATCACCCTGGTACATGTGGTGCCAGGGATTGAACTCGGACCTCATGCTTGACAGTCCAATGCTTTATCCACTATGCCACCACAACAGGTACTTTATATATAAAAAGAAGATTTGTTTTATGTGAGATAGGAAGTTTCACATGAGAGAGAAGCCAGAGCATGACTCTGGAACATATTACATAGGGACCCAACTGGGAGTCTTAATTATGCAAGCCCTGTGCTCCACCAGTTAAGCTATTTACAGGACTGTGTGAGAAAGGGTACTTTATTTTTTGTAATATTTTAACTTTATTTTTGTGAGAGAAATAGATACAGAGACCAGAGCACTGATTATCTTGGGCTTATGGTGGTTCAGGGAAGGAAAGTGTTCTTTAATATCAGCAGGAAGGAAAACTGACCCAGAGGGTGGCAGACACACCACATAAAGCTGCTGGCTATTCTTTTCCTCTCTCTGTTGCTCCCCACTTCTCCCCCTGCTCTCTCTTTAGATAGTGGCAGAGAGAAAGTACAAGAGACCACAGCACCAGAGTTTCCTCCAGTGTGATGAAGGCCAGCCTTGGACCTGGGTCGCATACATGGTAAAGCAGTAAGCTGTTCAAGCAAGCTATTTCTCCAGCCTAAAGTATATTTCTTTTCTTTTTTTTTTTTCTTTCTTCCTTCATTCCTTCCTTCCTTTTTTTTTTCTAAGATGGCAATTTCACTAACATCTTCTATCCCTGTTTACCTCCCTGGATCAGAGACTGAAAGAGAGACTTTAGCTAAAAAGGAGAAATATTTAGGTTGGGTGAAGCCCCGTCCCAGGTTTCACACTAAGGACTAACTTCTTACTCCCTCTTGCAAGCTTTCTTATTGAGTAGCTTGGACATCACAGGTGGTGGGTGGATGAAAGGAACATGCTGCAACCTGAAAGAACCTGCTTGTACTGTTTGGATTGAAGCACAGGTGTCTGCAGTCTAGAGCAGACCCCCCCTTCCCATATGCCACAGGTGTGGGAGTTTCTAGGTCAGCATGTGTTTGTGATGATACTCAGTTAGCTCTCTGTAGCTCAAGGCAAAGGCTCACATGGGTTCTCTCGTGGGTGTCCCCATGTGTGTCCGTGTGTCTGGGTGTATGTGGCTGTTTTTTTCCTGGCCTTGATGTGGAGGATGAGGTCAGCATCTTGGACACAGCTTCCTTCCTCTGCCTTGGCATAGGTAACAGCTTCCCTCTGAACTCAATCTCTAGTAGAGGTTGGGAGAAAGCAGATGAAAGAGTGAGGGAGGGTTTGAAGCAGCTCTCCATGGGGAGAGAAGAATCATGGAGGATGGATTTTCTTTGACATGTCCAAATTTCAGTAATTTTTTTCATGGACAAATACATTTTTCCCTGTGCCCTATATCTTGTTTTATTATATTAGAAGTCTGGTCACCCTAAACAGAGAGTGGTTAGGGGACCCTGGAGAGAAGATCTGGGAAAATGGTGCTGGAGTATTTTAGATTTCTAGTAAAGGATGCCAGAGGCTCAGAGGAGAGTGCATTTACAAGCATATCCGGCACTTGAGAGAACCACTGAAAGCTTAATAGACATAATTCCAGGTCCCCAGTTGATACCTAAAATTTGATTCAGTGCTGGAGAGATATTCACTGGGGCACTTTCACTTGCTTTGTACATTACACAGGTTGGAGCCCCAGAACCATATGGGAGGTGCTTTGGTACTATGGTGTCTCTCCCTCTCTCCGTGAGTGAAAAAGCAGCCTGGAGAGGTGAAATCATGTATTGTGAGGCCCTGGCTCCACAACATTATATATATATTTGCCTCTAGGGTTATTGCCGGGGCTCAGTGTCTCCACTGCTCCTGGAGGCTATTTTTTTTTCCATTTTGTTGCCCTTGTTGTTGTTATTGTTGTCATTGATATTGTTGTTGTATAGGACAGAGAAATAGAGAGAGGAAGGGAGACAGAGAGGGGGAGAGAAAGACACCTGCAGACCTGCTTCACCACTTGTGAAGCGACCCCCGCCCCTGCAGGTGGGAAACTGGGGGCTGAAACCAAGATCCTTACACTGGTTTTGGGTATCATAGCAGCAGTGCACTGGACATGCAAGCCTGAGATTCTCAAGTTCAGTCCCCAGTATGACCATAAACCAGAGCTGAACAGTGTTCTGGTGTGTATGTGTGTGTATGTGTCTGTCTCTTTCAAAGAAAGAGAGAAAGAAATTAAGAAAGAAAGAAAAAAAAAGGGAGGAAGGAAGGAGAAGAAAAGAAAATGAAGGAAAGAGAGGGAATGAGGAAGGGAGGAAGAAAAGTATGGCTCACACCCTGCAGGCTCTTGGAAGAGTTCACATCTTACATGTTTTACATCTCACCAGAAAAACACTAGCCTTGCAGAGAGCAGGTGCTTAAATATGTTTGTCAATACTGAATTGCAGAAGAACTGAAAGACAAGAACCAGGGAAGAATTTTTGTAGGGAGTTTAGCATAAAAGGAGGGAAGCCTAGAGGCCAGAGCTGGGTTTCTTTCACCGGGGAGCCCCAGTGATGAGTAGAAAAGCTTAGAGTGTTCTTGAGAACTGTGTGCATGCTCTGGCTATTTTCTAAGTCCTCGGTTTAGGTGTCTTTGGCTCTGGATCCCTGTCCTTGAATGAACCTTCAACTTCCTGTTCTGATCTCAGGAGAATAAAGGCTAAAAGATACAACAATGAAGGGAAGGGAAAGACCAAGGGAAGGGGAAAAAGGAAAGACAAAGATGAACAAAGGCAATTAAGGGCAAGGAGCTGAAGAGTAAAGAAAGGAATGATGAGAGGGCAGGGGCTGTGGTCTAAGGCAACAGTTGGGGGGGGGGGGGGAATAGTTGTTGTGGACTTCTGTTGACAAAGCATTTTCTTCCTGTTTTTCCTCCCCCCCAAGTTCTTTTCTCTATCATTTATTTTTCTTTATTTGGGGGATTAATGGCTTATAGTTGACAGTAAAATGGTAATGTGTAACATTTCTCAGTTTTCCATATAACATTCTAACCCCCCACCTAGATCCTCCTTCACCATCATGTTCCAGGACCTGAACACTGCTCTCTGCCGCAGAGTCCTTTACTTTGGTGCAATACACCAACTCTAGTCCAAGTTCTGCTTTGTGTTTTCCCTTCTGTTCTTATTTTTCAACTTCTATGAGTGGGACCATCCCATATTCATCCTTCTCTTTGTAGTTTATCTCACTTAACATGATTCCTTCAAGCTCCGTCCAAGACGAGGTGAATTCACCATTTTTAATAGCTGAGCAGTGTTCCATTATGTACACCACAACTTACTTAGTCACTAACCTGTTGTCAGACACCTGGGTTGCTTCCAGATTTTGGCTATTACAAAATGTGTTGCTATGAATGTAAGGTATATATACAGATCTTTTTGGATGGTTATGGACAAAGCACTTTCTTTGTCTTTTTATAGTGAAAACATCTCATTAATATCCCTTTGTGGATGAGGAGACAGGCTTACAGATGCCAAATGACTTGTCCAAAGAAATGGTACAGTAATGGTACAGGTAGCTCTCCCCCTAGGTTTTCTTAATTCCAGGTATACTCTCCTCTCCCCCCAAAAGCAGTTCTGGGAGGATTGAAGACTTAGGACAGAAAGCAATAAAGGGGACTCTGGAAGAATCTGAGAAATAAGGATGAATGATCTGAAACTTCTTTCTACATCCATTTATTTTGTAGTCACAGATATTGCCAAGTTGAAGACGGTGGGGGTGGAGGGAGGGCAGCAACAATCTGTGACTGAGAACTGAAGGGTATAAAGTAGTACAAAAGGAACACAGGCAGAAGATAGCCTGAGTGAAATATGGGAGAGAACTAAGAAACCAGGGAGGAAGCATTGGGAAAAGGACTAAGAAACTAGGGAGGGTGGGAAAAAACAAAAAAAAAAAACCCTAGAATGAAGAATTGGGATCCTTAAAACTTCCTTTGCCCAGAGACATGGGTGTGGGGAAAAGGGAGGAGGGAGGACATTTCTATCTTGTGACAAAAGAAAGTCACACAATTGTTTTGTTATTTCTCTGGGGCGGGTGGGTGCAGTATTTACCAGAGGGACTGAGGTCGCTGTGGCAACCACACATCTGGGCCCCGGAATCCAGATGTGCTGTATCCAGAAGCCATAGCAGAACGATGAGGCAAACTCTAGGCTCCCCAGTTCTGGCCCCCACAGCTGGGAAGAGGACAGATTGGAGTGAGAAGTGGAGAAGGGGGAGGATGGAAGAGAAAATGAAAGCGGGGGAGGAGAGGAAATCATGGAAAGGGACTAGGAATGTGGACAAAAGAATGGACAGAGAATAGAGTGGGGTGGCATGAAAAGAGAGGGGGCGAGCACAAGGTCAGCAACAGGTGACTAGAAGAAAGGAAAGAAGGAAAACAGAAGGGAGGAAAGAAAAGAGGAAGGAAACAGAATGAGGCAGAGAGCAAAGCAGAGACTACAAGCAGTGAGAAACAAAGCAAGGTGATGACTTGTGCTGGGGGTAGAGGACAAAGAAAAGGCAGGAAAGATGTCTAGAGAAAAGAGGGAAAGACACAGGGTAAGAGATGATAACAAGAGAAAACTAAGAAGGGTTAGGACAGCAAGGAACCACAGAAGTGATGGTGGCTGGCATGCTGGTCTTGACGGGCTCTGGTCGAGGTCCACAGGGCCTGGAGGGTGGCAGCTCCGGCACTGAACTATCTTGCCTCCACATCCCTCTCAATCCTTCCCACCACTCTGTCCTCTAGATGAAGAAGGTCTGATTCCAGGTTCACACCAGTGCCATCTGTCCCCTGCCAATTGGCCAGAAGCACTTTATAAGCCATCTCTGTGGTCCCAGTCCCAGACACTAACACTTTAAGCACTTTCCTGGGCTGGAATCAAGAAAGAGAAAAAGCACTGGGACAACAGTGAGGGACTCCGATGGGTTAGGAGCAGAGCAGAGGAAAAGGGCGTGTCTACTATCAACCAAGAATACCAGTTTAAAAGGACTTGTTTTATCTATTTCATATTATACACAAGAAACGGAGAAAAATCAGAGCACTGTTCTAGTACATGTGGCACTGGGATTGAACTGGGAGCTTCAGGCATGCAAGGCCTGAACTTTACCCCAGCTCACGCAAGAATATCATTTTTCACTTTTTTTTTTTTCATTTTTCACTTTATCAGCTTTGAGTAGGTAGAATATCCCATCTTACAGATGCAGAAACTAAGGTTCAGAGCATTTAGGTTTCGTATCAGAGAACCCCAACTCAGGTGATCTGCCCCTTTGTTCCCCTTGCACACCCAGCCTGGATAAGGTTGGGAAAGACTCAGGGGACCTTGGGACAGGAAGCACCAGCTGAGGAGCCAGGACTGCCCTCTGGAGGGATGTGAGGCCTAGTTCCTGGGAGCCCTAGTTCCAAGTTGTCATAGTTACTTGGTCTGTTTTCACCCCAAACACAGTGATGGGGAAGGGGGGCCTGGCTGGACACGTGAGATTCCCCCCCCCTTTTCCTTCAAGCCTGGGCTTGTGGCCCAGGCAGCCTGTCCAGTCATCTGGGCATAGTGCCGAGGCCAAACCCACACCCTCCAGCTGACCCAGGACACTCCTGCAGGGCCGGACCTGACGCACTGCTGGACAGGAGCCGCGATGGGGATCCCTGCAGGTTGAATGAGATTTGGCCCCTCACCCTCTGTTCTGCTCCCTAGTCTCCTTATTAGGACGCACAGAGTTTTCTTAACTGGATTCTCAAATCCTAGTCTTTCCCAGTTTAGGGCTAAGATGATCAATACCCCTACTGTCTCCTCATATCATCCCCCCTCCACTGCGGTCCCTCCTTTCCGGGCTCATAGCCCTCTGGCCCCAGCTCTGTTGTTTGTTTGAGCTGTTCCTCCTGGAAAGCAAGGGGGGGGAGAGAACCTGCTAGAGTGCAAGGGACTAAGAGAGGCTGCTCACCCTGAAGGGCGTGGGGCCCCCTGTGCTTCCTGTTTACCCAGACACATTCCAGGGATCTGTATCCTCCATGTCACACCATGGGACACCCCTCCCCTGGCCCCCTTGCTAGACACAGACATAACTCAGTGTTACAGGGGTGAGGGCAAGGGGATGATGAGGTTTGTGATACCACACCCACCCCATCCAGAGCCAGCTATGTCTTCAGTCTTCTGCTTGGTTTTTTGTTACTAGCCCTGTGGAAGCTACTTTCCCCCCAGACTCACCACCATGAGCCTGGAAGGCATCCATTATTCTTTTAACTCTCTCCAAATTGTTTATTTAATAATAAAAAAGATGTACACATACACAGGCCTCATCTCTGCCCACCACTCCTGTTTTACTCCTAGTTAACTAGCTCCAAAATGTAAAAAATTTCCCTTGTCCCACCTGGGGACTAAATTCCCACTCACCCCCAACAGAAAGAGAAAAGAATAAAAAGTGTTCACCTCAAAAAATTAACCTAACTCAATACCCTTAAAGAAGTAAAGACTGGGGGGTTCACAGAAATGAGAGGGGATCTATTATTTTAAAAAAATTGTAAGAAGAATGGTGACTGTCCATAACCTCCAAATAAGTGCTTTAGCCGCCCCCACACCTTGTCTTTCTTTTACCAATTCCCCAAACCTAGGGACCAGGGCAATTAGGAATAGTCCCACTTAGTAACCCCTCCCTCCACCCCCCTCGTTCTAAGTCAGTGTGAGTCATGGAGGTCAGGGATGGTTGAGGTAGAGGGACTCATGGGTGGTCTGGTGGGCTTGGCTGGCTGCAGAAGCTGGCAAGGGGCCACCTGTAGTATTGCCTGGAGTTGAGGACGGCTGCTTTCGAAGTGAGGGGGGCACTGTGGAGGTCTTGATGTGAATCACCCTGGTGTCCATGACCTCACACTCGATCTGCATCATTTCCTCATAGTCTCCTGAAGCTCCTCGACCTGACAGGGTCTCTGTGAGAAAGAGAGAATCAAGGATGAGGAGAAGAGAAAGCAAAAAGAGAAAAGAGGTCAGAAAAGTTGAGGTGAGCAGGCCATGGTGAGGAGGCAGATCCAGAGTAAGATTTAAATGACTGAGATCAAAGAAAGGCAGAAAGGCAGGAAAAGGAGATGACATCAATGAGTGTGAAGACATAGGAGAACAGCAAGAGGAAAAAAATTTTTAAAGAGTGAGAGGTCTGGCAAATTCCTAGCTACCTCACTCTGCCCAGCACCCACCCAAACACCAACAGCTGGGGAGAACCAACAGCCCTATCTGCCCCCCAGCAGTCTCCTGAGCCTTCTTTTCTCCACCTTCTTCCTGTTCTTCTCACCTACGTGTCTAGCCCCTCTCACTGTTTCCCTCTCAGCTGCTCAGACTAGACTATGGGAACATTTTTCTTCCTCAATGTCAGTACATCTTCCCCATGTGCAACAGGAAGAGAATTACCATTGGGGGCCATGGCAGGCATCACCAGTGACATCTTGGGCCGAGAAGTCTTGTTGTGACTGATGGCTGGGAGTAGCAAGTGGTCCTGGGGAATAAAAGTGTCAGGCCATGAGGATAAAATAAATAATAAAAAAAAAACACTGAGTCTGTTTCTGACTTGACTCTATAGCCTCAACCTGAAAACAAGTTGCTGGGACACCCTGAGTGACAAGGATAGGGCAGGGAGTAAAAACTCACCCTTCGGAAGGAGACAACGTAAAATGTGTCTTCCCGTCGGTCAATTGCATCCAGGAACTCTGGCTGTGAACGATCTGGGTGACGATACAGCTGCAATTGACCCACAGAATCCCTACAAGATGGAGGAACAGGATTTGGGATGCACTAGTAAATGCACTATGCAGTTCCCACTGGGAAAGGGGAAAGAAGATAAAAGAAAAAGAGACAAGGACTACCCTGTGGGTGAGGGAGGCAGACTGCCATTAGTGGCAATGATTATACGCACAGCACAGGTCCTGGGGACATAACTCCTTCAAATGGGACATCACTTAATATATAAGCAGCCCCCTCCATTTACCTTTCTAGGGGCCCAGGGGGTTGGGTGGGAACCGCCTTAACTGGAGGTGACTTCTTCCGTAGCTGAGACTTCTGGAAGGAGAAGTATCTAAGGCTTTGAAGAGGGTGAAGGGAAAGAGACAGACAGCCCCTGGAAGTTGATGCCGCCTCACACCTACACTTGCCTGTCCCCTAGTTCCTCAAACCTCCGCAACAAGATGCCCACTCACAATCCCCAGACATGCAGTTCTTGTCTTCAAGTGGCTTTCCTTGAGCCAGCCTCACCACCCCCTCCTACCTGTCTTTCCTGAGCCCTCTGAGGGGTTTTCCGCCGGCCTCTCTGGTGGCGCTGGACCCAACCACTCAGCTCATCAGCAAGCCTAGAAAAACAGAGGAGAGTAAAACCTCCATATCAGGCCAAGACCCCCATTTTTTTCAGCCAAACACAGGAGGGAGAAGAGAGAGCAAGGAGGGCTAGTGCTCTGGCGCACAAGGACAGCCAGGCTGTCTGTGGAGGGGTCTTGGGATGACAAAGCAGATGTCCTAGTGGAGAATCCCCCCCATACCTTAGAGACTCAGTTCGGTTGAAGTGCCGGCAATCAGAGGCGAGGAAAAGCTGGTCTAGGTCTCTCAGTAGCAACTCCTTGGTGCCCCCAGGAAAAGCTGTCAGGTTCCTGAAGTGAGACAGAAAGAAGGCTATGCTCAGAGGTGCCGTGGCACTCCCCATTAACAGGGGATACAGTGATGGCAAGAGAACAATTCTGGCTCATCTCAAAAGAAAAGGCAGCTTTGGGGGAGAAGATATGATCAGTACCCCCCAAACCCAGAGGGTCCTTTCCTTACCTGAAACTTGGTCGGTCTGCAGGGCTGGGCTGGGGCTCCTTCTGAGCCAGAGAAGAGTCCTGTAGGGGCTGGAATCCATGAACCAGCTCTTGTGTTGAAAACTCCAGCAAGTGTCGCCGGGAGCGAGGTTCCTCCCCACTTGTCCGAGGAGAAATGGGAGCCGGAGGAGGCTCACTGATACTACAGATGTGGAAGAACAAAACAAGAGGAATTCTAGCCTTATCAAGCACATGGTTAAGAGCAATGGCTCTGAAGACAGCCTGTCTAGACTTACTCTGTCCTACAAGACTGAATCTCTCTATCTTTCAGATGCAGAGAATAATGGACCATACCTCATGGGGCCAGAAAAAAACAAGAAAGGATAGCACTTTAACTAGATCTAGAAAGCAGTAAGCACTTATTTATTTATTTATTTATTTATTTTACGAGAGCATTGATCAGCTCTGGTTATGGTAGTGCAGGGGATTGAATCTGGGGATTTAGAGCCTCAGATGTGAGTCTCTTCGCATAACCACTATACTATCTACCCCCACACACACACACTAGTCACTTTTTATTAATGCTATCATCATCAAATGCCTCAGGATGTACCATTTAAAAATATTTATTTATTTATTTATTCCCTTTTGTAGCCCTTGTTGTTTTATTGTTGTAGTTATTGATGTCATCGTTGTTGAATAGGACAGAGAGAAATGGAGAGAGGAAGGAAAGACAGAGTGAGGGAGAGAAAGATAGACACCTGTAGACCTGCTTCACAGCTTGTGAAGCAACTCCCCTGCAGGTGGGGGGGCCTGGGGCTCGAACCGGGATCCTTTCGCCAGTCCTTGCACTTTGCGCCACCTGCACTTAACCCAGGCACTACCGCCTGACTTCCAGGATGTACCATTTATAAGAGATGTGTAGAATTATCTTTTTAACCAATGTTAAATGTTTGAGGCCAAGGTTATAGTTTGCTAACCCTTGATACAGACTCACATAAACAGCAGAGACAGAGAACTAGAGGTGAGCAAAGAGACAGAGCAGGCAGGCAGGCAGGGACAAGTCAGAACAGTTCATAGGTGAGGCAATACGTGAAGCAGGCAGGGAGACAAAGGAGAGGCAGGCAGAGACAGGGAACACCAGCAGACACACACCTAGAGAAATTCCCCCTTTCAACAGACAGACCCAAAAATAAAAAAATAAAAAAAAAAAGAAAGAAAGAGAGATGTGTAGAATTAGAAGGAACTGGTTGGAGACACCACTGGTGTGAATAACTCCAGAGCAGTCTCAATATAAATGGAATTAAAGGGACTATAGTGACTAAAGCAGGCAGTTTGATGGCTGTGGGACAGGCTCCATCTAGATGCAAGGAGGGTTCTTACCTGACAGGCCCAAAGTTGAAGGCAATGAAGAGAAGGAAGACCATGATGCAGACCACCTTCCTGTTTCCAGACCCTAGCTTGAGTTCGCTGTTCTAAGGTGCAGAAGAGACAAGAGAGGGCTTGGAATCACCCCAAGGATGCCATCACACCTAGCCCAATTATTCTCCCAAGTACAGACCAATCTAACCTCAGCCAGCAGGGCCTCTAGCCGCCGCCGGAGGGCAGCATTCTCCCGGCGAAGCTGTTGGTTGTCGGCCAGCACAGCCTGCAGCCGAGCCTCCAATCCCTGCAGATACTCTTTCTTCTTTCTCCTGGACTGGCAGGCAGACTCCCGGTTCTTGATCATTCGCTGTTGCCGCTTCAGCAACTTTGCCTAAGCACCCAGAAGGTCAGAAAAATATTTTTTAATTGTTAGATGGGAGAGGGCAACTATGCCCCTCAACTCCAGGCTCTTATGGCTAGTCTTCGTACACAGGCAGGGGTTTTCCCTCTGTTGAAACAGCTTGTGGAAAGGGCCCTTCACTCAACCACTCCCTATTCTTTTTGAAATGAGAGAAATGAGATTCTCTCATTTAAAGGAAGAATGTCCTTTATCCTGGTTTCTAGTGGAAGCTCAGTTCCTTTTCTTGGTAGGATGGCCTTCATTCTCATTTCTCCTTTTTCAGGGACTCAAGTTTAATTTCTATAATTTCTTTCTATAATTAAGGAACAGTTGGCTAGAAGATATCTCAGTGGAAGAGCACAGGGCATGCATGTATGAATGCTAGGTTGATTCTTGAGCACCATACATGCCAGAGCTTAGTGTTCAGATCTCTATCATTAAAAAATAATAATAATAAAAATAGGGCCTGGGAGATATCTCAACCTGTTATAACACAGAACTTGTGTGCCTGAGGCCTCAAGGTCCCATATTTAATCCCTAGCACTACCAAGAGTTGAGCAGTGCTCTGGTGTGTCTGTCATAAATATAAGCACATATTTTTCTCTTGCTTTTGTGCAGAAGATAGCTTTTTCTTCTTTTTATTTTTTACATGGAAGGATTAACAGATTACAGTAAATGCAGTTGTTGATACATATGTAAACTTTCTCAATTTTCTGCAAAGCACTCTCACCCACATCTAGACCCTCCTCCACCAGGACCTGAATGCCCCACCCTCCCATCTCCCCAGAGTCCTTTACTTTGATGAAATATATTAAAATCTTTTTTAAAAAGGAGCTGGGTGGTGGTGCAGCGGGTTAAGCGCACATAGCGTGAAGCACAAGGACCAGCGTAAGGATCCTGGTTTGAGCCTCTGCCTCCCCACCTGCAGGGGGTTCGCTTCACAGGCTGTGAAGCAGGTCTGCAGATGTCTATCTTTCTCTCCCCTCCTTTCTCCATTTCTCTCTGTCCTATCCAACAACAACTACAGCAATAACAACAATAAACAACAAGGGCAACAAAAGGGAAAAAATAAAAATTAATTAAAAAAAAATAAAAGGGGTGGGTCGGGTGGTAGCACAGTGGGCTAAGTGCACATGGCACAAAGCACAAAGACCAGCGTAAGGATCCCACTTCAAACCTCCAGCTCCCCACCTGCAGTGGGGTCGCTTCACAAGCAGTGAAGCAGGTCTGCAGGTGTCTTATATCTTTCTCCCCCCCTCTGTCTCCCCTCCTCTCTCGATTTCTCTCTGTCCTATCCAACAACAACATCAATGACGACAACAAGGTCAACAAAATGGGAAAAAATGGCCTCCAGGAGCAGTGAATTCATAGTGCAGACACTGAGCCCCATCAATAACCCTGGAGGAAAAAAATAATAAAGCCACAGCCTGCAACTGTAAAGTCAGAGAAACTACCAGGAAAAAACAAAACAAACAAGCAAAAAAACTTTTTTTTTTTTTTTCCTTAGGGTTAGCCTCCCTTTTCCAATTACTACTACATAGTGTGTCTATCCTGCTTTTGATTTACTTAGATCAACCAAGCCCCCCTTCTCTCTCTTTCTTTTTATTGACACCAGGGTTATCCCTGGGGCTTGATACAGGCACTACAAATCCACCATTCCCAGGAGCCATTTTGTCCTTTTATTGTTTTGTTTTGTTTTCTTTCTATTATGATTATTACTATTATATAGGACAGAGAGAAATTGCAAGAGGATGGGGAGGTAGAGAGAGGAAGAGAGGGGCTAGATGGTGGTACACGCTACAGTGTGCAAGGATCTGGGTTCAAGCCCCTGGCCCCCACCTGCAAGGGGAAAAACATAATGAGTGGTGAATTAGAGCTGCAGGTGTCTCTGTTTCTTTCCCTCTCTATCTCACCCCTTCTTAATTTCTTTCTGTCTCTATGCAATAATAAATAAATAAAAATTAAAAAAAAAGATCCTCTACTCATAGTCATTTATAAAAAGAGAAGTGGGGAGGGGGGAGATAGACACCTGCAGACCTGCTTCACTGCTCATGAAGAGAACCTCCTATAGGTGGGGGGTGGGGGGCTCAAACCTAGGTCTTTACATTTGGTAATATGTGTGTTTAACCAGGTGCACCACCACCTGGCTCCAATCACCCCCTTTCTCTATCTGCAGTAAAAGCACACCTTGGGAGTCTAAAACTACAAGGAGTTGATGCTCATATAAACAGGAATCTACTCTGACCTTCAGGTCACGTTGGCTTCCTCACTTTTTGTTTGCTCATTCCACAATTCTGTTCCATGATAGACTTTTTTTCCCTTCCCTAGTACTTACATCCACTTCAGGTGGGCAGGAGTTCCCAGGCATAGGAGCTGGAACAATGCTCTTCCTCTCAGGCCGAGAGGCAGGGGGAGCTGGTCCTTCAGGCTGGACTCGAATAGTACCTTGGATGAGGACAACTGGGGACACTGGCAAAGGGAGCACGGGAAGGGGTTCAGAGCACTGTTAAGTCAGGTGGGGTCCTTGTGTCCACCCCCACACGCGAGCACCTAAGCCTTACGAGCCTCAAAAACAATGAGCTCCCTGAGGTCAATCTAGCCCGTATCCTTTCCTTCTGTACCTGGAGGTGGCTGGACAAGAGGCTGCAAAAGGACAGTGGTGCTGGGAGGCACAGCTCTGGATGGCATTGGGACAGTAGTTATCACTACAGGCTTGGGCTGCAGAGGTGGCTTTCGGGTGGGTGGGGCTTTGCCTGAAGGAAGGAATGTTGAGGCTATAAGCCAGGATTCTCCAGAAATCTGGCAAGACTTATCAGAGGACCCTTTTACCTGAGGTGCCATCAGATGGGCCCATGCTGATCTGGACAGCTCCAAGTGGGGGACCTGGGACATCCTGCAGGACACATCCTGGAGGGGATGGGGACTCTGTCTTCACTTCCAGCACCTCCTCTCCTATAAAAGCCTATGTGAGGAATTCCAGAAGATCCATGAGTCAGAGGTACTGAAAAAAGGTTGCTGAAGAAGGAAAAGTTGTCACACCTCTGAGAGTCATGAGGAACTCCCTGGTGTGCCTGGGGGAAGGGTGGTTGAGGCCTACCTGACTGGGGGATTCTGCTGAGAGCAGAGAAGCCTCAGAGTTGATGGAGGAACATGGAGAGACAGGTTCAATCTTTGGCTGGACATCTATGGGGTAGCAGGATAAGACAAAAGGCTGGATGTCAGATACTAAAAGAGAGTTGACGTGGGGAAATGGGAGACAGTTTGGTTATAGGCAGACAATTCAGGAGGAACCATGAAGATGTTGATTTACTGGTTCTCTTCCAGCCTTCTTTACCTATTATTTCCTTTCTCTTTCAGGAGAGTTTGTATGTTTGTTTGTTATTTGTTTGTTTGTTTTATCACTGCTAAGTTTTCCTTGACAGTATTCTTGCTCTCTTGCTTTGCCTCTTCCGAACCTGTCCATTCATGTAGAGAAGGCCCATGCCTGGGCCTGCAGGGCTCTTATGGACCCAGATTCCCATCTTACTGGATGCCCTCCTCAGACTGTCCCAATGCCATCATAGCTCCCCATGCTAACAACTGCCAAGTCTAAATCTCAACTCTTGTCTGCTTCCTTGGACCCTGATCCTGATTCCCAAACTGCCTGCTGGTGACTTCAATTCTCATGCCCAAATTCATTCATCCAAATTCAGCTGACCTTAACCAGTGTTCACTGCTTATTTCTTCACACAAATTCCTTCCAACTACGTCAACACCAAATAGCAAAGTTTCAGTCAGCTCCGAGCCACTGTGCTCTCTGCTAAACCTATCTGCAGGACTAGCTGGCAGCTGGAATAGTAGCTCAACTGGCAGAGCACTGGACTTGAGTGTCTGAGATCCTCAGTTCAACCTATGGCACCAGGAAAATGGTGTAATGGTAGAATTCTGAACATACAAATATGAGTTCCTGAGCTCAATGCCTAGCATTTGCATACTCTGATTTTCTCTTTATCCTTCTCAAGAAGATAAATATTTTTAAAAATACCTTTTAAAAACATTTATTATTGAATAGAGACAGAGAGAAATCGAGAGGGGCGGAGGAGATAGAGAAAGAAAGAAACACCTGCAGCCCTACTTCACTACCCATGAAGCTCTCCCCCACCCCCACCCCCACCCTGCAATGGGGACCAGGAGCTTGAACTCTGGTCGTCGCACTCTGTAATGTGTGCTCTCAAGCAGGTGCTTCACCACCTGGCCCCTAAAAATACCTTAATAGTAGAGGATAACATGATACCATTAGCCCCATCCTTTGGAAGTTATCAACCATCCTTTTGCTGTTAGTCTTTAAATCTTTGTCTTTCTTCTTTGTAACTTCTAATAATATTCTGGATATGCCTACCTATTCCTCCAAATCCACTCTCTACCCTTTCTTGACCTAGTCCAAAGCTCAGGAAAAAAAAAAAAAAAAACTTGGATGGATTACATCAAAGGACTCCTTGCCCCTCTGACTTCTGGTTAGAGTTCAACTAAAGAGAAATATAGCCAGCATACCCTGAGGGTGTTCTAAAATCAACAATCAACAAGTTCAACACTGAATTCATTATTCTCCCTACTAAAGGGTTCCTACTCTTGCAGTCTCTATCCAGTGAATAGTACCATCACTCAGTGAAGTTTTTTAGTGTTTTTTGTTGTTGTTTGTTTTTGTTTTGCCTCCAGGGAAGTTTTTTAGTGTTTTTTGTTGTTGTTTGTTTTTGTTTTGCCTCCAGGGTTATCGCTGGGGTTCAGTGCCTGCACTATGAATCCATTGCTCCTGGAGGCCACTTTTTCCCATTTTGTTGCCCTTGTTGTTGTTATTATTGCCAGGGGCTTGAACCGGGATCCTTATGCAGATCCTTGCGCTTTGCGACACGTGTGCTTAACCCACTGCACTACCGCCTGACCCCAGTGTTTTTTTTTTTTTTAATCTTTTATTTATTGGATAGAGACATCCCAGAAATTGAGAGGAAGGGGGAGATAAAGAGGGAGAGAGACAGAGAAACACTTGCAGCCCTGCTTCACCACTTGTGAAGCTTTCCCTTTGCAGGTGGGGACTGGGGACTTGAACCTGGGCCCTTGCACTTTGTAACATGGCCACTACCTGGCCCCTGTGTGTTTTTTAATTAATTTATTATTATTGAATAGAGACAATAGAAATATTGAGGGGAGGTAGAGATAGAGAAGGAGAGAGACACCTGCAGGTCTATTTCACCATTCATGAGGATTTCCCTCTGTAGGTGGGGGCTAGGTGCTTAAACCCAGGTCTTTGCATACTGCCAAGTGTCCACTCAAAAAGGTGCACCACCACCTGACCCTGTGAATTATCTTATAATATTTATTTTCTCCCCAAAGATACACACGTTCACAATACACTTACATTAATTGCCCTAGTCAGAATCAGGGGCATCCTCTTTGACTCCTACCTCTATCCAATCTCCAGGAACTCATTATCCTACTATTCTCTCTTCTTATTTCTTGGTATCTGAATATCTAACCTGATTAACTGCATGAGTTTCTAACTAAGAGTCCCTTACCAGGGTCCCCACTTGGCCCTGTAGCCTCTGTAGCTTTCTATGCCCTGCTCACATCTCCTCACATCTATTCTGGACAGTTGCTAGCTAGACACACACACACACATGTCTCCACATTATTCTGGGTTATTTATACCTGTCCCTCAAATCTCAGCTCAGAAAACCACTTATTCCTAGTCCAAAGGCATGAGATTCCTCCCCTTACAAGTTTTCATGGTACCCTGTGATAATATCTATTTCAGAATAGCCACAACTATGTTGATTGGTACTTGTCTGTTGGCCTCCATCACCACTCTACAGGATTCTCAAGCCAGAATAGTGACCACGTCATTTTCATCTTTGTATCCCTAGCACCCTGTCCACTATCTGGCTTGGAGTAGATACTCAATAAATGTAAACTGAGTAAATAAAGAAATCAAATTCAGCATGTGTAATATTAATTGTAGAATCCAGGAGTTGGATAGTTATTCTAACTTTTCTATCTATTTAAAAATGTTTATAACAAAGAGAGTAGGGAAATAAAAGCTTTATGAATGAGACAGCATTCTTGTGACAACACCATTTTATCAATCAATAAAAGGAACACAAATATGCCCCAAGCTGTACACATTTTTTTATGCAAAGCCACAAGAAGTTAAACTAAAGCCAGAGAGATCTTATCTGACCCCTTGGGAAAGCAGGTAGGGTGCCTGCATTGCCATTCATGTGACTTGGGTTTGAGCCCCAGCACTACATAGAGGAAGTTTCTGTGCTATGGTAACACACACACACACACACACACACACACACTAAATATGAATTTAAAAGTGGTGAGATTAGGTGGGTACAGATAGCATAGTGCTTATACAAAGACTTCCATGTTGAGGTTAGGAAGTCTCAGGTTCAATATCCCTTATAAGCATAAGCTATACCTGAGCAGTGCACTAGTTTAAATTAAAAAACAAACAGTGAAACTGTACATGTGTGAGACCTTGGTTCTACCAAAAAACAACAGAAAGTTAAATCACACAATACGATACTAAGGAAACAAAGATCAAAAAAATCCTCTTCTCTTCAGTGCTTCCCTTGCTACAGTTTCCTAGCAGCTGTCATGCTCCACTCTGCCTGATTTCTCTCCTGGTTATGTGCCATTTCCTCTCCACATCTTTCTTTCCTTCTCCTGCTGCTTGTACCTCCCCCCTTGTCTTCTCTCTCTACTTTCATAAAGCTCATGGGTGATGGCAGGCTGCTATTACCTGATGGATCATCAGAGGTGGGGCCCACATTGATCTGGACGGCTTCAAATGGGGATGTAGGATCATTGCCCAGGAGGCAGAGCGGGGGTGCCAATGATTCTGTCTTCACAACTAGCACATCTCCTACACCAGAGACCTGGGTAAGAGTGGAGGTGAAGCCAGGAGGGAGGGTAAGGATCCAGAAAAAGAAAAGCGGGTGTTGCAAGTAAGAGCAAGAATAAAAGTTCCAGAGTTTACCAACTAATTAATCAGTATTCTGTTCTGAATGGTACTCAGCATCTTCCTAAATTCTCTGGTCCCCTTTTCTTTGTAGTTTATTCCTTGGAGGATTAGTGAACACTCATGATTTCAAGTACTGTCTTAGAATGGGTAATAACTGATTCAGAATTCATAGCTGTAGTAAACATCTCTTTTCTTCCCAGCACCGCCATACCATCACATACTAAAAAGACTCTATCTCCACTTTTAGAAAACCAGAGGACATGTGACAAATTATAATATTAAAGAAATGGTACTGGCAGCCAAGTTATGCCGTACTCCCATGGCATAACTCATCTAACACAAGTATTTTCCTTTATGTCAGTGGATGAAGGGAATGGAGCAGAGTTCCTGTCATAGAGAGTAAAAGATGGAGGGAAGTGGCTTCCTTACCTGGCTGAAGGGTTCTGTGGAAAGATGTGATGATTCAGAGCTGAGGGAAGAGGAAGAGCAGGGGGAGGATGGCTCAGACTTCACCTGTAGATCTGGAGGGAAACACGTTAGAAAACAGCCAGAAAGTAGAGTCTGAGAAGAACCCAGAAAGTGCCCGAGGGTGAGAGAGAGAGAGAGAGAGAGAGAGAGAGAGTATTCCTCACTGTGGCAAGAGGAGAAACACGTGTAAAAGGCTAAAGGGAAGAGCAGTGCACAGGAATTCAAGTGAAGATGTGAGGACACCTGAAGTTGCATTGAATCAAATGGCTCTTACCTGGAAAGATGGGCAGGGAGTCCCACGGGGGCTCAGGGGGACTGACATCCATCCCCACGTCGAGGGAGCTACTGCCAAACTGAATGAGGGAGGACAGGAAGACAAGAAGACAGGAGTGTTAAGAAGAGACCGAGTCTCTACAGATGAGTTCAGACCCGGGGCCACCCCCCAGCCCCGCCATCAGAGGTGAGGGACAAGGCCGGCGCCACGATACCGGGACATCCTGCTCTGGGTAACGGAAGAGCTGCGTCTGCTCCTCAGCCACTCCATCCAGGCCGGTGTACAGGGCGCAGTCTGCGGGAGAGGCGACCCGTCAAGGGGTCGTGCCGAGGCCCGGCCTCCAGGTCCACACCCATCCCGCGCCCTACAGCTCATTGGCTCCACTCGGCCAGACCCACCGCCCGCCCACTTGAAAAGTGACACATACCGCCATGGAACTCGAGCCCCTCCTTGCCCGACCCCGGAACAATTCGGTGTCTCCGCAGCGTGCGGAGAGTCTCCCCAACTCCCGTACCCCCCGACTGCAAGAGCCCCCCCCGCTCCACCCTCTTTCGGAGGATGGATTCCGTATTTGCCCGGCCTTCCTCTTGGGGCCTCCACTTCCTCCCTGCGTGCCTCGAGGGCGCGCCATGCCACAGCCCCCTCCCTTCCTCACGGCCTCCCTCCGCAGACCCCAGTCCTCCGGGCTCAGCAAGTTGTCGGTGAAAAACCGCGTCGGATCCGCAATCTCACTGAGGAGCATCAGCTCCGCCATCTTTAGCCCCCGCCCCCCCCGACCATGAGACGAATTCCAAGGCCCGCCTCTCCCCGGCAACTAGCAATCGCCTCTAGGGGGAAAAAAAAAAGGGGGCTGGGCCGGAAGTCCTACCGACCAGTAAGCGACCTGAGTGTGGACCACACGCGTTAATGAGGGGGCGGATGTACCGGCTGGCCAATTGGAGGACGGCTCTTCAGGCTCCCCGCCGCTGTGAGTTCTGCGCATGCGCGAGACAGGACTATGTTGAAGGCGAATTGGGAGGCGTAGTTCCCCAAGATTTAAAGGGCCACTGTCTCTCCAAGCCAATCTATTATTATTATTATTAAATTATTGCCACAGAGTTATCACTGGAGCTCGGTGCCTGCACGACGAATCCACAGTTCCTGGAGACCATTTTTTATTTCTTTTAAAAATATTTTATTTTTTTAGTGAAAGAGAGATAAAAGAAACCAGAGCACTGCTCAGCTCTGGCTTATAGTAGTCCTAGGGATTGAACCAAGGACCTCAGCCTCAGGTATGAAAGTCTTTTGCAGGACCATTATACTGTCTCCCCAGCCCCATTTTTTCCTTTCCTATTTTGGATAGAAACTTGGAAACTGAGAGGAGGCAGATAAGGTGAGACACTCGCAGCGTTGCTTAAACTCCCCCTTCCTGCAGGTGTTGGTCTAGGGCTTGAACCCAGGTCTTTGCACATAGTAATGTGAGCAATCTACTGGGTGTGCCACTACCCACCCCTTCCCAAACCGATCCTGAAGTGAAAGGTTTGGGCAGCTTCTAGATTTCTTCAAAGATAAGTCCCTCACACAGTACTGCACGTGTGGCCATAAAGTTATATGTGGTTGGTAAAAAGAAAGAGAGAAAGGGAGGGGGGGGGAGGGAGATAGCATAATGGTTATGCAAAAGGACTTTCATGCCTGAGGATCTAAGGTCCCAGGTTCAGTCCCCAGCACTGCCATACACCAGAGCTGAGTTTAAAAACATACACACACACACACCATAGGTTACTTTCCCTAAAAGCTAGGAATAGAGTATGGGTTGTAAACCTCTCTTGGAACCCTATGTGCCAGCACCCTCTTTGTCCCACCCTACCCCCTTCATTTTCACAATATGGATCACAAGTCACAGGCTCCTGCCTCTTTTAGAGTTTAACTTTTAATCAGCCAAACATTTTGCGTAGCCCCTGGGCCAGTCTAGCATCCTGTTTCTTCCCCTGAATGATGACCTTCCCCAGCTCCTCCTGGGCAGCCCGGTTTTTTGGATCTAGTGCCAGCACCTTCTTGAAGTCAGCAGTTGCTTTGTCCAGGTTCCCAAGGGCAGCCTGGGCAACCCCCCTTCGGTACAAGGCCTTTAAATGTTCAGGTTCCTGCTCCAACACCCGGTCACAGTTCTGGGCTGCCAAATGGGGCAGTCCTAGCAGTAACTGACAGGCGGCCAAGTTGGCCCGAAGGACAGTTCTTTCTGGGGAGCCAGGTGGGGGTAAAGTTAGCAGTAGTCGAAGAGCTCGTCCATAGCATCGAGCGGCCCTTTCAGGGTTCCCAGCTCGAAATAATTCTGTGCCTCTTGCATGTTCTTCCTTAGCTAGGGCCTCCTTCTCGCTGGCCTCCAACTCCCAGGAATCCCGTCCTGGAGTGAAGGAGGCCAGTGTGAGCCTGACAGGAGGTCTGGAAGGCCCCGGCAGCTGGAGCTCTGCCTCTTCGCCTTGACACATGGTCTCCAAGCATTTTTCTATGAGTTCCCCCCACGTATCATCCCTCCATGGGCCTATCCCCACAGTTAGTTCTGTGCAGTCGCCTGTCACCCCTGATTCAATGGGAAGCCCAGAAGCTAGTACCCGGCAGAGGGAGCCCAATTTGGGTTTATCCAAACCATGGCCACGGACTAAGATCTTCTTGACAAAGCTCCCATCGGGACAGGGCCAGAGATCAGAAGCTGGAGGGGGCTCTAGCATCTCACTGGATGATCCATGAGACTCATCTGAGTCTCCTTCAAGCCCAAGGACCAGGTTTTTGGTCCCTTGAGAAGTCTCCAGAGCTTGGCTGGCTGGATCTGAGCTCACTGTTGGCTCTAGAATTTCAGTAGAAAGGTCTTGGGGCTGCTGCCTAGTCTGAGTAGTTAAATCAAGTTTCTCCTGGGGGTTCTTTTCCCATTGCTGCTGCGGTTGAGCGGTGTTTCTTTCTTCCACTGGATTGGCAGGAGACGTCTCCATTAGGCTGCCTGATCACTTCCACCGAAAAGAACCAGGGGTGGGCAAGGTTCAGGTCAGCACCTGAAAAATAAAAAGAAATAATACTGATGGCAAGGTTGTATTTAGAATCTTTTCCTGTCTTCTGGAACCCAGCCCTCAAAGTCCTTTTTATTTTTTTCCTCTAGAAATCCCTGTCCATCCAAAAACCTCCGCTCCACCTAGAACTATAAATTCCACAATTCCCTGCGTTTCGCATAAGCCGCCCTAACTACGGGCACTTGTTGTGTTCAAAAAGAATCGGGGTGGCCGAAGCTCGTAGTCTGGTAGTAATAAACCAGGCCATCAGAATCACTTCTGCTGAAGCTAAGAGGTTACAGAACACAGTCCTTAGAGCCCTGCCCCCCTCCCCACCCAAGGGGCGATCAATGGCCAGGAGTCCCGGGGATACCTGGGGAGCTCCTATGTCAGCTAACACGGGAGACAGCGTTTGTCATACTTCTGACAGCCAATCAGGATGAGGGAAATGTCGGTTAGCCCGCCTATGGAGCATGACATCACTTCCCTCCCCAACCCAGAAGCTCCAGGCCTGAGTAGTCAAAATAGAATTTATCGAACCCTCCCAGGAGAGGTTTGGGTCTCTTGGTTACTGAAAGCCAATGTCTGGAGCAGTAACGCTAAGGAAGATTCGGGCGAAATATCTTAGAGCAGGGAATGGTAAAGCTGGTGGGGAATGATAGTGGTAGCAGACCTTTTATTCGGCGATCTCAGACCCTATCTTGAGGCTCCTAGCCAGAATCTGCTCCTTTGCCCAGTCTATTCCATGTATTGCAAAAAAAAAATTCTCAGGCCATTTTTCCCACAACGGACCCTATTTCATTGAAAAAATACCTTTTTTATCCTTATAATCATCATTCCCTTTCAGGCTCTTTCCTTCTTGGGCAATCTTGGTGGCTTTCAAACTTTGGTGTGCATGCATACTACTTGAGAAAACGGCTAAAAAATATTGCAGGTGTTGACCTTCCTAATATCTCTTGGACACTGCAGCTATGATCGGTCTATACATCCCTTGAAAATAGCATAAATCAAGGCAGGGGTAGATAGCATAATGGTTATGCAAAGAGACTCTCATGTCTGAGGCTCCAAAGTCCCAGGTTCAATCCCCTGCACCACCATAAACCAGAGCTGAGTGGTGCTCTGGCTACGAAAGAAAGAAAGAAAGAAAGAAAGAAAGAAAGAAAGAAAGAAAGAAAGAAAGAAAGAAAGAAAGAAAGAAAGAAAGAAAGAAAGAAAGAAAGAAAGAAAGAGAAAGAAAGAAAGAAAATAGCTATCGCACCAAAGTAAAAGACTCTGGGGTGGGTGGGTGGTGAGAATACAGGTCCAAGAAGGATTCAGAGGACCTAGTGGGGGTTGTATTGTTAAATGGAAATCTGGGGAATGTTATGCATGTACAAACTATTGTATTTACTGTTGAATGTAAAACATTAATTCCCCAATAAAGAAATAAATTATTTTTAAAAAAAAAGAAAATAGCATAAATCTAGAATAGCTTTTCTCATTCTCTTCACTCATGGCCAGTGGTTCTTCAGCAGTTTCTCTTACATTTTGCATATAAATCTGGTATAACCTGTTTTACTAGGTGTATGGGTTAAAAACTGTTCCTCCTCCTGATAAATATAAATTTTTTTTTGTGATCCAGCCTTGTTTTCTAACTACCTATACAGTCTACTAACAAATCTTAAAGGAAGAAGAATCTCACTGAGCATTTCACTCTGACTCTAGAGGCAACCTGCCATTGTGCCCCAGATTGCAAAGAGCATGCCAGGACAACCAGGAGGGGAAGGAGTTTTAACAGTAGCAAGAAATATCTCAACTGGTAAAATGCAGGACTTCCATACCTGAGCCCCGCCCCCCAACTCAATCCCCTCAATCATGTATCAATTGGTAGTCTAACTTCCCTCTTTTTTTTTTTTTTTATTTACAAAGAGGAAACACTGACAAAACCATAGGATAAGAGGGGTACAACTTCACACAGTTCCCACCACCAGAACTCCGTATCCCATCACCGCCCCTGATAGCTTTTCTATTCTTTAACCCTCTGGGAGTTTAAACCCCAAGATCACTGTGGGATGCAGAAGTGGAAGGTCTGGCTTCTGTAATTGCTTCCCCACTGAACATGGGCCTTGACAGGTTGATCCATACTCCCAGGCTGTCTCTCTCTTTCCCTAGTAGGGTGGAGCTCTGGATAATCAGAGCTCCATGGCACATTGGTGGGGTTGTCTGTCCAGGGAAGTCTAGGTGGCATCATCTGGAACCTGGTGGCTGAAAAGAGAGTTAACATATAAAGCCAAACAAGTTGTTGACTAATCATGAACCTAAAGGCTGGAGTAGTGAAGATGAAGAGTTGGGGTGGTCTCCATTCTGTAGATAGCTAGTAGACATATTTTAATTATATTGCAAAGGGCCTGTAGCTATACTAGTTTTTTTTTGCTGTTGTTGTTGCTGTGGTTGTTTGTTTGTTTGTTTGTTTTTGTTTTTGTTTTGCCTGAAATCTGATATGCAGGTGGATCCTAGCTATTGTCTGGGGAGATTATGTCATGGCTAGAAAAAGGACCAGAAAGCTGGATCAGGGAAGACAGTAGCTCCCTAATTTGGGAAAGGGGTATAAATATTGTTGACTGTAAACCCCATCAATTTGATGTGATCTGGGGCCCATATTCAGCTTAGGAGCCTATGTGACTACTGCATTCCTGTAGATCTGAGCTTACATTCTGTGGTCATCAGTAGGAACATTCCAAGCTGCCCCAATATCAGGACCCATCTTCCTCAGGTGTAACATAGATTATGTTGTCCAGCCTCCCTTCAGAGGATGGAACACTCTCTACCGTTGTTGATCCACATTGAGGGAAAGTTCCTATGGGGGCCCAAAAAGCGGTCTGTTTTGTTGTTCCTGATATAGATGACCGGTAACAATGGAGAGAGGGATTTATTTGAGGTCTAGGTCCATCACGTCTGTTTGGGAATCTCGGGACTCTCTGAATAGGGCCCCAGCTGATGGGGTGGCCTGATAGTGACTAAAGAGTCATCATTAAAGTATGCCACTCTCTTGCCCTTATTCAGCTTTTGCAGTCCTTGCTTTGATAAGGATAGCTTGGGAGTGAGTGAGGGAAGTATAATAGGAAATAGGTGAGGAGGGTAGCTAAGTCTAAGTAGACACTATTTCATTATGAACTTCATACTGACTCACTGCAGACTATTGTGTAGTTTTGCTTTCAGGTATATATTTTGCCCTAATTTATGAATACATGTGAACATATGCACTCTCTCATGGCACCTGGTCTATATCTAGGTTTTGGGACTTTGTTAGGAAGTGAACCACCTGGAATGGAATTAGAAAATCCTATGAAAGGAAAGGTTTCACCTTAGTAATGAGGCTGAGGGGTTGACATTCCATGCCTGATGTCTCTGGACACAATCTGAAGTGAAGCATCCCGAGGTGGTACTCGTTGTGTTGATCAGGTTGGGATCAGCAGATGTGATATCATTTGGCCTGACTTGAGAGAAGCATACAGGAAAGTGAGCCCCACTCTAGAGGTTCCAGAACTGGAGAAATATAGGTTTTATGGAGGAACTGGGAGGTTCCTGCTGTCTTAGGGTTTAAGAAGGCAATAGATAGTTATTGCTATAATCAAACTATTTAGCAATTGGGTTAACTTTGAAGAATCCCTTTGTTAGGATTTGCTGTATCATACACAACCATAACTGATGTCCTTTGATATTTATCTATAGCTGTGCCACTGGTTGCTTCTGTCCTTGATCTTGCTAATTCTGTTTTCAGCCTCATTTATTCTATTTTCTCTCCCCTCTAATGTTTTCTGTAGTTCATCTATTTTGTTACCCTGTTCTGATACTGTATTAGCTTGTTCAGCTAGTTGTGTTCTTTTTTTTTTTAATTTTTTTAAAATCTTTATTTGTTGGATAGAGACAGTCAGAAATTGAGAGGGAAGGGGTAAAAGAGAGGGAGACACTTGCAGCACTGCTTCACCACTTGTGAAGCTTTCCCCCTGCAGGTGGGGACCAGGAGCTCGAACCTGGGTCCTTGTTCACTGTAACATGTGAGCTCAACCAGGTGCACCACCACCTGGCCCCACTAGTTTTGTTCTTAGTTCAGCTATTTCAGCTTTCGGCTCTTTAATAACCTTGAGATAATTAGTGTTTTATTCCAGAATCTCACTTGTTGTTTCTGCATTTCTGATGAAGATTCTTTCAAACTCTTTACACTCAGTCCTTTGACTATTTCATTAACTAGTGTTTGGATGTTGACCTCACTATTTTGTGCTTCAACCGTTGGGGGCTCTTAGCTGGACTTTTGCCCTTGTTCATTTCTCTAATATTTCTTCTTGTTGGTTTAACCATTCTATATAGTATGTTATGAGGCTCCTCTCTCAGTAATTTTCAAATTACTGATCACTCTTGCCTGGATTGACTTGTGTCTAAGTAAGGTACTCAAAGAGTTCACAGTTGTGGAAATTAATAGTTGTTTCAATATTACGTCAATCCCTGAGTTGGAGCACAGAGGCTGCTAAAAGCCTTTTTTTCTTCTTCTTCCCTGTAGGCTATGGGAGCCTGAGGGATTTTAAAATGTAAGTAGGCTTCTTAGCTTAATCCCTCACTCCTGACCAAGAGATAAAGCAGGGTGGAAGAGAGATAACACAGTGGTTATGCAAAGAGACTCTCACACCCCCAAGGTCCAAAGTTCCAGACTCAATTCAGCTTCTCTGCCAAGCTGGGCAGCACTGCTGGGCCCTGTGGGTTTCTTTCTTTCTTTCTTTCTTTTTTTTTTGCCTCCAGGGTTATTGATGGGGCTCAGTGCCTGCACCATGAATCCACTGCTCCTGAAGGCCATTTTTCCCCCTTTTGTTTTTTGTTGCCCTTGTTGTTGTGGTTATTATTGTTGTTGTTGTGGTTATTATTATTTTTGTTGATGTCATTTATTGTTGGATAGGACAAAGAGAAATGGAGAGAGGAGGGGAAGACAGCGAGGGGGAGAGAAAGACACCTGCAGACCTGCTTCACCACCTGTGAAGCAACTCCCCTGCAGGTGGGGCACCGAGGGCTCGAGCCAGGATCCTTATGCCAGTCCTTGCACTTTGTGCCACATGCACTTAACCCACTGTGCCACCACCTGACACCCTCTTTTTTTTTTTTTTTCAAAGATTTTATTTATGGGAAAGATATGGGAGGATAGAGAAAGATATTTATGGGAAAGATATGGGAGGATAGAGAAAGAACCAGACATCACTCTGGCACATGTGCTGCCAGAGATGAAACTCAGGACCTCATGCTTGAGAGTCCAAAGTTTTAAACACTGTGCCACCTCCTGGACCACACCTTGTGAGTTTCTAAACAAGTCCCGTTTATAGTCTGTAGGTTCTGATGCAATTATTCACCTTGTTCTCATCAGGAGAACAATGTGGAAAGGCTCCCACCACACAGCCCCTCCTCTAGGCCACCATGGTGAAGACATTCTCCTGAGTTTCCTAGTCAGTTCTCTGTCCCCAATGTTAGCACAGTGCCTCCCCACTGCTGCTCCAGCCTCTGAGAGCAGTAGCAATGAAGACACAGTTGCATTTGGTGAGTCTTAGGGGAGCCCTCTTCCCTTCAGCCATCTATTTATTGGTAAAACAGACTAGAGGTGGTGCCTCAACCGGTAAACTGCCGGACTGTTAACAGCTGCTCAGTCTCTCCTTAGGCTCCTCTCTTTCCACAAGCCATACATGTTTGCACTCACTGGTGATTTGGTGGGTTCCTGAAGTCATTCTAGACCTGTCTTGCTGTGGTCCCAGGTGATCTCCTTGGTGTTCCTAGTTGACCCGGGAAAGGAGAGAAGAGAAACACTGCTACTGCTGCTCCATAGCCCTGCCTCCAGAAGTCCTCTGACCTATGTTTGAAACCAACACTACATGGGAGTATCATTGCACTTGGGGCAGGGACAGGACTCCAGTACTGTGGAGTCTCTCCCTCTTCCTATTTCTTCTTTTTATAATTTTTATTTTTAAATTATATTTATTGGATAGAGACAGCCAGAAATCAAGAGGAAAAGGGGAATAGAGAGGGAGAGATACAGAGAGACACCTGCAATACTGCTTCACCACTCACAAAGCTTTCTCCCTGCAGATGGGGGTTGGGGGGGGTCCTTGCACATTGTAACATGTGTTCTCAACTGGGTGGGCCACCACCTGGATCCCCTCTTCCGCTTTCTATATCGCTATTTGGAGTAAAAAGGATGAAAATATACGTAGGAACAGCGAGATTTCTCATGCCTGAGAAACTGGGGCCTTAATAGTAATAATACTGGTACTAAAACTTATACTTCTGACCAGAGAGGTGGCAGTGGTGGAAGTACAAGTACTGAGTTTGCCCACTTGTACTGTTTATGCCAGAATGATGTTTTTTGTGTCTTGGAAATAAATATTTGTAGTATCCCTGCTTTGGATTAAGCCTCACATTACCAGGCTTTTTTTTTTCTCAATTTTTATTTCTGAGTTCTATACTGGAGTAACTTTGATTCATTACCAATAACAACAATCACCACAACCCCTGCAACTAAATACCAAAGATTCTTAGAAAGCCTAAGCTCCTATTGAAAATTAATCTACCTTTTATTCCCCTCCCTCTCCTTCTTTCCACTTCATAGATCTCTAAGAAAGGCAGAAAATCTAGAATGATTCACAATAGGGTTGATTATACCCTAATCCCTGGATAAAGATTACTAATCTATACTTCTGTGCCTTAATTAGGAAGGTCACTCCTGTCAGGGTCAACTTCTCTCAGTTACAAGAAACAGTACTCTGCTGCAAATGAATTGCTTTGTAGTAGACTCTTATTGGTGTGTGTGTTGATTCCAACAGACCTCGCACAGCAAGAACCTTATTTCTTTTGCATTTTATCTCCATTCATTCAAAAAATATTTTATTAAGCACCTGCCATGATGTTCCAGGCAGTGTGTTAGGAACTGTGGACACAAACATAGTCACATAGTCCCCACTCTCATGGAACCTGTAGTCAGTCTGACCAAGGAGAATTAGTAATTACAGCAGTATAAAGAAAAGATGCTATGAGAGTGAATGAATGATGAGGGAATATTCCTTGAAGATGAAGCATTTTTGCTGTGATCTAAAGAATGAGTTAGGTAGGGTAGATAGCATAATGGTTTTGCGAAGAGGCTCTCATGCCTGAGGCTCCAAAGTCCCAAGTTCAGTCCCCAGCACCACAATAAGCCAGAGCTGAGCAGTGCTCTAGTTAGTAAAGAAAGAAAGAAAGAAAGAAATAGCTAGGACATGTTACTCAGGTTCAACTCTGGCACCCACTGCACTGAAGGGAGTTTCAATGTTGTGGTCTCTGTCTCTCTATCTGAGAAAGTCAGCCCTGAGTGGTGATTAAAGGGAAAAAAATAAAAAGAAGAGAAAGAGGGAAAGGTAAAGAAGATTTGAGTCTCATATCACAAGCTGTTTGCTCTAATTCCCCTGCCACTGAAGTTTCACTATGCCAGGATTCTACTCCCTGAAGATAAGTCACCAAGGAACCAAGAAGGAAAGAAACCAGGAGAATTAACATCCCCCAGATCTAGTTAGAAAATATAGGAATGACTCTCTTTTCAGCCACCAGGTTCCAGATGCTAGCATGATACCAACCAGACTGGTCTGGACAGACAACCCCATCCTGGAGCTCTGATTCCCCAGAGCCCCATCCCACTAGGGAAAGAGAAAGACAGGCTGGGAGTATGGATCAACTTGTCAACGCCCATGTTCAGTGGGGAAGCAGTTACAGAAACCAGACCTTCCACCTTCTGCATCCACAATGACTTGGGTTTAAACTCCCAGAGGGTTAAAAAATAGGAAAGCTGAGCCCCCACACCTATGGACATCTAATCTTTGACAAAGGTGCCCAGACTATTAAATGGGGAAAGTAGAGTCTCTTCAACAAATGGTGTTGGAAACAATGGGTTGAAACATGCAGAAGAATGAAGCTGAATCACTGTATTTCACCAAATACAAAAGTAAATTCCAAGTGGATCAAGGACTTGGATGTTAGACCACAAACTATCAGATACTTAGAGGAAAATATTGGCAGAACTCTTTTCCGCATAAATTTTAAAGACATCTTCAATGAAACGAATCCAATTACAAAGAAGACTAAGGCAAGTATAAACCTATGGGACTACATCAAATTAAAAAGCTTCTGTACATCGAAAGAAACCACTACCCAAACCAAGAAACCCCTCACAGAATGGGAGAAGATCTTTATATGCCATACATCAGATAAGAGTTTAATAATCAACATATATAAAGAGCTTGCAAATCTCAACAACAAGACAACAAATAACCCCATCCAAAAATAGGGGAGGACATGGACAGAATATTCACCACAGAAGAGATCCAAAAGGCCAAGAAACACATGAAAAAATGCTCCAAGTCTCTGATTGTCAGAGAAATGCAAATAAAGACAACAGTGAGATACCACTTCACTCCTGTGAGAATGTCACACATCAGAAAAGGTAACAGCAGCAAATGCTGGAGAGGGTGTGGGGTCAAAGGAACCCTCCTGCACTGCTGGTGGGAATGTAAATTGGTCCAACCTCTGTGGAGAACAGTCTGGAGAACTCTCTGAAGGCTAGAAATGGACCTACCCTATGATTCTGCAATTCCTCTCCTGGGAATATATCCTAAGGAACCCAAAACAGCCATCCAAAAAGATCTGTGTACACATATGTTCTTGGCAGCACAATTTGTAATAGCCAAAACCTGGAAGCAACCCAGGTGTCCAACAACAGATGAGTGGCTGAGCAAGTTGTGGTATATATACACAATGGAATACTACTCAGCTGTAAAAAAATGGTGACTTCACTGTTTTCAGCCTATCTTGGATGGACCTTGAAAAAATCATGTTGAGTGAAATAAGTCGGAAACAGAAGGATGAATATGGGATGATCTCACTCTCAAGCTGAAGTTGAAAAACAAGATCAGAAAAGAAAACACAAGTAGGACCTGAAATGAAATTGGAGTATTACACCAAAGTAAAAGACTCTGGGGTGGGTGGGTGGGTGGGGAGAATACAGGTCCATAAAAAATGATGAATGAAATAGTGGGGGTTGTAAAAAAAAAAAAGACTCTGGGGGTGGGTGGCTAGGTGGGGAGAATACAGGTCCAAGAAGGATTTAGAGGACCTAGTGGGGGTCGTATTGTTATATGGGAAACTGGGGAATGTTATGCATGTACAAACTATTGTACTTACTGTTGAATGTAAAACATTAAT
The DNA here is from genome assembly GCF_950295315.1 of Erinaceus europaeus. Classification (NCBI taxonomy): domain Eukaryota; kingdom Metazoa; phylum Chordata; class Mammalia; order Eulipotyphla; family Erinaceidae; genus Erinaceus; species Erinaceus europaeus. The sequence goes on from NC_080165.1 coordinate 55,337,514, forward strand.
TCCCCAATAAAAAAAAATAGGGAAGCTATCAGGGGCGGTGATAGTTCTGGTGGTGGGAATTGCGTGGAGTTGTACCCCTCTTATCCTATGGTTTTGCCAACATTTCTTTTTTATAAATTAATTAATTAATTAAATATATAGGGCTGAAAGAAGACAGAAAATTAGAGAGGTAATTCACCAGGTAAGGGACCTGCTTTGCCATGTGTGAAGTCCAGGTTCCAACCAGCACCACATGGGAGGTGCTACAGCAATGGAGGAAGCTCTAGTTCTATGCTCCCTCTACCTGTCCGTATCTATTTCCATGTCTGCCTATCTAATCTAATCTATCCATCTAACCTATCTCTCAAAGAAAATATGGTCCAGAATACTGAAACTATGCATTCCACAAAAAAGAAAGATAACAGGTAGGATAGGCTGTGTTTAGGCTGCATAGTGAGGACAATGTCTTTCCTCTCTCTAATAGGGATTTGAGAATAGAAGGAAATAACTAAAAAAGATTTTCATTCTCCTTCTCTCTCTCTTACTCTCACTCTTACTCTCTTTCCAGAGCACTGCTCAACTTTGGCTTACAATGATGCTAAATATTAAACCTGGAACCTTGGAGATCTCAAGCATGAAAGTCTTCTTTGCATAACCATTAGGCTATATCCCCAACCTCGAATCTTCTTTCTTTTCTGATACCAGGGCCTTGTGTATGTGTAATTCCACCATTCCTACGGCAACTTGTTCACTCCTTTGTTTCAGGTGGTGGAGGGACATCATAGCACTACTCCAACACTCAAAGAGCTTCTCCACAGAGCTGCAGTGCTCTTGTATGGCACTGAAGCTCAAACTGGCGACTTTTTGCATGACAAAGTGTGTACTCTACTGAGTAAACTATCTTCCAATCCAGTGGTTTTGTTTCTGCTTTTTTCCTCCCCTAGCATCTTAAATGTAACTGAGACAGGACTTACCAACATTGTGCCCAAGACTTTCCTCAGATTCTAATGAGCGGGATGGTACAAAGGAACACATAGAAAGGAGGAAAGAGGGGCCAGGTAGTGGTGCACCCAGTTTCCCAGTTGAATGCACTTGTTACCGTACTCAAGGACCCAGGTTCAAGCCCCCTGTTCGCACCTGCTGGCGGCAAGCTTTGCAAATTGTGATACAATGCTGCAGATGTCTCTCTTCATACCTCTGCCACCCCTCTCAATTTCTGTTTTAACAAATATGAGAAAAATAAAATAAAACATAAAAAATCTTAAAAAAAAAAAAAAAAAAGAGGAAAGAAAGTGGTAATGGGTGGGGTAGACAGTACAGTGGTTACGCAGAGACTCTCATGCCTGAGGCTCTGAAGTTTCAAGTTCAGTCCCTTGCTCCCCCATAAACCAGAACTGAGCAGTGCTCTGGTTAAAAAAAAAAAAATGGGGGAGGGGGAGGAAAAGAAGAAAAAGAAGAAGAAAAGGAGGGCAGGTGGTAGTGCAGTGGGTTAAGCACACATGGCAAGAAGCACAAGGACTGGCACAAGGATCCCGGTTCGAGCCTCAGGCCCCCACCTGCAGGGGTGTCCCTTCACAAGTAAGTGGTGAAGCAGGTCTGCAGGTGTCTTTTTCTCCTCCTCTGTCTTCCCCTCCTTTCTCAATTTCTCTCTGTCCTATCCAACATCAATGACATCAATAACAACAATAATAACAACAATGATAAAATAAACAATAAGGGCAACAAAAGGGAAAAAAATGGCATCCAGGAGCAGTGGATTTGTAGTGCAGGCACCGAGCCCCAGCAATAACCCTGGAGACAAAAAAGAAGAAGAAGAAGGAGAAGGAGAAGGAGAAGGAGAAGGAGAAGAAGAAGAAAGTGATAATAAGGAAGACTCTGGGTTAAGAAAATTATTAAAGAGACATTTTGGAAAATGAAAGGACTGGGTGGTCATTAATTTTGCTGTCTATGATATGAAAATTACATTTAAAAATATTTTAAGATTTATTTCAGGGGCCAGGCAGTGGTGCATCATATTACAGTGCACAAGAACCTGGGTTCTAGCCCCTGGTCCCCATCTGCAGGGGGAAAGCTTCACAAGTGGTAAAGCAGAGCTGCAGGTGTCTCTCTGTCTCTCTCCTCTTCTATCTCCCACTCCCCTTTCAATTCCTCTATGTCTCTATCCAATAATAAAACAAACAAAAAGATTTATTTCATAGTAGTTTCACAAGAGGATGGAGGGGACAGGCCATAGCATCTTTTTTTTTTTTTTTTTTGCCTCCAGAGTTATTGCTGGGGCTCAGTGCCTGCTCCATGAATCCACTGCTCCCAGAGGCCATTTTTCCCCTCTTTTGTTGACCTTGTTATGGTTATTATTGTTACTGTTGATGTCGTTCGTTGTTGGATAGGACAGGGAGAAATGAAGAGAGGAGGGGAAGACAGAGAGGAGGAGAGAAAGATAGACACCTGCAGACCTGCTTCACCGCCTGTGAAGCGACTCCCCTGCAGGTGGGGAGCCAGGGGCTCGAACTGGGATTCCTACGTCGGTCCCTGAGCTTTGTGCCACGTGAGCTCAACCCGCTGTGCCACTGCCGACTCCCCATCTTGTTGGTACATGTACCAGAGATTTAACTGTGATCCTCAGGTGGGCAAGTCCTATGCTCTACCAGCTGAGCTGTTTCTCCAGCTGGAAAATGGATCCTATTTTGGAATAATTATTCCTCTCCTCCAAGTTAATTATATGGGATACTTGATGCTTTGCTAAATATTGATCTGAGACAGAATTCTACCCCTGGGAATTCTGAGGATTTATCTATAAGTAATTGTTTTACTCCCTACCTGGTAGCACCTCCTCCTTCCAAGGTAACCCAGATAGTCTGGCCATTCTGCACTGCTTTCTTGCCCTAGCCCAGAAGGACACTTCTTGCCTTTACTAAAGATGTGATCAGATGGTAGAACTCAAAGAGAGGTTCAAGAGCTGGTGTGAAGTGGTTTGTGAGCTGATTGTTATTCCATGCTATGCCCTCAAATATAGAGCAAATGACATTTGTACTCTAAAGTAAGTGTTTATTACTATTATTATTATTATTTTGATGATAATTACTGAATACTCAGAATTTGTCATTAAAACATATGTGTGGGGCCAGCAGGTATAGAGTGGGTGGGAAGCACAAAGAAATAGGCTCCTATTAGTAGTTTAACAAGAATAAGAAATCATAATTAGATCTGTTGTGTTTGTGTCTGCAGATAATCAGAGAGAACAAGAAATTAAGGAAATTAGGAGTAGAACTCCATGGATGGTGGGGCAGTGCTTTGCTCTGTCTCCATGTCTTCTATCTCACTCTCATAAAAAAAAAAAAAAAAAAAGTGGATGTGGCAGTGGTATAGTAGTAGAATACAGGATATGAGTGATAGTCTAGTTTTCTCTCTCAAATCTTTTTTCTTAAAGAGAAAATAAAGGGGCCCAGCAGTAGCGCAGCGGGTTAAGCGCACATGGCACAAAGCACAAGGGCCGGCGTAAGGAGCCTGGTTCGAGCCCCCAGCACCCCACCTGGTCGCTTTGCAAGCTGTGAAGCAGGTCTGCAGGTGTCTTTCTCTCCTCCTGTCTTTTCCACCTCTCTCAATTTCACTCTGTCCTATCCAACAACAACAACAACAGCTATGACAACAATAACAGCTACAACAAGCACAACAAGGGCAACAAAATGGGAAAAATGGCCTCCAAGAGCAGTGGATTCGTAGTGCAGGCACCAAGCCCTAGAGATAACCCTGGAGGAAAATTAATTTTTTAAAATAGTAAAATAAAATGAGTGGTCTGGGAAATGGCACAATGGATAAAGCACTGGATTCTCAAGCATGAGGTCCTGAGTTTAATCCCCGGCAGCACATGTACCAGAGTGATATCTGGTTCTTTCTCTCTCTCTCCCCCTATCTTTCTCATTAATAAATAAATAAAATCTTAAAAATAAAATAAAATGAAATAAAAAGTTGAGCAGGGAGGTGGCTCTGTGATAAAGCATATGTATGAGAGACCCTGCGTTTCTTCTTCAGCATTGTGTCAAAATAAAGATTTTCTGTGCATCAACAACTGTACTATAAACCAGTAACCTCCCAATATAGTGGAATAAAATAAATTTAAATAAAAAAATAAAGATCTTATGGGAAAGTGCACAAGACTGACAAAAATGCTATTTAAAAAAATAATTATTATTTACAGGTGGGGTAGATAGCATAATGGTTATGCAAAGAGATTTTCGTGCCTGAGGTGCCAAAGTTTCAGGTTCAATCCCCCATACCACCATAAACCAGAGCTGAGGCACAAAATACAAGGCACAAAGCACAAGGACCTGCATAAGAATCCAGGTTCGAGCACCCGGCTCCCCATCTGCAGGGGAATCGCTTCACAGGCGGTGAAGCAGGTCTGCAGGTGTCCATCTTTCTCTCCCCCTCTCTGTCTTCCCCTCCTCTCTCCATTTCTCTCTGTCCTATCCAACTACAACGACATCAATAACAACAACAATAATAACTACAACAATAAAACAAGAGCAACAAAAGGGAAAATAAATAAATATTTTAAAAAAGATTAAGTATCTAGGCATGAATTTGACAAAGGTAAAAAATCTATGCTGTTATAGAACTACACTAGACATAGCACAAGACACAAAGATATAGAAAGGTAGTCCATGTTCATGGGTGGGAAAATTAATATAATAAAATAGTTTATTTTACCCAAAGAAACATGTAGATTTAATGTGATCATTTAAAATTCAAATGATACTTTTGAATGAAGCAACACAAAAATACAATTACATGGAATCACAAAAGATCTTGAATAACTAAAATACTGAGAAAACAAAAAGAAAAAAGATATTATATTCTACTTCAAAGTATACTACGAAGTAAAAGTATAAAAAATTATGTGATGTTAGAATAAAGAGAGACACCAGTCCTTTTTGGTCTTTTCACTCTCTTTCCTTTCTTTCCTTCTCTTTTTTTCCCTATCTCTCTTTTTTTTTTTGCCTCCAGGGTTATCACTGGGGCTCATTGCCTGCACTACAAATTCACTGCTCCTGGAGCCCATCTTTCCCATTTTGTTGCCCTTGTTGTTGTGCTTGTTGTAGCTGTTATTGTTATTGTTGTCATAGCTGTTGTTGTTGTTGTTGGATAAGACAGAGAGAAATCTAGATAGGAGGGGAAGACAGAGAGGAGGAGAGAAATATAAACACCTGCAGACCTGCTTCACTGCTTGCAAAGCAACCCCCTGCAGGTGAGGAGCCAGGGGCTTGAACAATGATCCTTACTGCACTTTGCACCATGTGTGCTTAACCCACTGCTCTACCTCCCAGCCCCTTGCCTGTCTTTCTTTATCTGAAAAAAAGTCAATCCAAGGAAGTGAAGCCCTGGTGATGACAATAATAATAATGATAATAATAATAATAATAATAATAATAATAATAATAATAATAAATTAATATGTGGTCCAGGAGGTGGCGCAGTGGATAAAGCATCAGATTCTCAAGCATGAGGTCCTGAGTTTGATCCCTGGCAGCACATGTACCAGAGTGATGTCTGGTTCTTTCTCTCTTCCTCTATCTTTCTCATGAATAAATAAATTCTTTTAAAAAAAATAATAAATATGGATCAATAAAAAAATTGCAAGTCTAGAAATAAAAAAACATACATATATTAACATTTAAATCTATGACAAAGTGAATCATAGACATAAAATGATGCTGGGAAAACTGGACAGTCATATACAAAAGAATAAAGATAAATTGCTCTTTAACTCAATATACAAAATTAAATTCAAAACAATTAAAGACCTAAATGTAAAACCTTAAACCAGATTGATTGGCAATGTAGCAAAGTTAAGTTGCAATGAAATCCACCAATATGGTATTTGATGCCAAATGCCTGATTGGACAGATTGAATAGCACTGTCATCCAACCTGCTATGAAGTATTAGCCCTTCATGATACAGGAAGGCCCAATGTCCAAGTGGAATACAAAGGAAAGAGAAAAAGTTTCTATCCAGAAGCAATGTCCTTGTCATAGTATCCAATTACTTTAATGACTCTCAGCATCCAATTAGTAAAGATGCTGTAGCTCTTGGTAGTCTTGGTGTCCTTGGACCAATGACAGAAACTGCTGCTGTTATTACTTATGGCTTGGACAAAAAGGTAGAAGCTGAGAAATGTGATGGTCCTTGACTTGGGGGTGGCACACTTGATGAGTTAATCCTCACTATTGAAAATAGTATTTTTGACGTCAAATATTTTTTCATATATAGTTTTGCTGAATTTTCTTTCTAAACTTTTTTTATTATCTTTATTTATTTGATAGAGACAGCTAGAAATTGAAAAGAAGGGGAAGACAGAGAAGAAGAGAGACAGAGAGACACCTGCAGCATTGCTTCACCACTTGTGAAGATTTCCCCCTGCGGCTTGAACCCAGGTCCTGGCACATAGTAATATATGTGCCACCACCCAACCCCTTCAGGTTAAATCTTTAACAGGAGACTCCCACTTGGGTGGAGAGGGCTTTGATAACTAAGTGGCTGACATTTTGTTGAAGAGTTCAAGTGCTAACATAAGGACATCATCAATGAGAATAAGAATGTTTTCTGTGGGCTGGGGAAATAGCATAATGGTTATGCAGTAAGACTTCCATGGCTGAGGCACTAAATGTCCCAGGTTCAATTCCCAGCACCACCATAAGATAGAGCTAAGCAGTGCTTGGGGGTGAGGGTAGGGTTGCAGTGGGGAGGGAGCTGTCTGTTGCTTTCGTGTTGCTTGTGAAATGCTAAGTATACTCTTTCATCCAGCACCCAGTCCAATATTCAGACTGATTCTCTCTACAAAGAAATTGACTTCTATAGCTTCAATTACTTGTGTCTAGTTTGAAGATCCAATGCTGACTTGTTCTGCAGCACCTAGCAGAGACAGCCCTTTGGGATGCCAAGCTTGTTAAGTCCCAGATTCATGATTTTGTCTGCTGAGTGGTTCTACCAATATCTTTAAGACACAGAAATTTTTGAAGGACTTCTTCAATGGAAAACAAACAATAGCATCCACCCTGATGAGACTATAGTTTATGGAGCAGTTGTCCAGGCAGCCCTTCTATTTGGAGACAGATTAGAAAATATTGAAGATTTGCTGTTGCTGAGTGTTATTTCTCTTTCCCTTGGCAATGAAACTGTATCTGTCTTCAGTAAGTGCAGTACTGCCATTCCTACCAAGCAGGCACAGCCCTTCACTGCTTTCTCAGTCAGCCTGGCATGCTTATTCAGGTTTGTGAAGGTGGGTGTGTCCTGACTGAGGATAACAACCTGCTTGGCAAGTCGGAACTCATAGGCCTACCTACTAGTAATGTTTCTCAGACTGAGGTCACTTTTGATATTGATGCCAATGACATTCATATGAAATATATAGAAAGGAAACTAGTCGACGTTAACAATAGAACTGATTGAGGGAAATAGAGAGTGGGAGAAAGGATAGAGGAGATTTGAGGAGGGTTAGTAGCTGTTAAATATATTTATTGATTCATTTATAACTTGGGGAAATGTACCCTGTGACAATAATTATATGACTCAATATTTCCTTCATAAAGTGATACTGAAATTGGAAAAATATATTTAATCATTTGTTTATTACCAGGGCACTGCTCAGCTCTGGTTTATGGTGGTGTCAGGGATTGCACTTGGAACTACTAGTGTTTCAGGTCTGAAATTCTTTTATTCTGTTGTATTACTAATGGCCCTATCTCCCCTGCTTGGAGACTATTAAATTAAAAAAAAAAAAAAAAGCTCATTGCTGCTGGCTAAGGAGATGATACAGTTGGTGGAACATAAGACTTGCAAATGTGAGGTCCCAAGTTTAATTCCTGGCATAGCATTTGAAGGAATGATGTTTTACTTCCTCTCAATAAGTAAATTAATATATATTTAAAAAGTCACAGTGGGGAGATAGCATAATGGTCATGCAGAAGGACCTTTATGTCTGAGACAACTACCCACAAGCCAAAACTGAGCAATGATCTGGCAATAATAATAACAGTAATAATAATTTTTTTTTCATAGTTGGGCTGGTGGAAAAGCTCACTTGGATAGTGTGCTTTTTTTTTTTTACGAGAGCACTATTCAGCTCTGGTTTATGGTGGTACGGGGGATTGAAGCTGGGACTTCAAAGCCTCAGGCATAAGAGTCTGTTTGCATAAACATTATGCTATCTACCCTCTGCCTGATAATGTGCTTTTTTTTTTAACCAGAGCATTGCTCAGCTCTGGCTTATGGTGGTGCAGGGGATTGAACCTGGGAATTTGGAGACTCAGGCATGAGAGTCTCTTTGCATAACCATTATGCTATCTACCCCTACCCGATAGTGTGCTTTTTAAACACAACCCAAGTTTGAGCCTGGCCCCAATTGCACTGAAGAAAGCTTTGGTGCTGTGGTTGCTTTCTCTGTCTCTCTCTGCCTCCATCCCTAACTAAAAAGAAAAAAAATCATAGTTAGCAAAAGGGCCAGATGAAAAGGTGAAAGTGCTAAATGGCAGGGGAGCTTATTTCTAGTTTGGATAATGTGAAAAGGAGTCCAAAAGGGTTGGGTCTTGGAGGATGGCCATAATTTTGACATGTGGATATTGAAAAGCTTTACCACAGGGGAGTAAGTCACACAAGGCAGGAGAGATAAGAAAGGGAAAGCCACTCTACATGCAGTGCTATTCATTCCAGGCTTTCAGTCTCAGGGTTCCTGTGTTGCTTCCATGCAACCCTGTCAGCAGGCATCAAGCTTGCTGGAAGTTTTTACACCCTCACATTCCCCTGTGTTCCATACTCACCACATGGGACCATATGCTGCACTTAGTCTCTGCCATTTATCATCAGCACGGGAGACAAAAATTCCAGCTTTCCAAAGGCTAAATAAATATTCCCTTCTGTTTAGCTTTGGTGGTTTCTGTGGTTTTTAGTTCCACTGGAATTGATGTCAAAATCATTTCCTCCTCTGTTTGCTCCTAATATTTTGTTTAGGATAGCTACCCTTAAAGGCTGCCTTTTCCACAGTGAAATATTTCATGATGTGGAGGGGAGATAGCATAATGGTTATGTAAAGAGACTCTCATGCCTGAGGCTCCGCAGTCCCAGGTTCAGTCTCCCACGCCACCATAAGCCAGAGCTGAGCAGTGCTCTGGTGTTTCTCTCTGTGTCTTTCTCTCTCTCTTCATCTCTCTCAAAAATAAAATAAAAATTAAAAATATATATTTTTAAAAAAAGAAATATTTCCTGGGGAATGTCATGCATGTACAAACTATTGTATTTACTGTTGAATGTAAAACATTAATTCCCCAATAAAGAAATAAAAAAAAGAAATATTTCATGACAAAAACTGCTTTTAACCAAGCCCTAACTATAAATTCTGACCATAACACCAAATGCTCTGCTTAATGTTTCAATTTCTCCTTACAGAATGCCACAAGCTACTAGTGTTTAGTCCTTGAATAAATCTTTAGAAAGCCAGCAACTGTGCTAGGTTCTGGGAATAAGGTGGTGGGACTGGTAAGCAAGCTTTAGATCTTTTGTAGCATATATCTAAGTGAAAATAATTGAGGGTAGAGATCAGTAAATGTTGGGTGCTGGCAAGATAGCTGTGCCTATTTTGTCATAAACATACCCTAGGTTCAAGCCCAGCCCTCACTGGGGGGCAGGGTTCTGTGTTGTAGTGTTGTAGTTGCTTTTCCTCTCTTCCTTTACCTCTCTGTCTTTCTAGCTAGAAAATGTAACCAGGAGTAGTAGAGAACTAAGGGAAATAAATAAATAAATAAGTTGTAATTTTGGTTAGGGAAGGGATATGGTTCAGTGGTAGAGTGCATGCTTTACAGTTATGAGATCCTTGATTTGATCACTAACACCAAAATAATAATTATAATAATAATACATATGGGTGTGTATAATTTTGTATAAAGTGGTATCTGATAAATAAGTACATCAAAGAGGGGAACACAAAAAGGAACAAAAGCAAACAGCAACAAAAGACAGGTGCTATGAACATGGGGAAATAGAAATAGCCTGAGGGTGTGTGGGACTGTCTTTAAATGAAAAGTGAAAGCCTCCTTTTGTGCAAAAACGTAAGTAATATTAAAGCAGGTATGCAGACAGCTGTTGGAAGTATGCATAGTGTCAGGTTGTGTAATATCTGGTTGAAGGCACACATTGCAGTGCACAAGGATCCAGGTTCAAGCCTCCCATTCCCACCTGCAGGGGTAAGATTCATGAATGGTGAAACAGTATTGCAGCCCTCCCCCCATCGGCCTCCCCTTCTCCTCAATTTCTCTCTGTCTCTACTCAAAGTAAATAAATAAATAAAATTTACTTTATTTTTTTAAAGATTTTATTTATTCATGAGAAATGATAGGAGAGAGAAAGAACCAGACATCACTCTGGTACATGTGCTGCCGGGGATTGAACACAAGACCTCATGCTGGAGAGTCCAATGCCTTATCCACTGTGCCACCTCCTGGACCACAATAAATAAAATTTAAAAAAGAAAAATAGATGTGCAAAGGTCCTGAGATAGGAATTGAATTATTTATTTATTTATTCCCTTTTGTTGCCCTTGTTGTTTTATTGTTGTAGTTATTATTGTTGTCATTGTTGTTGGATAGGACAGAGAGAAATGGAGAGAGGAGGGGAAGACATAAAGGGGGGAGAGACAGATAGACACCTGCAGACCTGCCTCACCACCTGTGAAGCAACTCCCCTGCAGGTGGGGAGCCGGAGGTTCGAACTGGGATCCTTATGCCGGTCCTCGCACTTTGTGCGACATGCGCTTAACCCACTACGCTATAGCCGGATTCCGGATTCCTTGTATTTATTTATTTTTTTAATCAGAGTGCTGCTCAACTCTGGCTTATGGTGGTGTGGGGGATTGAACCTTTGGAGCCTCAGGCATGAGAGTCCCTTTGCATAATCATTATACTATTTACCCTCTGTCCTTGAAAGCAGCTAGAAGAACATCAAGGAGGCAAAGTATGGGTGGAGCAAAGTAAACAGGGAAGTATGAGGAGAGATAAACTTAAGGAGTTAGGGAAATAAAAAGCTAGGTAGATGCCATAGCCATCATAAGGATTTAGAATTTTGTTTTAAAGGTAATTGGCATGGTCCGGGAGGTGGTGCAGTGATAAGGCTTTGGACTTTGTCTTATAATTTCTTTCTATTGCTGATGCTTCTCATTTGTCCCCCTCCAATCAGAGAATTTCCCTTTCATCAAGGGGTAGCCACTATTCTGCATGTTGTACTTTTACTACATATGTGAATAGCAAACATTTTTTCTTTTAATTTCTTCACAGTGTGCCAGGCGGTGGTACACATGTTACCATGCATGAGGACCTGGGTTTGAGACCCCACTCCCCACCTACAGCGGGGACATTTCATGAGCAGTGATGCAGGCCTTCAGGTGTCTATCTTTCTCTCTTCCTATGTCCCCTCCCTTTTCAGTTTTTCTGTCCTATCAAATAAAAAGAGGAAAAAAAATCTTGATAAAAAGCTATATAATTTTAGCTCCCAGGCCAGTTACCTTGCCAGTCCCCAACACAGCATTTTATTATGTTATTATATCTACATTATGATTAATCTTGTAATGCTTCAGTAAAGAGAGGCAAAATTATCATAGGAGAGATAAGAGGAATGATGTCAAGAGTTGAATTTCTGGAGTAGTGAGAAGGAATGAGACCTCAGTACATAGGTGGGGTAAGGGTTGGGAGCAGTATAGAGAGGCATGTAAATGTTCTCTTCTGAAAGTTTCTTCTCCTTTGAATAGAATTCTCTTGATGGAAAGTCGGGCCATAGCGCAGAGGGTTAAGCACACGTGGTACAAAGCCCAAGGACCGCCTAGAGATCCCAGTTCAAGCCCCCGGCTCCCCACCTACAGGGGAGTCACTTCACAGGCCGTGAGGCAGGTCTGCAGGTGTCTGTCTTTCTCTTCTTCTCTCTCCATTTCTCTCTGTCCTGTCCAACAGTGGCGACGTTAACAAGAACAATAAAACAATAAGGGCAACAAAAGGGAATAAATATATAAATATTTTGGGAGTCGGGCGATAGCACAGTGGGTTAAGTGCAAGTGGCACAAAACACAAGGACCGGCATAAGGATCCCAGTTCAAGCCCCCGGCTCCCCACCTGCAGGGAAGTCGCTTCACAGGTGGTGAAGCAGGTTTGCAGGTGTCTGTCTTCTCTTCCCCTCTGTCTTCTCCTCCTCTCTCCATGTCTCTCTGTCCTATCCAACAATGACGACATCTTCACTAAGAATAACAATAACAACAATAATAACTACAACAATAAAACAAGGTCAACAAAAGGAAATGAATAAAAAGAAAGTCTTAAAAAATAATTCTCTTGAAGCAGGAAGAATTTCATTACCTTATGAAACTGCAGTCTCAGATTTGGGAAAAGTGAACTAACTGGGGAAGCTCTGATTTGCAGGTCACACTGAGGGCGCATATTGAGGAAGTGACACCAGCCAGTATGACTGTGTGTTTTCCTCCATATTCAGCTGCTGGGTGCAGGTGTGCAGCAGGCAGAATTGGGTTGAACCAGGGGTAAAATGTGTCCAAGAAGGGCTGAGGGATAGTCCACCCAACAGATTGGACACTTTACCAAGCACGAGGAACCAGGTCAGAGCCCCATGCACCACATGGGAGCACCATGCAAAAGGGGAAGTTCAGGAGCAATGGAGCACTTCTATGGTGCCTGGTCTGCTGTCTCCCTGTTTCTATCTTTATCTTGAACCTTCTAGCTTAAAAAAAAAAAAAAAAGAGTTTGCCTGAAGAGGTGTTAATTGTGGAAGTATGAAGCCCCAGTGAACTCCTGGCAGTAAAAAAATACTTATGTCCAAAGGAGAGGGGTCAAGAATTGGGTACTGGATGGAAGACAGGGTAGAATGAAAAACAAAAACTAAAGATATAGGGAGATAGTAAAGGGCTTATTCAAAAGACATCAGCCCCAATAAATAAAATCTGAAAAAAAAAAAAAAAACCAGTCATGGAGGTTATAGGAAGATAGTATAATGTTTATGCGAAAGAGTTTAACCAGGCTCAAAAGCCTAGACCAGGGAGAACAGAAGCAACCAGTGGCACAGCTATACACAAATAATGTCAAAGGACATCAACTATGGTGATGTCGTGTATGATACAGAAAATCCTAACAAAGGGATTCTTCAAAGTTAACCCAATTGCCAAATAATGTGATTATAGCAATAACTATCTATTGTCTTCTTAACCCTAAGACAGCAGGAACCTCCCAGTTCCCCAATAGAGACTATATTTCCCCCAGTCCAGGAACCTCTAGGGTGGGGCTCACTTTCCTGAATGTTTCCCTCAATTCACACCAAGTCATATAGTATCCGCAGATCCCAACCTAATCAACACAATGAGTACCACCTCAGCATGCTTCACTTCAGACTGTGTCCAGAGATGTCAGGTATGGAACGTCAGTCAACCCTTCAGCCTCATTACTCCTGTGAGAACTTTCCTTTCACAGGATTCTCTAATTCCACTCCAGGTGGTTCACTTCCTAACAAAGTCCCAAAACCTAGATATAGACCAGGTGCCATGAGAGAATGCATACGTTCACACGTATCTATAAATTAGGGCAAAATATATACCTGAAAGCAAAACTACATGATAGTCTGCAGTGAGTCAGTATAAAGTTCCTAATGAAATAGTATCTAATTAGACTTAGATACCCTCCTCACCTACTTCCTATTACAGTTCTCTCACTCCAAAGCTAAACTTAGCAAAGCAAGGACGGCAAAAGCTGAAAAAGGGCAAGAAACTGGTATACTTTTTTTAATCTTTTTTTTTTTTTATATTTTACTTATTTTATTTTTGAGAGAGATGCAGAGGGAGAGAGAGACAGAAACACCAGAGCACTGCTCAGCTCTGGCTTATGGTGGTGCGGAGGGGATTGAACCTGGGACTTTGGAGCCTCAGGCATGAGAGTCTGTTTGCATAACCAATATGTTATCTCCCCCACACACAAAACTGGCATACTTTAATGATGACTCTTTAGTCACTATCAGGCCACTCCATCAGCTGGGGCCCTATTCAGAGAGTCCTGAGATTCCCAAAGACATGATGGGCCTAGACCTCAAATAAATGCCTCTCTCCATTGTTACCAGTCATCTATATCAGGAACAACAGAATAGACCCCTTTGTGGGCCCCATAGGACCTTGCCCTCAACTTGGATCAACAATGGTAGAGAATGTTCCATCCTCCAAAGGGAGGCTGGACAACATACTCTATGCTACACCTGAGGAAGATGGGTCCTGATATTGGGGCAGCTTGGAATATTCCTACTCATGGCCACAGAATGTGAGCTCAGATCTACAGGGATGCAGTGGTCACATAGGCTCCTAAGCTGAATTTAGGCCCCAGACCAAATCAAATCAATGGGGTTTACACTCAACAATATTTATATCCTTTTCCCATATTAGGGAGCTACTGTCTTCCCTGATCCAGCTTTCGGGTCCTTTTTCCAGCCATGACATCATCTCCCCAGATAATAACTAGGATCCACCTGCATATCAGATTTCAGGCTCAGGGAAAAAACAAAAACAAAACTAGTATAGTCACAGGCCCTTTGGAGTATAACCAAAATATGCCTACTAGCTATCTACAAAATGGAGTATCCTCCAACTCTTCATCTGCACTATTACAGCCTTTAGGTTCATGATTGATCAGTTTGTTTGGCTTTGTATGTTAACTCTCTTTTCAGCCACCAGGTTCCAGATGCTAGCAGGATGCCAGCCAGACTTCCCTAGACAGACAACCCCACCAATGTGTCTTGGAGCTCTGCTTCCCCAGAGCCCCACCCTACTAGGGAAAGAGAGAGACAGGCTGGGAGTATGGATTGACCTGTTAACACCCATGTTCAGTGGGGAAGCAATTACAGAAGCCAGACCTTCCACCTTCTGCATCCCACAATGACCTTGGGTCCATACTCCCAGAGGGTTAAAAAATAGGAAAGCTATCAGGGGAGGGGATGGGATACGGAGTTCTGGTGGTGGGAATTGTGTGGAGTTGTACCCCTCTTATCCTATGGTTTAGTCAATGTTTACTTTTTATAAAAATTTTTTTTAAAAAAGAGTTTAACCAGGGATATCACAGCTCCCCCACAGATGTTAGAGTGGACCAGTATCTGTCCTAGAGGAGTGAATCTCTGTCACCAGTGGTTAAGATCCAAGGGACCATGTTGTTTACCTATTTTAAGATATGATTTTTTTCAAGATTAGTTTTATTCATTTGATATATTTTTAAATATTTTATTTATTTATTTTTTAAGAAAATATTTATGGGGCTGAATGATGGCGCACCTGGTTGAGCACACATGTTGCAAAGCGCAAAGACCCAGGTTCGAGCCCCTGGTCCCCACCTGCAGGGGAGAAAGCTTTGCGAGTGGTAAAGCAGGGTTGCAGGTGTCTTTCTGTCTCTCTCCCTCTCTGTCTCTCCCTTCCTCCCAATTTCTGACTGTCTCTATCCAATAAATAAATAAAGACAATAAAAAAGAAAGTATTTATTATTTTATTTTTTCAATTATATTTATTAATTTATTTATTGGCTAGAGACAACTAGAAATCGAGAAGGAAGGAAATAGAGAGAGAGCCAGAGAGACACCTGCAGCCCAGCGTCGCCCAGCGTCACCACTTATGAAGCTTCCTGCCTGCAAGCGGGGACTAGGGGCTTGAACTTGGGACCTTGCACACTGTAATGTGTGTACTTAACCAGGTGTGCCACTGCCTGGCCCCTATTTAATTTTCTTTTAATGAGAAAGAGAGAGAGGTACCTTGCTTATATGGTGATGCTAGGGGTTGAATCTGGGACCTCTGGTGTCTCAGGTATGAAAGTCTTGTTACATAACCATTATGCTGTCTCCCCAGCTCAAGATTGCTTTGTTTTGTTTATTACATATGAGAGAGTTTCACATGGGATAGAGAGAAAGAGACAAGGCAGAGCACCACAGTGGAACCTGTGACACTAGGGATCAAGCATGTAAATTTGATGCTCTACCAGTTGAGATATTCCTCCAGTCACAACATTTGGATGATGATGATTACTACAGCATCGCTGTCTCTAGCTTATGGTGGGTCTAAGGATTGAACTGAAGACACTCAGTCTCCAGTATGAAAGTATTTTGCATAATTATTACACAGTCTCTCCAGTCTAGTGTTGTTTGATTTTGTGTTTTGCTTTGTTTTGTCTTGTTTTCCTAGAGTACTGCTCAGCTTTGGCTTATGGTGGTGTAGGGGATTGAACCTGGGACCTCAGAATCTCAAAACTTGGAATGAGAATGTTTGCATAACCACTATTTAATCTCCCCACCCCTGGATTTTTCAGTTGATTTCATGAATGACAGAGTGTAAAGATGGAGGGACACTCTGCTCTATCTGATACCAGGGCTCTAACAAGGAACTGCAGGCATGCAAATCCTGTGCTGTTTCTCTAGCCATAAGGGACTATACTTGCAGAGACATGGGCAAGGTAGGAAGAAAACTGGAATAAGTCTCCTAAGAGAGGAACCTAAGTGAGGTGAAGAAAGATCTGGGAGGAGTCATTTTCAATCACCTCCTCTGCCCATTTCCTCTTAATTCTACTGAGTTCCCAAACTGGTTGAAAGGATTTTATCTGATGAGAAGCTGAAAAATAGAGACTGGCCAGATTTGGTTCCTGCTTTCAAGATAAGGTAAGTACATCTAGCCTGAAGGTGGAGAAAATGCAGAAAAAGAAAATGTGTTTAGACAAGGTTAAATTTTTGCCTAAAGAAAGTCGCTCTGGGGAATGTCCTAAAAAAAAAAAAATACTGAAGCTGGTGCAGAAATAGAGCACAGGACTTTCAAGTGCAAGATTCCAAATTTGATCCCTGGTACCACATATGCCAGATGGATGTTCTGGTTCTCTTTCAAAGAAATAAGTAAATGAGTCTTTTTTTTTTTTTTTCCTACCAAGGTCATTGCTGGGGCTTGGTGCCAGCACTTGAATCCACTGTTCCTGGTGGCTGGTGCTCTCTTTTTCTCTCTATTATACTTGATAGGACAGAGAGAAATGGAGAGATAGAAGAAAGAGAAATCTGCAGACTTACTTTACCACTTGTGAAGCAGCTTCCTGCAGGTGGGGAGTGGGGGTTCGAATCTGGGTCCTTGCACATGGTAATATGTGCACTTAACTGGGTGTGCCATTGCCTGGCCCCCGCAAATGAATCTTTTTTTAAAAAAAACATTGATGCCAGAGTCCCACCCTCCAGAGAGTCTGATTTAATTGGGCTAGGATGTGACCTAGGGCTTTGGGAATTTTAAATGCTCCCCAGATGACTTTAATGTGTAGCCAGGGGTAAGAGTGATTGTTCCAAGAAATGCCTAGAGCTCTGTTTTAGAAGCTTGCTGCTTTGGTCCAGTCCATAAGCGTGAAAGATTCCCTCCTGCTGAAGTAAGGTTGATATGGGCCTTGAATAATGGGTAAATTTGGGGGCTCGGTGGTGGTACGTCTGGTTGAGTGCACATGTTACAACGTGCAAGGATCAGGGTATAAGCCCCAGTCTACACCTGCAGGGGGAAAGCTTCACAAGTGGTGAAGCAGTGTTGCGGGTGTCTCTCTGTCTCCCACTTCCTCTTCACTTCTGGCTGTCTCCATGCAATAAATAAATAAATAAATAAATAAATAAAGATAATAAAAAATAATAGGTCAATTTTGGTCAAGTAGAGAAGCACACATGAGGGATGGGGGAGAACATCATGAGCAAAAACTTTAAATGTCTGAAACACATGACAAACAGCAAACAATTTGGCTTAGAATAGGCAGAGACTAGAGAAAAAACATGCAAGACTTGAGAATACCTGGGCATATCTCTGGAGGTGGATATTATGAAAAATTCAGTTTGGTTGGAGTTTAGGTTAAAGAGAGAAAGCCAGATCATTTTAAATTATGGAAAGCCATATTAAAATTATAAATAATTGAGTAAGCAGTAGGGAATCTTGAAGGATGTTTTAGCAGTGTGCTTTTCTCTCTCTTTTGTTGAGAGAGAAAGTGAGAGGGAAGGAGAGAGAGACAGAGAGAGAGAGGGGCAGGGGGAGAGAGAGAGAGAGAGAGGCTCCTGCAGCACTGCTTCACTGTTTATGAAGCTCTCCCCTGCATGCGGGGACCAGGGGCTTGAACCTGAGTCCTCATGTATTACAATGTGCCTGGTCCTGGCAGTGAAATTTTCTGAAGTGTGTATAGAGAGAATGGTATGACACCAGTGTCAAAGGAGAGTTAGTACCAGGAGAGGGCAGAGTTATGAAGACTGATAAGAAGAGCTGTTGCAACAATGCTAGATGATGTTATTTTCCTGACAAACATTGGAGAAAAGTTACAGATTCAAAAGATATTGTGATAGTAGAATTAAAGTGTCTTGACATTACATCAGAAGTAAAGATAGGAGAGAGATAAGAGGTATCAAGATTCAGATAAGGGTGCTGGGAAAATGGAGTCTTTAACAGAGATAGGGAAGCAAGTTCTTGGTGGCATTTTATCAGGTTGGATTTGAACACGCTGAGTTTAGAGGACTGGAAGAATAGTTTAGCGTTTATAGGACTGGAAGAATAGCTCATGTTGCCATGCTCCACAGACACCAGAAGAGTGTCTGCAATATAAACAAACAAGTTGGAAAATGTCTTAGGCATCTCTGACTACTTTAATGAAATAGCATCAACTGAGTGGCTTATAAATAGTACAAGTTCATTTCTTATGGTTCTGGATGCTGACAAATCCAAGAGCAAGGGGCCAACTGATTTGGTGTTCAGTGAGAGCCCCTACTTGTTCAAATGTGGCTTTTGGTTATGTCCTCTCATGGTGGAAAGGGCAAGGGAGTTTCTCCAGTTTCTTATTGGGCATTAATTCCACTTAAGAGGGTCTGCCTTCTTGACCTCATCACCTTCCAAAAGCCCCATCTCATATTGGGAATTAAATTTCTACATGTGAATTTTGAGGGGATATAAATCAGTTGACAGTATAGAAGCATTTGGTTAGAAATGTTTTTTTTTTCTTTTGAATGAACGAGATTTTTAAGGGAAAGTCTCATAGAAGGAAAAGACCCAGAGACAGATATTTAGGAATATAGAAAATACAAGGGGTGGGGGAGGAGCTAGAAAGGATGATTGCAAGCAGAGGGAAAGGAGAGAACATGTTCCTGAATCCAGGGGAAGTGAGGCATCCAGGGTCAAGAGTCAAACATGAAAAGGTTCAAAGAGGCAAAGTACTATGAAAACATGATTAATTTTTACTTCTAGTCATTGGGCCTAGTTATATGGGAGAGCAGTTTCAGGAGAGTATGGAGTAGAAGCATATTTCAAAGATTAAGAAACAGTGGGTGTGACCTGGAAGGTTGAAACAGTGGTTAGAAGTCTCATGTTCGATCCCAGGCATCTAATGTAGCAGAGTCATGTATATATATATCCTTGGAGTCATTATGCTATTTCCCCTACAATAAATATATATATTTAAAATTATTTATTTATTTGATAGAGACAAAAATAAATAAAAAGGGGGGGGAATAGAGAGAGAAAGAAAGAGAGATACCTGCCTCACTTTATGAAGTTTCCCCCTGCGGGTGGGGAACAGAGGCTTGAACCCTGGTCCTTGCATATTGCAACATGTCTGCTCTACCAGGTGCACCATCACCCAGCCCCAAACAAATATATATGAAAGAAAGAAAGAAAGAAAGAAAGAAAGAAAGAAAGAAAGAAAGAAAGAAAGAAAGGAGGAAAGAAGGCTAACAATGATTATGGAGGAGCTCTCTGTTCCCTTTGCTTTCCCTGTGCTGGTACACACATTACACAGGGCTCTAATTCAAGTTGTCTGTCACTCACCAGCCCACAGGCATGAACAGCTGTGGTTAGCTGGCATCTATTCCTTGCCCCTCCATTCTATCCCTGGCCAACTCCAGAATGGTCTAACCTCTTCTTTTTTCCTGACTTCCTGGAGTTCTGGGCATAGATCCCCGTGTCCCATTGTAAATCCTCCCTCTCCAATGCCATAAATACAGTTTTGTAGAGAGAAGTATACCAGAGAAAGAAATTCCCACCAAGAATGGATGTGAGACTCTTTTCCATAGGACTCCCCTACCCGACCTCCATATGTCTCAAGAGCCCTGGCAATCTGTCTTCTACTGTTTGTTTTATCAGTGTTCTCACTTCTTCCCTGAAGGGGAGGTTAGGGGATGTAAACTAAGAAACAAAACAAAACAAAAAGCAAGTGTGTTCAAGTTTTTAGTCCTTAGAATTAGGGTTGATAAATCCACTTTGTGTCTTTAATAGTGTCTTTCAGAAATTCACACACACCACACACAGATCAGAACAAGATGAGGGAGCGGGGAGTGGGTCGGCTCCTTACTGACACTGGGGTTCTGTTCCCTGGGTTCCCTTCTGCCTGGCTGCCCAGGGGTTGGGATAGGTAGGGATATTTACAGGGAACCGGGATATCATCTTCATCCTAGGGTGTGAACCGGGACCCTTTCAAATCTCATGCCAATACATATCTCAAAAGTAGAGATTCTGAGACTGGAAAGAAAACAGGTGGAGGCTCCAAAAAAAAAAAACAACAATTCCTCAAATCCTTGGTCCTTCCTCCTCCTATCCCAGGAAGTCAGCTTAGGGGCGTGGTTACCCTGGGGCGTGGGCCCAGATCAGAGAGAAAGGGAGGACTGAGTCCCTGGGTCTGGGGGCCAGGCCCCAACACCGGACTGAGTTACCCCGCAGAGAAGGCGGAGCCTGCCGGCCTGGAGGCGGGGCTTGTCAGCAATGAGGCGGAGCCTGCGTTGGAGGCGGGGCTTCGGAGGGCCATTCTTTGGGCTGGGGAGAGGAGACCTTGGCTCCTTGCTAAGGGGTGCAGTATTTAGAGGGGCTGGGGCAAGTAAGGGCCTGTCACTTGGTGGGGTTGCCGGGAAGCGGCTTTTCTGGGGGTGTAGGTTTTGGTGGGGTCCTTTAAGAACTGGGCTTGGAGCGTGCCCACTAGGCTTAAGGGGTCCGTGGAGGCCGAGTTTGGGGTGTAGCAAGGTCCGGTCGCCCCAGGCGGGTGTGCAGGGCGCTCACTGGATCCGCGGCTCTGGGACCGCAGGGCGCTCGGGAGGTCGGGGGCGCAGGGTGGGGCGGGGCCGGGCGTCCTTACGGATCCCAGTAGTTCTCGTGGTGCTGCGCGGCAATGATGATGACTACGGTGAGGATAGTACAGAGCACCATGGCTGCAATGCCCACGGCCAGGGATATGAAAGAGAAGTTTCGGGCCTCTCGAGAAGCAATCTCAGCAGATACCATGTCTCCGCGGGCCAACGCTGTGCGCACCTGCGGGGGACGAGGTAGGGGCGGGCGGGGGTGAGGGCAAGAGGATCATAGAACTGCTGCTTCCCCAGTATCCCTCAGCCTCCCCAAACATGCTCCCCATACTCCTCCTCGGGAATAAGAAAAACACAGTGAGACACTCCCTTCCAGATATCCCGCCCCCCCCAACACACACACACACACACACACACACACACACACACACACACACACACACACACACACACACACACACACACACACACACACACCTGCACAGCTTTGAAGATGGCAATGATGCCCGTAGGCCAGAAACAGCAGATGGTGGTCAGCACCGCAATGGGCATGTAGTCATGTGGCGGGCGCCTTGGTTCCAGCAGGGCCAGCCCTGGACCCTGAGGTGGTGGGGGAAGTGTGGAGGTGACCCCCGTTCCCCCAGGGGTCCCGCCTGCATAGGGCTGTGGATGGAAGGTTGAGAGGACAGTCATTTCAATACTCTCCCATCTTACTAACCCTCTGCATCTGACAGAGCAGTTTTGACTTATTTAAAAAAAAAACACCACACATTTATTTATTTAAAGAGAGTGAGACCACAGCACTGCTCTGCTATGTGCATATATGTGCTTTGGTTTAAACTGGGGGCGTTAGGCATACAAATTCTGTGTTCTACTGCTGTGCCACCTTTGTGACTGATGAAGCAGTGCTTATTTTTGCTTTGTTTTGTTTTATTTTATTTGTTTTTGCCACCAGGGTTGTAGCTGGAGCTTGATATCTGTACAGCTAACTCCACTGTCATTTTTCTCAGCAGCCATCTTTTTTTTTTTTTTTTCTTCTTTCTCTCTTCCTTTCATAGATGGTAAGACAGAGAGAGAGATGGAGAGAGGGAAGAGAGGGAGATGACTGAGGGTTTGAACCCAGGTCTGCCCCTGGGGCCATCTTTTTTTTTTTTTTTTTTTTGGTCTTTTTACCAAAGAACTGCTCAACTCTGGTTTATGGTTGTAACCATAATTGAACCTAGGAGCTCAGAACCTCAGGCATGAAAGTCAGTTTGCATAACCATTATGCTGTCTCCTCAACCCTGGGGCAGTTGTTTAAACACAATTGTCTTTCCTAAAATAGCATAATAGTTATGCAAAATGACTTTTATACCTGACACTCTTAAGATTTGAGATTTAATTTCACCCTAAACCAGAGCTCAGTAGTGCTTTGGTAAAATAAATAAATATAGTAATATTTATTTATTGTGGTCTGACAGATGAAGCAGTGGGTGCACCATTGCACTCTTGGGCATGAGGTCCCATGTTCAATTCCCTGCATTGGCCAGGGTAATGCTCTGTTTTTCTATCATAAATAATTTTTTTTAATGAGAATGAGAAAATGATAACCAGAGCATTATTCTGACATATGACACTTAGAATTTCAGGCATGTGGGAGGAGGGTAGATAGCATAATGGTTATGCAAAGAGGCTCCAAAGTCCCAGGTTCAATCCCCTCCCCAACACCATAAGCCAGAGCTGAGCAGTGCTCTGGTTAAAAAAAAAAAAAAAAAAGAATTTCAGGCATGTAGTCCTGTGCTCTATCTCCATACCAAGTCTCCAGTCTGCAAAAACACAATTCTTGAGTGATTCTTCTTAAAGAACCTGACCATCCACTACCCCTTAGGACACCCATAAATTTCTCTACCTCCTCTTCTTCTAGCGTTTGCCCTTCTTCTACCTCCTCTAATTGCTGTCATTAACTCTATATTCTTGGGGGGGGGTGGTCCTTCACACAACCTCCCCCAAGGTGTGGTGCTATCAGTGCTGTCCTGACTTCACTTCAAGACTTGTTTTTGTCTTCAGATACTCACTTGGCCTCCTTCCCATTTACTCAATTCCAGTGTCCTCATCCACTCCACTCCTACCCCCTTCCCCAACCTCGTTTTCAAGCTTCATTTCTCCCACCCACTCTAAACTGCTTCCTTCTTCCAAATCACTTCTGAACCTCTAGATTTGTTCCCCTTTCCAGGCCTGCCCTTTTCTCTGACCCCCAACAGACTACTCCCAGGCCTTTCCTTAATCCTTCTTGAGTCTTGCCTCTCCCCTTATTCCTGCCTCTCCAGCAAAATCCCCTGGCCGGATTTCCTACCAACCCCCAAAGTGTCCCTGATTCCAAGTCTTGTTTCACCATGTCTCCCCCCACCGCCCACACCATCCCCTGTTTGTTAGGTACTCACCGCACTCACTGGGTAGACCGGCAAATAGGCAGTGCACGGTTGCAGCTGTAAGGGGTAACCCGGGGCTACGTAGCCCCCCAGCGGCAGAGTGCCCACAGCCCCTGTGTGCGTGGGCACCACGAAGCCGGGGGCCTGGGCAGTGTGGGAAGGCGCCGGTGGGGGCGGGGCGGCGGCAGCAGGTGGTGGTGGGGGCAGTGGGCCCTCGAAGCGAGTCTCCTGTAGATAAGGGTCGGGTGGCATGCGGGGCAAGGTTGCACAGCCGGGTGGGGGCGCCCCGGAGGCCTGGCCAGGCGGGGCGTGGTGTGGGGGCCTCGGCAGTGTGGCGGAGGATGAGGGGCCTCGCTGAGTGCTGGCCCCAGAGGAAGCCAAGCCACCTGCTCCTAAACGCGGGAGGGTGGCGGTGCCAGACTGGTGGTAATGGTGGTGATGGTGGTGGTGCGAGGAGGGGGCTGCCTGTGGGGGTGGGGCTGGGGGTTCAGCGGGGGGCTGGGGGGCATTGTATGGTGGTGGAGAGGTGTGAGGGACTGAATCTGGAAGGCCTGGGATGGCGAGCAGTGGAGATGGTTTGGAAAGAGGTAAGTGACAGAAATGAGATAAGGAGGCAGTGAGGGGCCGCAGAGGGTCAGGGATGGAGAAAGATAATGGGAGAGACAGAGAAGAGATGGGTGAGAAGATATCTCTCATTCTTGGGGGCGGGAGAGGTGTATCTAGGCCATCTGCCCTCCCCCCCTCCTTTCAATCTAGTTTTGAGGTCATAGTTCTCCTATCCTGTCTCATCAACCCTCCTTCACAGACCTGCTCTCTGGGTCTCAGCTATGACTGACTACCTTTGGGTGCCTGCTGAGAAGACAGTATAAGACAGTGTAATGGTTATGCAATAAGACTTTTATGCCTGAGGCACCAAGGTCCCAAGTTCAATCCCCAGCCCTACCATAAACCAGAGCTGAGCAGTGCTCTGGTATGGGGGGAAAATTATTACCTTTGGGTTGCCTCTCTGAACTAGCTCTGAGTGTGCACATGTGCAGACATGCAACACTGTTAGCATGTGCTCAGCTCAACAATTGCATAAATATATGCAGGATGACATGATCTACTTTGGGGTCCCTTCAGTGGAGAGGTGTGGTCCTAACTTCTCTAGGAATCTCAGTACCTCTTTTAAAGAAGATACAGAAGACTCCTCAGTATTTTTCTCCTCTGACAGCCCCCAATTGGTTATGTCTTCATATTTACCCATGTGAGCCAGTGAGCTGCTCTCCCTGCAGCACCTGGCTGATTCAGTACCACTTTTGGACTTCCCTTATACTCTTAACCTGCTCCCCCCACCCCATGCTGTTGGCCAGTCTGAAACTGGAAGGAAGAAGGGAATAGAAGGGTGGGGGGTTGACCTCTGGGTAGAAGGAGAATTAAATAGAACCACTCTCTAGGGAGGGGGAAGGGAGGGGATTGGGGACAGGATTGGGGGAGAACTGGGAGACTCTAGAAAGGGTAGGAGCATTTGTTGTTGTTTTTACCTGACTTTTCTGTTGACATGGCTGTGGCCTCCCACTAAGGACTGGGTTCCTGTAGCCGGAGTCAGGGTCCCTGGCTGGCTCCCGAGTGCACAGACTGCGTAGTCTGCAGCAGCGCAGAGATGGAGAGATGAAGACAGGGGGGGGGGGGTAGAGCGCAGGGGGAGGGATTTAAAGGGACCGGAGCAATGGTGGGGGAGTGAGGGGGAAGCCCTTCAGACGAACCCCCACTCAGTCTCTCTGCTTTGAAGCTGTCTCTTCTCTAACCCCAGTATTTAAGTCCCGGGTTTGGGCTCCCTTGGAGTTGTCATGGAAACAGGGAGGCAAGTAAGACCAGGCAAAGCGGGTGGGACTAAGAGAAGGAAGGAGGACCAGAGAACCATCTAGTCTTCCCCTCCAAGAATGGCCATCAGGATATATTGGGGGAGGATGTGAATAGGTTCTCTGTGGGTTCTGGTTCATTCCAGGCAGGTCTTCCACTTAGAGTACCTGCAAATTTTGGAGATCTTATCCCTAATCATTGGTCCTAGTCTGCCCTCCTCCTCTCCCTACTCCCTAAATTTAGGAAAGGTAACTATTGACAGAGAACTATGTGCCGAGTTGAGACCTTTGATGACCTGAACATTTCCCAGGCTTATTATCTTGGCCTGCCACCCTAGGCTGGAGTGACCCTGGGGTGAGAGGCTCTTATTAATAATAATTCGGAGGTAAGGTCAGGGGTAGATAGCATAATGATTATGCAAAGAGACTCTCATTCCTGAGGCTTCAAAGTCCCAGGTTCAATCCCCTGAACCACCATAAGCCAGAGCTGAGCAGTGCTCTGGAAAAAAAAAAAAAATTCGGAGGTAGTGAGGCTGCGGGGTGGAGGGGGGTAAGGAGATGGTATTATAAGCTTCAGGGTTATAAAGATATTTCCTCCAGGGTGAAGTTGCTGAAGCTTCTTGGGAGGACGGAATGAATCAACTCCTCTTTTATGGTCATTGTTTGGAAATACAGGCTCTGTATTATTATTATTATTTTGCTTATTGTACTCCCTAGGGTTCCTGGGTCCCGCAATGTTCAGATCCATTCCTTAAATCCCACTCAACCAACCTCCCACCTCCCCCGCCTAGACTCTACACCACCTCCAGAGTCGACTAGGGGGTACAGCCATAATTGCAGTCTTTTTATTTGCTCATTGCATCTTAGGGATGTCTGGACAGGGATGGAAGGGGAAGACAGGCAGTCTTCCAGGACTTACAAGAAGTGGTCTTTTTTCAAAAACATAGCAGGAAACCACTGTTACACACACACACACACACACACACACACACACACACACACTTCCCAGGCTGATGTAGTCGCTGGCCTGGGCTGTGTCCTTCCTGCCCTCCCCAACCCCAAGAGGTGACCACAGAGCCAGAGACCCTCGTCTGGGCCAGGCCCAGTTCCCAGTTCCCAGAGAAGCAATCAGCAGCTCTGTACTGGTCGTTCTGGTTTCGGAGGCGTTAGCTTGCCTACACCCTATCTTCACTTTACACAACTCCAAAAGCATATGGGTTTTATTGGAAGGTTTCAGATCGGAGAAGGCCTGGAGAACAGCTCAGACTCTAATTGCCCTATAAAAGCCGTAGTGGGGCGCCAGGGGGTTGGGGCGCCAGGGGGTCGGCGGAGAGGCGCAAGACGCCGGGAGCAGGAGCGAAGTGGGTGGGCGGCGCGGGCCGAGGGCCAGATTGCCGGGTCGCTTAGGTGACCAGACTGGTGGAAGCCACTCGAGCATGAGTCAGCGCTGCCTGGGGGCCCTCCGCCCCTGGGGTGGGGGGTGAGTAGTAGATGCGGAGTGGAGTAGGGAAGGGGAAACTGGGCCAGACTGCTCTTTTATTGGGAAGGACCTCAAGGACTCTCTGCGTCTCTGAAGACAAGGGCACGACATGCACTTCAGAATGGAGAGTTGTAAGGCCCTGACCTTAGGCGGGCAGGCCAGCAGGGCCAGGGGGTGGGATCCGCTAGGTCTGGCTTCAGCTCCCAGGGATGCCTTTCCCTAGCCTACCCCCCATAACAGAGAACCCTGAGGCTAGAGAACCCCGTGTGCCTCTGCGGAGCTGCACGCCAGCATAGGGGAAGTGAAGCGAATCCAGGCCGGGAGGTCTGGATGTTGAGGTGCAACGGGGCTCGGACAGCCTTTACGCGGTTGCTGGTAGGCGTTTGTAGCCTTTCTCCCCGTGGTGTCTAAATGGATCGCTCCGCCTATTTCCTCCCTCCCCCTCCCCCCGCTGCTGAGTCGCAATGGAAAGTTCCATTGCCCCTCCGGTCCCAGGCTTGCGTTGCGGGGGACGCAACTAGGTTGCCAGGGAAAGCCCCGGACGTGACGGCGGAGCGCGACCCCAAGCAGCCGCCCAGCTCCCGTCTGTCATTCCCCTACGCTCTGTCCTTATTCCTTTCGCCTCCCCCTCCCGGGAGTTCCAAATCAGGGAGAAGTAAACTGCAGGCGCAGAGAGGCCCTCGGACCCAGGCCAGGTGGGACTTTGCATTTTCCAGAGGTACTCTCTTGAAAAACACCGGCTCATGCATGGCTGGAATGAAGCTTTCGGAGGATCTGAGGCCTAGGGACTTAGTCCCCTGGGCCCTGAGTTGGGGGCGGAGCTTAGGCTGCGCTTTGGTGCGTCTGCGTGGCTGGGGGTGTGCAAGTGGGTTGAAAAGACTAGAGCAAGTTAAAAGTAAAGTATATGTATATTTGACTAGTGTCTGGTGTGGGTACAGGCGGGGGAAGTTTGATTGCCAGGCGTCTGTTCCGAGGAGGGGGTATTGTCACGTCTCTCACAGGCCCTCGTCGCCCCCTTCTCAGGTGGGAGCATGCTGGGACTCCCGGGGTCGCGGCTCTCCCCGGCGGTGATCCTGCTGCTGTTGCCGTTCCTGCAGCTGCTGCTGCCCGCGTCCCCAGCTTCCCATGGCGCCTTCTATAAGCCGGTCATTGTGGTGCATGGGCTCTTTGACAGCTCGTACAGCTTCCGCCACCTGCTGGAATACATCAACGAGGTCTGGCCGGGGACACCAGGTTGTGGGTTCTGAGGCATCTGAGGTTTCTACAGTGGTTGGGGTGGGAGAATGGGGAACTGAAAGCTGCCCCTTTCAGCTTGACCAGTTTCTGAGGAGCTGGTGCTGGCATGGGGAGAACTGGGGGACGGCAATAGGCACGTGGACGCTGTCTAGGAGTGTGTGTAGGCAGCCAGGAGTTCTTCCTGGTTGCTCCATTGCCCCACCATTCACACAGACACACCCCGGCACTGCGGTGACAGTGCTCGATCTCTTTGATGGAAGGGAGAGTCTGCGGCCCCTGTGGGAACAGGTGCAAGGATTCCGAGAGGCTGTGACCCCCATCATGGCAAAGGCCCCTGAAGGGGTGAATCTCATCTGTTATTCACAGGGTAGGCCCCCCTTCATCTCCAAAGTCTTATTTGAGACTTGATCCTTACCAGAGTTCCACTTCTTTCTGTGCCCTTTTCTGAGCTACATTGCTCCTATCAGTGCACTGACGGTTAAGTCCTCCTTTTCTCACTTCTCCCAGCACTTGGGTCTTCTTTTCTATCTGTATTCTGAATGAGGGGCCGGGGAGGGACTTCTTGCATTGGCGGCTTCTTTCCCCATTGCCCAGTTTTGGGCATCAGGTATAATGGGGCAGTTAAAAAGCACATAAGTGGGGGGAGTCGGGCAGCCGTTTAAGCGCAGGTGGCACAAAGCACAAGGACCAGCATAAAGATCCCAGTTCAAGCCCTCGGCTCCCCACCTGAAGGGGAGTAGCTTCACAGGCGAGGAAGCAGGTCTCCAGGTGTCTATGTTTCTCTCTCCCTCTGTATTCTCCTCCTCTCTCGATTTCTCTCTGTCCTATCCAACAAGGATGACATCAATAACAATAGTAAGTACAACAATAAAACAACAAGGGCAACAACAAAAGGGAATAAATAAATAAAAGCACATAAGAGTTATGAATCACAAGATTCACCATATAATTCTGGTTCTGTCACTTTAACAGGACATGTGACCTCTTGTTCCAGGGTACATCTGTTTTCTCTGGGCCTCAGCCTGGTTTTGTACATTTTATTGGTGGGGGTTGGAGTGGGGAAGCTGTCACTGGGTGGTGTCTGAGTCCTTTCTCAATGAGGTATTCTGCCTTCAGGGGGTTTGGTGTGCCGAGCACTGCTCTCTGTCATGGATGACCACAATGTGGATACTTTCATCTCTCTCTCCTCTCCACAAATGGGACAGTATGGAGGTAAGCGTACTGTGAGATCCACAGGGAGCTCTGAGTTTGGGGGACACAAAAGTTTGTAATCACTTGGCATTACTGTTCTCTTGCCAGACACAGACTACTTGAAATGGCTCTTCCCTACTTCCATGAGGTCTAATCTCTATCGGATTTGCTATAGCCCCTGGGGTCAGGAATTCTCCATTTGCAACTACTGGCATGGTGAGTAGGGAGTGCCAAATGGAGGCCTCCTTGGAAAAGGCATCCTGGAGTGATCTGGGAGGTAGTGCAGTGGATAAAGTGTTGGTCTCTCAGGCATAAAGTCCTGAGTTCGATCCCCAGCAGCACATGTACCAGAGTGAAGTCTGGCTCTTAAATAAGTAAGTAAAATATTTGAAAAATATTTAAAAAAAAAAGAAGAAAGAAAGAAAAGGCATCCTGAAGAGTAGGGCCTGTGCTTTTCATCCCAACCATAATGATGCTAACTTACATTCATTAAGTGCTGAATATGTGAACAGGTACTTTTCTTTTTTTTTTTTTGGCCTCCAGGGTTATTGCTGGGGCTCAGTGCCTGCACCATGAATCCACTGCTCCTGGAGGCCATTTTTTTCCCCTTTTGTTGCCCTTGTTGTTGTAGCCTTGTTGTGGTTATTATTATTGTTGATGTCGTTCAACTTGAGTTAGGTGACTGGCCACTGAGTTTGGAGATAAGGGAGGATGGGAGATGGGAGAGGGTTGGCTACCGGCACCCAGACTATGAAGAAGCTTCCAGGCCTTCCTACTTGAGTGGGTGAAGTTCAGACTTTCTGTGAGTTGTTGCCAGCGGGCTTGGCGTGCTGCATCCAGGGAGGCAATGAGATGGTCGGCCACATCTGGGTCGCCCGACTCATCATACTGCTTTAGTAGTTGCTCGCATTCAGCATCAAGACAAGGCGTATAGTTAGCACGTCTCCTACGAGGAATAGCTTAGGAAGCTGCTTTGAAGATGGCTTGGTGGAAGCGCCTGTAGGAATCTTCAGAGGGGATAGAGTTGGACATGCTAAGATCGACCCAGTCTGGAAAAGAGAAATTTCCTATGAGTGGTCATCCCACTTCCGTTTATCTTGTCCATCTCCAAAACTCTTCCCTTTACACTGTCTGAACTGGAAGATGCTTTGAAGAGGGTTAAACCGGGAACGGCTGCTGGCTATGATAACATCATCCCAGAACTCATTCTTAACTTGGGCCCCAGGGCAAAGAAGTGGCTTACTACATTCCTGTCCCACATCTTGGAATCCGAATCTATGCCCAAAATTTGGCGTCGTGCAAAGATAATAGCAGTTTTGAAACCAAAGAAAGACCCAACACTGGCCGCCAGCTATAGACCAATTTCTCTCCTCTCCATGTGTTATAAACTCCTTGAGAGGCTGCTTCTGTCACGCATTTCTCCTCTTACAGAGAAATTCCTATCACCCGCCCAAGCTGGTTTCCGCCCAGGAAGATCTACCTGCGAACAAGTCCTGGCCCTCTCAACTTACATTGAAAATGGATTCCAGAAGAATTTAAAGACGGGTGCTGTCTTTGTTGATCTCACAGCAGCCTATGACACGGTCTGGCACCGTGGTCTCCTAGTCAAGATCTCAAGATGCCTGCCTCCATAGGTGGCCAACACTATATCGTTTCTTCTCCAAAACAGAAGATTCCGGGTGCATCTGGGTGACAAGTCTAGCAGATGGAGACTTGTCTCAAGTGGCCTCCCCCAGGGCTCCTATGCTATTTAATATTTACATCAATGACCTCCCAGAAACTTCTTCAAGGAAGTTCATCTACGCCGATGACATCTGCTGTGCAACTCAGGCATCCAAGTTCGACATCCTCGAGGAAACACTCACGAAAGACATGTCTCTGATATCTGATTACTGTAAAAAATGGCGACTAATCCCTAGCACTGAAAAAACGGTATCATCTGTTTTCCATCTACACCATGCCTCGGCCTCGCGTGAGCTTAATGTGCAACTTGACGATACGAGAATCCGGCATGAAGCCCAGCCAGTCTATCTTGGCGTTACTCTTGATTGCACCCTGTCATTTCACGAACATCTCAAAAACTGCAGCAAAGGTGGGCGCGAGGAATAACATCATTGCAAGACTGGCCAGCTCCTCATGGGGCACGAGTGCTTCCACAGTACGATCATCATCTCTGGCATTATGCTATTCCACTGCAGAATACTGTGCCCCAGTATGGTTCCGTAGCCCCCATGTCCACTTGGTCGATTCCAAATTATATTCCTCCATGAGGATAATTTCTGGAACCATCCGTTCCACCCCGGTTCCATGGCTGCCAGTTCTTAGCAACATCGCCCCGCCAGATATTCGTCAGGATGCAGCATCATCTAAGTTCATTTCCCATGTCTACGCTCGACTGGACCTGCCAATATACGCGGATATCTTCGCCCACCCTATCCAACGCTTGACGTCTTGTCATCCAATCTGGTCCCCTACGCCTACACTGAACTTCTCTGTTCTAGACTCTTGGAAACAGAGTTGGAAGTCAGCTGAGGTAAAGAACAAACACCTCTTTGGAGTATTACACCAAAGTAAAAGACTCTGGGGTGGGTGGGTGGGTGGGGAAAATACAGGTCCATGAAAGATGATGAATGACATAGTGGGGGTTGTATTGTTAAATGGGAATCTGGGGAATGTTATGCATGTACAAACTATTGTATTTACTGTTGAATGTAAAACATTAATTCCCCAATAAATTATTAAAAAAAAAAAAAAAGAACAAACACCTCACAGACCCCTGCAAGTGTCAACCCGGTTTTGACCTAGCACGTTATGATTGGGCCCTCCTCAATCACTATTGAACAGGCCATGGCCAGTGCGCCGCTATATTCCATCGCTGGGGAGCCAGAGACAACCCGAACTGCCCCTGCGGCTCCAGACAGACTATGACCCACATAGCCAACGACTGCCACCTCTCTAGATTCAAAGGAGGTCTCGAAACTTTACATCAGGCTCAACCTGACGCTGTTGACTGGCTACGGAAGAAGGGCAAACGCTAGAAGAAGAAGTTGATGTCGTTCATTGTTGGATAAGACAGAGAGAAATGGAGAGAGGAGGGGAAGACAGAGAGGGAGAGAGAAAGATAGACACCTGCAGACCTGGTGTGAACCTGTGAAGCGACTCCCCTGCAGGTGGGGAGCCGGGGGCTCGAACCAGTATCCTTAAGCCAGTCCATGGCGCTTTGTGCCACGTGCGTTTAACCCACTGTGTTACCGCCTGACCCCCATGTACTTTTCTTTTTAAAAAAAATCTTTTTATTTTAAACAACAAGGGCAGCAAAAGTGAAAAAATATTTAAAAAAAAAAAAAAAAGAAAGAAAGAAAGAAAGAAAAAAAAAAATCATGGTCCGGGAAGTGGCACAGTGGTAAAGCTTTGGACTCTCAAGCATGAGGTCCTGAGTTCGATCCCCGGCAGCACATGTGCCAGAGTGATGTCTGGTTCTTTCTCTCTCCTCCTATCTTTCTCAAAAAAAAAAAAAAAAACTTAAAAAAATTATTTTACTTTATTTCCTTTTGTTGCCCTTGTTTTATTGTTGTAGTTATTATTGTTATTATTGATGTTGTTGTTGGATAAGACAGAGAGAAATGGAGAGAGGAGGGGAAGACAGAGAGGGGGAGAGAAAGACACCTGCAGACCTGCTTCACCACCTGTGAAGCGACTCCCTTGCAGGTGGGGAGCTGGGGACTCAAACCGGGATCCTTCCACTTTGCGCCATGTGCACTCAACCCGCCGCGCTACTGCCCGGCTCCTTTATTTTACTTTATCTATTATTATTTTGTCATAGCACTGCTCAGCTCTGGTTTGTAGTAATTCAGGGGATTGAACCTGAGACCTTGGAGCCTCAAGCATGAAAGTTGGTTTGCATCCATTATGCTGTCTTCAGCCCCTTTACCTTTAAGGGGCCAGATATTACATTTGTCTTTCAGAACATATATTCTCTCATAGCTATTCTAGTCTGCCATAGTAATATCAAAGTAGCTATGTGCTACCTGAAGTGAATTCCCGGGTTTTTAAGACCTTGATGCTAGGTCCTGACTGCTTGAGTTTGAAACCTGTCCCTGCTGGGTGACTTTAGCAAGTTACTAAACCTTTCTGTGGTTCAGTTTTCCTCATCTGTAAAATAGTATAATATATAGTATATATTATACATATATTATGATGTACTACTATATGTTATATATTTTTTATTTTGCATAGAGAAAGAACTTGAGAGGGAAGGGGGATGATAGGGAGCAAGAGGGGGCCCATTGAGCACACATGTTACAATGCACAAGGACCCGGGTTCAAGCCCCCAGCTCCCACCTTCGGGGGAAAGCTTTGTAAGTGGTGAAGCAGGGCCACAGGTGTCTCTCTGTCTTCTTCTCTGTCTCCCCCTTCCATTCAATTTTTAGCTGTCTCTATCCAATAAATAAATAAAGATAATAAAAATAAATATATATAAAAAAGAGGGAGCCAGGTGGTGGTGCACCTGGTTTAACATACATGTTACAATGAACAAGGACCCGAGTTCTATCTCCCAGTCTCCACCTGTAGGAGGAAAGCTTTGTGAGTGGTGAAGCAGTGTTGCAGATATCTCTCTGTCTCTGTCCGTCTCTACCATCCCCTTACCTTTCGATTTCTGGTTGTGTCTATCCATTAGATAAATAAAGATAATACAAAAAAAATTTTCAGAATAATAATAAAAACAAGAGAGAGAAGAAGAGACACCTGCAGCACTGCTTCATCCCCCTGCAGGTGGGAACTGGGGTTCTTGTGCATTGTAGCATGTGCACTTTACCAGATGAGCCACCACCCAGCCCTGATATGTTACATATTGCATATTATATGTAAAAATATAATTTAGTGGTCCGGGAGGTGCTGCAGTGATAAAGCTTTGGACTCTCTCTCAAGCATGAGGTCCTGAGTTCGATCCCTGGCAGCACATGTGCCAGAGTGATATTTGGTTCTTTCTCTATCTTTCTCATAAATAAATAAATAAAATCTTAAAATAAAAAAATAAATATATAATTTTAGATAATAGTATAGTATCTACCTTAATTGTAAGGAGTACATTAATGAATATAATGTAGTAGTCTGGGTGGTGGCACAGTGGACAAAGCATTAGACTCTCAAGCATGAGGTCCATGGCAGCACATGTAGCAGATGTCTAGTTCATTTTCTCTCCTCCTATCTTTCTCATTAGTAAATACATAAAAATCTTTTTAAAAATGAATATAATGTACACTTTGAGCAGTATCTGGCTCATATGGGTGCTAGGTTATAGACTAGAAAGGTATTTGCTGTCATGTTTACAATGACTATTACTGCTGCTATTGCTCTTCTCCTTGTCCATTACTAGGCTACATCTTCCAGCCTCTGGTCTTGGCCTTCTTTCCCTTGTTCTCTGTCGTTCTAATTTATGTTTGTGCCTAGACCCTCACCATGATGACTTGTACCTCAATGCCAGCAGTTTCCTTGCCCTGATCAATGGGGAGAGAGACCATCCTAATGCCACTGGTGAGATGCCATGCTTGCTATCAGGCCCCATTCTTGCTTCTCTAACTCCCTGTATGGCCCTCCCCGGCCTGACCTGACCCCTGTAACTGTCTCTCCTGTAACCTCCCTCTCACCCTGCAGCATGGAGGAAGAACTTTCTTCGTGTGAACCGCCTGGTGCTGATTGGAGGCCCTGACGATGGTGTTATTACCCCCTGGCAGTCCAGGTAAGAGGGAGCTCTGTGGACAGGAGATTGACTTAAGACAATCTTTATCTCATTCCTAGAACTGGCCCATTCCTCCTACTGTCTGCTTATGTCCTTCCTTCTACTTAGCCTGTCACCAAAGACAAAATCCCAGGAGTCATCCTCCCTAGCTCTTTTTATGTATCCAGTCAATAAGTCCTGCTAAGTCTGCTCTTTTTCCTCTCTAGCCCTGCTACACCCATTTGCAAAACCAAACAAAACCAACCAAAAAAAAAAAAACTTATTATATAAGTTGCAAATGAATAGCCAGATAGCCAGGTGAAGAGGTGCACAGGGAGAAGTTGGGAAGGGTCCTGAGCCCAGGAAGTTTTCTCAGTCCATAAATTTGGAGAACAGAATTTGAAGTGTGGGAGGTCGGGCTGTGGTGCAATGGGTTAAATGCACATGGCGTGAAACTTGAGGACTGGCATAGGGATCCTGCTTCGAGCCCCACCTGCAGGGGGGTCGCTTCACAAGTGGTGAAGCAGGTCTGCAGGTGTCTGTCTTTCTCTCCCCATCTCTGTCTTCCCCTCCTTTCTCCATTTCTCTCTGTCCTATCTGGCAACAACAACATCAATAACAATAATAAAAACCACAACAATGATAAAAAAAAAAGGCAAGGGCAACAACAACAACAACAAAAAAGGAAAATAAATAAATAAATTAAAAATATATATAAAAAGAATTTGAAATGTGTTCATCAACTCTCCCATAAAGGCCTAGGAGATAGTGCAGTGGTCATGTACTTTACCAGATGCACTACCACCCATCCCTGATATGTTATATATTGCATATTATATGTAAAAATATAATATAAAATAATAGTATAGTACCTACCTTAATTGTAAGGAGTACATTAATGAATATAATGTAGTGGTCTTGAATGCAAGAGTTCCCAGGTTTGATCCCTGACATCACCAATAGACAGACCTGAGCAGTGCTCTGGTTTAAAGAAAAAGAAAAACTTTTAATTTTGAAATATCTACTGATTCACAGAATGCTGTATATATATATATATATATATATATATATATATATATATATATATCTTTTTATTTTATTTTATCTACTTATTGAAATAGAACCAGAGCATAACTTTGGCACATTTGATGTCAAGGATTGAACTCAGGACCTTTATGCTTGGGGGTCTTTGTTTTAAATATATTTATTTATTTTCCCTTTTGTTGCCCTTGCTGTTTTTCTTACTGTTGTTGTAGTTATTATTGTTGTTGTTGTCATTGACGTTGTCATTGTTAGATAGGACAGAGTTAAATGGAGAGAGGAGGGGAAGACAGGGAGGAGGAGAGGAAGATAGACACCTGCAGACCTGCTTCACTGCCTGTGAAGCAATTCCCCTGCAGGTAGGGAGCTGGGGGCTCAAACTGGGATCCTTATGCTGGTCCTAGCGCTTCGTGCCATGTGAGCTTAACCTGCTGCACTACTGCCCAACTCCTATATGTTTGGGGGTCTTAACACTCTTCTGCCTTTTTGACCTCAGCAAAGATAACTAACAGAAAGTCTTGTGCATTTTTCATTCAGTTTTCCTTAATAGTTGTATCCTATGTTATATAAATATATATATATATATTTCCATGCCATCTTATTATATTTTCCTCACTTATTTTACTTACTTGAACTGCATTCATATCCACCAGCTTTGTTCCCTTCATCCTATTCCTCAGGAAAATTCATGGCTCCATGACACTCTGTACATGCCTCTACTACAAATCATTATGATCTGAGTCATCTGAGTGATCTTATGTCACTTAACAAATACATTTATTGAGCTATGGGTACACACTGTTCTGAACCCTGGAGATACACTGGTAAAAAAAAAAGTTCTAGCTGTTATGTAGATTACATTCTTGTGGGAGACAAATAATAAATGTCAACATATATTCCAGGTGGCAATAAGATAAGGTAGGGGGAAGGGTAAGTGGATGACTAGAACCTGTTTTTGATAATGACAAGAGAATAGTCTTGGAAGAGTTGTTGTTTGAGCAGAGATGAAGGAAGTGAGAGAAGCAGTTATGAAGTAATCTGGGGGAAGAAGAATTTAGGGAAAATGCACAGCACCTGCAGAGGTTTGGGGGTCAGATATGAAGGAAGAAAGGCCAGAGTGCAGGGTGGTAAGAGGGTAGGAGAGATGAAAGAAGTAGCAGAGGCATTAGTTATGTTGAGTCTTTTGAGGCAAAGCAAGACTCTTAAGAGGTTTTTTTTCCCCCTAAAATATACATAACATAAAATTTACCTCTTTTTTTTTTTTTTTTTGACACCACAGTTATCCCTGGGGCTCAGTCCATTGCTCCTGAAAAACTTTTTTTTTTTCTTTCTTATTTACTTGATAGGACAGAAAGAAATTGAGGCTGGGAGGGAGAAGGTAGAGAAGGAGACAGAGAGACACCTGTAGTACTTGCTTCACAGCTTGTGAAGCTTGCCCCTGCAGGTGGGGGGGGGGGCAGGGTCTTGACCCCAGGTTCTTGTGTATGGTCTTTGTATATGGTAATGTGTGCGTTTAACCAGGTACACCACCTAGCTAAACTTTACTTTTTCTTTTTCTTTTTTTTTTTTTTACCACTAGAGCTCTGCTCAACTCTGGCCTATGGTGGTGCGGAGGACTGAAGCTAGGATTTTGGAGCCTCAGCCATGAGTCTGTTTGCATAACCATTATGCTATCTCTCCCACCCAAATTTACCATCTTTTAAAAATGTTTATTTTAGGTGGAGGGGAGACAGCATAATGGTTATGCAAACAGACTCTCATGCCTGAGGCTCCAAAGTCCCAGGTTCAATCCCCTGCACCACCATAAACCAGAGCTGAACAGTGCTCTGGTTAGAAGAAAAAAAAAAAATGTTTATTTTATTTATACCCTTTTGCTGACATGTTTTATTGTAGTTATTGTTGTTGCTATTGGTGTCGTCGTTGTTGGATAGGACAAATGAGAGAAATGGAGAGAGGAGGGGAAGACAGAGAGGGGGAGAGAAAGATAGACACCTGCAGACCTGCTTCAGCGCGTGTGAAGCAACTCCCCTGCAGGTGGGGAGCCGGGGGCTCGAACCGGGATCCTTAGGCTGGTCCTTGTGCTTTGCACCATCTGTGTTTAACCCGCTGCACTACCGCCTGACTCCCCAAACTTACCATTTTTAAGTGTATAGTTCAGGAGACTGGAAGGTAGGTCATCTAGTAGGGCATGTGCTTTGGCATGCGTGTAGTGCAGGTTTGACACCCTCTGGGTGTGCCACTGCATCAGGAGAAGCTCTTGTGCTATATGGTGCTCACCTTTTGACTCTCAAAAAGAATGAAAAAGCCTGGGTGGGAGTGGTGAAATCACAAGAGGCCCCCATGATACAAAAAAAAAAAAAAAAAAAGTGAACAGTTCAGGACCATGGACATAGCATGGTGGTTAACACACAAATTTTCAGGCCTAAGGTTCAGAGGTTCAATGTCCAGTACCCAGCTCCATCGTAAGGCAGAGCTGAGCAGTGCTCTGGTAAAACAAAACAAAATAAAACTCACAAGTACATTCACATTGTTATGTAACCATAACTACCCATGTTCAGAACCTTAGTTTTTTCTTCCTAAACTGAAGCCCCATGTTCATTAAAGAATAAATCCTAGAGCTCTGAAGGTGATACAGTGGCTAAAGCACTGGACTCTTAAGCCTGAGGTCCTCGGTTTGATCCTCAGCATCACATATACCAGAGTAATGATCTAATTCCCTCTCTTTCGCTTGAGAGACACCTGAAAATCTGCTTACCTGCTTGTGAATCTCCCTTTTCACAGGTGGAGACTGGGAGTTTGAACCCAGGTCCTTGTGTGTGGTAACATGCACTCAACCACGTGTGCTACTACTCGCCAGGCCCAGTTTTTTTGTTTGTTTCTTTCTTTCTTTTAAAATGGCTACTCAGCTTTTGAGCTTGATTTTGCTTTTTAGTTTTTGTTTTACCAGAGTATTGCTCAACTCTGGCTTATGGTAGTGCTGGGGACTGAACCTGGGCCATCAGTGTCTAATGAGCTTATTTTTAAAATTTGAAAAAAAAATTCTGACATTAAAGTAAGAACAATTTTAGGAAAACACTGGAGATTTTCAATTAATCTGTAATTGGCAAATTAAACAGAAAGTATTAGTTCTTAAAATTCATGCCTAGATGCCATGTAATTCAGGTGAAACTATTGATCAGAAAGTATTAACTTTATTGTGTTAAGCTGTTGGATTCTAGTAACCTGGGAGATGGTACAATGGATAAAGCATTGTTCTCTTAAACATGAAATTCCAAGTTCCATCCCCTGTATTGCACGTGCCAGAGTGATACTCTGGTTCTAACTCTCTCTTTCGTATAAGTAAATATTTAAATAAATTATTTAAAATAGTGTTGAATTTATACCTGAGTTTCAATAAAGTTAAAAAAAATGTATGAGAGGGAGAGAGACCAGAGCACCACTTTGTCATATTCATTGCTATAGATCCAACCCAGAGCTTCAGACATTTCAAAGCATGCACTTTGTTTAGCCACTTCCCTAGCCTATTCATTTTAAAGATTTATTTATTAATTTAGTTGTCATTGGCATTTTATTACTTTAGGCTCACTTTTCAGGTAGAAAGACAAAGACAGACAAAGACATCACAATACCAAAGCTTCCTTCAGTGAAGCGAGGACTGGGCTCAAACCTGGGTCAGCCATGTCCATAACAAAGCAAGCACACTAAGTGAACTATCTTGTTGGCACAGAGATTTATTTATTTATTTACTTAAATATTTTATTTATTTATTAATGAGAGAGGTAGGAGAGAGAGAAAGAACCAGACATCACTCTGGTACATGTGCTGCCGGGGACTGAACTCAGGACCTCATTCTTAAGAGACCAACGTTTTATCCACTGCTCCACCTCCCGGACCACAGAGATTTACTTATTAATGAGGAAGAGAGAGAGATAGAAGAGTGCACTCTGGTCTGTGCAATACTAGAGTTTGAACTCTGGACCTCATGCCTGTAAGTCCGATCGATCCTTTATTTACTGCACCACTTCTTAGGCTGCCACCATAGATAGCCTTTATTTTATTTTTATATATTTTTTAATTATGTTTGTTGCCACCAGGGATACTGATGAAGTTTGGTGCCAGCACTATGAATCCACTGCTCCCAGTAGCCATTCCCCCCTTTTTTTTCTTTTTATTTGATAAGAATAATTGAAATTGAGAGGGGAAGAGGAGATAGAAAGACACCACAGACTTGTTTCAGCACTTGCTCATGAAGCCAGCGTCCACCCCACAGGTAGGGATTGAGGCTCTAACCTAGGTCTCTGTGCACGGTAACATGTGCATTTAACCCTGTGTGCCACCACCCATCCCCCAGCCTAGAGAGTCTTAATTTAAAATAAAAAAAATAAGATCTTTTGTATTTAAGAAAGTTACCAAGCAGCCAGGGAAATTGCACAGCTGGCAGAGCATAAAATTTGCTTTTTGGAAGTTCCTTGTTTGATTCCCAGTATCATGTGCTCTGGAGTGGTACCCTAGCTTCTCATTTGAAATTTCCTTTCTAGCTCATATGAAAGAAATAAATAAATGGAGTTTCCAAAATAGTACAAAGCAATCTTATATAACCTTTAGCTAGATTTTCCAAATGTTAACATTTTACCATATTTACCTTAGCATTGTCTCATATATGTGTGTGTTTGTGTATATACATAGTATATTATCTCTGTGTGAAATGTTTGGGAATAGGTATCAAACATGAAGTCTTTTACCACTAAAACTTCAGTATGTCAGTGTCTATTTCCTATACATAAAACATTCTTCTACATAACCACGATTGTCAAAAACAGGAAATTTAACACTGATACAGTATTCCTATAGGGGAGAGAGAATCAGACCATCACTCTGGCAAATGCAATGCCAGATTTTTAACTCAGGATCTTCTCCTTGAGAATCTTAACACCTTTTCTCCTGAGCCACCTCTCAGGTCACTGATATGGTATTCTATAGACATTACTCAAAAATTTCCAATTATCTTTATAAAAAGGGGGGAAAATTAGTGTAAGATCTAACCTGGAACCTCTTTAGTCTCTTGTCTAGGGTTATTGCTAGGGCTCCACACCTACATAATTATTCTATTCTTGGAATAATCCAGGAGGAGGGGGAATTGTTTTTTCTTTTTTTCTTTTAAGAAAGAAGGTGAAAAGAGGCACCACAGCACTGTTGTTTCACTGCTATTGAAGTTGTCTCTATGCAGGTGTTCCCATGTGGTGATTGGGGGCTTGAACCCAGGTTCTCAAGCATGATAATGTGTGCACTCCACTAGATGAGCTATCTCTAAGCCTCTTTAGACTCTTAGTCTGGACCACCTCCTCAGTCTTTATTCATGATATCAATATATTTTTTAAAGATTTACTGATTAGGGAGAGAGAGAGCACTAGAGCATCCCTCTGGTACATGTAATGCCAGGTATTGAACTCCAGGCCCTATGCTCGAAAATCCAGTGCTTTATACACTGTACCACCTCCTGGACCACATGACATTGTTATTTTTGAAATGCATGGGAAGGCCCGGGCCGAGGTGCACCTGGTTGAGTACACACATTACAGTGCATAAGAACCCAGGTTCAAGCCCCTTGTCCCCATTTGCAGGAGGGAAAGTTTCACAAGTGATGAAGCAAGGCTGCAGGTGCCTCTCTGTCTCTTTCCTTTTCTATATTTTCCTCCCCTCTCTGTCTCTGTCAAATGAGAGGAAGGAGAGAAGGAAGGAAGAAAGGAAGGAAGGAGGGAAGGAAGTTACGTATAGGACGGCTGTTTTGCAGATTGTTCCTCAATGTGGGTTTATTGACTATTTCCTCATGGCTAGATTCACATGTATGTTTGATGGGATTCTATAGGCATAATACTGTATCCTTAGTGCACCGTCTCACCAGGTGCATGATGCCCAGTTAAATATTTTACATATACTCCCACAGGTGAGCTGTTTCTCTCCAATAGTTCATATAAGTCCACTGAAGGCCACTTGGGTTCCTTCAGGTTCCTGATTTACCTCTGTACTCACTCCCTTGTTTTTGTAGCTTCTTTGGTTTCTATGATGCAAATGAGACAGTCTTGGAGATGGAGGAACAACCGGTGAGTCCCCTGGAATGATTGCACTGGCTCACCTCCCACCTTGCTCTGTAGCCCTCCCTGCCACTGACCCGGGAGCTGAAGGCTTTGCCTGGCGGGGAGGGGCCCCAGCACACTGGCAGGAACTCACATTTGTCTACCCCTTTGTCTTTATTCCATACCTCTTCATCTACCTTGAAGGTTTATCTTCGGGATTCTTTTGGGCTGAAGACTCTCTTGGCCCGAGGAGCCATAGTGAGATGTCCGATGGCTGGGATTACCCACACGACCTGGCACTCCAACCGCACCCTTTATGAGACCTGCGTTGAACCATGGCTCTCCTGAGGACATCCAATGGAATCCCACAGGATCACCCCAGCCCAGAGACCAAGTGGTGGCCTTGGATAGCAGATATCAGGCTTTGGTGTGCCTGTGACCACCTCATGGCTCCCACACTGCCCCCAAGACCAGGGCTCCCATGACCCCCTGCTCCTTACTCCTCGGTGAATGACAAATCCTGGTCTCTCCCACCTTATGTCCTCTCAACTGGGGGTTGCTCCATGCTTTCCCATCCTCTCAAGGCTGAGGTCAGCAAGAGAGAAACCAGGTTTTTAACATGTGGCTGTTGCTGCTGCTGCTTCTCCCATCTCTGGCTGTATAGGAAGAGAACCCAGCCTCTGCCTACCACAGGGGTCTCCTTCCAGGCCACTCAGGACATTTTTAGCTTCTTTTCTCACCACGTTCCCTTTTTCTCTGAACTCCCTTGTCAGCCCTCCTAATGCCCAGGAAGGACTACACATGAGAATGGGGCTCTGAGGCTCCCCTATGGGGAAGCTCTGTTCTTGAAATGTCAGTGTTGGGGAATATCTGTGGCCTGTGAGGCCCATCTCAGGTTTGGGGATCCCCCAGTCCCTATGTTAAGTATTGGGGTACCCTCTGGGAGCCTAATTTACTTGAGGCCCCAGTCCCCCTTTTAGCTACCCTTGAATGGGTGTATTTATGGGAATAAAGTTCCATTTCCTCAGTGTGACTTGGCTTATTTCCAGGTGAGGGGGACCTGGCTCTCCAAGGAGGGTGAGGTCAGAGACCCTGAAGCCTGGGTGCCCGGATGCCTGCTATGGGGTGGGGACCTCCTTGGTGTTTCCGCTCTCTCAATGCCCATTCTGTGCGGGTTCCTGATTCTCTGAGGGTTCTTTCCTGCTGAGGACAATCCTCTTCCTGTCCCAGCCTGAGACTGAGGGACTGAGCCTGGGGCTCTAGTGGTTTATGCCCCAGCGCCATGGGTGGAACGTGTGGTCCATCCCCAGGTCAGACGAGGAGGCTAAGGGTCAGGGTGGGCATTTGCTATGCCCCTTTTCAAACTTTGTAGGCCAGGGTTGGGTGAGGGGCTAGACAATGAGCCTCCTCTTTCTTGAAAGAAGGAATTTTGGTGGAGACAATAGCGCCCTGTCTGCTCTGGTTTGAGGCGCCGTGGCTGACTCAATTCTGCTCCCCCAGGCCTTAACAAATGTCATTTAAAAAATGGGGGCAATTTTTGCTGTAGTGCCCTGGGTTTGCCCCCCTACCCCCACCCCTTTGTGACTAGTTGCCCTTTTTTTCCTTAGCTGATCTCGTTTCTTCTGACCTGACCTGGCTTTATTCTCTCTCTCTCTTCTTTCAGCTCCCCCACCTCCCCAATCTTTTAGGTTGAAAGTGGGGGGTGGGCAAGGGCTAAGGGTGCTGGTATAGTCAGAAGTCTCTGTAGTTTTGAGGGTGGTCCATAAATAGTGGGTGTGGGGACTGTAAAGATACTTCTTGGGAGCCCTTGTTGAGTGGAAAATAGGCTAGTGGGACTTGGACCCACTGAGCTGACCAAACTGGAGCTATGGGGGAGGC
This sequence comes from Erinaceus europaeus, assembly GCF_950295315.1. Classification (NCBI taxonomy): domain Eukaryota; kingdom Metazoa; phylum Chordata; class Mammalia; order Eulipotyphla; family Erinaceidae; genus Erinaceus; species Erinaceus europaeus. The sequence goes on from NC_080165.1 coordinate 55,381,467, forward strand.
TTGTGGGAGGGGGCAGGAATGGGAGGATTCTGTCTGGCCCAGCTCCTCCTCCCCCTTGGCAGTGCTCAGTCTGCCTATCAGTCTGAGCTGCTGCTGCTGAAGCTGGTCTGCCTGAAGTCTCCGGAGAGAGGGCAAGGCAGGTGGGAGAGATGTCAGTGGGAAAGGATGGGGGGGTTGTTTAGAAGAATTGGGAGGTGCTGAGTGAAGGCTGTGGGTGTTGAGAGGGTAGCAGGGATGTTTAAGGGGTGGAGTCTCCAAGTGTGCAGGTTTATGTGCAGGTGTAAGCAATGTCATGTGAATAAGGTTTTGAAGGTGTGAAGTCTTAATGATGAGGACATGTCAGAGGGGAAGGGTCACAGGGCTGGCTATGTGATGGAAGGAGTATATCATGTGAGCTTGTGTGAAACTGCACAGCATGGGCCACAGCATGCTAATGAAGGCCATAACTAAGCACAGGGACCTAAACTATCCTGGTAGCTAGTGCAAACGTGTGCAAGTGAATGCTCTGCCCCTTAGAGGGCACCAGCAGATTGCTGCTGCCGTGTCGGGAGCTGGTAAGTTAACAGTAGTGGGAAAGGGCCTCCATGAAACCTCTTCTTGCCCACAGCTGGTGGAGTCTGAAGCCAGAGGAAATCATGGGGCCCGGGGCTGAGCTATGCACTCTCCTAGGCGGACTCTCATTCCTCCTGCTACTGACATCAGGCGAGGGGGCCAAGGGTCGATCCCTCAAAGAGAGGTGACAACTGGGGTGGATAGGGCTGAGTTCTTTGCCAAATGTTCTTTTGGGAGAGGGGCTCTACTGGTGACCAAACTGGATGTTTAGAATGTGAGGTCACCATTTCCAGGGTGAGTGGGTCTCATTGTAGCTAGCCTCAAGGGAAAGGGGATTCCTGACTCCCCAGGGCCACGCCCACTCAGTGTCTCTTGTTCTTCTCTGGCCCGGGTGTAGTCAGAGGGTCTGCTCCAAGCAGACTGTGGTGGTTCCACTCCGTTACAACGAGTCCTACAGCCAACCTGTGTACAAGCCCTATCTGACCCTGTGTCCTGGGAGGCGTGTCTGCAGCACATACAGGTAAGGGATGGGAAGCCTGGAGGGTGGGATCTCAAGAACTCCAAGGGCCATATACTGATGTCCAGAACCACCTGCTGTGTTCCAGGACAACATACAGGGTGGCTTGGCGGGAGATAAGGAGAGAAGTACAGCAGACCCACGTCGTGTGTTGCCAGGGCTGGAAGAAGCGACATCCTGGGGCACTCACCTGTGATGAAGGTAAGGGTCTCCCCAGGTCTTGGGAGAGGTAGACAGGCCAGTCAGGGACCCACAGCCTTTTGAAACCCCCTTTCCATGTCCACAGCTGTCTGTGCCAAGCCCTGCCAGAATGGAGGTGTCTGCATTCAGCCAGAACAGTGCGAGTGTGCCCCTGGCTGGGGTGGGAAACACTGTCATGTTGGTGAGTTGGTGGACCCAGTAGGAGCAGTGGCATCAGACCGCCCTACCCAGTGGGAGGCTGGTCCTTAGCTTCCTCTTTTGGTAACTAGACGTGGATGAATGCAGGACTAGTGTCACCCTCTGCTCGCACCGCTGCCTCAACACTGCAGGCAGCTTCACCTGTGGTTGTCCCCAAGGCCTGGAACTAGGCCCAGATGGGCACACCTGTGCAGAGACCTCCTCGGAGTCCCCAAGCAGTGCCAGTATTCTCAGCGTCACTGGTGAACATTCAAGATTTGGGCTATGGGAGGGGCTGGTGGCAGAAGCCTAGGCAGTGGTTATGATCTTCTTTGTCCCTGTCCCAGTTAGAGAAGTGGAACAGGATGAGCGTGCCCTGAGGCGGGAGATTGGTGAGTTACAAGAACGCCTGGAGCGCCTGGAACAGGTGAGTGGAGGTGCCTGGGACTGAACCCTCAGGACTGGCTGTGTTCCACCAACACACAGAAACTTCTATCCTTCTGTAGTGGGCTGGTAAGGCTGGGGCCTGGGTCCGAGCTGTGCTGCCTGCACCACCTGAAGAGATACAGCCAGAGCAAGTGGCAGAGCTGTGGGGCCAGGGTGACAGGATCGAGTCTCTCAGCGACCAGGTCATGCTGCTGGAGGAGAGGCTGGGTGCCTGTGAGTCACGCTCCTTGCAGCTGCTACCCCAGGCACTCCCTCAGTCCAGCCTTCTCTTTTCCTGAAACCCTTCTCCAACACTATCCTCCCCGTATCTTCCTCAGATGGGCCCAACTCACCACCCTTTTTCTTATACTGTCCCCAATCTAGTGGTTTCTCTCTCCAATGTCCACAAACCAGCTGAGGCTGGAGACATCCCCAGAATCCCACAGCCATGAGCCTGTCTCCTTGTCTTAACCAGGTTCCTGTGAGGACAACAGCCTGGGCCCAGGCCTCAGTTGGAAACGGAGATAAAGGAACTACTGCTGGACCCATGCCCCCTAATTTATACAGAATCTGGACCCACTAATCTGCTGGGATTGGCTGACTGGAGAGGTGCAGATAAGGTTACCAGCCACTGAAGAGCAATGGATGGAAGAAGGGGAAAGGCGGGCTGTCTTGGTCAGTCCCGCCCCTGAGTTTTCAGGCTGGGGCAGTTTACCTGGGCAAGAACTACTTCTTCAACTTAACAAATATAGCCAGAAAGTGCCCAGATTTCTCTCTCAATCTTTATTCTGTTTCTTGCTGTTGTTCAGATCATTAATAAAAACCAACCACACAAAATCAGGTCCCACTCTCCTTTTGCTCCCGGCCTACCTCCCTGGTTGTGGGCACAGGTGTGGGGTGGGAGGCAGGGAGTGGTTAATGCCACAGGGAGGAAATGAAAACTGGCTCAGAGAGGGGAAGCCCCAAAGGAAAGAGAAATAAATTAAAAGCCCTCCTATCCCCTCCAGCCAGGGTTCAGTTTCTCTCCCCAGTTCCCCAGGAGTGAAGCAAGGGCAGCACCTGATGTCTGCCTCTTTCCCTGGTATCTGTTTAGAATGGTACAGTGGGGCTGCAGGGGGCTGGGTGGGGCCAGAACCACTGAAGAACTGTACTGTGGGGACAGGCATAAGCAGAAATGTGGAGACCACACTGGCATCCAGGAGTGTGCTCAACTCTGGGCACAGGAATGGATGAGACCTCTGAGTGAGAAGAGTCCAGCCTCCACTGACAGGAGGCTCCACAGGAGGGAGGTGAAGGTGCTGTGGAGTGTTCCTGGGAGGACTGTTCCAGGCATCAGCTTCCAGCTACAGGGTGAAGAGTCCTCCTCACTAACGGATGAGTCCACTGAGTCCATGGACTTGGAGTCGGGAGTGGGGAACTGTTCCATAGAGTGGATAAGTCCACTGGCCACTGTGGGGTGGAGTGGGTGAGACGACCACAAAGGAAGAGGGTCTTCTGGGGACAGGATGGAGTGTTCCCACCCTTGTGTAGGTTGAGCCACTGGAGATAAGGGGAGGCAACTGTCCCACAGACAAAATGGCACAGGAGATGGGTGGGGATCAAAGTGGAGATTGCACCGAGGCAAGAGAATCTGTGGGGGAGCTTGGAAGGGGCAGAGAGCGGTGCTGTATCCACATTCACTTCAGAAGTTGAAAATTCCAAAGAAGAGAACAAGTGGAGAGACAGAAAAGAGGAAGAGGGCTTGGCCCTGCTTCAGGGCCCACTGGGCTAGGAGGTATGGGGAGGAAAATGGGGGTGGATGGAGAAGCTCAGAGCCGGGCTTCGCCCACCCCTCCAGGCTTCTTCAGATAGTCACCACCACCCCGGCCATCAGTGGAGATTTCCCGGAAAACGGTGAGCATGGAGTGCCGGACTCTGTCAGCCAGAGCTGGGACATCATCTGGTGTCAGCCCTTCTGTGGGTACTGGTGGCAGCACCCGCACCTGACATCGCCCTGGGAGGGGTGAGCACCGTCACAGCCTGCCTGCCTGCCAGCAGGGCTTGGTTTCTGAGGTTTTCTGCTACTCCGCTCCCCAACCACTCAGTTCTCTTTCCCTTACCCTGAATAGCTGCCCCTTGGTTTGCTAGCTGCTACCTCTGTGCTTTGGAAGGCACAAATCCTAGTCCAGACACCTTGTTGGTACCCTTCCAGTCCTCACTGTCTTGGCAGAATTTCCTGTTTGGCTCACATGGGCCATTTTAATTACCATACTGCTAGATAGTAAAGTGTCATACATCTAGCAGGGCATAGTGGCTAATGTAGGGCCATGCCATGTTATCCTCTGGGTCCTCGGGACATTGACTGATCCTCCTGCCTCTCAGGGATGTCTCTCTAGCCACTCCCATGGCCTTTCTGGTAACCCTTACCCCCAGACCTGTCCACAGAGTCCTCACCAGAAGTGAAACGGCGTTCCTTCTTGCAGTAGAAGTCTTGATAGGAGGACATGACTATGGGGACGATGGGAACCTGAGGAAAAGGAAAAATAATTACTGCCAAGAAAGGGTGGCAGGGGTCTGGGTGCTCCAGAGCAGAAGGGGAGGTAGTAATCACCTGGGCCTGCACTGCAAGGTGGAAGGCACCCCGCTTGAAGGGCAGCATGGAGCCATTGTGGTTTCTTGTGCCCTCAGGGAAAACCCAGACGCGCACCTGGCAAGGAGAGAGAGTCAAGAAGATGTACATGTGTGGTGAGGACATATATCATTTCACTCCCAACTAGTCGACTCCATAAGCCCCCTCAAACCCATTTCCCTGAGCAACTCACATCCTGGGTGAGCAGGGTCTGGGCCACTTCAGACATGACATTGATGGCATCCCCCGTGCGCTTCCGGTCGATGAAGATGACTCCTGCCAGCCAGCAGGCCAGCCCAGCAGAGCCAGCCCACAGTAGTTCACGCTTGGCAATGGGCACACAGCGGCTGGGCAGTACCTCCATCATCCCTTGGGCAGATGTGGGAGTGGCGTGAGGATTAGGGTGAAGGAGCTCACCTCACCCAGGTCATCACCCATACTTATTAGGGACTGAAAATAAAGAAAGGGAAGCCAGGGGGTGTAAGGGGGTAGGGTGTGCACGGGAAGAGAGGAGGGTGCTCATGAGGACAGCTCTACCCCAGAGAAAGAAGCCAGGAGGCAATATCTCAGATTGAATGGGAGTTGAAGACTTCTGGGAGTTTTTTGGGAAGGTTCCTGGAGGAAGGTCATGGCTGGGGGAGATGTACCCTGGGAAGGGGTCTCACCAAGAAGGTCAAGGGAGCTCTGGTGATTGGAGACGACGACATAGGGTTGTGAGGGAGGGAAATGGTGAGCTCCTCGCACTTCCACTCGGATCCCATACAAGTATTTGATGTGGAGCAACATCAGGCGCAAGATCCTGTGGGGGCATGATGAGGGGTACCAGCAGGACCCAGTGAATTCACCTGCATTCCTCAGCTCCCCCTTCCTACCGTTTCTCTGGGCATCCTTGCAGTTCTGTCCTTGTCCCTGGGCTCTTCCCACCTCTCCTGTATGTATCATGTCCTCCCCACCCACTGCTCACTTCTGACCCTTAGGTTCCCTCATCACCCATACCCACTGCCCCTCACTTCATGTTCTCGACGTTGCGTCCTCGCACAGCGCACACAGGGATGGCGAGCACAGCCAGGAAGAGGATCCAGCCATTGTAGAAGGCCATTTTGAAGAAGTACTTGGCACTGGGGCTGCAGAACCACAAGGCAGGCAGCAGGAAGAGCAGCAGAAGGAAGAGCAGCAGCAACACCGTCCATGCCCCTGGCCACAGCTCCATTCTGGCCACCTGCAGAGTGTGGAACAAAGAACAGTAGGTCTAGTTCCTGAAGGGGAACAGGGCAGGCAAGACACAGAAGGCAGGGTTGAATGGTTATGAGAACAAGGGTCAGAGACAATGGGTAGTAGGATCACCGAACCTGGCCAGGACGTCTCTCTAGGATGGTATGGGGGATGGGAGTGTAGGACTGCTTGTCATCCCTCTTCCTAAAGATGCCACACATACTCAAGACAAATACAAGACTCGGATACCCATTCATTCGGTCTCACTTCTGGGGACAGGCTCACAATCCACTACTTATACACAATAATAAAAAGATAGCATACTCCTAGCTGGGTCAGAGTCTTAAAATGATCTGTACCTGGATACCCAACACAGTAGTCCATGACACATGTGGCTACTGAGTATGTGAAATGTGTTAGAAGTGCACTATGTGGTCTGGGAGGTGGCACAGTGATAAGGCTTTGGACTCTCAAGCGTGAGGTCCCGAGTTCGATCCCCAGCAGCACATGTGCCAGAGTGATGTTTGGTTCTTTCTCTCTCCTATCTTTCTCATTAATAAATAAATAAAATCTTAAAAAAAAAAAAGACATGCACCACACACATCAGATTTTAAAAATGATGAATGAAAATCAGAATGTAAAGTATCCCATTAATAATCTTTCATACTAAGCAGGGGAGATAGCATAACGGCTATGTAAGACTTTTCATGCCTAAGGTTCTGAGATCCCAGGTTTAATTCTCAGCATTATCATCAACCAGAGCTGAGTAGTGTTCTGCTTTTTTCTCTCTCTATCTCTCATAAAAAAATAAATTTAAAAAATATATACATTTCATGGGGACAGGTGGTGGTGCACAGGTTACAAATGCAAGATACCAGGCTTGAGCCCCCGGTCCTCACCCGGAGGGGAAAGTGGTGAAGCAGTACTGCAGGTGTTTGCCTCTCTTCTCTCTCGGCTTCTGGCTGTCTCTATCCAGTAAATAAATAATGATAATAAAAAAAATCTTTCATGTTGACTACATATTAAAATTGTATTTTAGGGAGATGGGCAGTAGCACAGCGGGTTAAGTGCACATGACGCAAAGCACAAGGACTGGTGTAAAGATCCCCCCAGCTCCCCACCTGCAGAGGAGTCGCTTCACAAGTAGTGAAGCAGGTCTGCAGGTGTCTATCTTTCTCTCCTCCTCTCTGTCTTCCCCATCTCTCTCCATTTCTCTCTATCCTATCCAACAATGAAATCAATAACAACCATAACTACAAAAATAAAAAAAGAGCAACAAAAGAGAGTAATTTTTTTAATTTTCAACTTTTTTTTAAATTTTTTTTTAATATTGATTTTATTTATTCCCTTTTGTTGCCCTTGTTATTGTTGTAGTTATTGTTGTTGTCGTTGTTGGATAGGACAGAGAGAAATGGAGAGAGGAGGGGAAGACAGAGAGGAGGAGAGAAAGATAGACACCTGCAGACCTGCTTCACCGCCTGTGAAGTGACTCCCCTGCAGGTGGGGGTCAACTTTTTTTTAATATTTATTTTATTTATTCCCTTTTGTTGCCTTTGTTGTTTTATTGTTGTAGTTATTATTATTGTTGTCGTTGTTGGATAGGACAGAGAGAAATGGAGAGAGGAGGGGAAGACAGAGAGGAGGAGAGAAAGATAGACACCTGCAGACCTGCTTCACCGCCTGTGAAGCGACTCCCCTGCAGGTGGGGAGCCGGGGTTCGAACTGGGATCCTTATGCTGGTCCTTGTGCTTTGCGCCATCTGCGCTTAACCCTCTGCGCTACAGCCCGACTCCCAAAAGAGAGTAATTTTTAAAAAATAAAAATAAAATAAAATTGTATTTTAGACAACCTAGTTCAATAGAGTATATCATTAAAATTAATTTCTTCTTGTCACTTTGTATTTGCCAGAAAATTTAAAATGACAAATATAGCTTGTGTTGTATTTCTGTTAGTCAGAATTGGTTTATGTACCATGTTAAATCTTCTTAATGGTGCTGAAGAGACAGCATAATGGTTATGCAAAAGACTTTCATGCCTGAGGCTCCAGGGTACCAGGTTCAATCCCCAACACCAACATAAGTCAGAGCTAAGTACTGCTCTCATCAACAAACCCTTAAATATGATACATACTTTGCTTTGCATTTTAAAGGAAAAAGGCCCAGAGAGACTTCAAAGTTTATCTGAGATCATATAGCTCCTGAGAAGTAGTTCCTGGCTTACGCCTAAACAGTTTGTGATCCTAATGACTTGGTTACAATGATGTATCCATATCACGCAGCAGCTATGACAATGACAAAATACCCATTCTCAAGAGCTAAACTGGCAAGAATAAAGGCTGTCACTAATACAATCATTCAGAGACCCTTTGAACACACACACACACACACACACACACACACACACACGACTTTTAAAAAAATTTACATATATTTTCCCTTGTTGCCCTTTTTTTAAGTTGTTGTAGTAGTTATTATTGTTATTGATGTCATTGTTGTTGGATAGGTCAGAGAGAAATGGAGAGGAGAGGGGAAGACAGAGAGGGGGAGAGAAAGATAGACACCTGCAGACCTGCTTTACCACCTGTGAAGCGACTCCCCTACAGGTGGGGAGCCGGGGGCTCGAACTGGGATCCTTCTGCAGGTGCTTTGTGCCACGTGCACTTAATCCACTGCGCTACTGCCCGACTCCCATACACACACACTTTTATATAAACTTACAATTATATTTAAAGATAAAGAAATATAAACACATACCTACAAAAAAAGCCCTGCTCAAGGCAACTTCCCTCATCTCAGATAAACCCATAGACATACCAGGAGTATCTATATCCATCAACCCTGGTTCCACAGACAGGCAAATTTAGCACCCTCTTCCTTTTCTTCTAGTACTGAGGCAATCTAGTCAGGTAGGTATAAGCCTCACCCAAAGGAGGGGGCAACACAAAGGGACACAGTGAAAGCCACAGCATACCACCTGTCCCGGAAAGAGCTTAGAAGGAACAAGAATTAGAATCTGCCTTCTAGGCTTTTCCTCTTCTATCCAGCTCCACTCACAAAAAGGGTATTCAGGCAAATACCTGTCAGACAAAGTAAGGCCAAAGGCACTCCCTTCCAATTACAGGAAGGGTTGTGCTCAAAGGCCAGCCTGTTCCAAACAGTTTCATCTCACAAATGCTCCAAATTCAGTCTCATTTCCATGGATTATCTGCAACAGGTTCCTAACTCATCATACTAGTACCTTCTTGTTTATCTTTTTTTTTTAAAGTTTTTTTAAAAAATATTTATTTATCCATTTTCCCTTTTTGTTGCCCTTGTTTTATTGTTGTAGTTATTCTTGTTGTTATTGATGTCATCGTTGCTGGATAGGACAGAGAGAAATGGAGAGAGGAGGGGAAGACTGAGAGGGGGAGAGAAAGACAGACACCTGCAGACCTGCTTCACCACTTGTGAAGCAACTCCCCTGCAGGTGGGGAGCCAGGGGCTTGAACCAGGATCCTTATGCCGGTCCTTGTGCTTTGCTTCACCTGGGCTTAACCTCTGCGCTACCGCCTGACTCCCACCTTCTTGTTTTTCATATGACAACCACAGAGCATTTTCTGTAACACAAATCTGAGTATTCCTGTTTTACCTAAAGGCCTTTAACAAATCTCATTTCTTAGATCTCTGGCCACATCCCCAAAAGCAGACTCTTGGTTTTTTTTTTTTTTTTCTCTCAAGTCAAACTGATTTACTTTAGTGCTTCTGACACAATCTTTCATGTGCTATACAATGCTGTTTTGACTGAAATGCCCTTCTACCTCTCTTCCACTTGCCTCACATGGCTCAGTTTCACATTTTCTAGTTATTCTTGAATTTCTCCAGGTCTGAGATTTTATTACACCTCTATCTTGATCACTGATTTTCCAAGTCTAGTAATGTAAATACTTGGGGCCTTACCTCAGATCTCCTGAGTCAGAAATTCTGGGCGCTGAGCCCATCAATCCATATTTTAACAAGTCTTCCAGGTTTGAGAATCACTGATCTTGATACCATGCCTTGTGTAAATTGCTCACTGGCATTTTTGTTTCCTCCCCTAGCCTGTAAGTAGCTTGAGGGCAGGGACCTTGTTTTAACCCCAACAGCCAAGACAAAAGGAGGCAGAGACCCAGGGAGATAGTACAGCCGTTTACACAACAGACTCTCACACTGGAGGCTCAAGGTCCCAGAGCTAGTCTCGCACTAGTTAAAAAGAAAAAAAAAAAAAAGTGGTCCGGGAGGTGGCACAGTGGATAAAGCATCAGACTCTCAAGCATGAGGTCCTGAGTTCAATCCCTGGCAGCATATGTACCAGAGTGATGTCTGGCTCTTTCTCTCTCCTCCTATGTTTCTCATTAATAAATAAAATCTTTAAAAAAAAAAGAGGCAGAGAAGATAGTTATTAAACATTTGCTAAACAGATTATAGGGTTATACCCACACAACTGCAAATGACAGAGATGGGGGTTCTCATTGTGAATCAATTATATGAGGCCATGGGTAGATAGCATAATGACTCTCATGCCTGAGGCTCCAAAGTCTCAAGTTCAATCCCCACCACCACCATAAACCAAAGCTGAGCAGTGTTCTGGTTAAAGAAGAAGAAGAAAAAAAAAAACTATAAGAGAAAGCAATGAATATGTCAAGTCTAACATTAACCTATTCTGAACATGGGAGTTGGGCGGTAGTGAAGCGGGTTAAGTGCAGGTGGCCCAAAGTGCAAGGACCGGTGTAAGGATCCCGGTTCTAGCCCCCGGCTCTCCACCTGCAGGGGAGTTGCTTCACAGGTGGCGAAGCAGGTGTGCAGATGTCTATCTTTCTCTCCCCGTTTTCCCCTCCTTCTTTTCTCTCTATTCTATCCAACAACAACATCAATAACAACAATAACTACAACAATAAAACAAGGGCAACAAAAAGGAATAAATAAATATTAAAAAAAAGAATATTAAAAAAATCTATTCTGAACATACAGATAGAATATGAGGTCACAGTGAAGGCAAGACAATGATCAAAACATTGCCACAATGGAAGCCCAGGTGGTTTTGCACCCTAGTAGAGCATACATGCTACCATGCACAAAGACCTGGGTTCAAGCCCCTGCTCCCTACCTGCCAGGGAAGGGGAGTTTCACAAGCAAGTCTCTCTCTCCCCCTCCCCTCCACCATTTGTCTATATATTAAAAAAAAAAAAAAGAAAGAAAGAAAAAGGCCACTAAGAGTGATGAATTCATTGTGCAGGCACCTATTCCCAGCGATAACCCTGGTGGCAATAAAAATAATTAAAAATACAAAAGGGGGAGGAGGGTAGATAGCAATAGTTATGCAAAGAGACTCTTGTGACTGAGGTTCCAAAGTCTCAGGTTCAATTCCCCACACCACCATAAGCCAGAGCTGAACAATGCTCTGGTTTAAAAAAAAAAAAAAAAAAAAAAGCAAGAGAATCATACAGAACAGGGAGCAATATGCCACAGGTGATGGTGGGTGTTGCTGTCATAAAATACACAATTAACAGTACGGTCAGGTACAAATAATGTGCGCAGCAGAGCTGACCCTGGAGTATGTAGTGAGCTCTCTGGACACAGAAAGCACATAGCCATTAGAGGGATGGGTAAAGTATAGGAAGAGACATGAACCAGATTGGTCGGCACAGTGAAGCGTACAGAATGGCTCTTTGGGGACTTGGAGGTCCAGTTACCTTCTCTCATATGTGATATTAAGTGACCCTTTTCACTTCAGAGATGTCCAAGGGCTTATAAGCACAATGAGGTGCCAAATGGGTAAATGAGCACTCAGGTCAGACCATTCTGCCAATGATGAAATAAACGTGTAAAAGGAAGCAAACATCTTAACACGTGAAGGGGCACGCGTGTGTGTGTGTGTGTGTGTGTGTGTGTGTGTGTATGCAGTGTGAATGGTGACTAGAAAGACACAAGCAGCAAAAAGGCCAATCTGATGATTTATAAAAAGAACGTGCACTAGTCGACTAAGCCATAGGGTCCCACACAGGAAGAGTACAACATTTGGCAGAACCGTGAACACACCACCAGCCAACAAATTAAGGTATGACCTCTACATGCTAAAATTAACATGCAAAACTGAAATGTACAAGACCCCCACCCCCAGTATACACACCATATGAAAATTTTCACACTGGGACATCAGGCCATACCCGCACATGAGATAGATTTGAGAATGGGCAATTTCTAATGGTAAATAATACATTTCCACACAGCCCATGGCTAGTTAACGTAGGACAGCCTAGCTGCACCTAAGTCATTAAACGTCAAAATCACACAGCCTCAGTGGAGAAAACACAGCCCAACCCCTTAAGGCATTTGTGTGTCAGCAAGGGTCTGTCTAGCAGAGTGTGGAAGGCCACTGAGAAACAAGAGGTCCTGTGCCTAGATGGAAACAGAGGTGTCCAGGGGCATTCCTGGGAAGCAAATTCTGCTGCGGGAAGGAGAGCAATGAGCTGTCTTCTCCTGGCCACAACCACCCAGAGTCATATGGGACCAGAGAGGGGGCAGGAATAAAGAATTTGGGAAACGTGTCAGGAATTCCCTCTCCAGGACTCTCTGTCCACACCCCCAGCCCAAATTCACAGGCTCTCCATCTCTTCCAGCCTTCCTCCCCCTTGGACCCCCCTCTGGTCCCCAGCCACCCTCTCCACAGCCGGCCCTTCTTTCCTCAGCAACCCTCTTCCCTGCCCGCCCTCCCAGCCCCAATCTCTCCCCCGACCCCCATCCCCTCCTCCACACCCCTGGCAGCACCCTCCACCCTCCTCCTCCCATCCCTTTCCTGCCCCCACCTCAGTGGGGTGGGGGGCCTGGGGGGCTGGCCCCCTCCCCAGCCAGGCTGCGGCAGCGGTGGTGGCGGGTGGCTGTCTCTGTCTTGGTGTCGGTGCCAAGGGGGGGCGACAGGATTTGGGGGTGTCCTAGCCCCGGCCGATGGAGGGGAGGTGAGAGTGGGAGGCTGGACCCATAACAGTAGGAATGGTGGGGGGTTGTCCCCCCAGCTCCCTCCCTGCCTCCCTTCCTTCCCGCTGTCTCTGAGGGCTTGGGCTGCTGCTGCTGCCGCTATGCCCCCCACCCCTCCCCAACGCCTGCTGGTTTCCGGGGCCGGCCAGGAAGTGGGAGGCGGTGATAGGCGGCTTGTTTTGCCAATCGCCACCCAGGGACCCAGGCATCTCCTTCCTGCAAGTCCCTACCTAGAGCCGAGCCGGGTGAGCTCAGCTGGGCTCTGCTTCTGCCTGAGCCCTCTGGCTCCAGCTGCATCCTTTCAATCTCCGAATCCCTCTTAGCAGGCGCAGCTTGTGTTTCTTGGTGCTGTATTCCCTCCCTGGCCAACCTTCTCCTCCACCGGATCTCTGACAGCGACTTTTACTTGGTGTTTCTCATTCCCCTTAACTCCCAGATCTGCTGCTTAGTTGCCACCAGCTCCAGAAAGCTCTTCTCCAAGACTTCTTTCCCCCCATCCAGTTCCAAACATTTCTCAAGCACCTACAAATAGGATAAGCTCTGAGTTCTTAATCCCTTTTCTATCTCCTCCTCCAGTTGTGTCCCGTGTCTTTACCACCACCTCCTCCAGCAGTCCAGATCTGTCCTCCGCCCCCTTCTCTGATCTTTAAGGTCTTTGCCCCCGTCACTTCAATCCTCTTTAGCCTGAGTACTTTACCTTCCCCAGTTCCTTCTTGCCCATCTCCTTACTCACGCAAACTGAGACAGCCCTTCTCCCCAGCATAATTCTAGGCGCATCTTTTCTTTTAATGGGCTTTAGGGTTACTTCCCGGGGGGGGGGGGGCAAAGTGAGGAAGGATGCTGACTCCTCCCGAATGAACATGCCTCTGATCTTGTGGCCCGCTAACTCCCTAGCCAGCCCCTGTCCTCTCTTCCACACTTCCCATTATACCTTTATCAGGATCATTCCATCACTCCTCCCTCCTTGGTCTCTCTCTCTTTCTCCCTCTCAACTACTTTCCACTAAATCGCTTCAGTCCCTTTGAGCCCTCCCTTCTCCTCCCCTCCTCTAGGGACCTCCCAACCTTTCACCTCACCCCACACCATCACGTGGACCCTTTTATCTGGGTGTTGCCAAACTGCCCAGCCGGTCTGCCCCCACCACCACCGCCTTTGCCCTGCATGAAATCACATGCCCTGAGGTGACCGATGTAAAGGACTCCCGCAGCGAGTGAGGGGCTGTTACCTAGTTCAGCTCCTTGGGCCACAGTGAGGGTCCCTGAGTGTTAGACGGGTCCCAGCCCCAGGGGTCCAGCCCGGGAGGAAGACCCCAGCTCTGCGGGGCATCGTACTAGAGGAAGGGGCGGGCCTAAACCATCGCGCCAAGGGTCGCCTCCAGAGGGGGGCGGGCCTCGTCCCCCTTCCACACACTCACAAAGGGGCGGAGCCAGACGTGCTCCTCTGACGGAGGGGAAGGGGCAGAGGTCAGCTCGGTCCTGGCCTCCTGGAGGAGGAGGCGGGTCTGCCCTGCGAGTCACCTAAAGCGGGGTGGGCGGGGTCGTCCGGCTCGGGGAGGCGGCCTAGCACCCGCGCCGCGGCTCGGCCCTCGCACCGTCCGGACGCTGGGCCGGCCCCGTGGCTGCTCCCTTCTTCACCGAGAGGGAAGGGCCCGCCCGGGCTCGGCTCTCCGCGCCACGGAAGGTGGCCGAAGCCATTTTGAACCCTGCGACCCTAAGGATCTGCCCACTTTTTTTCTTTTTCCTTTTCCCTTTTCTCCCAACTCTTCGCTCGTCCTTCACGATCGCGGCCAATCAAAGGCGAGCGAGGCGGCTCAACCAGTTGAGAGACTTCGTAACGCGAGGCCCCGGATGGGGCCGAACCGAGGCCTTTGAACTCCTAGCCGCGCCGATTGTGAAGCGGTCACCTAGGCGACGGAGTGGCTGGCCTGGGCGCCGGGTGGGGCCCGCCGCCTCCTGCGCACGCGCGCCTCGCCGAGCCCCCCATTATCCCTGGCGTTCTAGCCTATCGCTGGTTCTCGAGCCTGAATCCCTGGAGTCCAATAGGACTCCGAATCTTCCCTGAGAGAGGAAGCGGGGAGGAAGAAAGGACTTGGGAGTTGGGCGAGGCCTATGCCGTCCCGAGCCAATTGCTTCTGGCCTCTGGTTGTGACTGGCAGCCACTCCGACCAATAAAGCCCTCCCGGACGGCGCGGCAGGACGTATGTTGTGGTCACCAATCCCACGTCGCTGCACACTGACTGTGGCTGTCTCGCCCAATGGTCCCCGAGCAAGGGCCGGGCCGCGCCAACCCTCCCACCCCCGCCGTCTGGGCCAATCCTTTCTTTCGAACCCCGTGTGATCGACAGACTCTTCGACCAATAGGAATCAGAAATCTCCGAAGCCTGCCCAACGAGCGCGGGCCGGGGGCGGTCTCTCTGTTGTTGAGGCGTGTGTCTGTGTGTTTGAGGGGATTGAGGGGTACGCGGGGCGAAACCGAACCGGCCATGGCAGCTGCGGAGGAGGAGGACGGGGGCCCCGAAGGGCCAAACCGTGAGCGGGGCGGGGCGGGCGCCACCTTCGAATGTAATATATGTCTGGAGACCGCTCGGGAAGCCGTGGTCAGTGTGTGTGGCCACCTCTA
The DNA here is from genome assembly GCF_950295315.1 of Erinaceus europaeus. NCBI lineage: Eukaryota > Metazoa > Chordata > Mammalia > Eulipotyphla > Erinaceidae > Erinaceus > Erinaceus europaeus. The sequence goes on from NC_080165.1 coordinate 55,396,768, forward strand.
CTGGTGAGAATCCGGGAGAAGGGCGACAGGTAGCGGGGCTGTCCCCCACACTGGGAAGGCTGGGCAAGGGGCACACAGCTAGATAGATTATGCGGGGAGGGCGCATTCCTACAGGTGAAGGCCGAGGAGGGGACACGAGTCTTTTGGGGTATGTGGGACGGAGGTCTCGCCCATACTGACGAGACCTTTGGAAAGGAGACTCATGGAAACTAGGAGCTGGGACGTAGGGGGTGTTACGTCAGGCGGCGAGGGGGCGGGTGTCACCGCACTTGTGTACAGGTGAGATCCGAGGGGGCCTTACGTGTGCTGGTGGGACGGGCTAGACTCACAGACGAGGGAAGCCACTCGTCAGCTGAGCGGGAGAGACCGAGGGAACGTGGATGCACTGAGATATTGGTGTGATAGACTTGGGGGCCAACGGTACTGTAGCCGGGCAGCCGTGACAGGTTAAAAGGGTTGTGAAAATAGGGAGTTGACTGCACCTGGAGAAGAGGAAAAGGAGTAATGGGGGAAGGTGCTAGAGAAGGGGGGCTTGGCTTGGGGGTGCTGGTAATAAGTATAGGACCTGGAGTGAAGAAGGAGATACTGAAATGAGTGATTAAAGAGAACTGGAAATTAAAGAGAAGGAACAGGCTGAGGATCTGTATGTGTTGGGGTGGGTGGGTAGGAGAAGTGTGGTTGAATCTGTTGAGCATAGATGTAGCTTTAGGTGTTGGAAGGTCAGAGAAGCAGGAAGGCCAGGTTGGCGGGCCTCAGGAGAGGTTGCAGAAACACACACCCACCCACCCCAGAAGGTAATTCTAGGAAAGAGGAGTGAGATGGAACTCTGAGGTGGGGTCTGTGTGTCTCTTTTCTGAAGCTTTTTTTTTCTTTCCCTCACCCTGTATAGTTGGCCCTGTCTTCATCAGGTACGTACTCTGGAGATGAAGAGGGAAATGGGGAGGTCTGAGGAGCTGGAGGATTCTGCAGTGTACTGGAAACCATTTCATTTTTTTCCCCTCAGTGGCTGGAGACACGGCCAGAGCGACAAGAGTGTCCAGTGTGTAAAGCTGGGATCAGCAGAGAAAAGGTTGTTCCCCTTTATGGCCGAGGGAGTCAGAAGCCACAGGACCCTAGGTGAAAAGAGAAGCGGTGGTGCTGAGGGCAGGTGGAAGCCTTCTGCCCTGGGAAGGAGGTATGGAGGAGCACTTTTCCTATTGATCATCCCATATTCTTCTTCCTCAGATTAAAAACACCACCCCGCCCCCAGGGCCAGCGACCAGCTCCCGAGAGCAGAGGGGTGAGTCTTGTCTGATAGTGTTCTTTCTTTGCCAAAGATCTGCCCAGTTCCCCTCTGACTTCCTCCACCTCCCTAGGGGTTCCAGCCATTTGGTGATACCGGGGGCTTTCACTTCTCATTTGGTGTTGGTGCTTTTCCCTTTGGCTTTTTCACCACTGTCTTCAATACTCATGAGCCATTTCGTCGGGGTCCAGGTAAGAGCCTTCCTGCAGCATCTACCAGGGAACCCTCTGGATCCCCTTGGGCCCCTTCCAAGCCTAGCAATGGATGCTTCCACAGCTTTCTCTCTTTCTTTCCACAGGTGTGGATCTGGGACAGGGTCACCCGGCCTCCAGCTGGCAGGACTCCCTCTTCCTATTTCTTGCCATCTTCTTCTTTTTCTGGCTGCTCAGTATTTGAGCTATAGTCACTTCCTGCCCACCTCTAGCCAGAGGAGAATCAGTATTGAGGGTCCCCGCTGACCCTTCCTCACCCCTGGGCACCCCCCCCCCACCTTACCCCTCCATTTCAGTTGACTAAGGTTACTCTGGGAGGGTGTGGAGAAGGTGAGATTTGTACATAGGATGGGAGAACCTTCTGCTCTCAACTGCTGACTCTGTAGCACCATAACTCCCAGCCATGGGAGAGGAGGACCAACTGAAAGAGACTATCTGGTTCTCCTCTCCCTCACCCCTTGCTTCCCTCCAGATTTGTTGTAAGGTGGGCAAAGCTCCCTCTGACTCTCCCACATGCCCCCTGTTGATTTAATTTAATTTTCTCTTCCCAGTATCGTGTATGGTTCTGACTTTTAAGTGCTTCCTTCCCCTTACTACCTCCTTTATTACCAATTTAATAAACAAGGTGAAATGTATTCATGGGAACTCTGCCAACGTGTGTCCTCTCCACCTTCCTTCCAGGACCAGAGCACCTTCTCCCCAACTTGAGTAGATTATATGGTGTGCTATGGGGGAACTGTGGAGGTCTGAGCCCCTGTGAAACTCTTTGAGGGTACAGGGGCTAAGAGCATAACTCTCTCACATACCCAAACAAATGAAGTACGATATGTCAGGTGTTTGTTTACTCATCACTGTTTGTAGAAGACTCTGGTTGTGAAAGAAGGGTTGGAGAGGTGGGGTAGAGATTACATAGGGGAGGGCTGGCTGGGGGTCAGAACAGAGTGCGGGAATGGAAGAGGAAGCCTCAGGATGGGTCTGGCTGCGGGACTCTCAGGGCCCTCCTGCACTGCTCTCAGTTGTCTCGGGCTCCTGCGACTGATTCAGCTCTGCACGTTCCTCCTCTTCCTGGTTTTCTGGGGACTTCCTGGGGAAGAGGATTAAGGAGAATTCAAATGGTTCTGTGCACTTGGACATCCTCCGCCCCACCTCCCCCCCAGCACCCCTCCTAGTTGCCTTAAAGCTTCAAGTATGAGGTGCCTGGCTTTTACCACTCACCTCTCCTCTCCTTGACGTCGCTTCCTTTGCCACATGATGATCCCAATGAGCAGGGCAGCTGTGGTTAGGCCTCCCAGGATCCCCAGGACCAGGGGTAGAGTTCCCAGCCCTGACCCTTCCACGGAGTCTGTACAGAGATGGGGAGAACTGAGGGGACAACCCATACCACTCTCACCATTCCTTTCATGTTGACCATTCTCTTCAGTCACATTGGGAGCTGTATGCTTATCTTTATCCAACTCCTTACCTGCAGTTGGTCTACCCTCACCTGTTTCTGAAAGACAAAAGTTGGGGCAGGTCAGATGTAAAGGCTTTGGTTTGAGAGAAGTTTCTTTTTCCTTTTTCTTTTCTTTTTTTACCAGAGCACTGCTCAGCTCTGGCTTATGGTGGTGCTGGGGTTTGAACCTGGGACTTTGGAGCCTCAGGCATGGAAGTCTGTTTGCATAACCATTATGCTATCTACCCCTGTCGTTGAGAGAAGTTTCTTTAGTGGAGGCCCAGTGGAGTCCTGCCCTTTCTTCAGTTCCGAGGGGAGAGGGGCTGGGCTGGGCTGGGCTGCTCACTCCCTAGGGCTTGAGTGGGGATGAATAGGCTGGGTGTGGATGCACTATGGGAGGGTGTGGAGAGGCTCTTGGGGACAGTGCCAGAGTGGGGTAAAGAACTGGAGTCTGCACTGTCGCTAAGGCCACTCTCAGAGTCCCTGGGATTTAGAGAAAGGTCTCACCGATGAAGCTGATGGTGACAGGATGACTTTCCTGAGGCCCATGGGTGGGATGGGTGACCACACAGCTGTAGATGCCCTGATCCTCAGGGCCGACCTCAGACAGTAACAGCACTGGGCTGGGAGGAAGGGACAGGAGCATGCCCTAGTGGGGAGAGGGGGACATGAGTCTATTACAACCCTATTTGTTCATGTATTGGGTAGAGACTAATTGAGAGGGGAGGGAGAGATAGAGAGGAAGAGAGACAAAGACACCTACAGATCTGCTTCACTGCTCAAGAAGCTTACCTCCCTGCAGGTGGGGAGTGAGGGCTTGAACCTGGTTTCTTGCATATTGTAACACCCCCAGACCTCACATCCCACACTTGTGTTTTTGCTTCATATCCTTACATACCTTCCACCCCAGAATCTCACCTGGTTCTCCTTTCATGAGCCCCAGCCCACCTAGCTGCCAAATATGTATTTCTGTCTCCCCTCTTCCTCCTCCAAGTTACTCACATCCTTGATCCAGTGGATTTCAGGAGTAGGCTGGACAGAACTTTCACATGTCAGGGTCACAGTACCACCAGGAACTACTGCACCACCTTCTGGGTCCACTGCCAACTGGATTTTCTCCACAGGCTCTGGGAGTGGATGTGGGCATACAGGCGAGTGTTGACACGTGTATGGCTTAACCCTTTCCTCCCAGGGGCCCTACTTTGAGAATGTGCCCACAGGAGCATAGGGCCCTTGCTACCTCTGTACTCACCCCCAATACTAAGCCAGATAGGGGCTGAGTGCTGGGCTCTGCGCCTTGGAAGGCCAGGATTAAAGCTACAGGAGAAGTTGACATGCAGACCCCCCTGGTCTGGCATCACCAACAGCTCTGACTGGAGTCTGAAAAGTCCTGTTTCAGGGTATCTACTGGCCTCTTCCTTTACCGACACCCCTGTAGTGGAGGAGAGAACAAGGTAAGGCACCCCATGGTTAGTGTGGGAGAGGGATTAAGGGATCACAAAAAAGATAGCTAGGAGCTATGGTACCTTTGCCATCAGGTATCAAGGGTTTCCCGTCCAAGTGCCAGCTAAGAGTCCCTTCAGGGTAGCCTCCCTCAGATACACATGTCCCCACCTGGGGAAAGAGTGACCTCATCTTTGAAAATCCAAACACATCCATGGGGCTACACTCGGCCCATTCTCAGGATTATGTTTACTTCTTTCCTCTTCCATTACCTTATTAGGGACACCAACTGTGAGTTTCGAGGCAGAATCAACAATCTTTGGCTTCTTGGGAGTCTCTGAAGGAAAAGAAAAAAAAATCCAATCAGGCTAGAAGCTTCTCAAGTGTGAGAATGGAACAGCCAAAGCCAGAGGCTTTCAGACACAAGGGCTGGGGCTGAAGGTTTTTCCTGAGAGAGGGGGGACCTTGGAGAAGGCCCTGGAAACCTTACGGTAGACTTGGACTTGGTAGTTGGTCTTGATATCCTTTCCACTGCGGCTTGTTGCCTGGCACCGGAAAGTCCCCTCATCCTGGATATCAATAGTTGGCAGGAGGAGGGAGCCATTGGGGAGGACATGAGCCACACTCTCCCAGGACCCTCCCTGGGGAGACAGCACCTTCCAAGCTTCAGTTCGACCTGTGTTCTGGGGACAAGAAAGAGGAACCTAGACAGCTCAGGCCCTTCTGGAAGCACCGGCAGGCAGTGAGGTCAAGACAGGAACCCTTACTAGTCTCTCAAAGTGGGGAGGCTCTCACCAGAGCCTAGCTTACCAGTTTCCATTCCAGCTGCTGGGGGGGTTTCCTAGGGGCCCCCTTACACTTCAGCACTAGTGGCTTCCCGATCGGAGCTGTGATGTTTTGGCCACTTACTGCCCCTGGGAGATAGCACCAAGCCAGTGGGGCAGGGAAATAGGGTCTAATAAACCAGGTTCAGGTGGGGTGGGGTGGGAGAGCTTGAAAAGTAGTGCCCAGGTTCTTGGGAATATTTAGGGAATGAAGTGGAGTGCAGTCTTCAGGGAAGACTGGTGTAGGAGAAATAGCTCACCCCACAGACTGAGGACCAGCACCCAGGTTTCCATGGCTGCCCCTGCTGTCATCCTGCTTCCTTCCCAGGCTCCTGGCTCTGTCTGCCCCTCAGTACTGTGGCCGCCGCCCTAGGTAGGGCTTGTACCCTCACCCCTGCCCCCATCTCCCTGTCACAGGGAATGCCAGGAATTCATGCCTCTCTGACAAGTGTCCTTCAGGTACTAGGAGAAGCAATTACCACTCCACCCCGGGCACTGTGGGTCTCTCATACTGCCACATCCATGGGGGTGGGGAGCATACCTCCCAAGGTCTCTCATGCCTTTAGGACCCCCAACTTATTGTATTAAAGGGCTGCCTGGTGGACCACTGTCCCTCCCTCCCCATCCAGTTGCTAAGCAACACGCCTAGCAGTTACTGAGGGAGAGACTAAGGTGAATCAGCCTGGATGGTGAGGACAAGGTTGGGGGACTCATTTGGGTCTTTAAGAAAAATATTTTTTTCTGGGGTTTCTCATGTTGAAAAAAATTCTCAACTAAACCCAGGGAAAAAAGAAATTTCTTTATTTAAAACTGCTTTTTTTTTTTTCCTGTGAAACTACAAGTTTACAAGTGAGGAGAGAACTGCCCCAGCCCAAGCCTCCCACCTCCCACCCCATCACATTCCCAAACCTGCCCCCATCCTTCCCTGATCTTTGATGGGAGGGTTTCCCCACTATGACAGTCTTGTATAATCCTGAGGATGTTTGAGGGGTTCAGGTGGTAGGGTTCAGGGCCAAGGATGGGACAGTGGTGACTTTACATTCCCCTATACCTGGCTTTTTGCAACCTCCTTCCTCTCCCCACCCTCTTGATTTTGGATTGAGGGGGAAAAATGATAACCTCATTTCTGTGGAAACTGAGGGAGTACATATGCAAGCACCCCAGCCTGTATATTTGGCAATAACCCCTTCCCCTGTCATCACCTTCCAATCTGTAACTAGTAGTTTAAAAAAGATTTAAACGTGTCACTCAATGGGAAGATGACTTTTCTGAGGTGTTATTTCCTCAAAATAACTGGCTCTAGCCCTGCCTAAGGGTTGTGGGAAGAAGGGGAGAGGGAGCCCAGCAGAACAAGGCCCTGTCCACCTCCCACACAAATGCAAGAAAGCTGCCTACACAAGCAAGCAACTAAGTGATTCCAGGGTGGGTGGGCTTTGATGCCCTCCTAAATGTACTTTCCAGTGGACATGACTGGAACCAGGTGGGTCTCTTACTAGTTTTGTTTGTTCCCCTTTTCTTTTATCTTGACCTTTTGCTATCACCCCTAATATGGGAAAGCAAGAAGTTAAAGAAGTCAACATATTTATAAAAGCATCTACTTCCCCAAACTAAATTAAAAATTAAGATCTAACAACAACAAACCAGAAAATAAAATACAGACGGATTCCAGGATTTCGTTTTCTTTCAAAAAAAAAAAAAGGAAAAAAACAAAGACCATTCAACCCCAAAGCCCAGTCAACAATTTCCTAAAGTAGCAGAAACTCCCTCCGAGGTAGATATCTGAGTCAGACACTTGTCCACCGAGCGATTCTATTGGTTTAAGATGAGCTGCGTATGAGGTAATAAAGCCGTCTGGAGGAGCAGGGGGTGGGGAGGCACCAGGGGTGTGGCCCGTGTCATCTGTCCCTTAGTTGTGTCCCCATTTTTGGCATCTCTGGTTGGGTAGGGCTGGCAGCTCCACAGATCCCAGAGCAGGTAAGTGGGGTGGGAGAGAGAGAGAATAGTATATATTGTACATATCAGAGAGAGAGATCTGAGAAACAGGATTCTCGGTGGGTGTGTTTCTGTATAACAGAGAAAGGGGGAGACCCCAGTCTCCCCTTAGGGCACCCCATTCTCCCTGCCATGTAGTCAGCACCCCCATCACTGAAAGCCTTGGAGGGGAGAGGTTGACCCTATTTGCCCTTCTCTTGTCTTGTGCTTCTGTGTCTGGGATTTGTCTTCTGGATGCCCGTGTCCTCTTAGAGCTGCCTTGTAAGCCCCCACTCCTGTGCCCCTGTGGGGCAAGATCAGTTGGAAGTGTCGGAATGAACGCTCCCTGGTCCTTCTGTTGGGGATGTCACTGAGGATGGGGTCACAGCCTCCTGCCAGCCGCCATTTGCCTATAAAAGAGAAAGTCTTTGAGAAGCCAGGTGTGGGGGCCAACACTATAAGGCTCTCCTGTCCTGGTCAGAGTGGGCAAACGGGCTTCTGTTTTTCACTCACCCTCATTTCCCGAGGGCTGTACATCTGGCCTCCCCCAAGGTTTTCCCCATAGCCCCCTGGCCCCATGGAGTGTCGGAGTGATTCCACCTGCAGGCAGCAATGGAGAGAATGACACTGTGAGAAGTCTCAAAACAAGGAGGCCTCCTATTCTATTATTTCATTTCACAGCATAGAGAGAAACTGAGAGAGAAGGGGGGATAAAGAGGGAGCACTACTTCACTTATGAAACTTCGGACTTGAACCTAGACCCTTGGACATGCTAACATGTGTACTCAGCTGGCTCCCCACCCCTCCCTCCCCCCAAGGCCTCATATTCTAAAGAGAGAAAAATTAACTTTGAGAAAACCCTCCTGGGGAGACAGGCCACCTGACCTGGGAGGCAGAATAGGAGTCTCCATTGAGGCTGGGCATTCCAAGAAACATGTCTCCGGATCCTGAGAGATTGAAAGAGCCACCAGAGCCTGTGGGGAGGCAGAGAAGAGTAAAAGCCTGCAATGGCAGAGGCTCAGCTTCAGTTTCCCCAAAGCGGCCTGCACTAGCTCTCTCATCATACACAGGTTATTCAGGCAATAGCACTGCTATTCTCCCTGGTCACTTGTGGAAGAAAGAAATAACTGTGGTAGGTGGGCCCTGTCCTCACATCCCCACCCCATCTCTGCTCAGCCCCTCACCCCAAAAGGTCCTTTTTTGCTATGATCCCACTAAGATAGTGTATAAAACAGGCAACCAAGGTGGCTGCAGGATCCACCTGCAGAGGAAGGGGGTGTCGGGGAGCTGGTGCGGCTGTGTCCCCCCTGGGTCACTGACACTGCCGTCTTGACAGCATAGATGTTTGCTTCCTCTTGGAACTTGCCAATATTTTTCTTATAGCGAATCCGCTTGTTGCCAAACCAGTTGGAGACCTGTGGGGTGTCATGCAGAAAGGAGGGTCATGTGGAAGCCTTTCCTTCTGTCAGTCCTGCAGTCCATGAGAAGCAAAGCTTTGTGTCTGAAAGCTCCTCCTCGGTACCTGAGAGACAGTGATTCCACACTTCTTGGCAAGCTCCTCCTTAGCCTCTTCACTAGGATATGGGTTACTCAGGTGTGAGTAGAAGTACTCATTCAGGACCTCAGTGGCCTGCTTGCTGAAGTTACGGCGTTTTCGCCTGCAGAGGAGGGACACGGGTTGTGATGTCGCTGGTGTCCTGGCAGGGCTGCACGTTGCTTAACTCCAGACGGCACCACTACTGTGGAGTACCATTTGGTGCAACATGGGGCCCAGGGGCTTGGAGAAGAGGGAGCCAGGTGCTGAGGTCCCCCGACCCCACCTGGCATCCAGGAAGCGGGAACGCAAGATCATGACGGCCTCACAGGTGCTCTGCTTGAGCTGCATCTGGATGGCGCTGAACTTTCGATGGATGATGCTCACCATCCGCTCCATTTCCTTGGGGGCCACGGGCCTCGTGCGGCTCTGCTCCCTCAGCAGGTTCATGACATGGGTCGTGAACTCATTACATGCCTGCATGTGGGAGCCAGTGACCCGGTGAGGAATCAGTCATTGGCCTTGGGAAACCCCCTCAATAGCCTCTCCCTCCACCCATCCCAGACGCCTCTCCTCACCTGCTCATATTTCTCCAGCTCTGAATGGTAGATGTGGCGGATCTGGGCAAGTTTGCTGCGGTAGTCCGAGTGTTCGATGGAGTTGTCAGGGGACACACCACCCCCTGATGCTGCAGCGGCTGCAGCTGCTGCTGCGGAGCCCCCTCCTTTCTCAGGGCCAGCCACACCCTCTGCCAGGAGCATGTTGTCCAAGCGCATCAGCTGTGGGTCCACGGGCTCTTCCTCTTGGGAGCTTCGAATGCTGAGGCCTAGCAAGCAGGCAAATGGACTTAGCGACCCTCAGCCCTCCTGGTGCCTCTGAGAGAATCATGTTAACGGGCCTTGGTTCCCTGCCCGGTTTCCTTTACCAGCCTCCCAGATCCCCACTTTCCTCAGGGTCCCAAGTATTCAGACTCTTAGCCAGGGTCCTATAGTGAGCAGAATTCTGTCCCCAAAGTTGAAGAGTCAAGAGGTGACCCCTCCATACCAGTTTTCTCCTTGATTTCACACAGGACGCTAAAGAGAGCAGGCTTCATTCGGTGGCAGTTTAGGGCGTGTTTCCTTGGGAGGAACAGGAGAAAGAAATTGCGGAGTCACAGAAACAGATCAAGGGATCACAAAGGAGCCTGGGTACAGGACTGGAGGTGTGCAAATCTGCAGGGGGAAGGCAGTTGGGTGTCTAATGTAGTGGGTGGGTGTGTGGGGAAGACATGAGCTTTGAGGGCATGAAGCCGCAGGGACACGGAAGGGAAGGTTCGGGCAGCTGACTAAAGGCACCTGGATGGGCTAGAGGCTGAGTGAACGCTGGGAGTAGTTGCAGAAATGAGTGAGTAGGCAGATTTTATAGATTTTAAGGAAGAGAGCTGGAGGCTGGAGAAAAAGAGAGATTGAGGTAACAGAGCTTTGGAAAACAGCGGGGAAAATATGTGCAGAGTTCGGTACAGCTACGTGGTAGGGGGTGGGCGCAGGGGACCCTGGGAATGGGCAAGGAGGGAAGCTGTGAAGCTCCTATGTTGGGGCAGAGTAGGGGCAGAGGGTGGGTGAGGACCGCTGGAGGCTCGGCCCTGGAAGCAGAGTGTAAAGAAGTGGCAGTGGCAGGAGCTCTAGGGAGAGGTGTGTACGTGCCAAGGTCTGGAGAGGATGGGGGTGGCTGTGGCTGAGTGGAGAGTTAAGGGGAGAAGACAGCACAGCAGTTTCTCAGAGTAGGAGGCTGAAGAGGCTCTGGATAAGGAGGGATGTTCCAGGAGGAATACGGGGGTCAGCGAGAGGTTAGTGGGGGGGGGAACGAGACCACCTGGGGTTCCCCCCTCTGAAGGTTGCAGGGCCTGGGGGTGGGAGGAGGTTTCAGAGGGATCACTTATATCGCAGCTCCCAGGAGTTGAGGAGGGAAGAGAGCTGTGGGATGCTGGCACCGGGGGTGGGGGCTCCCAAAAGATTCAGAGCTTGTGAATGGGGCTTCTCCTGGGTCTGTGTGGGGTCCCGGGGTGGGGGCACTCACTTGGCCTGGGCTTCGTCCAGGCTCTGGTCCGTGATGGTCATTATCTGCTGCAGAATATCCCCGATGTCTTGCTTCCCTCGGCCTCCCGGGACCCCCCCGCTACTCCCTCCGGGGTCTCCACCACCCGGAGGCTCGCCAGGGGCCCCAGGCTCCCCACCCACCAGTCCCAGGCCCCCCCGGCCCCCGCCCGGAGGGGGCGGCCCCAGCAGCCGCTCGTCCATGGTTGGGGGGGGCCCAGAGGCCCCCTCCCCCGCCTGGTTACTCCCCCCCCAAACTCGCTGGGGCCGCTGCTCCCTTCGCTCTAACCCCTGTCCGTCTCCCCGCTTCCGGCTCTCCCGGGGGTTCACCCGGGTCCAGAAGGGAGATCTGGAGTACCGCCTGGGTCCCCCACAGGAGACCCTGGCCCCCGGCGGCGGAGAAAATGGAGCCGGGGAGAGGGAGAGGGAGAGGGAGAGGGAGAGGGAGAGGGAGAGAGAGAGAGAGAGAGAGTGAGTGAGAGAGTGAGAGAGAGAGAGGCCCAAGCGGGGGGGTGTGAGAGAGGGAGGAGGGAGGAGGGGGAGCGGCGGAGGCCGGCTGGGGGAAGGGAACGGGAGGAAGCGGAGGGGAGGAGCGGAGGAACAGGGAGGAGCGGAGGGCGGGGAGAGGCGCGCAGACACAGAGGAACTGAGACTGAGTGGAGGAGGGGAGCGGGAAGGGGGCGAGGGGAGGAGCCCAGCCCACAGGGAAAACAGTGGAAGGCTCGGGGGCTGAATTTCTTCGGCCTGGGAGGGGTGTGTGGGGGTGTTGGGGGGCGGAGCTGGAGGCCTGCACTTGGGTTCCGAATCCGAATTCTAGGTGCTGTGGGCTCTGGCCGCTGGAATGCTTGGGTTCACAGACAGCTCAATTCATATTTCTTGTCCTAATGACTCCCCTCCATGTTCTACTTAATTAAAACCGGGAGAGGGGGGCTGGAGGGGTGGAGATAATTAGGGAGGTCTCCAGCCACTGCTTAATGAGCCAGTAATTAACCAGCCAGGGAGGGGAGCTGGCCTCCAGCCAGACTAGGAAGACCGCGGCCTCTAGCCTCACCTTCTTCCCTCCATCCCATAGCCCCAGACACCAGTCTTCAGTCCAGAGAGGAATTAAATTTATTCATACAATCAAACATCAGACATAGACAGACTCTGAGCAGCAATGGGGAGGGAGGGTGGGCAGGGCTAAAAGTCCTTTCACAGGCTGTAGGCCCCTTAGTCCTGGGGCTTAGGGGTCTGGGGTGGGGTAGGAGAATAACCTCTGCTGTACCCATCCTCCTCCTTACTGGGAAGGAGAGATCTGTCTCTCAGGTCATGATCTTTGGAGATCCTGTCTAGTGACTTGACTATTGGGGGTTTCCCCACAGCTCAGAACCATGGCTCCCACTCACTCCTTAAGACTAGAGGTGGTGATGAGGTGTCCCTGGGTAGCTGGGATCCTCAAACGACCCTTCAGCCCCCATTTGTTACTGGGGAGGGGTTGGTTGACATCCTACCTTGACTATTCCCAGGGTTTTGAGGAATTTCACCCCCTCCAGTTTCCAGGGGAGTGGATGATTTCTTCTGGGCCTTCCAGTCTCTGCTGCCCCTGCCAAGCAGGGCTGAGGACATATCATGGGCTGCCCAGCTCAGAGGCCCAGGATTATGAAGGGGCTCGTGGGAGGGGAGGCTCAAATCTCAGCAGGTGTGTGTGGGGGGCCTGGACCTTTGCTCTTCCATCCGACCACCACCTTGAACTCTCAGCAGCAACTCCAGGAGCTCCTGCCCCCCTGGGGGCAGGGGAGGCTCTGACCTCTGGGCTTCCATCCGCTGGCACTGTAGGAGTGGAGGGTGAGGAAGGTGTTAGTGAGGGGAGGGGAGAGGACAGGTGGTAGAGCAATTGGTAAAGGGTGCAAGTTACTGTGCACAATGACACAGGTTCAAGCCCCCCAGCCCCCACCTGCAGGGAAAGACTTCACGAATGGTGGAGCAGGCTGCTGGTGTCTCCCTTTCCCCCCATCTCCCTACTTCTCTCTGTCTCTATTGTAATTAAGACTAATAAAAATATAATGAGAAAAAATTAAAAGTAAACAAAAGCCACAGCAGGTGGGAGGAACAGGTAGGACCCCTGTGATGGGGACTGGTGCGGGGGGGGGGGGGGGTGTGGGGGGGTGGGGTGGGGGGGGCATGCTTTGGGGAAGGAGAGGGATAGAGATCCAAAAGAAAAAGTCAGTGGAACTGAAAGCCTGAGTCTTGCCTCCTAGGGGAAGTATTTCTCACCTGGTGACTGAGGATGGTGCTGTAGAGCTGTTCTCTGTCCTCAAGAGGCCGAGGTGGGGCTCGGGCTATGCTTGGGGGGTTCTGGGGGGCTTGGAAGGTGGCCCTTTGTTCCTCTAGGCGGCGGGACTGGGCCTCAGCCACCAGATCCAAAAGGAGCTCTGTCTGCAGGGAGAGCAGGGAGGCGGAGCGGGGCCCCAGGACTGGGGAGAGGAAGGGGAGGATTCAGAGACCCAGAGAAGTTGGCAGACAAAGCAGTGGTGGTGGTGAGGGTACAGGGTGAGGTAACTAGGGGCTTGGGGGCTAGAGCTAAGGGGTTGCTCTGGGGAGTCCAGAAGAGAGGTGGAGGAGAGGGTTCCGTTGGGACTTTGAGAGCCACAGAAATTACTGAGCAGGTGCTGTACCTGTATGGTGGGTCCCTGGAGGAGGGGGGGAAGGAGGAGCAGATCGCCAAGGCCGACTGGTGGTGTTCACAGAAGGCCAACTGTGCTCATCTTGGTGATGTCCCTGAGGCAAAGAAACACCAGTTCCAGCCTAGCAGGAACAGAGGAGTGGGGCTAGGCGAGCTGCCCATTTCCTCTTTCTGGGTCTTCGTTCCTGCCTCAGTATGCCCAGAGCCTTCCCAACCCCACATCCACTCACTAGGTGATTGTCTGTCCCAGGTCCTCTCACCTCCTCTCCCAGCATCCACTCCCCACCCCGTCCCATGCCCAGCTCACCTGCTCACCATCCTCTTCTTCCTGGGATCTTTCAGGCTCGGTCTCCATCCCCTGGAGGGGAGAAACTGATCGGAGGGATAGCTGGCCTTTGGGAGAAGGGCCAGATCCCCCCGGGGTTCCTGAGAGGAGTGGGGGCTGGAAGGGTGGGGGTGAGCCAGGGGCTGGATGCCTGGGTACTGAGCAGGAAGCTGGGTTCCTGGTCAGCCCCCCCATGGGCCCCGCCCATCCCTGTCGACTTCCTCCAGTTCTCTTTTCCCACCCAAAGTGCTTGCTTGGGACCTCTTCTGCCCCAGGGGAGAACAGAGAGGCTGGGAAAAGCTTCTTTAGCTGCAGTAGTGGTGGGGTGGGGGTGGGGGTCTCAGTGGGAAAAGGTCTCTTGGCCTTCTCAAGAGACTCAGTAACCCCCAACCCCAGCTGTGCTCCCTCCACCCCCCCTTCAGTTCTGTCAACACAGGAACTAACTACACAGGAAGTGGTTTCACTCCTCAGACAACCCCCAGGCCTCTTCCCTACCTAATATGACCCTGATGTAGGATTCTAACTCCTGTTTCTCACCCCTCCACCCCACCCTCTTTTATTTCTGATTGTTGAGACTGGAGGAACATGGTTCTAGTGGGAGGTATAAGGTTCAGACCCAGGAATTTTGGTTCTCAAACATATACCTCAGCACTGGATCCAACACCAATTAATGTGTTGAAGATGTATCCCTGTCCTCCAGGTGCTTACAGTCTATTCAGGGACCGAGATATGCATTGTTAAAAAGAGGCTATAAATGATCAGTGAAATCATCCTGAAACCATCATCTTTTTGTAGACATGTGAAAATCATCAGAATTCAGTGGGTCTGGTTCTTTCTTTCTTAAAAATTTATTTATTCATGAGAAAGAAGGGGGTAGGAAGAAAGAGAGAGAATCACAATCAGAGCATCAGTCTGACACATGAAATGCTGAGGACAGAACTGGAGACCTCATGCTTGAGTCTAACACTTCCCAGGTCAGGAGTCTGGTTCTGTGTAGAGGCCCCACTCCCAAACACCTGACTCTGGGAAGGAGCAGGGGCACAGTGATCTAAGATGTGACTGTAATCAGCTATTAAGAATGCATAAAGAGGGAGTCGGACATTAGTGCAGCGGGTTAAGTGCAGGTGGCGCAAAGTGCAGGCACCAGTGTAAGGATCCTGGTTCGAGCCCCCTGCTCCCCACTTGCAGGGGAGTCGATTCACAGGCAGTGAAGCGGGTCTGCAGGTGTCTTTCTCCATCTCTGTTTTCCCCTCCTCTCTTCATTTCTCTCTGTCCTGTCCAACAATGACAACATCAATAACAATAGCAACAATAAAAACAAGGGCAACAAAAGGGAAAATAAATTTTAAAAAAATGCATAAAGAACAACAGGCCCATGATGACTGCACTGGAGTTTAAAAAACACAATGACTTGGTAGTGAGTGTGGTGTAGAACTATACATTGTAGTCTTACAATCTTGTGATAAGCCATTAGTAACAAATTTAAAAAACTATGATTAATAATATCCTCAGGTAAGGTGGGGGGAGGGCACAGACTAACTATGGGTACAATGTGGAATTGTACCCCTGTAATATTACGATCTTGTAAACCATTATTAAAGCACTAAAAAAAGAATTAAAAACTAAGTCACTGATAAAAAAATAATTTACAGAAAACATACGATGAAGTGACTTGGTTATTTTTGTATAGAGATGAGTCATGAGTGTTATTTTCTAGCTGTTACTATGTTGTAAAATTCCGTACATATTAGTTGTAACCTCTTCAAATACACATAGTATATAAAATCTCTATATCAAAACCCAACTTTGAACTAGTTCTCTCCGAACACTGTGAGAGCTGTCCCTGGGTTTGAATCTCTCTTAAGCTTGACTCTTAGTAGAATTATTTAATAAGGTCACGTTAAGTGGTCCAGGGGGTGGTGCAATAGATACGTGTTGAACTCTCAAACATGAGGTCCTAACTTAAAATCCTTGGCATTGCAGTGATGCTCTGGTTCTTTCACTCTCATTAATAAATACAACTTTCTTTCTTTTTTTTTTTTAGATGGGGAAAAGAGGAAGGAGTCAAGACCACAGCACCAAAATTTTTTTTTCAGTGTGTGCGTGGGTGGGGGTGGAAGAGAAGTCAGGCTTGAACTTGAGTTGCAAACATGGCAAAGCAGCGCACTACCCAAGTGAGCTAGTTCAGTAAGTCTTAAAAAACAAAACACAAATGTTGAACGTAGGGCATAAACTTCTGAAACGCTATTCAGCCATCCCTGTATTTTTCCAATGACTCCCAAACTATACTCTTTAAAAAAAAAAAATTAACACTTCAAATAAGTTTTATTTCAGGGTGACAAATTTAGGGTTCTTAAATAGAGAGCGGTAGCTATACATAAAAACAGCGCTTCATTTCTGCAGTGGTGTGTCTAGAGGTGGAGAAAGGTAGGGAGGATGCAGTCATTAGCTGGAGTGGGCCTGGGCCACTGCTTCAGCACCAACATAGTGCCTGGCCCGTTAACAGGTGCTCAGTAAAGATCTGCCAGTCCATTTTGGGTAGTGGGGGTGGGGGTGATACACGTACAGGAAAGAGCATTGCATGTCCTAGCTCGGCTTAAGTCTGGGGTACTTACCCCACTCCACCCTCCTGCAGCCCCTCATCTTTAAACCCTCTTTCCAGGGCTGCAGCTTCTCCACGTGGGAGCCGATGAAGGTTCTGGTGGGCGTATGCTCACTGCGAGAGGGGTGCTACACTCGGGACCCCTCGCTTTGGGGTCTGGAGGGTCTTAAAATCGAGAAGAGGCCTTCCAGGCTGCCGGCCATGCAATGTGTACTCCCTTTCTGAGCCCCTCCCCGCCCCGGGGCCTTCTATTTTTGGCCACGGTTTCCCCCTTTTAAGGGTGTTACTTGGGCCAAGGGGCCACAGGTGAGCTGAGGGGACGCCCGCTCAGGGGACGGAGTTAGGCAAGGGGGCGGGATCGGAGCGCTGGGGGCGGGGCCGCAGGCTGTCAGCGCCCCCCAGTCGCCCGGCCAGTGGTCGGTGGGAGTGCCACCTCCACTCGCCGCCAAGACCCCGGATCTTCCTCTAATCACCGCCGGACTGAGCCGCGACCTGCGCATGCCTGAAGAGAACCTGCGGCCGCGAGGGGGCGGGCCGCCTCCCGCTCCTCCTCTCGATAGGCTGAGGCCAAGCGAGCAGGCCCCGCCCTCTAGCGAGGCCAAGTCCACAGACATCGTCCGGGCTTGAAGGCGGGCTCCGCCCCCGCGCGGACCAGCATCCGCTGACAACGTCCGGCAGTGCGGCGGAGCCCCGCCCCCTGACGGAGGCACGCTGTTTGACGTGGTGCGTACGCGCGGGAAGAGGCCCGCCCCGCGGCCGGGCGGGGCTTGATGACGTGCCTCCGCTGGCCCCACCCCGTCCAGTAGCGTCAGCAGATCCCAGTGGTTTCGCTGGCGGGCGATGTCCCCCGCTGTCAGCCCAGTGTGGTCCCGCAGGCCTCTGGCCGCCCCCAGTTCCAGCAGCAGTTTGGCCACCTCCACCGCTCCTTCTCGGGCCGCCAGGAAGAGCGGCGTCTGCTCCTGCACGGAAAGAAATAGCCAGTGGCCCAGGTCAGGGACTGGCCCTGCTTGACCCCACCACCTACTTGCTGGCTGGTCCCGCCCCCTTCAGGCTTGGCGGGCTGCGGGCTCTTTCCACCTCTCCGCCGCCAGTTTTGTATTTATTTTTCTTTTTGTAGCGAGCCCGCTGCCCGGTCTAACCCTGCCGTCCTGGGCGTCTTTGTCAGCTCCGGCCTGCAGCAGGGAGCGGGCGGCGCGGACGTTGTTCACGGCGGCGGCCCAGTGCAGCGCGGTTTTCCCTGGGGGGGCGGCGACAGGAGAGGAGGTTACTCAGAGGTTGGGGGCCAGGGACGCCTGGCTTCCTGTTTCCCACGGATTCTGGTTTAGGGGGAAGGGCTCGGGCCCGCCGGGTCCCTCTAAGGGGAAGCGTTGCCTGGGTGACCGCCCGCCGGTAGGAAGCCTTGTTCCGGATGACGTCGTGGGCTCGGGAGCGACAATGGGGCATTGTTCTGGGGTCACGGAGACCCCTCCCCCTGCCTCAGACTGTTCTTCCCCAGCCTAGTCCCACCGAGTCAGGTCCATGACTCTACTCTGAGGTTTAGAGGAGACACGCTCCTGTGCCACCACAGCGCAGTGACCTCTGACAGCCTCGTGGGAGGAAATGCCCCAACCTCCACTTGAGTTCCTTTGCTGCCCCTTTTGTTGCCTTTTGTCTTATGCCTGTTGTGCTCATAGCATAACATCACCCTTCGCTCCGTCATACCCCATTTATCCCTGGCCCCCACATCTGCTCGGGCTGCAATAAGTTCTTCAACCAGGTCCTCCACTGCCAGCCTGGCGGCCAGCATCAGGGCTGTGGTCCCATCCACTGTCCGTGCATCCACTGAAGTCTGTCTGTTGCGTAGTAGGATCTGGAAGATCAGAGAAGGACCGGAGATACCTGGTATATCTTGGACTGCTAATGCAGGACCCTCACATTGTAAACACACGTACACACATCTCTATCTCTCTGATTCTCATTAACACACACACACACATCTCTCTGTCTCTCTGATTCTCATTAACACACACACACACACACACACACACACACACACACACACACTGAGTGAAAGATTATAATGCTGAAGCTTCCTTCAATGGGATATGCCCCAGCCTCGAACCTGGGTAGTGCACATGGTAAAGATGCACACTATCCAAGCGAGCTATTTCACCTCTCAATCTATATTCAGTCATACGTCTTTGTTTCTCAGTTCCCCAGGCGCTCAACACCTTTCTCTTGGCCAAGACCTATAGAGGATATGGTTGTCCAACTTTACGGGCAAGTTTGCCTCCATCTACCCAGTAGCACCCCCAGTGTACACTGACCTGGCAGACCTCCTGAGCGTCAGCAGCCACAGCTGTGTGAAGTGGGGTCCTCCCTGCTCTGTCTGCTTGGTTAGGGTTAGATCCAGCTTCAAGGAGGCGACGGGCTGCAGTTGGTCGAGCAAATCGCGCAGCCAGGTGCAGAGGGGTCTCCCCGGTGCCTACAGTGTGAGCCTGGGGACAGGCCCCTCCACCCAGTAGAGGTTCCCAGGGCTCTGGGCCTCCTAACCACGCCCCCTGGAAAGTTTTGGACTCTACGTCCCCACAGCAGACAGCAGACATCAGGGGTGTCACTCCATCTGTAGGTGAAACACCAGAGGGATGGAAGAAGGTCAAATATAAGGACACTACTGGGAGAGGAGGAGAACATGGAGGCTTAGAGAGTTAGGGGGAAACCCAGCTCTGGGTTTTGTATAGCTTCAGTCAAGTGAATTTTCTCCTTTAAGCTTCAGTTTCCTCAACTGTAAAAGGGGCCAGAATTCTAACTCTCTAGCATTCTAGGAGAATGATTCTTACTTGAAAGACTTGTTAAAGCAGATTCCCTAAGTGGTTGAGAAAACAAAAATTGGGGGAGCGGGTGTCGGGCAGTAGTGCCGCGGCTTGGTTAAGCTCACATGGCACAAAGCTCAAAGACCAGCATAAGAATCCCGAGCCCTCGGCTCCCCATGTTGAAGGGGGGCCGCTTCACAAGCGGTGAAGCAGGTCTGCAGATGTCTATCTTTCTCCCTGTCTGTCTTCCCTCCTCAATTTTTCTCTGTTCTATCCAACAACAACGACATCAATAACAATAATAACCACAACAATAATAAAAAAACAAGGGCAACAAAAGGGAAAAAAAAATGGTGGCTCATAGGTTCCTAGTTTGATCCCTAGAACCCACATACCAGAGTGATCCTCTTGGCTTGTCCCTCTCTGTGTATCATGTCAATCTCTCTCATATGTAATAAGCCTTAAAAAAAAGATTCCTGGGAGTCGGGCTGTAGCGCAGCGGGTTAAGCGCAGGTGGCGCAAAGCACAAGGACCGGCATTAGGATCCCGGTTCAAACCCCGGCTCCCCACCTGCAGGGGAGTCGCTTCAAAGGCGGTGAAGCAGGTCTGCAGGTGTCTATCTTTCTCTCCTCCTCTCTGTCTTCCCCTCCTCTCACCATTTCTCTCTGTCCTATCCAACAACAACAACAATAATAACTACAACAATAAAACAACAAGGGCAACAAAAGGGAATAAATAAAATAAAAAAAAAAAGATTCCTTATCTCAGAACCTGAAGATTTGCATTTTTTTTTTTTGCCTCCAGGGTTATTGCTGGGTCTCAGTGCCTGTACTACGTATGAATCCACTGCTCCTGGAGGCTATTTTTTCCCCTTTTGTTTCCCTTGTTATAATTTTTCCCCCTTTACTGGGGGATTAATGTTTTACAGTCAACAGTAAATACAGTAGTTTGTACATGCATAACATTTCTCAGTTTTCCACATAACAATACAACCCCCTCTGCCATCCTTTTCCAAGACCTGTATTTTTTCCTCCACCCACCCCAGAGTCTTACTTTGGTGCAAGTTTATCATTCTTGTTATTGTTGTTGTAATTGTTGGATAGGACAGAGAAATCGAGATAGGAGGGGAAGACAGAGGGGGAGAGAAAGACACCTGTAGACCTGCTTCACCACTTGTGAAGTGACCCCCCTACAGATGGGGAGCTGAGACTCGAACCGAGATCCTTATGCCAGTCCTCGTGCTTCTAGCCATGTGCTACCACCTGGTCCCCAAGATTTGCATTTCTAATCAATTCCCTATGATGCTGATTCTCCTGCCCAGGAGCACATTTTGAAAATCACTGACCTAAGGTACTTACTTTAACATTAGTTCTGCCAGTCCCAACGTCAGAGGATGACCTGAATCTAAAAGGGCCAAAAAAGCATTTTCATTTTTTTGATCTGGGTTCATTCACATACCAGGTCCACGGGAGTCCAGGTCAGAGACATCCATCTCAGATTCCTGGGGAGGTGTCAGCATGACTGTCTGGGGGAGTTCCTGACAGTCACCACTCAGAGGCCAGAGCTGGCACTTGGAAGGAGAGACCATTTCTTCAGCCTTGGGGATCAGAAGAAGGAACAGTGAAGGCATTTGACTTGTCCCTTCAACCCCTCCCACACCTGAGGACCATTTCTGCCTCAGTGGTCTCACCTGGCGCATCTCTCCTTCCTCTGGGCCTAAGCACATTATAACTCCATCCTCATCGACTTCTGATTTCAGTGTCCTTGGAGAAGTGTGGATAGGTGGAGGTTATATGGTTTTATAATGTAAGGAAACCAGGATTTCCTACAGTCTTCCTTCCCCTTTCCTTCTTGTCTTTGGCTTCTCTGATATCATTTCTGGTCACAAATATCTGTAGAAGGAGGGGTCCCCCTCCCTGAGCCCCATTTTCTCCCCACTCACTTAAGACCAATGCTGTCCTCACCCAACGGGGGCCGGCGGCGGTGAGGAGCTGGCTGAGAACGAGACCTTCTAATAAACCCAGGTGGTAGCCAGAGGGCCCCATGCTCTCTGCGGCGCCTCCTTATAAGCTGGAGGACTAGAAGAGCCCCGAGGGCCAGTAGAAGCACCCCAGCCACTGGGGAGCACAGCAGAGGCCAGGGAAGCTGCTTGTTGAGAGGTGCTGCTGGTGGGAGAGATACAGTCATTCCTGGTGAGGTTAGGCAGTACATTTATTATTATTGTTATTGTTATTATTATTATTATTACCAGAGGGCTGCTCAGCTCTGGCTTATGGTGGTGGTAGAGATTGAACCTGGGATGTCAAAATCTCAGGTACTGAAATCTTTTTTGCATGCCTACTATACTATCTCCCCAGGCCCCCAGCCAACATTTACTTGAGGAAAATGCAGTATCCTTTCCCTGCCTCAATGTCTTCATCTGTAAAATGGGATTTTTAACATGCATGCTTCATAATTATTATTTGGAGGATTAGATGAGTTAACACTGTAAAGGGCTTAATGCAAGGCTGGGCATACAGTAAGTGCTGTGTCTTTCATATACAACAAACACAGATAATACAGAGATAACTGAACACACTTAGTTTAATAGAGGGGATACACTAGAACTCAAGAATCGTAGGAGATATTTAAGAGGTTAGGATAAAGAATTTGGGCAGGGGATAAAGACCGTATAAAGCAAATGGGCCGTGAGGAGAGTCAACTGCAGAAAGGGGTTAAGGAGGGTAAGTCTTCACAAAGAACATTTGGACCCTAGTGATACTGTTTCATTTGATCTCTGTAGTTGGTTGCTGGTAATGACAGCTGGACCTGGAAGTTAGGGACAATGATGGGGTCACCTACCAGAGCCTGCATGAGGGTGGGCAGCTAGCAGAGGTCCTGGAAGCAGTGGTTCCAGGACCCCCACTGCAGCCATCGCAGCAAGGAAGCGGAGCAGGAGCCCAGGGTCCCAGGGACAGCGTGATGCAGAGTGGTCAGGGCCACAGTGGGACAAATCTACACCCATCACCACCACAAACCTGTGGGGAAGGCATCTCAGAGATTCCTGTGTTGGTCCCTGGCTCCCATCCCTCTGCCCATGAAAAAACTGGTGCCGGGCCTATCTCTGTACAGCCTTCTTACCCAGTACTGAGGGAGTCTGTTTCCTTGCCTGCTGGCTGTGTGTGTATAGCTGCATTTTCCTGGTGATGAGAGGAGTCCAACATTCCTCCTAGTACCTCTTTGGCCTGGGCCCCTGGATAGGGGTATACCATGTCCCGACCATCTCGATCTTTCCTCACCCAGAGCCCCACCCTTAGAGTCAGGGACAGGGCTCGGGCCAGGACAAGCAGCTGCTGGTCCAGCACTAGAGGCTTCAGCACTACCAACAGAGCCAGGGAGGTCTCCTGCTCTGTATCTCCATCTCCATCTCTGGGCCTACAGTCACCCCCATCCCAGCCACATTCGGCAGTGTTGCAGCCTTTCTCACAGTGCCCATTGTGGAAGTGGTCACGACAGTACTGGTCATAGGCAGGCCTGTGGGGTAAAGAGAGGGGCACTCAGGGTCCTCAGAGAACCCCCACTCCCCTCTTCCCCCAGAGAAGATTCTTGATTCTCCACAGCCTTTAGGACACTGGTCACTCTAAAACAATGGGCTTAGACCCTGGATGGCAGGTGACTCAGATTCTTTGATGTCATCCCATAACCTTGTTCCCCAAGATTGTCTCCTCTTCTTACTCTCCAAGTTCTTTTTTTTTTTTTTTTTTTGAGAGATGCAGAGACACACAGAGAAACAACAAGCACTGCTTAGCTCTGGTTTATGGTGGTGCAGGGAATTGAACCTGGGATTTAGGAGCCTCAGGCATGAGAGTCTGTCTGCATAACAACTATGCTGTCTCCCTGGCTCCCCAAGTTATGTCTTCCTTAAGGAACTCAAGGCCCTTTTATCTCAGGGATACATGTTGCTAGAAGCTATTCCATGGCAACAAGACCTAGAGATTGAAGCTTGAGGCCAGAGCCCACAAAGTTCTAGTAAAGTATTCCAGACACACTTTCTTAGTGTGTGCCCTCTTTCATAGTCCCCACAGCAAATACTGATGCTGCCTTCTAGGTTGGAATCTAGCAGTCTCTAGCCCCACTTAGTGATGGAAACTTCCTGGAACTTGAGGCTGTGGCCACTCTGTAGTGCAGAGGCATTTGTGTCTGGGGTTGAGTGGTGGCACACTCAGTTGAGCTTACACATTACCATAACCAAGGAACCAGGTTCAAGCAACTGGTCCCCAACTGTGGTGGTGGGGGGTGGTCTACACAAGTAGTGAAGCAGTGCTGCAAGTGTCTCTCTCCCTCTTTCCCTCTAAGTTTTTCTCTGTCCTATCAAATACATAAATAAAAAATAAATAGTAAAAAGGTGCCTACATTCTCCCTCTCACTCTTACTAGTTCTCCCCACCCATTCCCCACTCAGGGTTATAGGCTCACGTGCAGGCTGCAGGAGTCTCACAGTCAAAGCCGTCAAACAGACACTCTTCAGAGTCACACTGTGGATGACATTGGCCGTCCCGGAAGAGAAGCCAGCAACGAGACTGGGAGGGACAACCCTTCCAGGGGTCTGGGACCCCCAGGGAGCAGTCACCCCCATCCCAGTTTCCTCCTGGGCCACTGCAGCCAGCATCACAGGCCCCATCTCCACTTCGTCCCTCACACCCATCTGCTCCGGGCTTTTGACATAAGGGCCCTGGAGAGCTGGGAGGACAGGAACAGCGAAAGCCTGATCCCCCCAGCCCTGGGGTCTCTGAGCAGCTGCCATTGTGTAGGCATGGAGAGGGAGGGCCACAGCCTTTCAGTACTGGCGGGGTGAGGCAGTCAGGACCCCCATAGCCATTGAGGCAGGCACAGAGTGGTGGGGAGCCTGGCTTAGGGGAGGGCAGACACAGGCCACCATGGTGGCAGTGATGAAGGCCACAGGAGGGGGCTCTGTGGCTGCAGGTAGGGCCTTCAAAACCCTGCAGAGAAGAGGAGAAATGTTAGGGAAGGACCTTGTACTATTTTTACTTCCCCTCAAGAAAACTGGGTTAAGACATTTCAGGGCGTCCTAGGTTCTCATATCAGAAAGGGGCTTCAGAGGACATCAAGTTGATCCTTTTACAGATGTCCCATGGCAGTTACACACAGTGACGTGTTACATGGTGGTGAGGATGGATGAGCCATAGTTGTGTGCTGCAACCTGGCTAAAGTGCAACTCTGTTTCAGGTCCTGGAAGACTAACTGGTTAGTAGAATGATAGTAACTGGTTGAATTTTGTCTTAATCCCTGGAGCTAACTAAGGTTATACACTTTCTCTTCTGGAAGAGAAACAAAGTAGAGGAGGACATAGGCACATCAGTGTTAATATTGCAATTCTTGGATTAGGCTGATGTGTGTTCTATTGTAAAATAAGATAAGGTCCTGCACAATGAGTTAATGCATCATAAACCAAAGCTTGAGATTAATCCAGTTTCAGGTATCTGAAGCTCATGAGCACATACACACAGAATTATAAGAACTTATTCAAGGTCACCCAGTTTGACCTACTAGACAGTGCCCATGATTTCTGAGTATTTACCGCCTGACTCTGCCTTTCCCTGATTGCTTTCAAGAGCCACTCACCCCTTTGAATAGGGGGTGGTTTTTCCAGTAATTCCCATCGCAATGTCCCTAACCCCCCCCCTCCCCCCAGCATTTTGCCTGTTAGGGCATTAGGAAAGGGAGCTCTGTCATCACTCACCTGGGGACAGTGGCAGATGAAACCTGAAGGTGTGCCTGCTGTGGCTTCACAAGACCCTCCATGGGAACAGGGCTGGCTCTGGCAGGGGTTTACCTCTACTTCACACAACTGACCTGTGGTGGGGTGGGATTAGTTGTCATATATACTTCAGTTACTGCCTCTTTCCTAGCTCATTCTTGGGAGTTGACACACCTCTAACTGTTTAGGCAAAGGTATCCTGAGGCATTTCTCTAGGCTAGGTAGAAGGATGGGCAAGGTTACTAGGCTGGCTCATGGGTGGGGCTATCTGAGTTTCTTTTTTTTTTAAATATTTATTTTATTTATTTATTCCCTTTTGTTGCCCTTGTTGTTTTATTGTTGTAGCTATTATTGTTGTTGGATAGGACAGAGAGAAATGGAGACAGGACGGGAAGACAGAGAGGAGGAGAGAAAGATAGATACCTGCAGACCTGCTTCACCGCCTGTGAAGCGACTCCCCTGCAGGTGGGGAGCCAGGGTTTGAACTGGGATCCTTATGCCGGTCCTTGTGCTTTGCGCCACCTGCGCTTAACCCGCTGCGCTACAGCCCGACTCCCATCTGAGTTTCTTTTT
The DNA here is from genome assembly GCF_950295315.1 of Erinaceus europaeus. NCBI lineage: Eukaryota > Metazoa > Chordata > Mammalia > Eulipotyphla > Erinaceidae > Erinaceus > Erinaceus europaeus. The sequence goes on from NC_080165.1 coordinate 55,422,249, forward strand.
AAAAAATATTTTATTTATTCCCTTTTGTTGCCCTTGTTTTTTATTATTGTAGTTATTATTGTTGTTGTCATTGTTGGACAGGACAGAGAGAAATGGAGAGAGGAGGGGAAGACAGAGAGGGGGAGAGAAAGACACTTGCAGAACTGCTTCACTGCTTGTGGAGTGGGCCCCCTGCAGGTGGGGAGCCAGGGGCTTGAACCAGGATCCTTATACCGGTCCTTGTGCTTTGTGTGCTGAGTTTCTATAGCCCTCCCTACTTGTCGGGAAATTGTGAGGATGTGGTTGAGCTTGGCAGGGCTTGACTTGAGGGGACGTCCATCCTGTCAGTCTCTCTCTCTACTGAGAGGTCGAGCAAGGATGGACCCAACCCCCCAAGGTTTGCCTCATCTTATCAGACTCCCTGTCTCACAAAGCACCCTGCATTCCTGACACTATGGCCTGCTCCCTTATTATCTACATAATTACTGTTTTGCCTGAAAGATCCCCACCCATTCCATTCCTTTGATCTGTCTTCTTTCTACCCTCAAGGCCCTCCCTGCCTGCAGGGCATTATTAATCCTATCAACTAAAACCCTCTCAACAGTTGCTAAGGAAGTTCCTACTTTTCCCAACTCCCTTTTGCCTTTTTCCGCCCCTTTCCAAACCATGTCAAGCCATTTCCATTTCTGACTTGCCACTGCTGGGTCTGCCTTTCAAAAGCCTTAGCTCTCTGATCAATAAAGAATTGCTTCGCCGCCACGAGCTCTGTTCCTGAGTCATCTCTCTCATGTGGCTGAGTGAGTAGAAGCCCAGGCTGGCTCCAGTCATGTTCTCTCCAACCCAGAGAGTATGTGCCCGAGAAGCACCTCCACGATAGCCAGCACCTACTCAGCTGTGCCACAGAGATTCCTATGCCCCATACCAGGTCTCACCTGTGTGTCCAGGCAAACACTGGCAGTAGAAGGCATTGACCAGAGAATGGCAGGCTGCAGTACCCCTGGGGTCACAGGGCTGGTCTAGACACTCATCCACATCTCCCTCACATCGCAGCCCCACAAAGCCTGGAGGGCAGGTGCAGAGGAAGCCTCCAGGTTTAGGAGTGCAGGTCCCATGGTTGTGACAGGGTTGGGACTGACAGGCATCATGGAGTTCCTTTGAGCAATTCTGTCCATTGTAGCCTGGGGCACACTGAAAGTAAAGAGGATGAGGCAGGAAAGTAATCAGCAAGCCCACCTCAGCACTATAGTGGACCCAGCTCAACACAACCTACCCAACCCCACCTTCCAGTTAAAAGCATCATTCAACTTGTGATACATCACAGCTATGTGTGGTTAACCCTTTTAGCTCAACTTCACACTATACAAAATCTTTTTATTTAGTAGAGACAGAGAGATCAAGAGGCTTTCCGTGTCCCTCTCAATGTCAAAGCTTCCTTCTGTGTAGTGAGGGCCAGACTGTAACCTGGGTCATGCACATGGCAGTGCAGCACACTATCCAAGTGAGCTATTTCACTGGCCCATGTGAAATATGTATGCAACCTATCTCCCACCCTAGTCTCAATCTATATAACCAATTGTAACTCAACATAGCTTTTTTTTTTTTTTTTCTAGCTATGGTTTATGGTTTATGGAGTACAGAGGAACATTTCTTTTAAAATTTTTTTTTATTTTCCCTTTTGTTGCCCTTGTTGTTTTTCATTGTTGTTGTAGTTATTATTGTTGTTATTGATGTCGTTGTTCTTAGGACAGAGAGAAACGGAAAGAGGAGGGGAAGACAGAGAGGGAGAGAAAAAGATAGACACCTGAAGACCTGTCTCACCACCTGTGAAGCGACTCCCCTGCAGGTGGGGAGCAGAGGGCTTGAACTGGGATCGTTAGGCCCATCCTTGCACTTTGTGCCACGTGTGCTTAACCCGCTGTGCTACCACCCGACTTCCTGGAACATTTCTTTCTTTTCCTCCTCTTCCTCCTCCTTCCCTTCTTCTTCCTCTTCCTCCTCCTCTTCTTCTCTGTCTTCTCCTCCCCTTCTCCCTTCCCCTTCTCCTCCTCCTCCTCCTTCTAAAAAAACCTTTCAATTACACACCCACCAGGCTTTGCTATGCTTTATTGATTTGTTATTTTATGCCAGGTGCTGTTTTGGCCACTAAAATTGGAAAGAAAATTAGAACTCACCCTTGCTTTTGTGAAGAGCTTCATTAACCAGGGGGCAGGGGAGACAGCCTTACTGCACACTATATGCCTAACCTTGTAAAATCATAACAATCCTCTATAAGGATTCTTTCATTTGATTCTCATTTTACAGAAAAGGAACTGATTTCTTGATAGGTTAAGTGATTTGCACAAGGACTGGAGGTGGGATTCAGCTCCATAAGTGAAGTCCTAAACTACTTTCTGATCGTTTCATATTCTACTGGTGAGAGAAGGATTGTTAACAAATTCTGTGCTATGGGCTGAGTGCTTGCAGGAGGAAGGAGAACATGCAAGAATGGAGCACCACGATGGCTTTAGAAAGTTGGAGAGTGACCTAGGAGGTGGTGCAGTGGGTGAAGCACTGGACTCTCCAACATGAGGTCCCAAATTTGATCACTGGCACCACATGCACCAGAGAGATACTTTGGTTCTCCTCCTCTCCTTCTCCTGTCTGTCAAAAGTAAGTAAATAAATAAATAAATCTTCACATAACCATTGTGCTATCTCCCCAGTCCTTAAATAAATAAATCTTAAAGAAAGGTGCAGAGAAAAGTCTTCACAGTAATCTGAGGAGTAACCAGAGATGTGGAAGAAGCATAGGATAGTCTTTAGAAACCTCTGGAGGTGAATGTTTCGTGAAAGAAAAAAAATAAAGCTGAGTGCCTGACTAATTAATTAATTAACTAATTAATGAGAGAGAAGAGGGGTTCAAACTCAGGACCTCATGTTTGCAAGCCACTGTGCCACCCCACCCCCCAAGCCTGTAGGCCTCATTCTAAAAAATAAGACCAATCACAGAAAGATTTAAAGCAGGGAACTGACAGGTTTGTTTTTATGCTTTCAACAGAGCACCTTGGTAGCAGAGTAAGGGTTGAACCTCCAGAAGGACACATACACAAAAGGTGGAAGGATAATGACAGAGCTGAGAGGTGTTTATGAGGTAAAACTGTACGACTAGGTAGTTGGTAGGATGTGTAGGGTAAAGGAAATAGAAATAAATGGATTATGCCACCATCCCACCTCACACTCTTTTCCACATCCAGCCCATCCTTGCCTCCCCTTTCTCCTCTGCTCTAGACCCACTTACCTGGCAGAAGTACCCATTGGGCTGGACCACACAGGTGCCCCCGTGCTGGCAGGGGCTGACTTTGCATGGGTTCACTTTGTCCTGGCATGTACTGCCTTGGAACCCAGGGGGGCACTGGCAGAAATAGGAAGCACCGTTGTCCATGCACTGGCCTCCATTGTGGCACAAAGATAAGACTTCTGTGCCTGGGGAAAGAGACAAACAGGGGTTTCTAAAAGCTAAGTGGGGTGGAAGGGTGTTCAGGGCTCCCCAATGAACAGAGAGGACTGTGGGAGGCACTAACATCCTTGGGTGGGTGAGGACTCTATGAGCCCAAAGAACCGGTATCTCCTGATGCTGACGATACTGAAACATCAAGTGCTTGTTGATAGTTCTGCCAGAATGGAGTGCAGAATCTCTTTTTAACTTATAAGTGATTATTTTCTTGTCCTAAGATAGCTTTCAAACAAGAAAGAACTCAAGTGAGGGAGTTGGGTGGTAGAGCAGTGGGAGTTCTATGGCCTTTGATGTTCTCCCACTGTGATTCCCTCTAGAAAAGTCTTTCCCTGGGTGGGGGAGATAGCATAATGGTTATGTAAACAGACTCTCATGCCTGAGGCTCCAAAGTCCCAGGTTCAATCCTCCACACCACCATAAGCCAGAGCTGAGCAGTGCTCCGGTGTTTCTCTCTGTGTCTCTCTCTGTCTGCATCTCTCTCAAAAATAAAATAAATAAATTTAAAAAGTCTTCCCTTCATTTTCCTATAAAACCTCATGTGAATTAGTGAGGGAAATCTTTTTATAAGGGGGTTGGTGTAACATCAAAGTGAGGCAGGTGCTATGAAATGTGAAGTGCAATTGGGATAATCGTGGACCACTCTAGTTATGGCGATAGTAATGAACATAGATGCTTTATCCTGGGCTATATCCCTGGGGGTTGCATTAAACTGGGCTGGTTGTATTGAATGTGGTGCTAGAAGCAGAGTTGTTTTACGTTGCCTTGAGTGTTGAGCTATAGAATAAGGAATTATGTTTAGTTCATCTGTGTTGTTTGACCCTTAGTTGGTTGTTTTGACCAAGTTATGTTTGAATGCCCTTAAAGTAAGAGGGAAACATGACCCTTTTCTTTCTTTAATTTTTTTATTATGTTTATTTTCCTTTTTGTTGTCCTTGTTTTTATTGTTGTTGATGATGTCATTGTTGGATAGGAAAGAGAAAAATGCAGAGAGGAGGGGAAGACAGAGAGGGGAAGATAAAGATAGACACCTGCAGACCTGCCTGTGAAGCGACCCCCCTGCAGGTGGGGAGCTGGGGGCTCGAATTGGGATCCTTACTCTGGTCCTTGCACTTTGCGCCACGTGTGCTTAACCGCTGCACTACCGCCTGACTCCCAGACCCTTTTCTTTAGTATTTTATCTTTTTAAAAATTAATTTATTTATTTATTATTGCATAGAGACAGAGAGAAATTGAGAAAAGAGGGGAGAAAGAGAGACACCTGTAGCACTGCTTCACCACTCATGAAGCTTTCCCCCTGCAGGTGGGGACCAAGGACTTGAACCCAGGTCCTTGTGCACTGTAGTATATGCACTCAACCAGGTGAGTGCTCGGCCCCTCTTTTTATCACTTTCTTTCCTTCTTTCTCTCTCTCTCTCTCTCTTTCTTTCTCTCTCTCTCTCTCTCTCATCTGCTTGGTCCCCAGTTGGTTCTTGTGTTAACGTGTACCTTGGCTCAGAGCAGCCCTCTGGCAGGAGGATAGCGGCATGTCACAGAGAGTTCCTGTCCATCCCTGGAGGCACAGGCACTGGAAGGAAGGCCCAGTCTGGAGGCACCGGGAGTTGTGTAGACAGGGCTTCTGGGCACAGAAGTCTGTCAGACTCTGAGGGTTGAGAGGGAGTATAAAGCAGGACAGAGTAGTGGATTTCCAGGCCCAACTCTTCAAAAGCCCTATTTCTCCTATCTTTAAAATTCATATATATATATTTAATGAGAGGGATACAGAGAGATAGATATATAGATAACAGAACACTGTTCAGCTCTGGCTTAAGGTGGTGCTGGGAATTTAACCTTTGACTTCAGAGCATCAGGCATGAAATAACTGTTATGCTATTTCTCCAGCTCCAAAACTCACTCTTGAATGGTCTGGAGCTAGGTAACCCTCTCCGATCTCCTTTGATACCCCATCACAGAACAGTCCCTGGGTTCAAATATCCCTTCAGTCCTTTAACTCCATGCACACCTCTAAGTAGACCTCAACTTCTCCATTCCCAAACCTCCTTCCATATGAATGCCTCTCCCAAACTTTCCTGCTGCCCATCATCTCAGGTGAGCCCTCCAGCCCCTTCCTCCTCAGCACACCTGGCCCAGTGTCCCCTCACCTGGCAGCTGCCTCCTGTGTATCCAGGGGGACAAAGGCAACGAGGACCCTGAGGGCCATCTTGACAGGTGGCTCTGTTCCTACAGGGACTGGACAAGACAGAAACAGGCACAGTAGAAGGAAGTTCTGGGAAATAAGTGGGAGTGTGTGATGTTGGGGGAGGAAGCAGTAGGGAGCTGGGAGACTCAGAGAAGGTGGAGGGAGTGGGCTGTGGCATGGGAGGTAGTTTGGGGTCTGACAGGGAGGCTGGGAAGGTTAAGGGGCTCCCTCCCTTCCTCCGGGAGTCTGTGTACCCTGCTCACTTGTCTGCACAGCTGGGCCGGACCCTTCCCTCACAGCGTGGGCCCTGGAAGCCCCTGGCGCAGAGGCAGGAGGAGGAGCCAGGCTTGTTCACACATGTACCCCCATTGAGACACGGGGCTGGAGAGAGGAGGCTGTGAGGGGTTGGGTTCCTTGCCTGTAATCTGACCTGTGACCTCAGTCACATAGCACACAGGACATAGGCCCCCTCCTTCCTCAGCCCCCACCATCAAAATAAGAGTAAGAATTTTTTTTTGGCACTAACACACCCTGAGAAACTTCTCCAAATCTTTGCGGTCCAGCCCTAGGACACACAGACACTCACCAGAGGCACAGTGGTCGATGTTGTTCTGGCACTGGGGTCCAGTGTGGCTTAGGGGGCAGGTGCAGGAGTAGCCCCCAGGACTGGGGCTGCAAGAGCCACCATTGAGACAGGGCCCTGAGTGACAAGGTGTCACTTCCTCACTGCAGGTGGTCCCTGAGAGAATGGGAGATGATCTTGGGAAGAGAATCCTTCTCCCTTCTTCCCCAGGCCCATCCCCACTGCTGTCCTCCACCCAAACTTTTTTCTTTTTCACCATCTCTGAAACATCACCTGGGTCCACTGAAACACATACCCAGTTCTCTGTGTGTGAACCAGAGCCCTTGAACATATCTTTACTGGTCTTTCCCTCACCTTAGAGGGTGAGGAGCCCAGGGTCTTAATGGTTTAGGGAGGATCTCACCTGTGTAGCCCATGGGGCAGGTGCAGTTGTAACCAGAGGGCTGGGGATGGCAGGTGCCTCCATGGGCACAAGGCATGGAGATGCAGCCCCCCAACTCTGTTCCACACTCTGGTCCTGTCCATCCCATATCACACACACATAAGGAGCTGGTTATAAAGAGAAAAGGGGTTTTCTTCCTTATTCCTAGGGGTTTTCTCTTTTACCTGCCCATTAGTCAGATCCCCATATGACTTCTTTTTGCCTGTTTTTGTTATGGGGTCTTTATACTTATATGGTTTCACCACTCCTGGTGATCTCTTTTTCTTTTTAACTTCAGACAGAAACAGAGAGTGAGAGAAAGGGAGGGAAAGATATACATATACATATACATATATATACCAAACCACTATTCATGATGCTTCCCTTGGTACCATACATAGTTCTCTCATGAGGTGGTGGAGACTTGAACCTGGGCCCTTGCATGTACATGCTCTATGGGTGAGCTACCTCCAAGTCCCCTTTACTTTTCTTTTTAAAAAAATCTATTTATTACATATGAGAAAAAGTTGCAGATGGCATGAGACAGAGAAAGAGAAAGTCAGAGCACTACTCTAGTACATGTGGTTTCAGGGATTGAACCAGGAACCTCAGGCAAACAGGCCCAGGAACGTCAGGCCTACAGGTCCAGTGGCCTTCCAGTTGAACTATTTCTCTGGTTGTCCCCTTTTCTTTCTTTATCCCTATATTTTTTGTTTGTTTTGTTTTGAGACTTCAACCATTCATTGACTTTGTTTTCATATCATCCCCTTTATCCTCTTTCTCTTTCGCCTCACTCCCTACTCATTTCTCCAAACATGTATATGCTCAAAAAATATCTGCCCAATGAATGATGAGGTTCTATCATATTTGCCTTTATTGTTTTATGTAGTGCAGTGGATCAAACTCAGGACTTCATACATGCAAGGTATGTACTCTACTGCTAATCTAATTCCTTAGTGTATGAATTGTGAATTGGCCTTGGACTTTATTCCTCTGGCCCCCATGCCCCCCAAATAATTATGAACTCTCCTCTATTGTAAGCATGCACCCTTCTATTGGCTCTGATATCAGAACATTGCCATGTCTTTCCTGTTCCCCATTTGTCCATCCCTCCCTGGTTATGTTCTGCCCCACTCAGGGAAGACCCAGGGGAGACTGCAGGTGGGAGGGCACACAACGTGTTACCTCTGGCAGTTCCCATGGTGGCAGGTGCAGTTGTCCTCAGCGGGGGTACAGCCATGGCTTCCATCAGGGCAGAGGCAAGGGGCCTTGTCTTCCTGATCCTGGCATTTCTGCTCAGGTTGGCAGAAATTGGGGGCACACAGGGAAACCTCACAAAGCTGACCTGGGGTGGGGTGGGGAAGTGGGGTAGAGAGAAAACAGAGTCCCCCATGTCCTTGATAGGACCAAAGGTCATAGTTGAAACATGATTTGCTTAATCCTCGTGAACCTTTTGATTTCCTATTGCCTCAGGGTACTCAGAATGAAACATAGTATTGTCCTGATGACACGGCCTTCCTACAGCTGATGTGCTTCTCACCCTCATCATACTCTACTGTCTGGATGCCCTACAGTTCTTTAAGAGGGTGCTTCTCTACTACTTCTTCATCTTCTTTTTTTAAAATTATATTTATTTATCTTCCCTTTTGTTGCCTTTTTTATTGTTGTTGTTATTGATGTCATTGTTGTTGGATAGGACAGAGAGAAATGGAGAGAGGAGGAGAAGACAAAGAGGAGGAGAGAAAGACCTGCAGACCTGCTTCACTGCCTGCAAAGCGACTCTCCTGCAGGTGGGGAGCTGAGGGCTGGAACCGGAATCCTTACTCCAGTCCTTGTGCTTTGTGCCATGTGCACTTAACCCACTGTGCTACCGCCCGACCCCTCTTCTCCTCCTCCTCCTTTCTTTCTTTCTCTCTTTCTTTTTTCTTTCTTTCTTTCTTTCTTTCTTTCTTTCTTTCTTTTTCTTCTTCTTCTTCTTCTCCTTCTCCCTCTCCCTCTTCTTCTCCTTCTTCTCCTCCTCCCTCTCCCTCTCCCCCTCCTTCTCCTTCTTCTCCTTCTTCTTCTCCTTCTCCCTCTTCTTCTCCTTCTTCTCCTTCTCCTCCTCCTCCTCCTCCTTCTTCTTCTTCCTCTCTCTCTCTCTCTCTCTCTCCCCACTCCTCTCTCTCTTACTGCTCAGCTCTGACCTATAGTGGTACTGGGCCTTCAGCCTGGGGTTCAGAGCCTCAGGCACTGAAGTCTTTTTGCATAACCATTATGCAAACCAGCCTAGATGTTCTATTAAAGACATTTCTTTTTCTTTATTAATAAGAGAGATAGGAGAAGAAAGAGAACCAGAGCACCATTCTAGTATATATACTGCTAGGGATTGAATGCAGGATCTCCTGCTTGAGAGTCCAATACTTTATCCACTGTGCCACCCTCCCAACAAGTTCTTTAAAATTTTTAAATGAAAAGAATTAAAATTATCTTTATCATTAATTATGAGTATTATTAATTTATCTTATCTTATTTTTATGGTGGTGCTAGGGATTGAACCTGAGATCCTGAAGCCTCAGGCATCAAAGTCCTTTTCTTTTTTTTTATATTTATTTTATTTATTTATTCCCTTTTGTTGCCCTTGTTGTTTTATTGTTGCAGTTATTATTGTTGTTGTCGTTGTTGGATAGGACAGAGAGAAATGGAGAGAGGAGGGGAAGACAGAGAGGAGGAGAGAAAGATAGACACCTGCAGACCTGCTTCACCGCCTGTGAAGCGACTCCCCTGCAGGTGGGGAGCCGGGGTTCGAACCGGGATCCTTATGCCGGTCCTTGTGCTTTGCGCCACCTGCGCTTAACCCGCTGCGCTACAGCCCGACTCCCTCAAAGTCCTTTTCATGACCATTCCACTACATCTCCCGCCAACAGTGGTGCTCTCTTCCTCCTTCCATGCCTTTGCACCTTTGGTTATTTGCAACTTAAACATAGTCTCTGACATTCTGATAATCTAGTACTCATTTTTTTCTTTATAAACATGAGTACATAATGTTTATTTGAACTGATACTCATTCTTTTAAAATTTTTTTAAAAATTATCTTTATTTTATTTATTGGGTAGAGACAGCCAGAAGTCTAGAGGGAAGGGGGTGATAGAGAGGGAGAGACAGGGAGACACCTGCAACATTGCTTCACCACTGGCAAAGCTTTCCTCCTGCAGGTGGGGACTAGGGGCTCGAACCTGGGTCCTTGCGCATTGTCACATTTGCGCTCAAACAGGTGCGCCACCACCCGGTGCCCTGATACTCATTCTTCAAGACAGAGTCCAGCCATCGCCTCCTACAAGAGACCTTCTCATTTTTTTGGAAATATTTATTTATTTATTCCCTTTTGTTGCCCTTGTTGTTTTATTGTTGTAGTCATTATTGATGTCGTTGTTGCTGGATAGGACAGAGAGAAATGGGGAGAGGAGGGGAAGACAGAGAGGGGGAGAGAAAGATAGACACCTGCAGACCTGCTTCACTGCCTGTGAAGTGACTCCCCTGCAGGTGGGGAGCTGGGGGCTCAAACTGGGATCCTTACGCCGGTCCTTGTGCTTTGCGCCACCTGCGCTTAACCTGCTGCGCTACAACCCAACTCCCAGGCCTTCTCATTTCTATCCTGGGTTGATACTTAGATTCCTATACAGTCCTCTCAGAGGACTTTGCTTGGCCAGAATCAATAAGAAATTTGTTGGTCTCTGCACTAGATTACAAGCTACTTGAGGGTAGCAACTTTCTCACTCAATTTTATGTTTGCGTCTGACATAGTAGGCATTTAATAAATATAAGCAAATATATGACTACTTTTTGAACCCCATCCAATGTGGACCATACAATAATAGTCCTTCATCCCAAATCTGCAGTTATTCAGGTTTTGCACTGAATAACCTTAAGAATTTTCATTCTCATTCTGCTCTTACATCCCAATCCTGAACACGCATCAGTGACCTCTGTACCACCTCAGCAGACTCACATATTCCACCAAACATGTCTCCTCAACTGACCTGTAAAGCCAGAGGGGCAGAGGCAAAAGAAGGCTCCTGGGAGGTCAAGGCAGCTGGCTCCAGGGGGGCACGGGCCACTCAGACACTCATCTACTTCTGCCTGGCAGTGTGGGCCTTCAAAGCCTGTGGCACAGCAGGAGCATCAGGAGACTGTAGGAGCCTGTCCTTGCCCCACACTCCTGTGAGTGGACTCAGTTTACCTGGGAGACACTTGCAGTGGAAGGATCCAAGCTGGTCCAGGCACTGCCCCCCATTGGCGCAGGGAAAGCTTGCACACTCGTCTATGTCCTCCTCACAGCGGGAGCCTGTGAATCCTTGGTAGGGAGAGATGACACAGGTCACTTCCTGCTTTTTATTTCTTTTTCCTTTTTTTGGTGGAACTGGGGTTTCACACATGTGTAATTTCATCACTCCAGTCAACTTTTTTCATTTAGACAGCACCAAAGCTTCCTCTGTTGTCATAGATCCTCCTATGTGGTGCTGGGGTTCAGCCCTGGGTTGTGCATGGCAGTTAGTTACTTAGAGCTGTCTATTTGACTCAGTAATATATTTTGTTTTTCCCCTTCATGTCCCCTCCTTCCTTCTCTCCCCAGAGCACTGCTCAGCTCTGGCTTGTGATGGTGCCTGTGATTGAATCTGGGGCCTTGAAGCCTCATTTCATTTTTTTCATGAGCGATGAAGCAGGGCTGCAGGTATCTTTCTGTCTCTCTCCCTCTCTGTCTTCCCCTCCCTTCTCAATTTCTGGCTGTCTCTATCCAATAAATAAATACAGATAATAAGAAAAGAAATAATAAAAAGGGTGCCATCACCCAGCATCCCCCCAGGTAGTTTTAAAAAACTTTTCTATATTTATCGGGGAGTTTGTTGTGAATATTTGACTGAGTTTTACAGGCATGATTTCTTGGATTCAAAGAGAAGTTAAGAATTAACATTGAGGGAGTCAATAGTAGTGCAGCGGGATAAGTGCAGGTGGTTCAAAGCGCAAGGACCGGCATAAGGATCCCGGTTTGAGCCCCCGCTCCCCACCTGCAGGGGAGTCGCTTCAAAGGCAGTGAAGTAGGTCTGCAGGTGTCTATCTTTCTCTCCCCCTCTCTATCTTCCCCTCCTCTCTCCATTTCTCTCTGTCCTATCCAACAATGACGACATCAACAATAATAACTACAACCATAAAAACAACAAGGGCAACAAAAAGGAAATTAAAAAAAAAAAAGAATTAACATTGAGGGAATCAATGGTAGTGCAGCGAGTTAAGTGCAGGTGGCACAAAGCACAAGGACTGGGGTAAGGATCCCGGTTCGAGCCCCCAGCTCCTCACCTGTAAGGGAGTCACTTCACAAGTGGTGAAGCAGTTCTGCAGGTGTCTATCTTTCTCTCCCCTCTCTGTCTTCCCCTCTACTCTCCATTTCTCTCTGTTCTATCCAACAATGATGACATCAATAACGACAATAATAACTTCAACAATTAACAACAAAGGGAATGAATAAATAGATATTAAAAAATTAACATTGAGGGGACCATGTGGTGGTGCACCTGGTTAAGCACACACATTATAATGCGCAAGGACCCAGGTTCAAGCCCCTGGTCCCCACCTGTAGGGGGAAAGCTTCACAAGTGGTGAAGCAGGCACAGGTGTCTCTCTGTTTTTCTTCTTCTCTCTGTCTCTGTCCAATAATAAATAAATAAAAGTATTTAGTGTTTAAAAATATTTTAAAAAGAATTAACACTGATTCCTGAAAAAATATATATATTGCATTACTATAGACCATAAGGGAGAGAATCTTATTTCAAATGATTTTGTTGGGGTTTTATCTAAATGTATTATATTATAAAAGCACCAGACTGAGGACTCCTCAGATACTGTCTTGAATTTCAAAATACAACATAGCAACTTATTAACTTTATTCTGCATGTAAATGAGGTGTACTACTGGCTACTGAGGAGATAGTTCAACTGGTAGAGCAGTGGGCTTCATATTTGAGGTTCTTGCCACATGTACTATAATGGTGCTCTGACCTCTCTGTCTCATGTGAATCTCTCTCTCATATGTAATAAATGAAATAAATCATTAAACTTATTTTAAATTTTATTTATTATTTTTCATTATTTTTAATATCCTAAAGTGATGATCTGGTTCTCTCTGCTAAGTAAATAAAGCTTTAAAAAGATTCCCAGGCAGTGCTTGACATAAAGAAAAATGTTATTGTTTTTATTTCACTCAGTTTCCTAATATTGACTCTATTGTTATCTCCTTGACGAGAGACTTCTCCTTAAAACTAGCTTGGAAGAAGGCCAGTGTGATAGTTTAGAGAACACAGGACTTGGATGATTGACTCCTCAGAAACCCCAGATTCAGTTCCCAGCACCACCACCTGCTAGGCATGAGTAGTGCTCGGACATTCTTCTCGTTTTCTCTTTCTCACATCAGTGAATGAAGGAACGAGTGAATGAGTCATTCAACCAGTCTAGCTTGGAGGTAGACACAGACTTACAGCATTCCTTTTCTGTCATACTAAGTTCAGAGCATGAATCTCTGTGGGATTTTTTTATAATATATTTTTAATATTTATTCCCTTTTGTTGCCCTTGTTGATTTTTATTGTTGTAGTTATTATTATTGTCGTCACTGTTGGATAAGACAGAGAGAAATGGAGAGAGGAGGGGAAGACAGAGAGGGGGAGAGAAAGACAGACACCTGCAGACCTGCTTCACTCTTGAAGTGACTCCCCTGCAGGTGGGGAGCAGGGGGCTCAAACCAGGATCCTTACACAGGTCCTTGTGCTTTGCATCACGTGCGCTTAACCCACTGCACTACTACCTGGCTTCTCTCTGTGGGATTTTAAGGGTTTATCTGCAATCTCTCTCTTTTTGTTAAAAAATTTTATTTTTAATGTTCTTATTTATTTATTATTGGATATATATAGAGAGAGCAATTGCAGGATTGGGGGAGATTGAGAGGGAAAGAGACAGAGAGATACCTGTAGCACTGCCTCACCACTAATGAAACTTTTCCTCTGCAGGTGGGGACCAGAGGCTTGAAGCTGGGTCTTTGTGCACTGTAATATGTGCACTTAACCAGGTGTGCCACCACCTGGCCCCTTTATCTGCAATCTCTATAGGGGAGAGGTTCTGTGATTAGAAGGGGTTATTCTGGGTTGGCATGAATAGAGACAATAGCATAACAAATTTATTAGCTGCTGTTCTGCTCTCCATGACGGGCCTTTGTGTACAGTGAAGTCGGCTGTGCACTCTGTTGTGACTATGAAATTAATGCTTTCCCACCACCCAACAGATCAGTGCTCAACTTCACTGCCCCGGCAGCATTTCTCTAGGGGCCGGGCATTCTCAAGAGTTTTCATCTGGGGACAGGGGTGAAGGTAGGGTAGAGAGGAAGAGAAGCATTTTTAATAATTCATTGCAGCTGGCCTGGGGCTATCTGTACTCTGAAGGGTGCTGCCCAGTGGGCTCCATGTCAGTCACCCCATCTCCTCGACCCATGGCCCTGTCCTTCTGGTACCTGGTGGGCAGAGGCATTGGAAGGTGGCAAGCAGGTCCAGGCAGGTGCTGCCAGAGTGGCAGGGCTGGGACAGGCACTCATTGTGATCAGTTTCACAGCGGGAGCCCGTGTAGCCAGATGGGCAGAGGCAGTTGAAGGAGCCGGGGGTGTTGAGGCAGGAGCCGCCGTGTTCACAGGGACTGAGGCCTTGTTGGGCTGTGGGGGGAGGGAGAAGGGGAGAAGAACCTGGAGTCCACAGGGGCAGTAGGGTACAAAGGCCAGCAAGCCAGATTGCCAGGGAAGGTGTGGGAGGCCTGTTTGTAGCAGATGAGACCAAACTGGGGAAAGGGCAGGGAAGAGATGCCAAATCTGAACAAATTTAGGAAAAAGAGATTGTGGTATTTTTAATCTGAAAATTCCATATCTCTCTTTAGTGCAGAAGTGGTCTGGGGTCCCCCAGAAAATCTCATGTGGGGGTGCCTCACCCATCTGGCATTCATCCAAGTCCTGGTGGCAGGTGGGCCCTGAGTAGCCGGGCTGACACAGGCAGAGTGTGGCGCCTGTCAGGGGGTTGGTGCTGCACTGGGCATCCCCATGGCATGGCTGGCTCAGACACAAGTCCTCCATATGGCACAGGAGACCTGGAGAGAGGGCAGGGCTGAGGCTCTGAGGCCACCTGATACTCCCAGCTGCCCTCCTGGTACGTACCCCTCTCCCACCTCCCGGCCCCTCTGCCTCACACCTGTGCGGCCAGGTGGGCAGAGGCAGGAGAAGGAGCCCACACGGTCGATGCAGGTGGATCCGGTGGCACAGGTGGCAGTTGCACAGTCATCCAGGTTCTCCTCACAGCTTGCACCACCCCAGCCACTCACACACACACAGTGGAAGCCACCAGCCGAGTTCTGGCAAGTGCCCCCATTTCTGCATGGAGGGGGGCCCTGGGAAGTTTCACATTCATCAATATCTTCAGAGCAGTCCCAGCCTGCAGGGGTGTGGGGAGAGAATGAGGACTTCAGCTGGGAACCCTCAGAGGAGAGGCACAGGGATGACCAGTGGAGTCATGCTCTTGGCATAAACAACTCACCTGTCCAGGCCTCAGGGCAGAGGCAGGTGTAGGTGCCCAGCCCATCCTGGCAAGTGGCCCCATTCTGACATTGGTGTCCAATACAGTCGTCTGGATTCACCTCACAGTCCAGGCCAGTGAAGCCTAACGGGGACATGGGATTAGCCAGAGGGGAAGGGCCCACGGGTGGTGACCTGTCTATCCTGAGCGGGGCTGTAGGAGGACCCTTGTGAGGACGCACCTGGGGCGCAGAGGCAGACATGAGAGGTGGAGTATCTTCCTGGAACCAGCTGGCAGGTGCCCCCATTGAGACAGCCCCTGAGGGGGCAGGGTCCTGGCTTGAGCACACAGCCTACATTCTCCCAGCCAGAGGGACAGAGACACTGAAAGGACCCGAGTGTGTTATGACAGAAGGTGCCTTTAGGGCAGGGCCCTGGGTCCCGGTAACACTCATTGACATCACGTTCACAGGTGTGGCCCTCGAAGCCAGGTGGGCATCGGCACTGGATCTGGGGATATGTGGCCAGACATACCCCTCCATTGGTGCAGGGGTTGGCTGAGCAGAAATCCTGGAGCTGGCACTGCTCACCTGAGGCAGAGGACAGAGGGGCCCGTTTCAGACACAAACTCCAGCTCTTTTCATTTTCATACTCTCTTTCCTTTTCTCCCAGGCCCTCACTGCCCTGTTCCATCACCTCTTGCCTCAGTTTTGCCAGTTCCTTATGTCTGAAGTGACCCTGTTTTCCAAACTGAATACTGGACATGTATCTGTAGGCAGGAATACTGCAAATTGGTCTGCCTGGGAAGCCCTGGGATGCAGGGTCTCTTTGGAGTTGACCTTGTTGCGGTGGGGTGGGAGATGTCAAAACTCTGCAGGTGCGAGACTTAGAGGCTTGCTCTGTCACAACTGACTGTGTGCCCTTGAGCAGTCATCTGACCTCTCATCCCGGTCTCCTAACTTTCCAGTGGGTGTCATGATGGGCTGGTGATCAGAAGACTCACTTCCCAGTCATGCATACCTATGGAAGGGAGGCACTTCTTGAGAACTGCCCTTTCCCTCCTCTCAACAGCTGGATGTAGGGCATCAGCAGGTAACCGAGGAGCAAATAGCTTAAATATGTTATTGCAATATCTTGGGAGCTGGGTGGTAATGCAGCGGGTTAAGTGCACTTGGCGCAAAGCGTGACGACTGGCGCAAGGATCCTGGTTTGAGCCCCCGGCTCCCCACCTGCAGGGCGGTTGCTTCACAAGCAGTGAAGCAGGTCTGCAGGTGTCTTTCTCTCCCCTTCTCTTTCTTCCCTTTCTCTCTCCATTTCTCTCTGTCCTATCCAACAATGATGATAACGATAACTACAACAATAAAAACAACAAGGGCAACAAAAGGGAATGAATAAGTAAATAATAAATATTAAAAATATATATTATTGCAAGATCTTGGGTCCAGGAGGTGGGGACCTGGGTCCAAACCCCCATCCCCACCTGCAGGGGGAAGATTTATGAGTGGTGAACCAGGGCTGCAGTCATCTCTCTTTCTCTCTCCCTCCCTTTCTATTGAGGAAGCTCAATTTCTTTTAATTGAGGAGACTCAACTTCTCTCTGTCTCTACCAAAATAATAACAAAAAACCACTGGAAGCAGTGGACATATTGTATAGGCACTGAGTCCTACTGACGACCTGGTGAGAAACAAACAACAAATCAATCTCTATTTTCATATATATGTTGGAAATATTCATGATTTGTTTTTTTCTATGCTTCTCAATGCAAAAATGTGTCATGACTTTTCTTACAACAATTGTACAATTTCTGCACAATAATTACATTATGCAAGGTCCTATGTCAAGTCAGTTGCAAAGTTGGTGGTGGACCAGGGAGGGGTTGCCAAGAGTCTCTACTCTGAGACACAAGACCAGGCAAGTTGCTGGTGACCACCTTTCTTGTTATATGATGGGCTACCATACCCAGCCTAGGACCAGATTCTCCTGGACAGTTAAAATCCCTCTGTGCCATGGGCCCACTTTAGACCCACTAAACCAGACTTTTCTAGAGGGACACTAGTATTTTCTAGTGATTTTCTAGTAATTATTCTGCCTAGTCAAGTTTGAGAAGACTTGCCTCTACTCCACCCCTCATAGAGGCACCCAAACCCAAATACTCTCTTATCCTGGTGTCCTTGGTTACCTCATCCATCCCTCCAGCCTCTGGAGCCTTCTTCCCCAGAATCACACTTCTCTGCCCACCTCCTCTGAGTGTCCCACCCCACCCATCACATGCCATGCTCTCTTGGTCCAGGGCTGCACCCTCCTCTTGGGATGGGATCCCATTCCTCTCTCTGGCTAGATCCTTCCTATCTCCATCAATCCTCCCACAATGGGGTCTTGCCTGATGACATTATGGACAATACCCCCTCCACTCAGATGTTCAGAATATATAGTCACAGAGGTGGCCTGGTGGCCAGGTACTAAGTCTCGAGCTTCTGGGTCAAGCAGAGGGGTAAGGGGCCCAGAAAAGGCTCAGCACGGTGCACTAAGGGGGCTCTGGTAGTAGCTACTGGAAGTACACTAATATTTGAATTATCAGTGCAATCATGCTGGTGAATCTCAATCTTAGGTAAAATGGGTCACCAAGAGTCACCTGATGAGTCCGTTTACCTTTCCTGTCCCCCCAGTCTGACCCATTTCTGCTGCTTGTCTCCTCCTCTCCATTTCCCCTAACCCCCATCAATGCTCACCTGTCCACCCAGGCAGGCAGGAGCACTGGGGAAGGCCTGAGGCTTGGATGTGGCAGCTGCCCATTTTAGAACAGAAGGAAGCACAGGGGTCTTTAAGCTGTGCTTGGCACCTCTCACCAGTGAAACCAGAGGTGCAAATGCAGAAGAAGCTGGGTGTCAAAGGAGAGGGAGGACTGGGTGTGCCTGGGAAGGTGGGAAGCAGAGCTTGGCAGCTGCCTCCATTCTGACAGAGCTGGGCATCCTGGCAGGGGTCAGCAAACTGGCATGTTTCACCCAGGAAGCCAGGAGCACACCTGGGAGGGTGGGGAAGAGAAGAAAAATCTCATCACAGAGCTGGGCAGAAACACACCCACTACAGTGCATGTTACCATGCGTAAGGACCTAAGTTCAAGCCCCGGGTTCCCACCTGCAAGGGGGGGAAGAAGCTTCATGAGCAATGAAGTAGTGCTGCAGATGTCTTTTTCTCTCCCTCTCTGTCTCACTTTCCCCTCTCTATTAAAAAAATGAAAAAGAGCCCCACCTGCAGGGGGGTTGCTTCACAGGTGGTGAAGCAGGTCTGCAGGTGTCTATCTTTCTCTCCCCCTCTGTCTTCCCTTCCTCTCTCCATTTCTCCCTGTCCTATCCAACAATGATGACATCAATAACAACAGCAATAACAACTACAACAACAAAACAACAAGAGCAACAAAAGGGGATAAATAAATAAATAAATATTTAAAAAAATGAAAAAGAGATCTCACTCGGGGAGTCGGGCGGTAGCGCAGTGGGTTAAATGCATGTGGTGTGAAGCACAAGGACCAGCGTAAGGATCCCGGTTCAAGCCTCCTGCTCCCCACCTGCAGGGGAGTCACTTCACAGATGGTGAAGCAGGTCTGCAGGTGTCTATCTTTCTCTCCCCCTCTCTGTCTTCCTCTCCTCTCTCCATTTCTTTCTGTCCTATCTAACAATGATGACATCAGTAACAACAACAATAATAACTATAATAATAAAATCAATAAGGGCAACAAAAGGGAAAATAAATAAATATAAAAAAATTAGAAAAAAAAATCTCACAGGCAGAAGTTGAAAAACAAAATCAGAAGAGAAAATACAAGTAGAACCTGAACTGGAATTGGCATATTGCACCAAAGTAAAAGACTCTGGGGTGGGTGGGGGAGAGTACAGGCCCTGAAAAAGGATGACAGAGGACCTAGTGGGGGTTGGATTGTTATGTGGAAAACTGAGAAATATTATGCATGTACAAACTATTGTATTCACTGTCAAATATAAAACATTAAAAAAAATAAAACACCAATTCCCCAATAAAGGGGAAAAAAGAAGGGAAAAAAGTGAAAAAGAGAAAAAAAAAGAGTGAGAAGAGGAAAAGAAAAAGAACAAAACTCACATCACTGTTTTCTTTAGTTCTCTTCCCATGCCCCTCATTTACCTTTGTTTCCTTTTTTATATATATTCAAAAGATTTATTTATCAATGATAAAGAGTGAAAACCAGAACATCATCCTTCTCCATTCAATGCCAGGGATTGAACTCAAGACCTCATTCTTGGAAGTCCAACACTTTATCCACTGTGCCACCTTTGGCTCTCCTTTATTTCACCTCATTCCTCTTTCTTTCCTCACTTGCTCCCTTCCTCCTCCTCTGCTCTTCCTCCTAGATCTCCCATTTCCCACAGGCACACTCACTGGCAGATGCTTTGTCCCTGAAGTAGGCTCAGGCAGGTGCCTCCATTGGCGCAGGGTTCTGGGGCACTTCTGCACAGCAGCCCTAGGGATGGGAAGGACGAGATGGGTCTGGAGCACTGTGCTCCACGTTCCTTCCCGGGATGCTCCAGATGGATCTGCTTACAGCAGCCACACATGCACTCTAAACCACCATCATCACCCTGTCCCTTCTGTTCTTGGTTTCCACATTGCCCTTGCGTCGTCCCAGTCTCCCAGGTTCCAGGTTCCTCAGTTACTCATCCAATCCGTCCTCCCCCTTCCTGTTTATTCTTTGGCCTCCAGAGTCCAGCCTCAGGCATCCATTCCAGCTGCATCCGGAAGTAAGACAACAGGGACCAGGAGGGGGGCTAAGGGACTCCTGAGATATGAATGTCTGAGACTTGGAAGGGATTTCCTCCCGGAAGGGCCCAGCATTGAGCCATTGGGGTGGGGACAGCTGGACCAGGAAAGGGACTTAGTGGGCCCTTGACCTTCCCTGCTTGGATCTCTTGTTCCTGTCTTATTGCTTCCCCTAACAGGTGGTCAGTTTGTTCCATCTTTGTCTTTCCTTAAAATGGGATTGAAAAGGCTCTGTTTCCCAGACAGGGTTCCTCCTGGAGGTGGGCACCCTCCCCACCTCTCCCAACAGTCACCACACCTGGCACCAGGCCCAAAGCCTTGGTCTGTGTAGGTCCAACGGTGGAATTATCTTTCTCTGCAGGTTGTCCCCATTTAGGCATTGAGAACCGCCTAACTTCCACTGTTATCTCAAAGCCTTCAGCCCACTGCCTCCAGCCCACCAGATATCCTCCTGAGGAAGAAGGAGTCCCGTCTTTTGCACCCCACGCCTCACCTCTGGTCTTGACTGAGAGACACAGGAGCAGCAGTAACAGCAGCAGCAGCAGCAGCAGTGAAGGGGGCTGCATTCCAGAGTTCCTGCCCCAGCTCAGCTCCCCCTCTCCCTCCCTCTTCAGGCAGAGACCCTCAGAGCCCTCACGGAGCCTGGAGCCACCTCCTCTGCTCTCCTGGCCCCTTCTTCCTCCTCCTTTGCCTGCTGCAAGTCTCACGTCTGAGCTGTTTCCTGAGTCACACAATGTCCTGGACACTCTAGTGATGGGGAGGGGGGGAGGCGGAGAGGAACTTTGGGGGGGACGAAGGAGGGGCCTTTTGTCTCTGCCAACCCTGGGGCAGTGGGAGTGCAGTAAGACAGTGTGGCTGGGGGGCAGGTATTACAAGGCACGATGGGCTGGAGGAGGCCCCCGGGGGCAGACCCTGTCCTTCCTTTAGTTGACCTGGTCTTGCCTTTCTTTCTAGAGGTGGAAATGGCAACGCAGCTGCCCGATGTGTTTGCCCATATGCCCAGGTGGGTTAGGACCTGGAAACAGAGGTGTGTGTGTGGGGGGGATGAGTGTGTGTGTGACAGTGCCTGTTCCTCTTCTCCAGAGAGGATACTTGTTTTGTGAGGTCAGTACAGATGCTCCTCTGAGAATCTGCAACTCTCCGTAACTTGGTAACTTGAAACCACGAATGATGGCAGAGGAAACCCAGGGAACTTCCAGGCCTCACCTTGTTCCTTGCTGGAGATATAACTCTCCCTTTTTGTGGGATGGGCATGATGCTCATCTGGGTTTTGGAAAAACCTTAGCTTTCCTTTGGAAGGGAGCAAACAAGATTTTCATCAATGGTAAGTGAACAGTATCTGCATTAAGTTTTGCACTTGGAGGGGGATTTGAATTTGAGCTCTCCAACTATATGGGAGCACCATGAGCAGGTGCTGTGCTTCTCCTGTTTTTCTCCTTCTCTAGGGTGGGTGGGTGAGTAGCTGGTGGTGCACTGGGTGAAGCACACATAGCACAAAGCTCAAGGACCTGCACTAAGGATCCTGGTTTGAGCCCTTGATTCCCCACCTGCCGGGGGTGGGGGAGTTTGCTTCATAAGAGGTGAAGCAGGTCTGCAAGTGTCTATCTTTCTATTTTCCCCTCCCCTTTCAATTTCTTTCTGTTTTATCCAATTAAAAAATGGAAAAAATGGACTCCAGGAGCAGTGTATTCATAGTGCCTGCACCTAGCCCCAGTGATGATCCTGGGGAAGAGAAAAAAGAATTTCTCCAAGAGTGGTGGGGTCATGCAGCTGTAAAGCTGTGTCAGGCACCCCACCTCTCTGCCCTCCTCCCCCCACTTTTTCCCCTTACACTTGGAATTATCTGTAGTAAACACTGAATTTGTGTAGATTCCCTTCAGCCATATCTTCTACTATTCGTGACAGAGGCTCCTGGGTTACAGGGGATTAAATTAAAAATTGGTGCAAATAAAATCACAAAAGAGGGAGTTAGGCGGTAGTGCAGCAGGTTAAGTGCACATGGTGCAAAGTGCAAAGACCAGTGTAAAGATCTCGGTTCTAGCCCCCAGCTCCCCACTTGCAGGAGAGTTGCTTCACAGGCAGTGAAGCAGGTCTGCAGGTGTCTTTCTCTCCCCCTCTCTGTCTTCCCCTCCTCTCTTCATTTCTCTCTGTCTTATCCAATGACAGCAGCAACAACAACAATAATAATAACCACAACAATGATTAAAAAAAAAACAAAACAAGGGCAACAAAAGGGGAAAAATGGTCTCCAGGAGCAGTGGATTCATGGTGCAGGCATGGAGCCCCGGCAATAATCCTGGAGGCAAAAAAAGAAAAATCACAAAAGAGTTTATTGTCCTAATTCATGCTACCTTCCTGGTAGCTTTGGGATGAGCCAAACTGAGAATTTCTCTAGCAGTACAGAGGGCTCAGAGTCCAGGTGATGGGAGCTATCAGAAGCTGTGCATAGCCCGGCCTTCAAGCACACATGGTTAACTAATGGTGTGCCCTGAGCACCTTCCTTGCCAGTGATACACTGTGCCAACATCCACTTTAAAATATTTATTTTGAGGTCTTTCTACTTGCTTGCTGCACTTATTGAGTCACTGAAGCTTCTAATGGAAGGGATAGGATAAGGAACTCTGGTGGTGGAAATTGTATGGAATTGTACCCTTCTTATCCCACAATCTTTTTTTTTTTTTAATATTTATTTATTCCCTTTTGTTGCCCTTGTTGTTTTATTGTTGTAGTTATTATTGTTGTTGTCATTGTTGGATAGGACAGAGAGAAATGGAGAGAGGAGGGGAAGACAGAGAGGGGGAGAGAAAGAGACACCTGCAGACCTGCTTCACTGCTTGTGAAGTGACTCCCCTGCAGGTGGGGAGCCAGGGCTCGAACCTGGATCCTTACGCGGGTCCCTGCTCTTTGCACCACCTGCGTTTAACCCGCTGCGCTACAGCCCGACTCCCTTATCCCACAATCTTATCGATCATTATTAAATCACTAATAAAAAGGGAAAATATACTTATTTTGAAACTATGTTATTATTATTATTAACACCAGGGTTATCGATAGGGCTTGGTGCCTGCAGGATGACTCCACGGATCCTGGTGGCCATTTTTTTCTCATTATTTATTTATTTATTATTTAAAAAAATATTTATTTATGTATTTTCCCTTTTGTTGCCCTTGTTGTTTTTCATTGTCGATTGTTGTTGTTATTGATGTCGTCGTTGTTGGATAGGACAGAAATGGAGAGAGGAGGGGAAGACAGAGAAGGGTAGAGAAAGATACACACCTGCAGACCTGCTTCACCGCCTGTGAAACAGCTCCCCTGCAAATGGGGAGCCGGGAGCTCGAACCAGGATATTTAGCCGGTCCTTGCGCTTTGTGCCACGTGCGCTTAACCCACTGCTCTACCGCCGGACTCCCTTCTCATTTATTTTTAAAATTATGAAAGAGACAGAAAGAAACAGGGAGAGAGTGTGCATTGTACCCGGCCTGCCACTGCCTAGCCCCTGAGATAATTTAAAACCCACCTAAAGAATAAATTCAGATTTACCTTACTCAGATTTACCAATTGATATCACTTGACATCGGCTTTATCATCATTTCTCTGAATACACATCATTACTTTTTTCGGAATCATTTGAGAGTGAATTGCACACAAGTGCATGGCCCTTTACTCTTTTTAAAATTTTATTATTACTTATTTTATTTGTGATTAATAGTGTCTTACAAGATTATAAGACTGCAGTATATAGTTCCACACCACACCCACCACCAAAGTTCTGTGTCCTCACCCTATCTCCTCCCAAAGATAGCCATCCTAGTTCTCACAAGTCTTAGAAAAAGTTTGCTTTGCTTCTAGTGTTTTCCTTTCAAGTTCATGTTTATTGGATCTCTAGATTCCACATCTGAGTGAAACCATCTGGTAATAAGACACTCCTCTACTCTAAAACATATTTGTGGGACTTTCCCTAAGAATATTCCCTAAGAATAACAATATTATTTCACGTAGAGTAAATTATGAAAATCAGCAAACTTAAATTGATACAATAGTATCTATCATCTAATGACCTGGGGTGTGGCATAGTGCTTAGAGTGCTGGACTTGTGTTCTTGATATCCTAAATTTGATCCCTGGCATCATATATGTTAAAGTGATGCTTTGTTCTTTCTCTCTCTCATGTAAATAAATAAATAATAAACAAACCGTTAAAAATACTATAATCTGCAGTGTGTATTTAAAATTGATCAATTTTCTCGTATATCCTTTATGATTTTTTTTCTTATTTCAGGATCTAATCTGGATTTTTTTATTTAGTTGTCATGTCTTAAATTTCCTGCTCTCTCTCTCTCCCTCCCTCTCTCTCTCTCTCTCATAGATAGCATAATGGTTGTGCAAAGAGACTTTTTTGACTGAGGCTCCATAGTTCTAGGTTCAATTCCCCTATAGCACCATAAACCATAATTGAACAGTGCTCTGGTAAAAACAAACAAACAAACAAGACATGTTGAAATTTCTCTCTCTCTTTCTCAACCAGTTCATTGATTAAATTAATAAGAACATTTTTTTTTAAACCAGAGCACTGCTTAGCTATGGTTTATGGTGGTGTTGAGGATTGAGCCTGGGACTTTTTGTGCTGTTTTTATATAATTATTATGTTATTTCTCCAGCCCAATAAAAAAAGTATTAGCTTTACAGAAAAATGGTTATGCAAAAACCTTCTCTCTCTCTCTTTTTTTAAAAAAAAAAAAAGAAAAAGGAGATAATATAGTAAAGAGCTATCCATGGGGGGCTGGGCGGTAGCACACCTGGTTAAGCGCACGTAGTGCAAAGCACAAGGACTCGCTCAAGGATCCTGGTTTGAACCCCTGGCTCCCTACCTGCGCAAGCAAGTCTGTAGGTGTCATTCTCTCCCCCTCTCTGTCTTACTCTTCTCTCTGTTTCTCTCTGTCCTATCCAATAAAAACAAAATGGAAAAAAAAAAGGCCTCTAGGTGGTCTCTAGGAACAGTGGATTCATAGTGCAGGCCTGAGCGCCAGCCAATAACCCTGGAGGCAAAAAAAAAAGCTATCCATGTATCCTGAATCCAATTTTTCCTATTATTAACATATCATGTGATTATAATATACTTTTAAAAATATTTTATTTATTTATTAATGGGAGGACAGAGAGAAAGAACCAGATATCACTCTGGTGTATGTGCTGCGAGGGTTTGAACTCATGACCTCCTTATGCTTGAGACTCCAGTGCCTTATCCACTGCACCAACTCCCGACCACTATAATATACTTTTTATGATTAATTAATCAATACTGATACAGTATCATTAAAGTTTATGGTTTCTCAAAACTCATAGTTTTTGCCTAACATGCTTTACTTATACCAGAATTTCACCTTTAAGTACCACTATCTGTCAGGGGTCCTTAGACATATATATATGTTAGCCATGCAGTTTTTAATGTTTTTTCTTTCTTAAAAAATTTAGGAGTAGTGATCAGACTCTCCACCCAACCCCCACCCCACCTCCATCCTCCACACTAGAACCTTATCCATGTGTGATTCCACCTTTCCTGGGTTAGGCTGACTTAAACATCTCTTTTAAATTAGTGGCTTAATACTGGTTTACAAAATTATAAGACTGCAGGATCTAGTTCTATATCATACTCACAACCAAAGTTCTGTTTATTCTTCAAGAGAAAAATGAGAGAGAGAGCGAGAGAGAACATAACATTGTCCCAATATTCACAGAGCTTCCCCTGGTGTTAAGGTGCTCCTGTATGGTTCCAGGGTTCCAGGAACATGATCCCCCAAGACACCCCAACACAGTTTGTCTGCTCTTTGGATGATACCCACAGACACATCTGTCTTTCATCACAAACAATGAAGAGATCTAGAGAAAGATACACAGAGATGCTTTCAGTACACCTGGGCTCATCAGGGCCTAGTATTATTATTACTATTATTTAGCATTTTATTGGAGGGTATTAATGGCTTACAGTACAGGTACTGACACATGGGCACTGTTTGCCATCTCTCCGTAATATGTGTCCGCAGAACACTCTCCCCTCCAGCTGAAGTTCCTTTCTACCACCATGCACAAGGACCCCAAAGTCTCTCCAACCTCCCTCCCTGCCGTTCTTCCCCAGCATACCTAGTTCTGTCCAAGTTATTTTTTGTGTTTCCCATTTCTGTATTTCTGTATTTATTTATTTATTTTTGATAGGACACAGAGAAATTGAGAGGGGGAAGGAGAGATAGAGGTAGAAAGTGAGAGAGACACCTCAAGTACTGTTCTACCAATTATGAAGCTTCTAGCTTGCAAGTGGGGATAGGGGACTTGAACACAGATCCTTGAGCATTGTAACATGTGTGCTCAACTATGTGTGCCATTGCCCAGCTCTTGTTCTTGTTTCTTAAGCTCTGCCTATAAGCAAGATCATCCAGTATTTATTTTTCTCTTTTGGGCTTATCTCACTTCAAGGGATATTTATTTACTTATTTATTTTTAACCAAAGCACTTCTCAGCTCTGGCTCAAGGAACCATTATTAACAATGGCACTGAAATGAAAAATCCACAGGCAAAAGAATGAAGGAGAGAAAACCAGTGCACGTGGTGGCCTCTCACTTCCACATTCCAGTATCCTGAGTGGAAACTTTGGTGGACTCTGATTGTAGCCAACCTGCTCTCACCTTTGACATTGTCAGCACCTTAGTGGACTCTTCTTCTTCTAGCATTTGCCCTTCTTCCGTAGCCAGTCAACAGCGTCAGGTTGAGCCTGATGTAAAGTTTCGAGACCTCCTTTGAATCTGGAGAGGTGGCAGTCGTTGACTATGTGGGTCATAGTCTGTCTGTAGCCGCAGGGGCAGTTCGGGTCGTCTCTGGCTCCCCAGTGATGGAACACAGCGGCGCACCGGCCATGGCCTGTTCGATAGCGATTGAGGAGGGCCCAATCATAACCTGCTAGGTCAAAGCCGGGTTGACGCTTACCACTCAGCTTGTGTCACACCCAGCTTGAAAAAAGATAAAAGGCTGAGTGCTGAAGTTGAAAGTGTTCAGGCCTGGTAGGAGTCGATCTGAAATCCCATTAATGAGAAATAATCTTAACTCCCTGCTCTCCATGTGGCCTCGGTCTTGTTCTTTGGTTACTTTTGAGCTGTAAGACTGGAGCACTGTAATGCTAAGAGTTGTATTACAGAATTTTTTCACAACGGCACCATCACCAGATTTTAAGAATTTGGAACCATCTTCCTTCCAATCTCTGTGCACCTCCCTCCCCCAGTGATGAGGAATCTTTTTAAATTTTTTTTTAATATTTATTTTATTTATTCCCTTTTGTTGCCCTTGTTATAGTTATTGTTGTTGTTACTGAT
Source organism: Erinaceus europaeus (assembly GCF_950295315.1). Classification (NCBI taxonomy): domain Eukaryota; kingdom Metazoa; phylum Chordata; class Mammalia; order Eulipotyphla; family Erinaceidae; genus Erinaceus; species Erinaceus europaeus. The sequence continues at coordinate 55,449,616 of NC_080165.1, forward strand.
GTCATTGTTGTTGATGTCGTTGTTGTTGGATAGGACAGAGAGAAATGGAGAGAGAGGGGAAGACAGAGAGGGGGATAGAAAGACAGACACCTGAAGACCTGCTTCACCACCTGTGAAGTGACTCCCCTGCAGGTGGGGAGCCGGGGTCTGGAACCGGGATCCTTTTGCCGGTCCTTGCACTTTGTACCATGTGCGCTTAACCCGCTGCGCTACCGCCCGATTCCCGAGTAATCTTTTTTAAATTTAGGAAAACAATGTGAGATTAATATTCAGCACTGATTTGACCTGAGTGATTCAGAATATTTGCTCACTGAGTTGTGAAGACAGCTGCTTATTGGTGTGTGGTTTTTATTATCACTAGTGACCCTGCTGTGAAAAACTTGTCTTTGACAGACAGGTTATTGACATTGAAACCCACATTCATTCAAAGCTTCATAATGCATTTCAATAGACTTTACTGCAGTTGCAGCCTTTGACTGGAGCAAAAGAACCACAGTGTCAGGCTTGAAAACACCAATCTCAGTTCATCCCTCAGAATCAGTTCGTTTTGTAGATGTGCTGAATGGCCAGCATGAGGATGAGTTGCGGCAGGATGCAATCCTGAGCTATAAGCATAGTGATTCCGGGGCCAGGCAGTGGTGCATGTGGTTAAGTGCACATGTCATAGTATGCAAGGACCTAAATTCAAGCCCCTGACCCCACCTGCTGGGGGAAAGCTTCAAGAGTGGTGAAGCAGAGCTGCAGGTGTCTCTCTCTCTGTCATTCTCCCTTTCCCTTCTCAGCTTCTCTCTGCCTCTATCCAATAATAAATAAATAAAAATATTTTTTAGAGATGTACTTTATTTCATTTTTTATTATTACTGGATAGAGACAGAGAAATTGAGAGGGGAGGAGAGACAGAGAAGGAGAGAGACAGAGAGACACCTGCAGTCATGCTTCACCAGTTTGTGAAGCTTTCCTCCTGCAGGTGGGGGACCAGGGCCTTGAACCTGGATCCTTGCTCACTGTAATGTGAGAGTTCAACCAGGTGTACCACTGCCTGGCCCCTAAAAAAAAATATATATATATATATATATTTTAAATTTTTTTCCTTTTTTATATTTATTTTATTTATTTATTCCCTTTTGTTGCCCTTGTTGTTTTATTGTTGTAGTTATTATTGTTGTTGTCATTGTTGGATAGGACAGAGAGAAATGGAGAGAGGATGGGAAGACAGAGAGGAGGAGAGAAAGATAGACACCTGCAGACCTGCTTCACCGCCTGTGAAGTGACTCCCCTACAGGTGGGGAGCCGGGGTTCGAACCGGGATCCTTATGCCGGTCCTTGTGCTTTGCGCCACCTGCGCTTAACCCGCTGCGCTACAGCCCGACTCCCTAAAAATATTTTTAAAAGAGAGAGTAGTGTGGTTCCATCGACATGCCACTTGTTTTTTTTTTTTTTTTTTTTGGCGGGGGGAACGGTCATTACTAGGGGTTCACTGCTCCAAGTCAACTTTCTCAGATATGAACAAAGACAGAGGTACAGGGTCAGAGACTGAGAGGGAAATATACCATAGCAGCAAAGCTTCCTCCAATGTGATGGGCTTGAACCCTCACTACATTTATGGTGACATACTATCTTTTCTTTTTTTACTTTTTCTAACTTCAGTATCACTTTATTGATGAGATGTTGATTTACAGGATTTGTGACATGTCATTTTTTAAAAAAAATCTGTTTATTTTTATTTAGAGCAGACACTGCTCAACCTTTAGCTGAAGATTGAACATTGGACCTCAGAGTATCATGTGTGAAAGTCATTTTGCATAACCATTATGCTATCTCCTAGTCCAACATGCCATATTTATTGGGGATTTTCCATTCCTTGGCATGTCAGTATTTGGCTCCAGCATACTGTCACCATTCCAGTCAGAAATTGACATACATGCTAATTGTATCAGGACTGTAGTCAACTTTCTTAATGCTGATGCTAACCTCCTTATCAATTTCCTTGTATCTCTTCTGACTGGAATCTATTTTGTCAATACCAACACACCTAGGATGTAAACCTGAAAGACCTGCTCACAGGTCTGCTTTAAATTCACCTCCTACAGCAGCAACAATCAAGACAGTAAAACCAGCTTGAATTGTGCCTATATCATGTTTTTGATAAATTCCCTGTGTCCTGGGACATCAGTGATGGTCACCTATTACTCATTGGTTCTGAATTTCTGCAAGGAGATGCCAATGGTTGAGACTGTATTCATGTTCAACTTTTACATTATCCAAGACCCTGTTGTACTTGGAGGAGTGCTTTCCTGTCTTAGCACTCTCCTCAAGTTTTAATTTCTCATTTATTTTTTACTTTTAGATTTATTTATTTTTCTTTTAAAATATTTTTTATATTTTTATTAATTTTTTATATTTATTAATTTTTCCTTTTGTTGCCCTTGTTTTTTATTGTTGTTGTTATTATTATTGTTGTTGTTACTGATATCATTGTTGTTAGATAGGGCAGAGAGAAATGGAGAGAGGAGGGCAAGACAGAGAGAGGGAGACATAGAGAGACACCTGCAGACCTGCTTCACCGCTTGTGAAGTGACTCCCCTGCAGGATGGGAGCCGAGGGCTTGAACTGGGATCCTTAAACCGGTCCTTGTGCTTCATGTCATGTGTACTTAACCCGCTGCACTACCGCTCAACTACCTTTTCTTAATATTTTATTTTTTTATTACTGGATAGAGACAGAGAGAAATTAAGAGGGGTCGGGGAGACAGAGAGGGAACGAGACAGACACCTATAATCTTGCTTCACCAATTGTGAAGCTTTCCCCCTGCAGGTGGGCACGGGGGCTTGAATCTGAGTCCTTGTGCACTATAGTGTGTGCTCTTAACCAGGTGCATCACCACCTGGTCCCTTTACATATTTATTTTTGATAGACGGTAAAAGACAGGAAAAGGGAGAGATATACCTGCAGTACTGTTCCATTGCCCATGAAGCTTCCTCCTGAGGTGGGGATTGGGGGCTAAACATGGGTCCAGCTCTACCAGGTGAGCCACCATTCGCCCCCTCAAGCTTTTTGATAGTTCTTTTGTCCCACTACATTTGTAGGTCAGATGGCCAGAAGTGATAGACTTGCCTGAATCTATGTGCCCAACAACAACAGCCATGTTGATATGAGCCTTTTCCTTTCCCATTTTTGTGATTTGTATTTATTTATTGTTACCCTTTCCCTTTCCATTTGGGCTTAGACTTAGCTGTGGCTTCCACAACACCAGTGTTCTGGTGGTAAACCTGTTGCAAAAAACGTTGTCATCCCATCTTTGTTTATTTCATTTGTATACAGAAGCTATGGCCCACCATTGCAGTTGTCAGTATGAGTTCCTTCTTCAGTATCCTTCAAAGGTAACACATGTGCTTTGATTTAGTGTAGTCATGAAAAATCAATTTAATGTGTTTTAGTCCTTTATCACTGGGACTCGGTGCCTGCACAATGAATCCACTGCTCCTGGGAGGCCATTTCCCCCCCCATTTTTGTTGCCCTTGTTATCATTATTGTTGTTATTGCTGTTGTTGTTGTTGGATAGGACAGAGAGAAATTGAGAGAGGAGAGGAAAACAGATCACTACTTGTGAAGCGATCCCCCTGTAGGTGGGGTGCCGGGGTCTCAAACTGGATTCTTGCACAGGACTTTGTGCTTTGAGCCATGTGTGCTTAACCCGCTGTGCTACACGCAACCCCCTAATGATCACTTTTGTTGACGCTCAGTTTGTTCTGCATTTGGCTGCTGTGAGCCTCAACTTGAGAAGATCTTGTTACCTTTGATGTTTTTATTGACATCTGAGTGATTTGTACATCTATTGTTTCATGGTTCTTTTTAGTGGAAGTGGAGCTCCTTTTATTGGAAACGGTACAAATAGAACTCAGTTTGTGTGTTAGGGCAAGTTTTTATTTATCTTTTGTAAATAAGAAGTGCTATATGTTTGCTCAATAGTTGATGTGATCCTCTGCTGAAGGAAAGATGTTACCATAGAAGGAGAATTTCTTGAAGAATGTTTCCGAGTAGGTGAGAGAGGATAGAGTCAAGAGCCCATGGAAGAGTGTTGGTTGTTTGTTGAAAGTGAAATAATCGCTTTATTATTATTATTATTATTATTATTATTTTTAAATGAGAACACTGCTCAGCTCTGGTTATGGTGGTGCAGGGGATTGGACCTGGGATTTCAGAGCCTCAGGCATAAAGGTATTTTATAGAACTAGTATGCTGTCTCCCTGCTCACTGAAATAATTGCTATGGAAGTTTGTGAGTGACAAAGAAAATGTTATGCCCACCATAGAGTGTGCCATAATTAGTATTCCATGAGTATACTTAAGTGTTTTTATCCAACATCTTATCTATAGAATTTAGGTATGAATTGGCTTTTCGCTAAGCTGATGATGGAGAGAGTGAGGAAAAAGGGGACTGAGTTCATAAATTAGCTTTTATAACTAAATGGTTCATGAAATCTATGTGGGGTTTATAGGCTGGAATGTCTGACAGAATAGAATGTTAGGCTTAAAGGAGGTTGGGAAGTTGAACAACTGTTAGAGAGGAGGGCAGGAAGGAGAATGACTTGAAAAGATAAGAAATTGGCATATTGCACCAAAGTAAAAGACTCTGGGGTGGGTGGGTGGCAGAATACTGGTCCAAAAAGGATGACAGAGGACCTAGTGGAGGTTGTATTGTTATATGGAAAACTGGGAAATGTTATGCAGTACAAACTATTGTATTTACTGTCGAATGTAAAACATTAATTCCCCAATAAGAAAATAATAATAATAAAAAGATAAGAAATATTGAGCACAGTAGAAGATACCTAAAACTAAGATTACAATCTCAAAGTATGACTATGACATAGGTGCTTGCAGTCAGTACAGGGAGGATGGGACAGGGAGGTCACTGTAGTTGAAGAGATGAAGATATCAGGTGAAAGAAAGGTCAGGGTATTGAGGGGTTGTCTTGATAGAGAGGGTAATAACACTAGTGATAAGAATAGAATAAAGAGATTATATGGTCAAGGGCTGGTCGGATGGTGGCATACCTATTACAAAGCACAAGGACTGTGGTCTGGGAGGTGGTGCAGTGGAAGAAGCATTGGACTCTCAAGCATGAGGTCCTGAGTTCAATGCCCAGCAGCACATGTACCAGAGTGATGTCTGGTTCTTTCTCTCTCTCCTTCTATCTTCATGAATAAATAAATAAAATCTTTTTTAAAAAAACAAAGCACAAGGACCTGGGATAGTGCCCCTGCTCCCCACCTGTATGGGGGACACTTCACAAGTAGTCAATCAGGTCTGCAAGTGTCTCTCCTTTTTTCCCCTCTATCTCCCTCTCCTCTGGTAATTTCTCTAGGTCCTATCTAGTAAAAATTAGAAAGATAAAAGGGGGGGGGAGACAGTGGCACACTTGGTTAAGCGCATACATTATAGTACACAAGGACCTGGGTTCAAGCCACTGTTCCCCACCTGTAGGGGGAAAGTTTTGCGAGTGGTGAAGCAGTGTTGCAGCCGTCTTTCTGTCTCTTTCCCTCTCTACCTCTCCCTTTCCACTCAATTTCTGGTTGTATCTATCCAATAAATAAGTAAAAATAATTAAAACATTTAAAAAAGAGAAAAGGGGGTGGCACATCTGGTTATTCACACATAGTATCAAGGGCAAGGACCTGGATTCAAGTCCTTGTTCTCCACCTGTGGGGGGATGCTTCACAAGCAGTGAAGCAAATCTTCAGGTATCTATCTTTCTTTCTCTCCCTTTTTCATTTTTCTCCTGCCCTCTCAATTTTTTTTCTCCTATCAAATAAAATAGAAAGAAAGGGGGGGAAAAAACAGGGAAAAATGACCTCCAGGAGCAGTGGATTCTTAGTGCAGGCACTGAGGCGCAGTGCTAATGTTGGAGACACACACACACACACACACACACACACACACACACACACACACACACACACACACCCCACTGGCCCATGTAATGATCTCAGTGACATATGGAAGGGGGAGGGAATGACTGGAAGGCTGTAAGATGCTGGCAGCAGGAGCAGTTGAGGTTTGCAGTGCATTATGTCAGGTGGGGACGTTCTGTATTACTCCAAAGTAGTTGAGCCCTTATAATTAGCACCTTTGAGCACCAGGCAAAAATCTCATATATTCACTCATTCATCGATACAATTTATTGTCAGTCTTATTATAAGCAAAACCCTCTGCTTTCATGAAACTTAATTATAATTATAATTATAACCTTGTCTATAAAGTCAGGCCCACTCAGTATTTCTGGCTAGTTGACTTTTTTGTGTATTACAGATAACTTAATTTTTTATGTATTTAATTTTTAATAAGAGAGAGGTACAGAGAGAAAGATTCAGAGAAAGAGACCAGAGAACTGCTCAACTCTTGTCCAGTCCCGCAGGACCTTCAATGTGGGTTAACCTAGGAGAGGGAGTGAGGACAAGGAAAGTAGGGAGAGGGAAGGGGACAAGACACACAAGAGAAATGAGACAAGTCAGGATTCTGATCAAGTCTGTTTATTAGCACCAAAGGTGCTGTTTTTAAGGCCGGGGCAAGGGGGGAGTTAGCAGCTGGGGACTGTTGATTGAAGTGGTGTGTTGCCATGGTGATCAGCATTATCTGGAAGGTCCTGGGTGATTCATGGGGAAATGGAGTTGGGAGACAGGAACCTATCTTTTGAGCAAGGCCAGCTGTGAACAAAGACTCTAAGGAGTAGAAAAGCAGGGACTTATCTTTTAAGCAAGGCCTTCTGTGAACAGAGACTCTGTGGTCATGCCAATAGCAACCTTGAGGGCACATGTGGCTCCCCACAAACTCTGATTTATGGTGGTGCTGGGGATTAAACCTAGGACCTCAGAAACTCAGGCATGAAAGTGCATTGCATAGCCATTATGCTGTTTCCCTAGTCAGATAACTATTAAAAAAAGATTAATTTTGAAGTGCATGACCTATTTTACAACTCCTGGGCTGATTTTTTTCACTCCTTTTATTTCAGATAGAAATACAGAGTGAGATAGAGACACCACAACGCTGCTACACCATCCATGGGTCTCCCATGTGGTGTGAGGACTCAAACTCAGGCCTTGAACATGATAAGTCAGGTACTCTACCAGCTGAACTATCTCTGGGTTATTTATTTGAGAGAGAGAGAGAGAGAGGGAGACAAGGAAGAAAGGAAGAAGAATGAGAGAGAGAGAGAGAGAGAGAGAGAGAGACACTAGTGTAATGCTCTACTCTGGCATATGTGGTGATAAAACTTGGGCCCTCTGGCATGCAAATATATGTGCTCTGTTGCTAAGATATCTATCTCCACAATTTCTGTAATAGATTATTTCAGTTAAGCTTCTGGGAATGAAACTATTGTGTAATGAATTTGTAGCAATAAAAACCCTTTGTTCCCATAAAACGTTCCGTCCTGCATGGAAGCCAGTTGACCTCATGATGAAGAAGCAAGTGAAAAGTGTTTTGTGAGTGGTGAGAGAGGTGATGGTCATGTGAGAACCACATGGAAAGTAGAATAACTTTGGAGTTGAAAGGGATTTTAGTGATGGCCTTGCCTCTGTTTTCCTTTGTATTTTCACTTTAGCAAATGTAGAAGAGTCCTATTCCTCAAAACCAGTTGGCATCTCCAAATATAAAAGAGACATAAATAGGCCAGTACGATGATTGTGTATGATCCCTTTTGGGTCCCCACTATTGTCCTGAGTACCCTTCAGAGGTTCCCATGGTATCTAGGATTTAGGGGGAAAATTTGAAAATTCTTATTTGGAGAAGAAACAAAAAGAGAAGGATGAATACTGAACAATCTCACTTATAGGCAGGACTTATAAGACAAGAGCAGAAAGGGAAAACAAGAAGGAAAACTTGGATTGGTGGGGGTGTGTTGAGACTCGGGAAGGAAGGCAGGAATGGGAGCTGGGGAGGGGATTTTGGGGTCTCTGTGCATGATGGTGAAAAATGACCCAATTTGGAAGTGAGAATATTTTGCAGACACCTATCATAGTGAGATGAGAGACTGTACTTAAGTAAACTGTAAAACATTCACCCTTTAAAAAATAAATTCTTGGGAATCGAGTGGTGGCACAGCTGCTTAAGCGCAGGTGGCGCCAAATGCAAGGACCAGCGAAAGGATCCTGGTTTGAGCCCCCGGCTCCCCATCTGCAGGGGAGTCGCTTCACAGGCGGTGAAGCAGGTCTGCAGGTGTCTATCTTTCTCTCCTCTTCTCTGTCTTCCCCTCCTCTCTCCATTTCTCTCTGTCCTATCCAACAACAATGACATTGATAATAACTACAACAATAAAACAACAAGGGCAACAAAAGGGAATAAATAAATTTTAAAAAATTAAAAAAAATTCTTACTTGGTCTAATGTCTAATATTCTCTTTTGCTAAGGCCCAGAGAGAAGTGACCCAATCAAAGTGAACCAGGACCCTGCCCTTTGGTCAGATTTGGCTGAAGAGGCCACATATGAAGGCAGAACAGGGTTGGAGGTGAAGTTGGGGCCTCAGTTCTGAGTGTTGAGGTCTTTTTCCACTAATATTTCTAACTCTGGAGACAAAATATATTGCAATTAAAGAAATGATGAACAAATTTTTGGTGGGAGAGAGAAAAGTATAATATAATAGAAAAAAACCAGGACTTTGGAGTTTAATATACTCTATTTTGGTCCTGCCTTCCCTACCATTAATATTAATATATTAACATTAACATTTTGTGTGACATTGATCAGGTTAAGCCAGCTCAGAGTGCTGGTGCTCACGTGAGGTGGCACCAACTGGAGGGCAGGTGGGTAAGCCTCCGACCCTCCCTCACCAGTTCTAGTGACTGCATGATACAGAAAGAAATCGGGAGATATTCTGGTATGAACATCTGCTTATTTGGAGATGGGTACAGGATTTTATATTGAGTTAAACAAAGAACATTTTTCACATGTGTCAGAAGTTACAGGTTTCTTAAAGGTCAGCTTTCCCCCATGTTAGGGTGTTAGTATGACAAAATTGATGAGATACATAAAGGTCAAGACAATTATTTTCCATGATGCAGGCAAGTTAATTATCCAAAGGTATTTGAGAAAAGCATAGGGGTTAAACCAGTAAGGTGAGGTAGAGAAGGAGAAAAACAAAAATTGATGTAAATCACAGATATCAAAGGACTCAAGGAAATAGAATATGGGATTTCACTGCTGGGGTACTGGCAGGGGCATATGGTAGAGTGGGTTCTCTTATATGATCAAAAGGTGAAGTTATAGTGAAGTGTGAACTTTGAAGCAAGCAGCCACTTAGTCTGCAGGAGAATGAACTAGGTATGAGAGGCAGCAGGCATTCTGTGAGCTTGAGAGATTAACAAGGAGAAACTGAGTCTGGGAGACTTTTCCTCTTGGCCCATCTCTATAAGGAGAGAGGCTAACAAGTGGGGTGTCTTTCCAGACCTCAATCCAAGGATGGGAGAGCTCCCCTAAGCTCTACCAAGCTTCCATATAGTCCCACAACAGAGCTTCACTCAGTTCCCTCATCTGCAAAGAAAAAAATAATAATCTAACATAGAGAATGTTTGTGAGAATTCCACAAGTTAATTTATGAATTCAAAAGTATGTAGTTTTTTCTCCTTTGCTTTACCACCTTGCTGTGTGTGATTGACTGTTCCTTATCATGTCTTCTCACAAGACTTTCAGGACCAAGTGATAACTGGCCAAAAACCAAAAGCAGAACTATACCATTTCCCAATGAATTCTGATGAAAACTGGTGACATAAATCAGGTAGAATTCCAGAGGAAGATGGGGAAGAGCCAAGTTAGGTTTATATCTCTGATAGTCAACAGTATCTTGTAAAATTAGGCTAAAAGAAGTGTCACTTGGACATGTTTGATTAGGAACCCATTTTTTCCTTTATTTGTATATTTCAGTGGGATGCATTGGATCGACCTTCTCGTGGTGCATCCCGTGAGTACCCATTCATTGGGGAAACTGACGATCCTTCCTAGCCGACTGAATCCACATGGATCCCAGTCACTTTCAAAGCCAGCTACAAGCAGCTCCTGACAGCTTTCAACCTGACGCTGTTGACTGGCTACGGAAGAAGGGCAAACGCTAGAAGAAGAAGTGGCTAGTTAGTGACTCAGTTATAAATATGTGAAAACTTTCCTTGAAAAAAGTATGTAATGTAATCATTACTTATATAAATAATGTCTAGCCAATAATAAGTAATCAATAAACAGCCACCTTCATAGATAAATTATTAAGGCGCGAGGGAGGTGGCTCAGAAGGTACAGGGCACATTTTCCACCATATGAACTGAGAGGCGCTCTCTCATGATACATAAAGATACATGAACAAATATTAAAATGTTCAAGCTAAAAATATACAAATGTTATTGATATTTGTACTTTTTTTTTTTTTGTTAATGGAGAGATAAATGTACTTCCTTCAATATTTCCTAAGTGACCTTTAGTTCCAGAGAAACTTCTGTATTTTCTGGGTCCCGGGGTTTCATAATTCATTTTTTGGGGGAATTAATGGTTTTCAGTCAACAGTAAAATACAGTAGTTTGTACATGTATAACATTTCTCAGTTTACCACACAACAATTCAACCTCTTCTAGGTCCTCCTCTGCCATCCTATTCTGGGACCTAAACCCTCCCCTGAACCCGAGTCTTTTACTTTGGTGCAATACATGATCATGATTCAATCTTATTGTCTTCCTTATTCCTATGAGAGAGTGACTTCAGGAACCTCTCACCCCAAATCCGTCTCCTAGCCACCAGGACCTCTCCCCAAAGATGATTACTGTGGTCAGTAGAAGCTTTGCCTAGGTTCTTGTTTATTTGCTGTAAAGTCTTCTTGGGGCTCAAGGAAGAAGAATATAAAGGGTTGGGCAGTGCTGTACTTGGTAGAGTGCACATGTTACCATGCATAAGGATCTGGGTTCAAACCCCCAGACTCCACCTTTGGGGTAGAGGGTAATGGAGAAGCTTCATGAGTGGTGAGGCAGTGCTGTAGGTCTTTCTTTCTCTTCCCTCACAATTTCTCTTTGTACATAAATAAAATATTAAAACAACAACAACAAAAGGAAACTGAAGATAGAGACACTAGGGCCTTTTGGGCAGTGGCTCTGAAGCTGACCCCAGTGGTGCTGATCTCCTTTCATGATGTGAGAGCCAATAGCAGTTCTTTCTGGAAAGCCTGATCTGGGAGGAGGGAGCAGGCAGGGGCAATGCCAACTCTCCAGGGCTGAGATCCAGATGAGACTGAGGGCAGCTCCTGTCACAGCACATGGTGCTTTTCCCCTGAGTCAGTGAGTTATGTCTGTCCTCTCTCCACTTTCACACAGCTGACCTTGGCAGTCAGAACTTGACAGGACAAGTGGGAATGGAGTGGATCAGTGAGTGGGTGAGAGATGCACAGGGAGATTCCTGGTAGAGCTGGCGAGTGCCTGACATTTCAGGGGACCCTGAACTGGAGCTGCTGTTTATAGCTTGTCCCTTACCCAGAAATCCTTACCCAGAAAATAGACTTTATTTATCTATTTATTTATTTCTACCAGAGCACTGGCAAGCTCTGCTATTTGGTGGTATAGAGGACTGAACCTGGGATTTTGGAGCCTCAGACGTGAGAGTCTCTCTGCAGTTATTATGCTATCTACCTCTGCCCAAGACTTCAGTTTTTAAAAGATTTATTAAAATAAATACTTGTTGATGACAATAATCTTCTATTTTCTTTTAACTGTTTTTTAAAATTTCTTTATTGGGGAATTAATGTTTTACATTCGACAGTAAATACAATAGTTTGTACATGCATAACATTTCCCAGGTTTCCATATAACAGTACGACCCCCACTAGGTCATCTGTCATCATTTTTGAACCTGTACTCCCCCCCCCCCCCCCACCAACCCCAGAGTCTTTTACTTTGGTGCAATACACCAATTCCAGTTCAGGTTCTACTTCTGTTCCCTCTTCTGATCTTGCTTTTCAACTTCTGCTTGAGAGTGAGATCATTCTATATTCATCCTTCTGTATCTGACTTATTTCACTTAACATGAATTTTTCAAAGTCCATCCAAGATCGGCTGAAAACGGTGAAGTCACCGTTTTTTATAGCTGAGTAGTATTCCATTATGTATATAGTCCACAACTTGCTCAGCCACTCATCTGTTGTTGGACACCTGGGTTGCTTCCGGGTTTGGGCTATTACAAATTGTGCTGCCAAGAACATATGTGTACACAGATCTTTTTGGATGGATGTGTTGGGTTCCTTAGGATATATCCCCAGGAGAGGAATTGCAGAATCATAGGGTAGGTCCATTTCTAGCCTTCAGAGAGTTCTCCAGACTGTTCTCCACAGAGGTTGGACCAATTTACAGTCCTACCAGCAGTGTAGGAGAGTTCCTTTGACCCCACACCCTTTCCAGCATTTGCTGCTGCTACCTTTTCTGATGTATGACATTTTCACCGGAGTGAAGTGGTATCTCATTGTTGTCTTGATTTGCATTTCTTTGACAATCAAAGACTTGGAGCATTTTTTCATGTGTTTCTTGGCCTTTTAGATCTCTTCTCTGGTGAATATTCTTTTTTTTTTAATATTTATTTCTTTATTTCCTCTTGTTGCCCTGGTTGTGTGGTGAATATTCTGTCCATGTCCTCTCCTCATTTTTGGATGGGGTTATTTGTTTTCTTGTTGTTGTGTTTGACAAGCTCTTTATTTATTTTGGTTATTAGCCTCTTATCTGATGTATGGCATTTAAAGATCTTCTCCCATCCTGTGAGGGGTCTCTTGGTTTGGGTAATGGTTTCTTTTGCTGTGCAGAAGTTTTTTTTTTTTTTCCTAAAGATTTTACTTATTTATGAGAAAGATAGGAGGAGAGAGAAAGAACAAGACATCACTCTGGCACATGTGCTGCCAGGGATCGAACTTGGGACCTCATGCTTGAGAGTTCAAAGCTTTATCACTCTGCTGCAACACTGCTTCACCACTCGCAAAGCTTTCCCCCTGCAGATGGGGAACAGTGGCTTGAACCCAGGTCCTTGTGTGCTATAATGTATGCGCTTAACCAAGTGTGCCAACACCTGCCCCACTTTTACCTTTCTAATTTTTACTAGATAGAACCTAGAGAAATTAAGAGAGGAGGGGGAGATAGAGGGAAAGAAGGAGAGACACTTGCAGACTTGCTTCGCCAAATAAACATTTGTAGCATTTGTTCTAGTCTCCTAAAAAATGTGCTTGGGATCTTGATGGGGATAGCATTAAATTTGTATATGGCTCTAGGTAGTATATTCATTTTGATGATGTTAATTCTTACAACCCATGAACATGGAATATCTTTCCATTTCTTTGTGTGTTTTTCTGTTTCCATGCATAGTAGTGACTCATAGTTTTCAGTATACAAGTCTTTCACTTCTTTGGTTAGGTTTACTCCTAGCTATTTTATTGTTTTTGTTGCTATAGTAAAAGGAATTGACTTCTGGATTTCAATTTCTTCTAACTTAGTGTTTGCATAGAGGAATGCCATTGACTTTTGAAGGTTAATTTTGTAGCTTGACTCCTTACTGTATTGCCTGATGATATCCAAAAGCTTCTTGCTGGATTCCCTAGGTTTTTCTATGTATATTATCATATGCAAATAGGGAGAGTTTGACTTCTTCACTTCCAATCTGTATGCCTTTAATTCCTTGCTCCTGCCTGATTGCTATGGCAAGAACTTCCAACACTATGTTGAATAGTAATGGTACTAGTGAGCAGCCCTGTCTAGTACCTGATCTGAGTGGAAATGCTTACAGTTTTTTACCATTGAGTATGATGTTGGCTATAGGTTTGCTATATATAGACTCCACTATCTTGAGGAATTTTCCATCTATTCCCATTTTTTGTAGTGTTTTGATGATGAAGGGATGTTGCATTTTGTCAAAGGCTTTCTCTGCATCTATTGATATGACCATGTGGTTTTTGGTCTTTCTTTTATTGATGTGTTGGATCACATTGATTGATTTATGTATATTAAACCAACCTTGCATGCCTGGGATAAACCCCACTTGGTTATGATGAACAATGATTTTTTAAAAAATATTTATTTATTTACTCCCTTTTGTTGCCCTTGTTGTTTTATTGTTGTAGCTATTATTGATGTCATTGTTGTTGCATAGGACAGAGAGAAATGGAGAGAGGAGGGGAAGACAGAGAGCAGGAGAGAAATAGAGACACCTGCAGACTTGCTTCATCACCTGTGAAGCTACTCCTCTGCAGGTTGGGAGCCGGGGCTTGAACCGGGATCCTTACGCAGGTCCTTGCGCTTTGCGCCACATGCGCTTAACCTGCTGTGCTACCGCCGGACTCCCAAACAATGATTTTAATATACTGCTGTATCCAGTTGGCTAGATTTTTGTTCAATAATTTAGCATCTATGTTCATCAGAGATATTGGTCTGTAGTTTTCTTTTTTGTTTTTGTCCCTGTCTGCTTTTGGTATCAAAGTGATGTTGACTTCATAGAAACTGGAAGGGATTATTCCAGTGTCTTCAATCTTCTGGAAGACTTTAAAAGTAGAGGTATTAATTCTTCTTTGAAGGTTTTGTAGAATTAATTTGTAAAACTATCTGGTCCAGGACTTTTATTTTTGGGAAGGTTTTTGATAACTGTTTCAATTTCATTAGCTGTGATGGTCCTGTTCATGTTATTTAGTTCCTCTTTACTTATTTTTGGAAGTTCGTAGGTATCTAGGAAATCGTCCATTTCTATGCTTGGTGGCATAGAGCTGTTCACAGAAGTCTTGCATGATATGCTGAATTTCTGCAGTGTCTGTTGTGATATCTCCTCTGTCATTTATGATCTGATTTATTTGGGTCTTCTCCCTTTTTTGTTTTGTGAGTCTGGCTAAAGGTTTGTAGATTTTGTTCACTCTTTCAAAAGGAACCAACATTTACTTTCCTTGATCTTTTGTATGGTTTTCTTATTTTCAATGTTATTTATTTCCACCCTAACTTTAGTGATTTCTGTCCTTCTGGTTGCTTTAGGGTTCCTTTGTTATTCTTCTTCTAGGTCTTTAAGATGTGCAATCAGGCTGTTTATTTGTGCTTTTTCTTGTTTCCTAGTGTGTGCTTATATGGTTATGAACTTCCCTCTCTGTACTGCCTTAGCTGTGTCCCAAATATTTTGATAGCTTGTGTCTTCATTTTCATTGAACTCTCAAAACATTTTGATTTCTTTCTTTATTTCCTCTTTGACCCAGTAGTTGTTAAGGAGTGTACTGTTGAGATTACACATTTTGGGAACTTTTACTCATCCTTTGTTGATTGTTAAGTGTTAATTTAATTCCATGGTGGTCTGAGAAGATGCTTGGGATGATTTCAATGCTCCTGAATTTGCTGATGCTGTCTTTGTAGCCTAACATATAGTCTATCCTTGAGAATGACCCATGTGGACTTGAGTAGAATGTGTATTCCAATTTCTTGGGATGAATGACTCTGAAAATGTCCAATAATTCTAGTTTATCTCCTCATCTAGCTCCCTCATGTCTTTATTGATTTTCTGCCTGGATGATCTGTGAAGTTGAGAGAGTGGGTGTTGAAGTACCCTACTATGACTGTGTTGCTGTTAATATATTGCTGTAGCTCTTTCAATAGATGTTTGATATATTTACATGGCTTCTCCTTGGGTGCATAGATGTTTATAATTGTTAAGTCCTCTTGATTGACTGATCCTCTGAGCATTAAGTAGTGTCCATCCCTATCTTTTTAAATTTTATTTATTTTCAAGTCTATCATGTCAGATATGAGAATAGCTGTTCCTGCCCTTTTTTGTGGCCCATTGGATTGCATGGTAGTTTTCCATCCTTTCACTGTTAGTCTGTGTTTGTCTTGAGTTAGGTGGGTTTCCTGTAGACAGCATAGTATTGGGTTGTATTTTCTGATCCATATTCCTTCTCTGTACCTTTTAATAGGTGAACTCAGGCCATTGACATTTATTGATATCAAAGACTGAAGATATTTTAATGCCATTCTTGTAGAGTTTTAGAGTGTTCTGGTAGATGGCATATTTATGGTGGTCTGACTGTTTATAGGAGAACTTTCAGAACTTCTTTCAGGGCAGGCTTTGTGATAGTTGATTCTTTCAACTGCTGCTTATCTGAGAAGGTCTTTAGGCCTCCATCTAGTCTGAATGATAGTCTAGCAGGATACGATATTCTTAGTTGAAAGACTTTCTCATTGAGTACTCGATAGATATCTTGCCATTCTCTTCTGGCCTGTAGTGTTTGTGTGGAGAAGTCTGCTGCCAATCTTAATGGGTTTTCCTCTGTAGGTGACTCTTTGTTTTTCTCTTGCAGCCTTCAGGATCCTTTCTTTATCCTTATTCCTTTCCATTCTAAATATGATGTGTCTTGGTGTCTTTAAGTCTGGGTTAATTCTGTTTGGGACCCTCTGTGCTTCTTGAACCTTTATGTCTTTTACGTTGTCTAGACTAGAGAAGTTCTCAGCTATTATGTCCTAGAGAATGCTTTCTTCCCCTTCCCTCTCTTTCTTCCTCTGGTAAGCCAACAATGCGTATATTATTTCTTTTGAAGTCATCCCATAGGTCTCTGTTGTTGTTTTCAGCATCTCTTAATCTCTTTATGAGATCTCTTACTTATTTTTTAGTTGTCTCTAAGTCATCCTCGATCTTGCTAATTCTTTCTTCAGCTGCATTTATTCTATTTTCTCTCTCCTGTAATATTTTCTGGAATTCATCTATTTTGTTATCCTGTTCTGATACTGTTTTAGCTTGTTCAGCTAGTTGTGTTCTTAGCTCAGCTATTTCAACTTTCAGCTCTCTAATAACCTTGAGATAATTAGTGTTTTCTTCCAGAGTCTCACTTGTTGTTTCTGCATTTATGATGACAATTCTTTCAAACTCTTTACTCACTCCTGTGATTATTTCCTTAACTAGTGTTTGGATGTTGACCTCATTATTTTGTGCTTCAACCTTTGGGGGGCTTTTAGCTAGACTCTTGTCCTGGTTCATTTCTCCAATATTTCTTTTTGTTGGTTTAACCATTTTACATAGTTTGTTATGAGGTCTCTCTCTTAGTACTTTTCAAATTACTGATCACTCTTTCCTGGATTGACTTGTGTCTAAGTAAGGTAATTAAAGGGTTCACAGTTGTGGAAATTGACAGTTGTTTCTATATTATTTTGATCCCTGAGTTGGAGCTCAGTGGCTTAAAAGCCTCTTTTATTCTTTTCTTCCCTGTAGGCTATGGGAGCCTGAGGACTTTTAAACTATAAGTAGGCTTCTTAGCTTAATCCCTTACTCCTGACCAAGATATAAAGCATGGTGGGGCAGAGATAATCTAGTAGTTATGCAAAGAGACTCTCACAGCCTCACCACTAGGCCACTGAGGTATAGACTTCTTCTGAGTTTCCTAGTTTGTTCTCTGTTCCTGTGGTGACAGCACAGGGCCCTCCCCCCAACCCCATGCATCTTCTGAGGACAGTAGCAATGGAGACTCACATTTGTATTTGGTGAGTCTTAGCGGAGTCCTCTTCTCCCTTCAGCCATCTTTTTGTTGGTGAAACAGACTGGAGGTTGTGTCTCAACTGGTAAACTTCCAGACTGTTACCAGCCACTTAATCTCTCCATAGGCTTCTGTCTGTCCATGAGCCACACATATTTGCACTTACTGGTGATTTGGTGGGTTACTGAAGTCATTCTAGTTCTATCTTGTTGCTTTCACAGGTAGTCTCCTTTGGTATTCCTAGTTGACCTGGGAGATGAGAGGAGAGAAACACAGTTGCTGCTGCTCTGTAGCCCCACCTCAGAAGTCTTAACTGGGGTTTTTGATGGGGATGGGTACTGGCACAATGAATCTACCACTCCCAGTGGCCAGTTGTGGTGTACCCTGAGTGCACATGTCACCATGAGCAAAGACATGGATTCAAGTCACTGGTCCCCACCTGTAGGGGTGAAGCTTCATGAGTCCTGATGTAGTGCTGCAGTTGTCTCTTTTTTCTCTCTACTTTTCCCTTTCCTCTCAATTTCTCTCTGTTCTAGCAAATCAAATAAAAAAAATTAAAAAAGAATACTCTAAAAAGAATAAGGGAAGTCTTTTAAAAAATAAAATAAAATCCAGAAGCTATTGCATACAAAAGCATAGAGAGATGAGCTATTTTTGCCTGAGTAGAAAAGAGACCATGTACTAGGTCTAGTATGAGGAAGAGGTCTGTTAAAAAACAAGTAATGAGTCCAACAGAAGCTCAAGAATTATTGGCAGACCAAGTGAAATAAGCAAAACAACTGCTTGACCTTTAGTAAATGTCCCCTAGCCCTAAATCCCAGGGAGCCAAAGGATTTGTGAATTTGTGTATTTTCTCCTATTTTCTGCCTCTCTTGCCAAACTTCACTGAACTCTTGCTGAGAAGAGGAATGTTGGACATGCTTTCTGTGGAATGGTAATGTTTTCTCAGTATTAGGAGGAAGTCCTTAGGCTGTGAAGGGATGCTAGGTTGAGGGGGGAGTGGAGACCAGAGCCAGAAACTGGGTTCAAAGGGCTCGGACAGAAAGAGGGTCAGAGGACTGAGGACTGCGATAGGGGAGGTGGAAAGGGGGAGGTAACCATGGACTATAACACTGGGATGGGGGCTGGCTAGGGTGGCTGAAGGGTAGCCTGAGGGAAGGTCAGAGGGCCCTGAGCTGCATTTGGGCAGGGAGAGGTCAGGTTACAGTCACATTATAGTTAGTTAGTGTGGTATGAATACTGCTACTGGCTATGAGACCAGCCATTCACAGCTGGGTTTCCCCGGTCTGTTCACAATTTCTGTGTTTAGAACAGGAGGTGAATTCTCCAGTCTCTGATTTGCGCTGACTGAGAGACTAGTTACCTTGGCAGTTAGCTGACTGAGATACTATGCTAGCTTGGCATAGTCATTACTCGAGGGCTGCTTACCCTGCCTTCCTCATGGGGCCTGGGTCTGTCCATACTTTGAGAGGAGAATCTGTCTGCATTAAAGGTCTCTGGTTTATCACACCATGCCTTCTAGGTGGTTCCAACCTGAGTGGGATGTAGAGTTATAGTCAGTAGAACTGTGGGTATGATGGGAGGTATGGATCCTTTGGAAGAAATTGCTCTTTATCTCTACAACTTTGACCACTATCAAATGGTCCTACACAATGAATGTCTCCAGCCCAAACCTCTCCTTGCACTGGACTTCATCTGCCTTTTCTACTCCCCACTGATGTCTAACAGGGAGGTCAACAGAGACACGGGTAGCTCCAAACTTTTGTCCCCTATTCCTGTGGTTCTTCCCTCCCTGCTCTCGAATCCTGGTGAAGCCACTGTCCCATTGTTAGGCCAGATGTCAGGGGATTATTCTTCTTTTTCTCTCAGACTTCTCATTCAGCTCACTAGCCAATCCAGTCTCTTCTGCTTTCAAAATAAATCCTCTCCTGACCTCTTTTCACCCTCATCTGGAACCCTCCACCTCTGGTCTAGCCAGGGGGAGCCGGACAGGACCAAGAAAGACTTCCACCCTCTGAGTCCCTGTTCCAAACAGTGACTGAGTGATGGTATCAAAGTGGAAGTGTTGTTGTTCCTGGAGTATGAAATGCCAGGAAGCAAACATGCTGATAGATGAAATGATATGAAATCTGGAATTTGTTTCACAATAATCGGGTGTGTGTGTGGGGGAAGTGAGTTGGAGTAAACATGGTTGCTACTGGGAGTTGGGGGAGTGGATAGTCCTGCACTTGTAAGACAGTTCTGCCTACTTTGCTATGTGTTTAAACCACTTTATAACAAAGGTAAAATCAAGCAATCCAATAAAATGATACAAATATGATAAAAAAAAACCTTCAAAAGGGTCTCCACCAATCTGAGTTGAAAACTCCAGGGCCATGAAAAGTATAACGTCCCATCTTTGTGCCGAGGGCACACCCAGGCTTGTAACCCATATGTCTGTTGTTGGAACAGAAGCACTGGCAGAGACTCCCAGAGTGTGGTCTTCACTCCTGCATATCTGTATCATTTTAATAGTTATTAGAAATTCACATTCTTGAGTTCTGCCCCAAAGCTGATGAATCCAAACCCCTGGGCATGAGGAGCTGGCCAGCTGGTAGACTTTTCAGGGAGGAGGTGAGTGTGCACAGGACTGTGGTGGACTGAGAATGCCCCCCTCAGGTGAAGATTTACAGGCTGCTAAGAGACATCTGTCACACCAGGATGACAGCTACTGAGCTAAAGGCCAAGTGTGAACCACTTTCTCTAGGTTCCATGCCCAAGCTTTTTCCCTCTGCAGTCTCATACTTATCTACTAGAGAGTAGAATTTAATTTTCTCTTTACCCTGTGTCTACTGAGATCTATTTTTTCTCTTTCTGACAGGGTTTTGTGTCTACACAATTCCACTGTTCCCAGCAGATGCTTCTTTCTCTTTTCTCTTCTTAAAAATAATTTTTAATTTATATTTGTTTATTGTATAGAGACAGCCAGTTGAGGGAGAAGGGGGTGATAGAGAGGGAGAGAGACAGAGAGATACCTGCAGCCCTGCTTCACCACTTGCAAAACTTTCCCCCTGCAGGTGGGGACAAGGGACTTGACCCAGGTCCTTGTGCTTTATAACATGTGCACTCAACCAGATGTGCAACCACCAGGACCCTCCTTTTTTTCCTTTTACCAGATAGAGGGTGAGAGACAGAGTGGGAGACTGTCAGAGAGATAAGGAGAAGCTACTACAGCACCATTTTACTACATGTGAAAATACCCCTTTGCATGGTTTTCTCTAGGGGCTTGAACCCTAGTCTTTATGCATAACAAAGTGTTCTCAGCTAGGTGAGCTATCCCCCCCTCCCTCCATGTCCCATCTCTGTTTTAGTTCTATTTAAATTTGTTTTCTTTTTTTCCTCCAGGGTTATCGCTGGGGCTCGGTAGCAGCACTATGACTACACTGCTTTTGGTGGCCATTTTTTCCATTTTATTGGATAGGACAGAGACAACTTGAGAAAGGAGGGGGGAGGTAGAGAGGGGAGAGAAATATAGACATTTGCAGATCTGCTTTACTGCTTGTGAAGTGTCCCCATTGCAGGTGGGGTCTTGAAACCCAGATCCTTGCACAGGTCCTTGTGCTTTGTACTATGTGCACTTAATTGGGTGCACCATCACCTGCCTCCCTATATATATTTATTTTGTATTATTTATTTATTTTTCTATTGCCATCAGGGTTATCAGTGGGGTTTGGGGCCTGCACAAAGAATCTACTACCACTCCTGGCAGTCTCCTCTTTCTCCTCCTCCTTCTCCTTTAAAAAAAATTATTTTATTTTATTTATAAAAAGGAAACACTGACAAAACCATAGGATAAGAAGGATACAATTCCACACAATTTCCACCACCAGAACTCCATATCCTATGCCTCCCCTGATAGCTTTCCTATTCTTTAATCCTTTGGGAGTATGGACCCAAGGTTATTGTGGGATGCAGAAGGTGGAAGGTCTGGCTTCTGTAATTGCTTCCCCACTGAACAATCCATACTCCCAGCTGTCTCTCTCTTTCCCTAGTGGGTCAGGATTCTGGGAAATTGGAGCTCCAGGCCACATTGGTGGGGTTGTCTGTCCAGGGAAATTTGGTTGGCATCATGGTAGCATCTGGAACCTGGTGGTTGACAAGAAAGTTAACCTACAAAGCCAAACAAATTGTTGACCAACCATTGACCTAAGGGCTGGAATAGTGCAGATGAAGAGTTGAGGGGGGGGGTCTTTGTTTTGTAGATAGCTAGTAAGCATATTTTAGTTATATTTCAAAGGGTCTGTGGCTCTACTAGTTTTTTTTTTTTTTTTTTCCCTGAGCCTGAAATCTGATATGCAGGTGGATCCAAGTTATTGTCTGGGGAGATGATGTCATGGCTGGACAAAGGACCAGAAAGCTGGATCAGGGCAAAGAGTAGCTCCCAAATATGGGGAAGGTGTATAAATATTGTTGACTGTAAACCCCATCAATTTGATGTGGTCTGGGGCCCATAGTCAGCTTAGGAGCCTATGTGACCTCTGCATCCCTGTAGATCTGAGCTCACATTCTGTGGTCATGAGTAGGAACATTCCAAGCTGCCCCAATTTCAGGACCCATCTTCCTCAGGTGTAGCATAGAGTATGTTGTCCAGCCTCGCTTTGGAGGATGGGACATTCTCTACTGTTGTTCCAAGTTGAGGGACCTCCTTCTTCTTCAATAGAGACAGGGAAATGGAAAGAGAAGGCAGATGGAGAGGGAGAGAAAGACAGACACCTGCAATTGTTTCACTGCTACTGAAGCTTCCTTCCTACAGGTGGGGACTAGAAGCCTTAACTCTGGTCCTTGCACATGGTAACATGTGCACTTAGCTGGGTGTACTACTGCCCCTATCCCCCAAATCCAATCCTGTTCTAGTTCTAGGTTCAAAGAGATCCTGATGGGAGTTTATATGTCTAGGAATCTTAGATTAAAAACACAATAAAGGTCATTTTTTCTTTTTCATTCCACTCATTTTTTCTTTTTCAATAAGTTGGTATTTTCATAACTTTCCACAGACAAAAATTTCCTTGCTGATCATCTTTCAGTTCTGCCCAAGTCCTTTATTCCATTTTAGGTAACTGTCTCTGCACTGGGGATGAACTTTCTCTGGAGTGCTGATCCCTTCACAGAGGAGGGGGTGATGGAGGAGAGACTCCTAAACCCCAAAGGAGCACTTAGGTGTGGCAGAGATTCTCTGAATCTGGCTTCTCAACACAGAAGCTCTTTGGGTGCACTGGTGGACTGAGAACTCTCTCCTCCTGAAGCCTGGGTGATTAGGGGAGGTGGGAGACCCTGGGAAGGTTCTGGGAGACTTTCCACTCTCAAACGCACATCCTCTGATGGATGTGGCATGTTGCCAGATTCCCTGGGGGAATGTGTCCTTGACATTTGGGCACCAGACTTCTACCACATGAGCTTGGGCATCTTCTGGTTGTGGGGAGGGGAGAAGCAAACTGGTACCTGCCACCCAGGAAGTGGAGGTGTGGCATCTGACCAGAAGAGCCCTTCAGAAACCAGTGGTCATGCTTGACACTGGCAGGGACAGCCAGGTCACCTTGGGGAGAGGCAGCCTATTGTAGTCACTGAAGCCATTTCCTCTGTCCACCTGTGGGTTTGCCTTAGGAGACTCCCTCAGTAGTTTCACCCACACCTTCCAGTGCCACCCTCCAGACTAGTTTTGGGGAGACTCCTCACTCAAGGAGTTTCTGCAGTACCCTGAAGTTTCAACCAGCAGCAGGAGTAGGGAGGAATGGTGTCAGAGGTTCTCCTGATCCACAAGGTGGGCTCTGATCTGGGGATATGGACTTCCTTTCTTTTAAGTAGTGATTTAAAGAGTTATAAGATACCAGGGGTATAATTTCACAATGTTCCCACCATCAGAGTTTTGTGTCCCCATCCTTTCCACTGGAGATTGCAGTAGTCCTCCCAGGGTCACAGAAATGGGTTGACTTTATATCTATAAATCTCTCTCTCTCTCTCTCTGTATATTTTTTGGGGGGGGTTCATTTTTTTCCCCTCTGCGGTCCTACCTGCACTTCCTTTCAGTTACACCTACACCTACACCTATTACTACTTGCAAATGTACTTCCTTTTTTTCCTTTTTCTCTCTCATATAACAATATCAGTGCCTGACTTCCTCTGTTGCTTTATAGGTTCACTTCCTTTTCAGTGATAATATAAAAACAAGATTTCTGATGACAATGCTTCCAGTCCTGGTGGGATTGGGGTTCAGAGGGACTGGGCCTTTCTTCCTCCTTGTTCTTTATTATACTGGCTAATCTGCCAGTTTCCTCCCTGTCTTTATTCTCCTTCTTGAAACAGTGCTAGTTTATAATGTCGCATATGCTTTAGGAGTACAGGGCCACCTTTCTCCAAGTGTACATTGTTCACACTTGCCTTCCATTAAAGTGCCCATGTTCCTTTTCCCCGTTCAGTGAGAATCCAGGCTCCCCACTGTTCTCTAGCCTCCCCTCACTGCTATGTGATCTGAGAGACATACCCTTCTGAATGGCCCATGCTTGGAGCTTCTTGATGAGGGCTTCATAATGACTGGGTTTGGCCAAAAGGAGGTGCTGGGGGGACCCGCCATAGGAAGAGGGTGTGTGTGTTTCTCATAGGCTCCTTCTCAGTCT
The DNA here is from genome assembly GCF_950295315.1 of Erinaceus europaeus. NCBI lineage: Eukaryota > Metazoa > Chordata > Mammalia > Eulipotyphla > Erinaceidae > Erinaceus > Erinaceus europaeus. Next base: position 55,473,756 of record NC_080165.1, read on the forward strand.
GTCTGGATTTCTTCTCCTCCCATCCAGTCAGAAGCAGGGCCAAAGCTTTCCTCTAATGCAGAATCCCCTGCTGTGCCCCCAACCCTGTCCCCACCCACATAATCAGCTCTTTCCTTACAAGTCTGTGGTTGAGTTTTCAGTTATAGTTTGATCCTCCATTTCAGCTCTTCTCACTGTGGACTCTCAGGACTATTTCCTATGGGGTGGGATATTTTTCCCACACTTAGGACTGTGCTCTTTCTCTGCAGAAACTGTAGGGCAGGGTCTTCAGCTTTGATTTCATTTGTCCTTCACCGGGCATTCAGCCTTTTACTCCCTTGACCTTTGAATTCCATGTCTAATTTTCAGCATTCTGTTCAGTTTTCCCAACACAGATGACTAGAGAGCCTGGAAGAAGCATACATCCCCTCTCTTGTTATGGCAGGTCTCCCCCTAGTGTCCTTTGACTAAATCCAGCACCAAGAAACCCCAAGTAGGAGCAGTTCACAGAGGTGTATCTCACAGATCACAATGCTGGTGCCAACTCTGCTTCCAAAGTTAGAAAAGAAGACTTCACCTCAGTGAGGTCAGAGGCTAACTGGCCATTGTGTTCCAGGAACTTCACAACTTCTGGGAAGGAGTCAACATTGGAACCTGAGGGAACTTCTCCAGTAATTGTGCCTGTGAGAAACCTCTCCTCTGTGTTCCTCACACTCCCTGTGTGTATCTGAGGGTCTGTGTTTGTAGACCAGGTTGCTATCTCAATTTCTCTACTTCACTGTGTGCCCTGTCAGCAGACTGTGAAGCTGTCCCTGAGGAGAGACTTCTTGCTTTAATTTCCTCAGATAATTTTGTGGCTGTCAGTAAAATTTCATGAAGAGAGTATTGGGAGTGTATCTTACCACTTTTTAGGAGGGCTGAGCAGGAATAAGAAAGGATGGGTAGAGGAGAAAAAAGCTTCTGGTTTGGGGGCAATAGCAGATAATGTTCAGAGTTGGTCTTTTGTAAAGACATGCATGGGGCTGGATGGGGACGCACACAGTTAAGCGCACACGTTACAATGCACAAGGACCCGGCATTTGATCCCCGAATCCCCACCTGCAGGCAGAAAGTTTTACTGAGTGGTAAGGCAGTGCTGCAGATATCTCTCTATCTCTCTCCCTCCCTATCACCCCCTTCTCTTTTGATTTCTTGCTGTCTCTATCCAATTAATAAAGATAATACCAAGACATGAAGCAGGTGTACATGTATATGTGTGTTTGCGCACACACACGTGGCACTGAGGGAAGTGACTTTCACCCTTTCAGTTTTCACAGAATCAGTGATACTGGGGCACAAATAGGCCCATGTGTGGGGATTTGTTTGGACACAGAAGCTGACACTGTTCTACCTACCATTTCCTTAAAGGCCATGGGAGTTAACTTTTCAGTAAGTGAATACTATTTACATCTGAGGTTAGTACTCAGGTTACCCCTACTTCACTGGTAGAAATGGAGGCCCAGAAAGAAATGTGTCCAGGTCATTGACTAGTAATTGAGTCTGGTGGTCCCAGTTTGAGGTTTGTGCTTTGATCACAGCCACCTAGAAACTGCAGCCCCTTCAGCTCACTTCTATAAACTGAACATTTTTTGTTATCCTATCTATCTATCTATCTATCTATCTATCTATCTATCTATCTATCTATCTACCTATCTATCTATCTATCTATCTATCTATATTATTATTATTAATTTTGCTTCAAGGGTTATTGCTGGGGCTTGGTGCCTACACCGTGAATCCACTGTTCCTGGAGGATCTTTTTTCCCCTTTTGTTGCTCTTTTTTTCTTTTATCATTATTGTGGTTATTATTGTTGTTGTTATTGTTGGATAGGACAGAGAGAAATGAAGAGAGGAGGGGAAGTGACCCCCCTGCAGGTGGGGAGCTGTGGGCTCAAACTGGGATCCTTAAGCTGGTCCTTGTGCTTTGCACCACATGCGCTTAACCAATTGTGCTACCACCCAACCCCACTATGTTATTTTTTATTTATACTTATTGTTGTTACTAGGGCTTCACTACTCCAGACTGACTTTTTCAACTAGAGAGGAAGAATCAGAGAGACAAAGAGGGAAAGACATCATAGCACCAAGATTCCTCCATTGCCAGAGCACCTCCCATTTAACCTATTTTGAATGTGGGTTGTGTGGATAACAAAGCAGGTACCCTACCACATGAACTATCTCATGAGCCCTATTTATTTTTAAATATTAATTTATTTATGAGAGGGTAGGTGTGTGTGTGTGTGTGTGTGTGTGTGTATGTGTATGTGATCAGAGCATAACTCTGTCACCTATGATGCTGGGACCGAACTTGAGACCTCCAACTTGAGAGTCCAACACATGATCCATGGCACCAGCTCCTGGCCCACTATTTTTTCGAATACAATTTTATTTAAAATGTTTTCAAGTCATTTTTTATTTATTTTATTTAAAAAATTTATTTATTGGGAGATTAATGTTTTAAAGTAGACATTAAAAACAATAGTTAGTACATGCATAACATTTCTGTTTTTCACATAACAGTACAACCCCCACTAGGTCCTCTAGCATCCTGTTTCAGGACCTGAATTCTCCTCCCCTATTCACCCCAGAGTCTTTTACTTTGGTGCGATACACCAACTCCAGTCCAGGTTCTGCTTTGAGTTTTTCGTTCTGTTCTTATTTCTCAGCTTCTGTCTGTGAGTGGGATAATCCCATATTCATCCTTAACTTTCTGGCTTATCTTATTTAACATGATTCCTCCAAGCAGCACGATGATTTTTATATGTGAATATGGCTGAGTAGCTATCCCAGAGAGTGACCTAGAGCAATCTTACCATCCAGAAAACTTCTGGTGTTCTTTCCTCTCCTAACATCTCCCCAATCTGGTGTTGTCTGACGTCTGCCACCACAGATTCATTTGCCTGTTTTAAAAAAATTTATTTATTCCCTTTTGTTGCCCTTTTTGTTTTATTGTTGTTATTGATGTCCTTGTTGGATAGGACAGAGAGAAATGAAGAGAGGAGGGGAAGACAGAGAGGGAGAGAGAAAGATAGACACCTGCAGACCTGCTTCACTGCCACTGAAACAACTCCCCTGCAGGTGGGGAGCTGGGGTCTCAAACTGGGATCCTTACACTAGTCCTTGCGCTTTGCGCCATGTGCGCTTAACCCACTGCGCTACAGCCAACTCCCTTCATTTGCCTGTTATTTAAGTAATATCTGCCTCCACACCTATGGACATCTAATCTTTGACAAAGGGGCCCAGACTATTAAATGGGAAAGCAGAGTCTCTTCAACAAATGGTGTTAGAAACAATGGGTTGAAACATGCAGAAGAATGAAACGGAACCACTGTGGTATATATATATTACTCAGCTATAAAAAAATGGTGACTTTGCCATTTTCAGCTGATCTTGGATGGACCTTGAAAAATTCATGTTAAGTGAAATAAGTCAGAAACAGAAGGATGAATATGGGATGATATCACTCTCTGGCAGAAGTTGATAAACAAAATCAGAAAAGAAAACACAAGTAGAGCCTGAACCGGAATTGGCATATTGCACCAAAGTAAAAGACCCTGGGGTGGGTGGGTGGGGAGAACACAGATCCAAGAAGGATGACAGAGGACCTAGTGGGTGTTGTATTGTTATATGGAAAACTGGGAAATGTTATGCCTGTACAAACTATTGTATTTACTGTCGAATGTAAAACATTAATTCCCCAATAAAGAAATTTTTAAAAAAGACAATAGGTGTAGGTGTACTTAGAAAGAAAGAGAAGGTAGGACCATAGAAGAAATGGGCAAATATATTTAAATATAGATAGTTATAGAAATAATAGTCTGTCTGAGAAACACATGAAAAAATGCTCCAAGTCTTTGATTGTCAGAGAAATGCAAATAAAGACAACAATGAGATACCATTTCACTCCTGTGAAAATGTCATACAGCAGAAAAGGTAACAGCAGCAAAAGCTGGAGAGGGTATGGGGTCAAAGGAACTCTCCTAAACTGCTGGTGAGGATGCAAATTGGTCCAACCTCTGTGGAGAAGAGTCTGGAGAACTCTCAGAAGGCTAGAAATGGGGATCAACTAGGAATACCAAAGAAGACCACCTGGGACCAAAACAAGACAGGACTAGAATGACCAAAGGAACCCAGTAAATCACCGGTGAGTACAAACACGTGTGGCTGGTGACAGAGAGGAGAGAGGAGCCTAAGGAGAGATTAAGTCACTGCTAACAGTTCAGCAGTTTATCAGTTGAGACACCACCTCCAGTCTGCTCCACCAACAAGGGGACAGCTTAAGGGAGGAGAGGACTCCCCAGAGACTCACCAAGTGCAACTCTGAGTTTCCATTGCTACTACCCTCAGAATCTGGAGCAGCGACAGGGAGGGACACCAGGGGACAGAGATCTAACCAGGAAACTCAGGAGAAGCCCTATACCTCGGTGGCATAGCTGAGGGGCTGTGAAAGTCTCTTTGCATAACCACTGGATTATCTCTGCCACACCCTGCTTTATCTCTTGGTCAGGAGTCAGTGACTAAGCTGAAGCTTATTGATAGTTTAAAAGCCCTCAGGCTCCCATAGCCTACAGGGAAGAAAAAAAAAAGAAGCTTTTAAACCACTGAGCTCCAACTCAGAGATTTAAATACTATTGAAACAACTGTTAACTTCCGCTACTGTGAACCCTTTAATTAACTTACTTAGACACAAGTCAATCCAGGCAATAGTGATCAATAATTTGAAAAGTACTGATAAAGGGAACTCATAACATAAAATATAAAATGGTTAAAACAACAAGAAGAAATATTGGAGAATCAAACCTGGACAAGAGCCCAGCTAAAAGTCCTCCAGAGGGTGAAGCACAAAATAACGAGTTCAACATCCAAACATTAGCTAAGGAAATAATAACAGGAGTGAGTAAAGAATTTGAAAAAATTATAATCAGAAATACAGGAACAACAAATGAGAATATGGAAGAAAATACTAATTACCTCATGGTTATTAGAGAGCTGAAAGCTGAAATCACTGAGCTAAGAATGCAACTAGCTGAACAAGCTAAAACAGTATCAGAGCAGGGCAACAAAATAGATGAACTCCAGAAAACAGTAGAGGGCAGAGAGAATAGAATCTATGAGGCTGAAGACAGAATTAGTGACAACTAAAAAAGAAGTAAGAGATCTAAAAAAGAAGTAAGAAAAAGAGATTAAGAGATGCTGAAAACAACAACAGAGTCCTATGGGTTGACTTCAAAAGAAACAATATATGCATTATTGGCATACCAGAGGAAGAAAGAGAAGGAGAGGAAGAAAGCATTTTCCAGGCCATAATAGCTGAAAATTTCTCTAGTCTAGACAACATCAAAGACATAAAGATTCAAGAAGCCCAGAGGGTCCCAAACAGAATTAACCCAGACCTAAAGACACCAAGACATATCATACTTAGAATGGAAAGGAATAAGGATAAAAAAGGATCCTGAAGGCTGCAAGAGAAAAACAAAGAGTCACCTACAAAGGAAAACCCATAAGATTAGCAGCAGACTTCTCCATACAAACACTACAGGCCAGAAGAGAATGGCAAGATATCTATCGAGTGCTCAATGAGAAAGGCTTTCAGCCAAGAATACTATATCCTGCTAGACTGTCATTCAGACTAGATGGAGGCATCAAAACCTTCTCAGACAAGCAACAGTTGAAGGAATCAACTATCACAAAGCCTGCCCTGAAAGAATTTCTGAAAGGTCTCCTATAAACAATCAGACCACCACAAATAGGACATATATCAAAACACTCTAAAACTCTACAAGAATGGCGTTAAAATATCTTCAATCTTTGATATCAATAAATGTCAATGGCCTGAATTCACCTATTAAAAGACACAGAGTAGAAAGGTGGATCAGAAAACACAACCCAACAATATGCTGTCTACAGGAAACCCACCTAACTCAACAAGACAAACACAGACTTAAAGTGAAAGGATGGAAAACTATCATACAAGCCAATGGCCCACAAAAAAGGGCAGGAACAGCTATTCTCATATCTGACATGATAGACTTTAAAATAGATAAGATTAACAAAGATAGGAATGGACACTACTTAATGCTCAGAGGATCAGTCAATCAAGAGGACTTAACAGTTATTAACATCTATGCACCCAATGAGAAGCCATCTAAATATATCAAACTTCTACTGAAAGAGCTACAGCAATATATTAACAGTAACACAATCATAGTAGGGGACTTCAAAACCCCACTCTCTCAACTTGACAGATCATCCAGGCAGAAAATCAATAAAGACATAAGGGAGCTAAATGAAGAGATAGATAAACTAGAACTATTGGGCATTTTCAGAGTCATTCATCCCAAGAAACTGGAATACACATTTTACTCAAATCCACATGGGTCATTCTCAAGGATAGACCACATGTTAGGCCACAAAGACAGCATCAGCAAATTCAAGAGCATTGAAATCATCCCAAGCATCTTCTCAGACCACAGTGGAATTAAACTAACACTTAACAATCAACAAAAGATTAGTAACAGTCCCAAAATGTGGAAGTTCAACATTACACTTCTTAACAACCTCTGGGTCAAAGAGAAAATCAAGGAAGAAATAAAAATGTTTCGAGACTTTTAGCCAAAACCTGGAAGCAACCCAGGTGTCCAACAACAGATGAGTGGCTGAGCAAGCTGTGGTATATATACACAATGGAATACTACTCAGCTGTAAAAAACAGTGACTTCACTGTTTTCAGCCGATTTTGGATGGACCTTGAAAAATTCATGTTGAGTGAAATAAGTCAGAAACAGAAGGATGAATATGGGATGATCTCACTCTCAGGCAGAAGTTGAAAAACAAGATCAGAAACGAAAACACCAGTCGAACCTGAAATGTAATTGGCATATAGCACCAAAGTAAAAGACTCTGGGGTGGGTGGGTGGGGAGAATAAAAAGAAAAAAAAGAAAAGAAAAAAAAATGTTCCGTGACTTCAATGAAAATGAAGACACAAGCTATCAAAATATTTGGGACACAGCTAAGGCAGTACTGAGAGGGAAGTTCATAGCTATACAAGCACACATTAGGAAAACAAGAAAAAGCACAAATAAACAGCCTGATTGCATGTCTTAAAGACCTAGAAGAAGAACAACAAAGGAACCCTAAAGCAACCAGAAGGACAGAAATCACTAAAGTTAGGACAGAAATAAATAACATTGAGAATAAGAAAACCATACAAAAGAGCAACGAGAGTAAATGTTGGTTCTTCGAAAGAGTGAACAAAATCGACAAACCTTTAGCCAGACTCACAAAACAAAAAAGGGAAAAGACCCAAATAAATCAGATACTAAATGAAAGAAGAGATATCACAACAGACACCGCAGAAATTCAACATATCATGCGAGGCTTCTATGAACAACTATATGCCACCAAGCTAGAGAACCTGGAAGAAATGGACAATTTCCTAGATACCTACCAAACTCCAAAAGTAAAGAGGAAGTGGATAACATGAACAGGTCCATCACAGCTAATGAAATTGAAACAGTTATCAAAAATCTCCCCAAAAATAAAAGTCCTGGACCAGATGGTTTTACAAATGAATTCTACAAAACCTTCAAAGAAGAACTAATACCTCTACTTTTAAAAGTATTCCAGAAGATTGAAGACACTGGAATACTCCCTGCCAGCTTCTATAAGGCCAACATCACTCTGATACCAAAAGCAGACAGGGACACAGCCAAAAAAGAAAACTACAGACCAATATCTCTGATGAACATAGATGCTAAAATAGAACAAAATTCTAGCCAACCAGATACAACAGTATATCAAAAAGATTGTTCATCATGACCAAGTGGGGTTTATCCCAGGCATGCAAGGTTTCATATACGTAAATCAATCAATGTTTCTTCTAGCGTTTGCCCTTCTTCCGTAGCCAGTCAACAGCGTCAGGTTGAGCCTGATGTAATGTTTCAAGACCTCCTTTGAATCTGGAGAGGTGGCAGTCATTGACTATGTGGGTCATAGTCTGTCTGTAGCCTCAGGGGCAATTCGGGTCGTCTCTGGCTCCCCAGCGATGGAACATAGCAGTGCACCGGCCATGGCCTGTTCGATAGCGATTGAGGAGGGCCCAATCATAATGTGCTAGGTCAAAGCCGGGTTGACGCTTGCAGGGGTCTGTGATGAGGTGTTTGTTCTTTACCTCAGCTGACTGCCAGCTCTGTTTCCAAGAGACTGGAACAGAGAAGTTCAGTGTAGGCGTAGGGGACCAGATTGGGTGATGAGACGTCAAGTGTTGGACAGGGTGGGCGAAGATATCCGCTTATATTGGCAGGTCCGGTCGAGCATAGACCTGTGAAATGAACTTAGATGGTGCCGCATCCCGACGAATAACTGGCGGGGTGATGTTGCTAAGAACTGGCAGCCATAGAACCGGGGTGGAACGGATTGTTCCAGAAATTATCCTCATGGAGGAATATAATTTGGAATCGACCAAGTGGACATGGGGGCTACGGAACCATGCTGGGGCACAGTATTTTGCAGTGGAATAACATAATGCCAGAGATGATGATCGTAGTGTGGAATCAATCAATGTGATCCACCACATCAACAAAAGCAAGACCCAAAACCACATGGTCCTATCAATAGATGCAGAGAAAGCCTTTGACAAAATACAACACCCCTTTATGAACAAAACACTACAAAAAATGGGAATAGATGGAAAATTCCTCAAGATAGTGGAGTCTATATATAGCAAACCTACAGCCAACATCATACTCAATGGTGAAAAACTGGAAGCATTTCCCCTCAGATCAGGTACTAGACAGGGTTGCCCACTATCACCATTACTAATCAACATAGTGTTGGAAGTTCTTGCCATAGCAATCAGGCAGGAGCAAGGAATTAAAGGCATAGAGATTGGAAGAGAAGAAGTCAAACTCTCCCTATTTGCAGATGACATGATAGTATACATAGAAAAACCTAAAGAATCCAGCAAGAAGCTTTTGGAAATCATCAGGCAATAAATACAGTAAGGTGTCAGGCTATAAAATTAACATTCAAAAGTCAGTGGCATTCTGTTGGTATGCTTCTAAAAACCCCTTCTGTTTCATTAGTTTAATCCCCCCTGCTTAACACTGTATTCTATTTACATAACCTCTGATAACAAGCACCACCTTCCCTCCAGGGCATTGGTGGTTTACTGATAGAATTCTCACCTGCTCCGCCCCCTCTCCTTGTCATACCCTGATTTTCACCAGTCACTTTTCTCTCCACCCTCTCTGCGTCGCATCCTGTTCCCACCCTACTGGGCTAGTATATTTATAAGGACAAGATTGTTTGTAGTTGTTAGTTTAGCTTAGCTTGGTATAGATTGTGCTGCGTCTTGCATGAATAAAGAGATACTGTGTACAACCCAGTCATGAGTCCCGGGTCGTCTGTTACCCGCCCATGAAGCCAGCCTGGCAAAAACAACATAGCCCGGCAAAAACAACGGCATTCCTCTATGCAAACACTAAGTTAGAAGAAATTGAAATCCAGAAATCAATTCCTTTTACTATAGCAACAAAAACAATAAAATATCTAGGAGTAAGTCTAACCAAAGAAGTGAAAGACTTGTATACTGAAAATTATGAGTCACTACTCAAAGAAATTGAAAAAAACACAAAGAAATGGAAAGATATTCCATGTTCATGGGTTGGAAGAATTAACATCATCAAAATGAATATATTACCCAGAGCCATCTACAAATTTAATGCTAGACCCATCAAGATCCCAAGCACATTTTTTAGAATAGAACAAATGCTACAAATGTTTATCTGGAACCAGAAAAGACCTAGAATTGCCAGAACAATTTTGAGAAAAAAGAACAGAACCGGAGGCATCACACTCCCAGATTTCAAATTGTATTATAGGGCCATTGTCATCAAAACTGCTTGGTACTGGAACATGAATAGACACACTGACCAGTGGAATAGAATTGAGAGCCCAGAAATGAGGCCCCACACCTATGGACATCTAATCTTTGACAAAGGGGCCCAGACTATTAATAGGGGAAAGCAGAGTCTCTTCAACAAATGGTGTTGGAAACAATGGGTTGAAACATGCAGAAGAATGAAACTGAACCACTGTATTTCACTGAATACAAAAGTAAATTCCAAGTGGATCAAGGACTTGGATGTTAGACCAGAAACTATCAGATACTTAGAGGAAAATATTGGCAGAACTCTTTTCCGCATAAATTTTAAAGACATTTTCAACGAAACAAATCCAATTACAAAGAAGACTAAGGCAAATATAAACCTATGGGTCTACATCAAATTAAAAAGCTTCTTCACAGCAAAAGAAACCACTACCCAAACCAAGAGACCCCTCACAGAATGGGAGAAGATCTTTACATGCCATACATCAGATAAGAGTTTAATAACCAACATATATAAAAAGCTTGCCAGACTCAACAACAAGACAACAAATAACCCCATCCAAAAATGGGGGGAGGACATGGACAGAATATTCACCACAGAAGAGATCCAAAAGGCCGAGAAACACATGAAGAAATGCTCCAAGTCTCTGATTGTCAGAGAAATGCAAATAAAGACAACAACGAGATACCAATTCACTCCTGTGAGAATGTTATACATCAGAAAAGGTAACAGCAGCAAATGCTGGAGAGGGTGTGGGGTCAAAGGAACTCTCCTACACTGCTGGTAGGAATGTCAATTGGTCCAACCTCTGTGGAGAACAGTCTGGAGAACTCTCAGAAGGCTAGAAATGGACCTACCCTATGACCCTGCAATTCCTCTCCTGGGGATATATCCTAAGGAACCCAACACATCCATCCAAAAAGATCTGTGTACACATATGTTCTTGGCAGCACAATTTGTAATAGCCAAAACCTGGAAGCAACCCAGGTGTCCAACAACAGATGAGTGGCTGAGCAAGTTGTGGTATATGTACACAATGGAATACTACTCAGCTGTGAAAAATGGTGACTTCACCGTTTTCAGCCGATCTTGGATGGACCTTGAAAAAATCATGTTGAGTGAAATAAGTCAGAAACAGAAGGATGAATATGGGATGATCTCACTCTCAGGCAGAAGTGGAAAAACAAGATCAGAAAAGAAAACACAAGTAGAACCTGAAATGGAATTGGCCTATCGCAGCAAAGTAAAAGACTCTGGGGTGGGTGGGTGCGGAGATTACAGGTCCATGAAGGATGATAGATGACATAGTGGGGGTTGTATTGTTAAATGGGAAACTGGGGAATGTTATGCATGTACAAGCCTATTGTATTTACTGTTGAATGTAAAACATTAATTCCCCAGTAAAGAAATAAGTTAAAAAAAAAAAGAGAGGTTGAAACCTAAAAAACAAACAAACAATGAACCCACCTTCTCTGAACCCACCTTCTTCTTCTTCATCTTGGATGGAGCTAGAAGGAATTATGTTAAGTGAGCTAAGTCAGAAAGATAAAGGTGAGTATGGGATGATCCCACTCATCAACAGAAGTTGAGAAAGAAGAATAGAAAGGGAAACTAAATGCAGGATCTGATTAAATGGAGAGTAGTAAAAACACTGTGGTGAGGGGGAGGGTGGATATTTGGCTTCCAGGGGCAGCGGAGGGGGTGGGGCCGGCTGCGGGGGCTCGGGTGGGTGGGTGGTTTATGACACAGTGTTTTGGTTGTGGGAATGGTGTTTATGTACACTCCTATTAAAGTGTAGTCATATAAATCACTATTTAATTGATATGAGAAGGGAAAAATTGATTGTATGTCTCGAATATTTTAAAACACAGACTGAGTCTTTTTAATTCATAGGCTGAGTCTTTTTCTCCAGGTTCGTCTTATGCCATATATGTTAGCTTTCTTTCCCTTTACATTGTTATGTATTTATAAATCGTGTGAGAAAATTTATTAATTTTTTATAAAAACACCTTTTCCTCCAGGCCTCACTCCTTTGTCTTTATGTATGTCATGGTTTGAGTGGAGTGATGTCTCCTCACCTTTCTTAGGATCTCAGCTTTAGAGAGCAGAGTGGTTTGCCCACTCAGAGGGTGGTGGGGCCTGGAGGGCTCTGCACTGGACTCCTGGTGGACCTGAGCCAACACTGACTCCTGTGAGCAAGTGAGGGACTTAGACATTCTCTGAACCAATTTCTTTTTTATAACTATTAAAAAAAGGAATAAACTGTCAGTGGAAGTAACCGTAATCTGTGATTAAGCCCCTTTTCGTTTTTTCTTTTTTTCTTTATGATTAATAGTGGTTTACAAGACTGTAAAATCACAGGTTATAGTTCCACAGTGCACCAACCATCAAGGTTCTGTGTATCCAACCTCCCACTTTCCCAAGATAACTGCCAACTGCGATAGTTTCCTGAGCCTGCTTTGATAGTTCAGATAGTCTCAACAGGGAGGGGCTCACTTCACCACAGGGTACTTTTGTTGTGAGAACTGTGGAGCCTGATTATGCCCCAAGGCTCCTCACAGCAGTTGCTGGCAGGCTAGTTAGAGAGGGAAAGAAATATTTTAAAGTTAAGCTATAACCACCAACGTCTGTACTTCATTTTTTTTTTTTCATCTAGAAATCAAGCAGTCAGAAAACAATGCTTTAATTATTTTTCTGCTATCAAGGAGACCCAAGTGACCCCCCACCTTTTAAAAATTTTTACTTATAAAAAGGAAATACTGACAAAAACCATAGGATAAGAGGGGTATAACCATACAATTCCCACCACCAGAACTCAGTATCCCATCTCCAGTGACCCTTTTATTTTAAGTGTCAAAATAAATGCAGTTTTACCAAGTTGCAAGTTTAAGAAAATGCATTTCTGTGATCCAGGACGTGGCGCAGTGGCTGAGGCACTAGACTCCCAGGCATGAGGTCCTGAGTTCAGTCCCTGGCAGCACATGTACCAGAGTTATATCTGGTTCTTTCTCTCTCTCTCCTCCTATATTTCTCATTAATAAATAAAATATTAAAAAAAAAGAAAATGCATTTCTGGGAGTTGGATGGTAGCCCAGCGTGTTAAGTGCATGTGGCATGAAGCACAAGGAACTGCTTAAGGATTCTGGTTCAAGCCCCGGCTCCCCACCTACAGGGGAGTCACTTCATAAGCAGTGAAGCAGGTCTGCAGGTGTCTATCTGTCCTTCTCTCTGTCTTCCCCTCCTTTCTCCATTTCTCTCTCTCTTTTTTTTAAAATTTCTTTATTGGGGAATTAATGTTTTACATTTGATAGTAAATACAATAGTTTGCACATGCATAGCATTTCCTAGTTTCCCATATAATAATACAACCCCCACTAGGTCCTCTGTCATCCTTTTTGGACCTGTATTCTCCCTCCCACCCACCCTCTCTCTGTCCTATCTAACAACAATGACATCAATAACAACAACAATAATAACTACAACAACAATAAAAAAAAACAAGGGCAACAAAAGGAAAAATAAATAAATATAAAAATTAGAAAAATGAAAATGCATTTCCAGACTGCAAAAAGATCCGAAGTTCAATCCCTGGCACTAACATACACTAGAGCTGAGTAGTGGTTTGGAAAATAAAAAAATTCCTTTCTCCTGCCATGGCATTTTAAAAGTACAGTTCATTTCACATTCTCCACTGTTTTATGGTTTTAAGTATTTATCTGTAACTTGAAGCAATTAAAAGATGAGAGGAATAATATAGCTATTAAAGAAGAAAGTAAAACATTAACCAATTTGTATTAGAATCCTTCATGTTCATGCAAGGGAGCCAGTGACCTCTGTATCTTGCTAAAGCAGCAGAATTGAGACTGTGATGACCTGGGAGAGGGTATGAAGTGGTGATTTGAGGACCTTCCTGTCTGGGTGTCCAGTGTCCTTGTATGGGAAACTCCTACCTTTGCTTTTCCCCTCCTCTCCTCCTCTCCCATCATACTTCCTCTAATATGAAATCTGAGTTCTGGGACTCAGAGTGAGATAAGCTTTCTGGTCTATCATCTTGGGGCAATTTTAGTTCAAGGTCCCCTTCCTGCTTCCCTTTCACCCTGAATTTTGTGCATTTGGAGATGGACTGGACTCCAGGGCTGAGATGGGGAAGGACAACTCTATGATGGTCCTGGATTAAGTGCTACTATATTAGACGGCAGCACCGTGCCTTAATTCCTCTCTGCATGTGTGAGGACAAAACAGCACACTCTGTGTAATGCAGCTCTTGACATGGAGTAGGTATCCAACAAGACTGTTTTTTTCCCCCCAGTTTAAGAGGGGGTTTGGTAAAACTGGTTTTCTTCCTTCAGTCTTTTAATACCTTTCCATAATGTCTTAGATCTTGAGAAGTTTTCTCCTTAGGCAGGCCCTTACTGAGTCAGTGGAAGTTGACCTGGAGACCAGTATTGGTCCTTGTCTCATTAATGATAGATAATAGGTAATAGAGAGTAATATTGGTCCTTGTCTCATTAATTATAGGACACATAGATAATATGGGCCTAGACCTGTAATAGGTCTCCCTTCCCCCATCACTCTTCAGTTCCATCAGGAATGTCATCATAAGTCCTCTTGTGGGTCTCTCTGGGACCTTGTCTCACAGTTTTCTTGGAGACCACAAAATTAGGCCTTTTCTGGTGTACACTGTAGCCTGGAGGGACAAGGTCGAGTTACAAACCCAGGTACAGGCATTAAGATATTGACAAAGCACAAGGTACAGTCCATCCAGCAGGGGCAGTGCCAGGTCCAGAAGCTGGTTGGGGAGTTAATTCTTGATGTCCCTTTTTCTGTTGTGGGGAGCTGTGGGTCATGTGTGACAGAGAACAAAGCTACAGTGAGACTGCAGTGAGGCTCTAGTGCTGTGAGTTTTTACATGAAAGGAGTTACTCTGAGGGGCTGGAAAGTGGCATTTGGAACACACATGTTCCAATGTACAAGGATCCAGGTTCAACCCCTCAGCCCCCACTTGTAGGGGGAAATCTTGGCTGGTGGTGAGGCAGTGCTACAGGTCTCTCTATCCTCTTTCTCTATTACTCTTTCCATTTCCCCCCTCTATATTTCTTATATTTTTTCTTACCATATAACTGTCTACCTACTATCTATGTAACTATCAATCTATTATCTATCTATCTATCTATCTATCTACCCATCATCTATCTGGTAAGGAGTCATTGTGGTAATGAACATCCAGCACAGACAGAATGTATTTAGGGACATATGTTAGTGTTGGCTGTGTCACATTCACCTTGCGTGTTCTTCTAGAAACAAACCAGCCTGTGTGGCTGGCTAACTGCTCTACTGGCACTTACTGGGTGTGCACCTCTGATTGTTCCTGGAAGTTTTGTTTCAGTGGACCTGCTGCCTTGGTCATGTTCTCTCCTTGCAGAGATAATCAGGGTGCACTGTCCAGAGGGCAGGGCATAGTCTACTGTTCTTGGTTTTGCAGCTTTCATTTTCAAATGGTGGAGTGAACCAGAGAACGGTGGATTATGCCGTCAGGGGACACTTTGAGGGGGTCCCAGGCAGAACCTCTGTAAACACCCTGAAATCCGTGGTTAGTTCTGGTTTTCCACTCTTCTGGGAATACTTGTCTCTCATACATGGGGACCCTTGACACCCAGTGTTGAATCAGAAAGCAGAGATTGGGACTCAGAGCAGCTAACTGTAGGTGCTGACCTGTGGGAAGATTTGGGGTCTGCAGGAGTCTCTGAGCCCTTAGCCTGCTGAGTGAAGAAAGGTCCCAGAGTCTGAGGCTTACAAAGCAGGTATGTTGGTTTTTACCCTCTCCTTTCTCTCTCTCTCTCTTTCTTTCTTTCTTTCTTTCTTTCTTTTTCTGTGGGGATTTACTATTATCAGATGACTTTTTTTCTCTGATTAGTGCTTTAATAATGATTTACATAATCCTGTAGTAGGGAGTATAATCCCATACTCTTCTCACCACCAGAGTTCCATGTTTCATCCCCTCCATTGGAAGCTTCCCTATTCTTTATCCCTTTGGGAGTATGGACCAAAATTCTCTTTGGGGTACAGAAGATGTTATTTCTTACTTCTGTAATTGCTTTTCTACTGGACATGGGCACTGGCAGATTGATCCATACCCCCTGTTTCTATCTTTCTGTAGGGTTGGTCTGTGGAAGGGTAAGGTTCTAGGACATATTGGTGATGTCACCTCTCAGATGTTTTTTTTTTTCAGTGAGGAAAGGTGGGAGGGAGGAAGGGAGAGAGAGAGAGAAAGAGAGAGAGAGAGAGAGAGAGAGAGTAGCTCCCACTGTGGGAGGAAGGGAGAGAGAGAGAGAAAGAAAGAGAGAGAGAGAAAGAGAGAGAGAGAGAGATACACAGTAGCTTCCTCTGTGGTAGAGGTTGAATACATGACAAATTTGGCACCCTCCCAGGTGAGCTATCTTATTGTCCTGATATATATTTGATGAAGGCATCTAGACCAAGACAGGAAAGGGTGAGACAGTCTGGCTGTGAGGTGAAGTCTGGTTATGTGGAGGGTGGATGGTGTTGCATATGGTATGACTCTAAGAAGACCTGGGACAAGGACATTGAGTATTGTGCTTTATTAATTTTAATTGTCTATCTGTAATATTTAGTGGGACTAAGCCCTATTGTAATGGTGATTCTAGAAAAAAAATCATATGATTCTCATTATGACTTTGGGTGGGAGATATTGTTACTATTCCCATTATGAGACAAGGTATCAGGTAGAGAAGATCAAGACACTTGACTAAGGGGAATACATAGAGATCAATCAAGTGCAGGAGAGAATTCAGCACTCAGCCCCCAGAATCTGTCCTCCTTGGGACTGTATCCTGCCTTGCCCAACATTCAGTCAGTAGATGGCTGAGGGTGTTTCTCTGGCCAGGACTCACTTTCTTTTCTCTGCGCTATGCTAGGTCCTCATGGAGCCTTTACCCTAAGGCAGAGATCTTCCCCATAGTCAGAGAGGAGGAGGGTTATCCATCCTGGGCTGTTGACTGGGTCTTTCTGTGTGCAGAGAACCTCTTGGTCTCTGCAGGAAAGGGCTGCATGGGGTTAAGTACAGGGGATGCAGAGAAGCAAACTTTTAAAAAATTTTTATTTACAAAACGGAAATATTGAAAAGAATATAGGATAGGAGGGGTACATTTCCACACACTTCCTACCCCAGAACTCTGTATCCCATCTCCTCCCTTGATAGCTTTTTATTCTTTATCCCTTTGGGAGTATGGATCCAGGATCATTATGGGGTACAAAATATGGAAGGTTTGGCTTCTGTAATTGCTTCTTTGCTGAACATGGGTGTTAGCAGGTCAATCCATACTCCCACCCTGTCTCTCTCTTTCCCTAGTGGGGTAGGGATCTGGGGAAGTGGGGCTCCAAGACACATGATGAGATTGTCTGTCCAGGGAAGTCAGGTTGGCATCATGGTAACATCTGGACCCTGGTGGCTGAAAAAGAGTTAAGATATAAAGCAGAACAAACTGTTGACTTGGGGGATGGGGGTTGTAGGTGATTTTTTTTCTGTCTACCTAATAAGGTTTAGAGCCACAGAAACCTTCAGGAGGGCTAGGAGGAGTGGGTCTTATGCACTTTTGTCTGTCAGGGTTATGTGGTAACATCCCTTCTCCCCCTCTACCCTGCCAGATTAATGAGCCAGTGGGAAAGGCCCTACTTCTGCTGTGTTGTTGTCACTGAGCTTGCTCTCCCCTCAGATCCCTGGACACTGGGCCTGCCTTGCCTCCTTCTCTGGTCTTGGCTGCCCTCCTGCCCTGTGTCTCTCCCCAGCCCTGAGGAAATGGAGGATGTCTCCCATCTCTCCGTGCTCTGCATCCTCACTTCTCTGCTTCTCCTCCTCCAGCTGCCCTCTGTGTGGTCAGCAGGTGAGTGTTTCTCTGCCCCTCTTCCTAGGCTGTGTGGAGTTCTTCCATCAGGAGTGATGGTTATTAGTGAAGACTGAGATTTTAGGATGATGATTATGTCCCTTCACTTTTAAAAGAATGTTGGTTGGGTATAGCATAATGGTTCTTCTTTCTTCTAGCGTTTGCCCTTCTTCCATAGCCAGTCAACAGCGTCAGGTTGAGCCTGATGTTTGCATAATGGTTATGCAAAGAGACTCTCATGCCTGAGGCTCTAAAGTCCCAGGTTCAATGCCCCACACCACCATAAACCAGAGTTGAGCAGTGCTCTGATAAAAAAAGTCACTAGGTTTGTTGTTGGATTATTCTATGATGAATCTACCAATCTTTGTGGCCTTTCCCCCATCCCTCTTGACAGAGAAAGAGAGAAACTGAGTGGGAAAGGTGAGCTAGAGGAGAGAGAGAGAAAGAAACAACACTGTTTCACTACTTGTGAACCTAGGGTATAGTAAAGTGTGCATTCCTTCAACTTCTACACATAAGTAGTCATTTAAAAGAAGTCATTAATCCAAGAAAAAAAAAGGTTAAGGGAACTTGACAATTGTTCAGCAAAGCATCTGTGATGTTTAAACAATAAATTATGAAAGATGTGAAAGTGTCTCACCTCCATTTTGTTTTCCTCCTTTATTTGTATACAAAGCACTTGTCAGTCATAGTTCACTTTATTATTTGAATACTTATAGTTTGTCAACTATGTGTTGGATGAAAATCTGTTTTCAAAGACAGATTCCTTGTTATCATAGAGTTTGCCATTTTTACCAGGAGACAGTCAAGAGTTAATGACAAGTCAATCCAATCTCAAGCCAGCTAGCTGAAGGGATGAGAGTGGGACAGTATGGTTGGAAAGTTTGAGCACATAGGCTGTGGGAGGAGGGTTAGTGGGCTGGTCAGTGTAGATGGTGAGATGGGATGGGAGCAGGGAGTTGGAGAAGGAAGTGTAGGAGCCATTGTAATTCTCCATGGAAAGATGGTTTTCACAGGAGGTAGCAGCCCTGGCAAAGCTTCTTGGGTCTTGCGTCTCACCATGATGGGTGGTAACAGAGGAATGTACAGAGGAGGTGATTGTTTTCTGGAGCAGAATGAGTGAGAGGGAAAGAAGGAGGAGCTGAAAGTCAGAGAAAACTATAGGGACACTAGGCTCTGGGAGCCATTGCAAGACTTACCTTGTTTTCTGCTGAAAAGGGATCAGCTATGGAGACAGGTGTGTTCTAGGTTCTTCTTCTTCTAGCGTTTGCCCTTCTTCCGTAGCCAGTCAACAGCGTCAGGTTGAGCCTGATGTAAAGTTTCGAGACCTCCTTTGAATCTGGAGAGGTGGCAGTTGTTGACTATGTGGGTCATAGTCTGTCTGTAGCCGCAGGGGCAGTTCGGGTCGTCTCTGGCTCCCCAGCCATGGAACATAGCGGCGCACCGGCCATGGCCTGTTCGATAGCGATTGAGGAGGGCCCAATCATAACGTGCTAGGTCAAAGCCGGGTTGACGCTTGCAGGGGTCTGTGATGAGGTGTTTGTTCTTTACCTCAGCTGACTGCCAGCTCTGTTTCCAAGAGTCTGGAACAGAGAAGTTCAGTGTAGGCGTAGGGGACCAGATTGGATGACGAGACGTCAAGCGTTGGACAGGGTGGGCGAAGATATCCGAGTATATTGGCAGGTCTGGTCGAGTGTAGACGTGGGAAATGAACTTAGATGATGCCGCATCCCGACGAATATCTGGCGGGGCGATGTTGCTAAGAACTGGCAGCCATAGAACCGGGGTGGAACGGATGGTTCCAGAAATTATCCTCATGGAGGAATATAATTTGGAATCGACCAAATTGGACATGGGGGCTACGGAACCATACTGGGGCACAGTATTCTGCAGTGGAATAGCATAATGCCAGAGATTATGATTGTAGTGTTCCCATGAGGAGCTGGCCAGTCTTGCAATGATGTTATTCCTCGCGCCCACCTTTGCTGAAGTTTTTATGAGATGTTTGTGAAATGACAGGGTGCGATTGAGAGTAACGCCAAGATAGACTGGCTGGGCTTCATGTCGGATTCTTGTATCGTCAAGCTGCACATTAAGCTCACGTGAGGCCGAGGCATGGTGTAGATGGAAAACAGATGATACTGTTTTTGCAGTGCTAGGGATTAGTCGCCATTTTTTACAGTAATCAGATATCAGAGACATGTCTTTCGTGAGTGTTTCCTCAAGGATGTCAAACTTGGATGCCTGAGTTGCACAGCAGATGTCATCGGCATAGATGAACTTCCTTGAAGAAGTTTCTGGAAGGTCATTGATATAAATATTAAATAGCGTAGGAGCCAGAACAGAGCCCTGGGGGAGGCCACTTGAGACAAGTCTCCATCTGCTAGACTTGTCACCCAGATGCACCCGGAATCTTCTGTTTTGGAGAAGAAACGATATAGTGTTGGCCACCCATGGAGGCAGGCATCTTGAGATCTTGACTAGGAGACCACGGTGCCAGACCGTATCATAGGCTGCTGTGAGATCAACAAAGGTGAGAGATGATGACTCAGGCCAGGTTGAACAATACCAGAGAGAAGTCACATTTGAAGTCCAGTGAGGCTCATCTTGCAGTAGAGTCATGTTGAGACCTGTCTACTAGGTCTCAGGAGGCCAGGAACTGTGAGAGGGTATGGATAGGCTGAGTGAACGTCACTTTTTTTTTCCTTTTTTGTAAGCAATGATTTGGACCTCTGTGAATGGTGGGAATGAGCATAGAATTTTATCAAAAATGGGATGGAGGATAGATAGCATAATAGTTATGCAAACAGACTCTCATGCCTGAGGCTCCAAAGTCTCAGGTTCAATCCCCTGTACCACCATAAGCCAGAGATGAATAATGCTCTGGTAAAAAAATTAATAAAAAAATAAAATTAAAAAAAGAATTTTATAAAAAATGGCCTTTTGTTCTAGTTTTTCAGTAAAAATGTAATTAAAAAGATTTTTGGAAAAATTTTAAAATGTTAATTTTATTATTATTATTATTTTCTTACTTTAATAATTTCCATTAGTGAATTACTAATGATCAACATGATTATAAGATAACAGTGGTATAGTTCCACATAGTTCTCACCACTAGAGTTCTGTGTCCCAACCTCTCCACTGGAGCTTCCCTATTGTTTTTTTTTTGGCCTCCAGGGTTATCACTGCTTGAGCTACAAACCACTGCTTCTGTGGCTTTTTTTTTTTTTTTTTTCGATAGGACAGAGAGAAACTAAGAGGGGAGGGGAAGATATAGAAGGAGAAAGACACCTGCAGACCTGCTTCACTGCTTGTGAAGCAACCCCCCTGCAGGTGGGGAGCCCAGTACTAGAATGGGGGTCCTTGCACAGGTCCTTTTGCTTAGTACCATGTGCACTTTACCTGTTGTATCACTGCCCCGCCCCCTAGCTTCTTTATTCTTTATCCCTCTGGGAGAATGGACCAAAATTCTTTATGGGGGTGATAGAAGGATATGGAAGGTGATAGAATGAAAGTGAGATAACAGCACTACTCAGATATGGCATATGGTGAGGCCAGCGATTGGACCTGAGGTTTCTGGGGCCTCAGGCATACAAATCTGATATCCTATTTCTCTGGCCTCAGATGTGGCTCAACAGAAGAGAAATATATTGGCATGAACAATAAACTTAGGTATGGGAATGGGCACTTACATAGTATGACTGAAGGAGTCAAGAGTTTTCTCCTAGACCACAAGTGTGTTTCATTTGTTTCCCAACACTGGATATGGTTCTAAAAATGTGGCTCCAGGAGCATCAGTTTCAACATCTCTGGGAAATACTTTCATAAACACTTTGTTGGGCTCACTCCAGTCTACTGGATTGTCTCTGGGAGTAGATCCCAGCATTCTGTATTTTACAAGCCATCCTAGAGTCTGCTAGATGTTGAAAATCATGAAATTAGAGTTCTTCACGTAAGTGTATAGAGCTTGGGTGGTGAGGGACTCTAGCATCATTTCTGAGTCACAATGATGTATTCAAAAGATCTTACCAGATTCAGAGCAACTTGCCCAGTCACCCTCAATGGAGATCTGCTCCCAGCCTGCAGAGACCTTTCCACCAGCATGTGCATTCCCTGCCCTTCCTGTGCATCTTCTCAGTTTTCTCTTTTTCATGTCTCTGTCCACAGATGATTTCTTGGTGATTGGCCCCTCAGATCCTATTGTTGCAACACTGGGTGGGGACGTCTCACTACCCTGTCGTGTGTCTCCAGCTATGAATATGATAAACATGGAGCTGAGGTGGTTTCGCTCCAAGTTCTCAGAAGGTGTATTCATCTATCAGAACCAACGAGAGCAGAAAGAGGAGCAGCTGGCCCAATACACAGGGAGGACCTCTCTGGTGAAAGACCTTCTCTCCCAGGGAGAGGCTGCCGTGCGTATCCACAAGGTCCAGACTTCTGACAATGGGCTGTACACCTGCTTCTTCAGAAAGGGAGGCTTCTATGAAGAGGCCAATTTGGAGCTGAAGGTAGCAGGTTGGTGACTTAATCTATAATCTGGTATCCTAGAGTACTGGGGCTGGGAAGAACTTCAGGGACCAAGTTAACCATTTCCTATTCTATATACACAGGAAAAACAGGCTTATTCACACATTCATTTATTCAGTGCAATTGTGCAGAACCCCAACAATGTGCCAAGATCTTCTGTGAACATAGATACATCAGTGAACTTAAAAAGTTCATATCTTAGAAGCAATAGATAGATGGATACATAGAAAGATGGATAGGTTAAAAGAATTAGGGGTGGGTATAGATAGCATAATGGTTATGCAAAGAGACTCTCATGCTGAAGTTTCAAAGTCCTAGGTTCAGTCCTCTGTACCACCATAAGCCAGAGCTGAGCAGTGCTCTGACTAAAAAAAAAAAAAAAAAAAAAAAGGTTGTGCATGACTAGGATAAAAGGGGAAGTAGTAGGACCGGGAGGTGTATTAAGGAGGGTGCAGGCTTAATGTTTCACAGAGATTCAGTTTAGTTTCTTTTGACAACATGAAAGGAAGTAGAGATGTATCCCTGTGGGAATATGGGGACAAGAGGTCAAGCAGAGGGAACATGTGGTGTGAAATTCACAGGGTAGATAGAAGTGTGGGCACACAGATAAGCCACCATGATTGGTTAAATGAGAGTGAGAGGGTAGTGAAAGGTGACAGCCCTGAGATAAAGAATAAGTGTTGACATAGTGTGTGCAGAAAGGGATGATTATGTTGCCTGTGATGATCAGGAAAGTGTTTGGATGAACACTTGAGTAGGTACCGGAGTTCACCAGACAAGGTCTCTAAGAGCCCTTGAGATTGGAGGACTGGCACAAGTGAGGCCTGGATCCATATAGCATGACGACTGTAGCTATTGACTAAATAGTGTTTGAGGTTGGGTCTGTGGGCTCTGAGGGAACAGGTTGTAGAAATTGTAAGTAGAGAGAAAGGATTTTTTTTTTTTTGGGAAGAAAAGCATCAGGTCACAGAAGACTAAATGCAGTGTTATGGAGTTTCAGGGAATGGGAGGGAATAGTCTTACTTATTTTCAAAAGGATAATTAACCTTTTTTTTTTTTTACTTCAATTAAAATTATTTATAGATAAAATAAAGAGAGAACAAGACCATCACTCTGGCATATGTGGTGGAGGGGATTGAAGCTTACGGTGTAAGTCCTGTGCTTTACTACTTTCCTGGAAATTATTTTAAAGTTAAATTTTTTAATTTTCTTTATTTTTATTTGGTGGGACAGAGAGAAATTGAGAGAGAGGGAGACAGAGGAGAGAGAGAGAGAGAAACACCACACTGCTTCACCACTTGTGAAACTTCCTTTTGTCTAAGTAGAGATGAGGGGCTTAAACTTGGATCCTTACATTAGCAACTAATGCTCTCAACTTGGTCTAGAAAATTTTTTTTAGTATTTTTTCATTGATTTAATTATGAATGACAAGTCTGTTGGATAAGAGGGGGTACAATTCCACATAATTCCTACTACTAGAATTCTGCATCCCATCCCCTCCATTGGAAGCTTTCTTATTCTTTTTCTCTCTAGGAGTATGGGCCCAGGATCATTATGGGGTATAGAAGGTGGAAAATCTGGCTTCTGTAATTGCTTCCCTGCTGAACATGAGCATTGGCAGCTTGATCCATACTCCCAGCCTGCCTCTCTCTTTCCCTAGTGGGGCAGGGATCTGGGCAGGTGGTGTTCCAGGACACACTGGTAAGGTCTTCTGCTCAGGGAATCAAGTTTGCATCATGGTGAAATCTGCAGCTTGGTTCACTGAAAAGCATTAGGATATAAAGCAGAACAAATTGTTTAGCAGTCAGGTAAGAATACAGCAGATGAGATTTGGATTCTCCATTTTGGAAAAAGTTAGGAAGTCTATTTAGGTATATTCCAAGGTCCCATGACTTTACTAATTCTTGCTTGAGCCTAACAGCTAACATGTAGGTGTGTCAAAGGTATTGTCTGGGGAGGTGATGTCATAGTTGGAAATAGGACTAGAAAGCTGCATCAGGGCAGAGAGTAGCTCCCAAATCTGGGAAAGGTATATAAATACCATTCACTATAAACCCCATCCATCTGATCTGGGGCCCATATTCAGCACAGGAGCCTGTGTAACCTTAGCATCCCTGTAGGTCTGAGCTTGTATTCCATGGCCATAGCTAGGAACATTCTAGGATGCACCCATTACAGGACCAGTCTTCCTAGAGCGACAGAGTATGTTGACCCAGCATCCCTTTGGAGAGTGGGGCAGTCCCTACCATTGTTGTTCCACATTGAGGGCCACGTCTTGAAGAGACCCACAAGAAGGTCCATGATGCTGTTCCAGATGGAGATGACCAGCAATGATAGAGAGAGGGATCTGTTAGAATCTAGGCCCATCATATCTGTGTGGTAATCCCAGGATTCCCTGAGTAGACTGCAGATGATGGGGTGACCTTGTAACAACCAAGAGAACCATCATTGAGGTATGCCAGACTCTTGCCCTTATCCAGCTTTTGTAGGTTCTGGACAATTTTAAAAGGATTCAGTCATTTATTTATAAGCCAGAAATGTGTTCCAGCATATATGGTACCAGAAAATGAGCTTGGGGTCTCAACATGAAAGTCTTAAACTTGCTGCTTCACTTCATTGGCTTCTGCTTTAATGTTTGTCATTAGAGTCAGCTGAAGAGGTCACCATGTAGGGTCAGCGGAACAGCTCACCTGGTTAGTGTGCTGCTTTGCATTGTGCACAGCCCAGTTTTGAGCCCAGCCCCCACTTCACAAATGGAAGCTTTGGTACTATGCATTCTTTCACTCTCTATCTACACACACACACACTCACACCATATACACCTTGGCTGGGCTTTCTGACTTTTTTTTTTTTGTTCCCTTGGCTACTGGCTAACTTAGAAAAGACTGATCATTGCTCTCAGAGGGCAGACCCAAAGACACAGACACTACCAATCTGCTCATCTGGCTAGTCTCTCAGTGACCAACTCAAGTCACCTGAGTAAACCCAGAGGCAAGGGTGGTCACTAAAGTGTATATGATACAGGAAAGATGGGTACAAAGAGGAAAAAGACTGAAGGTATTTTTATATTGTATTATAGATGGTCTAACATCATGAATTCATTTCTGGAAGTTCAAGTTTTCAGTGAATGTGATGAATCTTGGTAATCATAACTCACAGAGATATGACTGTTAGGCATGGCAGTTTGGGAGACAGGGTTGTCAATTGATATAATGTTGGAAGTCATTACAAGGAGAAAGAGTTACTGTGGAGGCAAATGCCCTGAGAGTGTATGAGGGTGCATGAGGTGAGAAGACAGTGGGATAACCTGGGACTAAATTCCTTTATCTGTTTCATTTGGACATTGGACTTTCCACCTGTATAGCTAGGGAGAGGGACCTTTGTACCCCTTCCTTCTGTTCCCCCCTGGCAGGGTGACCACTTTTCTCTCGCAGGGAGCACATTTCCTCAAGAGCCCCCAGATACAAAGTGAATGTCCTCCCTGACTTTTGTATGCAAGTAGGCACTCAGAACCCAGCCCCCAGGCAGCCTTCAGGTGTTCTGCATCTCCCTTCCCCCAGGTGTGGGCTCTGCTCCTCAAGTGCACATCACAGGCCCAGAGGAGGACGGGGTCCAAGTGGTGTGCACAGCCTCAGGGTGGTTCCCGAAGCCCCAGGTGCAGTGGAGAGACCCCAGTGGAGAGAAGTTCCTGGCATTCTCAGAGGTCCAGAACCAGGATGCTAAAGGGATGTTCAGCGTGGAGGCTGTCCTGGTGGTGAGAGACAGTTCTGTGGGGAATGTGACCTGCTCCATCCTCAACCCTGTCCTGGGCCAGGAGAAAGCCATGGCCATTTTCATCCCAGGTTAGCTCTGTCCCCTCTCCCAGCAGGGCCAGGGGAGGGCAGGTGTGTGTGAGTGTGTGTGTCTGGGCTGTCCTGTGTCCCTCATGGAGTGTCTGTCTGGGTGCAGGGCCCTTCTTCCCCCAGGCCTCTCCCTGGAAGCCAGCTTTCATAGTGACTCTGACCTTGATGCTACTCCTGCTTCTGGGGGCTACTTGTTACACCTGGAGAGAACATGCTGCAAAGGTGCAGGAGCTGGGGAAACTGGAGACTATGTGCCAGGATAAAGAGAAAGGCAGACAGAGCAAGGAAGATGTGCTGAAGGCCACAGGTAAGGAGGGGCAGGGCCCAGGCTGGTGAGAGAGGCAGCTGGTGCTGAGTGGGACAAGCTGACCACTGTGTCCAGGGCTTCAGCCTCCAGGAAAATCAGGGCAGGTGTCTGAGGAGAATCAGAGAGGACAGTGGAGCCCGAGGGCTGGCATGGCTTAAGCTGAAGCTTCTATTATGGGATGTCTCAAAGTTGGGGTTTCACAATTATTTTTCATTCTCTTTCAGGGGAACTTCACAGAGATCTCAGTAAGTTCTATTTCCCTCCTGAACTCTGCATCCCCTTCATAGGAAACATTCTGGTTCTTAGCTCATCTGTATCTGATGTTCCCTTTCAGACCAGAGGAAGAAGGAATACCTGGCTGGTGAGTGACGCCCCAGATGTCTTGGGTCTCTGATCTCACAGGTGCTCAGGCACCCCATATGTGTCTCTGTCTAGGGACAGTCATGTGAACCTAATTCCAAGAGTGGATCTGGAGACTGGAAAGAGGCAGACCCTGATCTATGAACTCTGCTGTTTCCTAGACATTTCTGGGGAATCTGGGTGTGATGGTGATCTGGAGTCTAGCATACACTCTATGTCTCATTCCACCCCGACATACCACTCACCATTTGGTTAGCTTTTAATCTTCAGTGCATCTAATTTTTTGTTTTGATTTGGAAGTAAAAACACCAGGCTCTGATGCTTCATTAAAGAAGCTTTACAAACAAATGTGTACTTTAGGTTTGATCCGCTTACTGTCACCAAAGTATCACCCATAGGGTCTATTCTCTCCAACTTCTGAAGATGCTAATCAAACAGTGCTGGAAGAAACGAGGCTGACCATTTATGAGAATGTGTTGAAGTGGGTCTCAGAGAAGTGGTATTTTGTCTGAGGGAGATAGGATACTTTTACCCCAAAGCTCATCTCATGACTCTGTCCTTAAATCACTACTGTTTTCAAATTATTTACCAAATTCTGTTGTCAGAAAATGCATCTAATACTATTTCCACATAATTATGAGTAATCTGCAATTTATTCCCAGAAATATTTTCACACATAGTATAATTTTTGATCCTTAGAGCAAAACTAAATGAAGACAGAGTAAATATTTTGAGAGTTGTGAGGAACAGAGCAACTAAGTAACTTCCTCAAATCACATGGCAGCTGGGGGACATTGGTGATATTGGTCTGTATTGCAGGTTTCCTTTCTTGTGTCCTAGAATATCTGCTATTGTAGGTCACTTCTCTTCTAGCTCCTTTCCACTGTTCACTGAGTAAATGGTCTCATTGTAGAACATGGGGAGGTCAGGAACAGTAGATTCATTTGTTTCAAGTTTGTTCTGACTGAGCGCTCACCAGTGTGTGTTCCCTTTCAGCCTGGAAGAAGGCCAAGCTGTATGCAGGTAAGCAACTATAGGTGTACTGTGACCTTACTTCCCAGTCTCTACTTGCACTCTTATACATCAGTGAAACCCATACCTGGATGGGATTGTTGTTCCTGGTGTCCTCGTCACATTGCTAGTGTGCATCTAAAAACTTCAGCAACAATTCCTGGAAACAGACCTGCCTCCCTTCTGACTTGTTTTATTCTGTAGTTCATGTTAGTGTATCAACATCTTCTAAAAATGGCTTGTTGAAGTGGTAGTTCTTGTTGGTACATTGAGAACTGTGAGAGAGTAGTTGTGAAAGGAGGCTGCAGTAGGGCGGTATAGCTTATGACTTGTTTATCTCCAGGAGATTACAGAAATCCTGCTTGTCTTTTTTTTTTTTTTTTAAGATTTTAAAAAATTTTACTAATGAGAAAGACAGGAGGAGAGAGAACGAGCTAGACATCACTCTGGTACATGTGCTGCCGGGGATTGAACTCAGGACCTCATGCTTGAGAGTCTAATTTCTTAGTCTCTGCACCACCTCCCAGACCACCCTTTTTTTTTTCTTAGAGGTACACATATTTCTAAGGGAATCATTAGTTTTGGATTCTTTTTAACCCCAGTACTCTTTTTTGGATCTAGTTTTACTTTCCCTCCTTCTTTCTGGTCCTGTGTTATATTAGTCTTCCTTTCCCTTCCTTGTGTTCATTCAAATTGGGTAACTGCCTCTAGGACTCCTTGGTTTTGGAGGAATTAATTGCTATAGAGCTTATGTTTGAATCTGGGTTCAAGGGCCTCTGGATATTTATAGCTCTTGAATGGAGCCTATGAAATACCTGAAATTATATGTAAATCCTGTATAAATGTTTTTGTATCAAGAATACACTATTAAAAATTTTACAACGATTATCTCCTATTTTAGGAAAACACTGTATTGCCAGATGGACCCAGCTGTGGTTGAGGTTATTAGAGGCAATGTAAGCAAATGCAAAATGAGAAACCTACGGGAGTTAAAATTGGCTAAAGAGAAAGTATGGAGAACATATCTAGGTGTTTGAGTGGGTGGTATGGAGAAATGTAAGGAAACTTGTGTGCTCAAAGTATCTCCTTTAATGATTTTGGGTGACTAAGTGGTAGAAGAGAGACCACAAGTCACAGCCATGATGATTTGAGTTGGAAACCATAAAAAGAGTTTACAAGTTAATCAAGTTTATGATATATATTTTTTGATATTTCTTTGTGAGGTTTCAGTAAATATATTTAATTTTAGATTATTTATTTATTTATTTTTTATTTAATTATTATTTTTTGCCTCCAGGGTTATTGTTGGGGCTCGGTGCCTGTACTACAAATTCACTGCTCCTGGAAGCCATTTCTCCATTTTGTTGCTCTTGTTGTTGTCATTCTTGCCATTTCTGATGTTGGAAAGGACAGAGAGAAATGGAGAGAGGAGGGGAAGACAGAGAGGGGGAGAGAAAGATAGACACTTGCAGATCTGCTTCACTGCCTGTGAAGCGACTCCCCTGCAGGTGGGGAGCCAGGGAATCAAACTGAATTTAAGACCTCATGTTTGAGAGTTCAGTGCCTTATTCACTGAACCACTTCCTGTGTCACTAAAGACATTTATTGTGGTTATGATTATTATGATTGTCTCCAAGGTTATTGCTGGAGCTCTGTGCCTGCACTACAAATCCACTACTCCTGGCAGACATCTTTTTTCCATAGTTGCTGCTGTTGTTGTTGTTGTTGTTGATACTGTTGTTGTTGTTGGATAGGACAGAGAGAAATTGAGAGAGGAGGGGGCAAACAGAGGGAGAGAGAAAGACACTTGAAGAGCTGCTTTACTGCTTGTAAAGTGATGACCCTGCAAGTGGGGACCCTGGGGCTTGAACTGGGATCCTTGCGCCGATCTTTGCACTTTATCTGGTGTGCTACCACCTGGCCTTCTAAAAACATTTATTTTTAAGCCACTGAGAAACAACTATCTAATTAATTTTACCTCTGGTAATGAGAACATTCCCAGCTCCCATAGTAATTGTTTAGTTTGGGATCAAATACAGTGAAGGGCTGGACTACTTAGAGAACTTTAACACTAGGTACATTAAGGATATGAACATTTTTTGCCTGTCCAACAGCCCTTTTCCTGTTCTGGATGTTTCACTCTACTGTTAGGGAAATAGATGGCAAGGAAATAAGAGCAAACTATGGAATGAAAGAGATCTGGGAATCCAGTGTGTGAGAAACCTTATGCAGGGAGTCTTACTGATTCTTGGAATTTGATCACTGAAAGTAAGAATGTGGAGGGACCAGGCAGTGGTGCACCTAGTTAAGTGCATACAAGGACTTTGGGTTACAGTGTGCAAGGACCTGGGTTCAAGTCCCTGGTCTGCACCTGCAGGGGGAAAGCTTCATGAGTGGTGAAGTAGAGCTTCAGGTGTCTGTCTCTCTCCCTCTCTATCCAGTAATAAACAAACAAACAAAAGAATAAATAAAAGAAATAGAAAAAGCTGGGCAGTAGTGCAGCAGGTTAAGCGCACATGGTGCAAAGCACAAGGAATCCAGTTGGAGTCCTCGGGTCCCCACCTGCAGGGGGCTCACTTTGGTGATGCAGGTCTGTTGTTGTGTCTTTCTTTTTTTTTTTTAATTAAAAAAAATTTTTTTTTATGTTACAGAATTACATGTCGATGTGGCTTTGAATCCACACCATTCCCACCACCAGAGTTCTGAATCTTCACTCTCCCCACTGCAATCCACCACTGTTCCCCTAAAGTTTTAGACATGGGCTAACCATCTTCTCTGCAACTATCTGTCCACATTTATACATAGTTGCCCCTTCTTTTTCTTATTCACTCCTCTCTCCCTCTAAGCCACTCATGATATCATAACTACCTCTATATGTCCCTCTCCTTTTTTATTTATTTTCCCTTTTGTTGCCCTTGCTGTTTTTTTATTGTTGTTGTAGTTATTACTGTTGTTATTGATGTCATCATCATTGTTGGCTAGGACAGAGAGAAATGGAGAGAGGAGGGGAATACAGAGAGGGGCAGAAAAAGACATACACCTGCAGACTTGCTTCATCATCTGTGAAGCAACTTCTGAGCAGGTGGGGAGCCGGGGGCTGGAACTGGGATCCTTACTGTCGGGTTTCATTGTGGAGGAGAGAGAAGAGACTGGAGTGGAGTGGGAACACAAATCTTTATTCACGCGGACACCCTAGAAATGGGCGAGAGCAAGGTGGTTTAGGCCACATAGAGCTGGCAAAATGGCCACCTCCCACTATGCCTAACAGCCCTTCTCTGGGTCGCTGAAGAGAGGCAAAAAGCAAGAGAGAGAAAGGCGGAAGCAGGAGGGCTTTTATGGGAGAAATTCCGGAAGTGGCAAGTCGGGGCGGGATTGGCTAGAAAAGGGGGTGGAGAAAACAAGGCACTCTGGGAAGGTAGAAAGCTTCCGTAGCAATTGTTGCTAGGGTTTCAGCTCTCGCAGGAATGGGCGATACCCTGAGGGGGCAACGTGGTGGATATCTGTAAATAAAATGTGCATGGAAATATAATGTTTTTGTGGGTCCTGCCAATGTTCTACCATATCTGCACAATATCTCAACACCTCCCCCTTTCTTTTTATCTAATGGCCATAGTATAGGACATTTAGAGTGGAGCAGGCTTAAATGTTATTTAAGGAATGCCAAGCTCTGGTGGGAAGGTGTAGGATGTTTCTGTGGGGGAGGAAAGACTTACATACTGCCAACCTTGTGAGATTTATGTGTCCCTCCTTTTGCTCAACCCCTCTGTAGAGGGACAGACTTACCTGGAGAGACTCATATCATAGGTTAAGCTCTGCCAGGCTTCACCATCTCTTCACAGTTTTTGTAGATCTTTCCCTATCTTTCTATCTAGTCTTCACATTAAAATGGGTCAATGTCTGTGACAGAGGAATAGTAGTGTAGGGGTGAACAGAAACCTTTTGGGCATAAACCTGAATGATATCATGCAGGCATTTTCAAAAGAACTGGAATAGGACAGGAAGGGACAAGTAGGAGAGCAGCAAGAGCCAGTGTGATGCCAAGAGGAGGCTCTACTGTTGTTGATCCACGTTGAGGGCAAGGTCCTATGGGGGCCCACAAAGGGGTCAGTCGTGTTGTTCTTGATAGAGATGACCAATAACAATGGAGAGAGGGATATATTCAAGATCTAGGCCCATCATGTCTGTTTGGGAATCTCAGGACTCCCCGACTAGGGCCCCAGATGATGGAGTGGCCTGATAGTGACTAAAGAGTGATCATTAAAGTATGCCAGTCTCTTGCCTTTATTCAGCTTTTGTAGTCCTTACTTTGATAAGGTTAGCTTTGGAGTGAGTGAGGGAAATATAATAGGAAGTAGGTGAGGAGGGTATCTAAGTCTAAGTAGACACTATTTCATTAGGAGCTTTATAGTGTCTTTTTAGGTCTTTCTACCTCCTTGCTGCATATAATGACTCACTGAATAGGTAGTTATTGCTGTAATCGAATTATTTGTCAGTTGGGTTAACTTTGAAAATCCCTTTGTTAGGATTTGCTGTATCACACACAACATCACCATAATTTATGTCCTTTGACATTATTTATATCTAGCAGTGTCTTATAGAGTAATGTCACTGGTTGCTTCTGTTCTCCCTGGTCTAACCCTTTAAGAGAGTCAATATTTCAAAGAGTCAGCCTATGGTCTGTGCAGTAAAAAGTTTGAGACATTTAATCAATTTTTACCCCTGTCATATTAATTAAATAATGGTTTATATAACTACAGGTTAATAGGAGTGCACATAAACACTATTCCTACCACCAAAAGACTGTCCTATCCCATCCTCCCACCTCAGTGAAGCGAACATCTACCCTCACCCTCAACCCAGAGATATTTACTTTGGTGCCCTGGGGATCTGTCTTCTTTGGGCCTTTCTGCTAGGCTGTCCTGCTAATTTGGTCTAAATCCAATCAATTACAGAATTTATGATGCCTTTTTTAGGCACTTCAACTATTATTAAGTACTTTGACTTTGAGTTATATGATTGTATTTTGTTTATGGGTATATGCACACCTGTATCCAGTACCCTAAACCATAGCCTAATCTGGTATCTGTTACTTAGTAAAATCACGTGCCATCTAACTTGGATGTAGATAGTCCTATGTGTTAGGAAAGGTTTCCCCAGATTTGAAGAGTTGTGAGGTTGACTTCTCAGGCTTGTATCTCTGTTTGCAGTCCACAGTAGGATTTCCATTGCAGCATAATGTGGGGTGGCAGCACCAGTAGTGGTTTGGTTGAAGTTGACAAAGTTGGTATGGCAGTAAGGATTCACAGAGAAGGAATTTCAAGAAGCATGGGCATCTATTAGAGGTACCAGGACTAGGAGAAATGTGGGTCTTAAAGAGGATGCAAGGTGTTTCTTATAGTCTTAGAGAGCATTAAAATATCAATAATTAATTATTATAGGCAGGTTAGTTGGGGGGTTTAGTATCTATATTAGTATACTTGACTTCACTATGATTTGAATGCTTTTAGTATTATCTGAGCCTCTTTTTTTAAAAGAATTTATTTATTTATGAGAAAGATAGGAGGAGAGAGAGAAAGAACCAGACATCACTCTGGTACATGTGCTGTGGGGGATTGAACTCGGGACCTCATGCTTGAGAGTCCAACACTTCATCCACTGTGCTACCTCCTGGACCACTCTGAACCTCTTTGTATTTTAAATACTTACAAAGTGAAAAGGTCTTGACCTGTCTGGCCTAAAGCTATAGTTGATTTAGATGTTTACAGAGCTGTGTTTGCAGATACATTTTTAGAGATCCATAAATAATTAATCCCCTTATCAGAGTTTGATCTTTCTGCAAATCTAAGATAAATATTAGCAAAAGCTAGTATTTGTGCTTAAGGCTATGGTTTAGGCAGTTGGGGGAACTTGAGATATTAAATCTATCCACCCCTGTCCCCACATGTTGTATTAATATTGATAGGACTAAATAGTCATAGGACTAGAGTTTCACACCTTCTCTGCCACTGAAAGTCTGTGCCCTCCCCGCTTCGCTCCCCCCTAGGTAACCACTATAGTTTTCCCAATTTAAATTTGGGTTGTGTTGTCTTTGGTTGTTTATTTTATGTATATGTGTTCAGTTCTCTAAATTTCACATATGAATGAGACCATCCTGTAGTTTTCCTTTACCTCCTTGATTATTTTACATAATGCTCTCAAGTTTCATCCATTTATCCCTAGGATGTAAAATAATCTTTTTTACTGATGAGTAGTATTCCATTGAGTATATGTCCCATAACTTTAAAAAAAATTTTATTTATTTATCAGTGAGAAAGATAGGAGGAGAGAGAGAAAGAACCTGACATCACTCTGGTACAGGTGCTGCTGGGTATTGAACTCAAGACCTCATGCTTGAGAATTCAATCCTTTATCCACTATGCCACATCCTGGACCACAATCCTGGACTTTTTTAACCAGTCATTTGTGGAGGAATATTTTGTTGCTTCCAAATTTTTGCTATTGTAGATAATTCATCTATGAACATGGGGGTGCAAATATTCCTTGAATTAGTGATATTATCTCTTTTGGATAAATTTCTAGGAGTGGGATTGCTAAGTCATATGGTATTTCCATCTGTATTTGTTAAAGGATTCTCCATACTGTTCTCCATAATGGTTGTACCATTTTGCATTCCCACCAGCAGTGTATTAGAGTTCCTCTCTCTCCACATCCTTTCCAACATGTATCTTCTCCTGTTTTGTTGATGAAGGCCATTCTTACAGGTGTGAGGTGGTATCTCAATGTGGTTTTAATGTGCATTTTTCTGGTGATGAGTGAATTAGAGCATTTCTGCATATGTCTGTGGGCCATGTGTATGTCTTCTTTGTAGAACTGTCTATGCATGTCCTCTGCCCACTTTTTTTTATTGGGTTGTTCTTTTCTTTTTGCTGAGCTGAATGAGTTCTTTATAGATGTTTGATATCAAGTGCTTGTCTGAAGTATGATGTATGAATATGTTCTCCCATTTGCTGGGTTTCCTGTTTATCTTTATGGAGTTTTCTTTTGATGTATGGAAGCTTTTAAATTTGATATAGTCCCACTTGTTCAATCTTGCTTTTGTTTCCCTTGCCCATAGGGTGAAGTCTCCAAATATGTCTTTAGTGTTAATGTCATGAAATGTTTCATGGATGTGCTCGTCTATGTATTTTATACATTCAGACCTGATATCCAGATCTTTGATCCACTTGGAGTTAATTTTGGTGTATGGTGTTAATTGGTGGTCTAGTTTAATTTTTCTACATATGGCTGTTCAATTCTGCCAACAGCATTTATTAAAGAGACTTTCTTTTTCCCAATGGGCAGATTTGGCCCCTTTGTCATATATGAGGTGTCTCTCTATCCTATTCCATTGGTCCATATGACCATTTTTGTTCCAGTACCACACTGTTTTGTTTATTACTGCTTTGTCGTATAACCTGAAGTCAGGTATTGTGATGCCTCCATTTTTCTTCTTTTTCCTTAGGAGTGTTTTTGCTATTTGTGTGTTTTTAGAGTTTCACACAAATTTTTGAATAATCTGTTCAATTTCCTTGAAATGTTTCATTGGGATTTTAATAGGGATTGCATTGAATCTATAGATTGCTTTAGGCAAAATTGCCATTTTAATGATATTTATTCTCCCAATCCATGAACAGGGGATGTTCTTCCATTTCTTTTTGCCATCCTCTATTTCTTTTAACAGTGTCTTATAGTTTTTCCTTGAAAAGTTCCTTTGCATCTTTTGTTAGATTTATCCCTAAGTATTGACCTTCTTGTGTTCAATTGTGAATGGTATTGCTTCCTTCAGTTTCATTTCTTCTGACCTATCTTTTGCATAAAGAAATGCCACGGATTTATGGGTATTGCTTTTATAGCCTGCTACTTTACTGAATTTGATGATGATTTCCAATAGTTTCTTGGCGGAGTTTCTGGGGCCTTGTAGGTATACCAACATATCATCTGCGAATACTGAGAGTTTAACTTCATCCTTTCCAATTTGTATTCATTTGATATCTCTTTCTTGTCTGATTGCTATGGCAAGGAATTCTAGCACTATGTTGAATAAAAATAGTGAGAGTGGGCACCCTTGTCTAGTCCCTGATTTTAGGGGAAAACTTTCAATTTTTCCCCATTGACTATGATGTTAGCTGTGGGTTTATCATATATAGCCTTTATTATGTTAAGGAATTTTCCTTCCATTTCCAGTTTTCAAGGACCTTTATCATAAATGGGTGTTGTACCTTTTCAAATGCTTTCTGTGCATCGATTGATAGAATCATACGATTTTTATTTTTCCTTTTGCTGATATAGTGGATTACATTTATTGAGTTATGGATGTTGAACCATCCCTGTTTCCCAGGGATGAGTCCCACCTGATCTTGGTAGATTATTCTCCTAATATGTTGTTGTATTCCATTAGCCAAGATTTTGTTGAAGATCTTTGTATTGATATTCATCAGGGATCTAGGTCTACAGTTTTTTTTTTTTTTGGTGGGGTTCTTTCCTGCTTTGGGGATCAGGGTGATGTTAGCCTCAGAATGTATTTGGGAGCATTCCCTCTTCCTCTATTTTCTGGAAGAGTTTGAGGAGGATGGGTGTTAGTTCTTCTTTGAATGTTTTGTAAAATTAATTAGTTTAGCCATTAGGAGCCAGGCTTTTGTTCTTGGGTAGGCTTTGGTACTGTTTGAATTTCTTTACTAGTGATTGGCCTGTCAAGTTTTTTTTTTTTTTAAGAACTCATCTTTATTTATTTATTTTTACTTTTTTCAAAATATTTATTTGATTATTATTAGATAGAGACAGAGAGAAATCGAGAAGAGAGGAGGAGAAAAAGAGGGAGAGAGTCAGAGAGACATCTGCAGCCCTGCTTCAACACTTCTGAAGCTTTCCCCCTGCAGGTGGGGACTAGGAGCTTGAACCCAGGTCCTTACACACTGTAATGTGAGTGCTTAACCCGATGTACCACTGCCTGTCCCTTGGCCTGTTAAGTTTATCTACTTCCTTTTGTGTCAAGGTTGGTAGTGGGTCTGACTCTAAATATGTGTCTCTTTCTTCTAAGTTGACAAGTTTGGTTCCATACAGGTGTCCATAATATTCTTGCATAATCTTTTGACTATCTACCTCATCTGTTGTAATATCTCCTCTGTCTTTTTTTTTTAATTTTTATTTATTTCCCCTTTTGTTGCCCTTGTTGTTTTTTCCTAAGTTGGGGGCATATCAAATGGTTATATCATATGGCTATATCTAATTGTTGGATTGATCCTTTAACCATTATGTAATGTCCATCTCTATCTTTGATTGCTTTCGTTGCCTGAAAATCTACTTTATCAGAGAATAGGATAGCTGTCCCTGTCCTTTTCTGTGAGTTATTAGCTTAGAACATCTTGCTCCAACCTCTTATATTCAATTTCTGTTTGTTTTTTCTTTGGATGTGTGTTTCCTGAAGACATATAGTGGATGGGTCCTGTTCTTTAATCCATTTAGCTACTCTGAGTCTTTTGACAGGTGAATTTAGGCCATTCACATTTAAGGTGATTATTGATATATGTGGTTTACTTATGTCCATTCTGATTTTTGTTTTGAGTTTCTTTTCAATTGTTGAATATTTGCCCATTTGTTTCTATCTAACTTATTGTGTGAATGAGTTTCTGTAGTGAATTCCTCACTGATTTTTCTTGTGTTTACTGTAAATCTCTGTGCCCTGTTTTGTTTTGTGGTTACTATGTGTGTAATAATTAGCACTGTATATGTAGAAAAGTCCTTTTAAAGTTGATCTTGAATAACAAACACTTGATAGGGCTTCATTGTCATTCAATTCCCTCCCTTGTTTGCTTGTTGTTCTTCCCTATTTTATTGTGTTTTTGTTTCTAGTCTACCAATGCTCACCTTACTGAGAGTGTGTGTTCCTTTGCTTCCTCCTTTCCTGTAAGACTCCACTCACTATTTCTTGTAAAGTGGAGTTGATTCTGGCAAATTCCTTTAGTTTTTGAATACTTGGGAATGCCTTTATTTCTCCCTCATACTTGAATGCCGGGATAGCCTGGGATGCTGCATGGGAGAGGAATCAGGAACTCGTGCCGGGCTAGTGTCACAGGAGACAGATTCTGGAACTCTCAGAGCCAGAAGGCACTCCCAACAGAAGAGCAGCTGTATATATATTTGCCAAGTAGGGTGGAAACAGGATGTGATGTAGAGAGGGTGGAGTGAAAAGAGACTGGTGGAAATCAGGGTGACTATGAGAGGGGGCAGAGCAAAAAGACATCGTGAACCAGTGGGGATTAGACTAATGCCCTGGAGGCAGGGTAGTGCTTAGTTAACAGTAGTTTATGTAAATAGACCACAGCTTTAAGTGGGATTAAACCAATGCCCTGCAGTCATGGCAGTGCTTAGTTAAGCAAAATTAGAGACAGAGGCTTTAAGCTGGGGGGAGCTGGCATACTACCCAACACTTGAAGGATAATTTTACAGGATGCAAAATTTGTGGCTGAAATTCCCTCTCCTTTAGTGCCTTGAATATGTCATTCTACTCTTTCCTTGCCTCTAGGGTTTGTGAGGAAAAATCTGATGAGAGTCTGATATTTCTCCCTTTGTATGTAACTTTTTCCCTTTCCCTAGCAGCTTGCAAAAATGTTCTCCTTGTTGTTAAGTTTTGATAATTTTACAATAATGCACCTTGGTGTTGTTTATTTTGGATTTGTGAACCTGGGTGATGGATTTGACTCCAAAATAGGTATGTTCTAAGGATTGTCTAGATGAGGGAAA
This sequence comes from Erinaceus europaeus, assembly GCF_950295315.1. Taxonomy (NCBI): domain Eukaryota; kingdom Metazoa; phylum Chordata; class Mammalia; order Eulipotyphla; family Erinaceidae; genus Erinaceus; species Erinaceus europaeus. The sequence goes on from NC_080165.1 coordinate 55,512,393, forward strand.
TTTCCATCTAAAATTTCTTTGAAAATTACCTCTGGACCTTTGACCTGGTCTACTTCCTCTGGTATCCCTATAACTCATATATTTGACCCTTTTATGGAGTCTGCAATTTCACAGAGAGTAGTTTCATTCTTTCTAAACTTTCCCCTCATTTTGAATTGAAAGAGTGAGCTAATTGTGTCTTCTAGATTGGAAATTCTTTCTTCTGCATGGGTGAATCTATTTCCTAAGCTTTCTACCTGAGATTGAAGTGCACTAAAGGTGTTTTTCAATCCTTGCAGTTCTGTTTGAAAATTTTCCTCTAGGCTGCTTAACTGCTTAGTGAACTCTGCTTTGAGTTCTTCTTTCACACTTTGTAGCTTCTTATCAAATTCCAAAGTAAAATACTCTTTCAACTCTTGCTTATATTCTTGTAGCGTTCTCATATGTTTTCTATAGTCTATCTCTGATAGACTCTCTGTATCTGGAATTTCTTGGATTTCATCTGATTTACTTCTCTCTGTGTGATGTGACATGCTATTTAACTTTCGACCTCTTTGCTTTCACATATATGGTGTTGGTTATTGTTGGCCAGCAGGTGGTGCTGTCGTGGTCTTTGCTTTCCACTTACTTGAGTCTGTGGTGGTGGGTGCCAGGAGGGGTGTTTTGGGCTACCTTGTGGGCTGAGATTTGTCTTTGTTTTAAACTCAGACTGAGAAAAAACAAAGTCAAACACACTAAAAACAATAATAAAAATTAAAATCCTGAGTCAAAGATTTAGAGGCTTTAAGCTCCAGTTTCTTTTCTTCTGGGGAGTCTGATAACTGTGGTACTGTCCAAGATGGCATGGGTCAGTGCTGAGTGCTGTCAGCTCAGAGCACTATTTTCGACACACTGGGTCTTCCAGCCCACTCTCATTTCCCCAACTGCCTGCGCCAGCACCCACCTGAGGCTGTGGATTTTTTCAGCTATAGATTATGTGTCCAATTAGATCTCTTGTTGTGTACAGTAGTTGTATCCGGGAGAGCGAAGGCTTAATTGCAGCTACTCCATAAACCACATCTACCGGAAGTCCTCCAGGTGTCTATCTTTCTCTACCCTTGTCTTTCCTTCTTCTCTCCATTTCTCTCTCTCTTATCCAACAACAACAACAGCTATAACAACAATAACAATAACGACTACAACAAGGGCAGCAAATTGGGAAAAATGGCCTTCATGAGCAGTGGATTCATTAGTGCAGGCACTGAGCCCCAGTGATAACCCTGGAGGCAAAAATAAATAAATAAATAAATAATAATAAAAAAGAAAATAAGGATGTGTTAGTTTTTACTCTAACATCTTTAAAACTAGAACATAATCTTTGTACTTTTTAAATTTTTTTCTCACCACAACCAAGGGAAGTCTCTATTTTTAAGGGTTCATGTGATTAATTTAGCACCCCTGGATAATCTAGAACACTCTGTTCATCCAAAAATCTATGTCTTGAGAATATTTATGAAACTCACTTTGCCATGTATATAAATAACATATTCACATGCTTGAGACTTAGAACATGGGCATCTTTGGGGCTTATTAAAATGGGGGTGGTGTTCCTGAAAGCTTTTAGTCTTACTGGACAATACTTGGGAGAAGCAAATAACTACATCAACTTTTTGCTTCTGGAGGAAGGTTTTTGGTAGTCCCTACTAAAATGTGAGAGACACTGCTAATGTGTGTTCTCTCACTGAATGTACGTGTTATCTGCTTTGAACTCTCTCACCCTCCCTTGAAATTGCTTCATTGTTTCTTGAGTAAGATTATTTTGATATTTTATCTTGTCTTTTCTCATGGCTTACAGTGAAGATATAATTCTTTTTTCCTATGACCTAGAGACAACCTAAATCCCAATTAGTTCTTTATAAATAAATGGAACTTTTTTTTGTGTGGTCTGGGAGGTGGCACAGTAGATAATGTGTTGGACTCTCAAGCTATGAGGTTCTGAGTTCAATCCTCAGCAGCACATGTACCAGAGTGATGTCTGGTTCTTTCTTTTCTCCTCTTATCTCTCAAATAAATAAATAAATAAATAAATAAATAAAATGGAAATTTTAGTTCGTATTTTTTTTGGTAAGTTCATGTAAATTAGATTTTTAGATTCCACAGATGAATGAAACTATCTAGAAGTTGCCTTTTATCTCTTTACTTATTTTGTTAAGTATAATCACCTCCAGTTCCATCCATTTTGTCCCAAAGGTGACAATATCATCTTTTTTGATTGCAGACTATGACTCCATGGAATATATATCCCATAAGTTCTTTAGCCAGTCGTCTGATGATGGGTATTTAGGCTGCTTCTACTCTTTGGATATTATGAATAATGCAGCTATGAATATAGGGGTGCACATGTCCCTTCTAATTAGTGTTTCAGTGTCTGCTGGATAAATGCCCAAGAGTGGTATTGCTGGACCATAAGGTATCCATTTTATTTAAGAACTGTCCACACAGTCTTCCAAAGGGGCTTTACCAGTGTGCATTCCCACCAGCAATGTAGCAGAGTTCCCTTTTCTTTACAACCTCTTCAACAACTGTCATTTTCTAGTTTATTGCTGTAAGGAAAGGAAACTAGAAATTTTGAACTCAATTATTTTATTTTATTATTATTATTTTAAAGAAAACCAAGTTTTCAGGATGGATATGTGGCTAAGGACTTGAAAAGAATAATTAGAAAATCCAATATGTTCATACCTCTCTTATCAAGTGTTTGGTTTCCAGCCTCTTAATATCTTGAACTTTATAGCTTAACCTTCATGGGATAGTTGTTGTCCTCTCCCCCCCCCCCCCTTTCTCTGTCTATGTGTGTGTGTGTGTGTGTGTGTGCTTGGTAAGAAAGGATAATCAGGTAAATGTCTTTAAAATATTTCCCTATAATTCCTTCACTGTGATGTTTCAGAAAACTGGGTACTGAACCTGATGTGCATAGTATCTACAAATTGTTGAACATGGATGTCTGTTTTTCTTGTAGATTGGCACAAGGAGAAGTTCCCAATCTGTGAGTGACCTCATGTTCTTTTTGGATGATTCTGCTGCTGCTGCCTCTACAGATTATGAGCTTTCTTTCCATTTTCTCTGGTGACAGATGGTGACAGTGGTGGTGGGGTGGTATGTGATGGTATTAGTGACATGTCAGGGACTAGTGGGTATTACTGGGTGATAACTTGATAGTCTTTAATATTTGGTTAACTTCCAGGTTCTTCGTCAAGTGGCTTGTGACATACCTAATACCCAATTCAGTCTGTCATTCCTTTCCCTGACTAGAGGCCCATGGGCTTCAGTCCCAAGTCTCTCATCTCAAGAAACTCAGCCTTCTTCCTATGTAGTCCAATGTCTGGGGTGAGGTAGTTATACATCTGTGTTATGGGGCAGAGGAGAGCATTGTATCATTGGTATCTCCATCTTCAGGGAATGTCACTCTGGACCCAGGCTCTGCCCATCCCAACATTGTCTTGTCCCGTGAAAACACAAGACTGACCTTAAAGAACACCTTAGGAGATTCCGGAAACCGCTGCAGTGTGTTGGGTTATAAGGGCATCACATCTGGGCGATGTTACTGGGAGGTGGACATCAGGAATAGACACAGAAGCGAATGGGGCCTGGGGGTGTGTAGGGAAGATGTGAAAAGGACAGGCTGGTACAGAGAGTCACCAGAAAAGGGATTCTGGGTTATGGGGCATTTTGAAAGAGGATACTGTTTCTGTGATAAGGAAGATATTGTGCTGTCCCTTAGACAGATTCCCCTCAGGATGGGAGTTTTCCTAGACTATGATGGAGGGGATGTCTCCTTTTATAACATGACTGATGGCTCCCATATTTTCTCTTTTTCTCAGGATCCCTTCTCTGGTACTCTGTTTCCTTACTTTATGTGTCGCTCAGGAGATGTGTCCCTGACCATCTGCTTCTCTGACAGTGTACCAGAGGTGGGCCATGTGTCTTTTAACAATTCTCCTCCTCTGGAGGATCCTGTGAGCCTTCCAGGGAGGGTGTTTAGCTTAGAGTCAGGGGTAGATGGTGACTCTCCTGGGGCTGACTCTCCATTACTCCCCTGCAACCCTGAGGCTATGTCCTCATAGGGCTTCATCACTGTACTTTGCACTCATAGTGGTTCTTTCTGGAGTTATAGATTCTCTGTGACAAAGACTCTAGACAAGTCCTGATGACCAGGAATATTCCCACCTTCTAACTCTGGTTGCAGATGATTAGGGAGTGTTTACAAAAATAGTTCTTGTTACTATGTTAGGCTGCAGAAAGTAAAAGTTGCTTGTTCCTGTGAGCATGTCATAGATCAGAAATGATAGCAACAGCAGAGACTGGAAAGGTTGTGGGGCCAGTGAAAACCTCCTGCAATGCTGGTGAGAATGTAAATTGTTCCAACCCCTATGGAGAGCAGTCTGGAGAACTCTCAGAAGGCTAGAAATGTACCTATCATATGACTCCGCAATTCCTCTGCTGGGGCTATATCCCTAAGAACTAAACACAGCTATCCAAAAAGATTTGTGTAAACCTATGTTCATAGTGGCACAATTTGATAGTCAAAACCTAGAAGCAACTTATTTGTCCAACAACAGATGAGTGGCTGAGAAAGCTGTAGTATTGCACAGTGGCAGACTATTCAGCTACTGAAAATGGTGATTTCACCATTTTGAATGGAGCTTAAAGAAATCATGTTAATTGAGATAAGCCAGAGAGAGAGAAATGAATATTGGCTGATCTCACCCATAGACAGAAGTTGAGAAATAAGAGCAGAAGGGGAAACAAAAAGCAGAACTTGGACAGGCTCTGGTGTACTGCACCAAAGCAAAGGTCTTTAGGGAGTTGGGGGGAAGGGTTTATAGGTTCTAGTTCATGATGGTGGAACAGGACTTAGGTGAGGGGGTTGGAGTGTTTTGCAAAAAACTGAGTGATGTTACATATGTACCAACAACTATATTTATTGTTAACTGTAAACCATTAATCCCAACAATAAAAAATTTTTTAAAGTTTTTTTTTTGTATTGGCTTGGGTCTAAATTTTGTTATTACTTGGAGCTGAAAATTGTCATCATTATTATTTGGTATAGAAAATATTTCATCGGCTTTTTGTACTGTGTACAGAGGATGAGGGCTGAATAACTATTCAGAATAAAATGGAGTTTCCTTTGCATCTCATCTTAGTTTGTGCAGAGGAGAAGTCCAGAGCTAAAGGGTGGGTATCTACCTCTTTTTCATGGACATGACGGCTCTATATAATGACCAGGGAAATTGGTCACTTAAGGTCCATGGAAATGATGTCTGATGTACTTTCAAGAAAAGGCTTGATATTGCACTCTATTTATTTTCTGAGATTGTTGTAACACAACTATTTTTCAAACCTCAGTAAATTATTTTTACCTGTGAAAACCTTGTGCTGTGTTAATTTAGGGAACTCAGAAGCAAGATGTAGGTTTTTCTTTTGTGTCAAGACTTGGTGTAAAGAAGAAAGCTGCTACCTAATTAAAAGACGTAAGAAGAGAAATTGCAGACACAGAGTAAATTACAACATATCTGACCATGAGCAATGAAGCTAAATGTTGGTTCTCTGAAAGGCTAAGCAAAATTGACAAACCCTTAGCTAGACTCACAAAACAACAAATGAAGAAGACTCAATAAATAGAATTGAAAATGAAAGATGAGATATCATAATAGACACCGCAGAAATCCTACCTATCATGCTGAGGCTTCTATGAAATCTATATTCCACCAAGCTACAGAATCTGGAAAAAATGGACAAATTCCTGCATACCTTCCAAAATTAAATAAAGAGGATCTAGAAAATATGAACAGGCCAATCACAGCCAAAGAAATTGAAATAGTTTTCAAAAATCTTCCCAAGAATATAAGTCCTAGACCAGATAGTTTTACAAATGAATTCTATGAAAACTTCAAGGAAGAGTTAATACCTCTACTCTTAAAACTCTTTCAAAAGATTTAAGACACAAGAATACTCTCTTCCAGCTTTTATGAAGCCAACATCATTCTGATACCAAAAGCAGACAGGGATACAACAAAAAAGGAAACTACAGATCGATATCTCTGATGAACAAAAATGCTAAAATACTGAACAAAATTCTAGCCAACCAAATACAGCAGTATATTAAAAAGATTATTCATCATGACCAAGTGGGGTTTATCCCAGGATGCAGGGTTGATTTAATATACGTAAATCAATCAACGAAATCCACCACATCAATTAAAGCAAGACCAAAACCAAACGATTATCTCAATAGATGGAAAGAAAGCCTATGACAAAATCCAACATCCCTTTATGATCAAAACACTAAAAAAAAAAGAGAAAATTCCTTAAGATATTTATCCTTTTGTTTCTGACTTATTTCATTTAACATGATTTTTTTCAAGCTCCATCCAAGATCAGTCTCAGGTAGAAGTTGAAAACAAGATCAGAAGAGAAAACACAAGTAGAACCTGAACTAGAATTGTCATATTGCACCAAAGTAAAAGACTGTGGGGTGGGAGTAGGGGAGAATACAGTTCTAAAAAGGATGGCAGAGGACCTAGTGGGGGTTGTATTGTTATATGGAAAACTGGGAAATGTTATGCATGTACAAACTATTGTAGTTACTGTTGAATGTAAAACATTAATCCCCCAATAAAGAAATAAAAAAGTAAATGATAAAAAAATTCCTTAACATAGTGGAGGCCATATATAGCAAACATATAACCAACAACATATTCAATGGTGAAAAACTGAAACTATTCCCAACTCAGATCAGGTACTAGACAGGGCTGCCCACTATCACCATTACTGTTCAACATAGTATTAGAAATTCTTGCTGTAACAATCAGGTAGGAGCAAGGAATTTAAAGGAATACAGATTGGAAGAAGTCAAACTGTCACGATTTGCAGATCATCTGGGTCAGTTTGTCAGTTTAGCTGTTAGTCCCTTTGAAAATGAGTCATGAGGAAAGTTTCAGGAACAGAATGGGCCGACCCAGAACAGCCGAAAACACTGTGAAAACACAGAAGACTTTTGGTAGAAAATTCATTTTCTATGCACAATAGTTGTGGGAGGTGAATTTCATATAAGACAGCAACCCCGAGATCAGAAAAGTTCCCAGAAAAGAAAAATGTTAAACACATTAGTTAATCTTTTTTCTCTTGTAACACATTTAGAAGTTTATTGTATAAATATTACACATTTTCTAATCAAAAGAGCTGTCAGTTTTCTCCCATTCTCAACAAATCCTTCATTTTCTTCACTTCCAGTCTTCACTCCTGCTGTTTTCCCAGCTGGGAAGGTCCTTTCCCCCAATTTTCTACCCCAAAATGAAATTCTGTTCATTATTTGTGACTCAGCTCACCTGCTCACCAAATGTTTTTCAAACACTTTCTGAGGCGCTATTGGTTAAGGCATTGAGATGGTCAAGGTCTGGTCTCCTTTCTAGCTGACATCACATCCTGACTAGTACATTGCTCTGCTCTATCATACTTTATTGAGGGAGAATGGGACCAACGCTTGTTTCCCCAACATTAAAAGAGTTCATCATGCATTATCTCAACAAAGAATTTAGGAGAAAGCATGATTTCAGGAATTTTAAATTTTGTTTGGGAAAATTGAGAACATTCATATGTTAGGATATGAGAGAGAGAAGGACAGAAGAGGAGAGAGAGAGAGAGAGAAAGAGAGAAAAAGAGAGAAACTGAGTCAATACTCACATGATTTTACACACACACACACACACACACACACACACACACACACACACACACAGGATATAAGAGAGAGAGAGAAGGACAGAAGAGGAGAAAGAGAGAGAGAGAGAGAGAGCCAGAGAAGCCCACAGGTCTAGCTTTTAACACTCAAGCCCCACTTCTACCTTTCCAAGTCACACCTGTCACCACTCCCATTTTCTGGGCAATACCCTCCAGGTACCTCCTGTCCCTCAACAATACCATCTCCATATAACTGGATCTCCATATAGCAGTCTTTGTCCCAGATTCAACTGCTGTCATACTTATCTACACTAACAAACACAAACTCCTGAAAGCATGGTAGGAAGACTTCCTCAACTCTATGACAAGAATGTCATACAAGTTTCACATATGTGTCTTGGATGAAAGGATGGATAGATGTATGTATGTATGTATATATGTATGTATGTATGTATGTATGGATGGGTGGGTGGATGGATGACTAAAGAGGAAGAGGAAGAAAGGCGTCAGATTCTTTCCCCTTCAGTGGCTTCTCTGTAGCCTCAGAGTTGGCCCCAGTAGAATTATAGGAGACAGATCTGGATCTCCTTGGGCTCTAGAAATGACTTATTTCCACAAAGTGGGTCCATCAGATTAAATATTTCCGGGGTGGTAGAGGGAACATAGATTTCAGGATGAGAGGCAGGCCTCTCCTATTTTATATGCAGTGTGAGTTCAAGTCATACTTGACACAAATATAAATAAACATTAGCAACTTGAATAATGGGATAGTGTCATTAAACTTTCAGATTCTATGCTCATCTTGGCTCTGTGACTACTAGTTTTTGGAACTTGTATGGCTTTTCAATTTATATAGTCTTTTAATTTCTTTCTAAGTAAAATGAGGATAATTGTAATCACAATAGAATTTACTCCAAGTATTATTGTGAGGCTTAATGAAGTCAATACCTCGAAAACACTGGCAGATGGTAAGCATTAAGTTAAGCTTATTATCACAATCTAATAGCATTGTCATTAATAGTTTTGGCTAACTAATACATAGCTTGCAAAGTTTAGCTGTTATCATTCGCTTGTTCTAGCCAAAACAAACAAAGTAAATTGAATACAGATACAAACCAAAGCCTAGACAACAGAGACATACTGAGAACTGCCTGGAAGTTAAGCAGAATATGGCTACAAGTAAGTCATTAGAGAGTGTTCCTCTTTTCTCCCATGTGGTCCTGATAGAGTCAGAGCCCTGAACTCAAGCAGATCTTTGTGACTCAGTGTGGAGAGGCTGACTTGTGTGTTGGAGTTCTAGTTATTGGAGAAGATGGCTTTTCTCCTTCCCCTGCAGGGAAATAACATTAGTTTTTAAGGACCAATTTTGGCTGCAATGCATAATGCCTTTGCATCATGGCAGATGTCACTGCATAATGACAGTAAGAACTGACCTGACAGTTCTGGGGCAAAAGAGGAATAAAGGCTGCCTGGGTCTTCCTCTAGGAGGGACTGAGGGGCAGCCACACACAGCAGGTAAGTGACCATGGAGGGGCAGAGGCAGTGACAGTGAGGCAAATGGTTTTAGACAGTCTTCACTCCTAGCACAGATTCCTGGAAAAGCTCCCTCCAGAGCTGGAGCCCTTGGCAGAGGTGAGCAATATACTAATCTCATTCGTTGTGGTAGAAGGTGTGTCTATGTGTCAGAAGGGTGGGGGGCAAGGGCTACTGAAGACACTAGCTTCCATTATGTCTTTTTCCTCCTGTTCACAACTCTCTGGAACCCAAGAGAAAAACCAGTGTTTCTGAATGCATGCCTGAATCCCCTGGAGTCCTGTTAGCATGAGAGCTCTGATTTGGCAGGTGTGGGGCAGGGTCTGAGCTTCTCCAGTCCCAGCTTGTTTTCAGGTGATACGAGGCTGGTGCTAGGACAACCTCTGAATAACAAGGCCAGAGGTCTGCATACAGCAGCATTGCCACCTCCAGGGAATCATTTTAGAAGTGTGAAGTCTTGAGTCCTACCTAAGAATCAGAAACTTATTTTGATAAGCCCTCAAAAGATGTGGGTGCCCATAGATAATAGGGGCCTAGGGGCTACATAGACTCCTGTGCTAAATATGAATATATATGGGTCAGCTCAATGGGGTAAATAGTTAATTGTATTTATAAACTTTCTTATGTTTGGGAGCTACTCTCTGCCCTAACCCAGCTTTCTAGCCCTAGTCTCAAATCTGACAACATCTCCCCAGAAAATATTTTTAGTCTATTCACATGGTGACTACCAAGTTCAGGCAGTTGTCGGGCTAGTGTCGCATGAGAGAGAGATGGCCCAGGGACTAAGCTCATGGCAGAAAAGCAATAAAAATCTTTATTCATGGAGTGCCCCAGAGTCGGGCGGTGGCACAGCTGGTTAAACCACGTGGTGCCAACCACAATGGCTGGGTCAGCCTCTCAGTTGGCAAGCTCGCTCTCCTCCAGTTCAATACACGTAGGAGACAAAAGACAGAAATGGAAGTGGTTTGATAATACTATACATGCTTAGGGAAGGGGTGGAGAAAGGCAAAAGGGGTCAGGAATGGTATGGACCTCCCCAGCAACTGTTGCTAGGAGTTCAACTGGTAGGATTAGCAATACCTTGTGGGGATATAGGAAGGAGACCTTTAGTCATTTGTAAGACAAAGCAGAAGACTGCTATGTAGACAATAAAGGGATGGGCCTTAATAGCAGGGAATGAAGGGTAGAGCAGACTTAAGTCTTTAAGGACTGTCTGGCTTAGACAGGAAGATGCAGGATGTTTTTGTGGGGGAGGGAAGACTTACATGGCTGCCAACCTTTTGAGGTTTATGTGTCCCTCTTTTTGCTCAACCCCTCCACAGAGAGAGAGACTTGCCAGATGAACTCACCTTTTAGATCAAGCTCTGCCAGGCTCCACCACATCCCCCACAACCTTCCTGCAGGCAATAATTACTAGTTTTGTATCCCTTGGAACTTGCTTCTTTTAACCCTAAGATCCCTATTCTAATCTGCTCTATACCTACTTTTTGGTTCCTGTTTATTAAACATTTGTCCTGTTTTTATATCTTACTGCCTTTCAGACACCAAGTTGCAGTTGCTACTATGATTCCATCCTGACTTCCCTGGGCAAAAGATCTTGCCAGTGTGTCCTGGAACCTCACCTCTCCAGAACTCTACACTACCATACTAGGATGAGATAGAAACATGCTGGGGGTATGGATTGACCTGTCAATACCCAAGTTCAGCAGAGAAACAATTACAAAATCCAGAACTCCCACCATCTGCATCCCATGAAATTTGGTCCATACTCCCAGAGGGGCAGAAATGTTAGGGGTAAGATGACTAGAGGGCTCTGAACTCCAATTCCATAATGACCTGGAGAGATGAGAAAACAAGCAAAATCATTCAGAAATTGTAATAGGCATAGGTGTGACTTAGAAAGGAAGAGAAGGCAGGATCATAGAAAAAAATATATATGTGGCTATATAAATAGTCAACCCATATCTTTAATCTTGGGAGACCCACTGAAATTTCCAATGGAGGGAATAGGGACACAACTCTGGTGGTGACGACGGTGTGGAGTTATATCCCTATTAACTTTTAATTTTGTAAATCAATACTGAATCACTAATAAATTCTTTTAAGAACATAAAGCATAAACTATGACTAAAAATTTATTATTATTTTAACTTTTCCCAAAATGAAGACCCAAGATCTCATCTGCTATATTCTTACTTTAGGTTCTTGATTACTTAACAATTTGTTCTGCTTTATATATTAATGCTTTTCATCCACCAAGTTATAGATGCTACCATGATGCCAATGTGGCTTCCCAGTGCAGATGATCTCACCAATGTGTCCCAGAACTTCACTGTTGTTAAAATTTGTAGGCTCTTGCTGTGCGGGTTAGCTTCACGGGCGGGTAACAGAGACGCGGAGACAACGGCTGGGCAGGGAAGCTGTATTTCTTTATTCAGGAACAACGATTCATAAACTAAGACAAACTAATCACCAAACAGAACTCTGCTGTCTCTTTGCGGCAGCACAAGCACTCTCTCTCTTACTCTGGAACTCAGGAACTCAGGAACTCTGCCCTCTGGAACTCTCGTACTCGGGAACCCTCTGAAACTCTGGCACTCTCGAACTCAGGAACCCTCTCTCGGGGTTCCTTGGGGCGGGGCCAAGCAGGCCCGTGAAATTAACTGGACTGATCCAATTCTCTTGGCGGGGGAGGGCTAGAACAAACCAATGTAAAGCATACGACACTTCACCTCTCCAGAGCTCTGTTGTTAAAATTCGGAGGCTCTAGCTGGCCGGGCTAGCTTCATGGGTGGGTAACAGAGACGACCAGAGACATACGGCTGGGCAGGAAAGCTGTATTTCTTTATTCAAGAACAACGATTTGTAAACTAAACCAAACTAATCACCAAACAGAACTCTGCTGCCTCTTTCCCCCGCGGCGGCGCCAAGCACTCTCCAACTCTGGAACTCTCTCGGGGTTCCTTGGGGCGGGGACAAGCGGCTGCAAAACTAGCAGGACTGAACCAATTTTCTTGGTAGGGGGAGAGCTAGAACAACCCAATGTAAAGCATACAACACTGAATCACTAATAAATTCTTTTAAGAACATAAAGCATAAACTATGGCTAAAAATTTATTATTATTTTAACTTTTCCCAAAATGAAGACCCAAGATCTCATCTGCTATATTCTTACTTTAGGTTCCTGATTACTAAACAATTTGTTCTGCTTTATATATTAATGCTTTTCATCCACCAAGTTATAGATGCTACCATGATGCCAATGTGGCTTCCCAGTGCAGATGATCTCACCAATGTGTCCCAGAACTTCACCTCTCCAGAGCTCTGCCCAACTAGGGAAAGACAGAAACAGGGTGGGAGTACAGATAGACCTGTCAATGCCCATGTCCAGTGGAGAGCAATTATAGAAGCCAGACCTCTCACCTTTTGTACTCCACAGTGATTCTGGGTCCATACTTCCAGAGGGATAAAGAACAGGAAAGCTTCCAATGGAGGGGATGGGATGTGGAACTCTAGTGGTGGGAATTGTGTGGAATTATACCCCTTTTATCCAACAGACTTGCCAATCATTATTAAATCAATAAAAAATAATACAATTTTTAATATAAAAAATAATGCTTTTCACCACCTTCTAGACTGTTATCATCCCCTTCCCAGAAGATGTTCCTTTCTTATTAATAAACAAACAAACAAACAAAAAACTTTTGAGCTTTTCTCAGATGGAGAAAAAGCCTTTAAGATCTGCCATGGCACACAAGGGTCCTGGTTCAAGCCTCTCTTCCTCACCTGCAAGGAGGAGCTTCAGGACCTGTGAAGCAAGTCTGCAGGTGTTTATATTTCTCTCCTTCCTCTCCCTCTCTATCTCCTTCTCCCTTCTCAATTTCTGTCCTACCTAATAAAAATATAAAGAAAAATGTAAAAAGCGGGAGCAGTATATTCATAGTGTTGACACTGAGGTCCAGCAATAACCCTGGTGGCAAAAACAAAAACAAAAACAAAAACCAGAACTGTCATGGTAGTGGAAACAGAGCTCTAGTTTCTTCCTTGGTTGGGAAACTTCTACTGTCATGCCCTGCCCTACCCTGCCCTTCCACCCTATTTTGATTATTATTATTATTATTTTCTTTTTTATTTAAGAAAGGATTAATTAACAAAACCATAGGGTAGGAGGGGTATAATTCCACACAATTCCCACCACCCATTCTCCATATCCCACCCCCTCCCCTGATAGCTTTTCCATTCTCTATCCCTCTGGGAGCATGGACCCAGGGTCATTGTGGGATGCAGAAGGTAGAAGGTCTGGTTTCTGTAATTGCTTCCCCGCTGAACATGGGCGTTGACTGGTCCGTCCATACTCCCAGTCTGCCTCTCTCTTTCCCTAGTAGGGTGGGTCTCTGGGGAAGCGGAGCTCCAGGACACATTGGTGGGGTCCTCTGTCCAGGGAAGCCTGGCCGGCATCCTGATGACATCTGAAACCTGGTGACTGAAAAGAGATTTAACATACGAAGCCAAACAAATTGTTGAGCAATCATGGATGCAAAGCTTGGAATAGTGGAGAGGACGTGTTAGGGGGTACTCACTGCAAACTCTAGTGTACTTCTGCTTTCAGGTATATATTTTGCAGTAGTTTACGGATACGTGTGAACATATGCTCTCTCTCTCTCTCACAGAAACTGGTGTATATCTAGGTTTTGGGACTTTGTTAGAAAGTGAACCACCTGAGATGGAATTAGAGTATATTATGAAAGGAAAGGTCTCACCCGAGTAATGAAGCTGAAGGGTTGTCATTCCACATGTGAAGTCTCTGGGCACAGTCTGAAGTGAAGCATGTTGAGGTTGGTTGCGTTGGTTAGGTTGTGATCGGCAGATGCAACATTATTTGATATGGATTGGGAGAGGCATACGGGAAAGTGGGCCCTATCCAAGGGTTCCAGGACTGGGGAAAGTAGAGGCTCCATAGTGGAGATGTGAGGTTCCTGCTGTCTTAGGGTTCCAAAAGATAATCGAGAGTTAATGTTATCATCACATTATTTGGTAATTGGGTTAACTTTGAAAAGTCCTTTTGTTAGGGTTTGCTGTACCCATTTTGATTATTTTCTTTTTCTTTACTGGGGGGAATTAATAGTTTACAGCCAACAGTGAAATACGGTAGTCTGTACTTGTGTAACACCTGCCCTTTCATTACAAACTGGAGAGAGCCGGAGTGCAAGCAACTCAAGGGGCAGTTGCTGTCTAATAATTGTCTTGCTAATATACCTTTAACAGAGTTCTGTTGCATATATATATATTTAATATTTGCTCATTTACTTATTTATTTATTACCCTTTGTTGCCCTTGTTGTTTTATTGTTATTATTGTTGTTGTTATTGATGTTGTTGGATAAGACAGAAAGAAATGGAGAGAGGAGGGGAAGACAGAGAGTGGGAGAGAAAGATAGACACCTGCAGACCTGCTTCACTGCTTGTGAAGCGACTCCCCTGTAGGTGGGGAGCCGGAGGCTTGAACCGGTATCCTTACGTTGGTCCTTGTACTTTGCGCCACCTGCGCTTAACCTGCTGCGCTACTGCCCGACTCCCTGTTGCATATATTTTTATCTTTTCTATTAGTGTGTTTCTTTGTTGGTAACATTTTTGGCACAAAGTCTGGGGTATATTACATATGTATAAAATATGTAAAACAGTATGTATATGCCTTGTATAAAATAACCCTTTAATTGCTACACAATTAGAGCTCCTTTTTATTAATTTTTTATTTTACAAAATTACATGCCAACTGGGGTTGAAAGCCACACCATTCCCACCAACGGAGTTTTGAATCTTCAGTCTCCCCACTGCAATCCACCACAGTTCCCCTAAGGTTGTAGACACTTGCCAACCATCATCTCTACAACGATCTGTCTACACTGATACATAATTGCCCCCTTTTTTTCCTGAGCCAATCCTTTCTTCTCCTCCAAGCCACTCATGACAACATTACTACCTAAGAACTCTTTTTCTTTCTAAACTCTAGTTGATATCTTTAATAGTGTATTATAATTCTCAAGTTTAACAAGCAATGTACATATTTTCAAGTTTAACAAGCAACTTATTTTTCTACTTCTGAATTTTTTCTTTGGTGCCTTCATCCTATCAGTCACCAAGTGTCAAAACATTGGAGTCACCTTTGTGTCTCTCTATGTCAAACATATCCAGTTAGTTAAAGTCACTCATTCTTCTTTCTTTCAGTATCTCACATGTTACTTTCATCCCCCATACCTATTCTCATTGCCTCCAAACTAGTTTAGACTTTTGCTTTTTTGGAATTGTATCCAGAGTCTCTTATCTGGTGTCTCAGCTTCCTTTATCTTGTCTAAAGCATCAGATTACTTTACTGACAAAAAACAAATATATGTCTTGGTTGCCTGTCCAAATAAAAGCACAAGTCCTGCTAGAACAGTCTTCTAATTATTCTTATTTTCTTCCAAGACTCTCAGTGTTTTTTCCAGCTTTCAATAATTCAAATTCTATAACTTGTCATAATTTTTGCCAGGTGTAAATATTATTATTAGCTGGGGAGATAAGTTGAATGATAGAGTTTGGACTTTAATGCCTGAGGTTTCTGGCTCTATTATTAGTACTGTATGCAGTAGGGTGGTTTTATTGCTTCTCTCCTTTTGTGTCTCATGTGAAACCTTCTCTCCAATAATAGATAAATTTTTTTTTCAATAGATACCATTAGATTCACAATAACATAATATATTATTTTAAATATTTTCTTCACTTTTTATATTTTATTTTTAGAATTAGTTACATTCTAACCTTTAAAAATATTTTCATTAATTTATTTTGAATAAAGACAAAGAGAAGTTGAGAAGGAAGGGGGAGATAGAGAAGGAGAGAGGAAGACACCTGCAGACCTGCTTCACTGCCTTTGAAGCTTCCCCCTGTAGGTAGGGATTGAGGGCTTGAACCCATGTCCCTGCACACTGCAATGTGTGTTTTCAACCAGGTGTTCCACTATTTGCCCCCCTATTTTCTAATCTACAATTCTTGAATTTGATAGAGTGAACACTCTTATTTCTAATTCACATAAAAACAACATTATATGTAGCTATCAAAATATCGTCCACTTAGGGGCTTTCTAAAGTCTTCAATTCTTCATGCTCTTGTAAAATTGACTTCAGGGTCTTTCACATGCACTTTACCACTGAACCACCTCTCCAGTTCATTTTTTTTAATTTTTATTTTGAGAGAGTGTAAAGCACTACTCTGGCACCCAGGAGCTCTTCTTGGTACTCTCCTGTGTTGCCAGGGACCAAGCCCAGATGGGCACCCTGCTGCTGAACCACCTCCCCATCCTTGAAGTCATTTTGCACATCTGTGGTGCTCTGGGGACTGCGTCCTGGGGAATTTCATAGTACATAATTTGACTACTCTACTCTCTCTTTAGAATATGTTTTCTCCCCACCTGCAGGGGAGTCGCTTCACAGGCGGTGAAGCAGGTCTGCAGGTGTCATCTTTCTCTCCTCCTCTCTGTCTTCCCCTCCTCTCTCCGTTTCTCTCTGTCCTATCCAACAATGACAACAACAATAGTAACTACAACAATAAAACAACAAGGGCAACAAAAGGGAATAAATAAATAAAATAAATATTAAAAAAATTAACAAAAAAAATTTAAAAAAAAGAATATGTTTTCTGTGTTCTTCAATTTTTCATTTTTGGTTCTTGCACTTCTTTTCCTAAGCAATTTAATTTAGTGAATGTGTGGTAGGCAGTGAGGACAGAGATACTGGCAAAATACAGAATTTCCTTCAAGGAATTTATACTTAGGGGATCATAGTATCCTCAAATAGTATACAGCCCTGTCCTCAACTATTTTTTTTTAATTCCCACCTCAGAGTCTGTTGTCTGTGAAAATCTTTTATGTATTACCTCTATACAAATCGATTTTCTCCTTTTGAAAAACTCCCATTTTATTGACTATTGTATTTACTACCCTGGGACTTCTTGTATGCTAGTCCCATGAACTGCTGCTATGTATATCTCCCTGGCCCTCTGAATAATTTTTGATGTTTGTATCTTAACACTGTTTTGTTAAAGATTTTTCTCTCTTTTTAATGATGGAGATAGAAAGAGGTCAAGGGTGAGAGATAGAGGGAGAAAGAGAGACACCAACGACACTGTGTCACCACCTGTGAAGTTTCCCCCTTGAGTACAACATTGTGTGTGCTCTACAGGGTGTGCCTTCACCTGAACCCAATTTTGTTTTTAAAGATTTATTCGTTTACTTTATGAGAAAGGAAGAGCCCGGGCACTCCTCAACTGTGGGACTGAGCCTCGGACCCTGGCATCTCAGGCATGCTGACACTTCACTCTAACACAGTGGACTCCCCTGGCCTAGGTAGATGGACTAATTAAAAAGTTTTATTAGGGGGGCCAGGCAGTGATACACCTGGTTAAGTGCACACACTGCAGTGCGCAAGGACCCGGGTTTAAGCCCCTGGTCCCCACCTACAAGGGGAAAGCTTCACGAGTGGTGAAGCAGTGCTTCAGGTGTCTCTCTGACTCTATCTCTATCTCCTGTTCTCCTCAATTTCTGTCTTTATCTAATAAAAATACGTAAATTTTAAAAAGTTTTATTAGGGAAGTATTGATTTTATAAGACAATTATCATAACACGGTAACTCCCACCATCAACTGGTCTTCTACCATCATGCCCTGGGGCCTCAACAGTCATTGAACCACTTCCCCTCACCCCCACCTGACATCCTTGACTTTGCTAAAACAGACCACGTCTATTCTAAGTTTCACATTATTTAACATTCCTTTACTGTTTCATCTGTTTTCATCTTCCTGATGAAAATATTTTTGGATTCTTCTATAGGTATTGCACCTAGTATGCATTAAATAAATAGCTCTTTGACTAGACAGGAAAGTACTATACTTTAAAATAAATATTTATTTGTTTATTCCCATTTGTTGCCCTTGTTTTATTGTTGTAGTTATTATTGTTGTTGTTGTTGTCGGATAGGACAGAGAGAAATGGAGAGAGGAGAGGAAGTTAGAGAGAGGGAGAGAAAGACACCTGCACACCTACTTCATCACCTGTGAAGTGACTCCCCTGCAGGTGGGGACCTGGGGGGCTGGATCCTCATGCTGGTCCTTGCACATTCCCCCACTTGTGCTTAATCTGCTGCGCTACCGCCCGACTCCCGAAAGTGTAATCTTCTCTGAGGAAGACAACTCTATATTTCTTTTTCTTCCCAGAGAAACGATTTTTTAATCAGGGCATCCTAAGTCAGTCATGTCAACAAATAAAACCAACCACTAAGGACACTCTACATTTCTTTAATGTAGAGCTTTATTGCAGAAAAAAAAGTCTTCTCCTAAAAATGATATATTATGAATATATACATAGGAAAACTCAATTTGAAAGTTGAAGTTTGAGGCGGATGTAAAAAGACAACATTTCTCAAGGCTCTGTTGTCATATTCCATGCACAGGAGCAGACCCATTGTGACTAAAAAGAATGTGTTGGGAGACTATCATTTTCATACACCATAGAAGGTTGCAGGCTAGGTATGGAGTTCACTCACTAGGGTGAAATTATTCACTTCTGCTTTGGTGTGTCTAAAAATGTGGCACTATTTCTTTCTAAATGTGAACTTTCTTTTACTGCCCATTTTCTTCCCAGCATCATCTTTTTGGTCTGTGTCCTTCTCCTTCTTTTCCTTTACACTCCCTTTTATTTCACTCTTTTGCCCCATTGGATCCCCTTCAATATCCTTGTTACCTTTTTTGTTCTCATCTACCTTCTTGTTCTGGTCCCCTGCCTTGTTTTCATCTTCCTTCTTGTCCTGGTTCTCAGTGTTGTCTTCATTTCTTGTCTGGTCCTGGTCCTTTATCTTGCTCTCATCCCCCCTATGATCCTGGTCATTTGTTTTGCCCTCATCTCCTTTGTTTTCTTGGTCACCTTCCTTGTCCACATCTTGCCTGTCCCAGTTCACTGTCTTGTTCTCATTTCCCCCCTTAACTTGGCCCTCACTCTTGTCCTCACTTCCCTTTTGGCCCAGGTTCTCTGCCTTGTCCTCGTCTCCCTTCTTGTCCTGAACCTCTGTCTTGCTTTCATTTTTGAACTGGTTCTTAGTCTTGTCCTTACCTCCCTTCACATCCTTGTTCTTTACATTTGAGTCCTTTTCCTCATCTCTTTTCTTGAACGTACCCTCCTTTTGGTCATTTTCCTTCCCCTTGTATTTGTTCTCCTCTATGTCAGCACCCTCATTTTTATCACTCTTTTTGTCATTGTCTTCCTTCCCATGTTCTTCTATTTTCAGGCTTACCCTTTGTACTCTTTTCTCACCTTTATCTTTTTCACTCTCTCTTTTCTTTAATTGGTTCCCTTGTGTTTCATTTTCTCTGTCCAGTTCCTTCTTAGTAATTTTCTGTTTGCCTTTTTCCTCTCTCCTCTCTTCGTTATTCTGAATTTTCTCAGTAAAAATGTTCTCATCAGCTTTCAGTCCCGTTTCCTGGTTTTGTGCCTTCTCATATATTTCCTCAGGATGACTTCTTCCTCCCTTATGCTCGTATTTCTGGCCGCATTTGCTATTTTGTGATGGGACTGCCTGAAGTCTCAAGTGAAGATTCTGTTTTGGGGTAGTTTTCCTTGTTTCTGTAGTGCCACTTTTTGTCTCTGGTTTTGAACTTTCTTTCTTGTTACCTGAAAAGATAAAACATTTAATAATGATGCATAAGTCATGGGGCTTGGGCAGTGGCACACTGGGTTAAGCACAGGTAGTACAAAGAGCAAGGACTCATGCAAGGATCCCAGATCAAGCCCTGGCTCCCCACCTGCAGTTTCAAAGGCAGTGAAGCAGGTCTTCAGGTGCCTTTCTCTCCCCCCCAACTCCCTCCCCCCTCTCAATTTCTCATTTCTTTCTGTCCTATCCAATGGAACAGAAAAAAGATGACAGCCGGGAGCAATGGATTCATAGTGCTAGCACTGAGCCCCAGAGATAACCTTGGAGCCAAAAAAAAAGGTATGTCATATGTTAAATAAATATTCTCTCTATAATTTTATTAGGCATGACTAGAGTGCATGATTTAAATACAGATATAGATAGAAAAGGAAAATGTTTTATGAGACAAATTATATTAGCACACTATCTTTTGACTCACTAAGCCATCCCTATCTCTCTGAGTGATAAGGAAAATTAAAAAAGAAAAACATTAATTCTAGAGACAATGAAGTCAGAACTTCCCTTAGCTGTTCACAGGTTTTCAGAGAGTCTGCTTTGAAACTGACTTAGCCATAGGAGCATACTTAAGATAGAAAATGTTGATTTGGTAATACCTATGATAGTAATAAGAATATTTGTTGCTATATTTTACATGGTAAACTAAAATAAATATATAAGTAGAGAAAATAGGAACATGATTTCTTATTTTATTGAAACCCATATTTCCCTACTTGAGTAGTATCTCATTGTATATAAAACAACATTCTTTTTTTTTTCTTTATTGGGGAATTAATGTTTTACATTCAACAGTAAACACAATAGTTTGTACATGCACACCATTTCCCAGCTTTCCATAGAACAATACAACCCCCATTAGGTCCTCTGTCATCATTATTGGACCTTTTTGGACCCCCCCACCCACCCCAGAGTCTTTTACTTTGGTGCAGTATGCCAATTCCAGTTGAGGTTCTATCTAAAACAACATTCTTAGTCACTCATCTATGACTGAACATCTGGGTTGCTTCCAAATTTTGGCTATTATGAATTTTGCTGCTATAACACACACACACACACACACACACACACACACACACACACACACACACACACACACACATATCTTTTTGAATAAATGTTTTTGTTCACTTGGGTAAATCCCCAAGAGAGGAATTGCAAACTACACTATAAGACTACTGTAATCAAAGTCACCCGTTACTGGAACCACAACAGACACATAGACCACTGGAATAGAACTGAAAATCCAGAAATAACCCTCCACACCAATGGACACCTAATTTTGAGAAGGGGCCTTAATGCATTAAATGGAGAAAGGAGAGTCTCTTCAATAAGTGGTGTATGGAAACTTGGGTTGAAACATGAAATGAATTAAATTGAACCACCTTATATCACCATGACAAAAGTCACTCAAAGTGGATCAAAGACAAGGACATTAGGCCAGAAACTAGCAAATGCACATAAAATAACATTGGCAGAATACTTCATGACATATGTTTTGGAGATAATCTTCATTAATTGTTTTCTTAAGGTGGTGTGCCTGACTGAGTGCATGTGTAGTCATGTGCAAGCATCCAGGTTCAAGTCCCTGGGCTCCACCTGCTGAGGGAAACTTCGTGAGCAATGGAGCCGTGCTAAAGGTGCCTGTCTCTCTCTCTCCTTCTCTATTTCCTCCTCCCATCTCAGTTTCTAACTGTCTCTATCCAGTAAGTATGTAAAATATAAACATTATTTTCTTAATAATATAAAATCCTTAGTTAAAATGAAATATTTTCAGGATTACTTCTTTAAGGGTTTTCTTTTTGTTTTTTGAATTCAGGAACCTCAATTTGGATTCAAGATATTGGGGATAGTTGAGAATATAAAGTCCATTTCAGATTTTCACTTCTTTCTACAGTCCAGAATTGAAAATTATCAGAAGATTGGTATTTACTCTTAATTTTTTTGTCCCCTTGTCTCTTTCTAAAATTATTATAATTTTTATTACCATTTTATTGGGAGAGCAATGGTTTATTGTTGACGCATAGGTACTCTTTCTCATTATTCCATGATAAGTACAATTACTGAACATCTTCCTTCTTTACTTACTTTTCCCCGCCATATCTGTCTAATTTATTGTATTTTATTCTCTGCTACCTCCGTGTTCTTGCTTAAATCTCTGAATAGTATTATTTAAAATGAACACTATTTTTTCTTAATAAATAATTGATCATTATATATTTATTTACATTATATATGTCCATTGAGAAAGGGGTAAAGAGGGAGAAGGAGAGGGAGAGGTTGAGGGAGAGGGAGAGGGAAGGGAGAGGGAAGGGAGAGGGAGAGGGAGAGGTTGAGGGAGAGGGAGAGGGAAGGGAGAGGGAGAGGGAGAGGGAAGGGAGAGGGAGAGGGAGAGGGAGAGGGAGAGGGAGAGGGAGAGGGAGAGGTTGAGGGAGAGGGAGAGGGAGAGGTTGAGGGAGAGGGAGAGGGAGAGAGCATGGACAGCACTGCATCATCCGTGGAACTCCCATGTGGCACCGCAGCTTAAACTTGGGCTACACGCATGGCAAGGCATGTATCCTACATAGTCAGTTATCTTCCATCTCTGGTAATTTTTTTTTTAATCATCCCAGGGTTATCAAGTTCTTCATTACACATGCAAAGGGTTTTTAGTACTAGTCCAAACAGAATTTAAGAGGACTGGGAAGGAGATTAGCTCCCAACAACCACTTCCCTTTTCTTACTATCTTGTTGGGAATTGAAACCCAGAGAGGAGTTTAACAGTTGTTTTACCTTTAACCAAACTTTCCTAAATTTACCAATTTTTAAAATTATCTCACTTTCAAGTTATTTTAACCTTTCTTTTAAAATATATTTGGAATTAAATACTTTTTAAAATTTATTAGTGAGAGGGATAGGAAGAGAAAGAGATGGAAAGAACCAGACATCACTCTGGTGCATGTGCTGATGGGGATGGAACTGAAGACCTCATGCTTGAGAGTCCAATGCTTTATCCATTGTGACACCTCCTAGACTACTGAAACTATATTTAGTTTAAATATATATTAAATATCAGGAGGTCTCTTATTTTTTTATTCTTTCAGTTAGTGACTTAAACACTTTGTTTATCAAAGGTTCATCAATGATCCGGTGGGACTTCTGAGTTAGATGAAAAAAAAAGTTAGGTATGTGAGTCTTAATGGACATAGAAAGCTTGGATTGAAAACAGGCATTTTGTAAAATGTTTTCTGGATTCTGTAGAACACTAACATATGCTATAATTGAGAATAGCAAAGAAACTTACTTGCAAGTATTGAAGTTGGTCCTAAAAATGAAAAAATATTATATTACAGACAAAATAGATTTTATTTTGGTACAATATACAATTCCCTTCTATTTTCTTCCAGAAAGATTTTTTAAAAATTTTATTTATTTTCCCTTTAGTTTCCCTTTTTTTATTGTTGTTATAGTTATTATTGTTATTGCTACTGATGTTGTTGTTGTTGTTGGACAGAACAGAGAGAAATGGAGAGAAGAGGGGAAGACAGAGAAGGAGAGAGAAAGATAGACACCTCCAAACTTGCTTCACTGCCTGTGAAGTAACTCCCTTGCAGGAGAGGAGCTAAGGACTCTAACCCAGATTGCTATGCTGGTCCTTGCACTTCGTGCCACATGTGCTTAACCTGCTGGCTACCACCCGACTTCTCCAAAAAGAATTTTAAAAAAACATGTCAAGTGCAGAGCACTAAGCCAGCCATACTAATTTTTCTCAAGTGATCTGGCAGTGTTGATGGCCCTGGAAGAATAAGGAAGGAACTTCCTGCTACACACTTCCTTCATGTGGAGAGAATTTACACATTTGTTTGCGTCATGAAGATTTCTAATAGTGTCTGTGGAGAATGGGAGAAGAAGCTGAGGGGAAGAAGAGTTATAGTGACCAGTTTTGAGTATCCACCTAAAGTTGGCAGCCACCCGTCATTTGAGGCAGGTGTCTGCACAGCTGGAGCATCCAGTGTAGGCGCGAACTCAGCTAGAGTGGAGATGATCCAGGATTTCTTACTAAGCTGATGTTTTGGGCAGAGTGGGCCAGGGGATTTCAAAATTGCTTTGTAAATGGTTGTCTTGTAAGTCTGTATTTTAACTGGATTGGGAGAGAGAGAGGAATGAAGAACTGAAAGAGAAGAAGTTACAAAATCCCAGGAATGAATGGGGCCAGGAAGGTCAATAACAAGCCTGAGCTACAGATGAAAGTTTGTTGCTGGGCAATGATGAGAACATCAAGGTGTGTTGTGCTGCTTCACCACAGTTTGACTTTTAAAAACCTTGTCCCTCCCTGTCTCTCTTCCTTATTTCCTTATCCAGATTATCTTATTTCCTGTGGTTTCCCTTTTCACTTAACATATTTTAAAAAGATCTCACATGTCTCTAATCATATCCTGTCAATCTGTTAATGTCTGGGTTTTCTTCTAGTCTGGCACTGGCTCCTGTTCATGACATCTGTGTGTCACACAGATGCCAAGTGCATCTTCATGTGCTGAGTATACGTTCTTGTTATTTATCAAGTTAGTTCCTAATCTCATCTGATTTAGCTTACTAACCTATAACTTTAGTATTTTTTCCT
This sequence comes from Erinaceus europaeus, assembly GCF_950295315.1. NCBI lineage: Eukaryota > Metazoa > Chordata > Mammalia > Eulipotyphla > Erinaceidae > Erinaceus > Erinaceus europaeus. The sequence continues at coordinate 55,536,953 of NC_080165.1, forward strand.
TCCCAAATAAAAATATTATATGTTACTGCTTAGTTACTTGACTTGGAGTGATAATATTCTTTACAGATTATTCTTTCTCTTTTTAAAATATTTATTTATTTCCTTTTTGTTGCCCTGGTTGTTTTTACTGTTGTTGTAGTTATTACTGTTGTTGATGCCATTGTAGTTGGATGGGACAGGGAGAAATGGAGAGAGGAGGGGAAGACAGAGAGGGGGAGAGAAAGATAGACACCTGCAGACCTGTTTCACCACCTTTGAAGTGACCCCTTTGCAGGTGGGGAGCCAGAGGCTGGAACCAGGATCCTCACGCCGGTCCTTGTGCTTTGCGCCACATGCGCTTAACCCCCAGATTACTCTTTCTACAATTAAGTGCAGTTTACTATTCAAAAATTTAACAAAACTGTTAACTTATTCTCCAAGGAAGGCAACAACCAACTAAGTCAGCAACAATTTTATGTACACTGTAATAATTTACAGAGAATAATTGCAAATATGATAACATTACTTACGAGGAAGTGGTGTAGTTATTGCTGAAATAAGAAGTAAAAATATGCTTAATTAGGCAGTTATGGAGACATATCTTTCCCCTAACCCTCATAAATTTTCTACTGGAGAATCTTATTTATTTATTTATTTATTTATTTATTTATTTATTTTGCCAGGGTTATTGTTGGGGTTCAGGGTTCAGTGCCTACCTGATGAATCCACTGCTTCTGGAGGTAATTCTCCTCTCTTCTTTTGTTCTCTCTCTCTCTCTCTCTCTCTTTCTCTCTCTATCCCCCTTTCTTTTTTTTTCCTTTTTAGTAGAGAGATTGAAATTGATATACAAGGAGGAGACAGACAGACACCTGCAGCACTGATCTACCACTCTTGATCCCATAGGTAGGGATCAGGGACTTGAACCTGGGCCCTTGTGCATGGTAATGTATGCATTTTACTGAGTGTACTACCACCAGCCTCCTCTACTGGAGAATCTTATAAAGAACAATTTAGAAGCATTACTCTTTTGATGTAGTTTTTGACAAGATGATCACCTATGAAATATATCAGATGGTCACTGCAGATACTGGGAAGGAGGAAGAAGTGCATTTGCTGTGATTTCCCCGCCATAGCATCCCTTCCAAGTGAGTAAATTTACCTAGAATCTTAATTTTATGCATGCCATTTTCTGAAGATTCTCTATTTAGTTGAGGTTTCTATATAGTTCAGATATTCATTTATTAAGTGCATCTGTGTCATATTTACATTAGTAAGACAAACATGCCATATATACGCATTCTTTATTTCTCCTAGTACTCATGTATTTTGCGAAGCTTTCAGAGCTTGATAAATGCCAATTCAGGTAAGAAATGTCTATCTACAAATGTATGCACAAAGGAAATGCTACACACATATGCATAAGCTACAATGTTACTCCTTGATTGAAAAAATAAAGGGAAAATCTTGCCTTATGCAACATTACAACAAAATGAATGAAACTGAAGGACATCATGTAAGTAAAATTAACCATTAAGAAAGATGAATGCTATGTGTTATCAGTTGTATGTAATACCTTAGGAATAAATGAAAACATATTTTATAGAAACAGAATGGACTGTCAAGGGCCAGGAGAAAATTGGAAAATAACAGGTCAAAGAGTATAAGGGATAAGAAGAGTAAAACCTGAGGAACTGGGAGTCGGGCAGTAGTGCAGTGGGTTAAGCACAGGTGGTGCAAAGCACAAGGACTGGCATAAGGATCCTGGTTTGAGCCCCTGGCTCTCCACCTGCAGGGGAGTCGCTTCATAGGTGTTGAAGCAGGACTTGCAGGTGTCTATCTTTCTCTCCTCCTCTCTGTCTTCCCCTCCTCTCTCCATTTCTCTCTGTCCTATCCAAGAACAACAATAACTACAGCAATAGTAAAAAAAACCCTGAGGATTAATGTACAACTTAGTGACTATAGTTAATGTACTTGTAAGTTCCTGAGAATATATCTTAAACATTTTTAGGAAATACATAAAAAGTTTTCTAGGTCTAGAGAGATAGTTCACTGGGTAGGGTACATCCTTGCCATTTACAGTCCAGGTTCGCGTGCTAGCACCGCACGGGAGTGCCATGGTAACAGAAGAAGCTCCAGTACTATGACATCCCTTTCTGTCTTTCTATCTGAACAACAACAACAACAAAGTGGTTCAAAACCGGTGGCACAGCTATATAAAAATAATGTCAAAGGACATAAATTATGGTGATGTTGGGTATGATATAGTAAATCCTAACAAAGGGATTTTTCAAAGTTAACCCCATTGCCAAATGATGTGAGTATAGCAATAACTATCTGTTGTCTTCTTAAACCCTAAGATGGCAGGAACCTCCCGCTTCCGCTATAGAGCCTATATTTCCCTAGTCCTGGAAGCTCTAGTGTGTTTCTCACTTTCCTGCATGCTTCTCTCAAGTCACACCAAATGATATTGCATCTGCTGATCCCAACCTAATCAATGCAACGAGTATCACCTCAGCATGCTTCACTTTAGACTGTGTCCAGAGATGTCAGGCATGCATGTCAAACTTTCACCAACATTACTCAGGTGAGACCTTTCCTTTCATAGTATTCTCTAATTGAATTCCAGGAGGTTCACTTCCTAACAAAGTCCCAAAACCTAGATATAGACCAGGTCCTGTGAGATAGAGCATATTTTCACATGTATCCATTAATCAGGGCATAATATATACCTGAAAGCAAAAGTAAACAATAGTCTGCAGTGAGTCAGTATCAAGTTCATAATGAAATAGTATCTACTTAGACTTAGATACCCTCCTCACCTACTTCCTATTACAGTTCTCTCACTCACTCCAAAGCTAACCTTATCAAAGCAAGGACTACAAAAGCTGAATAAGGGCAAGAGACTGGCCACTTTAACGATGACTCTTTAGTCACTATCAGGTCACTCCATCAGTTGGGGCCCTAATCTGGGAGTCCTGAGATTCAGAAACAGACATGATGGGTCTAGACCTCAACTAAATCCCTTTCTCCACTGTTACTGGTCATTCCTATCAGGAACAACACAATAGACCCCTTTGTGGGCCCCCATAGGACCTTGCCCTCAACTTGGATCAACAAAGGTAGAGAATGTTCCATCCTCCGAAGGAAGGATGGACAACATACAACATGCTACACCTGAGGAACATTCTGTATCTGTATCTTCTGTATCTTCTGGAACATTCTGTATCTGTATCTTCTGTATCTGTATCTTCTGTTCTGTATCTTCTGTATCACCCTCCATATTCCAAAGATAAATATCATAGTTCTCATAAGTCTTACAGTTTCTCGATTCTGCTTTTTCCGCCTAAGACCATGTGTATCTGATCTTGAGATTCCACAGTATGAATGAAACCATCCAGTAGTTGTCTTTTGTATCTTTGCTTATTTCACTATGCATAATCAGTAAGGTCAAATCTTAATTAGGCCGTGTCAACTCATATGTCCTATCATAGTTTTACAATAGGAGTCAAAAGAATATTAAATTCTAAGAACAATTAAGGTTTTTTTTGTTTGTTTATAAAATATCCTTGAATGTTTTTCTTTCTGAGTTAGATTATGTTCTAGATCTTGACTGATTTCTGGAGTTGGTAGTGTTCATTATCTATACAGTTTGTCATGTTTCTAGTCAAATGGTGATTTCCTCCTTTTTTATTCATTTACATTAGTCTAACACTACAGGATTTGTAATCCATAGGCTATACTAATAATCTATGCTGTGAAATTTTGAAGGCTGCTTTCCTAGAGGTCATGTATCTGACAATTTTCATCCATTTATTTTTGATTTATCACAAAATCTAAGTTCATATGACCCTTTACCAATTTTTAAATGATTTTCTCTTATGAATTAAAAATATTCTGTTGAATAAATTAGGTTGCGAGCGTAAGTTTGATTTTTTTCTTTTTCTATCCATAGTAAGAGATTAATAAATTCTAAAATTTTAACTTTGTTGAAACCGTTATTAAGAATCTCCCCAACGACAAAAGTCCTGGACCAGATGGCTTCACAAATGAATTCTACAAAACTTTCAGGAAACAGTTAATACCCATACTTCTTAAGCTATTCCATAAGATTGAAGAAACAGGAATACTCCCTTCTACCTTTTATGAAGCCAACATCACCCTGATACCAAAAGCTGATAGGGACAGAACAAAAAAGGAAAACTACAGACCAATATCTCTGATGAACATAGATGCCAAAATATTAAACAAGATCTTGGCCAACCGGATACAGCAACACATCAAAAAGATTGTTCATCATGACCAAGTGGGATTCATCCCAGGAATGCAAGGCTGGTTCAACATCCGTAAATCAATCAATGTCATTCATCACATGAATAAAAGCAAAGCCAAAAACCACATGATTATCTCAATAGATGCAGAGAAAGCCTTTGACAAAATCCAACACCCATTCATGCTCAAAACTCTACAAAAAATGGGAATAGATGGGAAATTCCTCAAGATAGTGGAGTCTATATATAACAAACCTACAGCCAACATCATACTCAATGGAGAGAAGCTGAAAGCATTCCCCCTCAGATCGGGGACTAGACAGGGCTGTCCACTGTCACCGTTACTCTTCAACATAGTATTGGAAGTTCTTGCCATAGCAATCAGGCAAGAGAAAGAAATCAAAGGGATACAGATTGGAAGGGAAGAAGTCAAGCTCTCACTATTTGCAGATGATATGATAGTATACATAGAAAGACCTAAAGAATCCAGTAGAAAATTACTGGAAGTTGTTAGGCAATATAGCAAGGTATCAGGCTACAAAATCAATGTACAAAAATCAGTGGCATTTCTTTATGCAAACACTAAATGTGAAGAAGAAGACATCCAGAAATCACTCCCATTTACTGTTTCAGCAAAATCAATCAAATACCTAGGAATAAAGTTGACCAAAGAAGTGAAAGACTTGTATACTGAAAACTATGAGTCGCTACTCAAGGAGATAGAAACTGATACCAAGAAATGGAAAGATATCCCATGCTCATGGATTGGAAGAATAAATATCATCAAAATGAATATTCTCCCCAGAGCCATATACAAATTTAATGCAATACCCATCAAAGTTCCACCAGGCTTCTTTAAGAGAATAGAACAAACACTACAATCATTTATCTGGAACCTGAAAACACCTAGAATTGCCAAAACCATCTTAAGGAAAAGAAACAGAAATGGAGGCATCACACTCCTAGACCTTAAACTATATTATAAAGCCATCATCATCAAAACAGCATGGTACTGGAACAAAAATAGGCACACAGACCAGTGGAACAGAATTGAAAGCCCAGAAGTAAATCCCAACACCTATGGGCATCTAATCTTTGATAAGGGGGCCCAAAGGATTAAATGGAAAAAGGAGGCTCTCTTCAATAAATGGTGCTGGGAAAACTGGGATGAAACATGCAGAAGAATGGAATTGAACCACTTTATCTCACCAGAAACAAAAATCAACTCCAAATGGATCAAAGACCTAGATGTCAGACCAGAAACAATCAAATACTTAGAGGAAAACATCGGTAAAACACTTTCCCACATACACCTCAAGGACATCTTTGATGAATCAAACCCAATTGCAAGGAAGACCAAAGCAGAAACAAACCAATGGGACTACATAAAATTGAAAAGCTTCTGCACATCCAAAGAAACTATTAAACAAACAGAGAGACCCCTCACAGAATGGGAGAAGATCTTCACATGCCAGACATCAGACAAGAAACTAATCACCAAAATATATAAAGAGCTCCAATTTTTTTTTTACCGCATGTATCTTTATACTTTACTTTTCTTTACATTAAAAATATCCTTTTTAGTTAATTCAATTCTGATATCCTGGAAGAAGTATAAACTTGACTGATTCTTTTGCCCAGTTTTATGTATCATTGAGGCCTCTAACTTACTTTTAAGAACTAGATGTAACATTTATATACTTTCTTTTGTAGTAATTTCTTTCTTCTTTTCTTTTTTTTTTCTCCCTCCAGGGTTATGTCTAGGGCTTCGTGAGGGCACTATGGATCCATTTCTCTCTCTATCTCCCTGCCTCACCCTGCCACATTATACTTGATATGATAGGGCAGAGAGAAATTGAGAGGGGAAGGGAAGGAAGGAGAGAGGAGATAGAGAGGGAGAGGGCAAAGATAGACACCTGCAGACCTGTTTCACTGTTTGTGAAATACCACACTGCAGGTGAGGAGTGGGGGCTGGAACCTGGGTCCTTCTGCATGGTAATATGTACACTAAACCTGGTGCACCACTGCTGGGCCCCTTCTATTTCCTATTAGTACTTCAGCTAATTTCCTTCAATTCAATTCAATTCAATTCATTGAAATTTAAGTTTACTTACATTCTTTGCTTATCTCCTTTTAAAAACATTTATCTATTGAATAGCGAAAGAAAAATCAAGAGGGGAGGAGAAGATAGGGAAAAAGAGACAACAGCAGCACTGCTTCACCATTTGCAAAGCTTTCCCCCTGCAGGTGTGGTCTGGTGACTTGAACCTCTGTCCTTGTATATGGTTAAGCATGTGCACAACGGTCTGGCTCCCCTTTGCATGTTTTCTTATCCATCTTCCCAAGAGTATTATTTTATGTTTGGATACTTGATATGGTGGCAAAGTACCCAGCTCATTCATTTTATAAATCTGTGGGGTTTAGTGTCAAATTAATGACCAGTAACTAGATAAAATTCCTAATTTATGCCCAATTGACAAAAACAACTTTCAAAATTAATAGGCATTTTATGTACTGTAATGGTCATTGAAGAGTAGTTACAAATAAAAATTATGTACTCACCTACAGGTGGTGCAGCTTTTGCTGAAATATAAGCACAAGCAAGTGATTACTTGCTGACATTTTAAATTTACATTATTGAGCAACTTAATAGGAAGCTTTCTTCCTAGTTTCTCATAAGTGTTTCCTCAAATGTTGACTCTTTTACATATAGATTTCATCTACCTTATTTTCTTGAAAGTGGGTTTTACTTGTTACAAGAAATGTGTCCTTGGTTAATCAGTGCATGTAAGTGTTTCAGAATACTGTCAGCAATCTGAAGAAGTCCTCACTAATGAGAGAAGGGGAACACACAACTAAAAATACTAGATAGTCACCAGATTAATAACAAAAGCTTGCAATTATTCCTCCAGAAACTTCTTATTTTGAGGAATAGAAAAGAATAAGGGTGGGTCTCTTAGAAGTTCTAGATATAAATGAAAAAAAAATAAATGAGTACATTAATTTAGAGATTGTGCTAATATGCCTTTTGTTTTTAATTCTTAAAGTCATTTTATTGCGTGCTTAATGGTTAACAGTACAGTTATTGACAGATGGCTGCAATTTTTCATCTCCCTGTGGTAAGTGTCTGAAAGCACTTTTATGCTTCCTTGAGTTTTTTAATTTTCTTGGAGTGCAAAAACTTCCATAGTGGCTATAAAGGTCTATTAAAGAATCACATAGATTTGCAGTCTGTTTAAGGTTTTAAATAAAAAAAATTGCTAATAATTAGTGTATGGCAGAGAAAAGGTAGTAGGAGATGCAATGACATTAGTTTTAGTAAAGTTGAACAGAGAAGCAAGTAGACACAATAACAACACACACAGCCAGAGTGAAATGAATTTGGAGCAGACACAGGGAAAAGGAACTTACCTTTGACTCTTTCATTTTTTTCTACAATAAAAGAGAAATAAATGAAGATTAAATTTCTTGCAGATAATTTTTTCTTGTATGTTCATATAATTTTTGGAATTGAGCAAGATACAGCAATAAACTAATAATGCCTATAAGATGCAGGAATAGTAATATTGAGAACAATTAATAAATGAAAAGAATGATAAGTCATGTGATCATATCAAAAGATGCAGAGAGAAGCCTTGGCAGGATTCAGTATTCAACATCTCTTTATGATAAATAGTATTAACAAAATGGGGATAGAACAAACTTACCTCAAATAAGGAAGGTTATAAATGTAAAACCTACAACTAACTCCATGTACAAGATAATAATGCCTACTCTCACCACTATTATTCCACATAGTTCTGGAAGTCTTAGCCAGAGCAGTGGGGTCAGATGTAGAAAGAAAAGGCATCCAAATTGAAAAATAAGTAAAAAAAAAAAAAAAAAAAAAGATTACTTCTTTTTAGATGACATGATACCATACATAGAAAACCTAAAGTTTTTTTTTTTTTTTTTTACTAAATAAGTACTAGAAACAATAAACCAACACAGTAAAATGGCAGCTTACAAGATTAACACACAAAAATCTGTTTCCCCCTTTATTCCCCCCTCTTCCTTCCTTTCTTTTCCTTCCTTCCTTCCTTCCTTCCTTCCTTCCTTCCTTCCTTCCTTCCTTCCTTCCTTCCTTCCTTCCTTCTTTCCTTCCTTCCTTCTTTCCTTCCTGCCATTTGGGCCTTATGCCTGATGGACTTTTCTTGTTTACCTTTCAGTTTCCGTCAGAGAGTAAAAGAGGAGAGACACCACACAACTGTTCACGGTTCATGGAGTCTGTTCCTGGTGCCACATGTGCTGCTCCTAGGAGCCACCCAGATCCTTGCTTATTGAGAAGTGTATAATTTACCTTGTGAACTATTCCCTGGCCCCCTGACATTTCTATTTGCAAGCAATGAGCTAGAAAGGATGACACAAGGAAATGGAGAGCTATCCCATGCTCACAGAGTGGAAAAACCAGTATTATTTAAATAACCATCCTACCTGAAGCACTGAATAGATGCCGAACAGCTTCTTCTATTATTACAATGGAGTCAGTTATTTCTAGTTGTTCTTTCAATTCACTAAAATGCACTCTTCACTTTTATTCTTTTGTATACTATATTTGTTTTTCCACCTCATCTATTTAACTTTTAAAATTTATTTCTTATATTATTTAATAATAATTATAATTGATATTGTATTAATTTTGACATATTAGATAACATAAATACAGTCCATTGTTTTACCCTCTTTAATTGTTTAGACTCCAATCTAAATTTTTGGATTTTAAGTGTAAGACTTAGAATATTTGTCAAAACATTAAAAAAAAGGCCCATTCTTCCTCTTATTTTCCTTCTGAATTTTAACTAATTTTTACCCCCTAGTAAGAAAATCACCTATTAGGGGCAGGTTAGTTGACTTGACTAAATCATTGTACATATCTCAGTTTACTATTCCCATAAATGATTTTAGCTTAACTTCAAATAATTGTTAATAATAGTAAAATTCTTGGTTTCTAATCCACTGGAATGTGACAGCAATAAATTCCTGAGACAGCAGCAAAGGACTGTAGCAGTATAGTTGTAAATCAGATATTGTACTTACTTTGAAGTGGAGTGACTTTTGCTAAAATGGAAACATTTATTATTATATTTAGCCATGAAATATGCAACACACTTCTGCCACAAATATTCCTAATGAGGTAGGATCTTATAAAATAACACCCAAGAAACATAAATACTTCTGCATTTACTAATTTGACTTTATGATTCTTGGTAAGGTGGTTTGTTATTTGATATGTAAAGTATAGTTTTAAGACTGGAGAGGACCATACTTCTTAGCTTTTAGACTGTGAGCTTCAGTTTTAGAATATCTGTATGGGTCTTTTTGCTATTGAAATCCCCATTAACTAAGAAAAATACCCTTGGAGCTCTTCTTTAAAGAGGAATTCATTCCTTGGTGCATCCTTTAAATGTTTAAGTATTTGCATGGCTCAGAAGTCACATAGTTTATACACATGTTATAGATGAGTTGTTTTTTTTTTTTAATAAGGAAGAAGCTCATTCTTTTTCCTTAGCTTTCCATGTACCTTAAGAGATTGCAAGATTCTAAACTATGTTTTAAGTTTTTTTGTTTATTTTTATTATTTATTTATTTTTTTAAACTTACTTTTTATTTTATTTATTTATTCCCTTTTGTTGCCCTTGTTTTATTGTTGTTGTTATTGATGTCGTTGTTGTTGGATAGGACAGAGTGAAATGGAGAGAGGAAGGGAAGACAGAGAAGGGGAGAGAAAGATAGACACCTGCAGACCTGCTTCACTGCCTGTGAAGCTACTCCCCAGGTGCAGGTGGGGAGCTGGGGTCTAGAACCGGGATCCTTAAGCCGGTCCTTGCACTTCGCACCACCTGTGCTTAACCCGCTGTGCTACAGCCCGACTCCCTGTTTTAAGTTTTTTTAATTGTCTTCATTTTCCACTTACTTTCTCAACTATTTTTTGGTTGGGACTGTAGGAGTACCTTACGTCTTTTTTACTGCTTTAAAATTAATTTTAACTGTCATTTGATTTCTCTCTGGTTTAATAATTCATCAGAGGTTGATTTGTAATTAATATGGGAAGAAATAAAAACTAGTCTTTGCATAGACCATTAAAAATAATTTCCAGGCTATCACTTAAACTAAAATGAGAATAAACTGAAAAAATAAAACAAAACAAAATAAACAAAAAAAAGTTTGCTTACTGGTTCAGAAAATTCTAATATAGGGTGAAAGCAGTTGTGAATTTTAATGATATTGTAATGTATTATCATATTAGCAACCAGTTCCTAAGTACCTAAATTCTTTCCTAGATTTTAGCTATGGTATTTATGTGACTATAGATATATTTCTAGAAATCACTTTACCTTTTTTGTTTCATATTCTTAATAATATCCAGATTTGTAAGTATGGGCTAAAATTATTATTTTAGAGACTTGTTACTTACTATTAAATCTAGAAGTGACTAAATGTAGAAATACAGAAAATTCTTTTTTGGGGATACCATCACTGATATTGTTATGTTCATGTACTCTGTACCAAAAATACAGTATAGTTAAAATAGGAATAGTTAAATAAATATTGAGAACAATTAATAAATGAAAAGAATGATAAGTCATGTGATCATATCAAAAAATGCAGAGAGAAGCCTTGGCAGGATTCAGTATTCAACATCTCTTTATGATAAATAGTATTAACAAAATGGAGATAGAACAAACTTACCTCAAATAAGGAAGGTTATAAATGTAAAACCTACAACTAACTCCATATACAAGATAATAATGCCTACTCTCACCACTATTATTCCACATAGTTTTGGAAGTCTTAGCCAGAGCAGTGGGGTCAGATGTAGAAATAAAAGGCATCCAAATTGAAAAATAAGTAAAAAAAAAAATTACTTATTTTCAGATGACATGATACATAGTCACAATAGTTAAAATAGGAATCACTCTTGTGACTACAGAGGCTTAATTTCTCAAATGTTTCCAATTGGAATACTCAGCTGGGTATGTTCTTTAACAATTTTTACATGTTCTTTAACAATTTTTCAAGAAGACATTTGTCAATGTATCTAAACAATAACAGGCATTTTTGATAGCTCAAACTTCAACTGGCACCTACAGTGTCATTTCTACTCTATTTTTCATATCACTGTTTTTAGTGTCCTTGTTTTGTGTTCTAAGAGAACAGGGTGATGGCGTTGGAGGGGGATGGGGCTGAGGGAATTTTACTCTGGTAGCAAAACAATGCAAATCGTCTTTGTGCAGACCCTGGCATTTAGTACTAGGTGCACTAGTAGGTGGGTATGCCACCTCCCAGCCCTTATATGATCGATTAATTATTGATTTTCCTTCATAATATCATCAGCTATTGTCTATATTACACAGAGACAATGTAGAGAAATATTAATACTGAGTGAGGTTCTAGGTCACTGAAACTGGAAGTAATTGGGAGTAAAATTAACTTAATTAACTTACGTTCTATGGAATTTAGTATCTGAAAAAGAACTTACTGATGCTTGCTGCAGGTTCTTTAAAACAGCAAAAGAAAAAAAGAAAAAAAAGCATGAGTAATGTGTAGAGTGTGAAACTATAGCCAATCGATTTATCTAGATTTATGAGTTAGTGTAAAATTGTCACTCATGAAATTTTTAGAGAATTATTCCAAAAATAAGTCAAGGGAATTTCAAATGTTAAGGCCATTTGCATTTAATGAATATAATTTTAATATCTGATTAACCCTAGAAATTTTAGTGTTCTATCTGAAAGACCTTTATTGAGACACTTAATTCTTTGTGTATGTTATTTTCCTTATCCAGAACAATGAAATAATTTTAATAGTCCTAGAAGGTGGAATAGTGTTTCAGTAATTAAATTTTAGCTATTACTGTTTGTCTTTCAAAACTGGATTTTTATCATATATATTTTTCTTTTACAGCTTGTATAATTTTTTTTTTGTCGTTTTAGGTTTTCTTGCACACTGTCAGTAATCTCTTAAAAATGCTCACTGTTAGTATAGGGAGCACACAGAAAAATAACATACTAATATAGAGATTACATAGTTGGTTATGATCCTGACTGGACTTACCAGAAAGTCTTCATGCATGTTTTTCCAAACACTACTCAGAAAAATGTGACTTACTGGAAACTTTCTCAAGCCTATCCAAAATACGTGTGTGCATTGCTTTAACATCTAGCTTCAAAATCTACTCTAATTTTCTTTTACTTTTGAAAGCCTAGCAGAAACATAGGTTGATAGCTCATTCTCATGTGCATCTCAGTTTTTTGCCCTTTTTATGCACAGTGGGCTATGCTTATATATCACTTCAATCAGTTTCTTTTTTCTATGACTTATTTCCTGCCTACCTTCCATCACATATCATTATTATTTTTCTGTCCTACTATGGGAGTTTTAATTTTTAAAAAGAGGCAAATACTTCATCTGCACTATTCCAGCCTTCAGGTCATAATTGTTCAACAATTTGTTTGGCTTTGTATGTTAACTCTCTTTTCAGCCACCAGGTTCCAGATGCCAGCATGATGCCAAACAGACTTCCCTGGACAGATGACCCCACCAATGTGTCCTGGAGCTCCGCTTCCCCAGAGACCCACCCTACTAGGGAAAGAGAGAGGCAGAATGGGAGTATGGACGGACCAGTCAACGCCCATGTTCAGCGGGGAAGCAATTACAGAAGCCAGACCTTCTACCTTCTGCATCCCACAATGACCCTGGGTCCATGCTCCCAGAGGGATAGAGAATGGAAAAGCTATCAGGGGAGGGGGTGGGATATGGAGATCGGGTGGTAGGAATTGTGTGGAGTTGTACCCCTCCTATCCTACGGCTTTGTTAATGTCTCCTTTTTAAAACAAACAAACAAACAAATAATTAAATAAATAAGAAGTTGGTCAGTAAAAAAAAAAAGAGAGAAATAGATTGTTCTGCTGTAACAGTGTATGTCTCAATTTATTAATTTTACAGACCCATGGGCTTTAATCACAAGTTAATTACCATAGTTCTAAATTGACTTTTGATCTTCTGAAAATGAAAAGTTTATCAGTAAAATCTTATGTATAATGGTAACTGATCAGTATATATTATGTTACAAATAAGATACTAAACTTACTGGCAGGTGGTACATCTCCACCTGAAATAAAAAAAATTAAATATTTAGCTCATTTCAGTAGTTTATTAGTATACTTAAACAGTGCTGATCTTCATTTGAGGAATCTTTCAAAGTGACATGCAAGAAAAACTAAAACTACATTGAATCTTATTTTTGACAAATCAGACAAAAGGAAATTCTTTTTTTTTTTTTTTTTTTAAAAAGGTTTATTTACTAATGAGAAAGATAGGAGAGAGGGAACCGGACATATTCCTGATACATGTGGGGTTGAGGATCAAACTCTAACCTCATGCTTCAGAGTCCAGAGCTTTCCCCACTGCGCCACCTCCTGGACTACAAAAGGAAATTCTTTATTATGGCTACTGGGTTAGTCATGTAAGGGAATGCATGAATGGCTAAACGCATATATGAAAAGAAATACTGTGGTCTGGGAGGTGGCGCAGTGGATAAAGCACAGGATTCTCAAGTATGAGGTCCTAAATTCAATCCCTGGCCGCACATGTACCAGAATGACGTCCGGTTCCTTCTCTCTCTCTGCCTATCTTCTTCATAAATAAAATAAATAAAGAAGTGCTTAACTTGTAAAATGGACTGGATTTGAGCTGTCTGATAATGGGGGAGGAAGAGAGTCAGGGATGTGGCCCAGAGGCTGATAAATTGGGTGGAATTTAGCTCTAGCAATCAATACGTAAAGCCAGTGTGCAAACAGGACAGCCTCAGGGACTCAAGTCCCCACCCCCTTCCTGATGCCTAACTCTTTGGCTAGAATGGTGACTAATTGAGACTCATTGTTTTGCTTTAGAATGAGGCGCTATCCCAGAGGCAGGAAAAATTGTGGGAGGTGGGGATGTTTGGGGCATTTTATTACTCATCCACTGTTCCCCAGTTCAGTTCCTGACTTCCCAATCCCCTCTTTCCTCCACTTCTCTACCTGTGTAAAAGGCTAACACTCCTTGGAGAGGAAGGGCTTAATTTGAGTTAATGTTCCTGGGTTCCAGATTGTGGATTCTAACAGTAACAAAACAGACTTTCTTTTATGCAAAAGTTGGTAAGACAAAGTTTTCCCTTGTGGGAGTAGGCAGCAGGTCCTTCTAAACTTCAGTTTTAGTGGTAATCAAGTAAATGTAAATTAAAATAAACCCATCACAATGATAGAAAGTAGGAACGCCGATGACATCTGCTGTGCAACTCAGGCATCCAAGTTCGACATCCTCGAGGAAACACTCACGAAAGACATGTCTCTGATATCTGATTACTGTAAAAAATGGCGACTAATCCCTAGCACTGCAAAAACGGTATCATCTGTTTTCCATCTACACCATGCCTCGGCCTCGCGTGAGCTTAATGTGAAGCTTGGCGATACGAGAATCCGGCATGAAGCCCAGCCAGTCTATCTTGGCGTTACTCTCGATCGCACTCTGTCATTTCACAAACATCTCATAAAAACTGCAGCAAAGGTGGGCGCGAGGAATAACATCATTGCAAGACTGGCCAGCTCCTCATGGGGCGCGAGCACTTCCACACTACGATTATCATCTCTGGCATTATGCTATTCCACTGCAGAATACTGTGCCCCAGTATGGTTCCGTAGCCCCCATGTCCACTTGGTCGATTCCAAATTATATTCCTCCATGAGGATCATTTCTGGAACCATCCGTTCCACCCCGGTTCCATGGCTGCCAGTTCTTAGCAACATCGCCCTGCCAGATATTGGTCGGGATGCGGCATCATCTAAGTTCATTTCCCACGTCTACGCTTGACCGGACCTGCCAATATATGCGGATATCTTCGCCCACCCTGTCCAACGCTTGACGTCTCGTCACCCAATCTGGTCCCCTACGCCTACACTGAACTTCTCTGTTCCAGACTCTTGGAAACAGAGTTGGCAGTCAGCTGAGGTAAAGAACAAACACCTCATCACAGACCCCTGCAAGTGTCAACCCGGCTTTGACCTAGCACGTTATGATTGGGCCCTCCTCAATCGCTATCGAACAGGCCATGGCCGGTGCACCGCTATGTTCCATCGCTGGGGAGCCAGAGACGACCCGAACTGCCTCTGCGGCTACAGACAGACTATGACCCACATAGTCAACGACTGCCACCTCTCCAGATTCAAAGGAGGTCTTGAAACTTTACATCAGGCTCAACCTGATGCTGTTGACTGGCTAAGGAAGAAGGGCAAACGCTAGAAGAAGAAGAAGGATGACGATTCCTAATTTGTGGTTATTTGATCATTATAGCCCTGCTTTTGGGGAGACTTGCAAATACCTCCAGACATTTGTTTTTATAACCAATGTTTTATTATATATTAATGTTTTATTTTTGTTCATCTGCTTTGGGTTTACTATATCACACAAGTTTTGCTTAGAAATTTTGTTAATGATTATTGTGGTTACTTCAACATTTACTACCTGCCAAGTACCTCTGTAGAACAAAGGCTGGGGGCTAATGCTCTTACTGAGATATCTGACACCAAGCCCAGCACTGAAAATAAAGTTTTTCCTTTTCCAAATTTGATTCTCTGGTCTCCTCTGGCCACATCAACTTTTATTATATTAATTCTACTGACCCAGGAGCATAGAATAGCTTTACATTTCCTTGATTTTGTAGTCTGCTACTCTAAAATGGGTTTATTGTTTCTCAGAGTTTTTTTTTTAGTAGAATCTTTTGCACCTTCTATGTATTTTTCATGTCCTCTACATAAAGTGAAAACTTTATATCTTTATTTACAAATTAGACTCCTATTCTTCCTTTAGAGTGTTTAACATTTTGGGTAATAAACTATTAGAACAAAACTCAGTAGACATATCTTCTTTGTTTTGCTCTTTTGTTTTTCAGGGTTTTGACTGATTGATTCTCACCTGCTCCAGAGAAGTGGTTTACTGATATTCCCACTGTCTGTAAATCTAAATATCTTATGCCCCTAGGTATAAGGACTTATATCAGGTTTCACACTGATATAATGTCACTACATAATTCTGGTGTATATTCACTAAAAAAATTCCTATATTATCTTTTTTCTTGGAATATTAATGCATTATAAGATTATTCAGATTTCAGGTGTATATCACTGAAAATAAACTGTTTTGCTTTCTTGATGATCGATTACTCTATATTCCAAAGTTATTTATTTATTTATGTTTTTATTTATTGAACAGAGACAGCCAGAAATTGAGAGGGTAGGGGGAGATAGAGAGGGAGAGACACCTGAAGATCTGTTTTAGCACTCATGAACCTCTCTCCCTATAGGTTGGGACCAGGGCCTCCAACCCTGGTCCTTGCACATTGTGACATGTGCACTCAACCAGATGTGCCACCATCCAGCCCCCATTCCAAAAGTTTTTCATTGAACTCTGAGGGTTTTGTGTAAATGGAAGTAAATAATACAGAAAAGTAGCTGTCTCTGGACACAAAGAAGGGGCTTGAAAACAATTATTTTGTATAATGTAGGACACTGAGTACCATCATAATGAGAAAAAGTCAGGAGTATAGTAATGCATCTTACTGGCATTTTGTGTGTGTGTGTGTGTGTGTGTGCTCCTGTGCATGTGTGTGAGGGAAGAAAGAGAGAGAGAGAGAGAGAGAGAGAGAAACTGATACCATACCACTATTTAGCTCTGGCATATGCTTGTTGGGAATCAGTTTCAGAGCCTTACCCATGAAGTAACAGGCTCTACTATTAAACCACCTCCTCAGTGTTTACAGATTTTTAAAAATACTTTATTTATTAACACAACATATCTATCTATCTATGTATCTATCTATCATCTATATTCTACTTATCTGTCATCAAACAAGAGAAAAACTGCATTACTCTGGCACATGGGATGCTGGAGATTAAGGTCTTGAACTCATGTTTGCAAGTTCAGTACGCTACTCACTGCATCACTTCCCAGACTGCTTACAGATATTTCTGAACAACAAAATAAAAGTTATCTGAAAAATATTTATTTTCAGAATCAAATACTATATTATTTTAATAGTCTTCCAGAGAGATCATTAGAAGACATTTACAGGTCACCTAGTCTAGCAGAAGAATTTGGTGTTATGAGTTCAGCATTTTTATAAATATAAACTAATTTCCCAAGCAGCCCCTCGACGAGGTAAATCTGCAGTAAACTAATTTCCCAAGCAGCCCCTCGACGAGGTAAATCTGCAGTAAGAGAATAAGCTATGGGCTTATTTCATTGTTGCATTTGTTTCCTTGAGTGACAATAGCTGGGAACTTTTTGTGCATGTAGTATGTTTCAATTTGACAAGTCCTTCTTAATATGTTTGTGTTTGTCCTTTTTAATCTCTTATAATGCTTGAAAGTGTGACCCTCCACTGTGCTTCTGTTAATAATCATTTTACGGATTTTTAAAATTTAGTAATATGTACTAATAACTTCCAATTTTATTTTTCTGTTTCTGACTACATAATTGAGCAGTAAGTACTTAGCTGACATTTCTACTTGGACACTTACTGGGCACATTGAGTTTTTTTTTTAATGTTTGTTTATTTATTATTGGATAGACACAGAGAGGAATTGAGAGAGGAAGAGGGGAGAGAGAGAGACACACACAGAGACAGAGAGAGAGAGAGAGAGAGAGAGACCTGCAGCCCTGGCCCACAGCTCATGAAGCTTCCTTCTGCAGGTGGGGAGCAGGGACTTGAACCTGCAGTTTTGCTCACTGCAGCCTATGTGCTTCACCAGGTTGGGTACAATGAGTTTTCCATATCTAAATACAGAGTTTGTCACCAACCCCCGCCCCCTGCCCCCATTGAGTAGTTATTGAACGAATACTTCTATCTCTCTTATATTTTCTGTAACTATGAAAATGGAGCCATGAGATTCAGGAGGTGGCATAGTGAATAAAGCTTGTACTATCAGCAAGAGGACCTGAGTTCAATCCCTCTTCAAAAAGAGAGAAAGAAACTTTACTTTCTTTGTACTTTTCAACTCTCTAATAAAGGGATAGCATATTTGTAATCAATCCAGTTTATCTCTGAAATCAATTTCTTAGGAGAACCAAGGAGTTTCTTACACCTGTATTTATATCTTCTACATTTATGTCATCACTTCAGATCTCTTCTTTGAACTAAAGAATACAGAAATGAACTTACCTGTAGATTTTATAACTCTTCCTAAAAACAAAACACAAACAAACAAACAAAAAACACAAGAGAGTGAGTATGGTAGAGTTCACCTCTGAAGAAATCTTGGTAAAGTCTTTGCTTAGACACTAATAGACTCAGAGCACTCAAACAGAATGCTAAAATAGCTAACATTGATAATCATGTCACTATAGGGCAGGCATTTTCTGAATGATATATATATATTTTTGTCATCTGATTTAGCCCTATTGTTCTTAAGCTGTTTTACAGAACAAGAAAAAGATCTGTGAGAGTTTAGCTCAATCTCTAAAGCCCTCTCCTTTATTTTATCCTATGTCCATGTAGCTGAAGCTGACTATGCTGTGATGTGACTGAGGCAGGTTTGCAGTGGACATTAAGCTGCTCTCATGTGACACAGAATTCCATGTTGGCTATTTGATTCTGGTGTCCCACACATTAACTTTAGGTTTCTTTCTTTAAACTTGACTTCCTTGACTGCATTTGATATACTGTTTACTCTCATTTTCTTTTTTTTTCTTCTTTTTTTTTTTTCTTACAGTTTCTCTCTGAGCCACAGAAGGATTTTAATTTAGTCACTGTTCTAGAGTTTATAAATATTGGATCTGGGATTGGAATCAGCTTGACTGACATGCCTGTTGTTTTAGTCTACTTTCCTCCTAGACATATAAAACGGGAGATTTACTTAGTCTATATCTCTTAATACATGAAATGCTAAGGACAGAAAGGTAATAAGAACACTGTGCTTAAATTTGAAAGATTTAGAAATAAATAATATATGCTGTAATTGCATAGATATGAAAATAATAGGGCTAAGTTCAAGGTGTAAATAGCTTCTTCTCTGTGCTTCTTTACAATAGACTATACAGTCTATTGGAAAGAGCCAGTTTTGGGGGGTTTATTATTCTAAATGGGAAAGATACAATTATAAATCTAATGGAGAGGGGTGGGGGGGGGGAAACGGTGTGTTCATCAAAGTGTTTCTGATGTTAGGGAGATGGAAGCAGCTAAGTGCCCATCACAAAACAAAACAAAACAAAAACAAAACAAAACATAATAGATGGGTAGAGGATATATTGTTCAAGTTATACATTATTTTAACTTTGCTGAGTTTTCACTTAACCTCGCTTCTGTCACTATTTCTTTTTCACCTTCCCATTCAGAATGTAACCATAAAATGTACTGTTTTCGACAGCTACGCCACAATAACTATTCTCAGGAGACTACACAAATAAAATTGTTGTTCCTTTGTACCACCTTGCATACTCCCACCACCCTTCGTGCTTTGCACTTTCTAGAAATTAATGTTGAAACTTACCAGACTTGAAGTTTTATAAATAAACATTTAAGAAGTGTAGGAAAAAGTGTCCTGGATATTAAAATTGAGATTAGAAATACTTACCAGGGGAGGGAGAAGTCATGCCTAAAAATAACAGTTTAGCAATTTAGATAATAATAAGCCCGATTAATAACTTAATTTCAAGTATTTTTCTCTATAAATATCTAAATGAGTCTTAAGGTAAATTGTAAACTCCTATACCCTAGATTTTGGGTTAGTCCTTTGGCTTCTGTGAACACTTAACTAAAAACTCCCACAGGGTGTTGGTATAGGTTAGTCTAAATCTGAGTTCTAATCTCCTTTTAAGGGAATCACAAATATCTATGTTAATTCTAATTGCTATTTACTTTGTTTACCTTACTCTTATCATTTTTCTCTGCTAAATCCTCATTCCAGTTTCTGTTACTGAAGTTTTGGTATAAGACACTAATTTTTGTCTTTTTACAAGAGATCATCAACATTTCTTGGACATTTCTCTCTATATACTTTTTATTTAAATTTTTATATGAACTTTGTTTATTGGATAGAGACAGCCAGAAATCAAGAGGGAAGGGGGAATAGAGAGGAAGAGAGACAGAGAGACACCTGCAGTACTGCTTCACCACTTGTTAAGCTTTCCCCCTGCAGATGGGGACCGGGGACTTGAACCTGGGTCCTTGTATATTGTAACATGTGCACTCAACCAGGTATGCCACCACCCGGCCCCTTCTCGTTGTACTTTTTACTTGAGTCATTTATATTTTATAAACTATTATGATTCGTTCTACAAATGAGGAAACTCCTCAGCATAAGTGATTTATGTCTGCTCAAACAAGGTCAAAGACCAAGTTATTTTATATTAAGTCAAATTAACAATAATTTCTGTTATTTTAAAGATAAAAAATGCATATACTTTAATCTTCTGCGACTAGGAGTCGGACTGGTGTTTGTGCACCTGGTTGAACAAATGTATTGCAGTGTATAAGAACCCAGGTTAAAGCCCTTGGACCCTACCTGCAGGGGAGAAGCTTCATGAGTGGTGAATCAGTGCTGAAGATATCACTTTCTAGCTCCACATTCTCTCTCAATCTCTATCCAAAAATAAATAAATAAATAAATATTTAAAAAAATCTTCTATGACTGGAACTTGATGACTGTAGTTTCTGTTGTTGGATCTTTTTTCCTTTTCTTTAGACTATCAGGCACTAGAGTCACCAAACTGCTCACAACAAATTGTTTGTGGAAGGCCGAGAAAGAAGTCACCTCCTCACTCCTATCCTTCTATTCTCCATATATAATTTAAGAGAGTAGAAACATCTATTTAGATTGAAACTTGGGTTGCTCTCTTTCTATACAGTCATTGTAATTTTTGAAAAATTATTAAGTAGAATGATAGAACTATAGAATCTCATATGTCTTACATAGCTATCATCCAAAACTTTATAACAAAAGTATAAAAAAAAGGTATCAGAAATAAATAGAATAAGAACTTACTTTTAAATTTTAAAACTCTTTCTGAGAAAGAAAAAAAACACACATGCATTTAAATACACACATCATATATATCTCAATATTAGTAAACTAACTCTGGGATTAGTTATGAATTTAATAATACACAATTGACTGTGACTCTTGAACAATATATAGGTTAGGGACACAGATTCCCACCCAATTGAATTTTATTATTATCTTTATTTATTAACTGGATAGAGGCAGTCAGGAGTTGAGAGGGAAGGGGGTGATAGAGAGGGAGAGAGGCAGCACTGCTGCACTGTAGCCCTGCTTTACCACTCGCAAAGATTTCTGCCTGAAGGTGGGGACTGGGGGCTCAAACCTGGGTCCTTGTGCATTGTAACATGTGCGCTCAATCAGGTGTGTCACCACCTGGCCCCTGATGCCTGCTCAATTGGAAATCTACATATAATAAAATGAAAATATTTTCATGAGACATACAGTCAGACACAGAGAGAGAAAGGTCGAGATAAGAGAAGTGCTCAGGTGAGTCGGGAGGTAGCGCAGTGGGTTAAGCGCATGTGGCGCAAAGCAGAGGACAGGTACAAGGATCCCGGTTCAAGCCCCTGGCTCCCCACTTGCAGGGGAGTTGCTTTACAAGCGGTGAAGCAGGTTTGCAGGTGTCTATCTTTCTCCCCTCTCTGTCTTCCCTTCCTCTCTCCATTTCTCTCTGTCCTGTCCAACAACGACTACAACAATAAAACAAGGGCTACAAACGGGAATAAATAAATATTTAAAAAAAAGAGAGAGAGAGAAGTGCTCAGCACTGGCATTTGTTGGTGTTTGGATTGAACCTGGAGCTCTTGGCATGCAAATCCAGTGTATTTCCTTTGTGTTAATCCCACGACACCTGGATATAACTTTTGACTTGTCCCATACATTACTGCTCATAGTCTGCTGTTAACTAGAAGTGTTACCTGTGATATAAATGATTAACACATATTTTTTTTTTTAACCAGAGCACTGCTCAGCTCTGGTTTATGGTGGTGTGGGGGACTGAATCTGTGACTTTGGAGCCTCAGCCATGAGAGTTTCTTTGCATAACCATTATGCTATCTACCCCTGCCTGACATTTTGTTTGTAATATACTGTATTGTTATAGTAAAATAAGATTGAGAACAATAAACTATTAAGAGAATCATGGTGGAGTGATAGTGCACCCAATAGAGAGCAAATGTTATCATGTGTGAGGACCCCAGTTTAAGTACTTGGTCCCTATGAGAAAATAAAACATTCTTGTCGTTTAAACACTAAGACTCTGGTATTTGTTTTGGCAGCCCTAGATGACTAAAATAAGAGGGAATTGCTTCCTGGGGGCATATTAGATTTGTTCTTCATATATTATATATAGAGACTTTCTAGGACAGTAGGATTCTTCTTGTATAAAATTCCCTTCCTTTTTCTTCAGTCAACTTGCTTTCTCAAACTCTCCCTCATTCCTTCTATACCATCTCTGTCTCTAATATGTTATCTTTCCATGTTAATTCCCAACCTTGAACAATTTTTCAAGACTGTTGTTATAACTGTATTTATTTATTTGTTTGTTTGTTTGTTTACCAGAACACTGATCAGTTCTGGCTTATGTTGGTGCAGGGGATTGAACCTGGGACTTTGGAGCCTCAGGGCATGAGAGCCTCTTTGCATTACCATTATGTTATCTACTCTTGCACCCATATAACTATTTTTTAGTAACTCACCAGGAAAATGTTACTCTGTAGTATTATTTTTTTCAATATATTATTTGTTTATTGGATAGAGACAGAGAGAAAATGAGAGAGAGAGAAGGGGGTGATAGAGAGGCAGAGAGAGAGATATCTGGAACAGTGCTTCATGGCTTGTGAAGCTTCTCCTCTGCAGGCGGGGACTGTGTATTGTAGCATGTGTGCTTAACTGGGGGAGCCACTGCCTGGCCACTACTCTATTTTTATATTAAGTACTATCATTAGTATGGAATTTCATGTAATAATAACAACAAAAAGATATTAAGATGTTTCAAAACTGGAAATGACAGTAACTTAGCATAAACACTATGGGGAATATCAGAGATGAAAATTTCAAGAAATAAATTATGGCATTCCTTCTAGAATGACAACAAACATTTTAGTGTGATTTGCATATGATATGCAAAAAATAATTTATATTGAAAAAATTTCATTCATTGTTTAGTCATTTTATAAAATGATTATTTCTTCAGGATCTTCTGAGTGCTGGGGATACAGCAATAAACAAGAACAATGTGTATGTTCATGGAGTTTATAGACTATAGTTTATAGAGTATCAGCAACAAATATTTTAAGATATACAGTAGTATTTCTTTTATGTAGTCTCAATTTTTAAGAATGATAAAAGAAACAAGTTCTCCCTCTCTTCTCAACTACTGTGACAGGATGAGTGACTTTTCCTATGAGTGCAGTTCAGAGAAAAGCATTTTTTCACTTTATATTGGAAAACAAAACACACACCTTGGTAAGTATATAAAATATCATATAGATTAACAATTACTAAAGAAATATACATGGACTATCATTTAGGTTAAGAGACATTTTGCCAGTTAGTAAAATCATGGGCCCCCTTGGAATATACCTAAAACAGACTTTCTAGCTTTTTCTAAAATGGAGACCCCAAATCTCATCGGCTATATTCTTACCTTTAGGTTCCTGATTATTAAACCCTTTGCTCTGCTTTATATCTTAATGCTTTTCATCACCAAATTGCAGATGTTACCATGACACCAACTTGACTTTTCTGGGAAGATGACCTCACCAATATACCCTGAAACCCCATCTTTCCAGATCCCTGTCTCACTAGGGAAAGATAGAAACATGCTGTGGCTATGGATTGACCTGACAACACCCATGTCCAGTGGAGAAGCAATTACAGAGGCCAGAGCTCCCACCTTCTGCACTCTGAAAACAATTTTGGTCCAAACCTCCAGTAGAGGAGATATGACAGGGGAAGATGACCAGTGGGCTCTGAACTCCAACTCAAGAACTAGGGAGAGAGGAAGAAAAAACGAGGGACATTTGGATGTAGTAATAATGTCTGTGTGACTCAGAATGGAAGAGAAGATGGGACCATGGGAAAAAATGGGCAACTATATACAAATATAGACAGATAACTGTCAAAATAGTGGTTGACCTGTATCTGCAACCTTAGGAGCACTGCTGTAGCTTATAATGGAGGGACTAGGGATACAGAACTCTGGTGGTGGGCACAGTGTAGAGTTGTATGCCTGTTACTGTATAATTCTGTAAACAAATATTAAATCACTAATAAAATATTTTTTAAAAAGCAAGAGGTAGAGTGTCACTTTATCTCTCTGTATCTCACGCTCTATCAATAAAAGGAAATATTTTGCGGCACTCCTCCTCCTCACCAGTGTATATCACAATTTCCTCCCTCTAATTAGAGACAGCTATTATTTTTCAGTTGATATTCTTACTTTATAATGTTATCATCTAAGCAAGATTCCTAAACTATAACGTTTAGTTTAGAGTTACTTGGGAATTTACATAAATTGAATAATAAAGGATATAATCTTTTGTGTTATATCTCTGGGTTTAATATTACATCTTTATGATTCATTTGCATTGATTCATGTTTCTTAGACTGTTCTGTATGATTGTACCACAATATGCATCCATCTCACATTTGCATTCCATTTGCAGTATTTCCAGTTTTTGTCAATCATGACAAATGCTTCTGTAAGCATTCTCATGTATTTTCCAGCACCTGCCCATATTTCTCTATAGCATTTACCTCAGTAAAATTGCTCATTTATAAAATAGATATGTCTTTAGGTAATCCACTTTTTCTAAAATGGGTATAGCAATTAGCATTTGTCATCAGCAATGCTTGAATATTTCATGATTACTTTTCTTTGTAAGTAGTTTTGCTATTCTTTAAACTTGATAAATGGGACTGAATTGGGGTTCTCCCAGTGGAGCACACACATGACCATATGCAGGGAACTAGGTTCTAGTCTTGGGCCCCCACCTGCAGAGGAGAAGTTCATGAGCAGTGGGGCAGTATTGCAGGTATTCCTCTTCTTTTAACTTTCTCTCTCTCTGTCCCCTCTGCCTCTTTCTCTCTCTCCCCCTTTATCAAAAAGGAAAGAATTACTGAAGAATGGTGAAGCTATGAAGGCACTGAGTTCCTCATCCCCCAAACAAATAGGCAGTAATAATGTCAGAAAACAGGCTTGTAACAAAGATACATTAAGAACTCACAAAAATCAGCAACAACAAAAATAAAACAATTCCACTTATAAATGAGGCAAAGAGGGCTGATGAAATAGTTCACTTGAATAATGTGCTGCTTTGCCATGTGTTTGACCCAGATTCTAGCCTGACCCCAGTGTATTGAAGTAAACTTTGGTGCTGTGGTCTCTTTAACTCTTTACTTTCTCTCTGTCTCTACCTAAACAAACAAAGAAATACACAAAAGGATGAGACAGAGCACTGAACAGACACTTCATGAAAGGAGAAATTCAAATGGTCAGCAGGCATATAAACAAATGCTCAAAATCTCTGATCATCAGAGAAATGCAAATCAAGACAGCAGTAAGATACTACTTTATCCCTGTGAGAATGACTGCCATTTTACTCTTAATGGTAATATTTGATGAACAAAAGCTTTAAATTAAAAAAATATATATTAGATAGAGACAGTCAGAAATTGAGAGCAGGGGGGAGATAGAGAAGAGAGAGACAGAGAGACATCTGCAGACCAGCTTCACCACTTGTGAAGCTTTCCCCCTGCAGTGGGGGACCAGGAGCTTGAACCTGAGTCCTTGTGCATTTTACCATGCATGCTCAACTAGGTGTGCCACCACCTGGCCTCCCAAAAGTTCTTCATGATGAATTTCCCCCTTCCCAAGATTTATTACCTTATTTCTTCACAGTAGATGGGTTTTGAGTCTATTAAGAGAAATGTTTCTGGACAGCTATCAGATGGTTTCACTCACATGTAGAACATAGTTGAATGAAACACATGAACTTGAGATGGGGAAAGCAAGACTCATTTTATTAAAAGAGAAAAATCAAAGTTTTATAAGATGAATAGTTAATCGGAGTATAGTTTAACACCACTCCAAACACCAGAGGTCTGTGTCCCACCCCTGCACCCCTATGGTAGACCTGAAAATTCATCCTCTGCCTAGAGACCTTTACTTTGGTCCAATGCTCCAAATCCAGTCCAAATTCTGCTTTGTGTTTCCCCTTCTGTTCTTATTTCTCAACTTCTGCCCATGAGTGAAGTCATCCCATATTCATCCTTCCCTTTCTGGCTGATCTCACTTAACATGATTCCTTCAAGCTCTATCCAAGATGGGCTGAAAAAGGTGGATTTTTTATTCCATTGTGAATGTATACCACAACTTTCTCATCCACTCATCTGTTGTTGGGACACTTGGGTTGCTTCCAAGTTTTGGCTATTACAACTTGTACTGTTATGAACACAGGTGTACACAAATCTTTTTGGATGGGCATGTTTGGTTGGTTCCTTAGGACATATACCCAGAAAAGGAATTGTAGTATCATAAGGAAGGTCCATTTCTAGTCATCTGAGAGTTTTCCAGACTGCTCTCCACAGGGGTTGGACCAATTTGCATTCCCATCAGCAGTTGCAGGAGGGTTCCTTTGTCCCTTCATTCTCTCCAGCATTTGTTGCTATTTTTTCTGAGGTATGACATTCTCACAGGGGTTAAATGGTATCTCATTGTTGTCTTTACTTGAATTTCTCTGACAATACATATTTATTCAATATGTTAGGGTAAAAATGAGTGAATGTCTCAAGTTCTTCAACTGCTTAAATTTCAGTTCTGAGTATTTATTCCTTTAGTCTAAGTACTTAATGTTGAAAATTTATAAACTGAATTCTGACAGTGGGCTTAAGTTGTTAAAACTTTTCTACAAGTTTTTTTTTCTCTTCAAATAAGTTTATCTACAACCTTATACAAGATAGATCAGAATCATTTGATCCTATCAATATCCAAGATAGTAACTATTAGTAGATAACATTAAATGATATGAATTATGATGAGGCCAACTATAGTATGTAGGTACTAACTATGGGATTTTCAAAGTAAACCAAGCTCCCAAGTAAAAACAACATCATCATCATCATCATCATCATCATCATCATCATCATCATCTTTTTAACTCTAAGACTGCAAGGAACACTTCCCATTCTCTTTATTTATTTTATTTTTTGCCTTTAGGACTTGGTGCCTGCACTACAAATACACTGCTCCTGGAGGCCATTTTTTTGCATTGTTGTTATTGTTGTTGTTGCTGCCGTTGTTGTTGGATAGGAGAGAGAGAAACTGAAAGAGGAGGGGAAGACAGACACCTGCAGACCTGCTTCACTGCTTGCAAACTGACTCTGGACTGGCTTAAGGATAACAGTTTGAGTCCCATTCTCTTTAAAATCTGTATATTCCCCAGTTCTGGAACTTCTGGGATTTTGCTTATATTTCTTGATGCCTCTTCTCTTTATCCATTACCTTGTTATGCTGCCTCTGCTGACTTCTACTAAATCTACACAACCAGTGCCACCATGCCACATTATGCTGCTGCTGCCTTTTCACTTCAGATTGTATACAGAGATGTCAAGCCTGAATGATTAACCTTCCAACTCAAGTTGCAGATGCTATCTTGATTCCATCCTGACTTTCCTGGACAAATGACCTTACCAATATGTCCTGGAACCTCACCTTTTCAAAGCCCTACCCCACTAGGGAAAGAGTAGCAGGCTGGGGATATGGATTGATCTGCCAATGTCCCATGTCCAGAGGAGAAGCAATTACAGAAGCCAGACCTTCCACTTTCTGCACTCTAAAAAGAATTTTTTTTCCCTAAAAAGAATTTTGTTCCATAGGTCTAGAGGGGAAGAAATATTAGGTGAAGATGAGCAAAGGCCTTTGAACTCCAGTTCCATCAAGACCTGGAGAGAAAAGAGGAAAAAAGGAAGGATATTTGGAAGTAACGATAGGTTTTGGTGTGACTTGGAAAGGAAGAAAAGGCAGGACCATAGAATAAATGGGTAAATATATAAAAATAGAGATAATTGTAGAAATAATAGTCAACCCGTATCTGTAACCTTAGGAGAAGTACTACAGTTTCTAATGGAGGGAATGGGGACACAGAACTCTGGTGTTGGGAACTGTGTGGAATTATACCCCTGTTATCTCATAATTTTGTAAATAAATATTAAATTACTAATAAAAATTAAAAAATAGGTAGCAAAACTGACTGTGCTTTAAAAATGAGTTAGTAGAAGTGACAGTTTTTTTTAACCTAAATATTTTTTAGTTACCATATTTGTCACTCCTGGAACTTACATGTTACTGACTATAAAATTGCCTTTTTTTATAGCAGTAAAAGAAATGAAGTACTTTTAGGAAAATTTTTCAACAAATAAGGAACTTTGTGTTAAATTCACATTTTACTGAAAAAAAACAAAACAACAAAACCTAAGTTCTTGTGATCCTTTCCTTGGATAACCATTGTTTTCAATTTTAAGTACAGTTTATCTTAATTGGAATAAAGCCAGAAGAAACAGTTTTAAATTTATTCTGGTAAGGTAATAAATTGTCAGTTTACTTTTTAAAAATTATGAATTTAAAACAAGAAATTGTTTTATTTCTTCCCTACCACTTATTTCACTGCTTTTGCCATATAACACTATAACCACCACCACCACTGCCACCTTTTTATTTCTCTTAATTTTCTTTTCTCTATTCTTTTAAAAATTAAAAAAAAAGATTTAATTTTCTATTAATGAGAGACGCTGGAAAGAAAGAATCAGAGCATCATTCTGGCACATATCATGCTGAGGACTGAAATCTGAGGACTTCCTGCTTGAGTGTCCAGTGTTTTATTCACTGTGAGACTTCCCAGGATAATATTCTTTCTTCTCTTTTCCTTTTCCTTCCTTCCTTCTTTTTTAGCCTTTCCTTCTTTCCTTTCCTTTTTTTTTTAAAGTACACACTATTCTTACTAGTAACTTCTACAGCATATATTATGACAATAGTCATGTATTGAAAACTAACACTTCATAGATCAGATTATCTTAAATGAGCCAAATATATACATTTTTTAATGTTACATTCTTCAGTGGAGTTCACATGTCACCTTACTGGAAAAGCTATTCTGAATATACTATTCAGAATTTCTCTGACACATTCTGTTTTCTTCAATTTTGTATCCTGATATGCTATATATTTGTTCAGTTTTCCTTCTCCAACATCTAAGTTCCTTGAAATTTGCCCAGTTTGTGTTTTTAGTGACAGGAATAGTACTTATAGTAAGTTAGTAGTTAATATCAGCTGAAAAACTGAACATATGCTAGCTTCTTTAAGTACAATAGATAGAATTTCTAGTTTTAAAAGTAGATGCTCATTCTCCCAATTGACAAACAGAAAATTGACTTTATTATGTAACTCATCAGGTACAGAATTATCAAAAATATGCTTTTCTTTCTTTTTTTTTTCTTCTCATTTTGGTCATCAATAAGCCTTCACTGGTCCAAGCCAACATTTTCACAGAGAAAGAGAGAGGCAGAGGGAAAGATATCACAGCATCAAATTTTCCTTTGGGATGATGGTGAGGCCAATCTCTAATCTGTGTCATGTGCATGACAAAATGAGCCCACAATCCAAGTTTGTAATATTTTTAAATTTTTTTTATATTTATTTATTCCCTTTTGCTGCCCTTGTTGTTTTATTGTTGTTATTGATGTCGTTGTTGTTGGATAGGACAGAGAGAAATGGAGAGAGGAGGAGAAGACAGAGAGGGGGAGAGAAAGACACCTACAGACCTGCTTCACTGCTTGTGAAGTGACTCCCCGGTAGGTAGAGAGCTGGGGGCTCGAACTGGGATCCTCACACGGGTCCTTGTGCTTCATGCTACGTGACTGTGCTTAATCCCCTGTGCTTCCACCCAACCCCCCCAGTTTGTAATCTTTCTGGTTCATTGAAATCTCTTATAACTCACATCTGGTATGATATCAAGCCTATTTCCTTTTATGTATTAGCTTTTTTTTTTAAATTTCTTTATTGTGTGTTGGGTAGTATGCCAGCTTCCCCTGCTTAACGCTGCAGTTTATTTACATAACCACTGGTACCTAAGAACCACCCTGTCTGCAGGGCACTGGTTTAATTTCGGGTTCACACTCTCTTTTGGCTCTGCCCCCTCTCCAAGTGACACCCTGTTTTCCACCACTCTTTTTCCCCTCCACCCACTGTAGGTCACATCCTATTTCCACCCTACTCTTCGAGTATAAATACAGCTGCTCTTCTGATTAAACACACTTGGAATTGCCTTACGGCTCCGAGAGTCCCAGAGTCTCTCTTCTGTGACACAAGTTTCTGATCCCTCTCCCACGCAGCAGCCTAGGTTGGCTCCAGTTGAGTTCTCTCCAACCCAGAGAGCACTTGTTTGGGAAGAAGCACCCTGAGGCTATCCTGGAAATTGTGAATTGATGTTTTACATTCAACAGTAAATACAATAGTTTGTACATGCATAACATTTCCCAGTTTTCCATATAACAATACAACCCCCACTAGGTCCTCTGTCATCCTTTTTGGACCTGTATTCTCTCCACCCTCCCACCCACCACAGAGTCTTTTACTTTGGTGCAATATGCCAATTCCAGTTCAGGTTCTACTTGTATTTGAATTTCTGATCTTGTTTTTCAACTTCTGCCTGAGAGTGAGATCATCCCATATTCATCCTACTGTTTCTGGCTTATTTCACTTAACATGATTATTTTTTCAAGGTCCATCCAAGATCGGCTGAAAACAATGAAGTCACCATTTTCAATAGCTAAGTAGTATTCCATTGTGTATATATACCACAACTTGCTCAGCCACTCATCTGTTGTTGGACACCTGGGTTGCTTCCAGGTTTTGGCTATTACAAATTGTGCTGCTAAGAACATATGTGTACACAGATCTTTTTGGATGGGTGTGTTGGGTTCCTTAGGATATATCCCCAGGAGAGGAATTGTGGGATCATAGGGTAGGTCCATTTCTAGCCTTCTGAAAGTTCTCCAGACTGTTCTCCACAGAGGTTGGACCAATTGACATTCCCACCAGCAGTGTAGGAAGGTTCCTTTGACCCCACACTCTCTCCAGCATTTGCTGCTGTTACCTTTTCTGATGTATGACATTCTCACAGGAGTGCCTTCCTTTTTTTTTTTTTTTTTTTTTTGCCACCAGGGTTATTGCTGGGATTCTGTGCCTGTACTACAAATCCACTGCTCCTGTGGACATTTTTTTAAAAAAAAGTTTTGGATAAGACAGAATTGAGAGGGGAGAGGAATATAGAGAGGGAGAGAGAAAGACACTTGTGGACCTGCTTCATGGCTTGTGAAACGATCTCCCTGCAGGTGGGCATCCAGGGACTATAGCCAGGAACCTTGTGGGTCTTTACTCTTTGTATTATGTGTGCTTAACTTGGTACACCACCACCAGGCCCTCCCCCCCATTTTTTTAACCAGAGTACTGCTTAGCTTTGGCTTCTTGTGGTGCTAGGACTGAAACTGTGACCTTGCAGGCTCAGGCATGAGAGCCATTTTGCATTATGTTTCGCTGTCTCCCCAGCCCCAATATTCTCCCAGAATATTAATCTGGGAGACCACATCTATGCATCTTCTTTTCTGATTTGTTGCTCAATCTTTCAATAATACATATGTAACTTAACATGGGTTCTCGCAGTTTTTTTTTCTTTCTTTTCTTTTCATTTTTACAGTATTCCTACCTCTCTATTTCTGCCTGGATCCTGATTCTACTTTTCTTCCATAAATATTTTAGTGTGTATATTTCTTAGTAAGAACATTTATAATTATCGATAAGTTAGGACATTATATATTCTTTATGGGAGGGGTGAATGGTTTACAGTATAGTCTTTAACACAGGGGTAAAATATCTTACCTCCCTGTGATGGGTGTCTACAGAACTCTCATCCATGGCTGAGGTCTTTTTTGCAACAGGACCCCAAGGTTCCTTCATCTCCTTCTCTTTCCCTCCTTCCCTAAGCCCTTTGCTTTGGTGTAACACATCACACAATTTATATGAGTCTTAGTGCATTCTTCTTATGAGTCAGTAGGGTTATAATCATAGGCATACAGTGATACATGAAGATACAGTGAATAACGTTTTTACCAAACATGTGCCAAATATAGTTATTAAACAGTAAATAACTTACCAGAGTGTGGTTCATGTTTTTCTGAAGTAGAACACAAAAACATAATTTCAGTTTATTTTTTATAGGCACATGATAATCTCTATCAGCAATCTTTTATAGAAGGTCTTGCAAAAATGTCACTGACAAAGCCTCAAAATATTCATTATTCATATTAATATTATTGATGCAGGAAATGGAATCTGTGGTGTAACTCTAGACATGTAGTTCAAGGATGGAACACATTTTTGGGGGACTCAAATGTTGTATCCATTATGGAATATCTTTATCAAGTAGGACATATCTGTTTGTGACCTAAATAAAAACTTAAAGTTTCCTTTTATATTTCCATAATAGAAAAGCTATTTTATTTGGAAGAGAGAGAAAGAGATAGGTAGATAGATAGACAGAGAGAGAGAGAGACCAAACAGAGCACTGCTAAGCTCTGGGTTATGGTGGTACAGTGGCCACCATAGGGCCTCAGAGCCACAGGCATAAAAGTCTTTTGCATAACCACCATGTAATCTCCCCAGCCCAGCTTTCCAGAGTTTATAAAGACACAATCCATTCCTATTTTGATGAGACTTTGAAGTTTATATATTCTTTTCTACTTTTTATTGTATTGTGGAGTCTAGGCCTAAATGATTTCCCATTTGTCATTTTTAATTATAATATCACAATATGTTGGATTAATCAATTACTTTCTATCTAGATATTTCTCCAGAGTTACAAGGTTAGAGTCTTGTCTAGATTTTATTATAATATATAGCATCTCTATTTAGAAACTTGAATGTAAAACACCAAGCAGAAGCTCAAATGAATGTCATTACTGCACACCTCAAGGACTTAGAGGAAGAGAAACAAAGGAACCCTAAAGCAACCAGAAGGACAGAAATCACTAAAGTTAGAGCAGAAATAAACAACATCGAAAATAAAAGAACCATACAAAAGATCAATGAAGCCAAATGTTGGTTCTTTGAAAGATTAAACAAAATTGACAAACCCCTAGCCAGACTCACCAAACAAAAAAGAGAGAAGACTCAAATTAATAGAATTGTAAACGATGGAGGAGGTATCACAACTGACACCACAGAAATCCAGAGAATCCTGCGAAACTTCTATAAAGAACTATACGCCACCAAGCTAGAGAATCTGGAAGAAATGGAACAATTCCTAGAAGCATATGCCCTTCCAAAACTGAACCAAGAAGAACTACAAAACCTAAATGCACCAATCACAGACAAAGAAATTGAAATCGTTATTAAGAATCTCCCAACATCAAAAGTCCTGGACCAGATGGCTTCACAAATGAATTCTACAAAACTTTTAGGAAACAGTTAGTACCCATACTTCTGAAACGTTTCCATAAGATTGAAGAAACAGGAATACTCCCTTCCACCTTTTATGAAGCCAACATCACCCTGATACCAAAAGCTGATAGGGACAGAACAAAAAAGGAAAACTACAGACCAATATCTCTGATGAACATAGATGCCAAAATATTAAACAAGATCTTGGCCAACCGGATACAGCAACATATCAAAAAGATTGTTCATCATGACCAAGTGGGATTCATCCCAGGAATGCAAGGATGGTTCATCATCCATAAGTCAATCAATGTCATTCACCACATCAATAAAAGCAAAGCCAAAAACCACATGATTATCTCAATAGATGCAGAGAAAGCCTTTGACAAAATCCAACACCCATTCATGCTCAAAACTCTACAAAAAATGGGAATAGATGGGAAATTCCTCAAGATAGTGGAGTCCATATATAGCAAACCTATAGCAACATCATACTCAATGGACAGAAGCTGAAAGCATTCACCCTTAGATCGGGGACTAGACAGGGCTGTCCACTGTCACCGTTACTCTTCAACATAGTATTGGAAGTTCTTGCCATAGCAATCAGGCAAGAGAAAGAAATCAAAGGAATACAGATTGGAAGGGAAGAAGTCAAGGTCTCACTATTTGCAGATGATATGATAGTATACATAGAAAACCCTAAAGAATCCAGCAGAAAACTACTGGAAGTTATTAGGCAATATAGCAAGGTATCAGGCTACAAAATCAATGTACAAAAATCAGTGGCATTTCTTTATGCAAACACTAAATCTGAAGAAGAAGACATCCAGAAATTACTCCCATTTACTGTTTCAGCAAAATCAATCAAATACCTAGGAATAAAGTTGACCAAAGAAGTGAAAGACTTGTATGCTGAAAACTATGAGTCGCTACTCAAGGAAATAGAAACTGATACCACGAAATGGAAAGATATCCCATGCTCGTGGATTGGAAGAATAAATATCATCAAAATGAATATTATACCCAGAGCCATATACAAATTTAATGCAATACCCATCAAAGTTCCACCAGGCTTCTTTAAGAGAATAGAACAAACACTACAATCATTTATCTGGAACCTGAAAACACCTAGAATTGCCAAAGCCATCTTGAGGAAAAGAAACAGAAATGGAGGCATCACACTCCCAGACCTTAAACTATATTACAAAGCCATCATCATCAAAACAGCATGGTACTGGAACAAAAATAGGCACACAGACCAGTGGAACAGAATTGAAAGCCCAGAAATAAATCCCCACACCTATGGACATCTAATCTTTAATAAGGGGGCCGAAAGGATTAAATGGAAAAAGGAGGCTCTCTTCAATAAATGGTGCTGGGAAAACTGGGTTGTAACATACAGAAGAATGAAATTGAACCACTTTATCTCACCAGAAACAAAAATCAACTCCAAATGGATCAAAGACCTAGATGTCAGACCTGAAACAATCAAATACTTAGAGGAAAACATTGGTAAAACAGTTTCCCACTTACACCTCAAGGACATCTTTGATGAATCAAACCCAATTGCAAGGAAGACTAAAGCAGAAACAAACCAATGGGACTAAATCAAATTGAAAAGCTTCTGCACATCCAAAGAAACTATGAAACAAACAAAGAGACCCCTCACAGAATGGGAGAAGATCTTCACATGCCATCCATCAGACAAGAAACTAATCACCAAAATATATAAAGAGCTCAGCAAACTTAGCACCAAAAAAGCAAATGACCCCATCCAAAAATGGGCAGAGGATATGAACAAAACATTCACTACACAGGAGATCCAAAAGGCTAACAAACATATGAAAAACTGCTCTAGGTCACTGATAGTCAGAGAAATGCAAATTAAGACAATACTAAGATACCACCTCACTCCTATAAGAATGGCATACATCAAAAAGGACAGCAGCAACAAATAATGGAGAGGTTGTGGGGACAGAGAAACCCTTTTTCATTGCTGGTGGGAATGTAAATTGGTCCAGCTTCTGTGGAGAGCAGTCTGGAAAACTCTCAGAAGGCTAGACATGGACCTTCCATATGATCCAGTAATTCCTCTCCTGGGGTTATACCCCAAGGACTCCATAACACCCAACCAAAAAGAGGTGTGTACTCCTATGTTCATAGCAGCACAATTCATAATAGCTAAAACCTGGAAGCAACCCAGGTGCCCAACAACAGATGAGTGGCTGAGAAAGCTGTGGTATATATACACAATGGAATACTATGCAGCTATCAAGAACAATGAACCCACCTTCTCTGACCCATCTTGGACAGAGTTAGAAGGAATTATGTTAAGTGAGCTAAGTCAGAAAGATAAAGATGAGTATGGGATGATCCTACTCATCAACAGAAGTTGAGTAAGAAGATCTGAAAGGGAAACTAAAAGTAGGACCTGATCAAATTGTAAGTAGGGCACCAAAGTAAAAACCCTGTGGTGAGGGGTAGACATGCAGCTTCCTGGGACAGTGGGGGTGGGAGTAGGTGGGAGGGATGGGTCACAGTCTTTTGGTGGTGGGAATGGTGTTTATGTACACTGCTAGTAAAATGTAGTCATATAAATCACTAGTTAATTAATATGAGAGGGGGAAAATTAATTGTATGTCTCTTAAGTTTTTTAAAACACAAACTGAATCTTTTTCATATATGGGCTGTGTAATTGATATGCAGACTTTCTCAAAAGCCTAGACCAAGTAGAGCTGAAGCAACCAATAGCACAGCTATATACAAGATACTGGGTACTGTACAGCAAACCCTAACAAAAGGACTTTTCAAAGTTAACCCAATTACCAAATAATGTGATGATAACATTAACTATCGATTGTCTTTTTGAACCCTAAGACAGCAGGAACCTCACATCTCCACTATAGAGCCTCTATTTCCCCCAGTCCTGGAACCCTTGGATAGGGCCCACTTTCCCGTATGCCTCTCCCAATCCGTATCAACTAATATTGCATCTGCCGATCACAACCTAACCAACGCAATGATTGCCACCTCAACATGCTTCACTTCAGACTGTACCCAGAGACTTCACATGTGGAATGACAACCCTTCAGCTTCATTACTCAGGTGAGACCTTTCCTTTCATAGTATACTCTAATCCCATCACAGGTGGTTCACTTTCTAACAAAGTCCCAAAACCTAGATATACACCAGTTTCTGTGAGAGAGAGCATATGTTCACACGTATCCGTAAACTACTGCAAAATATATATCTGAAAGCAGAAGTACACTAGAGTTTGCAGTGAGTACCCCCCTAACACTTCCTCTCCACTATTCCAAGCTTTGGGTCCATGATTGCTCAACAGTTTGTTTGGCTTCGTATGTTAACTCTCTTTTCAGTCACCAGGTTCCAGATGTCATGAGGATGCCGGCCAGGCTTCCCTGGACTGAAGACCCCACCAATATGTCCTGGAGCTCTGCTTCCCCAGAGACCCACCCTACTAGGCAAAGAGAGAGGCAGACTGGGAGTATGGACGGACCAGTCAACACCCATGTTCAGCGGGGAAGCAATTACAGAAGCCAGACCTTCTACCTTCTACAATCCACAATGACCCTGGGTTCATGCTCCCAGAGGGATAGAGAGTGGGAAAGCTATCAGGGGAGGGGGTGGGATATGGAGATTGGGTGGTGGGAATTGTGTGGAGTTGTACCCCTCCTACCCTATGGTTTTGTTAATTAATCCTTTCTTAAAAAAAAAAATACTTGAATGTATCTATTTCTATGTAACTTCAATAATCCCCAACTGTGGGGGGGGGTCACTTCACAAGCAGTGAATCAGGTCTGCAGGTGTCTATCTTTCTCTCCCCCTCTCTGTCTTCCCCTCCTCTCTCCATTTCTGTCTGTCTTATCCAACAACAATGATATCAATAAAACAACAAGGACAACAACAGGGAATAAATAAAAATTTAAAAATTAAAAAAAAAGAAGTCACAGCAAGGTCAAGGGAAATATCTCAGCCTTCAAGCATATGCTCTGAATGCACACTGCCCTGGGCTCATCACCTTAGAAGAGTAGTGCTATGGCTCTCTTCTCCTCACTTGAAATGTAATCATCATCATCATCACCCTAAAAAAATTGTAGTCTTCTTGAACTATAAAAAAAATTGTCAGCCACACACTTTAGTGTTATCACAAGTAAAATTTAAAGATTTTTTTCCCTACATACAAGATGCCTCAATCTTTATGATCTGTTCTCCCTTCAGAAAGACTGGACATAAAACAGGTTAGAGTTCCTGGTCTTACTATACTGTGCAAGATAAATCAATTGCCTTTAAACCTAAATCTGTACTTCTCTTTTTTTTTTCTTCTATTACTGTAGGGATGCTATATAGTTATAGGAATAAAAATTATAGGACTTGACATTTGTAAGGGTATGCACATATTTTGGGAGTGCCGGGCTATAAAAGCTAGTGTGACTTTTCATTCAGTGTATTTATCTGCATCTACTTTTGTAAGTTTCTCTTTGGTACAATTCTTTGACTTTCTATTATCTCTTGAACTCTTTTGTGTCTAGTTGAAAGTTTCCAATATATATTTCTTGTTATTTATTAACTTTTTCTCAGGCAGAGAGACAGTGAAAGGGAGGGAAGGAGACACGAGAAAAAGAAGGAGAGTGAAGGAGAAAGAGATTCCATAGCACCAAAGTTTTCTCCAATAGTAGAGATGGGCTTGAACCTGGTTCATACACAGGGCAAAGCAGGCACACTATCCAGGTGAGCTATATATATATATATATATATATATATTTTTTTTTTACTAGTGTTTATGTGTTTTATGAAATATAATGTTTAGGTATCTTATTAACATTCTTGCTTATAAATAAAGAAAAACTTTTGGGGGGATTTCTGGGAGGCATGGCCATAGAGTAACAGTGAACACATAGACTCCCCCCCAAACAACAAAGACAACTATCAAACTTAATAAACCTCATAAAATGGCAGCTGAGACATCTGCAGAAGCACTGTAGTTTCAGCTACCAAGTTACAGACGCTAGTACGATTCTATCCTGACGTCCCTGGCTAGATGACCTGACCAACATGTCCAGGAACCTCACCTCTCCAGAACCCTACTCTATTAGGGAA
Source organism: Erinaceus europaeus (assembly GCF_950295315.1). Taxonomy (NCBI): domain Eukaryota; kingdom Metazoa; phylum Chordata; class Mammalia; order Eulipotyphla; family Erinaceidae; genus Erinaceus; species Erinaceus europaeus. The sequence goes on from NC_080165.1 coordinate 55,575,886, forward strand.
AGATAGAAACAGAACGGGAGTATGGATTGGCCTGCCAATGTCCATGTCCAACAGAGAAACAATTATAGAAACCAGAACTTCTTCCTTCTGCACCCAAAAAAGAATTTGGGTTCATACTTCCAGAGTGGGGATTAAGAGGGTTCTGGGCCCCAGTTCCACTGGGACCTGAAATGTTTGCCACCTGTAACCTTTGTTTTTATATCATCATTGAAAAGGAAGTGAATCTTGAAAATACCAGAGGGATGGAGTCAAGTATTCTTTCTCTTATTTGATAAGAAGAAAGAAGAACACTCAGTAGTAGTAATAGATATAGGTGTGACTTAGAAGTGAAGGCAGGGCTGTAGAAAAATGGGATCTATCTATCTATCTATCTATCTATCTATCTATCTACCTATCTATCTAAAGTCAACCCATATCTGTAATCTTGGGAGCACTATTGCAGTTTCTGCTGGAGGGACACAGAACTCTGGTGATGGGAACTGTGTGGAATTATATCCCTATTACCTTATAATTTTGTAAATAACTATTGAATCATTAATAAAAATAAAATTCTTTGATTCTCTAGAATCATTTTTTTGCTTCCTGTAGGAGCAATATTATTTGCATGATTTAGTGACAAAAATGATTATTTACAAAAGTTATTGACAAATTTAATGTATCTAGAAGGAAATAAAATGAATTCTCTATTTTCACATAAAAATGTATGTGTATATTCTAGAGACATGGATGTAACTTAAATTGTAAAAATCTCTTGCCAACTGTTTATTCTACTATATATTCACTCTTTTCCCCTGAAAACCAGTCCTGACAAATTGTGACTTGTCAAAGATGAGTGGATTAAAGTAAATGTTCTATTTCTAAGTCAGCGGTAGGTCTGTGAACATATGGAAGAAAATTTCAGAGTCTTGAATTGTGTTAGAAGTTGTGAAGCTGCTTTTTTTCTGTTTGTGGTGAGTTAACATGAACAATTTATGTAATGTTTTATACTATGGCTTATCTTTCTTCTTTGGGACAAATTTATTTAAAGAATCATAGCATGCTGAAGTACTTTAAAAAGATTCCTTGGAAAACAAATAGTTCTTATGTATATTATATTTATTTATTATTAGATAGAGACAGGGAGAAATTGAGAGGCAAGGGGGAAATAGAGAGGAGAGGGAGGGAGGGAGGGAGGAAGAGAGACTGAGAGAGAGGCAGAGAAAGAGAGAGACCTGCACCCCTGCTTCATCACTTGTGAAGCTTTCCCCCTGCAGGTGGGTACCAGGGGCTCAAACCTGGGTCCTTGTGCACTGTGAGTGCTTCAGCAGGTGTGCCACCATCTGGCCCCAGAAAACAAACAGTTTACACAAAAGAATTTCATACTTTGAATTATAGACTTATATTTAGAAGGAATCAGAATGATAATTTTTCTAACCACTCATCTGATTGCCATGGGTCTTCTTTATAGTAGGTTTGATGAGTGATCTCTAAGTCTGAAACTCCTGCTTAATTTCTTTTAAGAGAGTGCATTATCTCACTTCCTCTTATGCTGAGATAAAAATCTGTGATCTTAAATCTTTCATTCACTGTTTTAATTCTCTTGGGAACCATACAACGTGCTCTAATTCATGACAAACCTTCCTATGCTTGAAAATAGTTCTCATTGTGTCCATGTATATGCTTTCTCCAGGTAGAACAATAGAACTTGTTGCCCACTTGAAGTGACTAAAAGGCCCCTTACCATTATAGTCTTTCTCTTTTTAACGCACCTTACTTTTTTCACAGGCCATAACCAACTGAATATTCAGAGTATGTGCTAATGAACACAAAGTAGACTAGCATGAAATAAGTCATTTAAATGGTTCTTTTAAAGAAGAATAAAAATTGAGTTTTTTTGGAATGCATATTCCATAGTTATATATGTTTCTACATTCTGCTTGCTTATATTCCTTATTTATTTCTCTTTGGAAAAATACTATTTACAAGTTTACCAGTCATCTCCAAATAGCAACCATAATGGTCTCTTTTAGTTATTATACTCCTTAATGTCTCATTTTTATTTTTAAAGAACTTACAATATTTAATTCATATGAAAGAGTTTTATATGAGAGAAAGAAGTTATGGCACAATTCTGGCATATGCAGTACCAGAGGTTGAACCAGAAGCCTCAGTGATGAAAGTCTCCTTGATCTACCAGGTGGACTACTTCACTATCTTTTAATCATCCTTTCTTTTGGAAACTTTCATCTTCACTATATTGGTTTTCCTTATCTCTTCCTATTCCTTAGCTTTCTTCTTTGACCTTTTGCTGTAACAGGATCAATTTTACTTTATTTCCTTTTTTATTTCATATTTTTATTTTAAAATTGTATTAGTGACTTAATATTGATTTACAAAATTATGAGAGGTATAATTCCACACCATTCCAACCACCAGAGTTCTGTATCTCTATTCCCTCCATTGGAAGCTACTATAGTTCTTCCAAGGTTGCAGATATAGGTTGACTATTATTTCTTTAACTATCTGCCTATATTTATATATATTTGACCCCCTCTCTCCCTTTTTTTTTTTTCTTATGGTCCTGCCTTCTCTTCCTTTCTAAGTCACATTACTATTCCAAATGTCCTTTCTTTTTTCCTCTTCTCTCTCCAGATCCTGATAAAGTTGGAGCTCAGAGCACTCTAGTCACCTTCCCCTATCATTTCTCTCCCTCTGGGATTATGGACCAAATTTTTTGGGGGGAGGGGAGTGCAAAATGTGGGATTTCTGGCTTCTGTATTCCTTCTTGCTGGACATGGATGTTGGTAGGTCAATCCATAGCACAAGACAGACTCACTTTTTATTTTAATTTTTAAAAATTTTTATTGGATAGAGACAGAAATTGAGAAAGGAGGGGGATATAGAGAGGAAGAGAGTCAGAGAAACACCTGTAGCCCTGCTCCACTACTCGTGAAGCTTTTCCCCTGGAGGTAGGGACCAGTGGCTTGAACCTGGATCCTTGTGCACTGTAATGTGAGCGCTTAACCAGGTGCATCACCACCTGGCCACTGACAGGCTCATTTTTATGCCTCTTCTTTACTTCACTCTCCTCTGGGTAGCTCACTTTCTCTATGACTTCAATTGTTACCTCTACTAGACAGACTCTAGACCCCTCCTGAATAACAAGTATTGTCTGATAACTTAAATTTAGCAATTTGCTATTTCTCCCCTTTTCTGCAAACTAGTTCTTAGTTACTACTTTATTTTATTTAAAAATATTTATTTATTCCCTTTTGTTGCCCTTGTTGTTTTATTGTTGTAGTTGTCGTTGTTGGATAGGACATGGAGAGAGGAGGGGAAGACAGAGAGGAGGAGAGAAAGATAGACACCTGCAGACCTGCTTCACCGCCTGTGAAGCAACTCCCCTGTAGGTGGGGAGCCGGGTTCGAACCGGGATCCTTATGCCAGTCCTTGTGCTTTGCGTCACCTGCGCTTAACCTGCTGCGCTACAGCCTGACTCCCAGTTACTACTTTCTGTCACCCAGTTTTAAAAGCTATGGAGTGATAACTTTTTTTTTCTTTTAACTACTCATATATATATAGTTTGTTGTTATGAAGCAGTAGTTCTTTGATAAAATTTCTCTTATCTGTCCCTTCTATTTATTCTTGTTCTGCCAGTTAACATTCCAAGAGCCTTTTGACTAGACTTTCGGTCTATGATGGTTCTCTCCCTCAATGTATTTGACACAATCATAAAACTAACATGACTTTGATATTTACATCTTTCTTCTTAAATTCCGAGAAGGGTTCTAGTATCCTATAGAATAAAATATGAATTCCTGGTTTGTTTTCAAAGTCTCTTCAGAATCTTCTAATATTCCTTTACAAATGTTTACCTTAGTAAGCTTCTCGTGAGTCTGCTGCAACTACAAAATTATTTTCCCTAGTGCATGCCAGTATTTAATCCATTTACCTTTCTTATACTTTATGTTACTCAGAATATTAATGCCATGTATATATGTGTGCGTGTATTTATTGTGACTGGGGCTTCACTACTTCAGGATGACTTTTCCAGATTGAGACAGAGACAAAGAAGCAGAGAGAGAGAGTGTGTGTGAAAGAAACCACAGCACTGAAACTTTCTTCAATGCAACAGGGACTGGGCTTGAACCTGGGTTATACATAAGAGAAATCAGCACACTACCCAAGTGAACTATTTTTCCAATCCATAGCCATCTTTTTAGACACACCACCTACAACCGGTCCCTTCCCCATGGGACTAGCTATTTTATTTGCTTTCTTAAGAAGGTACTACCTTCTTTTACATTGTCTATTTAAACTACATTTGACACTTGGGTTTTGCTTTTTAATGATATTGTCATGTAAGCTATATACCATTGTATATGTTGCAAGCTATTTGATTGCAGGGACTGTGACTTTTTCTTTGCCTCCAGGATTATGTGCTGGGACTTGGTGCACACAAGATGACTCCAGTGCTCCCAATGGCCTTTTATTTTTTTCTTTTGATAGGCAGTAAGACAGAGAGGAAGAGAGACACAGAGAGAAGCAAAGCTCTACTACTTATGATTCTCTCTGTAGGTGGTAAAGAGAGTTTTAATCCAGATTCCTCATAGTTAGTAACATGCTTCTTTTTTCAGGTGAGCCACCATCTGGACCCAGAGACTATACTTTATAGTTTTTGGTATACAATTTCTCATTTATTTATTCATTTATTGCATAGAAACAGAGAGAAATCTAAAAGGAAGAGAAGGTGGGGGTGAGGGGAAAGAAGAAAGAGAAACACCACTTCACCACTTGTGAAGCTTTCGTTCTGCAGTTGGGAACAGGAAGATTTCAACTTGGATCACTGCCCATTATAGTATGCGCACTCAACCAGGTGCACTACCACCTGGTCCCTGGCATGCTCTTTATTGCTAGAACATTGCCTTGTAAATATTAGTCCCACCATGAGGGACTATTGGTTGGTGGACTGGTTAGGCTTTCATAGAGATATAATACTTGACAAAATTATTATATATATATATTTATTCAAAATGTTTTCTCTCAGAAAGTTTTCAGGCTTTCTTGACTAAATAATGTAAGTATTAACTTATAAAACAAGCATTTGGAAAGTAAGGTTTGTTTTGAGAGATCTGAAAATAGTGAAACTTCCAAAGAGCAGAAACAGAAGATGTGTAAAGGAATCCCGCGATCATGATCTATTGAAGCAGTGTATGGAATGTGACTTGTATCTGTAGGAGGGGACTCATAATGACGAGTTGTCTTATGGACTTTCTTTTAATTCACCCTCATTATGACGCCTTTTTTGGTCTGTGTTTTCTTGTATACTCTTATTGAACATTTTGTTTTGTATCCTTGGCTTCTGCTACTTTTTTTACCTTTGGTTTTTTCACTTTTCTTTTTTTAGCATCTTTTTCTTCTGTATCTTTCATATTCTGTTCATCTTTCCTTTCTTTGTTTTGATCCTTAGAAACTTCCTTCTTTTCCTGTGCCTCCTGTCCTGTTGACATTCCAGCCTCACTCTTCTTGCTTTGGGCTGCCTGCTCTCCTGGTATATCAGCTTCACTTTTCTTTACTTGGGACTTCTTTCCTCTCTGTATTCTAATCCTACTCCTTTTTATAGTATTTTGTCTTGTTGGCATGCCAGCCTTACTCACCTTGCCTTGGGCTCCCTGATCTTTTGGTATTTCAGCTTCACTTTTCTTTATTTGGGTCTCCTTTTCTTTCTGAATTCTAGTTTCACTCTCTTTTGGAGTTTTTTGTTCCGTTGGCATTCCAGCCTCACTCACCTTGCCTTGGGCTCCCTGCTCTCTTGGTATTTCAGCCTCACGTTTCTTTTCTAGGGACTTCTTTCCTCTCAGTATTCTAGTCTCACTCTCTTCTGGAGTTTTTTGTTCCCTTGACATTCCAGCCTCACTTGCCTTGCCTTGAGCTGCCTGTTCTTTGAGTGTTCCACCCTCACTCTTTTCTTGGGTTTCTTGCTCTTTTCTTGGTCCACTTTCATGCTCCTTTTCTTGGGGTTCCTGTCCTTTAGGCATTATTGAGTCACTCTCCTTTTCTTGGGCTTCCTGTCTTTTTAGTATTTCAGCATCACTTTCTTTTGCCTTGACTTTGATTTCTATCTCACCTTTTTCCAAGTCAATACCCTCTGCTTTGCTTTCTGATTCTTTTTTGTTTGCTGATGCCATAGGTTCTTTAGGGGCTGTGAATAAAATTTCTTCCTTTAGAGGTGCCTTGGTTTCTTCTTGGCTACTCTGAGTCTTTGTGGAACTTTCATGTTTTAGAATATGGGCTTTGGAATCAGATTTTTTTGCAAGTTCTCCATCCTTGTAACCTGGAAATATAACTAAGCATACAACAAAAGTGCACGATTCAGATATCAAGTACTTGCTTTTTATTCTTATTTTCCTTTGATATTGTTTTTTTCACTTGTCTTAACATTAATAAATATAATAACTTGAGATTTATTGATAATATAAAGTGGTGGGACTCTATGTATAAAATCATACAAATATTTATAACATCCTTGACTTCAATAGCTGGTCAATGAAAAGGTAAAATATAAAGTGGTATTTGTATAGTATACTGTAGCTTATCAATAATGCTTAATAGTTATGTAAGAAAAGTATATTCTAATGAAGTGGTATTATGTTTCTGAAGCATGGAATTGAAAAGAGAATTTAGCAAGTTTTCCAAATTGGATAAAGATACATATCATTATGCAAAATTTACTAGTATTAGCTACTAGTTATGAGTGCTTATCATATACCAGTCACTCACCACTCTTAATACTTTATATGGATGAACTCATCTAATTCTCACAGTAATCACAGAGGGTAGATATTATTGTTATTCATATACTACAATTGAAGAAACTGAGGCAGAAAAAGCTGAAATGATTATGAATATAGTTATGGAAACAGTAAATGGTGGAGGTGAACCTGATTATTCAGACTCTGGATTTCAGTTCCAACCCAAACCTTTCCAACCCCCAGAGACTGTTTCTTAGGATATGTAGCTATTGACTACAAATTTCAAGTCCTTATTTTCATGTATAGGTATAGCAACTCTGTTATGTCTCAATTTCTATTTTATTTAACAAGTTTGAATTTATTCTTTTTTTTTTGGTGATTTTCTTCTCTCAATTAAGGGGAAATAAGTGCTACTAAGGAGAATTGTGTAGTTGTAGTTCCTTTTTTGATTTTTTGTTATGCTATAGAAGAGAGACATGTTTTGCCTGGAGAAAATCTAATAGCTAATATTTAATATTGAAAGAACAGAACACTGAATGTAAAAGTTGAACCAAAGCATCTAGAACCAAAGCATTTCTGCTCGTTAAATACTTAGTCTCCCAAGACTCATTTTTCCCACACATTTAGCTGGATCTGTACACTTTATAGAATTATTTAATACTTCTAGATACATGTTTAAGGAGCAGGCCCTATAGAGACAAACTGGTTCAAATTCTGACTCCTATCTGGGTGACCTTGGGGCAGCTTCACTTTTTTAGTCTATAAAGTGGGAACAACAGTAGTAGTTTCTTCATAAAAGTATTCTGAGAACTAAATAATATTATCTAAGTAAAGCTCTCAACACAGTGCATGGGACATAGTAGTGACTAAATGTTGGTTATTATTACTACTATAAGATAATACAGGCAAAAGCCATGATCTAATAAGATAAGGCATATTTAGTTCCAATGAAATTATTTAGATGCATGGGTAATTGCATTACAGAAGGATTGTTTTTGTTTAAAATTTTACTCGGCTTCTCTTTTTCAGAAAGAACTTTTTGTTACATTTAGAGTTTTATGTTTGAAAAATTGACATATATTTAACTGACTTTTGGCAGTTGTAAAAAGTGAGATACACCTGTATTTAGTAAATGGGAACTGCAAATTAAAAATCTTACATAGTTCATTGTATTCTCTTTGAAATTTAAACTTTTGATATCAAAATAAAAATAACACTAGGAGTATTTCAGTGATATTTTCTGAACCACTTTATGCATTTTCCTTCCTAGTGTTCCTCAATAAGATCAGGGAACTGATATTTTATTCTAGACACACTCATTTTCAATTTTTTTAAACAGAAAACACTGACAAAATATCCCAAATATTTCTGTATTAAAAATAATCCAGAGTATCTTTATACCTGACAGTAGACACTTATTTTGAGTGGGGGATGTATTGTGGTGTGATGTGGAAAAGAGCTTGTTTCAGTGAGGCTTTTAACTTTCCTATGAAATGCATTCTTTCCTATTCTACAATGATAAATACCTATAATTCCATCAAATAGTGTCTTTATACCCATAATTATTTTAACATTTATGCTGTATTTTTTCTCATACTTAAGTAATACACATTAGATTTCCTAGAATTTGTTTTCCAGGAAACTACAATAGTTAAAACTTATAAAATAAGGCTCACTTTTATTACAATATTGTGTTGTAATGGTAAGCCACAAACTATACTTCACTAAATTCTAAGTATCTCTCACCATTCCTACAGGTTACTGGATAGTGCATAAACTTTTTATTTTCCTTGGACTTTATAATCTTGTGATATCAAAAGTTGTAAGCCCTAGGTGAAAGTCTTTTTTTCTCTTTTTTCTATTTAATTTTTCTTTCTTTTTTCCTCTTTTTTGCAAATAATAGCCAAATACAACTGAGAAGTTTAATAAAACTTTTGGTAATTATCCCAATGATTTAATTTATCTTAATTTAAAGTGGATTAATTTTTGTTAAAGCTGAAAAGTATAATGATATCTGTATTACTATTTTTTGAGTTATATGCTTAAAGTTATATAGAAAACATTCCATGGAAAATACTAAAAACTATTCTCATTAGGTACTTAAACTCTAAACTGTTAAGCTCTAGAGAGACGAATCATAGTTCTCAGACCAAGAGTTAACATTTAAGAAGTAACAGTCTTATTAGCTGAATGTGGAAGTGAGAAAGTAAGAGACTCATTTGAGCAGATTATGGAAATTGGTGAATTACTGCTTTTAGTCTTTCTTTAAACAAAGAATAAAAGTTAAACTTTTTTTAAAAAAATAACTCAACTGGAAATGTTTGAATATGAAGAATATGTCTGAAATATTGTTGAAAATATGCTTTAAAAAGAAAAAAATTAAAAGGGTTAAATCAATTCTTTTTAAAGTGTCAAAAAGTTATTAAAAATAAAAAAAATTCACCTCTATGAATCAAGTTGTTCTACAATCCCTTCTCATTGTCTTTTTTCTTTTTGTAAAGAAAACTCATAACTGGTGGTGGTTCCCGGAAGATGGCAGACTGAGAAGCTGCTAGTGGCTTGAACTCTGACCACATCATCTGGAAACAGTAGGATTTTCTGCTTTTAGTAGGCCAGTCAATAAGGGGTCCTAGCGGTGACACCAAGGAGGTAACTATAACTTAATTTGGGTTAAAAAATAGAGTAGAAAAAAAGGGAAAAATTTTTTTTCTTTTAAATTATTATTCCCAAAGTGCTCCTCCTCCTCCTTCCCCCCCCATAACCAGTCCCTGGGGACCAGCTCTTAGCAGGCTCCCCTGCTGAGCTTCTTCCTTTACCAAGATTCCTGTCCCACCAGGGAGTATCATTTATTCTAAGTCTATTCCCTTCTGAAACCTCTGGCCTTTTTTCTTTCTAAGTTGCCAACCCCCTCCCCCCGCATAGCTAATTAAATAATAAATAAATAAATAAAAAACTCTTTCCTTTCATCGCTCTTTTATTACTCTTCTTTTTCATATCTTTTTCTTTTTTCTCTGTCTCTTTTTTTTTCATTTTCTCATTCTTGTCATACTTTCTTCCTTAATCCTACAGCTTAAAAAGCCACAGGCCCCATCTCCCACATGACCAAACAGTGTGCTTTCACTGAATTCACTGATACACGTTTGGGAATTATTTTGGGGAAGAATTCTGACTCAGAGTGGACTCTCACTGCGAGTATCTCTGCTCAACTTCCCTTCCTCCTTTAGCCACCCCTAGAATATACAGTGGATAGTAAATTTGCATAACCGTCTATTTCAGCGATCCTTGTCTAGTCCTGAGGTTTTCTTTTTATTCGTATATATTTTTTTCTTTCTTAACAATCAGCTGCCTCTGCTCACGAGGTTTAAGGTAATCTGGGACAGGGTTTTTTTTTACCCTGCTCTATTTTATTATTAATATTACATAATGGCATATATCTCCCCCCCCTTTAGGTTAATCAGAATTAACTCTTAGGGTATCTTTCATTGCTAGGGTAGTGGGCATCTTATCTATTGTGGGAGGAACTTGTCTCATTACTCCTACCTCCTCTACAGACTCTCCCCTTCCTCCTTCTAGCTAATTAAAAAAATTAAATTAAATTAAATTAAAAATAAAGTAATCAAAAAAACCCTTTCCTTTCACTGCTCTTTAATTACAGCTATTTTCTTATCTTTTCTCTATTCTCTCTCTTGTTTCTTTTTTTTTTCTTTTTATCTTGTCATACACTTCTTCCTTCCTTCTTCTTTGCCTTTCTGAATTTGTGAATTATTTTGGGGAAGAAATCTGACTCAGAGTGGACTCTTTATGTGTGTATCTCTGCTCTACTTCCCTTTCCCCTCTTGTTACTCCTAGAATATACAGTGGATAGTAGATTTGCATAACTGTCTCTTCTTGCTATCCCTTCTTTTTTTTCTCTTTCCTCTTCACTGGGATTTGATTAATATTTTTTCATGGACTGGAGACATTGTTTGGCTAACTGGTAGTGATTAAACTGCTTCAATACTTGCTTCAGTTGCTATTGTAATTCCTGAGGTTGGTGAGTGCAATTGTCATAAAGGTATTTAGTACAGTGTTGCTTTTACTCAAGACACAACAACTGAGGAAAACAGAGCATTAAAAAAAGAAACACATAAATCAAAAAAATGGGTAGATCAAAAATAAATAAAACTGCTACTCCAATGAATGAAGACAAGAGCCCAGAAGAAACTACAAATCAGCCAGAAGTAACCATAGATAAGAAAAGTATGCAAGCGGGCACCAAAGTAAAAACCCAGTGGTGAGGGGTAGGCATGTAGCTTCCTGGGCCAGTGGGGGGTGGGAGTGGGCGGGAGGGATGGGTCACAGTCCTTTGGTGGTGGGAATGGTGTTTATGTACACTCCTAGCAAAATGTAGACATATAAATCAGTAGCTAATTAATATGAGAGGGGGAAATCAATTGTATGTCTCAAAGTTTCTCAAAAGACAAACTGAATCTTTTTAATATATAGGCTATGTATTTGATATGCGGACTCTCTCAAAAGCCTAGACCAAGTAGATTAGAAGCTTCCAATAGCACAGCTATATACAAGATACTGGGTACTGTCCAGCAAACCATAACAAAGGGACTTTTCAAAGTTAACCCAATTAACAAATAATGTGATGATAATATTAACTATTGAGTGTCTTTTTGAACCCTAAGACAGCAGGAACCTCACATCTTCACTATAGAGCCCCTACTTCCCCCAGTCCTGGAACCCTTGGATAGGGCCCACTTTCCCATATGCATCTCCCAATCCAAACCAAATAACATTGCATCTGCCGATCACAACCTAACCAAAGCAACGATTGCTACCTCAACATGCTTCACCTCAGAATGTATCCAGAGACTTCACGTGTGGAATGACAACCCTTCAGCTTCATTACTCGGGTGAGACCTTTCCTTTAATAGTACACTCTAATTTCATCTCAGGTAGTTCACTTTCTAACAAAGTCCCATAACCTAGATATACACCAGTTTCTGTGAGAGAGAGCTTATGTGCACACATATCCATAAACTACTGCAAAATATATACCTGAAAGCAGGACTACACTAGAGTTTGCAGTGAGTACCTCCCTAACACTTCCTCTCCACTATTCCAAGCTTGGGATCCATGATTGCTCAACAAATTGTTTGGCTTCATATGTTAACTCTGTTTTCAATCACCAGGTTCCAGATGCCACCAGGATGCTGGCTAGGCTTCCCTGGATTGAAGACCCCACCAATGTGTCCTGGAGCTCAGCTTCCCCAGAGTCACACCCTACTAGGGAAAGAGAGAGGCAGACTGGGGGTATGGACCGACCAGTCAACGCCCATGTTCAGCGGGGAAGCAATTACAGAAGCCAGACCTTCTACCTTCTGCATCCCTTAACGACCCTGGGTCCATGCTCCCAGAGGGATAGAGAATGGGAAAGCTATCAGGGGAGGGGGTGGGTTATGGGGATTGGGTGTTGGGAATTGTGTGGAGTTGTACCCCTCCTACCTTATGCTTTTGTTCACTAATCCTTTCTTAAATAAAAAATTAAAAAAAAAAAGAAAAGTATGCAAGCAATAATAAACTTATTAATCACAGAAATGAAAAAACATTGGAGGAAAGGAATGGCAGTATTAGGGAAACAACAGTTGAGACCCCCAAGGAAAATACTGATTATCTTGAGGCAATTAGAGAACTGAAAGCTGAAATAGCTGTAATGAAGAAAGAAGCGGAGGCAAGGGAAAGCAGACTAACAGAAGCAGAAAACAGAATTAGTCAGACAGAGGATGAGTTAGAGAAAACTAAAAAAGAGGTGAAAGAGCTCAAAAAGAGATTGAGAGACACTGAAAACAACAACAGAGACATATGGGATGATCTCAAAAGAAGTAACATTCGTATAATTGTCCTGCCAGAGGATGAGAGGAAGGGGAAGCAAACATTCTAGAGGAAATAATAGAAGAAAATTTCCCAGACCTGAATAACAGAAAGGACATCAAGATTCAAGAGACCCAGAGAGTTCCAAACAGAATCAACCCAGACCTAAAGACACCAAGACACATCATAGCCACAATGAAAAGGAGTAAGGATAAAGAAAGGATCCTAAAGGCTGCAAGAGAGAAACAAAAAGTCACATACAGGGAAAAACCCATAAGATTATCTGCAGACTTCTCCACTCAAACTCTAAAAGCCAGAAGAGAATGGCAAGATATCTATCAAGCCCTGAATAAAAAAGGGTTTCAACCAAGGATAATATATCCTGCTAGGGTTTCATTCAAACTAGATGGAGGGATCAAAACCTTCTTAGACAAACAACAGTTAAAGGAAGCAACCATCACCAAACTGGCCCTGAAAGAGGTTCTAAAAGACCTCTTATAAACAAGAACATCACTATAATACTTGCAATATATCAGAGCAAACAAAAAAACTTTTTTTTGAACAATGGCACTACAATACATTAAATCCATAATATCAATAAATATCAATGGCTTAAACTCACCCATCAAAAGGCACAGAGTTGTGGGATGGATTAGAAAACATAACCCAACCATATGGTGCTTGCAAGAATCCCATCTGTCACAACAAGATAAACACAGACTTAAAGTGAAAGGATGGAAAACTGTCATACAGGCTAACGGACCACAAAAAAGGGCAGGAACAGCCATTTTCATCTCCGACACAATAGATTTACATCTATGCACCCAATGAGGGACCATCTAAATACTTCAAGCACGTACTGAAAGAATTTCAAAAATACATCAATAGTAATACAATAATAGTGGGAGACTTCAATAGCTCAGTCTCATACTTAGAGATCAACAAAGCAGAGAACCAACAAAGATACAAGAGAATTGAATGAAGAGATTGACAGACATTTGGACATTTTCAGAGTCCTTCACCCCCCGAAAACTGGAATACACCTTCTTTTCAAATCCACATAACACATACTCAAGGATAGACCACATGTTAGGCCACAAAGACAGCATCAATAAATTCAAGAGCATTGAAATCATCCCAAGTATCTTCTCAGACCACAGTGGAGTAAAACTAACATTTAACAACAAACAGACAATTATTAAAAGTCACAGAATTTGGAAACTAAACAACATACTCCTTAAGAACCACTGGGTCAGAGAGACACTCAAGCAGGAAATTCAAATGTTCCTGGAAACAAATGAAAATGAAGACACAACCTATCAAAATATTTGGGACACAGCTAAAGCAGTACTGAGAGGGAAACTTACAGCCATACAATCACATATTAAACACCAAGAAGAAGTTCAAATGAACGACCTTACTGCACACCGCAAGGACTTAGAGGAAGACAAAAAAAGGAACCCTAAAGCAACCAGAAGGGCAGAAATCACTAAAGTTAGAGCAGAAATAAACAACATTGAAAATAAAAGAACCATACAAAAGATCAATGAAACCAAATGTTGGTTCTTTGAAAGATTAAACAAAATTGACAAACCCCTAGCCAGACTCACCAAACAAAAAAGAGAGAAGACTCAAATTAATAGAATTGTAAACGATGGAGGAGATATCACAACTGACACCACAGAAATCCAGAGAATCCTGCGAAACTTCTATAGAGAACTATACACCACCAAGCTAGAGAATCTGGAAGAAATGGAACAATTCCTAGAAGCATATACCCTTCCAAAACTGAACCAAGAAGAACTACAAAACCTAAATGCACCAATCACAGACAAAGAAATAGAAACCATTATTAAGAATCTCCCAACAACAAAAGTCCTGGACCAGATGGCTTCACAAACAAATTCTACAAAACTTTCAGGAAACAGTTAGTACCCATACTTCTGAAGCTTTTCCATAAGATTGAAGAAACAGGAATACTCACTTCCACCTTCTATGAAGCCAACATCACCCTGATACCAAAAGCTGATAGGGACAGAACAAAAAGGGAAAACTACTGACCAATGTCTCTGATGAACACAGATGCCAAAATATTAAACAAGATCTCGGCCAACTGGATACAACAGCACATCAAAAAGATTGTTCATTATGACCAAGTGGGATTTATCCCAGGAATGCAAGGCTGGTTCAACATCCGTAAATCAATCAGTGTCATTCACCACATCAATAAAAACAAAGCCAAAAACCACATGATTATCTCAATAGATGCAGAGAAAGCCTTTGACAAAATCCAACACCCATTCATGCTCAAAACTCTACAAAAAATGGGAATAGATGGGAAATTCCTCAAGATAGTGGAGTCCATATATAGCAAACCTACAGCAACATCATACTCAATGGACAGAAGCTGAAAGCATTCCCCCTCAGATCGGGGACTAGACAGGGCTGTCCACTGTCACCGTTACTCTTCAACATAGTATTGGAAGTTCTTGCCATAGCAATCAGGCAAGAGAAAGAAATCAAAGGAATACAGATTGGAAGGGAAGAAGTCAAGGTCTCACTATTTGCAGATGATATGATAGTATACATAGAAAAACCTAAAGAATCCAGCAGAAAACTACTGGAAGTTATTAGGCAATATAGCAAAGTATCAGGCTACAAAATCAATGTACAAAAATCAGTGGCATTTCTTTATGCAAACACTAAATCTGAAGAAGACATCCAGAAATTACTCCCATTTACTGTTTCAGCAAAATCAATCAAATACCTAGGAATAAAGTTGACCAAAGAAGTGAAAAACTTGTATACTGAAAACTATGAGTCGCTACTCAAGGAAATAGAAACTGATACCACGAAATGGAAAGATATTCCATGCTCATGGATTGGAAGAATAAATATCATCAAAATGAATATTCTCCCCAGAGCCATATACAATTTTAATGCAATACCCATCAAAGTTCCACCAAGCTTCTTTAAGAGAATAGAACAAACACTACAATCATTTATCTGGAACCTGAAAACACCTAGAATTGCCAAAAGCATCTTGAGGAAAAGAAACAGAAATGGAGGCATCACACTCCCAGACCTTAAACTATATTATAAAGCCATCATCATCAAAACAGCATGTTACTGGAACAAAAATAGGCACACAGACCAGTGGAACAGATTGAAAGCCCAGAAATAAATCCCCACACCTATGGACATCTAATCTTTGATAAGGGGGCCCAAAGGATTAAACGGAAGAAGGAGGCTCTCTTCAATAAATGGTGCTGGGAAAACTGGGTTGTAACATGCAGAAGAATGAAATTGAACCACTTTATCTCACCAGAAACAAAAATCAACTCCAAATGGATCAAAGACCTAGATGTCAGACCAGAAACAATCAAATACTTAGAGGAAAACATTGGTAAAACACTTTCCCACCTACACCTCAAGGACATCTTTGATGAATCAAACCCAATTGCAAGGAAGACTAAAGCAGAAACAAACCAATGGGACTACATCAAATTGAAAAGCTTCTGCACATCCAAAGAAACTATGAAACAAATAAAGAGACCCCTCACAGAATGGGAGAAGATCTTCACATGCCATACATCAGACAGGATACTAATCACCAAAATATATAAAGAGCTCAGCAAACTTAGCACCAAAAAAGCAAATGACCCCATCCAAAAATGGGCAGAGGATATGAACAAAACATTCACCTCAGAGGAGATCCAAAAAGCTAACAAACATATGAAAAACAGCTCTAGGTCACTGATTGTCAGAGAAATGCAAATTAAGACAACACTAAGATACCACCTCACTCCTGTAAGAATGGCATACATCAAAAAGGACAGCAGCAACAAATGCTGGAGAGGTTGTGGGGACAGAGGAACCCTTTTGCACTGCTGGTGGGAATGTAAATTGGTACAGCCTCTGTGGAGAGCAGTCTGGGAAACTCTCAGAAGGCTAGAAATGGACCTTCCATATGATCCAGTAATTCCTCTCCTGGGGTTATACCCCAAGGACTCCATAACACCGAACCAAAAAGAGGTATGTACTCCTATGTTCATAGCAGCACAATTCATAATAGCTAAAACCTGGAAGCAACCCAGGTGCCCAACAACAGATGAGTGGCTGAGAAAGCTGTGGTATATATACACAATGGAATACTATGCAGCTATCAAGAACAATGAACCCACCTTCTCTGACCCATCTTGGACAGAGCTAAAAGGAATTATGTTAAGTGAGCTAAGTCAGAAAGATAAAGATGAGTATGGGATGATCCCACTCATCAACAGATGTTGAGTAAGAAATCTGAAAGGGAAACTAAAAGCAGGACCTGACCAGATTGTAAGTAGGGCACCAAAGTAAACACCCTGTGGTAAGGGGTAGACATTCAGCTTCCTGGGCCAGTGGGGGGTGGGAGTGGGTGGGAGGGATGGGTCACAGTCTTTTGGTGGTGGGAATGGTGTTTATGTACACTGCTAGTAAAATGTAGTCATATAAATCACTAGTTAATTAATATGAGAGGGGGAAATTTAATTGTATGTCTCGAAGTTTTTTAAAACACAAACTGAAACTTTTTCATATATAGGCTGTGTAATTGATATGCAGACTCTCTCAAAAGCCTAGACCAAGTAGATCAGAAGCAACCAATAGCACAGCTATATACAAGATACTGGGTACTGTACGCAAACCCTAACAAAAGGACTTTTCAAAGTTAACCCAATTACCAATTAATTTAATGATAACATTAACTATCGATTGTCTTTTTGAACCCTAAGACAGCAGGAACCTCACATCTCCATTATAGAGCCTTATTTCCCCCAGTCCTGGAACCATTGGATAGGGCCCACTTTCCCGTATGCCTCTCCCAATCCATATCAAATAATATTGCATCTGCCGATCACAACCTAATCAACCCAACGATGGCCACCTCAACATGCTTCACTTTAGACTGTGTCCAGAGACTTCACGTGTGGAATGACAACCCTTCAGCTTCATTACTCGGGTGAGACCTGTCCTTTCATAGTATACTCTAATTCCATCTCAGGTGGTTCACTTTCTAACAAAGTCCCAAAACCTAGATATACACCAGTTTCTGTGAGAGAGAGAGAGAGCATATGTTCACATGTATTATAAACTACTGCAAAATATATACCTGAAAGCAGAAGTACACTAGAGTTTGCAGTGAGTACCCCCCTAACACTTCCTCTCCACTATTCCAAGCTTTGGGTCCATGATTGCTCAACAATTTGTTTGGCTTTGTATTTTAACTCTCTTTTCAGTCACCAGGTTCCAGATGTCATCAGGATGCCGGTCAGGCTGCCCTGGACTGAAGAACCCACCAATGTGTCCTGGAGCTCTGCTTCCCCAGAGACCCACCCTACTAGGGAAAGAGAGAGGCAGACTGGGAGTATGGACGGACCAGTCAACGCCCATGTTCAGCGGGGAATCAATTACAGAAGCCAGACCTTCCACCTTTTGCAACCCACTATGACCCTGGGTCCATGCTCCCAGAGGGATAGAGAGTGGGAAGGCTATCAGGGGAGGGGGTTGGATATGGAGATTGGGTGGTGGGAATTGTGTGGAGTTGTACCCCTCCTACCCTATGGTTTTGTTAATTTATCCTTTATTAAATAAAAAAAAAGAAAAAAAAAAAAGAAAACTCATAACCTCCCTACCTTTCCTGAATGGAGAGCACATCAGAGGAAGGTAGACACATGAGTGCTCTGAATGCATATTGTTTTTGTTCTATGAATAAAAAAATATAACTATCCCTCTCAGCCTCCAGTCCTTCCACTCACCCCCAATCTTCTCTCTAATGTTAACTGAAAAACAGTATTATCCATAATTAAATATAAAAATGTATTTTGCCACTGTTTAGACTGTTTGAAATACATCTCATTGTGTGACTTGCTTCTGATTATTATCTATTTACAGGATCTTAAAACTGTTGTATTTTGTTTCATATGATTTCCTTGAAGGATTAATCAATCTGTGCATGAAATACTTTCAAAAATATTTATTAAACCCAGGTGCAAGCCCGATCCCCACTGCGCTAGATGAAGTTTTGGTATTGTGCTATTTTTCACTCTCTATCTGTTTCTATGGGGAAAAGTTAACCTGGACTGGTGAAGTCCAGTGAGAATTTTTAAATTTTTATTTAACAAAACACAAAATTACAGAAACAGAGACTGATTTAGTACTGGCTTATGGTGGTAAGAGGGGTTGACCTTCTGGATCTCAGGTATCAAAGTCTGATGTAGAATCTAAGTCACTATACTATCTCCCCAGTCTTAGATAATCTGGATATAAATTTGAATTTAGAAAACAGATAAAAGTCAAATATTGGTCTTGATAGACTACTATATATTTAAATTCTTTAGTGTAGATTTAATCATATGGCTTCTCTAGTAAATATGTAGTTGCATTACAAATATTTGTATATTGTAGGGTTTTAGGATTAATCACAAAAAAGGCATTAAATATGTTGGTGTGGAAAAAGTGTTTACTTTGCAGACAGAAAGTTTTGAGTTTAGATCCTGACACTGCTGCTTACAAACTCTTTGACTTTGGACCATTGTTTGAGCTCCACTCCTGATTTATAAAGTGAGGGACAACAGCGACCCAGGTAAACTGTGGTAAGTACTTGAGATTCTGTTTTTGAAAATGAATTCCTAGCACAGAACATAGTAAATGGAGACTCAATATCTCATATCTTTCATAGTGATTAGAATATAACGGAAGATAAATAAAATTTTGTTTTTTTTAACATAATGAATGAATCTTTAACATATGACATTCATATATTTCATAGTTATTGCTAAAAATAGTGATGTGCTGGAATTATGATTTTTTTTGTCTCCAGGGTTATTGTTGGGGCTCGGTGCTTACCCCATGAATCCTAGAGGCTATTTTTTTCCCCTTTTGTTGCCCTTGTTGTTTTATTGTTATTATGGCTATTATTGTTGTTGTTATTGATGTCGTCGTTGGATAGGACAGAGAGAAATGGAGAGAGGAGGGGATGACAGAGAGGAGGAGAGAAAGATAGATACCTGCAGACCTGCTTCACCGCTTGTGAAGCGAGCCCCCCCCCCCCCCCCCCCCCCCCCCGCAGGTGGGGAGTCGGGGGCTTGAACCAGGATCCTTGAGCCGGTCTTTGCGCTTTCTGCCATGTGTGCATAATCCGCTGCGCTACTGCCCGATCCCCGGAATTATGATTTTTATACACTGACAGTAACAAAGAAAAATATATGTTGCACAAGCAAAATAGCTCATCTGCATAGTGCACTTGCTTTACCATACTTATGACCCAAGTTCATGCCTCCCTATGGCATTGGAAGAAATTTTAATGCTGTGGTGCTTTTCTGCTTCTCTCTCTTTCTTTCCACCCTTCCTTCCTCCCTCCTTTCTTTTTTTTATTTTATAATTTAATTTAACAAAAATTTGTTCCTGACTGCCCTTTTTATTTATTTTCCCTGTTGTTGCTCTTTTTTAAATTTTTTTCATTGTTTTTGTTATTGATGTCTTTGTTGGATAGAACAGAGAGAAATGGAGCGAGGAGAGGAAGATAGACACCTGCAGACCTACTTCAGGGCTTGTGAAGCGACTCCCCTGCGGGTGGGGAACTGAGGCCTCTAACCAGGATCCTTAGGCCGATTCTTGCGCTTTGTGCCATGTGCGTTTAACCCGCTGCTCTACCGCACTGACCTTTTTTATTAACATGATTTAATAGTCTTAAATTTCCTGGCAAGAAACTAATGCAATTCAGGAACCAATGCTATTTTTTTTTAAATTATGTTTATATTTTTCAAGGAATCAGTAAAAAGGTTCCTTTCCAGAGTCTAGAAGAAGACATATCTTTGTGTGACCATCATATATACAACAGTCTCTCTAATGTGATTATTTAAAATATTAGAAGAGTGTAGAGAATAGGAGCATTTTACATCATCTTAGAAGCTCAAACTTCTATTTTGGAAGTAGAAATAGCCAAGTTAGAAAATAACTATAAGCAATGGAAATTACAAGAGTTTAGAATAGAAGTGGAACTTACCCACAGGAGATAAAGCTAAAAATAAAACACAATGAAAGATCACTGAAAATTCTCTAATTGAGAAAAGAACACCCAGCTTTATAGGAAAATATATACACAGAATGTCCAGGTAGGAAGCCTTTGTTTCTTCTTCAGAAATACTGGTGACCAGTCTCACATCCCATTCCACAGAGGAAGAAAATTTGAGGACGATATTTATTTACATGTGTAGGATTGAGTTTTTAGTAGAATATCCATTCTACTAAAATTCAAATTGCATTTCCTATCATTCATTGTCTTTTACTCATCCTCCTTCAGATCAGTTTGGCATATACACATATGTTTATTTGCTCATTTGTCATAATAACTATCTTGTCCTGACAGACACCTATTCCTTATGTTGATTTTGTGGAATTTTAGTATAATGGTCAGTTACCAGGTTACAGCCCAAGGAAAACAAGTTACCTTATGATAGACGAGCTGAGACTGTATGGCAACAACAGTCTTTAATGGTTAATTGCTGATTCAAATGAGACAATTACATTTTCTTACCAAGAAAATTAGCTGAGACTGAAAATATGAGAAAATAACTCATCTGGACTAGGGAAATAGTTCAGTGGTAGAGTGTAGGACTTGAGAATCTGAGGCCATGGGTTTGATGTTAGCACAAGATATGATAGAACTAACTGGTGCTCTGACCTCTCTATCTTCTTCTTTCCCCATAAATATAAATACATCTTTAAAAAGATAATAACCTAATTAAAAATTGAACACTCTAAACTATAAGAAAAACTTGAAATACACACATAAAGAATGAAAATAACACCTCAAAGATCCTAGGACACAGCAATAGGTAAGTCAAGGAAGTGAGTGATTCACACTTACTGATTTTTCCAGAACTGTCCACTGAAAGAGAAAAGACAAATGCATTAGGTATTGTATTGGGCTTTCAGTTCTATTCTAAGCAAGGACTGAGTGGATCCATACTGAATGCTCTCTGTGTCATTACATTCTGTTTAATAAGTGTGGGGAACCTCCATTTACCTACCACTTTAGGTAGTGGTTTAGAAAGACCCTGTGATAAGCAACTTTATTAATTTTAAAAAATATTTTAGTAGTAGTTTATAAGAGTGCAAGATTATAAGGATATTGTTCACATCCTTTCACCACCAAAGTTCTGTTCCCCAACCTCTGATAATCCATCTAGTTCACATAAAGTCCAAGAGACAGTCTATATATTTTTGTAAGTCCTTGTGTTTTCCTTATCTATATTCTGCATATAGGTGAAAATGTCTAGTAGTTGTCTTCTACTTCTATTAAATTTAAAAAATTAAGTATATTAGGCTTATTGTATAAAAATGTATGACATTAATTTTATAGTGATATATTGTACTATGATTGCATTGTAGTGATAATTAGCACCTTTACCCTATTACACAGTGACCTTTCTTTTTAGTTGGAAATATCAAGTTCTAGTTAGTCTCAGAAAGATTGATAATTATACTATATTGTTATCATATTGTCAATATAATCTGTATATATCTCAACTATAATACCATACTGTACATATTTCCTCTAGGATTTAATTAGTATTTATTGCCTTTTTATACCTTTAAGTAAATCTATCCTATCCTTTTAACCATAATCCCTGAGTAAAAACAATTTTGTTTTTTTTTAGATTCCATAAATAAATGTTATTATGCAGTACTTGTCTTCCATCTGAATGATTAACCTATGATCAAGATCTACCCATGTTGTTGCAAGTGGCAGTATGTCATTCTTTCTCATGAGTGATTTATAATATTTTTAAATGTATTTATTTATTTTTTTTGCCCTTGTTTTATTGTTGTAGTTATTATTGTTGTTGTTATTGATGTCGTCATTGTTGGATAGGACAGAGAGAAATCGAGAGAGGAGGGGAAGACAGAGAGGGGGGAGAGAAAGACAGACATCTGCAGACCTGTTTCACCGCTTGTGAAGTGACTCCCCTGCAGGTGGGGAGCCAGGGGCTTGAACTGGGATCCTTACGTCTGTTCTTGTGCTTTGTGCCACGTGCACTTAACCCGCTGCTCTACCTTACATACTACAGACGTGCATTTAAATCCGACTCCTGAGTGATTTATATTCTATTGTATATGTGTATCACATTATCTTCAACTACTTGATAGGTATTGGTGGTGTTTTTATGGACTACTTTTGCATATAATGCTATAATGGGGGTAAATATATATATCTGGTATCCTATTTTCATGGCTGTTGTTTATATACCCAAATTTATCATTGTTTATTTTTTAGGAACATACATACTGTTTTTAGTAGTTCAATCTACATTTCTATCAGTGGTACGTTCCCTTTTAATCTATATTCTCACTGAAATTTACCTTGTGTTATTTTTAAAATATTATTTTTGTATGATAGAGGGAGAAACAGAAAGAGCACCACTTCATCATATGTAGCACTGGTGATTTAGTCTGCGGCCTCTGACAAGCAGGCATGCATTCCACTCACTAAACCACTACCTACCTATCTGCCCCAACTTTTAAAAATATATATATATTTTAACTCTAATGAGAGAAACAGAAAGGCTCAGGTTCTTGATGATAGTCACTTAAAATGATATCAGGTGGTGATATCTCACTGTTGGTTTAATTTTCATGATTAGTGATGCTGAAATCCTTGGTGAGTTATTTTCTCATTTATTTTGTTTTTGAAGCAACCTTGGTTTCCAAGACTATGAATGTTTTAGAAGTGTAGTTTCACAATTCTTCAAAATATGTTAACCACACCACACCCACCATCAGAGTACCAACATGCTTCAAAGTTCCTAGGACATCCTCCATCTTTGCAACTCAATCAACCTAATCCTCCCCAGCCCCTCTCTTTGTAAAGTGTTAAGTGTTGTGGTGTCATCCTTCCAGGATGACTTTGACTTTTTATTATTATTTTATTTGCCTCCAGGGACTCAGTGCCTGCACTATGAATCCACTGCTCCTGGAGGCTATTTTTTTCCTTTTGTTGTTTATAGTTGTTATTGTTGTTGTTGTTGCTGTCTTTGTTGTTGGATAGAACAGACAGAAATTGATAGAGAAGGGATCCTTATGCTGGTCCTTGCACTTTGCGCCATGCGCGTTTAAGCCACTGTGCCACTGCTCGGCCCCTGACTTTGACTTTTTTAAGGAGAGGAGAAAGGGGGGGTAGGGGGAAGAAACAACACAGTACCAAATCTTCCTCCAAATGCAGTGAGAAGAACCAGGGTCATGCATATGACAAAGCAACACACTATCCAAGTGAGATTTTTCTGGCCTTTCAATTCTCTTTGGTCATTTCAGATCTGCAGTTTGAGTCCAAAGATGTTATCGTGTGACTTTGCTTATTTTGTCTTGCTTTATTTACCTGTGTTGGGTAGCCTGTTCTTCCCTTTTTAATGCTTTCATGGCATATGTATTCTTACCCTCCTTACATTTGAAGTGAGCTTCTTGTAGATAGCGTGTAATAGGGTGACTTACAAAAATCTATCTTTGCTAATATTTTCTTTATAAGGAATGTATTTTTAGAGCAGTTTTAGCTTCACAACTATTCTAAGAAGATGGGACAGATATTTTTTCCCTTACCCTTCTATCCTTATGGCCTGTGTAACTTCCTCCAATATAAACATCCCTTATCAGAGTGGCATGTGTGTATACATTATGCTTACCCAAAGTTGAGAGTTTATATGACTCTTGGTGTTGTACATTCATTGGGTTGGACGAATGTACAGTGATATGCATCCATCATTATAGCATTATGCAGAGTATTTTTATTGCCCTGGAAATCCTATTTTCTCTGTTTCTCTCCTATTACCCTTCATAACACCCTGCACTGATCTTTTCACTGTCTCCATAGTTTTTTTTTTTTTTGTCTTTGAGAATGTCATTTAGTTGGAATCACACAATATATAGTCTTTCCAGATTGACCTTTTAAAATGTGGTAATGCACATTTAAATTTCACTCCAAATATTTTCATGACAGTGGCTTGTTTCTTTTTACTGCTGGTTAATATTCCATGTTCTGGATGTACCATAGTTTATTTCTTCATCTGTTGATAAATATCTTGGTTTTGGCAATTATGTTTAAAGCTTGTATGATTATCTATATAATTTTTTGTATGCACACAGATTTCAACAGTTTGGAATACATACCTAGGATTGTGTGGTAAGAGTATGCTTAATTTTTGGAATAATTTTCTTCCAAATGGTTGTGTTATTCTGCATTTTTACCAGCAATGTATGAATGTTCCTATTGCCCTACATCTTAGTTAATAGTCTCTCACCAATGTTCTGAACTTTTGCCATTCTAATACGTTTGTAGCAAGCAAACCTATTAGCTCATTTTGTTTTAATTTGCATTTTCTTGAAGACATATGATGTAGAGTATCTTTTCACATGCTTATTTGACATCTGTATATGTTTTTTGGTTGGATATCTGTTAGTCTTGGTCATTTAAATTTGTATTATTATTTAATTTTAAGGTTTTTTGGGGTATATTTTGGATTATAGTTCTCAATTAGATATAAAGCCTGAAAATATTTTATTCTATTCTGACTTTTGTAATTTTCTTGATAGTATCATTTGCATAGCAGCATTCTAACTTAAAAATAATTTTTTTTTTAGTTATCCTTGGTTTACAAGTCTGTGTTTTGAGGTACAATTTCCATTTCTTCAAGATGCATTACCCCACCATGACCCCTGACCAAAGCACACCAATATCTCTCTCCTAAAGTCTGATGGACCAACTCTCCCCCTATAGGCCAGCCTCTCATCCCCAGCCTTTTGCTAATATTAGTTCTGTTATTGTGCCCACACATGGAATTTGCTGGGCTTTTTTCCTGGTTTTATTTGTTCCCTCTCCCCTCCCAACACACAATTTCATGAGAGAAGAAATTTTTTGTTTTATTTCATGTGAGTTCTTTTAGTATCTCTCATAGACCTGGTTTAGTGGTGATGGATTTCTTTAATTGCTGCTTATCAGAAAAGCAATTCATACCTGCTTCAAACCTGATTGATAACTTAGCAGGATATTCCTGAATGTAGGCCTTTTTCATTCAGAACTTTGAATATATTTTGTAGTTCTTTATAGCTTTTAGCATTTATGTTTAGAAATCAGATTATACAGTCTGGGTTCAGATTCATTATTTTGCAAATGGGTTTCCAGTCCTTTCAACATCAGTAAAAATAGTATATTTGTTTCATTTTATTACTACTGCTCCTTTATTAAGATTAATTGACTATATTTATGTGTGACTGTTTCTGGACTGTTTAATCTATTTCACCCTCAGTTTCATATCCTTTCATCAATACCCTACTATCTGGATTACTATAAATTTATATAGATAAGTCTTGGATTTAGGGAGTGTCAATCCTCCAATTTGTTGTCTCCTTCAATATAATATCGGCTATTTTAAGTCTTTGGTCTCAACACATAGAATTAATTTATTAATATTTATAGCTTGCCATGCTGGAATTTTGATAGAAATTGTAGAGCCTATAGAAAACTGAGAAAACTGATGTTTTGACTATAATGACTCTTCCTATTAATAAAAATGAAGTACATTTTCATTTATTTAGTTCTTTTATAATCCTTACCAGGGTTTTGTTCATCTTTTTACTTAAAAGCTTATTTCATGTAAAGGAGAGGCCATAGCACTACCCTGGCATATGTAGTAGCAGGGATCAAACTTGGAGGCTCTTGCATACAAAGTCTTGTCTCTGCTGGTTAGTTACTTCAACTGCTAAATATATATATATATTTTAATTACTGATTTAACAGTGTTTTGTAAAATTATATTTCAAGGGTATACTTTCACACTTATATATGGTATGTGTATATCACCACACCCTCCCTTCATAAACAGCACAGGGGTATGGGTCAACATAATGTACATGTCCAGCAGAGAGGCAATTACAAAAGCCAGACCTCTCACCTTCTTCAGTCCCAAAAGAATTTGTGGTGCATACTCCCAGAGGGGTAAAGATAGGGGGGAGATGACCAAAAGGCTCTGAATTTCAGTTCTACCAGAACTTGAAATGTTTATTACCGGGAATTTTCTTTTCCCTCCAGGGTTATTGCTGGGGCTCAGTGCCTGCACTAGGAAATTACTGCTCCTGGAAGCTATTTTTTCCCTTTTGTTGTCCTTGTTTGTTGTTGTTATTGCTGTCACTGTTGTTGGATAGGACAGAGAGAAATCGAGAGAGGACGGGAAGACAGAGAAAGGGAGAGAATTACACCTGCAGACCTGTTCCACGGCTTGTGAAGCGACCCCCCTGCAGGTGGGGAGCTCAGGGCTTGAACCGGGTTCCTTAAACCGGTCCTTGCGCTTCATTTAACCCACTGTGCTACCGCCTGGCCCCTGTAATTTTGTGTTTCATCACAGAAAGGGAAGCCAATCTGGAAAACACTAGGGGAAGCCAGGCGCTGTTTTCCTTATCAGAGAGAAGAGGAAAAAAAAAAAAAGGAAGAACACTTAGAAGTAGTAATAAGTATAGGCGTGACTTAGAAAGAAAGTGAATGCTGGAACATTTGATATATAAAATGAGAGAGAGAGAGAGAGAGAGAGAGAGAGAGAGAGAGAGAGTTTTTTGCCAGTCATTGTAGTTGAAGTTACATTACTTCAGTTTTAGGTGTGCATCATTGAAAATCAACATATATATTCAGTATACCACTAAAAAAAATCACCTTGTTTTTTTTTTTAATCCCTTTTGTGACTTTATTGCTCCAGACTGATATATGAATTTCTTAGTGTATTACTTTCGCGGTTTTTCCTGTGATCTCATACATTTTTTTCTTTTTATGTGAGTTCTTCTCCCTCTCTTCCTCCATTTCTGTCCTGGATGTCATGGGGGCTTCACAGTTCCAGGCTGACTTTTGCAGATAGAGACAGAGAAACAGAGAAAAACCATCCTACCTCTAACGTGGTGGGGGCCAGGCTCAAACCTGGGATGCATGGAAAACCAGGCACATTGTCCAAGTAAATTATTTTCCTGGACCTCCGTGTGATTTCTTGTTTATTTCGTTTTTGTGATCTCATTGATTTACCAAACACTTCCATAAAAACAAAGCAACACAGCAATAACAAACACCCTCCAAACTTAAAAGCTGTCCTTAATCTAAAGTAATATTAGAAAACATAAAGGAAAACAGAAAATCATGTGACTCTCACAGTTTGTACTGGTCAAATATTAAAAAATCTTCTATAAATAAGACAACTCAGGTCAGAAGAAGTTGAGAAAGGCAATTAAAAACTTACCAGCTGATATAGGACCAATTGCTAGAAAAGAAAAGAGATTATGGTTACTCTTTTAAAAAATTATTTGCTATTTTTTTTTAATTTCATAAGACAGAGGGAAATTGAGGAGAAAGAGAGCACTGCTTCTCCACTTGTGAAGCTTCCCCTTCAAGTGGGGACTGGAGGCTTGAAGCTGAGTCCTTGTGTATGGTAACATGTGTTTAATCAGGTTTTCCACCAGCTGGCCCCTGATTACTATTGAAATTATGTACTCACTGCAGAATCAGAATCTTAAAATTCACATGGGAAGAAGTACTACCAGAGGAAGCCCCTGAACTAGGCAATTTTACAATAAAATGCAAAGCAAAGGAAGAGCATACAGAAGTGTAAATGCTATTTGAATGGGCCAAGCAAGTACTGATTATCTATATGTCAAGTCATTTTCTGGAAATGGATCATAAATATACTGGGAAACATTTTTTAAAATTATTTTTTCTGTATGGATACAAAATTTAGAAAGAATGTTAGATTAAATGGAATTGATAAATGTCACTAAAAAAAAAAATTGTGTACTCTTTCCACTGATTAAAGAAAAGTCCAGAAAAGAGACTTTTGATGAACATTAAATTCTATATAATACTGATTAGTTCAATATTAACCCTAATTTACTAACATAATTATGTAGATTATTTGATATTTATATGTCTTATGGATAAAACTCACTATTTCTAATAAAATATATTTTTAAACAGAACAAGATTAATAATTTAAGTTTCCTATTCATTCTTTCTGTCATCATTCCTTCTTTTCAAATCTCTACCACCACTTCAGGTCTCATCATTATATATGTTTTGTAGTTCAGAAAGTTTGCTTGTAATTATCAATTTAAAAACTTTAACATGACGATTTTCTATTTTTTTAATGAAAATCTTCAGGATTAATCAGAATTCTCAAAGTGGCTAAATAATTATTTATGTATAAGACATGAAAGTCACATGTAAGATGAAGGTTCTTACTTATTTCAGGGGCATAAAGTAGCACAGGACAAGTGTCAAATATAATGTCAAATGAGAAGTTCCACTAGCAAGAATTTTAAATTCTTGACAATCTTTTATAGTCCTAAATCTTTCAGTGTATATATCATTTAAATGGGCAGAATTGAGTTGAGTTTAACTCCTCTCCCTTTTCTTCTCTCTTTTTGAGATTTTATAACTCTAAGAATTAGTGATGTTCATTTAAAATTTACTTTTATTTTGTTTTTAATCCTAATAGAATCTCTAATTTTCTAGTGGCTCTGCTTATCTCTTCATCTCTATTATATTGTTATTCTAGATTTCACTTAAGTTTTATTATTTCTGGTCTTGTATAAAAAATACCTGACAAAAAATTACCTTACCTAAACTATTATTTTAATGAATTGATTTTGGTTTTGAAAAGAAGTTGATATTATGCCTACTTCCTTTGTTCTTTATAATCTTAGATTTTATTTTTTTATTTTTTTATTGTGGGCTAATGTTTTACAGTTGACAGTAAATACAATAGTTTGTACATGCATAACATTTCTCAGTTTTCCACATAACAATAAAACCCCCACTAGGTTCTCTGCGAACCTGTTCCAGGACCTAAACTCCCCCCCCAACTCACCCCAAAGTCTTTTACTTTTGTGCAATAATAATCTTAGATTTTCATTTAGAATCCGAATTTTAGGAACTTCAGATAAATCTGAAAGTAAAAAGGGTAAAAAAACTATAGAACTGGAGGTTTTACATGAACAGAAATGGTAGACTTACACTTTACCCATGTGGAAACTAAATGTCCAAGCACATACTGATTTATAGTAGTTCAGACACCTGAAACATCGGTGCTAATCAAATGTGATTACAGCCAATCAAAACATGGGTCTTGATTCTGTAGGAGGTCAAAGGACAGTAAACTTGGCAACCAAAGAGGATCAGTTTGGAGAAGAACTGTAGTAAAGTTTAAACTTCCAAATATTTAGTTGCTAAACATATTCTTTGTAGGGAAAAAGGAAAAGGATTTCTGAGACCACTCTTCCTCCTAAGAAGGAATCTATAATAAGTAAGTATAGGGCTGAAGGACAAAGATAGAAGCATTAATATACCCACACGTTCATATAAACTGCAGGTAACATAAGCACTGAGGGATGGTATATGATATTTATTATTATGGAATTGGGGTTATCAATAATTAGGCACTGTCGTTATCAAATACTAACTTCACACAACTGTTAGTAAGCATTGTTTCTGTGTTTTTAGCTAGTAATAACTTTAGAGATTATTATTAAAATAAGTATGGGTAGTTTTTTATGTAGGGTGGAGGGAATGCAGAAAGTTGATGAAAGGCAGCTGGAGAATTTATACAGACAATATCATATTAAAGTCATAACTCTACCTAGTGTCTTCGGTAGGATGTTTTAATGTTAATGATATTAAAAACGGTAAGACTAGACAAAAATTTTAACATTTGATAAAAATATCCTTCTCTCTCACAACACTGAGTGATGTCATATTAATTTCTAAAAACTCATTGGTAATTTAAGAGGATAGTAGCTAATAGGAGGCAATGTGAGTTGGAAAACATAAATGCAAAATTCTTTAGTTAAGGAAATCTATTCTAAAGGCATTGAGCAATACATGAACAATGACTTACCAATAGGTATTGAAGTAACTGGCAGAAGAATATGAAACAAAATATATTAGTAGGGTTTTGGGGTGAAAAATACAATTTTCTTTGTTCTTTCCAAAATGTCAACAAAGAAATCTTTGAGGACACCAAACACCTTCCCCAGAAAGACACCCATAATGGAATAAAAGGGAGTGGCATTCCATTGTAGCAAAGGTATAGTGCCAGTTTGATGTCAATGATCAGTGTATTTCAGTTTAGTGAAAAGACAAGAGTAGGCCACTATATTTTTAGGTGCCCCCCCACCCCCATCTAGTTAGGAGGATATAAATTCTGCAAAGAGCTTTCAAAAAATTACAACCATGAATATGCATTTCAGTTATTCCCCTTCTTCTCCCTTACCATACATACCTCATTTTTTCTCTATTCTTCCTTCTATCTCCACATTTGTTATATTCTATTTTATGTATATTTTCTCTTACTTTTTTTGCAGTATTGAAAATTTTCATTTGTTATTAAGAGCTATTTGATTTATCAAAACAAATATTATTTCTTAAAGTCTAGTCTTTTGGTAAGGTAGTTATTCTTTCTCTTGAGTAATATGCCAGTAGGTTGCCAAATACATTACATTTATGAAAAATAAAAAAGCCAAAAGGAACTTACTGATAGGTACAGTTGGATATGCTAAAATCCAAACACAAATTGTTAGTTTTTATTACTTTCTCTTATTATTTATTCGTCTATGATTTTTTTCACTTCCATTTATCTTGAAAATATATACTTTTTGTTAAAAAGTCAGTAGTCAATCCTAAGAGATGTTAATCTCTCTTTTAATATTTGTCAGTTTCATTCCCCACATATTATTCAGTGGTCCAATGGAAGAAGACATTGGTCAATTTATATGCAAGTACTAATGAACATGAACAGTTTCTGCACAGTCAAATAAGGAAACACTTCATTTTTCTGCTTCCCTCTTCAGGCAATACTACTTACATATGTAATTTTATTTTATTTTGTTTTATTTTATTTCCAGAGTACTGTTAAGCTCTGGCTTATGGTGCTGCCTCAAGCATAAAAGTCTACTGTGCAAGTTGCTATTTTCCCAGCCCAATTTCTATTATGTTTTTATCAAATGTGCAAAAAGATACTTTTCCCTGAAAAGGAAAACTCATTTATTTTTTTCCCTCTGATCTTTGTGGTCTATACTTTGCATACAGTCATAAGTATTTTAACAGGATTCTAAAGACATGTGAGAAATATTAATTTCATTTCCCACCTGAAACAAAGAGTCATGTTTAGGAAAAAAAAAAGGAAAACACACACACACACATAAACACACACAAAACCCACAGCCAGATCATAACAGAAGTATCAAAAGGAAAGGGAACTTCTTAGAATTGTAGACATTGTTAGAGTGAGTTTAGAAGCAATCTTAGATGGTACTTGAGAAATGTTGTCAGATCAGTGAGAAGGAGAATGGTGAATGATCTCACCTACAGGTGGAATTTAAAAAACAAAAAAAGAGAAAAAAGGATGAAACTTGATTGAGGTGTGTCTGTGGAAGTAAAGTCAAGGATTTTGGGAAAGTTGAAGGTGAGGTTGAGAGGGCATTGGGAAACTAGCATGATTGAGGAGGAGAGCTTAGGTTGGTGATAAGAGTATGGGTCGACCTGGAAGCAATTACAGAAGCCAGACCTTCCACCTTCTGCACCCAATACTGACCCTGGGTCCATGCGCACAGAGGGCTAAAGAATAGGAAAACTATCAGGGGAGGGGACGGGATACGGAGTTCTGGTGGTGGGAATTGTGCAGAGTTGTACCCCTTTTATCCTATGGTTTTTGTCAGTGCATCCTTTTTTATAAATAAATAAAAAATAGTATGCAGACATGTATAATGGGGAGATGTGAAATGGTACTCATGTGACCACTGTTTTGTTAATGATTATTTCCTTAATAAATCCTTATTAAAAGAAGTGAATACAGAGAACATGGCTCTCATCACTACTCTACAGTGAGGTAGGAAGAATTACTCTTATTTAACACTAAAATTTGATAGGTACAAGAGTTCCATTTCCAAAGAAATGCAAGAAATAAGTTGTTTTTCTTCCTAGTATCAGTCTCTATGTATGAGAAACATGCCAGGAAGGTTTACATTTACATGTAAATTCTGGTTCCTGTTTTGGTTCCTGTTTTACTCAGTGCCTGGCACACAGCAGGTTCTTAATTAAATATATATATTTTTAGTAAATAGAATTTCAATGAATTTAACATTTCCAAATTATTTGTGTCATATTCTACTTTTAAAATTTCTACCCAAATCATTTATAAACCCAATAAAATAATAACAACTAGTATTCTTTTCATAGGTGGCAATTTACCAAAAAAAATGTTCCGGAGCATTATTTCCAATTACAGGTCAGCAGTAGTCAACTTAATTGATTTGGCATCTCTGGGATTCTTACTTTCAAAATTATCTATCAGTAGCATTAGAGGTAACAACTCAATATAAAAATAAAAGAGGTTGAGGAACCTGAATGCCAAGATCTTACAGTTTAGAAATATGGAAATAATCAACACAGGAACCAAACCCATAATTGATGAGTAGATACAGAACTCACTTGGCTCTTGTTTTACTGTGAAAAAGAAGTCAAATACATGAGTGAATGAGAGGGCTTATGGATGAAAAAAAAAATTTTAATTTATTTTGCCAGAAAAATTAGAAACATGGTTTTGAGATATCAAACTCTATATTTACAAATTAGCCAGTGCTGGTGAGAAAATATCTTTGTAATTTATGCTCAAGTACCCTTGAACATGTATGCATTTTAAAATAGAATTACCTTATGATCTAGCAATCCTACTTTTAGGCATTTATCCAGTGACACTCAAACACTGATTTAAAGGGATATATGCACCCCTGCATTATTCACAATAGCCAAAGAGTGGAAGCAGCCTAAATGTCCATCAACAGATGAATTAAGTTATAGGAGGGGCTGGGTGGTGACTCACCTAGTTGAGAGCATGTGTTACCAGGCACAGGGACCGGGGTTCAAGCCCGGTCGAACCTGTAGGGGGGTAGCTTTGCAAGTGGTGAAGCAAAGCTACACATGTCTCTCTGTCTCTCTCCCTTTCTCCCCTTTCCTTCTTGATTTCTGCATTTCTCTATACAATGAGTGAAGATAATAAAAATTAATGGAAAAGAATTTATGGGATATATTTTCCGTGGAATACTACCCTGCAGTCAAAATAAATGATATTGTGTCCTTTGGGATAAAATAGACTGACTGAAAGTGATTATGCTTAGTGAAATAAGTAAAAAGATGAAAGACAACTACAGGATGGTTTTACTCATATATGGAGTCTAGAGAACTGATATACATGAACTTGAAGAAAAAAAAAACAAGCAAGAAAATTTTCTAATTTCATCATTGTGAGAACGATGGTGGTTATCTTTCGGAGATAGGAGGGTTTGACACAGAGCTTTGGTAGTGACTGTGATGTGAAACTTTACATTGTAATCTTACAATCTTGTGACCCATAAAGAAAAAATGAAAACAAAACAAAAAATTATATGCATTTTTGAAAAGAAAGGCTCTGTTTCTTCTGATTTATTTCTGTTAATTTAAATTAAGAAATAATTATTCAGGCTGGGTAGTGGTGCAACTGGTTGAGCAGACCCATTGCCATATGTAATGACCCAGGTTCAAGCCCCAAGTCTCCTGCAGAGGGAAGCTTCAAGAGCAGTGAAGCACTGCTGCAGGTTTCCCCCAACCCTTCCCTCTTTGCCTATCTTCCCCATCTCTTCAATTTCTCTCTGTCCTATCAACTAAAATAAATATCTTTAAAAATCATTAACTTAGATTTTATGTCATCTATACAGAAAGGTATAAATGACATAAAATTACCACTTCCTCCTTTCCCATCACTTCTTTGAAATAATTATATTGACTTAAAACTCCTACAGAGACAGGGAAGTAGTTCACTTGGGTAGTGTACTACTTTGCCATGTGCATGACCCAGATTTGAGTCTGGCCCAAACCATACTGAAGGAAGCTTTGGTGCTATGATCATTCTCTCTCTCATTCTTCCTGTGTCTAGCTAAAAAAAATTGTTAACTACTATAATTCTTGTTTAATAGTTATTATTCTTCAGATTTCTTTTAGAAAAGTTTCTTTTTCCATCTGAAGCATAAATACCTTTTTTATTGTTTGTTTGTTTTCCTGCAGGGTAATCACTGGGGCTCAGTGCTTGCACTAAGAATCCACTGCTTCTGAAGGCCATTTTTCCTATTGTGTTGCCCTGTTGCCTTTGTTATTATTGTTATTGTTGCCATGCTATCATTGTTGTTGGATAGGATAGGACAAAGAGAAACTGAGAGAGGAGGGGAAGACAGAGAGGGAGAGAGGAGTATAGACACCTGCAGACCTGCTTCACTACTTGTGAAGTGACACCCTGTGCAGACAGGGAGCCGGGGGCTTGAACCGGGATCCTTAAGCTGGTCCTTGCATTTTGCACAATGTGTGCTTAACCCATTGCGCTACCATCCAGTGCCCAAGTATAAATCTCTTAAGGAAGGGTGACAGTATTTGCCTTGGATGGAGGCATTGCCTTATTGATTGATTGATTGATTGATTGATTGATTGATTGTAGAGCACTGCTCAACTCTGTCTAATGGTGGTGCCCAGAATTGAACCTGGGACCTTGGAGCCTCAGCATGAAAGTCTTTTGCATAACCACTATACTGTCTCTCTATCTCACTCAGGTAAATAGACCTAGTTTTGAATTCCAGCCTTTGCTTCTTGTAATTAATTATAATAGTGGATTGCTTTACCTTAATTTATTACCTTCTCTTTATAACAGGAATAACAATATTTATCTGATGTAATATATTCATATATGAAGTATTGAGTACAGTGACTGGAACATTATAGGTACTCATACATTTTATTTATTATTATGAAGCTCACTGGTATCAGCTTCACTTCTAGTCTCTAAGTGGTAGTTGCAAATATAGCAAGCAACTGGAAATAGGAACAGAGAAATAACAAGGTAGGTGAGAAATGCAGAAAAAATTAATAAACCATAAAATCAGAAATATATATTTGAGGGCTTGGTATAGCTATACTGAGTACAAAAAAAGAGCTTCTAGATATATCATTGCTAACAACAGAGTTGAGAAACATGGGACTTACTTGTAGATTTTCCAGGTCTTGCTTTAATAACAAAGGCAAACAAACAAATTAGCATGGTTGTCTGACTAAATAGAGACACATATTTGCTGCTGCTATATACATATATATTTTTTTCAAATAATTATACATTGAATAGTGAGAAGGATTAAACAAGAATCACTTTACCTGGAGAATGCTATGGAATAAAAAGGGTCCGTAACTAGTGACAGTGTTTACTCCTTCTCACCTAGGTTTTGACTGAGTGAGATCAGAAAATGTGTGATATCCTAATCTAGCTTATCTTAACCACATTATTATTATTAATATTATTATTATTCATAATAATAATATTATTATTCCTTTTTAGGTTTACTTATTGCAGCCTCAGAGGTGGGTGGTGCAGTGATGAAGACATTGAACTTACAAGTATGAGGCCCTGAGTTTGAGTCCCAGCATTTCTTATGCCACAGTGATGCTCTAGCTCTCACTTTTTCCTTTTTCTTTATATTATAAAAATCTTAAAGATTTATTTACTTGTTGGTGGAGAGGGAGGTATAGAT
This sequence comes from Erinaceus europaeus, assembly GCF_950295315.1. Lineage (NCBI taxonomy): Eukaryota > Metazoa > Chordata > Mammalia > Eulipotyphla > Erinaceidae > Erinaceus > Erinaceus europaeus. The sequence goes on from NC_080165.1 coordinate 55,612,134, forward strand.
ATATGGTAGATAAATGGTAGGTAGATAGATAAGTAGAAAAACGAAAAGAAAAGGAAAGAAAGGAAGGAAGGAGGGAAGGGAGGAAGGAAGGAAGGAAGGAAGGAAGGAAGGAAGGAAGGAAGGAAGGAAGGAAGGAAATACTTGTTCAGGCACATGTGGTCCCAAGGAATGAACTCAGAGCTTCATGCAGGCAATTCCTGAGCTTTACCACTGGGATACCTCCCTTGCCACCTCACTCACTGTTGATCTCTACAATCCTCACCATTGCTTCTCGCCTGATTTTCCTCTGAGTGTTGCTCCTTTCTCTTGAAAGCAAGTTCCATGTATTCTTTATCATATGTATCATGGTATTTGTGATGTTAGGCACTTAAATTTTGTAATGAAGAACACATTTTAAAATGAGGGAAAATCCATAAATAAATAGCCAAACTTTATACTTGAAAGAACTGCAATAAAACAAAATGAAAAACAGAAGAACCCGAAGGTCAAACTTAGGAGAGGGAAGAAATAACAAAGATCAGAGCAGAAATAAACAGAGGTAAGAAGAGGAAGAAAAGAAAAGACAAAGAAGCAGCGTTGGATAAAAAAAAAATAAATTAAAAAACTAATACCAAAAAATAAAATAAATTAAGAGACAGTTTCTTAATAAAGTGATTTTAAGAAAGATGATGTTGCAATTAGGAGTTTTTTGGTCATTCTCTTTCAGTCCTAGTACATTATTTGCCACAGATTTTTGCATACTGTGCTGTATTGGCTTATTATTCCTAGTTAATCTGCTGTATTGATTTATTATTTCCAGTTACTATGCTGTGTTGGTTTATTATTTATAGTTTTTACAATGGAGTATTTTAGGTTGTCCATGTAGCTCATGTTTTGTCTCTGTAGATTATATATGACCTCCCAACTCTTGACAGTTTCTAAGGGATACGACTTACCTCATGTATTTACAGTACCTGCCTGGGTTCTGTCAACTTCTGAATTTTTAATCTTGATAGGAAGTTTGGGTTTTGCTACTAATGTGATTTAATTTTTATCTGGGAAACTCCAAAAGATATAAAAATTGTATAAAATCATTTGTATTATAGCCATGTGAACCAAATTTGAATTATGGAAAACTTGAACTTAGTGTGGAGGTGACTTTATGAATTCTGTATTAAATATCACCATTGTCAATATTGATATGGCTTAAAGATTAAGTCATTGTATCTGTTCCCTGAAAAATTGAGTTAAGGACTAAGATAATAGGATCTGTACTAGTTATATATAAAGAATACTTTCAGTTCTAATATGGAAATATTAGGTAATGTGGAAATAAATATGAGAAATGAGTGTCATCATAGGTGCACTTAGAAATAGAAACAGCTTAGGAAATACTTTACATATAACAGTCTGAGTGGAACTTACTTGAGGTTCTCTGTGAAATCACTAAAAATGAGCAAAAAAAAGAAATTCATGTAATTTTTATCAAGTGGAAAAAACCAACAGAATTAGATAATAATTAGATTCTACTGATGTCTTTGAGGGGAAGATTTTGGTGGCCATAAGCATCCAAACTACCCTAAAGAATCACTGCAGTGCAAACTTAGCTGTGAGATAAAGTTTGGTTTCTTTAAAGGCCCTTTTCACTTGTGAACCTGAGTAATTTAGGGTATATTTCTAAGTAAAGGCCACTGAATGACATCTGAAGGAATTTGCAAAATCTCTTTTCCTTTTGCCACCAGGATTATCACTACCTACACTATTTCACTGTTCCTCAAATTTTTTTTTTTTTTAAACAGAGCACTTACCAGCTTTGGCTTATGGCAGTGCCGGGGAGTGAACCTGGGACTTCGGGGCATCAGGCATGAAAGTCTCATAGCATAACCATCAACCTGGTGGCCATTTTTTTAAAAAAAATTTTTGCCTCCAGGGTTTTCCCTGGGGATTGGTGCCTGCATTATGAATCCACTGTTCCTGGAGGCCATTTTTCCTATTTTGTTGCTCTTGTTGTAGTTGTTATATAGGACAGAGAGAAATCAAGAGAGGAGGGGAAGACAAAGAGGGAGAGAGAAAGACACCTACAGACCTGCTTCAACGCCTGTGAAGTGATCCCCCTGTAGGTGGGGAGCTGGGGGCTCCAACTGGGATCCTTAAGCCGGTCCTTGAACTTTATGCCATGTGTGCTTAACCTGATGTGCTACCGCCCAGCCCCCTTGGTGGCCATTTTTTATAGAGATTAAGAGAACACGAGAGAGAAAAAGAGATACGTGTAACACTCTTCCTTTGTTCTTGAGTCTTACCCTGCAGGTGGGGACCAGGGACTTGATCCTGGGTCCTTGAGCATGGCAACATATGCATTTTACCCAGTGTGCTACTACTGTTCAACCCCTACAAAATCTCTTGTCATTTGAACATAACTACTCTTCAGGATTTCTATTACTGACAAATACTAATTGTCCTTTTAATCTATATTTCATAAATTATCTATAAAAAAGGGGAATTTGGATAATAAGGAAGCAAGAGACCTATGAGAACCCAAATACCTTTAACAGAATGAAAGTTCTTAGACTGAAGAATACCAAAAAGAACCATAGTATAGAAATAGATGTAGTACTTACTTATAGGTGCCATAGGCAAATCTGGAAAAAGCAAATTAGATATCTGTAGATACTTGCTTGAAAGGAACAAACTGAGTTCTAAGGAGGCATTTTTTTTTTTTGTACGGGAAGAAACTTGGTTGCAGTATAGTTCTTTGTTTGAATTCTATGACTATTTAGATTAGAATTGAGCTTAGTTTTTCCTTTCATTCTATTTCCTCCTTTCTTTCTATTTCTTTTCTATTAGGAGGTTTATAGTACTGTTGTTGGCATATGGCTATAATTTTCTCATCTCACCAAGATAATTGTCTGCAAATTGCTCTCACGCACAGCTTAGGTCAGTCATATTGTATTAGGACCTAAAATCTCTCTGACCCTGCACTTCTTCCACCCTGTCCCCATCCTCCTTCTCCAGAGTCCCTTGCTTTGGTGCAATGCACCCAACTAGTCCATGCTTCACTTCACATTTCCTTTTCCTGTATTTTAAGTTTGGCCCATGAGTGAGATCATCCCATATTCATTCTTTTTCTGGCTTATCACACTTAACATGAGTCTTTAAAGCTCCATCCCAGATGAGGTAAAGAAGATGATTTCATTCTTTTTTAAAAAATATATTTATTTTTCCTTTTGTTTCCCTTGTTGTTTTACTGTAGTTATAGTTATTATTGTTGTTGTTACTGATGTCATCATTGTTGTATAGGGAAGAGAGAAATGGAGAGAGGAAGGGAAGACAGAGGGGGGAGAGAAAGAGAGACATCTGTAGATCTGCTTCACCGCTTTTGAAGCGACTCCCCTGCAGGTGGGGAGCTGGGGGCCCAAACCGGTATCCTTAGAATGGTCCTTGCACTTCATGCAATGTGCACTTAACCCACTGTGCTATTGCCCTGGTGACTTCATTCTTAATATCTGAGTATATTATATGACTACATTCTGTTGTGCATATATACCACAACTTTCTCAGACAATCATCATGTTGGACACTTAGGCAGCTTCCAAATTCTGACTATTATAAATTGTGCTGCGATGTATGTAGGTAGACACAGATCTCTTTGGATGGGTATTTCTGTTTCCTTAGGATACATCCCAGGAGAGGAATTGTCTGGCCACATGGTAGGTTCATTTCTAGCCTTCTGAGTGTTCTCCAGACTGCTCTCATAGGCACTAAAACAATTTACATTCCCACCAAAAATATAGGAGGATTTCTTTGCCCCCACAACCTCTCTAGAATTGTTTGTTACTATACTTTCAGATGTTATTATACTTTCCGACATACTTATAGGAATGAAATGCTATCTCATCATTGACTTTATTTGCATTTTTCTGATAATCAGTTACTTTGAGCATTATATCATATGTCTGTTAGCCCTTTGGATCTCTTCTTTGGTGAAGATTCTGTCCATATCCTCTCCCCACTTTTGGATGTTGTTATTTATTTATTTTTTAGTTTGGTGAGCTCTTTGTATATTTTGGTTGTTAACCAACAAATGATGCTGAGAAAATAGGGTTGAAACATGCCAACAGGTGAAATTGAACCACTTCATCTTACTATTCACAAAAGTAAACTCAAGATGGATCAAGAATTTAGATGTTAAGCCAGAAACTATTGAATATTTAGAGGATAACACTGGTAGAACTCTTACTGACCTAAGTTTTTAAAAATTTTTTTAATTTATTTAAAAAAGGAGACATTAACAAAACCATAGGATAAGAGGGGTACAACTCGACACAATTCCTACCACCAGATCTCCGTATCCCATCCCCTCCCCTGATAGCTTTCCTATTCTTTATCCCTCTGGGAGTATGGACCCAAGTGACCTAAGTTTTAAAGGCATCTTCAATGACTCAAATCCATTGGCAAGGAAAACAAACCCAAAAATAAACCAGTGGGACTACATCAAATTAAAAAGCTTCTGCACAGCAAAAGAAACTGCCACTTAAGTAGAGAGCCTCCTTAGCAATGGGAGAAGAATTTTTATGCCATACGCCACAAATAGCCTCAGCTTTTTATCTATCAAAAACCAAAACCAAACAAACAACCAGGGGAGTCACTCGGAGGCTGATCTTATTACATAGATGTTCTTCTTCTTTTTCCTCCTCCTCATTTTTTTTTTTTCCTCCAGAGTACTGCTCCGCTCCAGTTTATGGTGGTTTCATGGACTGAATCTGAGTCTTCAGAACTTCAGAGACTCGGTCGTAAAAGTCTCTTGCATAACCATATTGTTATCTCCCTGCCCCTGCTCTTATTGTACAGGAGATACAAACTTTTATTTAGTTTTACTGAAGTATGGCTCAGCTTTGGCTTATGTAGGTGTCAGGGGTTGAACCTGGTATCTTGAACCTCAGACATGAATATCTGTTGCATAAGGAGTCTCAAATTAAATGTATATTTGAAATTAAGTAAATTTTGCTTCACAGAGAGGGAATCTGGATGTATGGAAAGCAGAGGAAACCAAAAACTGTGACTCTTGGTTGCACAAGTGTCAAAAATGAGCCTTGCAGGGACAGATCACTAGGCCTTGTATAGAGCACAAAACAAATAGGAGAACACTGGACTGAACTTACTATTAGGCATTGAAGATGGGCCAGCTGAAAGACAAACAGAGAAATGTCAGTACAGCTCTTTTTTTTTAATGCATGGTTTTACTAGTTATTTGCAAGGTCATAAGATAATGGGGGTATAATTCCATACCACTCCTACCACCAAAGCTCTATATCCCCAACCTCTCCACCATAGTTCTCCCAAGGTCAGAGATATGAGTTTACTATATATATATTTTTTTCTTTTTTCAAGTTTATATGTTTCAGCTCTCTGTAGGGCACATACGCATAAAATCACCACATATTTATCACTCACTTCCCTACTTCACTAAGCATAACCACTGCTAGGTTCATTCATTTAGCCCCAAAGGAGATATATAGTGCTTTTAAAGTGATGAGTAATACTCCATTAAGTTTATGTCCTATGACTTTTTTTTCACAACTCTTTCTCTCCCACTGTTTCCTCTATTTTATTTGGGGAGTTTTTTCTCATTGAATAATTGAAACATAAGATTAAATTCTACTTTTTATTTATTTATTTATTTTTTAATATTTATTTTATTTATTTATTCCCTTTTGTTGACCTTGTTTTTTATTGGTTGTAGTTATTATTGTTGTTGTCGTTGTTGGATAGGACAGAGAGAAATGAAGAGAGGAGGGGAAGACAGAGAGGAGGAGAGAAAGATAGACACCTGCAGACCTGCTTCACCGCCTGTGAAGCAACTCCCCTGCAGGTGGGGAGCCGGGGTCTCAAACCAGGATCCTTATGCCGGTCCTTGTGCTTTGCTCCACTTGCGCTTAACCCGCTGCGCTACAGCCTGACTCCCTAAATTCTACTTTTTATCTTTACTTTATTTTTTGATTGAGGGTGAGAGAAAGAGACAGAGAAGAAGAAGAGAAAGAGGGGGGAAGAGAGGCAGAAAGAGGGAGAGGCACCTGTAACAGTGCTCACCACTGGTGAAGCTTTCCCTTTGTAGATGAGGACCCAGTAAGTCACCACCCTGTCCCTCTTGCTTTAGTTTTAGACTTAGCATTGAGCATTGAAGATGGATGAGCTTAAAGACTAAGAAGTATTAATATCTTTGCAACCCCTTCTCACCCATTATTTTCCCCCTTCTATTTGCAGAATTTATTTTCATTAGGTCTTTACTACAGGGGGATGCACAGCTTTATTTTTATGTAAATAAGCAGGATTTGAATTTAAAAACATCAGAATAACAATGAAATCTTGACTTTGGGAAGATTAAGGAAGCATGTACCCCAAGCTCAGCGTTCTAGCTATGTCAAAGAAAGGAGAGGTGATAGAACCCCTACAGTGAAAAGAAACATGGAAAGACTTACTGATGGCATGTGGAGTTGATCCAGCTGGAAAAAAAGACAGACAAAATTACTATCTCTTATTCCTTCCCCCATTCAATTTAGTTTTCAAATCATTAACTCTTTTGTAGATGGTCATTTTTTAACTGCTGTGAAAATTTCCCGTGTACTATATCTATATATTCTACCAATGCACATTTATTGTATCTATAAAATTGTTAGTAACGTGAAAGCAAGATAATGAGGAAATAGAAATTTCACGCCCAGGGGGTCAGGTGGTGACACACCTGGTTAAGCATACACATTACAGTGCGCAAAGATCCGGGTTCTAGCCCCTGGTCCCCTCCTGCAGGGGGAAAACTTCAGGAGTGGTGAAGCAGGTCTGCAGGTGTCTCTCTGTCTCTTTTCCACTCTATTTCTCCCTTCCCTCACAATTTCTCTCTGTTTCTATTAAAAATAAATAAATAAAGATAAGAAAATTTCAAGCTTATTAAATTCATATATGGTAAGCAAAATTTGCTTCATATATTTGGGAATTCAAATGAGGAAAATCAGTTAGTGTTAGATAAGAAGTCCAAATTTCTCTTTTCCTATAGTCTTTAATGATAATATACATATAGTTTTTTCTTTCCTTTTCAATGTATGTAAATCAGTAGTACTAGAACTTTCCAGCCGATCATTAGTAACCTTGACACATTTTGACAATGAGGTAGTAAAAGGCCCAGATATACCTTAAGCCCCTTGCATTTCACTTTGGTCAGATATAGCCCTTGGACCTGACCAGAAACCAGTGGAGCCCCATGGCAGAGAATTAAATGAACACACACTTACTGACTGCATGAGAAGGCGGTCTCCCTGAAAAACAAGCAGAGAGACTTTTTATTTCTTTCTCTTGTTTAATCTCCTTTTTTCTTTCTATCTTTTTTTCCTTTCTCTCTCAATAATTTATTTATTCATTTATTTGACAGGACAGTCAGAAATTGAGAGGGTAAGGGAATATAGAGAGGAAGAGAGAAACCTGTGGTTCTACTTCATTACTGTGAAATTTCCCTACAGGTGGTGATTGGCTCTTGAGATCAGGTCACTAAGCCTTATAATATTTGCACTCAACCAGATACACCAATGCCCAGCTTTTCTTCTATTTTTTCTTTTTTCTGTTGGTGAATTTTCTAGTGATGTCATTGCTTGGAATGTTTTTTTTTTTCTGATCAAAGACACAGGAAATTTTCAAAAATTTATGACTAGCTCCAGCTTTTTAATGCATAGACTCCAGTTCTGAGTATATACTTCAATCTAAGCGCTTAAGGCTTCACATCGGTAAATTAATTCAGTTTTAACATTGGGCTTTGGCTTAAATTGATAATGCATTTTTTTCTTTGGAAATATTAAATCACCTATAATCTTAGACCAGGGAGACCAGAGCAGCTGGTCTTGTCAGTGCATAAGATGGAGTTATTTGTAAATGGCAGCAAAGAACATAAATCATGGTGAGGTCTTGTATGGTACAGTAGATCCTAACCATGGAGTTTTCAAAGTAAACCAAAATCCCAAATAACTTGGTTATAATAATAATTAACTTTTGTCTTTTTAAACTCCAAGATAGCAAGGAACCTTCCTCATTCCCTATAAAACACGTATTTCTCCCAGTCATGGTACGTCCAGGGTATGCTCATTTAGATACTGATATCCATACCATTAGATACTGCATCTGCTGATCTCAACCAAATCAATGGAAGCAGTACCACCTTGACATGTTTCACTTCAGACTGTGTCCAGAGATGCCAGGCCTCGGATGTCAACACTCCAGTTCCAATACTCTGGTGAGACCTTTCCTAGCTCATAGCACCCTTTAGCTCCATTTTGGGTGGTGCACTTCCTAAGGAAGCTACAGAATCTAGACCACAGATATAGACCAGGGCCCATGAGATAGAGCACATGTGCACATGTATCTGTAAGTTAGGGGAAAACATATACCTTAAGGTAAAAGTGTGCAATAGCTCTCCTAAGGGAGGCTGGGCCAACATACTCTGCCACTCGAGGAGTATGGGCCTGAAATGAGTGCAGCCTAGAATGTTACTAGCTATGACCATGGAATGTGAGCTCAGAATGACAGGGATGCAGAGGTTACACAGGTTCCTGTGCTAAACATGGAATAGTCATGGACCCTAGTTCTGATGGATGAAGTTTACAAATAATGGTGTTTATATACTTTCCCCATATTTGGGGGCTACTTTCTTCTCTGATCCAGTTTTCTAGTCCTATTCCCAACTCTGACATCATTCCCAGGCAATAATTTAACTCACGTGCCTGTTAACTGTCAGGCTCAGGAAAAAATTAGTAAAGTCATGGGCCTCTTTGGATATACCTAAAATAGACTTCCTAGCCTCTTACAATATGAACACCCCAAATCTCACCTGTTGTATTCTTACTGTTAGGTTCCTGATTATTAAACAATTTGTTCTGCTTTATATCTTAATGCTTTTCATCTACCAAGTTGCAGGTGCTACCATAATGCCAAAGTGACTTCCCTGGTCAGACCACCCCACCTCCCCAGAGCCCTATCCCATTAGGGAAAGATAGAAACAGGCTGGGGGTATTGGATTGGCCAGGCAATGCCAATGTCCAGCGGAGTAGCAATTACAGAAGCCAGACATGCCACCTTCTGCACTCCATAAAGATCTTTGGTCCATGCTCCCAGAGGGATAAAGAAAAGGGAAACTTCCAATGAAGGGAATGGAATACATTTCCCTGGTAGTGGGAATTGTATGGAATTGTACCCCTCTTATCCTGCAGTCTTGTCGATTATTATTAAATCATTAATAATAATAATAATAATAATAATAATAATAATAATAAAAAGAACTGTAAACACCATTGAACTCCCCTTAAAATAAAAGTAGACGGGAGTCAGGCGGTGGCACAGCAGCTTAAGCACACGTGGCACAAAGCACAAGGACTGGCATAAGGATCCCGGTTCGAGCCCGGGCTCCCCACCTGCAGGGGAGTCGCTTCACAGGCGGTGAAGCAGATCTGCAGGTGTCTATCTCTCCCCCTCTCTGTCTTCCCCTCCCCTCTCCATTTCTCTCTGTCCTATCTACCAACAACGACATCAATAACCATAACAATGTTAAACAACAAGGGTAACAAAAGGGAAAATAAAATAATATAAATAAATAAATAAATAAAAGTAGACATTGATAGTACAAAGAGTAAACTTTAGAATCAGGAAAAAAAAAAGAGGGGCCAGGAGGTGGCACACCTGGTTAAGTGAACATACTACAATGCGCAAGGACACAGATTTGGGTCCCTGGTCCCCACCTGCAGGGGGAAAGCTTCACAAGTGGTGAAGCAGGGTTGCAGGTTTCTCTCTGTCTCTCTCCATCTCTGTCTCCCTCTCCCATTCTCAAATTCTCTGAATCTATGCAATCATAAATAAGCAAAGATAAAAAAAGAATATGAGTTCCCAGTTTCTTTATCAGAACTCAAGTTTCAACAGACTTTGCTAGGTTTATTATTAATGCTAAATATTTAATTAATTTCTTATATAGATGACCCTAGTGAAAAAACAGGTATTATCTACATATTTTTCTCCCATTTACTTTTCCCCTTCAGTAAAGAAAATTCCTAACTGGCAATTTTCATTAATGCTAGGCCTTAACTGCTCTTAGCCAACTTTTCCACATGAAAAGATAGAGCTAGAAGGAAAGTTGCCACAGTACTAAATTTTCCTGCAGTGAAATAAGAGGCAGACTTCAACTTGGATGGTGTTCATGACAAAGCAGGTGCACTATCCACGTGAGTTGTCTTTCCAACCCTCTAATAGGCAATCTTTGGAGTCTCAGAGAAACTTTCTTCCATTAAGCTTTAATTTTTATAGGAAGAAATGAATATGCTAGAAACTTCTTAATTAAATAGAATTCTGATTAATGGAAAAACAAGGGCTCGAGGAAATAGGCACTTTAAGCTAATACTATTATTGCAATCCCAATATAGGTGGATGCATTTTGATTCAACAAATTGTGTTGGAGACTGCTGGAGTTTACTGAGTTCCTTCATGAAAGGAGATAGTGCGGAGCTTGGTGGTAGCACAGCGGGTTAAGCGCACATGGCGGGTGGGTAATACAAGAGCTGGGTTAGGATCCAGGTTTCTGACTCCCCACCTGCAGGAGGTCGCTTCACAAGCGGTGAAGCAGGTCTGCAGGTGTCTTATCTTTCTCTCCTCCTCTCTGTATTCCCTTCCTCTTTTTGATTTCTCTCTGTCCTACTCAACAACAGCTATGACAACAATAACAACTACAACAAGGGCAACAAAGTGGGAAAAATGGCCTCCAGGAGCAGTGGATTCATAGTGAAGGCACTGAGCCCCAGCAATAACCCTGGAGGCAAAAAAAAAAAAAGGAGATAGTCACACTTACCAGAAGACCCTGTGCCTGAAAAATAGAGAGACAAAAATTAGTGTGGTTAGAGGAACTACTTTTTATGCTGTTCTGAGAAGGGCTATTGGAAATGGCAATGGCAGGAGTATTAATTCATGCAGGTGTTGTAGTGTCATGTGCTGTAATTGTATTCCTGCTTAGTTTGAAGACAATTATATATATATATTTGCCTCTAGTCACAGAGGCTTGGTATTAGAACTACAAATCCACCACTTCTGGTGGCTTTTTTTTTTCCTTTTCATTCAATAAGAGAGTAATTGGGGGGGGGGGTTAGAGAGGGGAAGAGAAAAAGAGACACCTGCAGACCTGCAGACCTGCATCACTGCTCATGAAGTGTCCCTACTGCAAGTGGGGAGTGGGTGGGTGGGCTTAACCAGGTCCTTCATCTCTATTGCTGATAGCCTGAGCAAGCTTTCATTCACCAGCACAAACATTCTTCTTCCCCTGCTGACAAGTCACAATCAACTCTGGATAGTTCCCTCAATTATTCTGAAAATGAAATTATGTGTATATATTAATATGGGCTTTTAAGTGGGGCTTTGCATTTCCCCGTTCTTTATATTTTTTGGGGGGGATGGGGTGCAGTGGAGATGGAGATACAAACATTTCTATAATCATAAGACAGAAACAAATGATTTCACAGACCCTGTAGGAAACCAAAGGAGATTATCCTTTAGGAATTGGCAGGTAACTTACTGGTCATTTCTGAACTTTCAGCTGGTAGAAAAAAGGGAAGAAAATAAAAAGGGAGAAATGAGTGTTAGTGATGGAAATAGATGATCCAAGGAGTTCTAAATCTGCCTGCTAGCTCAGTGCAGCACATGGGCTTAGGTACCCACACTTGTGCTCTGCTTCCTCAACCCTCTTTCCTCAGGTTTGGGGCAGGAGAGTGCCCATAAGGTGAGTTCTTGTTTAACCTCCTTGTTCCTTTCAGGAATAGAAAGTACTTAGAGCACTTCCATGGGTTCGTAATGTCATAACCATATACCTTTTTGGAATTTTGTCACTCTTATTCTTTACCTAATATTTCAATTGCTTTGAAAAATTTTTCCTTATCAGTCCTATGTGAAGCTATTTTTAAAAAGATTTATTTATTAATGGGGGGGAGACACCAGATGATTACTGGCACATGTAATGCTGGAGATCGAATGTGGAACCTTATACTTTGAAGTTCAACTGCACCACTTCCTGGGTTTCAAAGTACATTTTGTTGTTGTTTTGTTTTTATGTTTATTAAAAGTTAATCAGTGCATTTTTAACTTTCTCCAAATTACTTCTAATTTAGGGGACAACCGAGGAGGTATAAATGTGACAATCTGCTTTGCATATATTCATAATTATATAGTTTTAAATTTAAAAAATTTTTATTTATAAAAAGGAAATATTGACAAAACTACCAGATAAGAGGGGTGCAACTCCACACAATCCCCACCACCAGAACTCTGCATCCCATTCCCTCCCCTGATAGCTTTCCTATTCTTTATCCCTCTGGGAGTATGGACCCAAGGTCATTGTGGGGGATGCAGAAGGTGGAAGGTCTGGCTTCTGTAATTGCTTCCCTGCTGAACCTGGGTGTTGAGTGGTCGGTCCATACTCCCAGTCTGTCTCTATCTTTACACATAGGGAAGAATTAAGTGGGGTGAGAAAAGAAAGGAAGAGGAATCTTAAGTGCCCATATAGATTTTCTGCCCAGTGAGATGCTTCTTATAGTCATGGTGGCGTCCTATAATGTGAGTTGGCTTATGATCTTTCAGCAATGAGAATTATGAGAACTTTCAAAGCTATAGAACCTGGTGTTAAGAGTCCTGAGAGAAGCATCTTTGATTTGGGGGGGTTAGTTAAAAATTGATAACACGTGTTAGCTAACAAAAAGGATATTTAGAATTATAATTTAAAAGTCAGGAAACATATAGTTTTAGTGTTCATAGAATGACTGTGTAGTATTCTGTCCTCCATTCTGACTCTTTTTTTTTTTCAGACACCTTGTAAGGTTGTAAACTCCATGGCATCAGAGATCAACCATGTCTCTCTCTTAATTCATGACTTTATCCTTAGTGTTCAGGTGAGTCTTTGACACATGTAGGAGCTCAGTTTGAGTACAACTGACTTTTGATAATTTTTTTCCTGTTTGATTTAAATGTTTAAAAGCTGTCATCAAATATTCAGATTCCGTAATGTTTATAAATTTGGATTGGTTTTGACATTAGATTTTGACACTGGCTTTATCCTGGTTAAAGGTAACATTAATGTTACCTTTAAATCTCTCTTTAAAAAATTAATAATTTGTTTATTTACTTGAGAGAGGGAGGAAGAGAACCAGGTCCTCACTCTGGCACATGTGATGCTGGGACCAAAATTAGAATTTGATGCTTGAGAATCCAACACTCTATCCACTGTTCTACCTTATTTTCTTCTACTTACATTTTGTAGTTTACTGATACATTGCCAGTACCTGTAATTACAGTCCAACTATTGTCATAACCACTTTCCTAAAGCTGTGTGTGTGTGTGTGTGTGTGTGTGTGTGTGTGTGTGTGTGTGTGTGTAGTCTCTGTGTGTATGTATGTATGTGTTGAAGAGAGTGTAGGGTTAATATATTTTGGGATAGGACATGAAAGTAGAGAAGGCTTTTGAAATTGGTAGTGAAGAATGGGGATTCAGAGTTGACTTGATCCTAAGTTATATTCCTTGGTAGACTTCTGCTGTGAAACTGGGAAAGAGACTGGTAAGACCTTAGTCTATTTAAATGTGTCTGTCTTCTCTCATATATATATTTAGAATTTAGCTTTCTTTTCTCATTTTCTTTACATTGTTCCTAATACCTCTGGATAGCCCCTATGTAAATTACAAAGCTTTTCAGAACTGGAAATATACCTTATTATTCTTTTCCTGTTATTTAAACAAAGTTATGCATTATTATAGATGTCATTATGGACACTACTAGGAAGATTTTTTTTTTTTTTACCATTTTTTCTTTAAAAACAAACCTTGGAGGATTTTTAGCAGGTGGAAACTGAGAAACATAAAACCATATATACAACTACTCTTCTTGTGGAAATAAATATTTTCAGGACAGAAAAATGCTCTCTAGACACTGTAGAACATGAAGATTAAGAGTCATCATTAAGGATTCAAAACAGCTAGGGTCTTCAGAGTGCGTCTTCTACTCTAAGAGGTTTGGTCGATTTTTAAGCTATTGTCAGTTTCACTTGAACACCAAAAAATACCAGAGGAAGAATAGATAAGGGACTTACCTTTGGGTCCAGTGTATTGTACTAAAAAATAAAAATAGGTAAATTATTGTGGCTACTGTACATAAATAAACACAAGTACCAAAGGACAGGAATAAAAATGGATTCCCAGGAATTACTAAATTCTAATATTCAGCATTAAATATGTTATTACACTGCACCTGGACTATATGAGAATCAGTTTTCCTCAGAGAAACTTGTGGCTCTCTTTTAGTTGGGAGGATATTCATTCATTCTGACTTTTTGTGTAGGTGTTTATATAGAAACCTTATTTGTATTTTTTTAAAATTTTTTATATATATTTACTTTATTTATTCCCTTTTGTTGCCCTTGTTGTCTTATTGTTGTAGTTATTATTGTTGTTATCGTTGTTGGATAGGACAGAGAGAAATGGAGACAGGAGGGGAAGACAGAGAGGGGGAGAGAAAGATAGACACCTGCAGACCTGCTTCACCGCCTGTGAAGCGACTCCCCTACAGGTGGGGAGCCGGGGCTCAAACCGGGATCCTTATGCCGGTCCATGTGCTTTGCGCCACCTGCGCTTAACCCGGTGCGCTACAGCCCGACTCCCCTTATTTGTATTTTTTCCCCACTATATTCCTCCATGCTTTCCTACAAATTATGTTTGCTTTACTATCACAGTCCTACTTCTTTTGTATTATTGATAATTTACTATATGTTTATATATATCTTCCCAAAGATTATCTCTGCTGCAACTTTGCTTGGAAACATTTTTCTTAATTGACAAATCACTATAACCATTAATAGAAAAATATGATATATGTCCCACTTACCAATAGGTCCTGGAGTTTGCACTGAAAGGAAATTCAAATTGACATATTAGCTGCATGTTCAAATCTAGAATAAAATTTTCATTAATTTATTCTAAGGACAGAGCTTTTGGAGGTAGAGAAAATAATAAGATCATCACGAAGGACTAAACCAGCTACACAAGTATAAAATAAAAGAGATATTTGGCATATACTGTAATATTTATCTTGAGGCAAGGGTTTCTCCAGGATATTTGTCAATCTAGATGAAATTAGAAAAAGGTAAAACTCTGCACTTCCCTTTCCTATCAGTAATAGTAGTAGATACAACCTTTTCAAAGGCTTTCCTTTGAACTAAGATATTTCTGACCAGTTAATATGTTCTAAGGATAGGTTTAGGGTGAGTGGTAAAAATTTAGCTTTGACTTTATTGGGGACTGACAAAGCATTAAACTTCTGCTTTGATTACATTTGGTGTCTGCAGACTAAGGGTTACCAAAGCCTTTCATTTGCAAAGAGAATTTGACCTTCAGTTGATTTTTTAAAAAAATTATCTTTATTTATTAGATAGAGACATCCAGAAACCCAGAGAGGATGGGAAATAGGGAGAGAAAAAGAGAGACACCTGCAGTACTGCTTCACTGATTGGGAAGTTTCCCCCCTGCAGGTGCAGACAGGGGGTTTGAACCCAGGTCCTTGTGCATTGTAACATGTGTGCTCAACCAAGTGTACCACCACCCAGTTCCCCTTCAGTTGATTTTCTAGCTATGATACTTTAGTGATCTGATAAAAATTTTAAGTTATATTGGCTTTTGCACAAGGATAGTCTTTGGTTAGCAAAGTGCTCCTGAACTGGGATATATATATATATATATATATATATTAGAGTTCTGTGCTTCCCTAAGTGTACTGAACATATATTTATCCTAGGATCCCTAGGGATATGTGTATGAAGACTTTCTTTTTTTTTAAAAATTTTTCTTTACCTTTATTTGCTGAATAGAGACTGTCAGAAATTGAGAGGGAAGGGGGTGATAGAGAGGAAGAGAGACACCTGCAGCCCTGCTTCACCACTTGTGAAGCTTTCCCCCCTGCAGATAGGGACCAGAGGGCTCGAACCTAGGTCCCTGTGCACTGTAACATGTGCGCTCAATCAGGTGCTCCACCACCCGGCCCCGTATATGAAGTTCTTACAGGAGACATCTTACAGAGACATCCCCATATTCAGCCAATGGCAAATGAAAGAGTGACTTTGAGATATTTCCATTGGCCACTGTGTTATTCCTACAGAGGAGGGATGACAAATACTGCTCTGCTGTCAAGTTGCATTTCCTGTCTCAAGTCCTGCTGTGTAAATTAGTGCCAGATGAGGACTCTGCTAATCTTGTGGGTGTCCATTTCACTGATGTTAAAAGAACATCCCTCTGATCAGACTTCCCTGGACAGACAACCCCACCAATATGTCCTGGAGCTCTGCTTCCCCAGAGCCCTGCCCCTCTAGGGAAAGAGAGAGGCAGTCTGGGAGTATGGATGACCTGTCGATGCCCATGTTCAGCGGGGAAGCAATTACAGAAGCCAGACCTTCCACCTTCTGCATCCCACAATGACCTTGGGTCCATATTCCCAGAGGGATAAAGAATAGGAAGGCTATCAAGGGAGGGGATGGGGTACGGATGGTGGTGGGAACTGTTTGGAGTTGTACCCCTCTTATCCTATGGTTTAGTCAATGTTTCCTTTTTTTTTTTTTCCTCCAGGGTTATTGCTGGGCTCGGTGCCTGCACCATGAATCCACCGCTCCTGGAGGCCATTTTTTTCCCCTTTTTGTTGCCCTAGTTGTTGCAGCCTCGTTGCAGTTATTATTGCCATTGTTGACGTTGCTTTGTTGTTGGATAGGACAGAGAGAAATGGAGAGAGGAGGGGAAGACAGAGAGAGGGGAGAGAAAGACAGACACCTGCAGACCTGCTTCACCGCCCATGAAGCGACTTCCCTGCAGGTAGGGGGCCGGGGGCTCAACCGGGATCCTTACGCGGGTCCCTGCGCTTTGCACCACGTGCGCTTAACCCACTGCACCACCGCCCGACCCCCAGTGTTTCCTTTTTATAAATAAAAAACATTTAAAAAAATTCAAAAAGAACATCCATCCTCCCAGTGGATGTCGCAGTAACTCTCTTCTGCACAGCTCCTTACTTCATAAGAACTATGATGAAAAATATCTTTTTTCCTTTTTCTGATACATAAACCCCACGGGGGGAGTTCGGGGGGGGGGGAAAAGATTTTCCTATGTACAAAAGCTAGAAAGTCACGGACTGGGAAAAAAGTTCAGACTCTGTAGGCATGGGGTCATAAATTCAGTCCTTGACACCACACGAGTCATAGAGATGCTTCTGCTTTCTTTCTCATTAATAAAAATAAGTCTTTGCAAAAGAATCAAAGGTTGGTTTACTAGTTCTGGATATCCTGAGCTATGAAATAAAGATATACTAGAAATCTAGGTATTCTGAAAAAATAATTTAATATTTTCTTTGACTGTGTCTGTGTTAAAAAAGTTCCCTTGAGGGGCCAGCAATGGCTTACCACTGGAGCGCACACATTACCACAGTCAAGGACTTGGGTTCAAGGCACCAGTCACTACCTGCACATGCGAAGCTTCACAGGTTTTTAAGCTATCTCTCTATTCCCTTTCAAGATATCTCTGTCCTACCAGGTGAAAAAAAGAAAAAAAGACAAGGGGGAAAAGTGGCTGCCAAGAGTGTTGGATTCATTGTGTAGGCACCAAGACGCAGTGGCCAGAAAAAAGTACCCTTGATCCTGGACAATACCTAGGCTCTTATCCTCTTTGTAAAAGTCAATAAATTTCTGGATAGATGATAATTTATTTTGTTTCTTTAGTTTTCCTATTTTTTTTCTCTCCATTTTTCCAACTTTTAAATTGTGACTTAGTGTACTTTCACTTCTCTCTTTCTTACCTTTGTTTATTGACCACCATTGGAACATTGCTTAGACCCCCAAACAATAATGCATGTGAGAGTGTGACACACTGCAAGCTATTGCAGGAGTAGTGAACTAGATGTGATTATGGACAAATGTAGTAAGTACAAATCATATTTATTCTGTCAGATGAATACTAGGAAACCCCAAATTACATAACAAATTTAAAATAGAACGTTTTATTTATGTTGCAATTTCAGTAATACAGTGCATGAAGCTATAGTCATTTGCTATTTTTTAATGTAAGTATGAAACTACTGATAATTGTATCTTTAAGCCTATTTACTATTTATGAGATTTCTATGGAAAAATGCAGTAGGTTGGGGCCGGGTGGTGGCACACCTTGTTGAGCACCCGTATTACACTGCACAAGGACCTGGGTTCCAGCCACCAGCCTCTGCCCACAGGGGGAAAGTTTTTTGAGTGGTGAAGCAGTATTGCAGGTGTCTGTCTCTCTCTCTCTCTGTAGCTCCCCTCTCAATTTCTGGCTATTTCTATCCAATAAATAGATAATTAAAAATAAAGAAAAGGGAAAATGTAGTCGGCTAAGTTGCTAAGAGCTGAAATAACAGAACCCAATTGTTCTGATGAGAACTGTTCAAAGCAGTTAGAAACTAAAGCAAAACAAAGCAAAACAAAACAACCCCTACCAAAAACAACAAACAAAAAACCAAAACCCTTAAATTTGTGTTATTTTGCAAAATGAAGACAGATCCAATAATGAAAAAGTCTTTGCACAGAATGCATGTTCGGGTGCTGTGTTCAGAAATTTTATTACATATTAGTTTCAAGAGATAAATTATATAATTAAGTGGGAACCCAGTTCACAGATGAGATGGTAGCTTTTCCAGTTTGAATACTAGTTTCATGGTTCATAATTTTTTATTGTAGAACCTGGGTAAATCCAGCCTTTAAGAATCTGGGTGGGTGGGATAATGAGACAGCAATAACACTTGGTCCTAGAGTCTGTGGCCACCAATCATTGACATAAAAGTAAACTGATAGCTTAAGCATTATAAAAATTAAAAAGATATCATAGTTGAGACTTAAATTACTTACCAATAGTCTTTTGAGAAAGTTCTAAAAGCAAATAATAGAAAATAGAAAAAAGGTAAAAGAAATTAGTGGTGCTTTTAGGTTCCAGAGGTCATTAATGAACTTTTCCTACAAAGCATCTGTATCACTAAACCTGGCGTCTGCCTGAGTGGTGGGAATGATGATTTTCTTTCTAGAATGATAAAATAATCTAGTGTATCAAGGTATCCGCATGTAATGAATTCACTGAAAAGATAAGTAGCTGTCACCTCCTTTGGCCTATTTAAACCCCTGCGTAAGGTTGGAAATGACCCCCATACTCTATTTAATTCCCCCCCACTTTTTTTATATCTCACTTTGCTTTTAAACATCCTTTGTATAATGTTGATAAGTCACTGGAAACCTTCTACAAGAAATTTATTCTGTACTGTGTTGTTCATATTTAGTAGTGGAATCCAGTATATTTGCAGGGTTCTTAATTACTAGGTCAAAATTGCTAAGTAAAAAAAAAAATCAAGAAAATTTGGACACCAAATGCCTGAAATACCAGCACAGGATTCATTAAAGGATTGAGATACTGAAGGAAGTTAAAATGCTCCAGAGAGAATTAGACAACTCACTTACTGATGGGTCCCGTAGCTCCGGCTGAAAAATAAGAGGGGATAGCAGGAGAGATGTCAGTATGCTTCAGCATTGTGAAGGAACTATCAATCCTCTCATACTCATTCTAGATGGAATGTCATAAATGGAAACTTCAGGAAGATCAAGAATAGTTTGTATGGTAATCCTGGGTAGGCTCCTTGAAGCATAATTTAAGGACCTTTAGGAATGGAGGCCTCTTACTGTTTTCAGTATAATGGGTGCATTTTAAGAGATTTGGGGAAGGCTCACTACATACTAATGTGTGCTTCTACTTTTTTCTTACATTTCTCTCTCTCTCTCTCTTTAATTTTGTTAAGAACTTATTATTTATTTGAAAAGTGAATCTCCCCTTGTTAACTAAGCATTATAATTGCTACTAAGACTTTTCTTTAATTTTTATATGCTAACCTATTTCAGTCTTTCTAGTTCACACACACACACACACACACACACACACACACACACACACACACACAAACAGAATCTTCTTGGAAACTAATGGAAATGCTAGGGACTTGAGAAATATGACATCAGAAAACAGGTGATTATCAGTTCACTAGACCTTGTAAGACAGAAATCAAAGGAAACAAAACAGATATAAATGTTACTCACGAATAGGTGCTGTGAATTGCACTGAAATATGGAAAGGAGGAAAATCAGTGTGGTTTGATACTACAAGATTTCCCATAATAGAGAAACAAGCAAACTGTTTCCAACTTCTGTGAGAAATATAGTGGGAGGTGGGAGGATGGGGATACAGAACTTTGGTGGTGGGTGTGATGGGGAACTATACACTGTAATCTTATAATCTTGTAACATACTATTACTAACAAATAAAAATAAAAGGCACACATAGAAAAACTAAGAGCATCAAGATGTTCATAGAAAATAGTGTGAAAGCCTACAAGAACGATTTACTATAACAAAGGACAGTCAGCTACAGCTCTAAACCGAGATTATTAATATTCAACAATATTCAACAATATTCAACAAATAAACACTATAAGTGAAACATAAGAAAACTCATTTTTAAAAACTCTTTAAATTTTTTACTACCTTATTTACTTATTGTATAGACAGAGCCAGAATTTGAGAGGGAAGGGAGTTCTAGAGAGGAACTGCAGCCCTGCTTTACCACTTGTGAAGCTTTCCCCCTGCATGTGGGGACCAGGGGCTCAAACCTGGGCTCTTGTGCACTGTAACATGTGCGCTCAACCAGGTGCAACACCACCTGGCCCCAGAAAACTCATTTCTTAACGAAAAACCATATCTGTCAATTCTCAAATGTTACCTTAGAAAACATTTCTTTCTTTTTTTTATTCATGTTTTACATTTGACAGTAAATACAGTACTTTGTACATGCACAACATTTCCAAGTTTTTCATATAACAATACAACCCCACTAGGTCCTGTGTCACCCTTTTTGGACCTGTATTCTCCCCCCTCCTCACCCCAGAGTCTTTTACTTTGGTGTAACACGCCAATTCCAGTTCAGGTTCTACTTGTGTTTTCTCTTCTGATCTTTTTTTTCAACTTCTGCCTGAGAGTGAGATCATCCCATATTCATCCTTCTGTTTCTGACTTACTTCACTTAACGTGAATTTTTCAAGGAGAAAACATTTAAATAAACTCTCAGTATACTAAGAATAAAAAATATATCACACACCCAAACCACATCAGGTAGATAAAAAGTATATTCCAGACCAAAAATTTCAACCTATTAATGTTCCCAAGTCAGTTGGCCTCATTTTCACTTACTTCTTTGTTTAGAAGCCTTAACAGTCTTATTCAAATCACTAATGGTTCTTAGAAAATAAATAAAGAATTCTCATGCCGCTGATAATCTTTATTTTTTATTGTTATTTTTTAAAATGTATCTTTATTTATTTGATAGAGACAGCCAAAAACTGAGAGGGAAGAGGGTGACAGAGAGGGAGAGAGATAGAGAAACATCTGCAGCACTGCTTTACCACTTGCAAAGCTTTCCCTCTGCAGGTGGGGACTGGGGGCTTGAATCTGGGTCCTTGTGCACTGTAACATGTGCACTCAACTAGGTGCACCACCACCCGGCCCCACTGATAATCTTTATAAAGTACCTATGAAAGGCTGGTGAGCTTTGCGCAGTGGCAGTATCGTAGCCAATGAGTTTTATCTGGGGCGTGATTATTGCTAATTGAAAGGCTGGTGAAATAGCTCATCTGGTTAGCACACCTGGTATGACATGGATTTGAGTCCAGCCCTCACAGCATTGGAAGAAGTTTCAGAGCTGAGGTATCTATCCCTCTCCTCCCCATTGTGCTTTTTTTCTCTCTATCTGAAAAGGTGAAGCCCCAGAAACAGCAACAAAAAGAAACTGTGCAGCATCTCAACCTAAGACAGACAGACCTATCCCTGCAAGTCTACAGATAATTTTAGTATCATAACCTTTTGACCAGGTAAAACCATTCAATATTCACTCATGAGAAGTCTATGACATAGAAGAACATATAGAAATTGGATTGTCTTTTTCTTGGATTCAGTCCACCCTCTCTTTTCTCTATTCATCCCTCAGCTGTCTCAAAGAATTGAAATTTGTTAAGATACATAGGGTGTCCATTCCTTTATGTTTTTTTCTATTACTATTTTCTCCTTTGTCTTTATCATGCTTTTTTTTTTTTCTCCAAGAAATATCAGCTGTTCTTGCATCTCTTTCCACCTTTTAGGAATCAGTCTATTTTTGTCACAATTTAGTGATTATTTTTTCTGGCTATCATTTAAATATGAATTATTTGGGTTTCTCTTGTTTAACACTTAGTGACAATTCAAGATACTGTTTTTTCTGATAGCTTGAGTTGCAAGAGCTGTCAGGACATTCAATTATAATCATAATGAGAAACAGGGTTAGAATGAGGTAAAAGAGGGTCTCTGATCCCATGGAAAAACAAACTGCAAAAATCAGGAAACAGAAAAAAAACAAACTTACTTATGGGTCCAATAGCTCCAGCTGAAATAAGGGAAAACCAAAATAGAACTGATCAGAATAGCTCTTTTACATAGAGATACAATTTGCATTGAAATTATTTTTGAGAAAACAAAATATACAGATACCAGGAGTAAAATTTCCGTTTAACTAGATGAAAAATAAGACTTACCTTGGGGGTCCCCTGTTTACTACTGGGATATGACAGTTGGAGCTACAAGGAAGCAATGGTCCCAGTGTCTTCCCCAAAAGTGTCCTGTAAGTGGATTGCTTATGGCAGTGCCTTTCTGCTTATTGGGCTAACCTGAATTTGCTTCATTAGAATCTATAGCTCAATTTTCACATGTAAGTAGTGGGAATTTCTGTCTCTTGTGGACAACCTTGGTTTCTTTATTTAGCAGAGTAATATAGCCTGCAATGTCTTATAATAAAAATTGCTAGATAGATTCAAGACTTTCTTAGGATTGGCTAGTTGGTAAAGAGATTAAGGTACTAAACCCATATTTGGCAATAACAACTTTTTTTGGTACATATTTGCGTGCGTGTGCGCACACACACACACACATACACACACACATTCGTTATCTCTTAACTTTTGGAGGGTGTTTACCCTTGAGGTTGAAATTTATTTTAATGACATTTCTTGTATATAATCCAGAAAGAATAAAAATGTTATATGATTTGCTAGGAGCCTCAAGATTCAAATCATTCCTATTCTTTCTCTTACTTTCTAACTTGGTCTAGGTCCAGGAACTCAAGTTCTAAATATCCTTAGCAGGAATGGGCAGAAGCATGTTAACAGGGCTGGAGAGATAGCATAATGGCTATGCCTGAGGCACCAAAAGCCCCCCAGATTCAATGCCCAACACTGCCATGAGTCAGAGCTGAGCAGTGTTCTGGTAGAATAAGTACATAAATAAATAAGAATAGAAAGTCTTACTTATTGATGAAAAGGGGGGAGAAAAAGAGAATCAGTCTCACTCTGGTACATGATGCCAGGAATTATACTCAGAACCTTAGGCTCAATCTACCCTGCCAATTCCTGACCCACTAAATACATCTTTTTTTTTTTTTTTTTCTTTTGCCTCTAGGGTTATTGCTGGGGCTCACTGCCTGCTCTATAAATACACTGCTCCTGGTTGCCATAAGTATTTTTTTCCATTGTTGTTGTTGCTATTGCTGCTATCATTGTTGTTGGATAGGACAGAGAGAAACTGAGAGAGGAGGGGAAGACAGAGAGAGGGAGAGAAAGACACCTGCAGATCTGCTTCACCACTTGTGAAGCATCTCCCTGCAGGTGGGGAGCTGGAGGCTCGAACTGGGATCCTTGTACCTTGCATTATATGCATTACCATCTAGCCTCCCTAAATAAATCTTTAAGAGGGTTGAGGAGATTGCATAATGGCTATGTAAAAGACTTCCATGCCTGCAGTACCAGAGGTATCAG
Source organism: Erinaceus europaeus (assembly GCF_950295315.1). Classification (NCBI taxonomy): domain Eukaryota; kingdom Metazoa; phylum Chordata; class Mammalia; order Eulipotyphla; family Erinaceidae; genus Erinaceus; species Erinaceus europaeus. The sequence goes on from NC_080165.1 coordinate 55,636,093, forward strand.
ATTCAGTTCCCAGCAATACCATAAACCATAGCTGCGCAGTCCTCTGATAAAAGAAATAAAACAATTGGCATAGTTTAATGGTGGCGTTTTTGGACACTACCAGGCCACTCCATCATCTGGGGCCCTAGTCAGGGAATCCTGGGATTCCCACATAGACATGATGGGCTTAGACCTCTAACAGATCCCTCTCACCACTGTCATTGGTCATCTCCATCAGGAACAACATAATGGACCCCTCTGTGGGCCCCTATAGGACCTTGCCCTCAATGTGGATCAACAGTGGTAGGGAATGTTCCATTGTCTGAAGGTAGATTGAATCAGCATGCTTTGCCATTCAAGGAGGATGGCTCCTGCAATGAGTGCAGTCTAGAATGTTCCTAGCTATGATCACAGAGTGCAAGCACAGACCTACAGAGATGCAAAGGTTACAGGCTCCTGTGCTGAATATGGACCCCCAAATCAAATCGATGGAGTTTACAGTTAATAATATTTATATACTTTCCCCATATTTGGGAGCTAGTCTCTTCCCTGATCCAGTTTTCTAGTCCTATTCCCAACTCTGATCCCATCTTCCCAGACAATACCTTTATCCCACCTCCATGTTGGCTGTCGGGTTCAGGCAAAAATTAGTAAAGTCATGGGCCCCTTGGAATATACCTAAAATAGATTTACTAGCTTTTTCCAAAATGGAGACTCCACATCTCATCTGCTAGAGTCTTACCTATAGGTTTCTGATTATTAAACAATCTGCTCTGCTTTATATCTTAATGCTTTTTAGCCATCTAGTTGCATATGCTACTATGATGGCAACCTGACTTCCCTGGGCAGATGACCTCACCAATATACCCTGGAACCTCACCTCTCCAGACCCCTGTCCCATTAGGGAGAGATAGAAACAGACTGGGAGTATGGATCAACCTACTAGTGCCCATGTCCAGTGGAGAAGCAATTACATAAGCCAGACCTTCCACATTCTGCACCCCATAATGACCCTGGGCCCATGCTCCCAGAGGGATAAGCAGGAAAGCTTCCAATGGAGGCGATGGGATGCAGAGCTCTAGTGGTGAGAATTGTGTGGAATTGTACTCCTCTTATTCTATGGTCTTGTAGATCATCATTAAATCAATAATAATAAAAAGGAACTAAAACAAAACCAACAAAAGAAATATATTAAGAAAAATTAAACTTTGGTAATATCCTGTCACTGACTTTAAGGCTACTCTTCATGTCAAGATCTCAAGATGCCTGCCTCCATGGGTGGCCAACACTATATCGTTTCTTCTCCAAAACAGAAGATTCCGGGTGCATCTGGGTGACAAGTCTAGCAGATGGAGACTTGTCTCAAGTGGCCTCCCCCAGGGCTCTGTTCTGGCTCCTATGCTATTTAATATTTACATCAATGACCTCCCAGAAACTTCTTCAAGGAAGTTCATCTACGCCGATGACATGTGCTGTGCAACTCAGGCATCCAAGTTTGACATCCTCGAGGAAACACTCACGAAAGACATGTCTCTGATATCTGATTACTGTAAAAAATGGCGACTAATCCCTAGCACTGCAAAAACGGTATCATCTGTTTTCCATCTACATCATGCCTCGGCCTCGCGTGAGCTTAATGTGCAGCTTGGCGATACGAGAATCCGGCATGAAGCCCAGCCAGTCTATCTTGGCGTTACTCTCGATCGCACTCTGTCATTTCACAAACATCTCATAAAAACTGCAGCAAAGGTGGGCGCGAGGAATAACATCATTGCAAGACTGGCCAGCTCCTCATGGGGCGCGAGCGCTTCCACACTACGATCATCATCTCTGGCACTATGCTATTCCACTGCAGAATACTGTGCCCCAGGATGGTTCCGTAGCCCCCGTGTCCACTTGGTCGATTCCAAATTATATTCCTCCATGAGGATAATTTCTGGAACCATCCATTCCACCCTGGTTCCATGGCTGCCAGTTCTTAGCAACATCGCCCCGCCAGATATTCGTCGGGATGCGGCATCATCTAAGTTCATTTCCCACGTCTACGCTCGACCGGACCTGCCAATATACGCGGATATCTTCGCCCACCCTGTCCAACGCTTGACGTCTCATCATCCAATCTAGTCCCCTACGCCTACACTGAACTTCTCTGTTCCAGACTCTTGGAAACAGAGTTGGCAGTCAGCTGAGGTAAAGAACAAACACCTCATCACAGACCCCTGCAAGCGTCAACCCGGCTTTGACCTAGCACGTTATGATTGAGCCCTCCTCAATCGCTATCAAACAGGCCATGGCCGGTGCGCCGCTATGTTCCACCGCTGGGGAGCCAGAGACGACCTGAACTGCCCCTGAGGCTCCAGACAGACTATGACCCACACAGTCAACAACTGCCACCTCTCCAGATTCAAAGGAGGTCTTGAAACTTTACATCAGGCTCAACCTGATGCTGTTGACTGGCTATGGAAGAAGGGCAAATGCTAGAAGAATGTCAAGACTCCACAGGGGTGCAGGAAATGGCTAAACTTAGATAGAATATATATAGTTCATTGCCTTCCCTCCCCCTAGCCCCAGGAAATTGTAGTTTTGCAATTTAGGTTCTAGACTTTAAACTGAGATTCTGAATTTCCAACAAACTTTGTTGATTCTAATATACTAATAGGTCCTAGACCCCACTTTAAGCAGTGAACATTTAAACAATATCATTAGCAGCTACAACTCATTGCCCTCTTCCTATATGTGTTACTGGGATAAAAAAAAATTGTTTAATGAGAGAGATACAGAGAAAGGCACTCACATACACACACCCCAGAGGATTTATCAACTCTGATTTATGGTGGTGCTGGGGATTGAATTTGGGATCTTAGAGCCTCAGGCATGAAAATCTTTTGCATAACAATTATGCCGTCTCCCCAACCCTTTACTAGTGCATCCCCCCCTTACCCCCCTGCACTGATCATCACTGGTTTGTGGTGGTGCCCTGGGACTGAACCTGGGACTTCATAGCCTCAGACCAGAGAGTCTGTTTGCATAACCATTATGCTGTCTACTCCCCACCCCTGGCATTTAAGTGATGTGACTTCCTACCTTTTTAGCTAATATTTTTGTTCTTAATCCTTTTCCTTTTGCTGTTGACTTTGAAGAATATTTAAACTAACAGTACTTTCTGATAGAGTACCTACTTTATTAAGACAAGGATAATAAATAAAAGAGAAAAGGACTGACAATTTCTATAAGAGAGAACAAAAACATTCATGAATAAAAGTCTTACATATTCTAGTAGGGTAGTAAAGCAGGGTGAATGGCAATGAAATGGAACTTACTTATGGGTCCTGCAGTGCCTGCTAAAATACAAACACAAGTGAATTTGGAGAGAGTAAGATTGAAAGGTATACATCTAGGAGAGTTTCAGATTAAGCATTTTCTACATGACATATTTACATGGAAGTCAGTAAGAAGGAAAGTCTTCATCTCTGGTAAGATCATATTCTTTGCATTTATATTTTTTATTCTTAATTTTTACTATCTTCCTCTGTCAACCCCTTTTAATTTAAATGCATTACTTTTGTTAAGTGACTGCATTAACTCTTGATTTTTAAAAATTTTTAAATATTTATTTATTTATTTTCCCTTTTGTTGCCCTTGCTGTTTTTTATTGTTGTTGTAATATTGTTGTTGTTATTGATGTTGTCATTGTTAGATAAGACAGAGAAATGGAGAAAGGAGGGGAAGACAGAGAGGGGGAGAGAAAGATAGACACCTGCAGACCTGCTTCACTGCCTGTGAAGCGACTCCCCTGCAGGTGGGGAGCCAGCCGGGGGCTCGAACCGGGATCCTTGCACTTTGTACCATGTGGCCTTAACCCGCTCACTCTTGATTTTTTATTTTATTTTTAATTAGGTAAGAAGGTATGTGATTTTGTAGTTTTCATTTGCCAAATAGAAAATCATCACTTGGGCCCAGGTGGTGATGTACCTGGTTCGACACACATGCTACAATGCACAAGGACCTGGGTTCAAGCCCCCTAGCCCCAACCTGTAGGCGGAAAGATTTGAGAGAGGTAAAGCAGGGCTGCAGTTGTCTATCTCCTCCTTCCCTCTAGATTTCTAGCTGTCTCTACCCAATAAATAATTTAAAAAAATAAAGAAAGGAAAAAAGAAAATCATTTAGTTACTCAGGACCCTAAAACTATCAAAGAGAAAATCCTCTTTCTCCCCAACTATCCCTGACTTCCTCATTTATTACACTTGCTGGGAAATAAAAGCAAGTCTCTGCTCTGCCATATATTTATCTTAAGTAAACCTCCTCCCCTTCTTGAGGCTATCAGGATGTTGTGGAAAACAGGTGAACACAGAGTGCATACTCTTCGGATTCACCCCATGTAGACATTTTAATCTATGTTCCTGGTGGAGAATTGTCTTTCCTCTGTGATATGGAGACATAAAGCCTAAGACTGTATTTCCTTTGTGCTTGCTCTCCCTGCAATGAAGACAGTGGCTGTAGTTGCTACCCCTCCTCCCCATCCACATTCCTAAGCTAACAAACAGCAAAGGTGCTTAAAGGTAAAGATAACTAGGGAGGAATCCAGCTATCTAGGGACTGATACATACCAAGCACTAGGCCTCCCCTTCTCTGGCCATACCAAGGCCACAGATAAGAAGCATGTATAGCAATTACGTGAAAGATTGCCTTTTTCGGTTTCTGCTTACTTTGTAATAGTGAAATAAATCTGCTCTTTACACTCCTTTCAGGAGGAGGGACAGCAATAAAATTGTGGGTTTTTCCAAGGTGCAGGGAGAACTTCCTGAGTGATCTGGAGTCTCCTATACACCGGTGTAATAAACTCCTCTCTTTCACCAAGAACTGGCTCTAGTCTTGTGCTTTTGGGGATTATTTCTGCAACAAGAAAAAAAGTCAAGAAAAGTGTGTGTGTCCCCAGAACACTGCTCAACTCAGGTTTATGGTGGGGGATTGACTTTTATGCTATCTCTCCACCCTAAAAACTATTTGTTTTTAAGTAAATACCATCTCCTACAAAAGTTTGCTTCTGGACACCAACAGGTCTGAACATTCTGACAGAGAAAATCTTGCTTTTAGCAGTCTAACAACTGGAAATCTGTATCCCCTATCGCAGTGGTGATAATGATGATGAATGCTACTAGTAATAACTTTTTTTTCCTTCAGGGTTACCACTGGGGCTTGGTGCCAGCACTACAAATCCACTGCTCCTGGCAGCTATCCCCCCCCCCCCCATTTATAGGATAGGACAGAAAGAAATTGATAGAGGAGAGGAAGATAGGGGGAGAGAATGATAGATACCTGCAGACCTGCTTCACAGCTTATGAAGCTGTGTCCCTTTAGTTGGGGAGCTGGGGGCTTGAGCCTGGATCCTTGCTTGGGTCCTTGCGCTTCATACTACGTGGGGTTAACTGGGTGTGTCACTGCTCTGCCCTCTCACTTTCTCTATAATAAGTACTGTTTTGGGGACCAATTGGTGCCATGACCAGTTGAGTGTGTAGGATACTAAGCACAAAGACCAGGGTTCAAGCCACTTGCCTCCACCTATAATGGAAAGTTTCATGAGTAGTTAAGCAGTTCTGCAGCTCTCTCTCTCTCCCTCCTTATTTTCCCCTTCCCTAATGATTTCTTCCTCTATTAAATAAATAAAAAATGTTTTTTAAGTACTGCTTTGATTTTCTGTGCTGGAGTGAATGACTTTTTGCTTACACAATTTGACTCAAATTCTTCACACTGGTAATGTAAAAGGAAAATAATAAACTAGTTGTTCAGTAAAAAGTGCCTTCTCATCCCTGTCCCTGTCCTCAATAGAAGAAAAATCTACTATAAAAAACAAAACAAACAAAAATTACCAAGAATTGAATTGAGAAATAGGGGAAACTTACCTAAAGGTTCTGCAGTTGCTTTCATGCCTTTTGTATCACCTGTGATGAAAATCAACAAATATGACCTCCTTTAGATTTAGACTCTCAGCAAGCATAAAATAGACAATTCCATTCTCTCCAGGTGTGTGATACAGTCTTAGTTAAGATTAGCTTTGCTCTTCTTTTCATTCTATGACTGGCCTTTGAGCATTAATCTTGCAGTCTTTAAAATGGAAATTGTACTTCCCATCTTAAAACCAGCTGCAACAATGAATAGGAAAACTGAAAATTCTGTTATTTTTTTAAAACGTTTCCCCCCCCTTTTGTTGCCCTTGTTGTTTATTGTCGTCATTGTTGTTATTATTATTGTTGTTATTGCTGCCGTTGTTGTTGGATAGGGCAGAGAGAAACGGAAAGAGGCGGGGAAGACAGAGGGGGAGTGAAAGATAGACACCAGGAGACGTGCTTCACCGCCTGTGAAGGGGATCCCCTGCAGGTGGGGAGCTGGAACCAGGATTCTTGCCGTTCGCACCACATGCACTTAACCCGCAGCGCCACCGTCCTGCTCCCTAAAGTAATGATATTCTCTAGCAAAGTAGTAGTTTCCACTGCATTTAAGGTATTCTGTTGTATTTTACTTTTGTACCAATTTCTCTATTTTTCTCTTATTGTCTATTACTATTTGAAAAGTTATAAATGCTGGTCAGAACAGTTAAAACATTTCATTGTTTTTTTTTTTTTGGTATGCTAATCAGTGTATTTTATGCCCTTTGAAGAGCCAGTGAGATTGTTAGCAATCTCGAGCCCTGTTTCAGTGTTTAAGATTTCAAGTTTCCTTAAATAAGCCACTCACTCAATGAGTGAATAATAAAGCTTAGTATTTATTTGTAGCAATGCCAATGCCTCCCACATGCGTGATTCTAGCACTCCTGGATGATTTTTTTTTTATCTTAAGGAGAGTGAGAGAGGCACCATAGCACCAGACCCTCCCCCCCCATTATGACAGTCCTATGTGGTGCCAGGGTTCCAACCTGGACCAGGAATATGGTCAAACATTCTACCAGATAACTGACTTCTAGTTCTTAACTTTACTTCTGAAATAAATAAACTTTCCAATAAGATTTCAAAGGTTTTTATTTATGTATGAAATCATGACTTAGATCTTTAGAACTTACTTTGGTCTTTTATTTTCCTGTTTTAGAGCTTTTCACTGAAGTGTTTCCTCTCTATTCCTTTCTCTCCTATGCTCACCTGACCTACCTGTTTCAATACTTTTTTCTTTACATACTTCCATTATCCTTGTTGATTATTCATTAAGTGCTGAAATATTGTTTGAAAATTATAATTATCACTTCAATTAATCTCTTTTCTCTAGTAATGCCATCTAATTCCTCTTATAATCCATGTTTTATTCTATTTAGATTTTCAGCTGGCTGTTAAAATCAGTTACTTAACTGATTAAAAAAAAGTTAGTGAGAGATTAACTTGTCTATATTCAGAGACTCAGGAAATAGGGCACTTGGAGTGCAAAGCCAGGCTGCCTGGCTCCAGAGTCTGAAATTTCTAAACAAGAGACCCTTTATATTCCTAAAACACTTTGTCAAACTTCATTTAAAAGTGATTTTTTTTTGTAAGTTTCAATTTATGGAGATATAATGCATATTTATGATTACAGAAGTGAATATGTTTTTTCCCCAAGTCCACAGTTAAGGTGAACAGCATACTTTTCCTCCTTTAGGAAAGCAGATGTAATGAAAGAATGACACCTATTGGGGCCAGGTGGTGGCGCACCTGGTTAAGTACACATTACAATGCACAAGGACCTAGGTTTGAACCCCTGGTCCCCACCTGCAGGGGGAAGCATTGTGAGTGGTGAAGCATGGCTGCAGGTGTCTCTCTGTCTGTCTTCCTTTCTATCATCCATTTTCCCCTTTGATTTCTGGCTGTCTCTATCCAATAAATAAAAATTTAAAAAATTTAGAAGAATGGCAGCTGTCTGTTTTTTAAAGAGAAGAAGAAATGAAAGAAAAAAAAGATACAGAAAAGAATATGATGGAATTTGAATGAAAGCTTCAAGAGATGTCCCATCGTCTTAGCAAGGGAGAAATGGAGACTGGTGAGGATAATATAGGTGAGAGAAATAATGAAAAGGAAGATGGGGAATAAGGACTCAAGCCCTGCTGATCTGATGAAACAGGGAGCAGATAAGACAGGGAAAAGTCCTCTGTCTACTATAGGAACCCCATATAGCAGATTTTGAAATGAGAAGAAAACTTACTCACAGATCCATGGAGAGAAAGGGCAACTAGAGAACAATAAGAAATACTCAAATTATTCCTTGAGTTAATAGTTAAATAATTCTCATTCCCCAAGAACTTTTTCCAGAAATTGTGCCCTCTCTCATTCATTTCCCAGCAGACACATAGGTTACCAGATCTGCAGTGTGCAGCTTCTAATGAGAGTAACACAGTAACAGAAGCCCCACTATAATCAGTGTAGAAAGGCCACATGTTGAAGGCTAAATTGTTATGTGAATTTTTTTTTTTTTTTAATCAGAGCACTGTCACCACTGGTTTTTAGTGGTGTTGGGGATTAGACCTGGGATCCTGAAGTCTCAGGTTTAAGAAGTGGTTTGCTCTGTCTCCAGCCTGTTATTTTATAAATTTGATAATCCCCATCCTATTTTGCACCCAAGCCCACTTTCCTGCCTGTGACTTTACTTAGCAAATCCCTAATACTACAGGGTTTAAAACAAAGGAATAGACAAAGTCTTATGAAAATAAACAGAACTCTAGTGGGGAGCCTTGAACCCATCTTATACATGGTAGTTTGTATGTTCTGTTGGGTGCACCACTGCTTAGCCCCTTGGTTCTTTAGTTATGTATAATTTTAAACTTCACTCATCTATTGTCATAAGCAAAATTAAAGGAGCATATTAGTGTCAGAATGATTTTGACTTTTTTTTTTTAAAACAAAGCAGTACAACAGTTATGTCAGTCACAGAAACCCCACAAACTAATTCACCCTGACTTTTTCAATTATATATTTAAAATCGAAATATTAATTTTATATATGCACAATTCCCAAGGTACACACTTTATTAAAAATAAACTTTGAATTTGGAAATTAAATATATTTAATAGTATCTTGAGTTAGTTGGACAAGCATAGAAGTTGATGTACAAAGACCTGTGTTTATAATCTGTTTTATCTTTTACTAACTATTGATAAATGCACTTTGAAGTTAAATAAAGTCCTAGAACTTCAGTGTTCTCATCTGTAACATGTAAATGTGAACTCACTAAAAATGACTTAGTTTACAATTTTCTTCTAGTCCTCTATACCTACTCTTTTTAAAAAGTATTTATTTGATTTACTTATTTATTCCTTTTGTTGCCCTTGTAGTTATTATTGTTGTTGTTATTGTTGTCGTTGTTGGGTAGGACAGAGAGAAATGGAGAGAGGGGAAGACAGAGAGGCAGAGAGAAAGATAGAAACCTGCAGACCTGCTTCACCGCCTGTGAAGTGACTCCCTGCAGGTGGGGAGCCAGGGGCTCCAACCGGGACCCTTACGCTGGTCCATTCACGCTTTGCGCCACGTGTGCTTAACCCACTGAACTACCGCCCGACTCCCTCTACCTACTCTTTACCCTTTTCTCAGTCCTTTTGTTCTTCCTCTTCTCTAAGTCAAAGTGTCTGTTCATTGTTTTTGTCAAAATCACCATAGCCAATTAGAGCAGTTTTGGTCCTCTATGTTTTTTATTTATGAAATTCTCATTAATTTTAGATAAAAAGCTAAAGTGACAGAGAAGGTAGGGAAAATGAAGAACAAGAGCCAAGGAGAGTTAGGAAGCTTTGTAAGACACCAAGGGTATTTAGAATTTGGAAATGAAGAGGCACTTACCCCTCTGTTCTTCTAAAAGGAAAAACAAATAAGGTTTATGTGATTATCTGGTTCAAAAATCATACATTTTGGGGAGTGGGGCTGAAGTGGGGAATTCTAGAACCAAGGTATGGGGTGACCAAAAACCCTGAGTGTCAGAGGGGTTCAGAGGGAGAAGGAATTAGACATATCTAGTAGTGTCAGCCAGATCTGGAGACACTTTCAGGGAAGATGCCCCTCTTCCTTTCACTCATACAAAGCTTTGAAATTCTTAAGAAAAACACCATTTACACCATTTATTCTTGATATTGTATCTCCATTCTTACTTTTCTTACTCCTTGTTCTCTTCATTTATTCTGTGTTCTCAGAATAACAGGTTTCTGTTTGCTGCTGACATTTCATTATGATAAACCCCTAGGAACTTTCATCTATTTCCTGCTGACTATTTAAGTGTATGGATTATGTAGAAAAAAGAAAATAGAGAGCTGAAACACATGAACTCTTGAAAACAAACAGAAGTAAACAAACTGAGACTTTGTGAGAACTATGGAAGTTATAATTTGGAGGGTGGGGAAGCACAACTTTGGTGGTGGGCATTTGCTGTGAAACTATACCCTGTAAACTTACAATCTTGTAAAGCATCATTAATAATAAATTGAAAAAAATCAAAAAGTGAAAAAAAGAATCAAGAGAAATTTGAAATGTGAAGCTTAAGCCTGCTTTTCTTCAGTGTGAGAAATCTTAGAAATTTAGACAAATGCCTTTTTGATTATATGAGGCTAAAAACCAGACTTAAAAATAAAGAAACTTACCATTACCAATGCTTGACTGAGACAGTGCTAAAATAAAACAGAACAAGAGTATTATTTGTATATCCCATGGCAACATATGGTGATACTACATTTAGATGCTGTTATAGGAAAGAACACAGCTTGGGTCACGTCCTGATTCCTTTTTTAATTAAAAAATTTTTTTTATTATAATGTAGAGTGGCAGGCAGTTGGAGCTATTGCTTTTTTGGGTATAAACTTCAAACTTTTATAGTCTTCCTTAGTAACACTCTGTGGTAGTCTAGGTGGTTGCGTATAGTGAATTCTACTGTGGTGTATGGAAGTTAAGTTTTTGGTGAAGAATACAATGTAATATATACAAATGTTGAGATATGGTAGTTATTAGTCAATATAGCAAGGTATCAGGCTACAAAATCAATGTACAAAAATCAGTGGCATTTCTTTATGCAAACACTAAATCTGAAGAAGACATCCAGAAATCACTCCCATTTACTGTTTCAGCAAAATCAATCAAATACCTAGGAATAAAGTTGACCAAAGAAGTGAAAGACTTGTATACTGAAAACTATGAGTCGCTACTCAAGGAAATAGAAACTGATACCACGAAATGGAAAGATATCCCATGCTCATGGATTGGAAGAATATATATCATCAAAATGAATATTCTCCCCAGAGCCATATACAAATTTAATGCAATACCCATCAAAGTTCCACCAAGCTTCTTTAAGAGAATAGAACAAACACTACAATCATTTATCTGGAACCTGAAAACACCTAGAATTGCCAAGACCATCTTGAAGAAAAGAAACAGAAATGGAGGCATCACACTCCAGACCTTAAACTATATTATAAAGCCATCATCATCAAAACAGCATGTTACTGGAACAAAAATAGGCACACAGACCAGTGGAACAGAATTGAAAGCCCAGAAATAAATCCCCACACCTATGGACACCTAACCTTTGATAAGGGGGCCCAAAGGATTAAATGGAAAAAGGAGGCTCTCTTCAATAAATGGTGCTGGGAAAACTGGGTTGCAACATGCAGAAGAATGAAATTGAACCACTTTATATCACCAGAAACAAAAATCAACTCCAAATGGATCAAAGACCTAGATGTCAGACCAGAAACAATCAAATACTTAGAGGAAAACATTGGTAAAACAGTTTCCCACCTACACCTCAAGGACATCTTTGATGAATCAAACCCAATTGCAAGGAAGACTAAAGCAGAAACAAACCAATGGGACTACATCAAATTGAAAAGCTTCTGCACATCCAAAGAAACTATGAAACAAACAAAGAGACCCCTCACAGAATGGGAGAAGATCTTCACATGCCATCCATCAGACAAGAAACTAATCACCAAAATATAAAAAGAGCTCAGCAAACTTAGCACCAAAAAAGCAAATGACCCCATCCAAAAATGGGCAGAGGATATGAACAAAACATTCACCTCAGAGGAGATCCAAAAGGCTAACAAACATATGAAAAACTGCTCTAGGTCACTGATTGTCAGAGAAATGCAAATTAAGACAACACTAAGATACCACCTCACTCCTGTAAGAATGGCATACATCAAAAAGGACAGCAGCAACAAATAATGGAGAGGTTGTGGGGACAGAGGAACCCTTTTTCATTGCTGGTGGGAATGTAAATTGGTCCAGCCTCTGTGGAGAGCAGTCTGGAAAACTCTCAGAAGGCTAGACATGGACCTTCCATATGATCCAGTAATTCCTCTCCTGGGGTTATACCCCAAGGACTCCATAACACCCAACCAAAAAGAGGTGTGTACTCCTATGTTCATAGCAGCACAATTCATAATAGCTAAAACCTGGAAGCAACCCAGGTGCCCAACAACAGATGAGTGGCTGAGAAAGCTGTGGTATAGTATATATACACAATGGAATACTATGCAGCTATCCAGAACAATGAACCCACCTTCTCTGACCCATCTTGGACAGAGCTAGAAGGAATTATGTTAAGTGAGCTAAGTCAGAAAGATAAAGATGAGTATGGGATGATCCCACTCATCAACAGAAGTTGAGGAAGAAGATCTGAAAGGGAAACTAAAAGCAGGACCTGACCAAATTGTAAGTAGGGCACCAAAGTAAAAACCCTGTGGTGAGGGGTAGACTTGCAGCTTCCTGGGACAGTGGGGGGTGGGAGTGGGTGGGAGAGATGGGTCACAGTTTTTTGGTGGTGGGAATGGTATTTATGTACACTGCTAGTAAAATGTAGTCATATAAATCACTAGTTAATTAATATGAGAGGGGGAAAATTAATTGTATGTCTCGAAGTTTTTCAAAACACAAACTGAATCTTTTCAATATATAGGCTGTGTGATTGATATGCAGACTCTCTCAAAATCCTAGACCAAGTATATCAGAAGCAACCAATAGCACAGCTATATACAAGATACTGGGTACTGTACAGCAAACCCTAACAAAAGGACTTTTCAAAGTTAACCCAATTACCAATTAATGTGATGATAACATTAACTATCCATTATCTTTTTGAACCCTAAGACAGCAGGAACTTCACATCTCCACTATGGAGCCTCTACTTCCCCCAGTCCTGGAACCATTGTATAGGGCCCACTTTCCCGTATGTCTCTCCCAATCCATATCAAATAATATTGCATCTGCCGATCACGACCTAACCAATGCAACGATTGCCACCTCAACATGCTTCACTTCAGACTGTGTCCAGAGACTTCACGTGTGGAATGACAACCCTTCAACTTCATTACTCAGGTGAGACCTTTCCTTTCATAGTATACTCTAATTTCATCTCAGGTGGTTCACTTTCTAACAAAGTCCCCAAACCTAGATATACACCAATTTCCATGAGAGAGAGCATATGTTCACACGTATCCGTAAACTACTGCAAAATATATGCCTGAAAGCAGAAGTGCACTAGAGTTTGCAGTGAGTATCCCCCTAACACTTCCTCTCCACTATTCCAAGCTTTGGGTCCATGATTGCTCAACAATTTGTTTGGCTTCGTATGTTAACTCTCTTTTCAGTCACCAGGTTCCAGATGTCATCAGGATGCTGGCCAGGCTTCCCTGGACTGAAGACCCCACCAATGCGTCCTGGAGCTCTGCTTCCCCAGAGACACACCCTACTAGGGAAAGAGAGAGGCAGACTGGGAGTATGGACGGACCAGTCAACGCCCATGTTCAGCGGGGAAGCAATTACAGAAGCCAGACCTTCTACCTTCTGCAACCCACAATGACCCAGGGTCCATGCTCCCAGAGGGATAGAGAATGGGAAAGCTATCAGGGGAGGGGGTGGGTTATGGAGATTGGGTGGTGGGAATTGTGTGGAATTGTACCCCTCCTACCCTATGGTTTTGTTAGTTAATCCTTTCTTAAATAAAAAAATAAAATAAAATAAAATAAAAAGAAAAATCATTGATAGCAAACTGAAAAAAAATTTATTATAATGTAGAGTGGCAGGCAGTTGGAGCTATAGCTTTTTTGTGTATAAACTTCAAACTTTTATAGTCTTCCTTAGTAACACTCTGTGGTAGTCTAGGTGGTTGCGTATAGTGAATTCTACTGTGGTGTATGGAAGTTAAGTTTTTGGTGAAGAATACAATGTAATATATACAAATGTTGAGATATGGTACATTGGATGACTCTATGATGTTAGAAACTACTGTTACTTGAGAAAACTTAAAAGGAAGAAAAATAGAAAAAATGAACAAATTTTTAAAATCATGAAATAATTTCATGTGAATAAAAGATACCATTAGCTAAAACTTATCCAATACCCATTATTGATAAGATCTGTTATAAACTGATAGTGGAGAGTCATTTCCTTAACCTAAGAAGAGTTTCCATATAGAAACAAGTATCACATATAACAAGGAAACCGGGAGCATTCCTTAAAAGGCATTCTTCAGTGCTTGTAATTACTACTCTGGGAGAAATAATAAAATCTACAAACCAAGTAAGACAAAGTTTCAAGAATTAGGAAAAAGACAAAATGGTTAACTTTTATAGGTATGACTTTTTATAAATGAAATTCAAGAAATTTTAAGAATTATTAGAGTTTAGAATTAAATGAGAATAATTTAAGAAATACTAATATAATTTAAGGCTTTATGGGCAGAACTTAAGACATAAGAACAGAACAGGACTAGGTCAAAAAATGAAAATGAAGGTGGCATCTATATTATCAGTCAGTTGAGAAATATGAGAAAATATGTGTTATTAGGTCAAAGATGTGGATTTGCAGTTGCTATTTATTTTTGTACTTTAAAAATTTCATTAAGAGAAAATAAAACACAAATATAGAAACTATAAGACTTGTGCAAACCAGGTTACAGTAGAATTGAAAGAAACTCAGAAAAAGACTTACCTAAAGAGTTGGCTGATGATGCTGAAACAAATATACACAGAAACATAAAGTGGATCAACAATGTTTGGATCTCTAACATTTGTATTCAGCTTGAATCATTTGTTGCCTCTTAGAAACCAAGTCCTACTGCTTTATTCTCAAGAAACAATGGTTTTTCTAGTGCATAGTCATCCCCCCCCACCACAATCATGGAGATTGTAAAATAGGTAATGACACAGTAATTTCCTGATTAATAAACTTAATGGTTTTGTCTTCTCCATTTCATAAGTTCTAAGTTTGTGAAAATGGGTAACTCCCATTCTTTCAGTCTCTCTATAATCTTATAAGAAGTTCTAGGGGGCTGGGCAGTGTTGAACCGGGATAAGTGCCCATAATACTAAGTGCAAGGATCCGCACAAACATACCAGTTTGAGCATCCTGACTCCCTACCTGCCGGGCGTCTCTTTGCAAGCAGTGAAGCAGGTCTGCAGGTACCTCTCTGTCTCTCTCCCTCTCTATCTTCCCCTCCTCTCTCAATTTCTCTCTGTTGTATCAAAAAAAAAAAAGAAGTCACAGGAGCAGTGGATTTGTAGTGCAGGCACTGAACCCCAGTGATAACCATGGAGACAAAAAGAAAAAAAAGTTCTATAGTATCTTTTCATTTTTTAGGATATTATTCCTATAAACTTTTTTTTTTTTTTTTTTTTTAACCAGAGCACTGATCAGCTCTGGCTTATGGTGGTATGGGAAACTGAACATGGGACTTCAGAGCCTCAGCCATGAGAGTCTCTTAGCATAATCATTTTGCTATCTAACCCCCCCTCCATAAAACTTTCTGGCATACATTTTTCTTTTTTTTTAATATTTATTTATTCCCTTTTGTTGCCCTTGTTTTATTATTGTAGTTATTATTGTTGTTATTATTGATGTCATCATTGTTGGATAGGACAGAAAGAAATGGAGGGAGGAAGGGAAGACAGAGAAGAGGAGAGAAAGACACCTGCAAACCTGCTTCACCGCTTGTGAAGCGACTCCCCTGCAGGTGGGGAGTCGGAGGCTCGAGGCTCCAACTGGCTTTGTTATGTTGGTCCTTGTGATTTGTGCCACATGCGTTTAACCCGCTGCACTATTGCCTGACTCCTTGACATACATTTTTCTTTGTTTACATTTCTCACCCTGCCTCTTGTCTTTTCTCCTTTAACCCCATCACTTTCATTATTTTTAAAAATTTTATTATTATTATAATTGTTTTGCTTAATTCCCAATTTGGAAGCTTGTTAGCTATTAGTTCCTCATCCTTAGCCTGAACTGAGACTTTATTTATTGTTTACTATCCATTTGGAGTGTTTTCTTTTCCCTCAAAGCACTTAAAGTGTAGGAAAATATTAGCGAAGGGGGACAAACTGTTGTTGAGAAACAAGGGCATACTTACTATAATATTCTTTGGATCCCTCTAAAAATGAGAAAATAAAAAAGAAACATCAGTTTAGATTTTCAGTGCTTGTACTTTTTGGTATCGTTATAGAAGATTACCTAATCAAAATACTTACCTATCTACAGAGGCAAAAATAAATAAAAACAAGGGGTAGGTTGGTGGCACATCTGGTTAAGTGCACACACTACATACAATGTGCAATGACCTGGGTTTGAGCCTGGTCCCCACCTGCAGGGGGAAAGCTTTGCAAGTGGTGAAGCAGGGCTGCATGGTGTCTCTTTCCCTCTCTCTATCTCCCTTCCTCTCTCAATTTCTCTCTGTTTCTATCTAAAAGAAAAAAAAAGCAACAACAACAAAAAACAAAAGTGAAAGTCAGAAGTTGAGAAAGGTAAATATTTGTAATAAGAAGAAACAATGAATATATGGAAAATTGGAAGAATAGAATCTAGTATATAGGTGAAGGATCAAAAGATAGCTCAGTGTTAGAGCACAAGGCTGGTATAGCAGAGGTCCCAGGCTGGCTCAGTCCCCGGCACTGATACATGCCAGAACTGAGTTGTTAATATGGTTTATGTCTCTCATTTTCATGTCTCATAAAAACATATTAAAAACTTATATGGAAGAGAGTTCTGCCTTTGCTTTCCTCTAAGTATTTGAAAGTTTCTGGCTTAACATCTAAATCTTTGATCCATTTTCAGTATATTTTTGTGTATACTGAAATGTGGTGTGTGGTCCAAGATTACATGGACAGCCCTCTTGTATCTGACCACAGAGGGAAAACTCAATTTTTTCTGCCATTGCATATGATATTGACTATAGGACTGATACAGATTCAGTTAGTTTAAGGAATTTTCCATCTAGCTCCATCATTTTAAATGTTTTAATAGTAAAGGGATGTTGGATTTTATTGAAGGCTTTCTCTGCATCTATTGAGATAATCGTGGTTTGGGGGCTCTGTGCCAGCACTTATCAGTTTGCTGTTGGCAGCTATTTTTACTACCCCCCCCCTTCATTTACTACTCATGAAGCCTCTCCCCCGCAGGTGGCAAGTATGGGCTTAAACCTGGGTTCTTGAGAAAGGTAACATGTGTACTACCATCTGACCCCCCAGATTTCCAATTGTTGATGAGGTGAATTACATGAAAGTTCTTGTTACATCTTTGCTGAGTCAAATCCAATTGCAAGGAAAACAAAAGTAAAAATAAACTAATGGGACCAAATCAAACTGAAAAGCTTCTGCATGGCAAGAGGAATCTCTACTGTAATAAAAAGACCTCCCCTCAGAGTGGGAGACAATCTTTATGTAGTACACATCAGACAGAGATCTGATAACCAAAATGCACAAAAAAAAAAAACCTCATCAAATTCAATTCTTCTTCTTCTAGCGTTTGCTGATCAAATTCAATAATAAAAGGACAAACAACCCCACTAAAAATGGGAGAATGACAAGAACAGAATCTTCTCTAACAAAGGGACAACTGACTTATGAAAAAAAAGTCACTGATGATCAGGGAAATGAGAATAAAAGCAACAATGAGACACTCAGCAGCTGCACCGGCACAGTTCAACTTCTCAGATTCGCTCTTGCATCAGCTCTGCTCTCTTCCGCAACCGTGTCTGACAAACCCGATAAGGCTGAGATTGAGAAATTCGCTAAGTCAAAATTGAAGAAGACAGAAACGCAAGAGAAAACCCCCCTGCCTTCAAAAGAAACGACTGAACAGGAGAAGCAAGCCGATGAACCATAATGAGGCAGGTGTCCCCAATATGCACACTGTACATTCCACAAGCATTGCCTTATTTTAGTTTTAGCTGTTTAACTTTGTAAGATGCAAAGAGGTTGGATCAAGTTTAAATGACTGTGCTGCCCCTTTTCACACCCAAGAACTATTGACAACGATGGCCGAGCCTACCTCTCCCACCCCTTGGCTGGCAGGGAAGGGAGAGAACTTGCATGTTGGTGGAGGAGGAAGCTGAGTGGGAGACCATGTGAAATCTAGAGTCAAAATCCAGTTGGTCTAAGGTGGCCTGCAGGCTATAAAATGCAGTTACATCAGAGTGCCATTTTTTTGTTCAATGATTTTAATTATTGGAATGCACAATTTTTAAAATATGCTAACAAAAAGTTTTAAAACCTGCAAAAAAAAAAGCCACAATGAGATACCGCTTTATATCTGTGAGAATGTCATACACCAGAAAAGACAAACACACCACCTGCTGGAAAAAAGGACCTTCCCACATTGCAGGTAGTAATGTAAGTTGGTCCAAGCCTCTATGGAAAAGTCTGGAGATTCATCACATTATAAATGGACCTACTTTATGACCCAGCAATCCCTCTCTTGGGGATATATCCAGGGAAAACAAAAACATCTAATTGCAAAGACCTGTGCACACCTATCTTCATAGCAGCACAGTTTGTAATAGCCTCAAATTTTGAAGAAAGCCAGATGCCAATGACAGATGAATAGCTAAGAAAGTCATGATATATATGAGCTGTTAAAAATGATGAGGCCATTTCCTTTGTAATATCTTGGTAAGAACTTGAAGGTATTATATTGGATGAGACAAACCAGAAAGAGACAGACTGATATCAAATGATCTCACTTATAGGTAGAATTTAGGAAATAAAGTCAGTAAGGGAAAATTTAAAGGTGAAACTTGGACTGGGTGTGGCATTATTGCATCAAAGCAAAGGACTTTGGGAAAGGAGAGAAAGGAATAGGATGAAAGGACATTGGATCCTGTTGTGTCACCTATCAAGGGAAGATGAGAGGTTGTGTCTATGTATTCAAGAATATACTATAAACTATTAACCCTACTCCAAAAAAATATTTTTTAGGAAATAAAGCTGAGAGTAAGACAATAAATGTCAACTCAACTGACTGAGAATTCAGTTTCAATGAAAATATGATAAACTGTGTATTTTTTTTTTCCAGAGCACTAGCTTTGACTTAAAGCAGGGATTGAACCCAGGACTTTGGAGCCTCAGGCAAGACAGTCTCTTTGCATAACCATTATGCTAGCTACCCCTGCC
Organism: Erinaceus europaeus; assembly: GCF_950295315.1. Classification (NCBI taxonomy): domain Eukaryota; kingdom Metazoa; phylum Chordata; class Mammalia; order Eulipotyphla; family Erinaceidae; genus Erinaceus; species Erinaceus europaeus. Next base: position 55,655,441 of record NC_080165.1, read on the forward strand.
CCAAAATATGATAAATTGTAATGAGTGCTTAAGTTATGTATCTTATGACTAAAACCCTGCTTTCTAAGTGGTATAATAGTTATAAAATAGGTATAAAACCTTATAAAAGGTATAATAGTGGTATAATAGTTATAAAATAGGTATAAAACCTTATAAAAGTTATGGAAAAATACAAAACAAAATAGACAAAACTATTCATGTTATCACTATTATTTTTGTGAATATGTGAAGCCAAGTATCCCCACTGATACCCTAGCAGTAACTTACATAGTTTTATCTTTTTGTATTTTACTAAAGTATAAATATCTACTAAGAATTTGAAGATAGTATGTATTTTTTCCAAGATTCCTTTTCTGAAAATGAACATTTCACTTTTGTATTTGTGATGTGAATTATATCCAAAATACATAAAAATCCTTTGTGTTGACATTAATGTTACTTATTTCTTTTTTTAAAAAATCTTTCTTATTATTATTGGATAGAGACAGACAGAAATTGAGAGGGGGAGGGGGATATAGAGAGGGAGAGAGACAGAGAGACATCTGCAGCCCTGCTTCACCACTCATGAAGCATTCCTCCTGCAGATGGGGACCAGGGGCTTGAACTTGGGTCCTTGTGCACTGCAGTGTGTGCACTTAACCAGCCACTACCTGGCTCCCCTTTTTTTCATTTCTTTTTTTATATTTATTTATTTAGTTTCCCTTTTGTTGCCCTTGTTTTTTATTGTTGTTGCAGTTATTGTTGTTGTCATTGTAAGACAGAAGAGAGAGAAATGGAGAGAGAAGGGGAAGACAGAGAGGGGGAGAGAAAGATAGACACCCGCAGACTTGCTTTACCACCTGTGAAGCGACTCCCACGTAGGTGGGGAGCCAGGGCTCGAACCAAGGACCAGGATCCTTACCCTGGTCCTTGCGCTTTGCGCCACGTGCACTTAACCTGCTGCGCTACCGCCTGACTCCCTATGTTACTTATCTCTTATGGTTCTGTGGATTGTTTGGAAACAGAAAATATAAAAGATGCTAAACACTTCCATATGCCGCATTTGAAATTTTCTATAAGTATCTTCATTTACTGTACTTGCTTTTGTAAAAATATTAGCTTTACTGTATAAGTAAGAGAAAATAGTGATCCAGTGGGTTAAGTGATTGCCTCAAATCACTCAGATTAGTAGAAGATCCATAACTTTGCTTAGCAGGTCTCCTAGGCTCAAGTTTAATACTTCCATTTCGAGTACTCTGACCCTCAATTAGCATGCCAGATCCTTTTCTTGTGTTTTATCTCTGGAACTTTGCGCTAGTTATGGGTGAATTTAACAACCCATGCTGCAATAAAGTAATATTATAGATTAGGTGGTTAAGCAATACAAACTTATCTCCCTATGACTCTGATAAATGAAAAGAATATAAGGACAGTTTATTGCTAAATATTATGAACAAATGACTCTAAAATTCAGAGTCAGACAATTCTAGGTTACATATGGGTTAACTCACTTGTAAATTCTGTGACCTTAGGCAAATCACTAGGGTTATCTTTGGAGAGAACAAGTTCCTCTTCAGTAAATTAGTGATATAAATGTGCAGTAAGCTAATTATAACTTTAGAACTATTCATTAAGGATCACCCTGACTTATGAGAAGATGGTTGGCCCATGTCTACAACTTTAGGGGAACTGTGGTGAATTGCAGTGGGAAGACTAAAGATTCACAACTCTGGTGGTGGGAATGGTGTGGATTCAAATGCTTGTCGACATGGAATTCTGTAATATAAAAATATAAGAAATAGGGATACAGGACGTAGCGCAGTGGGTTAAGCGCAGGCGGTACAAAGCACAAGGACCAGCGTAAAGATCCCAGTTTGAGTCCCCATCTCCCTACCTGCAGGGGAGTTGCTTCACAGAGGGTGAAGCAGGTCTGCAGGTGTCTGTCTTTCTCTCCCCCTCTCTTGTCTTCCCCTCCTCTCTCCATTTTTCTCTGTCCTATCCAACAACAATAACAATAATTACTACAACAATAAAACAACACGGGCAACCAAAGGGAATAAATAATTTTTAAATATTAAAAATATATAAAATAAAAAAAAGAAATAATAGGCTTTATAAGGACAAGAGTAGAAGCAAAGTAATTGAAGTAGTCAGGGCCAGAGATGGTGTTTAGACTAGAAAAGTCTGGGTGGTGAAAAGTGGTCTGGTGTGGGATACAATTTGAAAGTATCGCTGATGTGATTTTCTGGCATAACTGATGGAGAGTGTGAGGGAAAGGAATTACCGATGATCCAGTGTAGATGACCTGAGTGAATACAGGTGCCAGCATCTCTGTGAAGAAGGGACTAGTAGTAGTTACAGTTTTGGACATAGTAAGAGTGAACTTCCTCTTAAATTGACTTTTGAATCAAAGGATTATGGTTATATAGGTGGTTCACTACACAAAGGGTCTGAGATCCCTAACAGTGGCCCCTAGTGCAGGGTGTGGAGGAAAGAGCATTCTCTTATTTGCATGGAAGCAACCTGTAGGCTAGAAGATGGCTTAGAAAGGGGATTGTTTGGGTAGTTCATCCTCTTTGCCCCTGAGAGGATTGCTTGTAAATACTGAATAAAATGAAAACTGCAAGGACTAGGCGGTGGCACACCTAGCAGAGTATACATGTTACCATGTGCTCATGTTAACTCAGGTTAAGGCCCTCTCCCACCTTGCAGGGGGGAAGCTTCACAATCAGTGAAGCAGTACTGCAGATGTCCCTCTTCCTCTCACCCTATCTCCCCATGCCCTCTCAATTTCTCTGTCTTTTGAAAATAAAGCAAAATAAATTATCTAGCAGTGACTAGTACATAGCCAGTGCTAATCATATGCTAATTACCTTCTTTTCTTTGTGTGCAGCTTAATTTTACTTATCTGTGTTTTTTTCATGTATTTTATTTATTTTCCCTTTTGTTGCCCTTGTTTTTATTGTTGTTGTCATTATTGTTGTTATTGATGCCGTTGTTGTTGGATAGGATAGAGAGAAATGGAGAGAGGAGGGGAAGACAGAGAGGGACAGAGAAAAATAGACACCTGCAGACCTGCTTCACCGATTGTGAAGCGACTCCCCTGCAGGTGGGGAGCCTAGGATTCCAACTGGGATCCTTGCATGAGTCCTTGAGCTTCATGCCACGTGTGCTACCACCTGACTCCCTTATCTGTGTGTTTTTAAATTTCTTATATTCAGATAACTTCTTGTCTTGGTTAAATGTGTTTTTCTTATGATTAACTGTTACTTAACATCCCCTCCCCAGCAAACATGAGATGTAATTAACAGTAGAAGACATTAGCAGCACTTTTTTTTTGTACTTTTGAAATCTCAAAGACTAGGTTATGCTCTAGTGTGATGAAATTTAAGGAAATCCTTAAATAGTAAATATTCCTCCTTTTTTTCGCTACGTGCACTTAACCCACTGCGCTACCTCCTGGTTCTCCTCCTTTTTTTCATGTTGAGCTCTGACATATAGTATTCCTCCACTGATTAGCATTTACATTAAGAAAAGCACAGTCTGACTAGTATTTGAGAGTAGAAATGTTTGATTTCTCTTGAATATTCAGTTTGCCTTGTTAACTGAGGTGAAAAAGAGTTAATGAATAGCAGTGTTGAAAAGATACCTCCTATTGTGAAGGTGAACCTTTCTGAATATTTATTTATTTATTTATTTATTTATATATTTTACCAGAGCACTGCTCAGCGCTGGCTTATAGTGGCACTGAGGGTTGAACCTGGGACTTCAGAGCCTCAGGCATAAGTGTCTTTTGTATAATCATTATGTTGTTTCCCCAGTCCAGTATATTTTTTATTTTTTTAAAGAAATTTCATTTGAGATAGAAACTTTGATGTGAGAGGGAGACAGAAGAGAGGAGACGCAGGAGAAAGAAGAGAAGAGAAGAGGAGAGAGAGAGAGAGAGAGAGAGAGAGGGAGAGAGAGAGAGAGAAACAGAGCATCATTCTGGTGTATGTGGCTAGATGCAGGATTCAGGGTTAGATTCTGGAGTCTCAACATGCGAGTTAAGCACTCTAAGAAAGGTCTATACACTACTTTGATTTCTTGTCTTTTTCCCCTGGGTAGGCTTTCATTCTCCCACAATTTCTCAACAGACTTACCTTGGTCATCATATGAAAGATCTAGAGGATTAGAAAAAAATATAAGAGCCTTAATTTTTCATAAGGAGAACTCTGTACTTCTCAGAAATACAGCATCTAATTTATTTACCACTTTCTGTTGAATATGAATGTCGGAATCCTAAAAGAAAAGGTGAAAGCACGGTGAGTTTCTACTTTGACAATTATATCTGCATTATTTATTTACTAGGTAAAAAATCTGTTTACCTCTTCCTCGTTTAGATCTTTGAGAGGAAAAATCTTCTGGGAAAAAAAAATAATTTTACCAACAGCTTATATATAGACAAGTCTTATCATTACTCTAAATCCAACTGCTAAGACATCTTGCTACTTTCCTAGAGTCCCCATAGTCTTGTATTTCACTCAGAAAAGGAAGGGATGCCATGATCTGCTGCTCACCATTCCTATTTATCATGACAAATCAGAAAGGTAAGAAGAGGAATAGACCAAGTCTAAGTGTGTAATATGAACCAAGTTACCGCCTCTTTCTTTTCTCAACTCAGCGATATGTGTGTGTGTGTGTGTGTGTGTGTGTGTGTGTGTGTGTGTGTGTGTGTGAAATATATTTGGGAATCTCCTTAGATATAAGATTTCTGAGTGCTTTATTTCAAATAAGCATTATCATCATCATTATTATTATATTGATTTTATAATGATCGAGAAGACCAGAGCATAAGAGGGGTACAATTCCACACAATTCCCACCATCAGAGTCCCCCCCCCTTTGGAAGCTTTCCTATTCTTTATCCTTCTGGGAACATGGACCCAGGATCATTATGGGGTGCAGAAGGTGGAAGGTCTGGCTTCTAGAAGCATCTGCTTCTTCACTGAACATGGGCATTGGCAGGTCTGGGAGGTGACACAGTGGATAAAGCATTGGACTCTCAACCATGAGGTCCTGAGTTCAATCTCCAGGCAGCAGATATACCAGAGGGATGGCTGGTTCTTTCTCTTTCTCCTATCATTATTTTTGATTCAAGTCAGACCATAAAACCCAATTTGAGAGCTAGAGTGTAAATCTATCAATAATAATGAATATTAAAATTCAATATGAAATGATGTTTTTGGTCTTAAACCAAGTGGTGTTATTATGAGGAATATGAAGATTGAACTCAGTGGCTCAAATTTGATTCATTATTTTTTTTTAATTGAAGGGATTAATGGTTACAGCCAACAATAAAATACAGTAACAGAACAAAATAGAGTAGTTTGTATATGCATAACATTTCTCAGTTTGCCACATAATAATTGAACCCCCTCTAGGTCCACTGACATCATTTTCCAGGACCTGAACCCTACTTTCCACCCAAGAGTCCTTTACTTTGGTGCAATACACCAAATCTGATTCATTATTGAATTTGTTCTTTTTTTTAAAATTTTTTATTTAAGAAAGGATTAATGAACAAAAACATAAGGTAGGAGGGGTACAACTCCACACAATTCCCACCACCCAATCTCCATAACCCACCCCCTCCCATGATAGCTTTCCCATTCTCTAGCCCTCTGGGAGGATGGACCCAGGGTCGTTGAGGGTTGCAGAAGGTAGAAGGTCTGGCTTCTGTAATTGCTTCCCCGCTGAACATGGGCGTTGACTGGCTGGTCCATACTCCCAGTCTGCCTCTATCTTTCCCTAATAAGGTGTGTCTCTGGGGAAGCTGAGCTCCAGGACACATTGGTGGGGTCTTCAATCCAGATAGATAGATAGATAGATAGATAGATAGATAGATAGATTTATTTTTCCTTTTGTTGCCCTTTTTATTGTTGTTGTTGTTGATGTCGTCATTGGATAGGACAGAGAAATGGAGAGAGGAGGGGAAGACAGAGAGGAGGACAGAAACATAGACACCTGCAGACCTGCTTCAATGCCTGCGAAGCGACTCCCCTGCAAGTGGGGATCCAGGGGCTCCAATAGGGATCCCTATGTCTAAGAAAATTCTTTAGAGAACCCTTGAACATGATTTGTTAGGTTAGTGCATCTTTTTCTATTATAAAATTCAGCTGTCAATCCATCTTTCCATGTGTATATGTTTTCCTCAGAAAAGGCAAGTATGCCCTTTTCTAGGAATATTAAAGTAATTTTTCCAACTCCATTTATCAAGATCTGGAAAAGACTGAGATCTTTAAACATCCTAGATATGAGGATAAAATGTCAGGCAGTAGTAGTGCAGTGGATTAAGTGCACCAAGTGCTTTGTTCTTTTTTTTTTTTTGAAATTTTTTTTAATTGAAATTAGAGATAGGCAACCTCGTAAGTGCAGTAACAACAACAACAAAAAAGCTTAATTGATAACACAAGAACAAAGCTTACAGTGATTTAATACAATTAGGCAACATTGCTTTAGCGTATGTATGAATTTATTTATAAAATGTTTGTCAGCTAAGATATAATTTATATGGCCAGGGAGATGCATAATGGTTATGCATAAGACCTTCATGCTTGAAGTTCTAAAAGAGACAAAAGTACCTAAGCTTCCTTCAACTTAGTGAGGGCCAGATTCAGATCTGGGCCAAGCTCATGCCAAAGAAGCACACTATCAAAGAATGGTAGTTATAGTGCAATAGATTTCTCTAGGATGGTTTCAGTGTGCTCAGAGATTACTGGGAGACAGGCCTGGAGAAGCTCTGAAAACAGTATTTCCTTCAGTTCAAAACTGAAAATTATAATAATGGTCTCAGAGCTGATTATCATTTAAAATGAGAAATTCAAACACAGAATTAAACTATTCCATAACACTGGTCTTGGAGCTACTAGCAGGGAGTTACGGATCTCTTATATGGAGCTACTGTGAAGATTTGACCTGAGGTATAGCCAAAGAATTTTTTCCTTTTCTAGATAAATTTGGATAATAATCAACATTTATTAGCACTGATTTAGTCTTTTAAAATGGGGATAATAAGTTATGTTTACTATTACACTGTTATAGTTTCCAATGTATATTTTGATAGACTATTCAATTTAATCATCATAAAAACCAAACGCAATAGACATTTATCCTCATATCTAGGATGTTGTTTAAAGATCTCAGTCTTTTCCAGATTTTGATAAATGGAGTTGGAAAAATTACTTTAATATTCCTAGAAAAGGGCATACTTGCCTTTTCTGAGGAAAACATATACACATGGAAAGATGGATTGACAGCTGAATTTTATAATAGAAAAAAATGCACTAACCTAACAAATCATGTTCAAGGGTTCTCTAAAGAATTTTCTTAGACATAGGGATCCCTATTGGAGCCCCTGGATCCCCACCTGCAAGGGAGTCGCTTCACAGGCAGTGAAGCAGGTCTGCAGGTGTCTATGTTTCTGTCCTCCTCTCTGTCTTCCCCTCCTCTCTCCATTTCTCTGTCCTATCCAATGACTACATCAACAACAACAACAATAACAACAATAAAAAGGGCAACAAAAGGGAAAATAAATCTATCTATCTATATCTATCTATATAAAGAATTTTGTTCTGGGATTGGGTAGTGGTGCACTTTTGTAGGTAAAATGCACATATTCCCATGCACAAGGACTCAAGTTCCAGCCTCTGCTCCCCACCTGCAGGGAGGGAATACTTCGAGAGCAGTGAGGCAGGTCTGCAGATCTCTCTCTCTCTCTTTCCTTCCCTCTCCTCTCTCAATTTCTCTCAGTAACTATCCAGTAACATAGAAAGAAAGAACAAAAAAAAAAAAAAGGAAAAAATGGCCACCATGAGTGTTGAATTCATAGTGCTGGTACCAAGCCCTAATAATAACCCTGATGCAAAAGAAAAAAAAAAAAAAGAACATTGTTCTCTGAAGAAAACTTTCTCCATTGTTTACTTGTTTAATAAATTTACCTCTACCATCCTCATAGTCCAGAAGACCAGCGCCTGGAGGAAACAGAGAAGAGATATTTTTGCCTTGAAAGTTATTGGGACCATATTTAAGACTCAGAGCTACTATAGATATGCACACCCCAATAGTAAATAGTGGTACAAATGAATCTACTGTTCAGAAACTAGGGGCTATGAATAGACAATAAGAGCAGAAGCTGAGGGGTCAGCCCTGCTGAGTGCTCACATTACAACGCACAAGGACCCGGGTTTAAGTCCCCTGTCCCCACCTGTTGGTGAAGCAGGGTTGCAGGTGTTTCTTTTTGTCTCTTCCCTATCTCCCCTTTCCTTACACCGGTCCTTGCTGCTTTGCGCTATGTGCGCTTAATCCTCCCCCCCTTTCTTTCTCAAATTCTCTCTGTCTCTATCCAATAAATAAAATATTTATATTAAAAAAAAGAGCAGATGTTGTAAGTGGCCATGTCAGTCACCCAGTTTCATATTAGCCAGGCTCAGTAGTAATTGGAAGTGGTCTCAAAGTTGCTTTTCCTTATTGATACTCCAACATCTAGCTCTTTTTCCCCCTTACTTTGGGATTTTTTCTTTCTCCTTTTTCTTTCTTTCCTTTTAAAAAATATTTTATTTATTTTATTTTGAGAGAGATACAGAGAGAGAGAAAAAGAGGAGAGAGAGAGAGAGAGAGAGAGAGAGAGAGAGAGAGAGGCACCAGAGCACTGCTCAGCTCTGGCTTATGGTGGTGCAGGGATTGAACCTGGGACTTTGGAGCCTCAGGCATGAGAGTCTGTCTGCATAACCATTTTGCTATCTCCCTTGCCCCTTTATCCTATTCTCTCTCTCTCCTTTTTTTTTTCTTTGTTGGCAGCTTTATCTCATTTATTGGTGCTTTATGTAGAAATCACCTTTACCTCCTTACATCCTGAAGTTTGTCTACTCAATTATAATCACTTTAGGTTTTTTTCCCCCTTTCATTGTTCTTGGCTATATTAAAATTTTATACTCAAACCTTTTAATGAAACCCTAATTACTAGCAGGTTTAGAACTTCTACTTCAGTGTCTGATGAATCTGCTATTACCATGGCTTGGTGTTACTATTGCTACTCCTAATATGGAGGCATCCGAAGGGAGCCTTAGAATAGTCATGCAGGCCTTCTCGCTACTTATTATGCCTAACTCCAGGCTGATATTCAGTGTTGAATGATAACTCTTGGTGGATTTCTCCCAGTAACTTAGATGTACAATTTATGGAAGCAGATACTGTGGAAGGTTCTGGAGACATAACAGTAAACAAGATAGAAAAATTTAGTCCATTATATATGGGAATTATAAAAATGTTTACTATATATTTTTAAATGGCTATAAGTACTTACTTTGTTCTGAACTGTATCTTGAGACATCAATTTCTGTGGAAGAATTAAGCAAAACTTATTTTCATATTAAGAGTTATTTTCTTTCTCATTGCAGCTGTCCTCAGCCTAAACTCTGATACCTTATTCAGAGTTGTCCCTCTCAATCTGATACATTTCTGGTTCCCACCTTTTCACTGTCTACAACCACTCCTGTTTTAACCATGTGCCCATTTTACTTTATCTTTGGGGACTGCTAGCTGTTGTAGAAGAGAAATAAGAAGGAGATGAAATTAACTAGAATGACATGGAAAATGAAGAGAAAAACCCTGAAAGAAAAACTTCACAAAATTGACCGCAAAACTAGTGAAATACTTCACTGGAGTAGTGTGCTGGTTCCCTATGTGCACAGCATCGGTTTGAGCCCAACCTCCATCACACTGAAGGGTGTTTCAGTGCTGGGGTCTCTTTTCTCTTTCTCTCTGCCTCTCCATAAAACATAAAAAAGTGCTTATTATTTTTATAAGCCCTATCTTTATTTTATTGACAAGACTACTCTGTAGTTGTTTCTTTTTATCATCTCCCCCTACATGAAGTCACTAGAATTCTTAAAATTTTTCCACATACTACTAGCTAGTAGTGTATGCTGCTAGCATAATGTCTTCTGTCTTCCATTTCCTCTGTCAGGTAGTTTACCTTATTATCCAGATAATTTTCTAATTCTAATGTGACAGTTTAATTTTTATTTTTGTGATTATTGTCACATCTAATGTATTCTTCCATTTTTTTTTTTTTTTTTACCAGAGCACTGCTCAGCAGTGGCTTATGATGGTATGGAGGATTGAACCTAGGACTTTGGAGCCTCTGGCAGGAGAGTCTGTTTGCATAACAGTTATGCTATCTACCCCCATTCCCATGCCTGTTTTTATATCAGAAAAATTAACAGCAGTTATTTACTAAATTAAAAATTGATTACTTAAATTTTATTTCTTTGTACCTTTTTATCATTGTATATGTATATATATATATATATATGTATGATTTTGTTGTGACTGACATTTTGGTAATATAAACTTGGAACATTTAAAAGTGCAAGTAGAATTCTCTAGTAGGTTAGAAGAGAGTATTCAATTTATGAAATGGAAATTGTCATAATATTGGCAAAAATTATCTGATAGAAACAAATTTAAGCTGAATCTTGGGATTCCTCACGCTATCACTTTCAGAAAAACTCAATTTTGACTCATTGTTACATACCGTTTTGCCTTCGTCTTGTCCATCTTGTTAACAAAATAGCCAAAATCGCAAGTCCCAGAAGGATCAGGATGACAGCCAAAGTTATTCCTGAAATGAAAATTCACCTGTAGTTCTTATTACTTAGACCAGGTCATTTTATCAGAGACAATTCCTGGTCATCTTTTACTGTTTTCACTAGATAAACTCTACTCTGTTTTCTACAATCTTAACACCTTTCTTCCTTTATCCTTATCTCTACACAGAAAAGACATTTGGGTCAGTAGTTTCAAGTAGATCTTGGAAAGGGAGTCAGTGCATACCCAAGACTGCCATTTTCTAGTTGTTATCTTCAATTGGTTCTGTGTCAGTTGCATTTCTTTGTCAGAGGTAAAAGAAGACAAAATGAACACCTTAAATTCATTGGCTCTGAATTGTATTAACTTGGATGTGGGAAATCCCTTGTAGATAAGCTAAGAGGGTCACAGAGAAATTTGTGGCTCAGGTTGGTCAGACCTAAGCAGACTACAGGAGAGTGGCCAATGAAGGTTCCGGAATCTGTATCACAACAAAGGGCTAGAACTTTAGAGAGGCAAAAAGAAAGGAAGAGGAAGATCAAGAGGCTGGAAAAAATCTCAGAATTCTTTGGAGCATCAAAAAAATCTAAGCTATTGGAAGGGAGCTTTCTCTGTCTGGGCTCTGGCATAACTTAAAATTTCAGAGAGTTTTTTGAAAGTCATTTATTGCATTTCATTTGTCTTTACAGCTCTAAGAAAACATCCTACTGAATAGGCAGTCAAGTGATGATTAAAGGGAATACCTCCTATATTTACTTAAAATATAGAAATTAAGGGTGAATCAAAGAAAAGAGTTGCTGGAGTTAGATAATTAGGGGAAATTAAGAAGTTTGTGGTGCTAGGGAATTTCATGTTATTGTGGAGATAGGAATGAGTAGGTAATAAAACTTACTTTTATTGCGTCCTAGAAGATACAAATTTATTTAATCCCTAATAAATTTCAGACTAAAATTCTTTAAGATTGAGATGTCTGAAATCACCCAATCAACAAATGGTAGACCAAATACTAAGGACTGTCAGAATAACTCATTTACCTTGTCATGCTTGTCACCTATGTTTGAGCCTGCCCCCACCACATTGGAGGAAAATTTAGTATTTTGGTTTCTTTCCCTCTCTTGTCTTCTGCCTCTCTGCCTTTATTGGAAAAGTTCAGACCAGCGAAATGAAGCTCCAGAGAGGACAGAAAATAAAGAAAAACAAACAAAAAAATCTTTCCCCCAAGACTGAGATCTCCCAAGAAGAAAATTATACCTGAAGACTGCATCATAGAAACTCTACATATATGCACCTGAATTCCTGGACTGCCTTGTTGATTTAAAACTCGTTCATAGAATATGTAGACCTACATTTGTCAAAGCTCCCAAGTTCACTAACTGTAAGTCCATTCTTTGAAGTGCATATCTTTCTCTATGTACCTTATTTCGTTTCACAGAAGAATCCTGACACACCATTTTCTAAATATTTGTTTGTTGGCTATATGATAGTGTATGTGTTGAAAAATACTACTTATGCTGATTTACAAGAATGCTGTTGTCATGAGGGTCCATTTCTAGTATATTTCCACAACAGAGGTATCAATATAGAAAAAAAGGCATAGGAGGGACCAGACAGTGGGGCACCTGGTTGAGTGCACATGTTACAGTGCTCAAGGACCCAGGTTCAATACCCTGGTTCCTACCTGCAAGGGCAAAACTTTGTGAGTGGTGAAGCAGTGTTGCAAGTGTCTCTGTCTCTCTTCTTCTCTATATTCCTCTGCCATCTCAATTTCTGGCTGTGTCTATCAAATTAATAAAGATAATAAAAATTATTAAAATAAATTACCAGGGATAAGGGTTTTGCTCATGTCTCATGGTTAAGACATTACACCATTATTGGTGAGAGAAAATAGAGGATATGGAGCGGCAGACACAGGGAGTACATCTCACAATTAGGCTCTGGACTTCTCTGTTCTTCTGTTTATTAGGTATGTGTGCATACAGCTGTGTCAATATAAACATCTTTAGGATATACATAAACATCTTAAGGGCATAGAGAATAAATGATCTTTCTCCTAGTATGTAGACAGCTTTGTATCAGACCTGATATCTCAATTCTAGTGATTATGTCAGATTCTGTGTTTACTATATGTTTATGTAACTCCTGACCTTACTCCAAGCATGTAGGCATAGTTGTGGGGCAACAGAAAAAAGTCTTTGTTAGCATGATACAACTAAATGAAGTTTATGTAAATATGAAATTTAGATAAAGATATAGAAAATTTCCAGTTTCCTAAAAAGTTTGCTTGTTCCACCTGATCATGCAACCCTGCCTTAGATAATTATCACTCTGGTTTCCACACATGGAGTAGTACTCTCTATTCACTTTCACTTTTTTTTTTTTTATTTATAAAAAGGAGACACTGACAAAACCATAGGATAAGAGGGGTACAACTCCACACAATTCCCACCACCAGCTCTCCGTATCCACACCCCCCCCCATGCTTTCTTATTCTTTATCCCTCTGGGAGTATGGACCCAAGGTCATTGGGGATGCAGAAGGTGGAAAGGCTGGTTTCTGTAATTGCTTCCCTGCTGAACATGTGTGGTGACAGGTCAATCCATACTCCCAGTCTGTCTCTTTCTTTCCCTAGTAGAGTGGGTCTCTGGGGAAGCAGAGCTCCAAGACACATTGGTTGAGTCGTCTGTTCAGGAAAGTTTGGTCGGCATCACGCTAGTATCTGGAACCTGGTGGCTGAAAAGAGAGTTAACATACAAAGCCAAACAAATTGTTGACCAATCATGGACCTAAAGGCTGAATAATGCAGATGAAGAGTTGGGGGGCCCTCCATTTTGTAGATAGCTAGTAGGCATGTTTTAGTTATATTCCAAAGGGCCTGTGGCTATACTAGTTTTTTTTTTTCCCTTAGCCTGAAATCTGATATGCAGGTGGATCCAAGTTATTGTCTGGGGAGATGATGTTGTGGATGGAAAAGGGACAGAAAGCCAGATCAGGGAAGACAGTAGCTCCCTAATATGGGAAAGGGGTGTCAATATTGCCGACTGTAAACCCCATCAATTTGATTTGGTTTGGGGCCCATATGCAGCTTAAGAGCCTATGTGACCTCTGCATCTCTGTAGATCTGAGCTCACATTCTGTGATCATGAGTAGGAACATTCCCAAGCTGCCCCAATATCAGGATCCATCTTCCTCAGGTGTAGCATAGAGTATGTTGTCCAGCCTCCCTTTGGAGGATGGAACATTCTCTACTATTGTTTATCCAAGTTGAGGGTAAGGTCCTATGGGGGGCCCACAAAGGGGTCTATTTTGTTGTTCCTGAAAGAGATGACCGGTAACAATGGAGACAGGGATTTATTTGAGCTCTAGGCCCATTATGCCTGTTTGGGAATCTCAGGACCCCCCAAATAGGACCCCAACTGATGGGGTGGCCTGATAGTGACTAAAGAGTCATTATTAAAGTATGCCAATCTCCTGCTCTTATTCAGCTTTTGCAGTCCTTGCTTTGATAAGGTTAGCTTTGGAGTGAGTGAGGGAACTGTAATAGGAAGTATGAGAGGAGGGTATCTAAGTCTAATTAGATACTATTTCATTAGGAACTTTATACTGACTCACTGCAGACTATTGTGTACTTTTGCTTTCAGGTATATATTTTGCCCTAATGGATACATATGAGCATATGCTCTATCTCAGGGACCTGGTCTATATCTAGGTTTTGGAACTTTGTTAGGAAGTGAACCACCTGGAATGGAATTAAAGAATCTTATGAAAGGAAAGGTCTCACCCAAGTAATGAGGCTTAAGGGTTGACATTCTACACCTGAAATCTCTGGACACAGTCTGAAGTGAAGTATGATGAGATGGTACTCATTGCATTGATTAGGTTGGGATCGGCGGATGCAATATAATAATATTGGTATATAAAATATATTGGTATGAGTTGAGAGAACCATGCAGGAAAGTGAGCCCCACCCTAGAGGTTCCAGGACTGTGGGAAAAACAGGCTCTATAGAGGAAATGTGAGGTTCCTGTTGTCTTAGGGTTCAAGAAGACAATAGATAGTTTTTGTTATAATCTCATTATTTGGTAATTGGATTAACTTTGAAAAATCCCTTTGTTAGGATTTGCTATATCATACCCAACATCACCATAATTTATGTCCTTTGACATTATTTGTATATGGCTGTGCCAAGTATTCTCTATTTTATAAGGTACATATAAGCACATATAACTGCAATATGTCAGTACATATATTCTGTGATTTATTTTAATAGAAATTATGTAATAAAATCAATCTACATTGTTGAGTATGTACCTGTATTCTTTTTCACTGCTACATAGCATTTAATTTCTTTTTTTTAAATTTTTTATTTAAGAAAGGATTAATGAACAAAAACATAAGGTAGGAGGGGTACAACTCCACACAATTCCCACCACCCAATCCCCATAACCCACCCCCTCCCATGATAGCTTTCCCATTCTCTATCCCTCTGGGAGCATGGACCCTCTGGGAGCATGGACCCCTCGTTGAGGGTTGCAGAAGGTAGAAGGTCTGGCTTCTGTAATTGCTTCCCCGCTGAACATGGGCGTTGACTGGTGGGTCCATACTCCCAGTCTGCCTCTATCTTTCCCTAGTAAGGTGTGTCTCTGGGGAAGCTGAGCTCCAGGACACATTGGTGAGGTCTTCAATCCAGGGAAGCCTGGTCAGCATCCTGGTGGCATCTGGAACCCGAGTAATGAAGCTGAAGGGTTGTCATTCCACACGTGAAGTCTCTGGATACAGTCTGAGGTGAAGCATGTTGAGGTGGCAATCATTGCGTTGGTTAGGTTGTGATCGGCGGATGCAATATTATTTGGTTTGGATTGGGAGATGCATACGGGAAAGCATTTAATTTCTTAATGTACTAGAATTTATTTATTTCAATATGTTAGGAACATATGTGTTATATTCAATGTTTGACTCTTCTATTCTGTGAACACTATTGGACTTATCTTTTGCTAAGAATATTCACTAATTTCTGTTGTGCATTTTTTGGGGAAGAATTTCTGGGTCTCAGGAAGATTATGTTTAGCCTTCTTTAGTAGATGATAGCAGTTTCCAAATGTGGACATAACTTATATTACCGTTAGAGTTAGCTTTAGGATTAAATTTAAATAAAAATATAAATTTATATTCCTACATTTATAATAGAGGAGTTTTAGTTGCATGTACTTTCTAAAATCTCCCCTCTGTTGTTTTATAATTTTTTGCCAAAAGGAATGATATTGAAGATGATTTTTCACCCACTATTAACTCAATTTATCTGCCAGTTTTGTATTTAACAGTCCAAAGTGCTTACTATCTCACATATTTTTCTGAGGGTTAGGAGTCTAGGGCTGGATTAGTTAAACGGTTCTTATTTAAGATCTCTCGTTAAGTTGCATCACAATTTTGACTTACTTGGATTGTAGTCTTCTGGAAGCTTGATAAAGCTCTAAGATATGCTTGCAAGACTATGTGCTTGTTGGTTGAAAGTTTTTTTTTTTCTTAATTGGGGAATTAATGTTTTACATTCGACAGTAAATACAATAGTTTGTACATACATAACATTTCCCAGTTTTCCATATAACAATACAACCCCCACTAGGTCCTCTGTCATCCTTTTTGGACCTGTATCCCCAACCCCCCCCCCCCCCCCAGAGTCTTTTACTTTGGTGCAATATGCCAATTCCAGTTTAGGCTCTACATGTGTTTGCTCTTCTGACCTTGTTTTTCAACTTCTGCCTGAGAGTGAGATAATCCCATATTCATCCTTCTGTTTCTGACTTATTTCATTTAACATGATTTTCTCAAGGTCCATACAAGATCCGCTGAAAATGGTGAAGTCACTGTTTTTTATTTTATTTTATTTTATTTATTTAAGAAAGGATTAATTAACAAAACCATAGGGTAGAAGGGGTACAACTCCACACAATTCCCACCACCCAATCTCCATATCCCACCCCCTCCCCTGATAGCTTTCCCATTCTCCATCCCTCTGGGAGCATGGACCCAGGGTCATTGAGGGTTGCAGAAGGTAGAAGGTCTGGCTTCTATAATTGCTTCCCCGCTGAACATGGGTGTTGACTGGTCCATCCATACTCCCAGTCTGCCTCTCTCTTTCCCTAGTAGGGTGGGTCTCTGGGGAAGCTGAGCTCCAGGACATATTGGTGGGGTCTTCAATCCAGGGAAGCCTGGCCAGCATCCTGATGGCATCTGGAACCTGGTGACTGAAAAGAGAGTTAACATACGAAGCCAAACAAATTGTTGAGCAATCATGGACCCAAAGCTTGGAATAGTGGAGAGGAAGTGTTAGGGGGATACTCACTGCAAACTCTAGTGTACTTCTGCTTTCAGGTATATATTTTGCAGTAGTTTATGGATACATGTGAACATATGCTCTCTCTCACAGAAACTAGTGTATATCTAGGTTTTGGGACTTTGTTAGAAAGTGAACCACCTGAGATGAAATTAGAGTATACTATGAAAGGAAAGGTCTCACCCGAGTAATGAAGCTGAAGGGTTGTCATTCCACACGTGAAGTCTCTGGACACAGTCTGAAGTGAAGCATGTTGAGGTGGCAATCGTTGCGTTGGTTAGGTTGTGATCAGCGGATACAATATTATTTGATATGGATTGGGAGAGGCATACAGGAAAGTGGGCCGTATCCAAGGGTTCCAGGACTGGGGGAAGTAGGGGCTCTATAGTGGAGATGTGAGGTTCCTGCTGTCTTAGGGTTCAAAAAGATAATCGATAGTTAATGTTATCATCACATTATTTGGTAATTGGGTTAACTTTGAAAAGTCCTTTTGTTATGGTTTGCTGTACAATACCCAGTATCTTGTATATAGCTGTGCTATTGGATGCTTCTGATCTACTTGAAGTTGACTAAGAAGATCTGAAAGGGAAACTAAAAGCAGGACCTCACCAAATTGTAAGTAGGGCACCAAAGTAAAAACCCTGTGGTGAGGGGTAGACATGCAGCTTCCTGGGCCAGTGGGGGGTGGGAGTGGGTGGGAGGGATGGGTCACAGTCTTTTGGTGGTGGGAATGGTGTTTATGTACACTCCTAGCAAAATGTAGACATATAAATCACTAGTTAATTAATTTGAGAGGGGGAAAATAAATTGTATGTCTCAAAGTTTTTCAAAACACAAACTGAATCTTTTTAATATATAGGCTGTGTATTTGATATGCAGACTCTCTCAAAAGCCTAGACGAAGTCACTGTTTTTAACAGCTGAGTAGTATTCCATTGTGTACATATACCATAACTTGCTTAGCCACTCATCTGCTGTTGGACACCTGGCTTGCTTCTAGGTTTTGGCTATTACAAATTGTGCTTCCAAGAACATATGTGTACACAGATCTTTTTGGATGGATGTGTTAGGTTCCTTAGGATATATCCCAGGAGAGGAATTGCAGGATCATAGGGTAGATCCATTTCTAACCTTCTGAGAGTTCTTGAGACTGTTTTCCACAGAAGTTGGATCAATCGACATTCCCACCAGCAGTACGGGAGGGTTCCTTTGACCCCACAACCTCTCCAGCATTTGCTGCTGCTACCTTTTCTGATGTATGACATTCTCACAGGAGTGAAGTGATATCTCATTGTTGTCTTTATTTGCATTTCTCTGACAATCAAAGAGTGGAGCATTTTTTCATGTGTTTCTTGGCCTTTTGGATCTCTTGTGTGGTGAATATTCTGTTGATGTCCTCTCCCCTTTTTGGATGGGGTTATTTGTTTTCTTGTTGTTGAGTTTGGCAAGCTATTTATATATTCTGGTTATTAGCCTCTTGTCTGATGTATGGCATGTAAAGATCTTCTCCCATTCTGTGAGGGGTCTCTTGGTTTGGGTAATTGTTTCTTTTGCTGTGCAGAAGCTTTTTAACTTGATGTAGTTCTATAGGTTTATACTTGCCTTAGTCTTCTTTGTAATTGGATTTGTTTTATTGAAAATGTCTTTAAAATTTATGCGGAATTTTCTTTCTCTCTTTCTTTCTTTTTTTCTTTCTTTTTCTTCTTCTCCTCCTCCTCCTGGGTTTGAGTCCCTGGTCTCCACCTGCAAGGGGAAAGCTTCACGATTAGTGCAGCAGGTCTGCAGGTATCTCTCTGTCTCTCTTCCTCTATATTTTCCCCTTCTCTCTGGATATCTGGCTGTCTCTGTCAAATAATTAAAGATAAAATAATTTTAAAAAGGAATCTTTAACTTTTGCCATTTGTGTTTCTTCAGATAGATGCTCATGAGCTGACTTTCTGCAGTGAATGACTGATGAGACCAACTGAAATAACAAGAAGACAGAACCAGTTCCAGGGGTCATTGTTTTTCTTTCCTCTAGATGGAGGGTGAGAAATGGAGAGAAAGAGATAAGGAGGAGAAGCAAGGGAGAGGGAGAGAGACACAGAGATAGAGCAACACAGCAACTTGTTACACCTCTTGTGAGAACTTTCCCCTGCAGATAAATCCCTTATGGTGGACTGGGATTTGAATCTGGGTCATCCTAGACAGTATTATCTGCACTCTGCTGGGTGAATCATTTTGGAAATATCAAATCAATCTTGGCTAAATGTGGAAGGAGACTACACAAAGGTGTGAATATTAGGAATTGGGGATTATTAGGACCACATTAGAGGTTAGTTACTGCAAATACTATTTTATTTTCCCATCTTTATTTGACTAATGTTAACAATGAAGTCTTTAAAGAATTGGGGTTTAACTATCTTACCACAAATCTCATTTGTGATTCCCTCAGTCCAGCATTTATAATCATTATAATCAACATTGCCTTATTTTTTCGAAATACAAATTTTAGTTTTTGAGAACCTCTCAAATTTTATGTTTTGAGAACATCTAAGGACCACAATGGTAGATGTACCTATACAAGTTATGTCCTGATATTTCACATGCGTAGAATCACTTCTCTGTATAACACTAATAAGCACTGGAGAAAAGATTTAACTATGGATCTACAGTGTAATTAGAATATAACATACACGGGTTCAGAGGACCTGAACATATACATACTTTCTTTTTCAGAATTTCAGTATATAAAGTTAGTATCAGTGAGAAAAACACCCAGTCCAAAGGTCCTGAACTGCCAGCATCTTTCCTTGTACTGACTCAGCTCTCTTGTACTCTTTCACTTGGGTTTTACCGCCAACTACTAGAAAATCAGCATCACACACAACTCTGAAGTTACCCATGATGAATGCTTATTCTCAAGTGACACTAATGTCTTGGAAACATAGTGAATTCTTCCAAAATGTGAGTAACAAGCATACCTGTTTAGAATGGATTGAGTCAAAGGAAAGAAAAATCATGGTTTGGAAAACAAGATGTATGGTCCTTGACTGCATGATGAATGAGTAAATTAAAGATTCATTAGTGTAAAGATGTTATGCTTTTCTTTTTAAGTGTGTAGAGTTCTAGTCCATTTAGAAATCTTTCTTATTTTGATACTATACGTATGAAAATCATACATACCTAGTTTCAAATATAATAATTACTAGTAATGACCAGAAAAAGGAGATAGAAATATATCTTGACTATTCCTATCTTGCCAGAGACCTACACTACTCGGCACTTAACTAACATTTTAATACTTCTGATTTACACACTTATCAGAGATTCTGAGCTTTTGAAATTGAAAAGTAAAATAAACCTGCAAGCAATGCAGTTACCTGAACTTTATATAACTTGCATTTTTTTGTGTGTCCAATAGAAGCTAAGACTTTTCTAGTTTGTGCTATTTTTCTTGTGCTATTTGTCTAACATTGATTTTTAACAAGTTAGTTTATTCTGAGTGAGAGAACAGAAGATTAAAGTATCGGGGAGAGCAAGTGTCAAGCACTACTCAGCTCTGGCAAAGACAGTGTCAGAAGCTGAGCCTGTAGTATCTGGGACATCAAGTTGGTATACAAGTTGGTACTCTAATACTCTAGTACTCTAATAGAATGAGCTCTCTCCAGGCTCTTGACATTGTTTTTTTAAAACTTCAGTTTCTCAGGAACTGCATTGTATTGACTTATGCAGTGGCAGATGACTGAACTCTCTACAATTAATTTGTGAAGAAAAATTGTAGCACATTAGAATCTGTTTGAATAAGCTATATTTGAATGATGTCTAGGAGTAGTGCATTATTTTCTTGGTAAATAATCCTAAAACAGAATTACAGTTTGGAACTAATTAACAAACTAATTAACAAAATAATAATTTATGCCAAAACATGGACTTAATATTAAATATTTAAAGTGATTCTTTATTAGGCAGTTGCAGTGATCTGGTCTGACTTACCAGAGTGGAGTTAGAATGCCTCCTTTTTTTCTTTATAAAGATTTAGAGAAACTGACACACAAATTTTAATTCAACTAGTAGATGCTGCCCTCAATTGCATTCTAATTGTCATGTCACCACCAAAACTACTGATATGCCTTTATTTCTTCAAGGAGCAAAGACAGTTGCCTATTCAATACAAATAAATATGCAGCACATGTTAGGCACATTCCAGACAGTGGGCAGCAATGATGAAGAAAAATGACTGTTTAAAGTTCTCTGAGACCAGTTCCAATGTGAGTATGTTTAGAGGTTTCCACACAACAATTAAGTCTTAAATACCAATAGGTGTTCTAGAAATGGTATCAGATTTCATAGGTTAAGAATTTATTCTCTAAGACTGACATTCATGTCAAGATGCCGGTCACAAGCCCAGGCTATGCTTATGCTTCTGGCCAAATGACTACAGTGGTTCCTACAGTCTATGTCTTTTGTTTGATTAGTTTCCTAGAATAATTCACAGAATGTAGCAAAATGGTTTGCTGTTTTTACCACTTTGCTATAAAGAGTGCACCTCAGGAGTAATCAGATAGAAGAAATGCATACAGAAAGGTATGGGGAAAAGGCAAGACTTTCAGTGCCCCTCAGGTGTGCCATTTCTCAAATCTACAGGTTCTTCAACTTGACAGTTCTCCGAAGTCCCTCCTTTTGGGTCTTATGGAGGCTTTATTACTTAGGTCTAAATGATTAACTCATGAGAATTAGCAATATAATTCAAATTGTAATCTCTTTTCTATACCTGGAAATCAGTGACTGGGAATGAAATCTCTACCCTCTATTCATGTAGGTTTCTTTGGAAACCAGTTCTGAATCAAAAGTTACAGAGGGCTGTATGGGGAAGAATCCAAAGTCCATCTATAATATGCATATAACAAATACAAATCAGATCTCAAGACAAACATAAACTCTTAATGATATGGTGCAGTAAGGATTTCAAGCCAATAAGACAGACAGGAAGGGTCTTCTCATATTTGATATTTGCTCTTCTCATATTTGATAAAATAGACTTTTAAACTGTGAGACTATTAAAAGTCAAGGACAAAGAGAAGAAATTGCCAGGTGCCATGGAAAAGAAAAGAATTGCTTTCAAAGACAGCATAGTTAGATTCACATCATATTTTTCTTTAGGAACCATGGAGTCCAAGAGAGAGTGTAGTAATATATTCTAAGTGTTAAAAGATAACTGCCACACCTATTAACTTATAGTCTCATAATATGAGTTAAAAAAAAAAAGACTGCAGTCCACTCTGGGTTCCCCGCCCCCTGGCCATAAGGGATGAATGTCAGAACAGCTCCCCAGGGAGTCCTAGGGTAACTGTGTGTCAGGGGAGACGTACGTGGAGAGAATCTCAGACTCATTCATCTCCGGGGACTGCCTCGGAATGGTGGGCAACCATTTATTGAAAGGAAAGGCGAGCAGATATACCCCTAACTTGGGAGGAAGGTTGAGGTAATCATTAACCCAAGCACAGAGCAATACAATGCATAGTCACATTTTGACCAACAAACTATTTGATCATAAGTAAAAGGTTACCATACAAAGCTTGGTCACAAGCTTTACAATGTACATTTTTCTGGAGGTAGATTGCAGGCAGAAGGGGGGAAGCAGCTGAGCAATCAGGTTAAGGTTAACCACACATAGTAATCCATGGCTTTTAATTAAAGAAGGAAGGTGGGGGGGAGGTGGCATGTGTAGAAAGGCACCGGTGTCCAGGGGTCCAGCCATCATAAATTCCAGAGATCAGGAGAACCTGCCCTTGTCTTGATCCAAAGGGAGAGTTGGGGGTCAACCTGTTAAGGAAACAATGGCCTGGACTTTCCGGGACAGTGGGCCCCACTCTCCAACAAAAGACAACTGCCAGCCACACATATTCCATCCTGCAAGACTCACATTCAAATATGAAGAAGCAATAAGATAAGCACCAGGCATACAAAAAACTAAAGGGGTTTGCCATTATCGGATATACCCTTCAAGTATTACTGAAAAGAGTGCCACAGAGAAAGAAACAAGGAACACTTAACACTAAACTAGGTGATACACAGCAAAGCAGACCCAGAAACATAAGCCTAAGAAGTATGAGGCAATTTTATTTTATTTAGTTATATTTTGCCTCCAGGGTTATTGCTAGGACTATGAATTGCCTGCACTATGAATCCACTGCTCCTGGAGGCTATTTTTTTTCCCTTGTTGTTTTATCATTGTTGTGGTTGTTATTATTGTTGTTATTGATGTCTTTGTTGGATAGGACAGAGAGAAATTGAGAGAGGACAGGAAGACAGAGAGGGAGAGAAGCAACCCCCTGCAAGTGGAGAGCTGGGGGCTCAAACTAGCATCCTTACGCTGACCCTTGCACTTTACACCATGTGTACTTAACCTGCTGTGCTACCACCCAGTCCCCCAATATGAGGCAATTTTAAAGTATGAAAGGAGAGGAAGAAATGGATAGACACTGTCCAAAGAATGGTGAGACAAAAACAGTTAAAAAAAGACTCTTCACTGTATTTATATATGTTTATAGCTAATATATTTACATGTATACCTCCTCTTTCTTTTTAAATACGTCATTTTTGTCTCTACTACCTTTTAATCCTTCCCCAATGCTTTTTCTTTGCTTTTATTATCATATATAATATACTGAGTTTATTTTAAAAATATTTAATATTTTTGGATAGAGACAGAGATAAATTGAGAGGAAGAGAGAGAGAGAAGGAAAGAGAGCGAGTGAGAGAGCGAAATAGATAATGGGCTGTAATATTAGTCAATGTTTCCTTTTTATAAATAAAAAATTAAATAAAAAACCTGAAAATAGGGAAACACAAAGTAAAACTTGGACTGGGTTTGTGTATTTCACTAAGGCAAAAGGCTCTGGGGAAGAAAGAGAGGGCAAGGGACTAAGAAAGCACTGGGGTCCTGGTGTATGATGATGGGAAAAGACCTCTGCAAGGGATGAGAGCGCTTTAAAGACACCCATCACAGGGAAATGGAAAATTGTGTCTATGTGTCAACAACTATATGGTGATCCATTAATGCCTCAATAAAGAAAAAAATTAAAAAACTGAAAGTAGAAATATCATGTAGTTAGTTGGGGGTATGGATTGGCTTGCCAACACCCACAATCAGCTGAGAAGCAATTAGAGAAGCCAGAACTCCCACCTTCTGCACCCCCAAAAAAATTTTGGTTCCTACTCTCAAAGGGGGAGAAATGTTAGGGGAAAGTGAACAGAGGGTTCTGAACTCCAATTGCCTCAGGACACTGAAAGAGAAGAGGGAAAAAGAAAGGACACTCAGAAGTAGTAGTAGGTGGAGGTGTGACTTAGAAAGGAAGAGAAGGCATGGCCATAGAAAAAATGGGCAAAAAAATAGATAGATAGTTACAGAAAGGAAGCGTAAGGACTGGTGTAACGATCCCAGTTCGAGTCCCTGGCTCTCCACCTGTAGGGTAGTCACTTCACAAGCAGTGAAGCAGGTCTGCAGGTGTCTATATTTCTCTCCCCCTCTCCATTTCTCTCTGTCCTATCCAACAATGACAACATCAGTAACTACAACAATAAAAAACAAACAAGGGCAACAAAAGGGAATAAATACGTAAATATTTTTTAAAAATGAAAAAAAGAGTAGTCAAATTATATCTGTGATTTGGGGATCACTGCTGTAGTTTCCAGTGGAGGGGGTGGGGATACAAAACTTTGGTGGTTGAAACAGTGCAAAGTTATAGGCTTGTTAGTTTATACTTTTATAAATCAATAGTCACTAATAAAATTTAAAAAAGAAAAAATACCATGTAGTTCAGCAGTGTTGCTCTAAGATATTTATCTGAAGACTGAAAAAAAAATCACTATTTTGAAAGTATATGTTCACCCCATGGTCATTGAAACATTGTTCTCAACATTGACATAGAATTAGCCTAAATGATCACTGATGAACTGGCTAAAGAACTATGGTATATAGATGCTCTATAGGAAACTGACATTTTGCTCAGTTTTGATGTGAAACTAAAACTAT
This sequence comes from Erinaceus europaeus, assembly GCF_950295315.1. NCBI lineage: Eukaryota > Metazoa > Chordata > Mammalia > Eulipotyphla > Erinaceidae > Erinaceus > Erinaceus europaeus. Next base: position 55,680,395 of record NC_080165.1, read on the forward strand.
ATTAAAGATAAAATCTATAGACACATATAACTTCATAGCTTGAGATGTATACTCAATACATTTTAAAGTGTTCTATGGAGTATTGTCAATTCTGCCGGGGATTGAACTCAGGTCCTTATGCTTGAGAGTCTCATGCTTTATCCACTGCACCACCTCTAGTATTGTCAATTCTAAGTACACCGTTATATACAGAAGATTTTTAAAGCTTGCAGAATACTATTTTTTGGCTTTTTAGTGTTTTTTTTTTATTAGTGATTTAATAATGATTAACAAGATTGTGGAATAAGGGGAGAATTCCATACAGTTCCCACCACCAGAGTTCCATATACCCTCCCCTCTACTGGAAGGGTCCCTAGTCTTTATCTCTCTGGGAGTATGGACCAAAGATCTTTATAGGGTGCAGAAGGTGGAAGGCTGGTTTCTGTAATTGCTTCTGTGCTGGGCATGGGCATTGATAGATTGATCCATACCCCCTAGTCCATTTATATCTTTCCCTAGTGGTGTAGGGCTCTGGAGAGGTGGGGTTCCATGACAAACTGGTGAGGTTGTCTGCCCAGGGAAGTCAGGATGGAGTCATGTTAGCTTGCACAACTTGTTGATTGAAAAGCATTAAGATAGAAGGTGGAACAGGGGGCCAGGAGGTAGCATAGCGGGTTAAGCACAGATGGCGCTAAGCACAAAGACCAGTGTTGGATCCCGGTTTGAGCCCCCAGCTTCCCACCTGCAGGGGGTCGCTTCACAGATGGTGAAGCAGGTCTGCAGGTACCTATCTTTCTCTTCCCTCCTTTGTCTTAACCTACTCTCTCGATTTCTCTGTCCTATCCAACAATAATAACAACAATAATAATAACAAGGGCAACAAAAGGGGGGGAATTGGCCTCCAGGAGCAGTGGATCTGTAGTGCAGGCACCAAGACTCAGCAACAATCCTAGAGGCAAAAAAAAGAAAAAAATATATATATATATATATTAGGGAGCTGCTTTCTTCCCTGATCCAGCTTTCTGGTCCTTTTTCCAGCCATGACATCATCTCCCCAGACAATAACTTGGATCCACCTGCATATCAGATGTCAGGCTCAGGAAAAAAACCAAACAAACTAGTATAGCCATAGGCCCTTTGGAATATAACTAAAATATGCCTACTAACTATCTACAAAACAGAGATCCCCCAGCCCCCACAACTCTTCATCTGCACTATTCTAACCTTTAGGCTCATAATTAGTCAACAACTTATTGTCTTTATATGTTAACTCTCTTTTCATCCACCAGGTTCCAGATGCTAAGATTATGCCAACCAGACTTCCCTGGACAAGCAACTCCACCAATGTGTCCTAGAGCTCTGATTCCCCAGAACCCTGCCCCACTAGGAAAGAGAGAGGCAGGCTGGGAGTATGGAGCAACCTGTCAACGCCCATGTTCAGCGGGGAAGCAATTACAGAAGCCAGACCTTTAAGCTTCTGCATCCCACAATGACCTTGGGTCCATAATCCCAGAGGGATAAAGTATAGGAAAGCTATGGGGGGGGGGGGGAATGGGATACGGAGAGCTGGTGGTGGGAATTGTGTGGAGTTGTACCCCTCTTATTGTATGGTTTTGTCAGTGTTTCCTTTTTATAAATAAAATTTTTTAAAAAGTAAAAAATACAGCAGATGAGATTTGGGGTTTTCATGTTGGAAAAAGCTAGGAAGTCTATTTTAGGTGTATTCTAAGGGAAGTCTATTGTAGGTAGCAGAATATTATTAATCAAGTTTCGTCTTCTAAGATCGTCTGTATGGGCTTGACTACTTGATGCATATTAGCAGTAATGGTAAGGACCTTTAAAGGTTCATCAAAATGTTTTTGACCTTCATGTTTAAACACAACTTGCTTTTATTTATTATCTTATTGTGACTACTTTGGACCCCTGAGTGTAAAAGTCAATCTCATGTAATTTGACTCAGAATATTTTAAGCACAGTATGCCACTTATTTTTTCTTGTACCCACTATAGTACCAATATGCTGTCTTGAACTTGGCTTATACCAGATATGTATTCTGATGATTTCTTCCTGGAAGCACACAGATATAATTATGATACACCTGAGGAACAGAGGGTTCTAAATGTATTAATCTGGATGCAAAAAAAGTGTTGATGGTTTAAAAATTAGATTTAAATGGATGTACTTGTGGTGTTTCCTTTCAGATAACTTCCTGGATACGAGCTAATAAAAAACCTTGCCTGTGCATCTCAGGAACATTTCTGGGATTTTTGTTATGGAAATGGCTCAGAAGAAAAGGTGAGATATAATAACATTTCAATGCATTTTAAAGACCCAGGAGTTAAGAGCTGTGCAAGGAATGAATTTTGTTATAAGGAAAAATGTGATAATCCTAATTATAGTGATAATGAATTTTTACATACAATGGATGATGACACAAATGCAGAATTTTACATTTGTCTTTTGTTAAAAACCTGTACTACTACTTAATTTTAATTTTTTACTGTTAGCCATTTACCATTATTTTTTAATATTATAAAATTTCATGGACAACATCATTTCATATTCATATACAAATATGTGCATTTTATCGCACACCCACTAAAATTCTTGTGCCTCCCCATTCCCTACTTCCCCTCCCCTTGCTTTCCCTCTGATAACCAGCATATTTTATGTTGGATCACTACTTTTTGGGCAAGTTCATTTGCGTTACTTCTCTGTATGCCATATAAGAATGAAACTATTTGGTAGTTTTTTTTCACTTCCATTTCCATTTCATCCCTAACAAATACAATAGCATGTTTTAAAAATTGAAGAGTAGAAAAAGAGAACCAATGAAAGAGATTACGGCATCATGTTGGACAAGGAGGCTCCAAGATGGCGATACATAAGGCAAAGCAATGTACTGTCCATGTGAACTATTTTGCAGACTCCATGAAAACAGTCATCGAAGAGGTCATAGCAAAGAAGATACATAGGGGCAGAAAACAGAAAAGGAAGTCTATATACACTCTTATTTCCTATGTTTTTTTTTTGTTGTTGTTGTATGTAGAAAGCACTATGACATATTGAGTAGTAGGTTAACTAAAACAATACCAGACATACAAAAGCTAGAGGAGTTTACTATTACTGGATCTGACTTTTAAGAGTCACTGAAAGGAGTGCCAAACAGAAAGACAAGGAACATTTAACTTACAACAAGGTGATACACAGTGAAACAGATCTAGACACACAAGTGATAGAAACATGAGACAACTTTAAATTATGAAGGGGAAGAAGAAATGAATAGATGCTATTCCAACAAATTTGGTGATACAAGAACAGCTAAAAAAAAAAGGAAACCCTCTCAGATGTATTTATATATAATAATTTTTTCTATACCACATTTATGTGCACATTCCTCTATACTTTTAATAAATAATGTCATTTTTCTCTTTAGTACATTTTAATATTATATCTTTTTTGTTTTTATACTTTTTGTTATATATAATACCCTGAGGTTCTTTAATTTGGTCAGAGAGCCAAGGTATAAGGAGGGAAAGGCACAGAACTGTGGAAGTGGATGTGGTGCTAAACTATACTCCTACAATCTTCTGATCCTGTAAACTATTTTTTTGTAGTACATCTTTTTTTTATTAAAAGAATAATTGTGTGTGTTGTACTTAGATTTCAACATAACAATACTAGGTGTTCTGTCATACTTTTTGGAACACCCCGCCCCCCCTCCACGCACACCCCAGAGTCTTTTACTTCGGTGTAATACGCCAATTCCAGTTCAGGTTCTACTTGTGTTTGCTCTTCTGATCTTGTTTTTCAACTTCTGTCTGAGAGTGAGGTGATCCCATTTTCATCCTTCTGTTTCTGACTTATTTCATTTAAAATGATTTTTTCAAGGTCCATCCAAGATCAGCTGAAAACGGTGAAGTCACCATTTTTTTTCTTTTCCTTTTCTTTTCTTTTTTCCTCCAGGGTTATTGCTGGGCTTGGATAGGACAGAGAGAAATGGAGAGAGGAGGGGAAGACAGAGATGGGGAGAGAAAGATAGACACCTGCAGACCTGCTTCACTGCTTGTGAAGCGACTCCCCTGCAGGTGGGGAGCCAAGGGCTTGAACCGGGATCCTTACACTGGTCCCTGTGCTTTGCGCCATGTGTGCTTAACCCACTGCGCCACTGCCCAACCCCTGAAGTCACTATTTTTAATATCTGAGTAGTATTCCATTGTGTATATATAACACAACTTGCACAGCCACTTATCTATTGTTGGACACCTGGCTTGCTTCCAGGTTTTGGCTATTACAAATTGTGCTGCTATGAACAGAGGTATACACAAATCTTTGGATGGGCGTGTTGGGTTCCTTAGATATATATCCCCAGGAGAGGAATTGCAGGATCATAAGGTAGGTCCATTTCTAGCCTTCTGAGAGTTCTCCAGACTGTTCTCCACAGAGGTTGGACCAATTGACATTCCTACCAGCAGTGTAGGAGGGTTCCTTTGACCCCACAACTTCTCCAGCATTTGCTGCTCCTACCTTTTCTAATGTATGATATTCTCACAGGAGTGAAATAGTATCTCATAGTTGTATTTATTTGCATTTATCTGACAATCAAAGACTTGGAGCATTTTTTCATTGGCCTTTTGGATCTCTTGTGTGGTGAATATTCTGTCCATGTCCTCTCCCCATATTTGAATGGGTTTATTTGTTTTCTTGTTGTTGAGTTTGGCAAGCTCTTCATATATTTTGGTTATTAAACTCTTGTATGATGTATTTCATGTAGAGATTTTCTCCCATTCTGTGAGGGGTCTCTTGGTTTGGGTAGTGGTTTTTTTTTGCTGTACAGAAGCTTTTTAATTTGATGTAGTCCCATAGGTTTATGCTTGCCTTAGTCTTCTTTTTAGTTGGATTCATTTCATTGAAGATGTCTTTAAAATTTATGTGAAAAAGAGTTCTGCCAATATTTTCCTCTATGTATCTGATAGTTTCTGGTCTAACATCCAAGTCCTTGATCCACTTGGAATTTACTTTTGTGTTTAGTGAAATATAGTGGTTCAGTTTCATTCTTCTGCATGCTTCAACCCATTTTTCCCAACACCTTTTGTTGAAGAGACTCTGCTTTCCCCATTTAATAATCCAGACACCTTTGTCAAAGACTAGATGCCCATAGGTGTGGGGGCTTATGTCCAGGCTCTCAATTCTACTCCACTGGTCAGTGTGTCTATTCATGTTCCAGTACCAAGCAGTTTTGATGACAATGGTCCTATAATACAATTTGAGATCAGGGAGTGTGATGCCTCTGGTTCTGTTCCTTCTTCTCAAAATTGTTTTGTCAATTTTAGGTTGTTTCTGGTTCCAGATAAGTATTTGTAGCATTTGTTCTATTCTCCTAAAAAATGTGGTTGGGATCTTGATGAGGATAGCATTAAATTTGTATATGGCTCTGGGTAGTATATTCTGGGTAGTATATCTGATAGTTTCTCGTCTAACATCCAAGTCCTTGATCCACTTGGAATATACTTTTGTGTTTAGTGAAAAATAGTGGTTCAGTTTCATTCTTCTGCATGCTTCAAACCATTTTTTCCAACACCTTTTGTTGAAGAGACTCTGCTTTCCCCATTTAATAATCCAGGTACCTTTGTCAAAGACTAGATGCCCATAGGTGTGAACATGGGATGTCTTTCCACTTCTTTGTATCTTTTTCTGTTTCCTTGCATAGTAGTGAATCATAGTTTTCAGTATACAAGTCTTTCACTTCTTTGGCTAGGTTTATTCCTAGATATTTTATTGTTTGTTTGTTTTTTTGCTATAGTAAATGGAATTGATTACTGGATTTCATCTTCTTCCAACTTAGTGTTTGCATAGAGGAATGTCACTGACTTTTGCATGTTAATTTTGTAGCCTGATACCTTACTATATTGCCTGATGATTTCCAAAAGCTTCTTGCTGGATTCCTCAGGTTTTTCTATGTATGCTATCATGTCATCTGAAAATGGGCAGAGTTTGACTTCCTCTCTTTCAATCTGTATGCCTTTAATTCCTTAACTCCTGCCTGATTGCTATAGCAAGAACTTCCAACACTATGTTGAATAGTAATGGTGATAGTGGGCAGCCCTGCCTAGTACCTGATCTGAATGGAAATGCTTCCAGTTTTTCACCATTGAGTATGATGTTGGCTGTAGGTTTGCTATATATAGACTCCACTATCTTCAGGAATTTTCCATCTATTCCCATTTTTTGTAGTGTTTTGATCATAAAGGGAAGTTGGATTTTGTTGAAGACTTTCTCTGCATTTATTGATATGACCATGTGGTTTTTGGTCTTTCTTTTGTTGATGTGGTGGATCACATTGATTGATTTCCATATATTAAGCCAACCTTGCATGCCTGGGATAATCCCCACTTGGTCATGATGAACAATCTTTTTAATATACGGCTGTATCCAATTGGCTAGAATTTTGTTCAATAATTTAGCATCTATGTTCATCAGAGATATTGGTCTGTAGTTTTCTTTTTTGGTTGTGTCCCTGTCTGCTTTTGGTATCAAAGTGATGTTGGTTTCATAGAAACTGGAAGAAAGTATTCCTGTGTCTTCAGTCTTCTGAAAGACTTTTAAAATAAGAGGTATTAACTCTTCCTTGAAGGTTTTGTAGAATTTATTTGTAAAACCATCTGGTCCAGGACTTTTATTCTTGGGAAGGTTTTTGATAACTGTTTCAATTTCATTAGCTGTGATGGGCCTGTTCATTTATCTAGTCCCTCTTTATTTAATTTTGGAAGTTTGTAGATATCTAGGAAATTGTCCATTTCTTCCAGGTTCTCTAGCGTGGTGGCACATAGTTGTTCATAGAAGCCTCACATAATATGTTGAATTTCTGTGGTGTCTGTTGTGATATCTCCTTTTTCATTTATGATCTGGTTTATTTGGGTCTTCTCCCTTTTTTGTTTTGTCAGTCTGGCTAAAGGGTTGTCAACTTTTTTCACTCTTTTGAAGAAACAACATTTACTTTCATTGATATTTTGTATGGTTTTCTTATTTTCAATGTTATGTATTTCTGCCCTAACTTTAGTGATTTCTGTCCTTCTGGTTGCTTTACGGTTCCTTTTGTTCTTGTTCTTCTTCTAGGTCTTTAAGGTATGCAATTAGGTTGTTTATTTGTGTTTTTTCTTGTTTCCTAATGTGCGCTTGTATGGCTATGAACTTCCCTTTCAGTCCTGCCTTAGCTGTCTCCCAAATATTTTGATAGTTTGTGTCTTCATTTTCATTGACTCTCAAAATATTTTGATTTCTTCCTTTATTTCCTCTTCGACCCAGTAGTTGTTAAGGAGTGTACTGTTGAGCTTTTGGGACTATTACTAATCTTTTGTTGATTGTTAAGTGTGAGTTTAATTCCATTGTGGTCTGAAAAGATGCTTGAGATCATTTCAATGCTCTTGAATTTGCTGATGCTGTCTTTGTGACCTAACATATGGTTGAAAATGACCCATGTGGACTTGAGTAGAATGTATTCCAATTTCTTAGGATGAATGACTCTGAAAATGTCCAATAGTTCTAGTTTATCTGTCTCCTCATCTAGCTCCCTCATTTCTTTATTGATTTTCTGGATGATCTGTCAAGTTCAAGTCTTCTACTATCACTGTGTTGCTGTTATTATATTGTTGTAGCTTTTTCAGTAGATGTTTGATGTGTTTAGATGGATTTTCATTGGGTGCATAGATGTTAATAATTGTTAAGTCCTCTTGATTGACTTATCCTCTGAGCATTAAGTAGTGTCCATCCCTATCTTTTTTGTTGTTGTTGTTGGATAGGACAGAGAGAAATGGAGAGATGAGGGGAAGACAGAGATAGGGAGAGAAAGATAGACACCTGCAGACCTGCTTCATCGCCTCTGAATTGACTCCCCTGCAGGTGGGGAGCTGGGGGCTTGAACTGCCATTTTACGCCATTCTTGCACTTTGTGCCACGTGCACTTAACCCGCTGTGCTACTGCCCAACTCACTGTTTGTACATTTTTAAATATTGTTTTATCATACTATGCTTATGGTCACTAGAAATTGTCAACTCACTTTCATTTAAGGTATTAATAGAGGAAATACCTGATTTTGGGGCCAGTGAAATAGTCTACTTAGAAAGTGTGCTGATTTGACATGTGTTCATCCTGGTTTGAGCCCAGCCCACATTACATTGAAGGGAGTCTTGCTACTGTGGTCTCTTTCACTCTCTATCTCTGCCTTTCTGTCCCTACTAGAAAAAAGATAACAAGTCTTTTAATGAATATATGCAAAGGCTTAGCATAAATTTAAAAAATGAAACTTTACACAGACTACTAGTTTAATTTAACATGTAAGATTTGCAAGATTAAAATCAACTGTAGAAGATGGCTTTGGCATAGTATTTTAAGCATACATTGCATGAACTCTTAGAACACATTTAAAAATGAAAAGATTGAATCCTAAATTACATATATTTTTTTAAATAAAGGATTTATTTATGAATGGGAAAGACAGAAGGAGAGAGAGAAAGAACCAGACTTCATTCTGATACATGTGGTGCCGGGGAGTAAACTCAGGACCTCAAGCTTAAGAGTCCAATGCTTTATCCACTGTTCAACCTCCCAGACCACAATTACATATATTCTTAAAACAATCCTTAAAAGAGATGACTGGAATTACAAATACACATCTTTGTCCACATGTTCCTGATTTTTTTTAATTAAAAAGAATCCCTTTTCTCAAAGTGAAAAATGAATTTCCTTGCCTTTTCCACTTATTTGTGTACATTTGTTTTCTCAGATTGTGTTTATTCTTATGTGCACTAGAAATTTTCAACTCACTTAAAAGTTTTCTGATTTTTTCTTTTTAGAAGAACCTCCAAAAAATTTTGGTAAGTTTATTCTTACATCATTATACTTAAGTGTTTCTCAAACTACAAATTTATTCCCATTCCTTCACATCATTCTTAGGCTGCTTATGTTTTTCAGATGAGTATCATAATTTTATTATCAGATTCACTGGGACCAGGCAGTGGCACACCTGGTTAAGTGCACACATTACAGTGCACAAGGACCCAAGTTTGAGCCCCTGGTCCCCACCTGTAGGGGAGAGCTTCACTAGCAGTGAAGCAGGTCTGCAGGTGTCGCTCTGTCTCTCTCCCTCTATATCTCCCCTACCCCCTCGATCTCTGGCTATCTCTATCCAATAAATAAAGATAATAAAAAAATTTAAAAAACTAATCACCCCCCCCAAAATATTCATGAGTTGAAGGTATTAGGTTTAGAAATATCTGATTTTGGACAGGGGAAGTAGCATAGTGTTGTCAAGATACTTTCATGCTTGACCCTCGGCACCATATCAACCTGACCTGAAGAGTGCTCTACTGTCTCTGTCTGTCTCTCTCTCTCATTATATTAAAAAATGAGATATTTAGAAAAAGAAATATCTGATTTTAGGTCCAATGAATTAATTGATTGGAAAGTGTGCTGAGCTGACATGTGTGCATCCTGGTTTGAGCCCAACCCACATCACAATGAAGGAAGCCTTGCTACTGTGGTCTCTTTCACTCTTTACCTCTGCCTCTGTGTCGTGTAATAAAACAGAAAACAGGCTGGGAGTATGGACCAACCTGCCAAAGTCCATGTTCAGCGGAGAAGCAGTTACAGAAGCCAGACCTCCCACCTTCTACACCCCACAGTGATCCTGGGTCCATACTACCAGATGGATAAAGAATAGGGAAGCTATCAAGGGAGGGGATTGGATATGGAGCTCTGGGGGTGGAAAGTGTGTGGAAATGTACCCTTCTTATCTAATGTTCTTGCCAAATGTTTCATATATATCAGGAAAAAATTAAGAGTTTTAATGAACACTTACATAGGCTTACCACAAATTATGAAGTTGATATTTCACTTAGATGTCTAGTTTAATTTAACATGGAAAGACTTGTAAGATTAAATCAATTTCAAATAGACTATCAAGATGACATTTGCTATGTAACTATTTTGTTAAACATATTCTTGGTCCACATCTTAGATTACTTTTAAAATGAAAGGATTAAATCTAAAGTTATCTATATTCTTAAAACAATCCTTAAAGGAGATGCATGGAATTAAAAATCCACTTAAGTCTTTCTCCATATGTTCCTGATTTAGTGTTAAAAATTCCCTTTTCTCAAAGTGAAAAATGTGTCTTACACTTATGCTTGTTTGCATTTTTTTCATATTGTATTTGTCCTATTATTCTCCTGTGCACTGAGAATTGTCAACTCACTTTCATTTTTCTGTTTCCCTTTTCAGATGAACTTCGGAAAAAAATTGGTAACTTTATTCTTACATCCTTCTACTTACATATTTCCTAAAACTACAGATTTTTTTCCTTTTCCATCATTGCATTCTTAGACTTCTTCTGTCTCTAGATACTACCATTATTTTATTTTAATAGTCATGAGATGAATGGATTAGGCTTGGACATACCTGATTTTGGCCTGGGGAAGTGGTTTAATGGTTATGCCAATGAATTTCATGCCTTATGCTCTGAAGTACCAGACTCAGTCCTTGGTACCACCATTCACAGAGCTTCAGACTATTCTTTTGTCTCTCTCAGTATAGTTCTCTTTCTTTCCTCAGGATAAATAAAATATTAAGAGAAGCAATATCTGATTTTGAGGTCAGTGAAATAGTTTACTTGGAAAGTGAGCTGATTTAACATGTGTGCATCATGGTTCAATGTATACTACCACAATGAAGAAAGCCTTGCTAGTGTGGTCTCTTTCACTCTCTGCCTCTGCCTCTCTGAGTCTATTTAAGGAAAAAGGAAAAAGAAGAGTCTTAATGAAATTAAGTACAGGCCTACCACAAAGTATGAAAAGATGTTTCACTTAGATTTCTAGCTTACTTTTTATTAATATCAATTTAAAGATTAATGTCAGTTTTGAGCAGGATTACCAACATGGCATTTGCAACGAAGCATTTTTTTTAAGCATACATTTGGATTAAATCTTAGATTACTTTTAAAATGAAAAAGTTCTCAAATAACCTATATTCTTAAGAGAATCGTTAAGAGATGACTGGAATTAAATAAAAAAATCCTCTAGTCTTTGTCCATATGTTCCTGATTTTTTAGTTAAAAAGAATCTCTTTTCTCAGAGGGAAAAATGCATTTTCTTGCCTTTTCCATTTGTTTGCTTACATTTGTTTTCTCAGACTGTGTTTATCCTACCATTCTTCTATGCAATAAAGAGTTTCAATTCACTTTTTTTTCCTTTTTAGAAGAACTTCAGAAAGAAATTGGTAAGTTTATTCTTACATCATTATACTTAAGTATTTCCCAAACTACATATTTGTTCCCAGTCCTTCACAACATTCTTAGGCTGCTTCTGTCTTCCAAGTGAATATCATTATTATTATTAGTTTTATTGATTTAATAATGATCAACAAGATCATAAGAGAAGAGGGGTACAATTCCACACAATTCCCACCGCCAGAGTTCCATTATTTTATTATAAGATTTTAGACAGGGGCAGTAGCATAGTGGTTATGCAAAAGAATTTCATGCTTGATGTTCCGAGGTCTCCGGCTCAACCTTTGGTACCATATCAACTTGATCTGAATACCATTATTTTATTGTACAGTTCATGAGTTGAAGGGATTAGGCTTAAAAATATCTGATTTTGAAAATTACCTCTTGACCTTTGACCTGATTTATCCTCAGATATTTCTATCACTCTTACATTCAACCTTTTGATGGAGTCTGCAGTTTCACAGGGAGTAGCTTCATTCTTTCTAAACCTTTCCTCTCCCTCATCTTTGAATTGAGAGAGTGGGCTAATTGTGTCTTCTAGATTTGAAATTCTTTCTTCTGCAGGTGTGAGTCTCCTTCCTAGACCTTCTACCTGAGTTTGAACTGCACTAAAGATGTCTTTCAGTCCTTGCAGTTCTGTTTGAAATTTTTCTTTCATGCTTCCTAACTGCTTAGTGAACTTTTCTTGAAGTTCTTCTTTCAAGCTTTGTAGCTTCTTATCAGATTCTGTTCTGAGTCCCTCTTTTGTGTGTCTTAATTCCAAAGTAAAATGCTCTTTCAATTCTTAAGTTCTTGGAGAGGTCTCATAATAAGCTTTCTATAGTCTGTCTCTAATAGACTTTCTACATCTGGAATTTCTTTGATTTCCTCTGTTTTGCTTCTATCTGCTTGTTTTGCCATATTTTGTTGTTTATTTCTTTGTTTACATATGTTTGGTATTGGTTATTGTTGGCCAGCAGGTGCTACTGTTGTGGCCTCTTTCTTTTATTTGTATAATCCCTAGCAGTAGGATGGGGGGGGGATTTTTTTTTTTTTGGCTATTTTGTGGTCATGAAAGCTATTTGTTTTTTTCTTGCCTTAAATTCAGGCTCAAAACAAAACAAAACAAACAAATAAACAAAAAAACCCTGAGTTAAAGATTGAGAGGTATTAAGCTCCATTTTCTTTTCTTCTGGGTTTGGTAACTGCACTACTGTCCAGAATGGCATGACTTGGTAACTGCCTCTGGCCTGGAGCTCTGGTTTGACTGTGTTGATCTTTCAATCCGTGTCCCTTAGAGCCCCAACCATGAGCGAGCACCCACCTGAGGCTGCAGATCTTTCAGTTGTAGGTTATATGTCCAATTCAATCTCTGGCTATATTCAGTTGTTGTTTTGGAGACAGTGCCTTTCTGATTGCAGCTATTCCATAAACCATGCCTCCCAGAAGTTGAAATATCTGATTTTGGACAGGGACATTAGCATAATGGTTATGCAAAAGACTTTCATGCTTGATGCTCTGAGGTCTCAGGCTCAACCCTTGGTACCCTATCAACCTAACCTAAAGAGAAGTCTGCTCTCTCTCTCTGTATTGTCCTCTCTCATTAGATTAAATAATGAAATATTAAAAAAAAAGTTTATCTGATTTTAAGTCCAGTGAAATAACTGTTTGGAAAGTGTATGACCTGACGTGTGCACTCTACTTGGAACCCAGCCCACATCACACTGAAGGGAGTCTTGCTACTGTGGTCTCTTTCACTCTCTACCTCTGTGTCTGTATCATTTAAGAAAACAGAAAAAAAAAAGAAAATTATTATGGAACTCTTGCATAGGCTTACCACAAATCGTAAGATTGGTATTTCACAGCAGGACCCGGGGGCCACTGGCTTTACCACCCTCCATTGGAATTAGCAGTAAAACCTGTGGCCAGAAGCCAGCTAGAGTAGGGCCTGGGCCTAAGACACTGATCAGTGGAATTTGAAGAAGAAAAACCTGTGGCCAGAGGCCAAAAGGAGTCATTCCCTAAGGAGTAGAGAGTTGGCATAGCTAGCTAACTAGCCCTCCAAATATCCCTGTCCACATTCTCCCTCACTGGAGAAAAAATGATATTTCACTTAGATGTCTAGTTTAATTTGACACGGAAAGATATGCAAGATTAAATCAATTTCAAACAAGACTACAAAGACGGAATTAGCTATGCAAGTGTTTTATTAAACATATTCTTGGTTCAAATCTTAGATTACTTTTAAATATGAAAGGATTAAATATAAAATTATCAATATTCTTAAAACAATCATTAAAAGGGATGTATGGAATTAGAAGTCCACTTAAGTCTTTGTCCCCATGTTTCTGATTTGGTGTTAAAAAAATCCCTCTTCTCAAAATGAAAAATGTATCTTACACTTTTGTTTGCTTGCATTTGTTCATATTGTATTTATCCTACTATTCTTTTTAAATGACTATAATTTTAATTTTTCTTATAATTAAAAATATATTTATTTTCCCTTTTGTTGCCCTTGTTTTTTATTGTTGTTGTAGTTATTGTTGTTGTTACTGATGTTGCCATTGTTGGATAGGAGAGAGAGAAATGGAGGAGGAGAAAACAGAGAGGGGGAGAGAAAGACACCTGCAGACCTTCTTCACCGCCTGTGAAGCAACTCCCTTGCAGGTGGGAATCAGGGGCTGCAACTGAATTCCTTATCCCAGTCCTTAAGCTTGGCATCATGTGCACTTAACCAGTTGCACTACCACCAGACTCCCTTATCTTATTATTCTTCTGTGCACTAGAAATTGTTAGTTCACTTTCATTTTTCTGTTTTCCTTTTCAGACAAACTTCAGAAAAAAAAAAACTGGTAACTGGGGCCAGGCAGTGGCACACCTGGTTAAGAGCTCACATTACAATGTATAAGGACACAGGTTCAAGTCCCTGGTCCCCACCTGCAGGGGGAAAGCTTCACAGGTGGTGAAGCAGGGCTTGCAAGTGTCTCTCTGTCTCTCTTCCTGCCTCCCCCATCCCCTCTCAATTCTCTGTCTCTAGCCAATAATAAATAAAAATATTTTTAAAAATTTAAAAAAAATGGTAACTATTCTTGCATCCTTCTACTTACGTATTTTCTGAAACTGCAGATTTGTTCCCTTTCCATTGTTACATTCTTAGGCTTCTTCTGTCTCCAGATAACTACTATTATTTTATTTTGATAGTCATGAAATGAATGGATTATCCTACTATTCTTCTGTGCACTAGAAATTTTCAACTCACTTTCATTTTTCTGTTTTTCCATATCAGAAAAACCTCAGAAAACATTTGGTAAGTTTATTCTTACATTGTTATACTTATGTATTTCCCAAACTCCATGTTTGTTTCCATTCTTTCACTACATTCTTAGGATTCTTTTTTTACTTCTTAAATTTATTTTCCCTTTTTTTATTGTTGTTGTAGTTATTATTATTATTGTTATTGATGTCATCGTTGTTAGATAGGACAGAGAGAAATGGAGAGAGGAGGGGAAGACAGAGAGAGGGAGAGAAAGACACCTGCAGACCTGCTTCACCACCTGTGAAGCGACTCCCCTGTGGGTGGGGAGCTGGGGGCTCGAACCGGGATCCTTCTGCGGCCCTTGCGCTTTGCACTATGTGCGCTTAACCCACTGCACTACCATCCGACTCCCCATTCTTAGGATACTTATGTCTTCCAGATGAGTATCATTATTTTATTATTATAAGATTCATGAGTTGAAGGGATTAGGCTTAGAAACATCCAATTTGGGGCAGGACAGTAGTATAGTGGTTATGCGAAAGAGATTTATACCTGATGCTCTGAGGTCTCAGGCTCAACCCTTGGTACCATATCAGCCTGACCTGAAGAGAGCTCTGCTATCTCTCTCTATATTGTCCCTTCTCTCTCTCTCTCTCTCTCTCTCTCTCTCTCTCTCTTTCTGTCTTACTAGATTAAAAAAAATGAAATATTGAAAAAAGTGTCCGGGAGGTGGTGCAGTGGATGGGGCATTGGACTCTCAAGTATGAGGTCCTAAATTCAATCCTCAGCAGCACATGTACCAGAGTGATGTCTGGTTCTTTCTCTCTCTCCTATAATTTCACATGAATCAATAAATAAAAATCTTTAAAAACAAAAAAGAAGAAATACATGATTTTGAGTCCAGTGAAACAGCTGATTTTTTTTTTCTTATTTTTCTCTAATTCATCCTCGAACTTGCTATTTCTGTTGTCTGTCTCAGTAGTTCTGCTCTCCCTCCCTTAGTTCCATTCCTTAGTTTGGCTATTTTGTTATCGTGTCCAGTAACTGTATTAGTTTTATAAGCTAGTTGAGTTCTTAACTAAACTATTTCAGGTTTTAGTTCTCTAATTACTTTGAGATAGTTGGTGTTTTCTTTTAGAGTCTCACTTGTTTTCCCATTTCCATCAGAAGCTTTCCTCTACTCTTGTGATTATCACATTGATTAATGTTTGAAAGTTGTCTTCATTCTTATTTGTTTCTGGCTTGTTGGGATTTATTTCTAGGCTTCTGTTCTGGTTCATTAAAAAAATATATTTATTTATTTATTTATTTTGCCTTTTGTTGCCCTTGTTATTTTTTATTGTTGTTATTATTGCTGTTGTTATTGATGTCATTGTTATTAGGACAGAGAGAAATGGAAAGAGGAGGGGAAGATATAGAGAGGGAGAGAAAGACACCTGCAGACCTGCTTCACCACCTGTGAAGCGACTCCCCGGCAGGTAGGGAGCTGGGGGGGCTCAAACCGGGATTCTTAGGCTGTTCCTTGCGTTTTACGCCACATGTGTTTAGCCCACTGACTCCCCTGGTTCATTTCTTCAGTAGTTATTTTTGGTTTGAATATTTTATTTCTTGTATTTTGAAATTTGTATTCTGGGTGTTTCTGTTCAGCTATGGTGTTAAAATTTTCGGAGGCTCTTGCCGGCCTGGCTTGCTTCACGGCGGGTAACAGAGACGCGGAGACAACGGCTGGGCAGGGAAGCTGTATTTCTTTATTCAGGAACAACGATTCATAAACTAAGACAAACTAATCACCAAACAGAACTCTGCTGTCTCTTTGCGGCGGCACAAACACTCTCTCTTACTCTAGAACTCAGGAACCCTCTCCTGGGGTTCCTTGGGGCGGGGCCAAGCGGCCCGCGAAATTAACTGGACTGATCCAATTCTCTTGGCAGGGGAGGACTAGAACAAACCAATGTAAAGCATACGACAGTCCTTGCGTTTTACGCCACATGTGTTTAGCCCACTGACTCCCCTGGTTCATTTCTTCAGTAGTTATTTTTGGTTTGAATATTTTATTTCTTGTATTTTGAAATTTGTATTCTGGGTGTTTCTGTTCAGCTATGGTGTGAGGTAGCCTCTGGTCTGTTTTCCCAGGATCCCTGAAGCTAGTCATTTTGTGGTGTGTCTCAAGGGTGGATTGAGGTTTTGTTCTATGGTGACATCACTGCCATTGGAAGATGAGAGGCAGGGTTTTCTGTATTCAAATTGAAGAGGGAAATAGATTACTGAACCAGCTAACTGACAAAAAACAAACAAAAAATATAAATAAATAAGCAAACAAAAAATAAGCAGGCAAAAAAAAAAACAACAACAGGAGTATACACAGTGAGCTATAGAAAGAATGAACAAACTAACAGAACATGTATACACTCATAAGAGAGGCAAACAGAAAACATATGAAGCAAAAATATAAAGAAAAAAAAGGCCAAAGGAAGAGAGAAGACAGACGAAAAAAAGTCAAATAGTAGTGTACATACATGCAATCACCACACATAATGGTGCTGGTATGTTGGGGTCTTGTCATTATTAGGAGTTTAATTTCTTTGTTACCAACTGGGATGGATATTCATCTGATGGAGCTTCCCCAAGTACTGATTTTTGCGGGTGTCTGGTGCAGTAGCAAGTGACTAGTCTAGGTTGAAGAGGAGGCTAGGTTGCCTTATTATTTCAGGGAGCAGATCAGCCTGCTAAGTTTATTCAGGGCTCTCTGTAGTTCAGTTCTAGTTAAGGAAATTCACACACATCCACACTGTGATCTGATCTGTTAGGTAGGCCTGGGATAGGAGGCAAAAGATGTGCTCTGTGGAAATTTCAATCCTGTGGCTTCAGACAGCAGCAGACATTCAAGTCTCTTTACTCAGTTTCCAATTTTTAAAAAAGTGTTGGATAGCATCTGCTCCTCCTCCTCCTCCTTATTATTATATGAGCCTAAAAAACTGATTACAGCATAGCAGTGACCAGTTTTGTTGTTTTCTTCTCAGATTTCTTTTATTTATTTATTTATTTATTTTCCCCTCTCAAATGTTAAGTCAGTTTGTTTACTGCAACAGTCTGATGTGCCTGGAATCTGACCAGAGTGTTCATTTTGTAGGAGATTTTTTATCTCACTGCCTTCTCCTCCTTTGCAAATAAGCCTCTCTGGGCTTGGGGATGTGTTGGGATGATGTAGACAACATGCTCCTTTGTTCTTTTAAACAATTTTTTTTTTTGCCAATTCATACATAGGTTACAACTTTCCACCTTGGTTTCTCTGTGCCATTTCTCTCCAACTGTTCTAGAAATCCAGCTTTCATTTGAAGATGCCAGACTATGAAGATATATATATATATATTAAATTATAAACGACAAGTTCGTTGGATAATAGGGGTACACTTCCATACAATTCCCACTTCCATACAATTTCTGTCACCAGAGTTCCACATCCCGTACCCTCCATTGGAAGTTTTCCTGTTCTTTATCTCTCTGGGAGCATGGACCCAGGATCATTATGGGGTGCAGAAGGTGGAAGGTCCAGCTTCTGTAATTGCTTCTCTGCTGGACATGGGCATTGACACGTTGATCCATACTCCCAGTCTGTTTCCATCTTTCCCTAGTAGGGCAGGGCTCTAGGATGTCTGCCCAGGGAAGTCAGGTTGGCGTCATGGCAGCAGCTGCAGTTTGGTGGCTGATAAACATTAAAATATAAAGCAGATTTTATGTGGAGAGTCATCTTAGTTGTTGTCTTCATGCAGCCATCTTGACTCCACCTCAGTTGCTTTATTTGAATAATCATGAGATGAGTGGGTTAGGCTTAGAAATATCTGATTTGGGGCTGGGAAAGTAGCATAAGGGTATTTTATGAAGCATACTTTTGGTTCAAATAATAGAGTACTTTTAAATATGAAAATATTAACTCATAGTATATTATTAAAAACATCCTTAAAGAGATATGCATGGAATTAAAAATCAACTTAAGTTTCTGTCATTAAGTTCCTGATTTTTTGTGTTAAAATCTTTTTGCAAACTTAAAATGTATTTCTGCATTCTCCACTTTTGTTTGCTTGCATTTTTTTCCAGATTGCATTCATCCTACAATTCTTTTTTTTTTTTTTTAATTTTTTATTTAAGAAAGGATTAGTGAACAAAAGCATAAGGTAGGAGGGGTACAACTCCACACAATTCCCACCACCCAATCCCCATAACCCACTCCCTCTCATGGTAGCTTTCCCATTCTCTATCCCTCTGGGAGCATGGACCCAGGGTCGTTGAGGGTTGCAGAAGGTAGAAGGTCTGGCTTCTGTAGTTGCTTCCCCGCTGAACATGGGCGTTGACTGGTCGGTCCATACCCCCAGTCTGCCTCTCTCTTTCCCTAGTAGGGTGTGTCTCTGGGGAAGCTGAGCTCCAGGACACATTGGTGGGGTCTTCAATCCAGGGAAGCCTAGCCAGCATCCTGGTGGCATCTGGAACCTGGTGATTGAAAAGAGAGTTAACATATGAAGCCAAACAATTTGTTGAGCAATCATGGATCCCAAGCTTGGAATAGTGGAGAGGAAGTGTTAGGGAGGTACTCACTGCAAACTCTAGTGTAATCCTGCTTTCAGGTATATATTTTGCAGTAGTTTATGGATACGTGTGCACATAAGCTCTCTCTCACAGAAACTGGTGTATATCTAGGTTATGGGACTTTGTTAGAAAGTGAACTACCTGAGATGAAATTATTTCTGCATTCTCCACTTTTGTTTGCTTGCATTTTTTTCCAGATTGCATTCATCCTACAATTCTTCTGAGCATTAGAAAATTTCAACTCACTTTAATTTTTCTGTTTTCACTTTTCAGAAGAATCTCAGAAAGAATTTGGTAACTTTATTTTTACATCCTTATACTTATGTATTTCCTAAAACTACATATTTAACTACATTCTTGGGCTTCTACTGTCTTGCAGGTCTAGTTATTTTATTATGAGACTCATGAGATGAAGAGATTAAGTTTAGAAATATCTGATTTGGGTCTGGGAAAGTACCATAATGGCTATGAAAAGAGTTTCATGACCAATACTCCTGGTCTTTGACTCAATCCATGGCATCACCATCAGTCTAAGTTGAACAATGACCTAGTTTCTCTATATCATGCCTCTCTCTCATTAGAATAAAATAAAATATTAAGAAAAAGAAGTGTCTAATTTTGGGGCCAGTGAAAAAAATCATCTTGGATTTGTGTACTGATTTGGTATGTGTGTACCCTGCTTGTAGCCCAGCCCATATCACACTGAAGTCTTTCTACTGTGGTCTCTTTCACTCTCCACCTATGCCTCTGTCTGCATTTATCTATGAATAAAGGGGGGAAAGGAGTTTTAATGAACTCTTGCATAGGCTTACCACAAATTATGAAAATGATATTTTAGTTAAATTTCTACTTTAAGTTGACATGGAAAGACTTGAAAGCTTAAAATCAATATAATAACATGACAACTAAGATACACTTGCTATGCAAGTATTTTATAAAGCATACTTTTGGCTTAAATGATAGATTACTTTTGAAAAGAAATGATTAAATCTTAAATTACCTATATTCTTAAAACATTCCTTAAAAGAGATGGATGGAATTAAAAAAATAACTAAGGGTTTGTCCAGATGCTACAGGTTATTGAGTTAAAATAAATCCCTTTTCTCAAAGTTAAAAATGCATTGTCTTGCATTTTCCACAGATGTTTGTATGTATTCTTTAAATATTCCTTTTCTGTAGCCCTTGTTTTTTTTTTAATTGTTGTAGTTATCAATGTTGTCATTGTTTGATAGGACAGAGAGAAATGGAGAGAGAAGGGGAAGACATAGAGGGGGAGAGAAAGATAGACACCTGCAGACTGGCTTCATTGCCTGTGAAGCGACCGCCCTGGCGGGGGCCTTGAACCTGAATCCTTAGGCCCGTCCTTGCGCTTTGCACCACATGCACTTAACCTGCTGCGCTACTGCAGGACTCCTCATTTAAAAAAAATTTTTTATTTATGAAAGGATTAATGAACAAAAATATAAGGTAGGAGGGGTACAACTCCACACAATTCCCACCACCCAATCTCCATAACCCACCCCCTCCCATGATAGCTTTCCCATTCTCTAGCCCTCTGGGAGCATGGACCCAGGGTCGTTGAGGATTGCAGAAGGTAGAAGGTCTGGCTTCTGTAATTGCTTCCCCGCTGAACATGTGTGGTGACAGGTCAGTCCATACTCCCAGTCTGCCTCTCTCTTTCCCTAGTAAGGTGTGTCTCTGGGGAAGCTGAGCTCCAGGACACATTGGTGGGGTCTTCAATCCAGGGAAGCCTGGCCAGCATCCTGGTGGCATCTGGAACCTGGTGATTGAAAAGAGAGTTAACATACGAAGCCAAACAATATGTTGAGCAATCATGGATCCCAAGCTTGGAATAGTGGAGAGGAAGTGTTAGGGAGGTACTCACTGCAAACTCTAGTGTACTTCTGCTTTCAGGTATATATTTTCCAGTAGTTTATAGATACGTGTGAACATATGCTCTCTCTCACAGAAACTGGTGTATATTTAGGTTTTGGGACTTTGTTAGAAAGTGAACCACCTGAGATGGAATTAGAGTATACTATGAAAGGAAAGGTCTCACCCAAGTAATGAAGCTGAAGTGTTGTCATTCCACATGTGAAGTCTCTGGACAAAGTCTGAAGTGAAGCATGTTGAGGTGGCAATCGTGTTGGTTAGGTTTTCCTGTTTTTCTTTTGCAGAAGAACTTCAGAAAGAAATTGGTAACTTTATTCTTACAGCTTCATACTTTTATGTATTTCCTAAAACTGCATATTTATTCTCTTTCCATTACTACATTGTAGGCTTCTTCTGTTTTCCAGATGACAATAGCTATTATATAAGATTCATCAGACAAAGGGATTAGGCTTAGAAATATTTGATATTTTTTTCTGGGAAACTTACATATTCCTATGTATACTACTTTTCTGCCTCATGCTCTTGGCATCTCCATCAACCTGAGCCAAAGAGTGCTCAGCTATCTCTCTCTGTATCCTCTCTCTTTCATTAGAATAAAATAAAATAAAATAAAATATTAAGAATATCTGATTCTGAAGCCAGTGAAATAGCTGACTGGAAAGTGTGCTGCCCTGGCATGTGTGCACCCTGCTTTGAGCCCAGCCCACAACACAATGACGGAAGCCTTGGTATTGTGATCTTTTTCACATTCTACCTCTGCCTCTGTGTCATATAAGAAAACAGAAATGAGGAGGATTATGGAACTCCTGCATAGGCTTACAGCAAATTATGAAAATGATATTTCACTTAGATGTCTAGTTTAATTTCACGTAGAAAGACTTGCAAGATTAAAATCTATTTTGAACACAACTACCAAAAGTGCATTTGCTATGCAAATATTTTGTTAAGTGTACTTTTGGTCCAAATCTTAGATAACTTTTTTAAAAATGAAAAGATTAAATCTTAAATTACCTATATTCTTGAAACAATCTTTAAGAGATTTATGTAATTAAAAGTCTACTTATGTCTCTATTCATATGTTCCTGATTTCTGAGACAAAATTAACTCCTTTTCTCAAAGAGAAAAATGAATTTTCCATTCTTTTTTGTTGCATTTGTTTTTTCAAATTGTAGTTATTCTTTAAAATTTTTTTTAAATTATCATATTTATTTATTGGATAGAGACAGCCAGAAGTCAAGAGGGAAGAGGGGATAATAGAGGGAGATAAACAGAGAGACACCTGCAGTACTGCTACATCACTTGCAAAGCATTCTCTCTGCAGGTGGAGATCTGGGGTTTGAACCAGGGTCCTTGTGCATTGGAACAGGTGCACTCAACCAGGTGCACCACCACCCAGTTCTTTAGTATTGTGATTATTCTACCATTTTTCTGTGCTTTAGGAATTTTCAACTCACTTTCATGTTTCTGTTTCCCTTTTCAGAAGAACTTCGGGAAAAAAATGGTAACTTTATTCTTTCATCCTTATATATTTCCAAAAACTACACATTTGTTCCTTTTAAAAAATTATTTATTTAATGTTGATCAACAAGACCATAGGATAAGAAGGGTACAATTCCACAAAATTCCACAAAATTCCACCAGAGCCACCAGAGTTCCATACCCCATCCCCTTCATTGGAAACTTTTCTATTCTTTCTCCCTCTAGGAGTATGGACCAGGGTCATTATGAGGTGAAGGTGGAAGGTCCGGCTTCTGTAATAGCTTCTCCACTGGACATAGGTGTTGGCAGGTTGATCCATACTCCTATCCTGTTTCTGTCCTTCCCTAGTAGGGCAGGGCTCTGGAGAGGTAGGGTTCCATTGTTCCCTATTCTTTACTACATTCTTGGGCTTTTTCTGTCTTCCCAATGACTATGACTAGTTTCCCTTAGTACTCATCATGTTTTATTTATTTACTTTTAATAGCTTTATTAGGCGATTAATTATTTATAGTCAATAGTAAAATATGATAGTTTATACATGCATAACATTTCCCACTTTTTCACATAATAATTCAATCCCCACTAAGTCCTCATCTGCCATCATGTTCCAGGACCTGAACCCTCGCCCCACTCCCAGTGTCTTTTACTTGGTTTTTTACTTGACTGTTGGGTGCAGTACACCAACAGTCATCATGATTTTTATATGTTTATCTTATTATTTTTATGTACATTAGAAAATTTCAACTCATTTTAATTTTTCTGTTTTTCTATTTTTCTATTTCAGAAGAACTTCAGAAAGAAATTGGTAACTTTATTCTTACATCCTCATACTTCTATGTATTTCCTAAAACTATGTATTAGTTCTCTTCTCATCACTACATTGCAGGGTTCTTCTCTTTTCCAGATGACAATAGCTATTATATAAGATTAACCAGACAAAGGAATTAGGCTTAGAAATATTTGATTTTTTCTGGGAAACTTGCATAGTCCTTATGCATATTACTTTTCTGCCTGATGCTCTGAGGTCCCAGGTTTAATCCTTGGCAACACAATCAAATGAACTGAAGAGTACTCAGCTATCTCTCTCTGTATATTTCTCTCTCATTAGAATAAAATAAAATATTAAGAATAGAAATATCTGATTTTGAGGCCAGTGAAATAGCTGATTGGAAAGTGTGCTGTCTTGACATGTGTGCGCCCTAGTTTGAGTCCAGCTCACATCACAGTGAAGGAAGCCTTGGTGTTGTGGTCTTTTTCACTCTCTACCTCTGCTTCTGTGTCATATAAGAAAACAGAAAAAATGAAGAGTTTTAGTGATCTCTTGCATAGGCTTACCACAAATTGTGAAACTGATATTTCACTTATATGTCTAGTTTAATATGACATAGAAAAACTTGCAAGATTAAAATGAATTTTAGCACACAACTACCAAAATTTCACTTGCTATGCAAATATTTTATCAAGTATACTTTTGCCTCAAATCTCTGATTATTCCTTTTTTAAATTTTTTATTTATAAAAAGGAAACATTGACAAAACTATAGGATAAGAGGGGTACAACTTCTCACAATTCCCACCACCAGACCTCCGTATCCCATCCCCTCCCCTGATAACTTTCCAATTCTTTAACCCTCTGGGAGTATTGACCCAGGTCATTATAGGATGCAGAAGGTTGAAGGTCTGGCTTCTGTAATTTCTTCCCTGATGAACATGGGCAATGACAGGTCAATCTATACTCCCAGCTGTCTCTCTCTTTCCCTAGTAGGGAAGGGCTCTGGGGAAGCAGAGCTCCAGGACACATTGGTGGGGTTGTCTGCCTAAGGAAGTCTGGTTGGCATCATGCTAGCATCTGGAACCTGGTGGCTGAAAAGAGAGTTAATATACAAAGCCAAACAAATTGTTGAACAATCATGGACCTAAAGCCTGCAATAGTGCAGATGAAGTGTTGGGGGGTCCTCCATTTTGTAGATAGCTAGTAGAATATTTTAGTTAATTTCAAAGGGACTGTGGCTATACTAGTTTTTTTTTTTTTCCCTGAGCCTGACATCTGATATGCAGGTGGATCCAAGTTATTGTCTGGGGAGGTTATGTCATGGCAGGAAAAAAGTATTTCTTATGTATTTTCATCTAATTATTAATTTTTCTGTTTCCAGATAATTTATGTATGCATTTTCAATAAAATAATATTCATTGATAATATGTCTTTAAAGTTTCAGATATTTCTAAGCTATTGTTCAGTATCCTATAAAAGGTAATATTAAAAACCTTCATGTTCCTACATATAAGTTTGTATTCTTTAAAGTGTAGTGAAATTTTAGGTAGAATGAACTTTAGAGTTTCCCTTTATTGCTTTGGAAATGAGAATTGGCAAGTTTATAGACATAAATAATGGCACATGTATGACACTTGTTTCATCTTATTTATGATATGTAAAGTACTTATCTTTTAACTATATGTATTTTTTCACAGGTAGGAGGAAGGCTCAATATAAACTTGGTGAGTAAACTAATTTCTGGAAAATTTCCTTCTTTTTTCTTCCTTATCTTTTTGGTTCTAAACCTATGGTAGTAGGATAAGATGCAGAAATGAATATATCTGTAGTTGGCAATGTAATATTGGTAGCAGCACACATAGAGCAGTAATTTTGACCTACTTTCTGAAGCGTAAGCTTTAGAAAATTATTCAGTATGTGTTCTCTCTTCCTCTACCTCTTTGTTTTTGTTTTATAGCCCTTGTTCCTTTTCTGTGCTACTTACATCTGATTGTTTCTATATTTTTCTCTCTCACATACCTGATCATATTTTCTATTATACTAGTGATTAATACTAGTTTACCAGATTATAAATTACAGAGTTATACACACTATACCAACCATCAAAGTTCTGTGAGCCCCTCTCTTCACCAATAACCACCATAGTTCTCATACTCTTCGATATGTTGGGTACAATTTTTTTTCAAGTTTATGTGTTTAAATTTCCTATATTT
This sequence comes from Erinaceus europaeus, assembly GCF_950295315.1. Lineage (NCBI taxonomy): Eukaryota > Metazoa > Chordata > Mammalia > Eulipotyphla > Erinaceidae > Erinaceus > Erinaceus europaeus. The sequence continues at coordinate 55,705,828 of NC_080165.1, forward strand.
TATCCACAACAGTATTTTATAAGTTGGCTTTGGTTCATCAACATTGGGTTGCATAGCTCTATTTTGCCCTCCCATTTTCTGTGTCTGTTTTTCCTTCTTGTTGTGTTCCTGGTTCTCTTCTAATGCTGATCATAACATTAAAAGTTGGAATTCCTGAGGGCTAGGCAGTGGTGCACTGGGTTAAGCTCACATAGTACAAAGTACAAGGAGCTGTGCAAGCATCCTGGTTCCATGGAGCCCCTGGCTCCTCACCTGGATGCAGGTTGCTTTACAAGCAGTGAAACAGGTCTATAGGTGCCTACTTGCTCTCTACTCTTTGTTTTCACTTCCTCTCTCAATTTAGATCTGTCCTACACAATAAACATGAAAAAGAGCAGTGGATTCATAGTGTCAGCACTGAGCCTCAATGATAAACCTGGAGGCAAAAAAACAAAAAAAGTTGGAATTCCTTTGCTGCTTCTTTCATGTAGGATTCCACTCGCTAATTCTTATAAGACAAGCTTGGTAGCAGCAAATTCTTTCAGTTTCTGAATGCTTGAAAAGATCTTTCCATCTCCCTCATACTTGAAAGATAATTTAGGAGGATAAGGTATTTATAGTTGTCAATTCTTATCTTTCAATACTTTGAATATGCCTTCCTCCTTGCCTTTAGGGTTTATAATGACAAATCTGATGAGAGCCTGGTGGTTATGCCTTTGTATGTGAATTTCTTCTTTTCCCTAGAAGCCTGCAATATTTTTTTGTTCTTGGTTTTGGATAGTTTGCCCCACAAAGGCTAGAACAGCAACAGGGAGATCTTCATTTAATATGAAGGTCACAGGACCATCCAGGTGACTGAGGATAAAATCTCCCATCAGTCACTAATATGGACAAACAGGAACTAGAATACCTTAGCCACAGTGCCTCCTGCTGGCACAACAATAAAATTCACACTAAATGGGGAAATAGAGAAACACAGACAGCAATGGCAGAAACTTCAAATGACCAGACAGACTCAGATCTAGAAAAAAATGACAGAAGTAGGATTCAGAAAACTCATCATAAAATCAAAAGAAATTAAAGATTAAAGAACTCAGTGGTCATTTTACAAAAGAATTACAAATTATAGAAGAAAAAAAAACACCAAACATTACTGGAGGTCCTAAATGGCACTTTAAATGCAATTCAGATTAAGGTAAGTGGCCTCAGAAGTAGACTTAATCAGATGGAAAAGAGAATATCAATACTAGAATACACAACCACCACACTTCATGAATTTAAAACTCTTGGAGAAGGGCCTTGTGGTAGTACACCTGGTTGAGTTTATATGTTACAGTGTACAAGAACCCCAATCTGAGCTCCTCTGTCCCCACCTGCAGGGGAAAAGCTTCACAAGGGTGAAGCATTGGTCTCTCTATCTCTCCTCCTCTCTATCATCCCCTTCCCTCTCAATTTATGGCTGTTTCTATCCAATAAATAAACAAACATAATAAAAATAATAAAATTCTTGAAGAAAAGGTGTAGGAAATACGAAGCACTTCTCAATGAAATAGAAGACTCCATCAGAAAGACAAAAATCAGAGTTATTTGGATCCCTGTGGAAGGAGAGAGAAGTAAAGAACATATTCAAAGAAACTTTAACTGAGATATCCCATACCAGAGCAATATTCAAAATATAGAAATCTTAGAATGTGAATGCACACCTAAATTTTTGAATCCAAAATGATCACTTCAATACACATTATTATAAAACTATTCAAAATTGGGGACAAGAAAAACAAAACAAAACAAAACTACAGGCTGCCAGGGAAAGGAAGAAAGCCACATACCCAAGGGCAGAGCCATCAGGCTCTCCTGAGATTTCTCATCACAAACCCTAGAGGCAAAGAGGGAGGGGAATGACATATTCAAAGTCTTGAAAGAAAAGAATTTCCGGCCATAAATTCAATATCCTACTAAATAATCTTTCAAATATCAGGGAGAAATAAACATTTTTTTCAAATATTCAGAAACTGAAGGAATTTACCACTACTAAGCTTGCCTTGCAAAAATTACTGAAAGGGGTTCCACATGAAAAGAAGCAGCAAAGCAATCCCAACTTTTATTGTGATGATCAATATTAGAAGAGAACCAGGAACTCAAGAAGAACAGGGAAAACTAGACAGAAGAAAGAGGAGAGCAGTGATATAGTTGTTGGTGAACCAAGGCAAACTTGAAAAATACTCTTGCAAATATTGTTAGATACAATACTCATGAAAACTACAAAACAAAATATAGCACAGAGACAAATAGGAAATATAGTAGGCAAGACCGTTATATAAAACCATCCACATAAAATAACAAACAGAAACAGTCAACAAGAACACAAAGTAACTTTAAAACAAAAGCCAGAATTGTTGTAGCAAACCACATTTATCAATAATCACCCTAAATGTCAATGGCTTAAATTTACCAGTCAAAGGATGCAAAGCAACTGAATGGATTAGAAAGAAAGACCCATTTATTCTGTGTCTCCAGGAAACACACATCCAAAAGAAAGACAAAAAAAGTGCTGGGTGAGAGGTTGAAACAAGATATTCTGAGTCAAATAAAAGGGAAGGAACAGTTATTCTAAAATCAGATAAATTAGATTTTGAGGCAAAGAAGGTGAAAGGTGACAGACATGGATAGCACATATTGGTCAGAGGATCAGTCCAACAGGAAGACATAACCATTATCAATATATATGTTCCCAATATGCATTCACCCGAATACGTAAAAAAAAAAAAAAAAAGGACTTACTGACCTTAAGGGAGACATACAGCAGCATAGTACTAGTTGGAGATGTCAATACACAACTCACAGCAAGAGACATATTATCAGGACAAAAGATTAACATGGACAAAGAGACCTTAAATGTAGTCATAGTTGAGATGAACTTAACATATATTAAGCACCTTTCATTCCCCCCACCTCAGTCCTCAAAATAATATAAATTCTTTTCAAATGCACAAGGAACATTCTCAAGAATCAACCATGTGTTGGAACAAAGACAGCCTTCACAAATATGTGAATACTGAAATAATAAAAAGTATCTTTTATGACCTTGAGGCAGTGAGGTTAGAAATCAACTACAAAAAGAAACAAAGAAATACATTCAGACTATGGAAACTGAACAATACATGGGTCACTGAAGAAGTCAAGAGAGAAATTAAAAATTACTTGAAGAACAATGAAAATGAAGAGACCAACTATGAGGCCCTGTGGGATGTAGCAAAAGCTGTCCTAAGAGGGAAGTTTATAGCAATATAGGCTCATAGTAACAAACAGCAAAGATCTCCAGTAAACTACCTAAAATCACAACTGAGTCAACTAGAAAAGGAGCAACAAAGAGACCCAAAAGTCAGAAGGAGGAAGGAAATAATCAAAATTAAAGCATAAATTAGTGAAATAGAATCCAGAAAGATGATCCAAAAGGTTAATGAAACCAAGAACTGGTTCTTTGAAAGAATAAATAAAACAGATAAACCACTGGCTAGACTCACAAAAATTAAGAGAAAGAAAATTAGGATAAAAATAAAAATCAGGAATGAGAGAGATGAAATTATAACTGAAGATGGGGTGATATAAAGAATTATATGTGAATATTATGAACATCTCCATGGAAATAAATTGGACAACCTATAAGAGATGGATGCATTTCTAGAGTCATACCACATGGGTTAGGCTACCCAATAAGAAGTAGATAACTTAAACAAGCCAGTCATTAGTTTAGAAATTAAATTGGTTATAAAAAAATCTACCCAAGAATAAGAGCCCAGGCTCAGATGGCTTTAATAATGAATTCTATAAGACATTTGCAGAAGAACTAACACCAATTCTCCTCAAGCTATTCCAGAAAATAGCAGAAGGGAAAATACTACCAAACACATTCTATGGTGAACATCACTTAGATCCCCAAACAGGAAGAGACTTTACCAGAAAAGAAAAAACTATAGGCCTATATCCCTAATGAACATTGATACAAAGATACTGAACAAGATCTTGGCAAATTGAATCCAACAACATATCAAGAGAATAATTCATCAAGACCAAGTGGGATTCGTTCCTGGGATAGAAGGATGATTCAACATCCACAAATCAATCAATGTAATTCATCTTATCAACCAAAAGAAAGATAAAAATTACACAGTCATATCAATTGATGCTGAAAAGGCATCCATAAGATCCAAAATCCAATTATAATAAAGGTTCTTATGAAACTGGGAATAGAAGGACTATCCTTCAACACACACAATAAAAACCATTTGTGACAAACCCACAACTAATATAATTTCTAATTATAAAATTTGGAACCAGACAAGGCTGTTCACTATCTCCACTGTCATTCAATGTAGTTCTTGAGGTTCTTGTAATCACAATCAGATAAGAGAAAGATATCAAAGGTATACAGATTAGAAAAGAAGAAATCAAACTATCATGAATTGCTGATGACATACCTAGAGAACTCCAAAGACTTCACCAAGAAACTATTGGAAATAATTAATAAATTCAGTAGAGAAGCAGCATAAAAATCAATACATGTAAGTTTGTGGCATTTTTGTATACAAATAAGGAGTAAGAGGAAAGGGAAATAAAACTCAATTCCATTTACAATTGTACCAAAAAAGATAAAATGCCTTGGGGTGAATTTCACAAAAGAAGTGAAGGATCTTTACAATGGAAACTATAAAACATTGCTAAAAGAAATAGAGAAGGACACAGAAGTTGAAGAACATTACTTGTTCCTGGATTGGAAGAATAAACATAATTAAAATGGCCATTCTACCAAAATCAATCTACAGTTTCAATGCAATCTATATAAAAATTCCAATGACATTTTTTTCAGCAAATTGTTCAAAAATTTGTGTGGAACCACAAAAGGCTATGAGTTACTTCTGAAGAAAAAGGAAAAATATGGAGGTATCACACTCCCCAACTTAAGTTTATACTACAAAGCAGTAATAATTAAAACAGCATGGTACTGGAATAAAAATGGACACCTGCATCAATGGAGTAGAACTGAAAGCCCAGAAATGAGTTCACACATATATAATATCCTTATATATGACAAAGGGACTCAATGGAGTAGAGAAGGTCTCTTCAACAGATGATGCTGGGAAAATTGGACAGCCACATGTAGAAAAGTGAAGCTAGACCACCACCTAACACCACACACCAAGGTAAGATAAAGTGGATCAAACATCTAGATATTAGACCAGAAACTCTAATATTTATAGAAGAAAATGGTGAAACTTTGTAGTACCTTCATATCAAAGATATGTTTGGGGACTCATCCCCTGGGCATGGCATATGAAAGCAAGAGTAAATAAATGAAATTACATGAAACTAAAAAGAGCCTACATATCAAAAGCAAATTATAGAAGAATAAACAGGCAGCCCAGTAAACAGGAGAAGGTAATTGCACATCACACATCAGACAAATGACTGATATCAAACACAGATACAGAATTGTTACAGATCTATAAAAGAAACAAAAATAACCCAATAAAAATCTGGGCCAAAAAACTAAACAGACAGTTTTCTAAGGAAGAGATGCAAAGGGCCCACAGACACATGAAGAAATGCTCCACTTCACTTATAACTAGATAAATGCAAATTAAAGCTACACTGAGATACTATCTCACACCTGAGAGAATGGCTTATATTAATAAACTAGGAAAGGACAGGTGTTGGAGAGGGTGTAGACAAAAGGAGCTCTGCTTCAGCTGGTGTGAATGCAAACTGAGACAGTCCCTTTAAAAGACTATATGGAGAATCCTTAAACAAATAGAAATGGAATCACCTTATCAGTACTGTTCTTAGGTATTTATCCAGTGGATACTCAAGCACTAATTCAAAGAGACATAAACACCCCTATGTTCATAGCTGAACTATTCACAATAGACAGAAAGTGAAAGCAGCCTATATGCTCATCACCAGATGACTGGCTACTGAAGTAATAGGATATGGATTCCATGGAATACTAAATGAATTTCATGCAATAAAGAAAAATATGGTACTGTGTTCTTTGGAACAAAATGGATGGAACTGGAAGTGACTATGCTTAGCAAATAAGTAAAGAGATGAAAGATAACTACTAGATGGTTTCAGTCATATATGGAATCTAGAGATCTGATTTATATGAACTTGCCAAAAAAAAATCCAAATAGAAGCAAGCTAACTGTTTGTAAGACTTATGAGAACTATGATGGTTATCTTTGGGAGAAGGCAGGGTGAGGATACAGAATTTTGGTGGTGAGTGTGGTGTGGAACTATAAATTGTAATCTTACAATTTTGTACCAAACATTTAATTTAATAAAACATTTTTAAAAAGAGGATATTTCCCCCTCCACCTCTTTTAGCCTACTTCCTAGGCCTGTAACTATAGTCTGAATTACATTAAAACTGTTCTTCACAACGTGCATCTCTGCTTGAGTTTTTTTTTTCTTTTTCTGTGTTTGTAATGTTTTGGTAAAATGATCTCTGAATTTGTGTCTATTTTAGTTTCTTGAATTGATTTCATAGTTATTTTTATAAACTCTCTATATGTTATTTATTCCCCAGATCTGTATTTGCCTGGCCATTTGGAGTTCCTGTCATTACTGTTTGTGTATTTCTCAGTTTCCATTTTTAGCATAGCTTTTGTTTTTATACCATCAGGAGGTGTTGTTTATGGTATTGAAGTTACCCGTTTATATATCGGTGAAGAAGAGAGATTTTTATCATGTGTCATCAGCCTGGTTTACTGTTTTTGACGTCAATGTGAGATCTCCCTGCTGTGTTTCCAGCTTTGGGATTTGCATGTGTCTGTTGGGGAGTGGGGTGGGTTGAGGTGTGGGTAACAGCATGGACAACTTTTTTTTTTTCTGACTGTTAAAAAAAAAAAGGTAGGATTTATTTCCCTAGCCAGATACTAGTATTTGAGTAACCCACAGTAGATAGGTTCTCAGTTAGCTTTTTGCTAACTGGTGATCCTTGTGTACAGTTCAGTATCTTGATGCTCCTGACTTCACAGTTTATGGTCCCAGAAATTCCCTGTATGCCATCCTCTGACCATTTGCTCTTCTTTGTAAGTACCAAAATGGAGCCAGCCACCACTAAGAGTGGCTTCTTAAGTCCTAAGAATCTTTCCTACATTGCTTTTCCCATCTTTTGACCATATGTGCCTGCAATCACTTTTGGCTAAATGAGTTACTTAAGAAGTCATAGTTCTGAACTGTAGATTTTTTTAGGTGATTTTTTAAAATATATATAATTATTGCTTTAAATTGTTGATCCTGGGAGTGAAGTGCAGCAGCTGCTAATCCCTTGTCATGCATTCCAAAATGGCTAGGATTTACCTTTCTAGTCTGTCGTAGGAGCCTAAGCCAACCAGAGGGCTCTGATCCTCAGCCAGATTTTTCCCATAAACGCCAGTGAGTCCTTGTGGGCAATTTAATATCCCATTGAACCTAATTTCACAGGTTAAGCACTCAGACTCATGTTCCTGCTGAAGGGATGAGCACCACTGGTCTTTGACACTGAAATTTCCACTCAGGCTAACTCAAACAAGTTTACTCAAACAAGGAAAAATATTCTAAGACTAAAGTTTATTCTAAGAAAGGCCAGTGTGACAAACACCCATCTGTCTGAGGGAGACAAAAGAAGTGCACGCACTAACAAAGAACAGTCTTATCTTTTTATAGGTTTGTAACAAGGAAGTTCCACAGAATGCTTATATCAGCAAGAGACATAAGGGGTATGTCTGGAAAGGAGTTTAGGGACCCAGCAAAGATACAGATTACACAGGGTAAATATCAAATGGCAGTTACATCAGTTATCTCAGAACAAGTACAATATTTTTACTATTTTACTAACTAATCCCATAAGGTGTTGAGATAGGCAATAAACTGAAGGTTAACAGGTCACATAGTTTCTCATCAGTCCTTGGGTGATCACTGTGGCAGAGGGGGAGGCTTTGGCCTCTCATAACACCCACTGACCTCTGGGAAACCATGGAGTTGTCAAATCTTACAGAATGATTGCTTAAATCATAGTTTATGCTAGTCTAAAACATGCATAAGTCCAGAAAATCAAGATACAGTATATATTGTATTAGATGATCCCCAACATCCTGCCACCAGCAATGCGCTCTGCTACATAACTCCCCAAATAGCACCAGCTGCCACTTAAGTCCTGAGAATCCCTCCCTAACCCCATTGACCACACATGTCTGCACTCATCTGTGGCTTAGTGAGTTTCTGAAGAAATCCCAGTTGTATTTTGTTGAGTTTTCAGGTGACTTTTTTCATTGCTTTATTTAGTTAGTCAGGGGAGTGATGCTGAGTAACAACTCCATGGCCATGCCTCTAGAAGTCTCCTCAATTCCCTATGTTTTGTATATGAACAAAGTCATCTGGTGGATGTCTCTCACCTCAGTACTTAAGTCTCTAAGAGAATCAACTCAAGTTCTATCCACTTTGTCCTGAAGGACATAATCATCTTTTTAAAATTCATATTGGTATTCCATTGAATATGTTTCCCTTAACTTTATCCATTTTTTTTGTTGTTGTTGCTGCACATTTAGGTTGCTCACATATTTTGGTTATTACCAATAGTGCAGCTATAAATGTAAGGGTGTATAGATTCCTTTAAATTACTGCTCCTGATCATTTTTATTATTGCGCTTAAAAATATAAATATTAAAGGGCAGGGGTAGATAGCATAATAGTTTTGCAAACAGACACTCATGCCTGAGGATTCAAAGTCTCAAGTTCAGTCCCCTGTACTATTATAAAGCAAAGCTGAGCATTGCTCTGGTATATATATATATGACTCAGTCATAATAATGGACAAAAATATTGAGAAATAGAAAAAAGAATAAGAGAAAATAAGAAATAGGGGCCAGGTGGCACACCTGCTTGAGCACACATGTTACAATGTGTAAGGACTCAGGTTGAAGCCCTGCAATGCCACCTGTAGGAGGAGAGCTTTGCAAGTGGTGAAGCAGTGCTTCAGGTGTCTCTGTTTCTCCCCCTTTATCTTCTTCCTCTTGATTTCTGGCTATCTCTACCCAATAAATAAAGAGATTTAAAAAATAAGAAAAGAAACCAATTAAGACTCCTATTTTGTTCTTTTGCAGTCTGGAGGGTTGCACCATTATATGCAGGTGAGTAAAGAGTCTAAAGGACAACATACTACCAGGTAATATCATTTATTTATTTATTTATTTATTTAGTGTGTATATGCTGGAATTTGAACCCAGGTCTCACACATGTGTGCTACCACTGAATTTCCTCCAAAGACAATGTAATGCTATTTCTTAAAATGAGAGAGAGAAAGTGAGAGATAGAGATAAAGATAGAGATATAGAGAGAAATAAACAGCCACCTGTATCATTCAGAATTTCTTACTGCTGCTACATGGCACTGGGAGTAGACTTCAGAGCTTCAAGCATGCATGGTACTTTATCACCAAGCCACCTCTCCAGCCATATCAATTATTTTAAATTAAAAACTACAGTTAAAAATATTACTTTAGAGGGTGGGCATGTGGTGACTGAGCTGGCTGAGTGCACATGTAACCATGTGTAATGGCCCAGCATCAAGCCCCTGATCCCAGCCTGCAGAGTGGAAGCTTCACAAGAAGGGAAGCAGTACTCTTTCTCTCCTTCTCTATATCTCTCATCCCTCTCAACTTCTTTCTGTCTCTATCAAATAAACAAATAAATTGATTGGAAACAAAGAAACCCCTAAGCAAACAATCCATGAACTCAATAGTTTGCTCTGTATTTTAGTAGAAACGATGTGTTTTGTAGCATTAAATTTTAGTAGTTTATTACTTTTTAATTACAGACCACATTATGTTTTGGGGATAGGTAGAGTAGCTAAAATCTCATAAAACTGGGGAGTACTAAGTGAAAAAAAAATCAGACATACCGTATTCCCAGTTTTACTTCAAACATACCAATTAAGATATTAGTGCTATGAGGTTGTGTGATGAGTAGGGCATAAGAATTAGCCCAGTATTCAAGACTGACATGATTTGTCAGATTGTAAAGAGGCACTCTAATATGTAAAATCATATTTCCTTGTTTTCTGTTATGCCTGATTTTTATTGTGGGATTTATCATCATATTATTCTGGCAATAGGCAGCTTTATCTTTTAGGTGGTAGGTTCTCATGTTTATTTATTCCTTGCAGACTGGAGGAAAGAAGCATTTGATACTGGTATGTTGGGGCTAGGCAAGGGCACAATTTGTTGATTGGACATGTCACCATGCACAAGGACTGGAGTTCAAGTCCTTGGTCCTTGTCTTCAGTAGAGAAGTTTCATTAGCATGAAGCTGTGCTGCAGGTGTCTCCCTTCCTCTTTCTCTTGCTACCTCCCTTACTCCTCTGTCCTATCAAGTGAAAAAAAAAAAGAAAGTAAAAGCCATATGTAGTGTTGGATTCATCAAGCAGGCTTGGAGTTCTAGAGATTTTTCCATGTGGAAGTTAGAAAAATGAAAAAAAAAGGCAGTGGTACACTACTTTAAGCATTCACATTGCAATGTGCAAGAATCCAGGTTCAACCCCCTGATCTCTACCTTGTGTTGTGGACAAGCTTCATAAGTGGTAAAGCAGTACTGCAGGCATCTACCTTTCTCTATTCCTCTCTCTTTACCCCTTCTCTCTCAATTTCTCTCTTTCTTTGTCCAATAAACATATATAAAATAAAAAAATGAAAAATATTTAAGAAAAAACCCGAATGGTGCAGTAAGGCTTCTACACCTTGTTAGGTGATCACTGGTAGAGATGGTTGCAGGTAACCTGTATCCACCCAGAACCAGAAAGGACTTCAAAGTATAGGGATCATTTTGCCTTTGCCTAGGGCTACTGAGGCCCTTCTCAGGAGTATGATGGTCCACTTATCTTTGCAGTCAATGTGACTCTGGATGCAGCCACAGCCCATCCTGCCCTCTCCTTGTCTGAAGATGGAAGACAAGTAATCTGGCAAGAAATACAGCAAGATCTGCCTAGTTCTACTCAGAGATTTGATTCCCTTCCCTGTGTGCTGGGACAGCAAGGCCTCAGCATGGGGAGACATTACTGGGAGGTAAAGGTTGGGGGCACACATTCCTGGGACCTAGGAATTTGTAGGGATAATGCAACAAGGAAGGGAAGGGTCACAATATCCCCACAGAATGGCTTCTGGGCCATTAGGCTCTATGATGGGGAATACTGGGCTCTCACCTCACCTGAAACTCATCTCACTCTAAGAGAAATACCAGTTGTTGTAGGAATATTTCTAGACTATGAGGATGGAGATATATCTTTCTATAACATGACAGATGGATCCCACATTTTCAGTTTTCCCAAGAGTGCATTCTATGGTGTCCTAAGACCTTTTTTTAGGCTTTGGTCCAGTGACTCAAGCCCCATAACCATCTGTGTCAGTGAAAAAAAATAATGATGTTATAATTCACATGTGAACTCATTGATAAGAAATTAATTTGGGACTCAGTGACGATCACTATTCTCCCCCTGTGAGTTATGGATTGGTTTTTTTTCTTTTCCTTACTGGTTTATTCCTTTATTCCTAAGATGCGATATTGGGACACTCTGAGTGCTCTCAGAGAAATTCTCTATTTCCTCATTAGTTATAGATTTCTTTACTAGACTTTCCTGTTTAATAAATATAAAATATGATTTTGTTAATGTCTCCTTTCTTAAATAAATAAAAAATTAAAAAATATATAAAATATACTAGAGCCTTATATAAATAATAGAACATCTACCCTTCAATATTGCTTGTGTTGTATGATAGTGTATATAATCTGACTTACTTTGCTTATATTTCTTAGGTGTGTCTTTAAAGTGAAAATTATATCACTCTTCACTTTTTCCTGTTAGCTGGAAAGTCTCAAGATGGACAGAAGTTAAAGAACATATATGCTTGTATAATGTTATATAGAAGGCATAGATGTTGTTTTCAACAAAATTTATGAAACTATTTTATTGCCCATCTGTTGGAGAACCCCTAGTTACAATGTTAATTCTCTGCTAAACAAGTTTTCTTCATTATTGTTATTTTTTAATTGCCACGTGGATTATTGCTGGGTGCCAATACTATGAATCCACCACTCCCAGTGGCCATTTTTGCTTTTTTCTTTTTCTCCTTTATTTGACAGAGCAAAGGGAAATTGAAAGAGTAGATGGAGATAGAAAGGGAGAGATAGACACCTGCAGATCTGTTTCACTACTTGTGAATTATCCCCCCTGGTGGTGAGGAGTGGAAGCTCAAACCTTGCACATGCTAATTTATGTGCTTAACCAGATGTGCCACCACCCAGCTCCTATACAGTTTTTCTTAATTACTAACAGCTGTGTGTTATACCAGGCATGTCAGAAATTCTTTGCTTTCTCTGTAGTTCTGCCTGCAGCTGCCAGGTGATGATTTGGCCATATCACAGTAAGCACAGATTATAGTCAAAAGAGCTTCAGGCTAACAAGAATTCTCTCTTATCTGATATCCCTGAATTATGCCTATATCCTTGAGGGAATGTCAGGATTTTCAGAGTAAACAAAAAATTTGATATAATCATTAGAATTAGAGACAACAAATCTAATCATGTCTTTAAGATGGTAACCATGTTTTAGTTGATATTAATTTATTAACTTTATTTACCTAATTATTTATTTATTTGAGAGGAAGAGGGATATAGAGATAGACAGAGAGACAACTGTAGCACTGCTTCACCACTCGTGAAAATTTCCTCCTGCAGGTGGGGACTGGGGGCTTGAAACCAGGTCCTTGAGCACAGTAACATGTGCCTCAACCAGGTGCACTATCACCCGGCCCCTTTAATTTAAATTTCATTTTATTTTAGTCAATATTACTGTATGTCCACATACTCAATATATATAGAGAGACAATGAGCAATATGAAACATTATAGACTTGGGAGGCATCAGAGACATTAAAGAGATAGAAGTTTCGGAAGATGCACATGCAGGAGACGTTGCACCAGAACCTCATGGTGCAGACCAGCATGGGAGACACTTGATAAAACCGCTTTTCTCTTGCCACTAATAGTATGATGAAGTTTATTTCTCAATCCTGAGATGTGAATAAAACACTGTACCCCAGCATCCAGAGAACCTTCTAAGGACCTGGAGCACACAGTTTTTGTACTCAGCTAACTAATTATTTTCTGTAAAGACAAATAATAATAAATAAATAAACTAATATATATTTAAGACATTTAGTTTTTTTATTTCTTTATTGGGGGATTAATGGTTTACAGTAAATAGTAAAATATAATAGTTTGTACATGCAAAACATTTCCCAGTTTTCCATTTAACAATTTAATCCCCATTAGATCCTCCTCTGCCATCATGATCCAGGACCTGAATGCTCCCCCAATCCCAGAGTCTTTTACTTCGGTTTATTGCACCAACTCCAGTCCAAGTTCGGCTTTCTGTTTTCCCTTCTGCTCTTGTTTTTTAACTTCTGTCTATAAATGAAATCCTCCCATATTTATCCTTTTGTTTCTGACTTATCTCAATTAATATGACTCCTTCAGGCTCTATCCAAGATGGGATGAAGAAGGTGAATTTACCATTTTTAGTAGCTGAGTGGTATTCCATTGTGTATATATATACCACAACTTACTCAGCTACTCATCTGTTGTTGGACACCTGCGTTACTTCCATGTTTTGGCTATTATAAATTGTGCTGCTTTAAGCCATTTTTCTGCTGTACTTTTGTCACCTGTTTTGAATCCAATATGTACTAGTACACATTGCTAAGGTTGGTAGTAAATGACATCCACAGTTGAATATTTAGATAAAGCTGGAACTATAAAGTCTTGTACTTGATTTAATAGTCCTATACTTCTAGTGCATCATTATGATAATGATTTCTCAATTTTTCCTGGTGCATCGGATCTACCAGACTTCATTTTCCACTCTTTCCTACTTAGGTAACTTGATAAATAATTTTAAGTATGTTTTCATTAAAAAAATAATAAAAATTAAGTGCCCTTTTGTTATTGGTTTTCTATCACTTTGACTTCACAAACTCTAAATGTGGATTAATCTAATCATCCATTTTCATATAAGCTATTTCACCTGGTATAAATATTTATATAGAAAAAGGCAGGAACAGCCATTCTCATCTCTGACACAAAAGATTTTAAATTAAATAAAGTAATAAAAGATAGGCAAGACCATTACATAATGATTAGAGGATCAATCAGCCAAGAAGACTTAACAATTATCAACATCTATGCACCCAATGAGGAACCATCTAAATACATCATGCACCTACTCAGAGAACTTCAAAAATACATCAATAGTAATACAATAATAGGGGGAGACTTTAACACCCCACTCTCACACTTAGACAGATCAACAAATCAGAGAACCAACAAAGAAACAAGAGAATTAAACAAAGAGATGGACAGACTAGACCTCTTGGACATTTTCAGAGTCCTTCACCACAAAAAACTGGAATACACGTTCTTTACAAATCCACACAACACATACTCAAGGATTAGACCACATGTTAGGCCACAAAGACAGCATCAACAAATTCAAGAGTATTGAAATCATCCCAAGTATCTTCTCAGACCACAGTGGAGTAAAGATAACATTTAACATCAAACAGAAAATTATTAAAAGACACAGACTATGGAAACTAAACAACATACTCCTTAAGAACCACTGGGTCAGAGAGACACTCAAGCAAAAAATTCAAATGTTCTTGGAAACAAATGAAAATGAAGACACAAGCTATCAAAATAGTTAGGACACAGCTAAAGCAGTATTGAGAGGAAAACTCATAGCCATACAATCACATATTAAAGAACAAGAAAAAGCTCAAATACACGACCTTACTGCACACCTCAAGGACTTAGAGGAAGAGGAACAAAGGAACCCTAAAGCAACCAGAAGGACAGGAATCACCAAAATTAGAGCAGAAACAAACAACATCAAAAATAAGAGAACCATACAAAAGATCAATGAAGCCAAATGTCGGTTCTTTGAAAAATTAAACAAGATTGACAAACTCCTAGCCATACTCACTAAACAAAAAAAGGAGAAGACTCAAATTAATGGAATTGTAAACGATGGAGGAGATATCACAACTGAAACTACAGAAATCCAGAAAATCATGCGAAACTTCTATAAAGAACTATACACCACCAAGCTAGAATATCTGGAAGAAATGGAAGAGTTCCTGGAAATATATGCCCTTCCAAAACTGAACCAAGAAGAACTACAAAACCTAAATCTAACAATCACAAAGAAATCGAAACAGTTACTAAGAATCTCCCCAACAACAAAAGTCCTGGACCAGATGGCTTCACAAATTAATTCTACAAAACCTTCAGGAAACAGTTAACACCCATACTTCTAAAGCTTTTCCATAAGATCAAAGAAACAGAAACACTCCCTTCCACCTTCTATGAAGCCAACATCACCCTGATACCAAAAGCAGATAGAGACACAGCAAAAAAGGAAAACTACAGACCAATATCTCTGATGAACATAGATGCCAAAATATTAAACAAGATCTTGGCCAACCGGATACAGCAGTATATCAAAAAGATTGTTCATCATGACAAAATGGGATTTATCCCAGGAATGCAAGGCTGGTTCAACATCCATAAGTCAATCAATGTCATTCACCACATCAATAAAAGCAAAGCCAAAAACCAGCTGGTATAAATATTTATATATAGGGACAATTATTTATTTATTTTTTGTTTATTTTTTTGGGACAATTATTTCTTCTATAGCTGTGCCAAGAATTATCGTCACTTTTCCAAATGGACAG
Organism: Erinaceus europaeus; assembly: GCF_950295315.1. Classification (NCBI taxonomy): domain Eukaryota; kingdom Metazoa; phylum Chordata; class Mammalia; order Eulipotyphla; family Erinaceidae; genus Erinaceus; species Erinaceus europaeus. Next base: position 55,721,632 of record NC_080165.1, read on the forward strand.
GTCATCCAGGCAGAGAAATAAGAAACAAGAAATTTTACATGAAGAAATGGATATAGTAGACCTATTTGAATATTTTTAGAATTCTTCACTGTAAGAAACTGAAATATACATTCTTCTTAAATTCACATGAAATATTCTCACAAATAGACCACATACTAGACTTAAAGGAAGCATCGATAAATTCATTTCTAGGAACATTTTTTTTTGAAACTCTAGGAACATTTTTTTAATTGAAGGGATTAATGCTTTACAGTGCAATCATTGATATATGCATATAATTTCATTATATAATAAGCCCCCAGAGTTTTCTTCCTATCCACCCTCTTCCTCCTTCCTCAGGGTTCTTTGCTTTGGTGCAATACACTATGTCTAGTTCATGTTTCACTTTGTGTTCTTCCTCCCTGTCCCTACTTTATTAAGTCCCACTAGTAAGTGAGATCATTTGGTGGTCATCTTTCCTTTTTAGGCCTATTACACTCAACATGATATCCTCAAGTTTCACCTAAGATGATGCAAAGGAGAAAACCTCATCATTTTTTAATAGCTGAGTAGTAGTCTCTCATGTATATAAACTACACTTAAAAAATTTTTTTTATTTAAGAAAGGATAAATTAACAAAACCATAGGGTAGAAGGGGTACTACTCTACACAATTCCCACCACCCAATCTCCATATTCCATCCCCTCCCCTGATAGCTTTCCCATTCTCTATCCCACTGGAAGCATGGACCCAGGGTCTTGTGGGTTGCAGAAGGTGGAAGGTCTGGCTTCTGTAATTGTTTCCCTGCTGAACATGGACGTTGACTGGTCGGTCCATACTCCCAGTCTGCCTCTCTCTTTCCCTAGTAGGGTGTGTCTCTGGGGAAGCTGAGCTCCAGGACATATTGGTGGGGTCTTCAGTCCAGGGAAGCCTGGCCGGTATCCTGATGGCATCTGGAACCTGGTGGCTGAAAAGAGAGTTAACATACAAAGCCAAATTGTTGAGCAATCATGGACCCAAAGCTTGGAATAGTGGAGAGGAAGTGTTGGCGGGGTACTCACTGCAAACTCTAGTGTACTTCTGCTTTCAGGTATATATTTTGCAGTAGTTTATGGATACATGTGAACATATGCTCTCTCTCACAGAAACTGGTGTATATCTAGGTTTTGGGACTTTGTTAGATAGTGATCCATCTGGGATGGAATTAGAGAATGCTATGAAAGGAAAGACTTTTTTAAACCACTCATCCAATATTGTATATCTGGGTTGCTTCTAGCTTCTTGCTATTACAAACTGTGCTGCTGTGAACATAGGTATACACAGATATCTTCTGATAGATGTTTCTGTCTCTTTTGGATAAATCCCCAGGAAAGGAATTGTTGGGTTGTAGGGTAGGTCCATTCCTAGTGTTCCACTAAGTCTCCAAATTGCTTTTCCAGGAACATTTTAATTTCCTATTTGATCTAGTAGTTGTTAAGTTTCCATATTTTGGGACTTCCTCTATTATCTGTTTATTGTTGAATGTTAGTTTAATTTCACTGTGATCTGAGAGGATTTCAGTGACTCTGAATTTATTGATGCTGTCCTTGTGGTATAGCTTATTTGTGATCTTTTGAGAGAGTGAAATATTCACATCTCCCAGTATCAGTGTATTGCTATCAGTGTATTTGCTTCTCTCAGCAACTTTTTTGGATATTTTGATTCCCTTCATTGGTGCATAGATAATGATTACTATTATCTCCTCTTGGTTGTTTGATCCCTTGTGCATTAAGTAATGTCCATTTCTACCTTTTATTATCTTGATTATTGTAAAGTCTGTTGCGTCAGATATGAGTTTGTCTTTTCCTGCTTTTTTTTGTAGTCCATTATCATGTATTATGGTGTTCTCCTGTCTTTACCTCTTCTTGAGTACCTATTATTCAAATGTTATTCCTCCTGAACTCATTCCAGGTGTTGATTTCACTAGCTTTTGACCTCTTTTATAAGTTATCTACTGTTTCATCTAAATTCCTCTGTTTCCTCAGTCTTGCTGATTTTATCTTCAGTCTGTGTCATTCTGATTTCTAGTTTCTCTAGTCTGCTTGTAAACTCAGCTGTTGTATCTTTCTACTCAGCATATTTGGCTTTCAAGTAAGTTATTGTAGCCTTTTGCTACATTGGTGTATCTAGCTAATTTGTTTTACTATGTTACTCATCGACTCTGGCTGATAGTTCAGCTAATGTGGTTGTTAATTCATCTATCTAGGCATTTGTCTCTATTTCTTTTTAGTTTAGATTATTGTTTCCTCCTGGTGTTTCCTTGTTTTCCTGTATCCATTGAGAGATTTTTCTATTGCTTTCTTCACTTCAAAGACAAACCTTTGGAACACGTTGAGTATCTCATAAATTTTACCTGCTTCTGATTTATCTGAATTTTTTTTCTGGGATTTTGTCCTGATTAGTTGATGAGGGGGAGGGGAAGAAGGGACTCTTCTTTGTCTCCCCATTCTAGTTAGTGCAGGCTATTACTTGGGTGCATCCGGTATCGATATCTCATGTGGTTAAGGGCTGCAGAATTAGGCACTATATAGGGGGTTCAGGAATGTGCAATGTGACTTAAATATAATAATAAAAATGATGTTTTTCAGGCCAGGAGGAGACATATGAATTTGGGAAAGTGAGCCTAATGACAAAATTTTCCCTTCTATGGGGGCTGTCTGAGCATCTAGCAGAATGGCAAGCACTATATTCATTGTATTTACCAGGAACGGGTAGCTTCTAATCTTATAAGTATCTCTGTTAGGAAACGGCCTTAGGATTTTTAGTTTTTTACTTGTCAAAATGCAAGGTGTCCTATGAGTTAACTGGGGCAGTCTACTTTAAGAGTGAAGTTTTTTAAAAAAAATTTTATTTTATTTATAAAAAGGAAACACTGACAAAACCATAGGATAATAGGGGTACAATTCCATACAATTCCCATCACCAGAACTCCATATCCCGTCCCCTCCCTTGATACCTTTCCTATTCTTTAACCCTCTGGGAGTATGGACTCAAGGTCATTGTGGGTTGCAGAAGGTGGAAGGTCTGGCTTCTCTAATTGCTTCCCAGCTGAACATGGTCACTGACAGGTTGATCCATACTCCCAGCCTGCCTCTTTCTTTCCCTAGTGGGGTGGGGTTCTGGGGAATCAGAGCTCCAGGACACATTGGTGGGGTTGTCTGTCCAGGGAAGTCTGGTTGGCATCATGCTAGCATCTGGAACCTGGTGGCTGAAAAGAGAATTAACATATAAAGCCAAATGAATTGTTGACTAATCATGAACCTAAAGGCTGGAATAGTGCAGATGAAGAGTGGGGGGGGTGTCTTTGTCTTATAGATAGCTAGTAGGCATATGTTAGTTATATTCCAAAGGAGCTGTGGCTATACTAGTTATTTTTTTCTTTTTTATTTAAGAAAGGATTAATTAACAAAACCATAGGGTAGGAGGGGTACAACTCCACACAATTCCCACCACCCAATCTCCATATCCCATCCCTCCCCTGATAGCTTTCCCCCTGGAGGCATGGACTCAGGGTCATTGTGGGTTGCAGAAGGTAGAAGGTCTGGCTTCTGTAATTGCTTCCCCGCTGAACATGGGCATTGACTGGTCGGTCCATACTCTCAGTCTGCCTCTCTCTTTCCCTAGTAGGGTGGGTCTCTGGGGAAGCAGAGCTCCAGGACACATTGGTGGGGTCTTCAATCCAGGGAAGCCTGGCCGGCATCCTGATGACATCTGGAACCTGGTGACTAAAAAGAGAGTTAACATACAAAGCCAAACAAATTGTTGAGCAATCATAGACCCAAAGCTTGGAATAGTGGAGAGGAAGTGTTAGGGAGGTACTCACTGCAAACTCTAGTGTACTTCTGCTTTCAGGTATATATTTTGCAGTAGTTTATGGATACATGTGAACATATTCTCTCTCTCACAGAAACTGGTGTATATCTAGGTTTTGGGACTTTGTTAGAAAGTGAACCACCTGAGATGGAATTAGAGTATACTATGAAAGGAAAGGTCTCACCCAAGTAATGAAGCTGAAGGGTTGTCATTCCACACGTGAAGTCTCTGGACACAGTCTGAAGTGAAGCATGTTGAGGTGGCAATCGTTGCGTTGGTTAGGCTGTGATCGGCAGATGCAATATTATTTGATATGGATTGGGAGAGGCATACGGGAAAGTGGACCCTATCCAATGGTTCCAGGACTGGGGGAAGTAGAGGCTCTATAGTGGAAATGTGAGGTTCCTATTGTCTTAGGGTTCAAAAAGATAATGGATAGTTAATGTTATCATCACATTAATTGGTAATTGGGTTAACTTTGAAAAGTCCTTTTTGTTATGGTTTGCTGTCTGTCAATCTCTTCATTCAATTCTCTTGTATCTTTGTTGGTCCTCTGCTTTGTTGATCTGTCTAAGTGTGAGAGTGGGGTAGTGAAGTCTCCCACTATTATTGTATTACTATTGATTTATTTTTGAAATTGTTTCAGTAAGTGCTTGACATATTTAGATGGTCCTGCATTGGGTGCATAGATGTTAATAATTGTTAAGTCTTGGCTGATTGATTCTCTAATCATTATGTAATGTCCTTGCCTATCTTTTATTACTTTACTTAATTTGAAATCTAGCATGTCTGAGATGAGAATGGCTGTTCCTGCCCTTTTTTCTGGTCCGTTAGCCTGTATGATAGTTTTCCATCCTTTCACTTTAAGTCTGTGTTTATCTTGTTGTGACAGGTGGGATTCTTGCAAGCAGCATATGGTTGGGTTATGTTTTCTGATCCATCCCTCCACTCTGTGCCTTTTTATGGGTGAGTTTAAGCCATTGACATTTATTGATATTATGGATTTAATGTATTGTAGTGTCATTGTTCAAAAAAATTTTTTTTGTTTGCTCTGATATATTGCAAGTATTATAGTGATGTTATTGTTTATAAGAGGTCTTTTAGAACCTCTTTCAGGGCTGGTGTGGTTATGGTTGCCTCCTTTAACTGTTGTTTGTCTAAGAAGGTTTTGATCCCTCCATCTAGTTTGAATGAAAGTCTAGCAGGATATATTATCCTTGGTTGAAACCCTTTTTCATTCAGGGCTCGATCGATATCTTGCCATTCTCTTCTGACTTTTAGAGTTTGAGTAGAGAAGTCTGCAGATAATCTTATGGGTTTTCCCTTGTATGTGATTTTTTGTTTCTCTCTTGCAGCCTTTAGGATCCTTTTTTTATCCTTACTTCTTCTCATTGTGACTATGATGTGTCTTGGTGTCTTCAGGTCTGGGTTGATTCTGTTTGGCACGCTCTGGGCCTCTTGAATCTTGATGTCCTTTCTGTTATTCAGGTCTGAGAAATTTTCTTCTATTATTTTCTCTAGAATGTTTGCTTCCCCTTCCTCTCTTTTTTCCTCTGGCAGGCCAATTATATGAATGTTACTTCTTTTGAGATCATCCCATATGTCTCTGTTGTTGTTTTCAGTGTCTCTCAACCTCTTTTTAAGCTCTTTCACCTCTTTCTTAGTTTTCTCTAACTCATCCTCTGTCTGACTAGTTTTGTTTTCTGCTTCTGTTAGTCTGCTTTCCCTTGCCTCAGCTTCTTTCTTCATTACAGCTATTTCAGCTTACAGTTCTCTTATTGCCTCAAGATAATCAGTATTTTCCTTGGGTGTCTCAACTGTTGTTTCCCTAATACTGCCATTACTTTCCTCCAATGTTTTTCATTTATGTGATTAATAAGTTTATTATTGCTTGCATATTTTTCTTATCTATGGTTACTTCTGGCTGATACGTAGTTTCTTCTGGACTCTTGTCTTCATTCATTGGAGTAGCAGTTTTATTTGTTTGTGATCTACCCATTTTTTGATTTATGTGCTTCTTTTTTTATGCTCTGTTGTTCCTCAGCTGTTGTGTCTTGAGTACAAGCAACACTGTACTAAATACCTTTATGACAATTGCACTCACCAACCTCAGGAATTACAGTAACAAGTGAAGCAAGTATTGAAGCAGTTTAATCACTACTAGTTAGCCAAACAATGTCTCCAGTCCATGAAAAAATAGTAACCAAATCCCAGTGAAGAAGAAAGAGAAAAGAAAGAAGGGATAGCAAGAATAGACAGTTATGCAAATCTACTATCCACTGTATATTCTAGGGGTAACAAGAGTGGAAATGGAACTAGAGCAGAGATACACACATAGAGAGTCCACTCTGAGTCATATTTCTTCCCCAAAATAATCCACAAATTCAGACAGGCAAAGAAGAAGGAAGGAAGAAGTGTATGACAAGATAAAAAAAAAAAAGAAAGAAAAAGAAAGAAGAGCCAAGAGAGAGAAAAGGGAAAAGATAAGAAAAAGAGCTGTAATTAAAGAGCAGTGAAAGGAAAGGTTTTTTTGATTACTTTATTTTTAATTTAATTTAATTTTTTTAATTAGCTAGGAGGAGGAGGGAGGGGAGAGTCTGTAGAGGAGGTAGGAGTAACGAGACAAGTTCCTCCCACAATAGATAAGATGCCCACTACCCTAGCAGTGAAAGATATCCTAAGAGTTAATTCTGATCAAATTAAAGGGGGGGGGGGAAGATATATGCCTTTATATAATATTAATAATAAAATAGAGCAGGGTAAAAAAAAAAAACCCTGTCCCAGATTACTTCAAACCTCATGATCAGAGGCAGCTGATTGTTAACAAAGAGAAAAAAACAAACAAACAAAAAAACCTCAGGACAAGGATAGCTGAAATAGACAGTTATGCAAATCTACTATCCACTGTATATTCTAGGGGTAGCTAGAGGAGGAAGGGAAGTTGAGCAGAGATACTCACAGTGAGAGTCTACTCTGAGTCAGAATTCTTTCCCAAAATAATTCCCAAATGTGTATCAGTGAATTCAAAAAAGCACACTGTTTGGTCGTGTGGGGGATGGGGCCTGTGGCTTTGGAAGCTGTAGGATTAGGGAATAAAGGATGACAAGAATGAGAAAAAGAAAAAAAAGAAAGAGAGAGATAAAAGAAAAAGATATGAAAAAGAACAGTCATAAAAGAGCAGTGAAAGGAAAGAATTGTTTTATGTATTTATTTTTAATTATTTAATTGTCTATGGGGGGTGAGGTGGGGGTGGTTGGCTACTTAGAAAGAAAAAAGGCCAGAAGTTTCAGAAGGGTATAGACTTAGAATGAATGATACTCCCTGGTGGGACAGGAATCTTGGTAAAGAAAGAAGCTCAGCAGGTGAGCCTGCTAGGATCTGCTCCCCAGGGACTGTTATGGGGGGGGAAGGGGGAGGAGGTGTGCTTAATAATTTAAAAGAAAGAAAAAAAATTTTCCCTTCTTTCCTAATCTATATTTTAACCCAAATTAAGTTATAGTCACCCCCTTGGTGTAACCGCTAGGACCCCTTATTGACTGGCCTACTAAAGGCAGAAAATCCTACTGTTTCCAGAAGATGTGGTCAGAGCTCAAGCCACTAGCAGCTTCTCAGTCGCCATCTTCTATACTATTTTTTTTTTTTTTTTGGACCTTACCCTCAACTTGGATGGACATATTCTATGCTATACCTGAGGAAGATGGGTCCTGATATTGGGGCAGCTTGGAATGTTCTTACTCATGACCATGGGATGTGAGCTCAGATCTACAGGCATGCAGAGGTCTCCTTAGGCTCCCAAGCTATATATATATCAACTTCAGAAAAATTTAAAAATTAAAAATGACAGAAATGCTGAATGTGTTATGGGATAACATAGCAAAACAAAAAATTATTAAAAAGAAAAAATGTGGTGGGGATGGTTGGTCAGTAGCAAATCAGGTAGAGTACACAAGTTATCAATGGCAGAGTCCTGATGTCAAGTCTCACTCTTCCACTCACAATATTAGATAATCTCCCTCCACAGTGAAATGGTTCTGTGGGTGTCCATTTTTCACTTGATCCTCTTTCCTCTCAATTTTTCTCCATCTCAGTCATGAAAAAAATAAAATCCCTCTAGCGTTAACTGGAATAAAAGGTTATTTCCTTCTTCATTGTGTTTTGAAGTGGCTTAGCCTCCTGGATGAGTGGGTAGGTCCCAAGTTCAATGATGAAATAAGAATTTTCCTGGCATGTTTTCCTGGCTAAAGGTTGTACCTGCTTGCTGCTCAACAGGGAACAGACTGGTGTATGGTTGGTTCTAGTTTTTTTTACTCAGTCTGCAGCTTCTGTTTCTTCAGGGTTTAAACTTTGAGAAGTCTTGAGTCTATCAATTACCTGGTGCTTCCCTCACTGTGGAGCATACAGAATAGCACTTCTGGAGAGGTTGGCTCTGCCTACTTTCTCTCTGTTCTTGTTCTGGATGGAGGCTTGCTGAGAGAAGGGCTGTTACATTACTTCTTATTTGTCTCTGATTTATGGAGTAAAGTTCCCTCTTGTACCATATTTGAAACTGGCTTTGACTAATCCAGCTGTCTTGGGTTGTTCCATGGGTGTGGGCCTCCAAACGGCTTAAACCCTTAGGTGCAAAACTGCTTAGGTTGAGGCCCACAGGTCATACCAGCATAGTTTGCTCAGAATAATACCCCCTGTGCTTTGGTAAAGTGGGTCAAATTGTCCCAAATATCTTTATCTTTGTAGTTTGCCTCTGACTCTACCTCTACCCTAAACCTCCCTTCTCCCCAAAACACATACACACACACACACACACACACACACACACACACCTCAGCCACTCAGAAGTAGGAATAATGGATTTCTTTACAGCCTGGAAGCACAGACCTACTCACCTGTGCAATCAGGTATGTAATATAGTATGTAATGATGTGATGTGATGTGATGTGATGTGTGGTGTGGTGTGATGTGATGTGAGGTGAGGTGAGGTGAGGTGAGGTGAGGTGAGGTGTGATGTGATGTGATGTGATGTGATGTGATGTGATGTGATGTGATGTGATGTGATGTGATGTGGAAGTTAAATCATCTCTAGGGTTCAATTCTTGCCCATAAGACACTTTCCCCATAGTCACTTGCTCCTGGGTTTGACACCCTGAAAGTGTGGGGGATGTGCTGATTTTTTGTCTCTATTCCCAGCCTCTTCTGGAATCCCAGCATAAAAATTTGAGGCTTACCTCCTATGTTGTCCCTGCTGGTGCTCCCCTGCTCTTCTCTCTGTGACTGGGCAGATAGTGTGTTCTAGGAAATGTTGGGGGCGGGGGTCCCTCTACATCTTACGCTTACTCCAAAATTTTAACTGCACAGTAATGGAATATATAGATCTTTCTTTGTTTTCTAGAACTATATCTTGGTTTCTCTGAAATCCTGCTGGTTTGTCTTGGGAGTTATTCTATGGTTTTATTCTTTTGCTGTCCCTACAATTCTGCATCAGTTTTAAGTCTATGCTAATAAACCTGTTAGCCCTCCATAGATTAGTGAACTCTGAGGACTTTATGAAGATCTGGAAACAAGGAAGATCTTGAGTCAAGGAAAATGTTTCCTGAGCCATTATTATCAGTCCTGAGCGGTGCCCTTCATGTGGTAGAACACACATGTGAACATGCATGAGGACCTGTGTTTAAGACCTTAGTATCTGCTTTCAGATTCAGTGGCTATTTATTGTCATACTCTGGAGTGTCCACCCCTTTGAAACTGGTAGACAGAGACCAGGGGAACTGATAGCTTTTCTGTCTTGTTGGAGCTCTGGAAGTGCCTCTCTACTTTGTCTAGTTGCCAGGTTCATGAATGGTGAAGTAGTACTGCACTTGTTTAGTCTCCTCTCTCCCTCTCTTTCTTTCTCTCTCTGTCCCTATTAGGAAAAAAAAAAGTCCATCAACTACCCCATCATATGGGGCCCTAGTCAGGGAGTCCTGGGACTCCCACACAGACATGATGGGCCTAGACCTCTAACAGATCCCTCTCTCCACTGTCACTGGTCATGGCCATCAGAAACAACATAATGGACCCCTTTGTGGGCCCCTATAGGACCTTGCCCTCAATGTGGATCAACAACTGTAGTGAACGTTCCATTCTGCCAAGGGAGATTGGACAACACACTCTAACTACTACCCAAGGAAGATCCTATGGGGGCCCACAAAGGGTCTGTTTTGTTGTTCCTGATAGAGATGACTTGTAACAATGGAGAGAGGGGTTTATTTGAGGTCTAAGCCCATCATGTCTGTTTGGGAATCTCAGGACTCCCCGAATAGGGCCCCAACTGATGGAGTGGCCTGATAGTGACTAAAGCTTCATTGTTAAAGTATGCCAGTCTCTTGCCCTTATTCAGCTTTTGCAGTCCTTGGTTTGATGAGGTTAGCTTTGGAGTGAGTGAGAGAACTGTAATAGGAAGTAGGTCTCACCTACTTCTTATTTCATTTCCCTCAGTGACTCCAAAACTAACCTTGTCAGACAAAGTAAGGAGTACTAAAGCTGGATAAGGGCAGGAGACTGGCATACTTTAATGATGACTCTTTGATCGCTATCAGGCCACCCCATCACCTGTTGCAGGAGTCTTGGGATTCCCACACAGACATGATGAGTGTAGACCTCTAACAGTTCCCTGTAGCCACTGCCACCTGTCATCTTTATCAGGAACAACATAACGAAACCCTCTTTAAGCCCTTACAGGACTTTGTCCTCAATGTGGATCAACAATGGTAAGCACTGTCCCATTCTCTGAAGGGAGGTTGGGAAACATACTCTTCCACTTGAGGAAGATGGGCCCTGAAATTAGTGCAGCCTGGAATGTTCCCAGCCATGAGCACAGAATGTGAGCTCAGACCTACAGGGATGCAGAGGTTACATAGGCTCCTGTGCTAAATATGGGGCCCAGATCAAATTGATGGGGTTTACAGTTAACAACATTTATATACTTTTCCCATATTTGGGAGCTACTCTCTTCCCTGATCCAGCTTTCTAGTACTTTTTTTCCAACTATGACACCATTTTCCCAGACAGTACCTTAGGTCCACTGGCATGTTAGCTGTCAGGCTTAGGCAAAAACTAATTAAGTCATGGGCCCCTTGGAATATACCTAAAATAGACCTACTAGCTTTTTCCAAAATGGAGCCCCCTTCCAATCTTCATCTGCAATATTCCAGCCTTTAGGTTCATGATTAGTCAACAGTTTGTTCTGCTTTATATCTTAACTCTTTTTCAGCCACGAGGTTCCAGATGACACTATGATGCCAACTGGACTTCCCTGGACAGGTGACCCCATCAATATGTCCTGGAACTCTGCCTCCCCAGAGCCCTGCTCCACTAGGGAAAGAGAGAGAGAGTCTGGGAATATGGATAGACCAGCCAACATCCATGTTCAGCAGAGAAACAATTACAGATGCCAGATCTTCTACCCTCTGCACCCCACAATGATCCTGGGTTCATACTCCCAGAGGGATAAAGAATAGGAAAGATTTCAAGGGAGGGGATGGTATAGGGGGTTCTGGTGGAGGGAACTGGATAGAACTCTACCCCTCTTATCCTATGATCTTGTCAATATTTCCATTTTATAAATAAAAAATGGCAGATTAGATGAAGCAACATTAAAAGTTTTGTGAAATCAAAGCAGCATAAAGACAATGACAACAGGAAATTTCATTTTTTTTCACTGAGAAAAATACCTGGAGTTATTTATCATGTCACTGAAATAGAAAAGATTCAAAAATGAAGTTGATGGGAAAGATGTATTAAGACAAACTGAAAAATCCTGGTAAGGCTGACACACTGGAGGTGTAGTAATTTAGTAACCACTAAATCATCATGTATAGGACTTTACTCTTTCAGTTTCATCTAAATATTCAGTTGTGAATGTTGTTTGCTACTAATCTTAACAGGAGAATGTACCAGAGCTGAGTCAAACAAAAGTGATAAAAATACAGCATAAAATGACTTAAAGATGCAGCAGTTTATTTTTATATTTTTGCAAAAAGAATGAGATAGTTGGACAATAAAATAGTTTCATGAAAGCTATGGAAAACACAAGCTTATTTTACTCTCTCTGTCATCTATATCATGATACAAGCATACCTGTTCTTTGACTTCTGTCTGTCAAGACACATAGCAGCCAGCCGGAAAAATAAATAATGATAAAATTTTCTCTTAAAAGACACATACAAAAAGTGTCATAAGGAGAGTAAATCAGCTCATAATACACTGGCAAACATCCACCACATGCAAAAGGGGGTACTAGAAATTCTAACATTTATACAAAGCTCTTTTATATTTTACATTTATTATTTAGGAAAGTCCAATACAAAGAAGTCTATGACTAAGGAGGAAAAGAATTTCTCTGAGTACTCATGAGTTTGTGTTAAGAGTTCCATCTTGAGAATAAAAAGAGTAAGAAGAAAAGAAAAAAAAATCATAATTCACTGGGTGAAACTAGTGATCATCACCGGGGCCCAAAGGAATCATTTCTCATGAATGGTTCCATTCCTATTATAGCATCATTCTGTTCTCTTCTACTGGCACAGATGGTTAGGGAGCCTGAATCACTGGACCAAAGCCTAAAAAAAGGTCTTAGGACACCATAGAATGCACTCTTGGGAAAACTGAAAATGTGGGATCCATCTGTCATGTTATAGAAAGATATATCTCCATCCTCATAGTCTAGAAATATTCCTACAACAACTGGTATTTCTCTTAGAGTGAGATGAGTTTCAGGTGAGGTGAGAGCCCAGTATTCCCCATCATAGAGCCTAATGGCCCAGAAGCCATTCTGTGGGGATATTGTGACCCTTCCCTTCCTTGTTGCATTATCCCTACAAATTCCTAGGTCCCAGGAATGTGTGCCCCCAACCTTTACCTCCCAGTAATGTCTCCCCATGCTGAGGCCTTGCTGTCCCAGCACACAGGGAAGGGAATCAAATCTCTGAGTAGAACTAGGCAGATCTTGCTGTATTTCTTGCCAGATTACTTGTCTTCCATCTTCAGACAAGGAGAGGGCAGGATGGGCTGTGGCTGCATCCAGAGTCACATTGACTGCAAAGATAAGTGGACCATCATACTCCTGAGAAGGGCCTCAGTAGCCCTAGGCAAAGGCAAAATGATCCCCACACTTTGAAGTCCTTTCTGGTTCTGGGTAGATCCAGTTTACCTCTAATTATCTCTCCCAGATAACCGCCCTTAATGTGCAGAGTCCCACCTGGACCATCATTGACTTACCAACTCTGAAATGGTCTTTCCTCCAGTCTGCAAGGAATAAACAAACATGATAGCCCATTGTCTCAAAGATATAACTGCCTTTTTGTCCAGAATACTGTGATTATAAATTCCAAAAATAAAATGAAAACATAGTGAAACCAAAGAAATACACTGTATATACTTGAATATCTTTTTACAATCTGAACTATTATGTCTGATTTGAATACTTGACCAATTCTTATCCTCTACTCATTCTTACAGTCCTGTAATATCTGTATTTTGTTTGGAGTATTTGAAATAAAATTGGGAATATAGTAAGTTTATGAAATATTTTTTTCAGTTAGTTTTCTCCACTTTTTGGAAATTGTAACTACTCCACTTATCCTCAAAATATAATGTGATCTGCAATTAAAAAGCAGTAAAATTACTCATATGTAATGTATGAGATATATCATTTTCTATTAAAATATTGAAAACTATTAAATTCATGGATTGTATGCTTTGTGGTTTATTTTTGTGTGTTTTTGAAACTCTTTTTGAAAACTGTAGGTTTTCATTCAAAATAATTATGATGGTTAAGGGGGATGTTTGATGAGAAAGAATCCTGAATGCTTGAAGCTCTGGGGTTTATAGCCATTGCCATGTGGCAGCAATAAGAAATACACTACTGGTTTTGTCAGGGTTTTCTTTTTATAATTAAAATAAAAAAATTGAGAACCAAAAAAAAAAAAAAAAGAAAGAAATACACTAGTGACACAGTCTCTCTCTCTGCAATAACATAAATGCAATTGGAAAATGTGAGATCCGGGTTAAAAATACAGTACCACACACACATTAAACTTAAAGATTTCTTCACATTATTTTCTCCTTTATAATACATATTACTTACCTGCATATAATGGTGCATCTCTCCAGACTACAAAGAACAAAACAGGAATTTTATTTCCTTCTGTTTCCTTTATCCTTTGTATTTACCATTATTTCTGTCCCAGTTCTTTGGCTGAATCCTTCAAAAATTTTTCTTTGTTACCTATACTACATTATATTTGTCCAGGCATAGTAATAAAAATAACCAAGAACACTAATTCCTAGGGTTATATACTCTTATATTTGTAACTATTATTTTTGATAACCCAAATACATAAGCAGCTTTAATATCCGTTGACAGGTGACTCGATAAAGAAGTTATGGGACATACATTCAGTAGAATACTACTCTGCAATTTGAACAGTGACATTGTGTTTTTTTGGGATAAAAATGGATGGAACTTGAGGTTATTATACTCCATTAATTAAGAAAGGAGGTGAGAAACATCTACTGGACAGTTTTCCTCAATATGATAATTGATACACATGAACTTGAAAGAAAAAATATCACTAGCCCATCTGTAAGACTAAGAACTATGGTGGTTATCATTTTGTGGGGAGGAGGATCACAAAACTTTGGTGGATGGGTGCAGGGTGGAACCATATCCCTTTAATCTTACAATAATGCAAACCCAATATTAAATAACTAATAAAATTGAGAAGATGATCAGGTATATGAGAGATAGAAACATAGGAACAACCAAATGTGAGAGGGACAGAAAAGGAACAAAAAAAGACTACAAATCAAAGAGAAAAGGAAAGGAGGAAAGAGGACACACATTGAATAACCACTGTTTGACACTTCAGAACATAGATTAAAATTACTGATATGCCAGATTTCAGGCTCAGGGGAAAAAAGATAAAGGAACAAAAACTAATATAGCCATAGGCCCTTTGGAATATAACTAAAATATGGCTACTAGCTATCTATAAAATGGAGGAGTTCCCCCCCCCCCCGCCCCAACTCTTCATCTGCACTATTCCAGCCTTTAGGTTCATGATTGGTCAACAATTTGTTTGGCTTTGTATGTTAACTCTCTTTTCAACCACCAGGTTCCAGATGCTAACATGATGCTGACCAGACTTCCCTGGACAGACAACCCCACCAATGTGTCCTGGAGCTCTACTTCCCCAGAGTCCTTCCCCACTAGGGAAAGAGAGAGGCAGACTGGGAGTATGGATCAACCTGTCAATGCCCACGTTCATTGGGGAAGCAATTACAGAAGCCAGACCTTCCACCTGCTGCATCCTACAATGACCTTGAGTCCCTATTCCCAGAGAGTTAAAGAATAGGACAACTATCAGGGGAGAGGATGGGCTATGGAGTTCTGGTGGTGGGAATTGTGTAGAGTTGTACCCCTCTTATCCTATGGCTTTATTAATACTTCTTTTTTTATAAAGAAAAAAATTACTCATATGTGTGTATGTTGTTATAAATACTGCTTCACCAACCACAGACAGTTTTGCAATTTTTTTTAAAGTTTATTTTATTTGATAGGATAGAAAAAAATTGAGAGTGGCAAGGGGATAGAGAGAGACAATGAGACATCTGTAGCACTGTTACCACTGTGAAACTTTCCCCCTGTAGGTGGGGACTGGGAGCTTGAAACTGGGTCCTTGTGTATTGTAACATGTGCACTTAACCTGGTGTACCACTGCTTGATTCCAACCTTGCCCCAACTCATCCTCCACCCCCCAGACATTTTTGTTTTGCTTCTGCATCTTATTCTACCGTCATAGAGTATAGCCCAAGAGAAAGAGAGAAGAATCAATGAAGCTTTCTGAGAAATTAGCATTACTAACCACATGCATATTGAGTCTTCCTCCTAGCTGAAAGAAAAATACACAATCAATCATAGGAGATATTTTTTCTACATATCATAAAGAAGATACAGTTAAAATCATACATCTACCAATGTTTGTGTCTATAAATTTCCCAATGCTCTTTTCAGCGGGGAAGCAATTATGGAAGTCAGACCTTCCACCTTCTGCACCCCATAATGACCCTGGGTCCATACTCCCAGAGGGGTAAAGAATAGGAATGCTATCAGGGGAGGGGATGGGATAAGGAGTTCAGATGGTGGGAACTGTGTGGAGTTGTATCCCACTTATTCTATGGTTTTTGTCAATGTTTCCTTTTTATAAATAAAACTTAAAAAAAAGATAGACAAAAGGGAAAAAATAAATAGGAAAACTTCTAAAGTTCTTTTCACCTAAAAATTTCACTACAATTTGAAGAATACAGTCTGATGTGTTGAGGAATGAGAGTTTTTTAAAAATAATTTAGTTTTAAAATTTTATATTTATTTATTTAATTTTCCCTTTTGCTGACCTTTTTTATTGTTGTAGTTATTATTGCTGTTATTGATGTCGTCATTGTTGCATAGGACATAGAGAAATGGAGAGAGGAGGGGAAGACTAGAGGGGGAGAGAAAGATAGACACTTGCAGATCTGCTTCACCACCTCTGAAGCAACTCCCCTGAAGGTGGGGAGCCAGGGTCTTGAACCGGGATCCTTATGCCAGTCCTTGTGCTTTGCACTACATGTGCTTAACCCATTGCACTACCGCTGACTCCCAATAATTTCTTTTTACAGGATAGTATAGAGTACTGTTAACCTTGATTTTAGAAACATATTATCAATTAATATTGATTGAAAATGCATGCATAAGTCATCCTTAAAGAAGAAAATTAATAATTAAATGAATTAAAATATAGATGAAAGCAGAGAATAACTATGTTGGGAAGAGGAAAACATGAAGTAAAAGCATGTAAAATGCCTATATAATATTGGATCAGAAAATGGTCAGTTGAAGTGATATCTCAAGTGATGTCTCAAGATTACACTTGGCATTGGCAATTACAATTGTCCAGTATGTGAAAGGGTCATAAAAGGAGGGGCTTATCTTACTAAGCAACTCTGGAAAATATGACTTTACATTAAGAACTAGTACGATATATGAACCAGAGAACATGTTTCAGAACACAAGTTAAAGGAAACTTTCTATTAGAGAAAATCAGACTCTTCTTTTCCTACTCCTCCTTCATTTCTTCCTTTCCTCATTCCTTCCTTTATCCTTTTTCTTTTCTTTTTTGGTTAGAGAGGCAGAATATGAGAGAGAGAGAGAGAGAGAGAGGCCAAGACCAAAGTACCAAAGCCTTCTTCATTGAGGTGGGGGCAGGGTTCAAGCCAGGGTGCCTTCATGCCAAAGTAGCACACTATCCAAGTGAGCTATTTTGATGGCCCTCCAAATCAGGTACTTTTAAACCTAATCCCTTAATCTCATGAACCTTGTAAAATAATGTTAGTCATCTGGAAGGCAGGAGAAGGCTAAGAATATAATGAAGGAAAGGGAACAAAAATATATTTGAATAAAATGCATACATTTAAGAATGTAAGAAAATAATTACCTATTTCTTTCTGAAGTTCTTCTGTAATAGAAAAACAGGATCGAAAATGAAAGTGAGTTGAAATCTCTAATGTACAAAAACCGGTAAGATAAACATGATCATAAAAAACAAATGCAAGCAAACAAAAGTGAAAGGCAAGGAAATATACTTTTAACATAGAGAGAAATGGAATTTTCTAACCCAGTGGTCAGGAGTATATGGACAGAGACATAAGAAGGTCTTTAATTCCATACATATTTATTTTATAGATTGATTTAAAGGTATAAGCAATTTAAGATTTAATTTTTCATTTTGAAAGCAGTTTACTAATTAAACCAAACATATGCTATCTTGGTTGTTGTGTTCTGAATTTGAGTTTTAAAATCTTTCCATGTCAGATTAAAATAGAGCTCTAACATTTTTTTATATTTATTTATTCCCTTTTGTTGCTCTTGCTGTTTTATTGTTGTAGTTATTGGTGTTGTTGTTGGATAGGACAGAGAGAAATGGAGAGAGGAGGAGAGGACAGAGAGGGGGAAGAGAAAGACAGACACCTGCAGACCTGCTTCACTGCCTGTGAAGCAACTCACAGGTAGGGAGCCAGGGGCTCAAACAAAGATCCTTAAGCCAGTCCTTGCACTTTGCGCCACCTGGGCTGAACCCACTGCACTACCACCTGACTCCCATGACATAACATTTTTATAATTGTAGTAAGCCTATGGATATATCTCAGTCTTTTTTTTTTTTTTTTTTTTTTGTAATGATAGAGCTAGAGAAGCAGAGGTAAAATAAAGACCACAAAGCACTGAAGCTCCCCTCAGTCAGGTGAGGGCTGGACACAAATCTGGGTGTTTTCATGACAAAGCAGCACATTACCCAAATAGAGCTATTTTGCTAGCCCTCTAACCAGATATTTCTAAGCCTAATCCCCTCATCTCATGAACCTTGTAGTAAAATAATGGCAGTCATCTGGAAGGCAGGAAGAGCCTAGGAACACAATGAAGAAAAAGGAACAAAAATATATTTGTACAAGATGCACAAGTTAAAGAATGTAAGAAAAATAGTTACCTATTTTATTCTGAAATACTTCTGTAAAGGTAAAACAGAGTTGAAAATAAAAGTGAGTTGAAAATTTCTAGTGCACAAAAGACTGGGAGGATACGCATGATCATAAAAATCAAAATGCAATTTACACATAGCTCTATCTGATATAGTGACTCAGCTCTATCTGATATAGTGCCTCAGCTCTATCTGATATAGTGCCTCCTCAGCTAGTTGCTTCTGGTTGCTCTGGTCTAAGGTTATAGTTGATTTAATATTTTGAAAAGAAAGTCATTATTGGAAATGTATTAACACTTTAAGCCCACAATTAAAATTCAACCAGGTTACCAACTTGAAGACTTAAGTGCTTAGATTAAAGGATTATATACTCAGAATTAGGGTCTATGCATCAAAAAGTTTGAGGCATTCAATCTATTTTTCCCACATCATATTGACTAAATAGTGAATTATAAGACTATAAATTAGTAGGAGTGTATAGTAACACCATTGTGCCCCCAAAGGTCTGTATCCCTACCTAATCTCTGTAGTGAAGCCGAAAGTCTCCCGACCCAACACCAGAGTTTTTTTTTACTTTGATGCAATACTCCAAACTCTGTCAAATTCTGCTTTGCATTTTCCTACCACCCCAGGAAGATGTCTGGCAATGGGAGCAGCCTAGAACGTTCTTAGCTGTGGCCATAGAATGTGAGCTCAGACCTACAGGGATGCAGAAGTTACACAGGCTCTTGCACTGAATATAGGCCCCACATCAAATCAATGGGGTTTGCTGTTAATGGTATTTATATACTTTTCCCAGATTTGAAAACTACTCTCTTCCCTGATGCAGCTTTCTAGTCCTTTTTCCAACCCTGACTCTATCTACCCAGAAAAATACCTTTGGCCCACCTGAATGTTAGCTGTCAGGCTCAGGCGAAAATTAGTGAAGTCATGGGCTCTTTGGAATATACCTAAAATAGACCTATTAAATTTTTCCAAAATAGAGACACCCAAATCTTCATCTGAAATATTTGTGCCTTTAGGCACATGATTAGCCAGCAATTTGTTCTGCATTATATCTTAACTCTTTTTCAGCCAACAGGTTCCAGATGATATCATGGTGCCAACTGGATTTCTCTGGGCAGATGACCCCACCAATGTGTCCTGGAACCTTGCCTTCCCAGATGCCTGTCTCACTAGGGACAGAGAGAGACAGGCTGGGAGTAAGGAATAACCTGCCAAAGCCCAAGTTCATCAGAGAAGCAATTACAGAAGCCAGACCTTCCACCTTCTGCACCCCATAATGATCCTGGGTCCATACTCCCAGAGGGTTAAATAATAGGGAAACTATCAAGGGAGGCATTTGGATATGGAGCTCTGGGGTTAGTCACTTTGTGGAAATGTACCCCTCCTATCCTATGGTCTTGTCAATATTTCCATTTTATAAATAAAAAAAATTTAAAAAAAGAAAATGCTATTTTGGTTGTTGTGTTCTGAATTTAAGTTTTAAAATCTTCCCATGTCAGATTAAAATAGAGCTCTAAGTGATATAATATTTTTATAATTGTAGTAAGCCTATGAATATATTTCAAAAAGTCTTCTTTTTTTTTGTAGAGATAGAGCTGAAGAGGCAGAGATAAAATATGAAAAAGACTACATAGCACTGAAGCTTCCCTTAATCAGGTGGGGGCTGGGCTCAAATCTAGGTTCTCTCATGCCAATTGAGCTATTATGCTGTCCCCCATCAGATATTTCTAAGCCTAATCCCCTCATCTCTTGACTTTTTTTTTTTTTATCTCTTGAATCTTGTAGTAAAATAATGACAGTCATCTGGAAGGCAGGAGGAGTCTAGGAACAGAATGCAAGAAAGGGAACACAAATATATTTTTCCGAAATGCACAAATCTAATAAATGTAAGAAAAGCAGTTACCTATTATATTCTGAGGTTCTTCTGTAAGAGAAAAACAATTGAAAATAAAAGTAAGTTGAAAATTTCTAGTGCAAAAAGACTGGTAGGATACACATGATCATTAAAAACAAATGCAAGCAAACAAAAATGAAAATGTAAGGAGATATATTTAAGAAACACAGAAAAAATTCTGAGGAAAATGGATTTTTATAACTAAAAATTAATGGATTTCTATAACTAAAAATCAGGGATATACGACCTGAGTCATACATAGACTTTTAATTCCACACATACTTATTTTTATTTAATTCCACACATATTTATTTATTTGTTTTTTTGTTTATTTATTTAAAACAGCGCCTCCAGGGTTATTGCTGGGGCTCGGTGCCTGCACTAGGAATCCACTGCTCCTGGAGGCCATTTTTCTCCTTTTGTTGCTCTTGTTGTCTATCGTTGTTGTGGTTATTACTGTTGTTATTATTGTCACTGTTGGATAGGACAGAGAGAAATGGAGAGAGGAGGGGAAGACAGAGAGGGGGAGAGAAAGATAGACACCTGCAGACCTGCTTCACCACTTGTGAAGTAACCCCCCTGCAGGTGGGGATCCGGGGCTCGAACTGGGATCCCTACACTGGTCCTTGCACTTTGCTCCATGTGCACTTAATCCGCTGTGCTATGGCCCGGCCCCTCCACACATATTTATTTTATGGATTGTTTTAAGAATATAAATAATTTAAGACTTATTTAAATTTGTAAAGTAATTTAACATTTAAACAAAAGTATGCTTCACAAAATATTTGCATAGAAATTGCTATCTTGGTAGTAGGCATTTAAAATTGATTTTAGAATGCTAATTGTGTATTATTTACATAATTTTTGCAAACCTATGCATAACTTCATAATAACCATATAGTTCTCTCTTCTTCCCCTTCCTTCCTTCAGTTTTTTTCCTTCATGGTTTTAGCTGGGGCTTGGTGCCTGCTCTACAAATCCACTGCTCCTGCGGCCATTTTTTTTTTTTTTTTGATAAGACAGAGAGAAATTGAGAAAGGAGGAGAAGCTAGAGAGGGAGAGAAAAAGATAGACACCTGCAGAAGCAGGTGGGAAGCTGGGGGCTCGAACTGGGATCCTTGTGTGGATCCTCTCACTTTGTACTATGTGTGCTTAACCCTATGCGCCACCGTCCAACCATTCCTTCCTCCCTTCCTTCCTTCCTTCCTTCCTTCCTTCCTTCCTTCCTTCCTTCCTTCCTTCCTTCCTTCCTCCCTCCCTCCCTCCTTTCCTTCCTTCCTTCCTCCCTCCCTCCCTTCTTTCCTTCCTTCCTTCCTTCCTTCCTTCCTTCCTTCCTTCCTTCCTTCCTTCCTTCCTTCCTCCCTACCTTCCAGGATAAAGACAGGGAGGCAGAACTAAAGAGTGAAAGAGAACATACAGCAAGGAAGCTTCCTTTAAGGTGGTGGGGGTCAGGCTTAAAGCTGAATCATTCACATGGCAAAGCAGCACACTAGTCAGAGTCTTTTTTACAAGGTGTCACAACCATGGAGAAAATAAATGACTCTAAGACATGGGTACAATCTATATGCAAGTCTGATAATTTCTAATGCTTTTCATTTAACAAAACTGTAATAAGATCAATCTTTTTAACAATTGCTAGAACATTCAAAATTATCTTGATACTCTATGCTATTTTATGACTTACCTCCAAGAAATAAAGAATTGAGTGACATAACTCAATCTTTTCATTCCAATTAATATATATATATATGATTAGCACATATATCTTCTACAAACAGAAAATGATATGATGTTGATGTACTAGGCAGAAATATGCTTTTTAATTTTAATTTTTATTTATAAAAAGGCAACACTGACAAAAGCCATAGGGTAAGAGTGGTACAACTCCACAAAATTCCAACCACCAGAACTCCCTATCCCATTCCCTCCTCTGAAAGCTTTCCTATTTTTTAACCCTCTGGGAGTATGGACCCAAGGTCATTGTTGGATGCAGAAGGTGGAAGGTCTGGCTTCTGTAATTGCTTCCCCACTGAACATGGGCGTTGACAGGTCAATCCATACTCCCAGCATGCCTCTCTGTTTCCCTGGTTGGGTAGGGCTCTGGGGAAGTGAGGCTCCATGCTTTCTAAGTGAGTTAACCGTGGAAGCTAGGTGACGGTTGCCTGGTAGAGGGCACACACTTCCATGCCAAGGACCTGGGTTCAAGACCTCATTTCACACCTGCAGGGGGGAGCTTCATGAGTGGTAGAGCAGTGCTGCACCTGTCTCTCCCCTCTCCCACCCTTCTCCTTTATTTCTCTATGTGTCTCACTCTCTGTCAAAAAGAAAACAAAAAGGAAGTAAGAAAAGACAAACAAAGGCCACCTGGAACAGTGGAGTCTGCAGGCACCAAACAACCAGCAATAATCCTGGTGTCAAAATAAATAAATAAATAATTGCGGGGAAATGAATGCTATGATTATATAGTAAAATGTTGGAAGAATTTAAGTACTTTTTTCTTTCTTATAGTGTGACCCTAGACTTTATGATCCTTGTAAAAATAAAAGTTTCATGCAAGTTTTAAAAGTTAAACACATTTGGGGCTGGGTGGTGGCGCACCTAGTTGAGTGCACATGTTACAGTGCACAAGGACCGGGGTTCAAGCCCCTGGTCCCCACCTACAGGGGGAAAGCTTCATGAGTGGTGAAGCAGCGCTGCTGGTATGTTTCTGTCTCTCCCTTTCTATCTCCTTACCTTCTCGATTTCTGGCTGTCTCTATCCAATGAATAAAGATATTAAAAATTTTTTAAAAAGATAAACTCATTTATAAAGTTGAAATTTTATTTAAAGACAGAACTTGCATGTCCTTAAAATATGTAGGATTTAAGTTTTCATGTAAGTTTTTGTGTGCACTTCCACATGTTCTTTAACTTTCTTTCTGGAAAGGTATTTGGAGGTTTATATTCACTGGAAGATGCATTTACCATGTCTCTGTTATTTGCTAGACTAAAATGTCTATTAATACTCACCCCTACCTACAAAGTTATAACTTCTCTCCACTAGATGCCTTTTAGAACAGTTTCTTTACACACACACACACACACACACACACACACATGCAAAGAGCCAATAAGCATAATGCAGTGAAGAGGGGTCTAAACCAAGAGGTTTGCTTATTTATTTATTTTTGCCTTTGGGTGTATTGCTGGAACTCGGTGCCTCCACTACGAATCCAATGCTCCCGTAGGCTATTTTTTCTATTTTGTTGCCCTTGTGGCTTATGGTTGTTGTTTCCATTGCTGTTGTTGTTCTTGGATAGGACAGAGAGAAATGGAGAGACGAGGGGAAGACAGAGAGAGAGAGTGAGAAAGATAGACACCTACAGACCTGCTTCACCGCCTGTGAAGCGACTCCCCTGCAGGTGGGGAGCCTGGGGCTCGAACCCCCCCTTTTTTTTTTTAAGAAGATCTAAATGCCATAATAGTCTATCTCAAAACTTAAAAAGTACTTCAAACTAAAATAATTTTAGTGGTTCATTTACGTAAAATGTAACACCATTAAGCCATTAGACCAGAAGTGGAGACTGAAGTCAAAATGTACCTTGAATGTCAGACTACAAATTAATATAGCAGCTGTGGGGAGCCACTGAAAATTATGAACAGAGAGAGACAAGGTTAGGATGACATCTCACAGCAACATGTATGATGAATTGTACTGACAGGGCTTTCTTTGTTCTCTGTCACCGCTGTGTGAAGATAGAGGCACCAAATTCCGTTGATAAGGGAGAACAGATGCTAAGAGTAAGGGGGACACAGACAAGTCTTCACCAAATATTGAGTATGGATCGACCTGTCGATGCCCACGTTCAGCGGGGAAGCAATTACAGAAGCCAGACCTTCCATCTTCTGTACCTCATAATGACCCTGGGTCCATACTCCCAGAGGGATAAAGAATAGGAAAGCTATCAAGGGATGGGGATAGGGAGTTCTGGTGGTGGGAACTGTGTGGATTTGTATCCCTCTTATCCTATGGTCTTGCCAGTGCTTCCATTTTATATATAAAAAATAAAAAATAAAAAAATTCTGAGAAATGAGTAAATCATCTCTATAAAAAAAAATTCATAGAAAGGATCTTTCTCCTTGACTGAAATGGCATAGCAAAGTCCTTGCCTGGGAGGTAGTAATGAAAAAAGTGGGACCATTTTAGTTACCATCCGCTGACTCATTTGCAAAAATTGGAAACATCAGTTCCAAAAGACATTTTACCAGTCAAGCAATGTGGGTTTGTACTCCCTCCTTTTCATGTAAAAGTAATTCAACTGGAAAATAAAAACATGAGAGAAAGGAGGACAGCACTCCGTTTGGCATGCACAGTCTCTATAATTTCCTTTTACTGGGTTATTAACTTTTTCAGATTAAAATGTGAACATAGGGGCCGGGTGGTGGCGCATCTGGTTGAGCACACATGTTACAGTGTGCAAGGACCCAGGTTCAAGTCCCTGGTCCCCACCTGCAGGAGGAAAACTTCACAAGTGGTTAAGCAGGGCTGCAGGTGTCAGTCCCCTTCTCTCTTTGTCTCCCGTTCCTCTCAATTTCTGGCTGTCTCTATCAAATAAATAAAGATTTAAAATTTTTAATTAAAAAATTGTGAACAAATATGCATAATGTCTATGCATGAAAAGTTAAGAGGGAGCAAGTAGCAACGACACCCATTATTTTAAGCTATATCTGTAACTGTAAACATGAAAATCTGCTATATGTATATGTATAAATATATCAAAGAGGTATATTTCTAAATCTATCCTCAACAAAATGAGAATACAACTGAAAATATCATTAGAAAGGCGAGTGGAGGAAATCTCCATCTTCTATCTAAAAGAAAAACAAGTAGTTTGCTAATTGCAATGGAATCATGCAAGAGTTGCAATGATAATCCTGCTGACAAAATAAATAAATAATTGATTATATTCATCTTTAAATCATTCTTGTAGTGCATTTAAAAACTCAGCTGTTTCCTAAATGTTCAACAGATTTAGTGTCCTTCACTTAAAAAATTCACAATTGAGAAATATATTCATAACCTGCCACTTCATGATATTGACTTACTGTTTCTTTTTTTCATTTTTTAAAATATTTATTTATTATGTCACAAAGAGAGAGGGAGAAGGTCGCAGCACTGCTCAGCTCTGGCATATGGTGATGTAGGGGATTAAACCTATAGTCTCTGGGGTTTCAAGGGTGCAAGCTAGTGCTCAAACTAGAGAATGAGTTATCTCCCAACCCTCTGTTTTAAATCATACCAAGTTAGTATTAATATTACATGTTTTATTTATATTTATTATATAAGATGTACTTTTCTTATTTATTTATTATTTATGCATACCCTAGTCATATTTCTTTTTTATTATTAAAAAAAGAAAAAACCCCACAGAACTGTCTTTCTCCTTCTCTGTCCTCCCTTCCCTCTTGATTTCCTTTTCATGTATCATTGAAGAGCAGGGAAGCTGCAGCCAGGGTGGAACTCTGGCCCATCACTCTCCACCTGGGGTGACTAGGGCATCCTTTTATGGGATTTATCGGGGAGATGTTGATTGTTAAAGGGGTATAGTTTCTTTTATTCTTTCTTTTCTTTCAGTGTATTTTAAGAAAAACTTTTAATTATTTTTATGTGTTTATTGGGTAAAGATAGAAAATCAAAAGGAAAAGGGGAGATACGGAGAGAGAGAGACAGTTACAACACTGCTTCATTGTGTGAGAAGTTCCCTCCTGAAGATGGGGATGGGGGCTTGAATCTAGGTCCTTGTGCATGGTAAGATGTGCATTCTACCAAACACACCCCAATCAGCCCCTTTAATATTTCTTTTATAAATGTGTTTTAAAATATTTTAATTACTTTTTCTGATAGAGACAAAGAGAAATTGAGACAGAAGAGGTAGACAGAGAGAGAAAGATAGTTATTTCTCTTTTCCTTTTATTTTTTATTTTCCCACCAGAGCACTGCTCAGCTCTGGCTTATGGTGGTGCTGGAGATTGAACCTGGGACACTGGAGCCTCAGACATGAAAGTATTTGGCATAACCACTATACTAGCTTCCCAGTGTGGCATGACTTTAAACTATTTTATCTATCCACATTTATTTATTGGACAGAGACAGAGAGAAATAGAGAGGGAAGCTGATATAGAAAGGGACAAATTTCAAAGGCACACATATTGAAAAGAAAGAAATCAGTCTATCACCGCTTACTGCATTTCTCTCATGATGCTTCTCCATGTAGGTGGGGACAGGAGGCTTGAACCTAGGTCTTCAAGCATGGTAAATTGTACACTTTATTAGGTGAACCACCAACCTATCCTTGCCAAGTTTTTTTTTTTTTTTTTTTTTAACTGATTTAATGACTTTCAATGCTCTGTCCTCACCAACACTAAGAATGGTAATTTTTTTTTTTTTTTTTAAGATGTATTGTATTCTGTTAGAGAAGAATGAGAACCAGAGCATCCATCTGGCACATGTAATACTGGGGACTGAACTTGGAAGCTTACGCTTGAGAGTCCAACTCTCCACTCACCTTGCCACCTCCTGGGCTAAATGATTGTTTCTTTAATTAGGCAGAAGATGACTTTAATTAATTAGGGAGTTACACTCTATTTTTCAATTAGGGAAGATCAAATAAGTGAGACAAAACCAAAATCTTTTCCTTAGTCTATTTATTTATTTGTTTATTCAAGATAATGTTTATATTTTTAGTAATGATAACAGCCTTCCTGCAACCCATCGGATCTCAATTGACCCTAGGTTCTCATATCAGTGTGACACTTCCTTGAAAAGCCCTACACTAGATAAATTGAGAAAGGCCTATCTGATCCCTTTAGGGAGTAAAACCCACACTGTAAATATTTGAATGCAGTTTTTCAAAAATAGAAAAACAAGCCTAAAATTAATAAATGTTCAGATAAACTCTGAATAACCAACTAAATCTTGATCCAGAAGAAGAAAGCTAGAGTCAACTTACTGTGTGATTTTAAAATGCATCACAAACCTGTACTAGTTAAAACAGTATCATATTAAAGTGAAGCAAATACATAGATAAATGGAACAGTACACCTAGAAAACACATTTCTGTTAAATTGATCTTCAGCAATGACTTCAACACTTACCATGAG
This sequence comes from Erinaceus europaeus, assembly GCF_950295315.1. Taxonomy (NCBI): domain Eukaryota; kingdom Metazoa; phylum Chordata; class Mammalia; order Eulipotyphla; family Erinaceidae; genus Erinaceus; species Erinaceus europaeus. The sequence goes on from NC_080165.1 coordinate 55,749,045, forward strand.
GAAAAGACAATTTCTTCAATAAATTACATTACAAATTTTAATATCCACACAAAAAAGTATGAAAGTGGGGGGCTAGATAGTATAATGGTCATGCAAAAAGTCTCTCATGCCTGAGGCTCTGAAGTGCCAGGTTCAATCCCCACACTACCATAAGCCAGAGATAAATAATGCTCTGATAAAAAAATTTAAAAAAAAAAAGAAAGAAAGAAAGAAAAAGAAAAGAGAAAAAAAGAAACTGAACAATTTTCTCAGAACATATATAAAATATAACTCAAAGTAGAATAAAGACCTACACAAAATGGTATATTGAGAATTGAGACATATGAACTTGCAAACAAACAAACAAACTTAACTTTGTGAGGACTATAAACATAGCATGAAGTAGGTGGAGGGGCAGAACTTTGGTGATGGGTACAGTGGGGAAAGATGACATTGTAATCTTATAAACCATTATTAAACCATGAACAAAAAAAGAGTTAACATAAGACATGAAACTTTAAAGCCCTAGAAGAAAATATAAGGGAAGGACCTCTTAACTCTGGTCTACACAATGATTTAAAAAAATTTTTTTAATTATCTTTATTTATTGGATACAGACAGACAGAAATAGAGAGGGAAGGGAGTGATAGAAAGGGAGAGAGATACCTGCAGCACTGCTTCACCACTTGCAAATCTTTCCCCCAGCAGGTGGGGCCTGGGGGCTCAAACCCAGGTCCTTACACATTGTAAAATGTGTGTTCAACCAGATGAGCTACCACCCAAGCCCTAAAATGATTTTTCTTATATGACCTCAATACAGGTTTAAAAAAGCACCCCCCCAAACTATACAAATGATACTTTAATTAAAAAGGTTCTGTACACAAAGTTAACAATCAATACATGAAGAGATAATGTAGGGAATGGAACAAACTGCAAACTATTCTGGAATGGGGATTATATCCGAAGTTTTATGCAACTCAAATAAATCAATTGCAAGAAAACAGAAGGTAAATTTAAAATGGCTCAGAATAATTGAATCACGAATTAAAAAAAAAGGTTCTGAATAAACCTATATCAGAAGAAAAAATATAAATACCCAGCAAGTCCATGAAAAGTGCTCAACATCACTTATCAAGAAACTGCACATTTAAATGACAATGGTATAGAGTTACTATGACTCAAAAGGAAATATATACTTGGTTCTAATCTGTGTTTTGGCTAGATAGCCAAATAGTGCTGGGGCTCATGTGGAGTGGCTCCAACCAGGGCAGAGGGTAAGCCTCCGACCCTCCCTCACCAGCTCTAGTGGCTGCATGAATTTAGAAAGAGACGTCAGGGAATATTCTTGTAAGAACATTCATTTATTGGGAGAAGAGTACAGGTCTTTATACTGAGTTAAACAAAGAATACTTTTCACATATGTCAGAAATTACAGGTTTCTTAAAGGTCAGCTTGCCCCTCTATAGTAGGGGGCTGGTATGACAAGAACTGATGAAATGCATAAAGATCAAAATGATTAGTCACTGTGATGTAGGTGAGTTAATTATCCAAAGGTATTTGAGAGAAGTATAGGGGTTAAACCAGTAAGGTGAGGTAGAGAAGAAGAAAAACAAAGTTTGAAGTAAATCGCAGATATTAAAGGGCACAAAGAAATAGAATTTAGAGGTCTCACTGCCTGGTATAGGCAGGGAATGTGTTCTCTTTTATGATCAAAAGGTGAAGTGGATGTGTGAACTTTGAGTGAACCCTAAAGCAGGCAACCATTTGGCCTGCTAGCAGGGGGAACTAAGTGTGAGACATTTGTAGGCTTTCTGTGAGCTTGAGATACTAACAAGGAGAAACTGAGTCTGGGAGACTTTTCCCTCTTGGCTCATCTCAATAAGGAGAGAGGCTGACAAGTGGGGTGTCTTTCCAGACCTCCATCCAAGGATGGGAGAGCTCCCCTAAGCTCTACCAAGCTTTCACATAGTCCCACAAAATTGTGGGCACATTTAAAATTTTTGTAATATTTTGATGTATTTTCCTTTGTTACAGTCCTGTTAATAAAGTGGCTTTACAAAATCATCTAAGGTCAAGTGGTGGTACACCCCTGGTTAAGTACACACATTACAATGCTCAAGGATCCAGGTTCAAATTGTTGGTTCCCACCTGTAAGGGGACACTTCACAGGTGGGGAAGCAGGGCTACAGGTTTCTCTCTGTCTCTTTTCCTCTCTTCCTCCCTCTTCCTTTTCAATTTCTCTATCTCTACCCAATAATAAATAAATAAACAAATAAATAAATCTTTAAAAATCACCCAAAGACAGAGGATGATGGTTTGCAGTGGAGTGCAGGCAATGTTTCAAGTGATACACATCACCATGTTCAAGGACTTGAGTTTAAGCTCAGGTTCCCACTTGAAGGAGAAAGCTTCACAAGCAGTGAAGTAGTGTTGCTGGTGTTTCTCCCTTTCTTTTTCTATTTCTCCCTCCTCTTTCAATTTCTTTCTGTCTTATCAATTAAAAAAAAGGGAATAAAGAAAAAGGAAAACATGGCCACAGGGAGCAGTGAATTCATCATGTGAGTAGTGGGTCCTAGAGTTAATCTTGGTGGAAATACAAAATGAACAAAAAATAAATAAAAAAACAGCAAATAGAAAATCAGCTTTAAAAGATCATTTCGCCCAGTGATTTAAGAATGAATATTACCTGCTTCCACAAGTTGATCTGAAAGATAAAATGAATTGTACCATATTAATGCTATGAAAAATATTAGCATAGAGTATCATGTACAAGTCTAAAGATAATAAAGTGAGTATTCAGAAAAGATTAAAAAGAGTAAGAGATAACTCACCATGTTGATTTCATACATTACTATGCAGTGAGGCCCTGGGTTCAAAGCATGGCACCACATAGAAACACCATGAATGGGGCCTGGGTGGTGGCACACCTGGTTGAGCACATGTTATAGTGCACAAGGACCAAGGTTTGAGCTCCCAGTCCCCACCTACAGGAGAAAGCTTTGAGACTGGTGAAGCAGGGCTGCAGGTGTCTCTTTGTCTCTCTCCCTCTCTATCTCTCTTCCTGATCTCAATTTCTGGCTATCTCTATCCAGCAAATAAAGATAATAAAAATTAAAATAAATAAACATTCAAAAAAGAACCACCATGAATGATGTTATTGTGGTGTTTCTCTTCTCTCTGCCTCTCTCTCTTTTTCACTCCTCTATTTTTCTCTCTATAGATAAAAAGTGGATCCCTGTAGATCTGAGCTCCATTTTGGAAATAGCTAGTAGGTCTATTTTAGGTATATACCAAAGGGCCTACAACCTTATTAGGTTTTGCCTGAGCCTGCCATCTGATATGCAGGTGGACCCAAATTGTTGTTTGGGGAGATGATGTCATTGCTGGAAAAAAGACCAGAAAACTGGATCAGGAAAGAGAGTAGCTCCCAAATATAGGGGAAGTATATAAATATTGTTGACTCTAAAACCCCATCAATTTGATCTGGAGCCCATATTCAGCATAGGAGCCTATGTAGCCTCTGCATCCCACTAGATCCGAGCTCACATTCTGTGGTCATGAGTAGGAATGTTCCAAGCTGCCCCAATATCAGGACCCATCTTCCTCAGGTGGAAGATAAAGTGTTCTGTACAGCCTTCCTTTGGAGGATGGAAAATTCTCTACCATTGTTAATCAACATTGAGGTCAAGGTCCTATGGGGGCCCACAAAGGTGTCTATTGTGTTGTTCCTGATAGATATGACTGGTAACAACGGGGAGAGGTATCTATTTGAGGTCTAGGCCCATCATGTCTGTTTGTTCCTGACTAGGGTCCCAGCTGATGGGGTGGTCTGATAGTGACTAAAGAGTCATGATCAAAGTATGCCAGTCTCTTGCCCTTATTCAACTTTTTCAGTCCTTACTTTGATAAGGTTAGCTTTAGCGTGGGAAATGTAATAGGAAGTAGGTGAGGAGGGTATCTAAGTCTAAGTAGACACTATTTCATTAGGAACTTTCTGCTGTCTTTTTAGATCTTTCTACTTGCTTGTGCATATGCTGACTCACTGAAAAATATTGTGTACTCTTGATTTTAGGTATATATTTTGACCTAATTTATGGATACATGTGTACATCTGCCCTATCTCATGGGACTTGGTCTATATCTAGGTTTTGGGATTTTGTTAGGAAGTGAACCAGCTAAAATGGAATTAGAGAATCCTGTGAGAAAGGAAAGGTTTCACCTGAGTAATGAGACTGAAGGGTTGACATTCCATGCCTGACACCTCTGGACACAGTGTGAAGTGAAGCATGCTGAGGTGGTACTCGTGTTGATTAGGGTGGGATCAGCAGATGCAGTGTCAGTTGGTATGAATTGAGAGAAGCATATAGGAAAGTGAGCGCCACTCTAGAGGTTCTAGGACTGGGATAAATATAGGCTTTATAGAGCCTACATAGTCTCCTAAGCTGACTATGGGCACCAGATCAGAACAAATTGATGGGGTTTACAGTCAATAATATTTATACACCTTTCCCATATTTGGCAGCTACTCTCTTCCCTGATCCATTTTTCTAGCCCTTTTTCCAGCCATGACATCATCTCCCCAGACAATAACTTGGATCCACCTGCATATCAGATTTCAGGCTCAGGGAAAAAAAAAAGCAAAACTAATATAGTCATGGGCCCTTTGGAATATTATAAAAATAGGCCTACTAGCTATCTACAAAATGGAGACCCCTAAATCTTCATCTGCACTATTCTAGCCTTTAGGTTCATAAGTAGTCAACAACTTGTTTGGCTTTATATGTTAACTCTTCTTTCAGCCAACAGGTTCCAGATGCTAACATGATGCCAACCTAACCTCCCTGGGGAGATGACCCCACCAATGTGTCCTGGAGCCCCACTTCCCCAGAGCCCCACTGGAGAAAGTGAGAGACAGGCTGGGAGTACAGATTGACTTGCCAATGCCCATGTTCAGTGGGGAAGCAATTTAAAAAGGCAGACCTTCCACCTTCTGCACCACATAATGACCCTGGGTCCATACTCCCAGAGAGATAGAAAAGAATAGGGAAGCTCTCAGAGGAAGGGATGGGATACAGAGTTCTGGTTTTGGGAATTATGTGGAGTTGTACCCCTCTTATCCTATGGTTTGTGTCAGTGTTTCCTTTTTATAAATAAAATTTAAATAAATAAATAAATAAAAGTGGAGTTCTCAGTACAGTTTCAATATTAATTCTTAAGAATCATTGATTTGTTATAATTATTCTGTTATACCTGAATTTTTATTTTTTATTTCCCTTTATCCCAGGTTATGAAGTAATATTTTGATAAAAAGTCACAATATGAGAAGTAATATCTTAAATAAAATTTGGGTTTTTTTTTTATAAAATAAGTTGAGTGATGCATTCTCCCATTTATAAAGAAGCTATAGAAAACAATCCTATCTCAAAAAATGTAAACATTAAATGTTCTTTTGAGTTTTACCAGCCCCAGTTAATTGGCAAAGTTAATTGGGATATAAATGCAAAACAATAGCAAAATCCACTACGCTGAAATATACAAAACTAGCTACTGTTAGTGTGATTAATGTTACTCACAATGACTTCGACAACAGTTCACTATAAAAGGAAACAAAAATAAATTAACTTGTCTATTGAAGGAACCAAATAAATTTTAAATCATTTCCTAGAATGCATAGCAATACTGTTTAACATTTTATTTCCATGTGTCTATCTCTTCAACAATTAATTGAAAATAAACTCATACTTTAGGACTGTATGACTTAATCCTAATTATTGTTAGAATGTGTATTGTTAGATTACTTTTTCAAAAAATTAAGGAAGAGATATGAGTTGAGAACTACTATCTTACAATGTTCCTCTAATAAAAAGAAATATTAAATTTTTCTAATTGGAAGTTGCAAAGGAAATGACAAACATTTATGTTCCATGAGGCAGTTAGTAACAAATGGAGCAGACGTCCCCAATTTAAACTGTGTAAGTACTTCTGGTGGAAGTGTAAATTAGTCTAACCCCTGTGGAGAGCAGTCTGGAGAACTCTTAGAAGGCTAGAAGTGGACTTGCCCTATTACCCTGAAATTTCCCTCCTGGGGATATATCCTAAGGAATCAAACATACACATCCCAAAAGATCTGTGTATACCTATATTCATAGAAGCACAACTTGTAATAGACAAAACATAGAACAATATATGTGTCTTATAACAGGGGAGTGGCTGAGTAAGTTGTGGTCTATATACACAATGGAATACTACTCCACTATTAAAAATGGTGAATTCATATTCTTTACCTCATCTTAGATGGAACTTGAATGAATCATGTTAAGTGAGACCAGCTAGAAAGAGAAGGAAGAATACGGGATGACCTCACTCATAGACAGAGGTTGAGAAAAAAGGAGAACACAAAACAGAACTTAGAATGGGTTTGGAGTATTGCACCAAAGTAAAATACCATGGGGTTTGGGGGAATGAGATTCAAGTCCTGGAACATGATGGCAGAGGAGAACACAGTGGGGGTTGAGTTATATGGAAAGCTGAGAAATGTTATGCATATATAAACTATTGTATTATACTATTGCCTGTAAACCATTAATCTGCCAACAAAGAAATTTTAAAAAATGTGCAGGTAAATAAAATTTCACTTTGCCTTCAAAATCAAAGTCTTAAAACATCGAACATGACAATACATTATTTGCTGAAAAATTTACATAGTAGATTAAGAAATTATCTTCAACATCCTAAATAATCCAGTGCTAACCACATAGAAATTTAAAAACAAAAATATTTCAGACATATTTGAACATTTCCTTCTGAGGACAAAGTATAGACCAAATATTACAAATTTGTCTCACATAAGATCTCTCCACGTTTCTGCAAATAGATCTCATTTTATGAATGAATAATATCACACAATATATAAATTACATTAAATGTATATACACACATGTATTACCATATATAAATACACATAATTTACTATATACTGTACTAAGTAAAATATTCAAATGAAGATAGATGAAAAACAAATGTCATACTTTTTACTTATATATGGGATATAAAATATAAAAGAAAGACAGGGAATTAGAATAGAAATATTTAGAGGTTCACTCTAGCAAGACCTAGGATCTCAAGTAAACTAAAATCACAACTGAATCAACTAGAAAAGAAGCAACATAGAAACACGAAAGCCGGCAGAGGGAAAGAAATAGCCAAAAGCAGAGCAGATGAGTGAAATAGAAACTGCAAAGATGATCCAAAAGAGAAGTGAAACCAAGAGCTCATTCTTTGAAATGATAGATAAAATAAACCACTGACTAGACTCATTTGAATAGTTCACTTAGTACAGTATATAGTAAATTATGTGTATTTATACCTGGTAATATATGTATGTAAGCATGGAACAGAATATACTCTCACACACTCAATGCAACCTACTTAACTAAAGCCCTGAACTCAGAATACTGATATACAGAATATGAGGCAATTCATTTCTGTTGGTCTAAATAGTGTCTGGTACTTTGTTATGGCAACTCTAGCAAGCCAATGTAGATATATTCATAAATAATCTCTAACTGTAGCATACAGCATGCTCTAATTTTTAAGCTAAAGTTTTTTGATTAATTTCTACTTGTGCGAAAAATTATCACTTCAGTCTTACCTCGGTATAGACAGCAGAATTCTGCAAAAGAAATTAAACTTTCATTAGTCTTCTTAGACTTATGGGAGTAAAGGTTTAAGGTATTATGTCAGTATTTATATTCTAATGTCTAAATATAAAAAATTTCTACTTTATGATTGTATGATTGCATAATTTTTACTACCTATTTTCAGTCAGTGTCTTGTGTTCAAAGATTCAAGATATAATGATGATTTTTTAAATAGTTTTGAACAAAGATGCTTAAGAAAAGTTGTTATGGAATCACTTGCTTGTCTTAAAAATGAAAGATGAGAAAGAAAAACTTAAATAAAATGTCTTATTATGCAGATAATTATTTAAAAGACAGCAGTTATCACATGGGTTCAATTTATCATCCTTCCTTGACAGATGCTTGCACACCAACCCATCATCAACCTTGGTCCTCCTCCATATGGAGCAGTTGGTCTCTGTTATATTAATTATCTACTGATAAATAACAAGTGACCACAGGTTTAGTGGCCTAAAGCAACACACATTTATTATCTCATAGTTTGTGTGAACTAGGAATATGATATTGTTTTTATGGGATTCTCTGCTTGAGAGATTTTCAGAAACCTGCAATCAGTATGTTCATCATCACCAGAATCCTGGCAAGTAATGGATATACTTCCGCAGTTCATTGGAAAGATTGTGACTCTGGGCATAATTCTAAAAGATGACTGTTGGACTGAGAGCCTCAATTCATAGTTGGTTGTTAATTTAAGGCTGTCACCAAATTCTTGACATGTCAGTTCCTTCAAAATGGCACTTTCATTTGTCAAATATAAAAAAAAAAAGGAGTCTTCTAGTAAAATGGGAATCAGAAATTTTTATAATCTGTGGCTGAGAAAATTGTAGTATATACACAATGAAATACTACTCAGCTATTTGGAATAATGAATTCACTTTCTTCATCCCATCCTGGAGTAAGACAGAAAGAGAAGGATGAATATGGGCTAATCTCACTCATAAACAGAAGTTGAGAAAGAAGAACAAAAAGGGAAGCACAAAGAATTTGGACTGGGTTTGGAGTATTGCACCCGAGTAAAAGACTCAGGGTGAGGGGTAGATTTTCAGCTCCAGGGTAGTGGGGGGTGGGTGTAGGGACACAGACCTCTGGTGGCAGGAATGGTGTTAGTCTGTCCTCCAAATTACTTATATCTTATAAATCACTATGTATTCAATATAACGGGGAAATAGATTGAATGTCTTGAGTTCTTTAAATGCCTAGATTTCAGTTCTGAGTATATATTTCAGTAGTTTAAACACATAATGTTTCAAATTTGTAAACTGATTGAATTCAGAACCTGGGTTTAAATTGTTAAAACAGGGAGACAACACCTGTGATCTCCAAAAAGAAGCAGCTTATAACCTGGGATTCTCTGGAGAGGGTAGGATATCTGGGTCATCCATGGAAAGGGTAAATAAGGGGTGGTCAGAGTGACATCAAAAATGAGTCTTATAACCCACTCTTGGGTGGCAGAGGTCAAAAGGACAAAGAAAGGAAAATCTTTTGCTTGACTATTTCTGAATTCACCCTTCCCCCCCAACCCCAGAACCACCCCCCATGGGGCTGGCCTACTGCTCCTAGCAGGTTTCCTGTGGAGCTATTTTCTTTACCAAGATTCCTGGCTCAGCAGGGGTGTCATTCCAAGCCTTTTCCTTTTCCTTTTCCTTTTCTTTTGAAGGGGACTGGAGGAAGACTGGTCCTGAAATAAGTGTCTAGAATGTTTCTAGCTGTGACCATGGACTATAATCTCAGACTGACAGGGACTCAGAGGTTACACAGGCTCTTGTGCTAAATATGAGTAGATATAGACCCTTGGTTAGATCAATGGGGTTTACACTTAATGATATTTATATACTTTCTTCATATGTGGGAGCTACTCTCTGCCCTAAATCAACTTTCTAGCCATATTCTCAAATCTGACACCATCTTCTCAGATAATACTTTTAGTTCACCTGCATGTTAGCTATCAGGCTCAGGCAAAAATTAGTAAAATTATGGGCCCCTTGGAACATACCTAAAATAGACTTCCTAGTTTCTTCCCACATTCAGACCACTAGTTTCATCTGCTCCATTCCTACTTTTGGTTTCTTGTTTATTAAACAATTTATCCTTCTTTATATCTTACTGCTTTTCTATCACCAAGTTGTCATCCTGAATTACCTAGGCTGATGACCTCACCAATGTGTCCTGGAGCCTTCCTCTCCAGAGCCTTATCCCACAAGGGCAATGCAGAAACAGGTTGGGGGTATGGGTTGATCTGCAACATCCATGTCCAGCAGAGAAGTAATTACAGAAGCCAGACTTTCCACATTCTGCACCCCATAAAGAATTTTGGTCCATACTCCTAGAGGGCCTCCAATGGAAGGGATGAGACATGGAACTCTGATGGTGGGAACTGTATGGAATTGTACCCTTTCTATCTTAACAATCTTGTTAATCATGATTAAATCACTAACAAAAAAAACCCAGATATACACCAGTTTCTGTGAGAGAGAGTGTATGTGCACACGTATCCATAAACTACTGCAAAATATATACCTGAAAGCAGGATTACACTAGAGTTTGCAGTGAGTACCTCCCTAACACTTCCTCTCCACTATTCCAAGCTTGGGATCCATGATTGCTCAACAAATTGTTTGGCTTTGTATGTTAACTCTCTTTTCAATCACCAGGTTCCAGATGCCACCAGGATGCTGGCTAGGCTTCCCTGGATTGAAGACCCCACCAATGTGTCCTGGAGCTCAGCTTCCCCAGAGACACACCTTACTAGGGAAAGAGAGAGGCAGACTGGGAGTATGGACCGACCAGTCAACGCCCATGTTCAGCGGGGAAGCAATTACAGAAGCCAGACCCTCTACCTTCTGCAACCCTCAACGACCCTGGGTCCATGCTCCCAGAGGGCTAGAGAATGGGAAGGCTATCATGGGAGGGGGTGGGTTATGGGGATTGGGTGGTGGGAATTGTGTGGAGTTGTACCCCTCCTACCTTATGCTTTTGTTCACTAATCCTTTCTTAAATAAAAAATTAAAAAAAAAATTGAAAAAGAAAAATTTATAATCTAATAATGGAATTGTTATGCCTTCAAACCTCAGTTAAGACGGCAGTTAGGTAAAGGAATAGGACTACAAATGTCATGAATGACAAAAGTCAGAAATAAGTAATGATCAATTAAAATTTGAGATAAAATTTACATAAAATTGTGTCATGGAGGTGGTACAATGATAAATGTTGAACTCTTAAACTTGGAATTCTAAGTTTGTTCTGCAGAATTGTGTATGTGAGAATGATGTTCAGGTTCTATGTATGTGTATGTGCATGTATATATGTATGTGTATATGTATATACTTTCTTTATTCACATAAATAAATATTTTTTAAAAATTTAACTAAATTCTCTTATCTTCCAGGTTCTTTCTTTTTCAAGAATAATAACTTTAACAACAAAAACACATTTATTCTATTTACTACATAATGATTATAAGTAGACTGATTCAAAATTGATCTTTACCAGAGCCCCCATCTTCTGCACCCCATAAAGAATTTTTGTCCATCCTCTTATAGGGAAAGAAATATTAGGAGACAATGACCAGAGGCTCTGAACTCCAATTCCATCAGAACCCAGAGAGAAAGAGTTAAAAAAGGGAGGGCATTCAGAAATAGTAATAGGTGTAGGTATGACTTAGAAAGGAATGGGAAAGCTATCAGGGGAAGGGATGGGATATAGAGATCTGGTGGTGGGAATTGTGTGGAGTTGTACCCCTCCTATCCTACGGTTTTGTTAATGTCTCCTTTTTTAAATAAATAAATAAATAAATAAATAAATAAGAAAGGAAGAGAGGGCAGGGCCATAGAAAAAATCTGCAAATATATATAAATATAGACAGACAGTTATAGAAATAATAGCCAACCCATATCTGTAAACTTGGGAGAACTGCTGTAGTTTCCAATGGAGGGAGTGGGGATACAGAATTCTTGTGGTGGGAATGATTTGGAATTATACCCCTGTTATCTCATAATTTTGTGAATCAATATTAAGTAACTAATAAAATTTGAAGCAAACAAAAAAAAAACCCAAATTTGATCTTCTGTTTAATACGAAGAAAATTTTTTTGTTATAATTTTAATCTCTGTTTTACCTAAAAAACTAACCTTGTTAAACAAAGTAATGCTACTCTTTGCCTGGTCTTACTGGTCACTCATCTATTGACTTTGCTATGATATTTCACTGCATTTTTGACAGCTTATCCTTTTTTTCCTATTTTTAATTTAATAATAGTTCATAAAATTATAACATTACAAGGGCATAGTTTCACACTATACTCACCACAAACATTCCATGTTCTCCCATCCAGGATAAACTCCAAAGTTTTCACAGTCTTAGGAACACAGTTTGGTTATTCCATTTATTTAGCAAGATCATGGAATTAAACTACCTATAGTCCACAAGTGTGTGAAACCATCTTATAGGTCAACTTACCTCTTTTATAGAGAAACTTTTTGACTCTTGAACTAAGTGTAGGTAGTGCATTTATGCTTACAAGTACAAGTATCACCATAAGCATCATTATGATAATTGTATCATTACATCGACAATTTTCTGAAAAATAAAAACAAATATAGATGTGATGTTAGATTCCATTTTCTATGTTTCCTCATACTTCAGAATAGTTCATTTAATTTTACTTTTTTATTTATTTTGATTTTATTAGTGACTTAATATTTATTTACAAAATTATAAGATAACAGGCGTATAATTCTTCACCACCAGAATTCTGTATCCCCATTCCCTTCATTGGAAGCTATAGCAGTTCTCCCACGGCCGCAGATAATAGGTGAACTATACTTTCTACAATTGTCTGCCTATATTGCCATATATTTACCCATTTTTTTCCATTATCCAGTCTTCTTTTACTTTCCAAGTCACACCTACACCTATTACTACTTCTGAATGTTCTTCCTGTTTACATTTTCTCTCTTTGGGTACTGATGGAGTTGGAGTTCAGAGCCATCTGTTCATCTTCTCCTCTTATTTCTCCCCCACTGAAGGTATGACCCCAAATTTTTTTGGGGGGTGCAGAAGGTAGAAACTATAGCAGTTCTCCCAAGGTTTCAGATATGGGTTGGCTATTATTTCTATAACTGTCTATATTTATATATATTTGCAGATTTTTTTCTATGGTCCTGCCCTCTCTTCCTTTCTAAGTCACACCTACACTTATTACTTTTGAATGCCCTTCCGTTTTTTCCTTCTTTTTCTCTGGGTTCTGATGGAATTGGAGTTCAGAGCCCTCTGGTCATCATCCCCTAATATTTTCACCTTCATGTAACTGCTTCTCCACTGGATATCAACACTGGCAGGTCAATCCATACCTCCATCCTATTACTGTCTTTTTCTAGTGGAGTAGGGCTCTGGAGAAGTGAGGTTCTAGGATGTATTGGTGAGGTTCTGTGTCTAGTGAAGTCAGGATGAATCATGATAGCATCTATAACTTTATGGATGAAAGGTGGTAAGATATAAAGCAGGACAAAATGACTAATGAACAGGAACTAAAAAGTAGTGATAGAGCAGATGAGAATAAGGATTTTAGGGTAGAAAGAAGTGAGAAAGTCTATTTTATGTATGCCCCCTAGGGCATATGAATTTCACAATTTTTGCTTGAGTTTGATAACTAACATAGAGTTGAACAAAAATGCTGTCCAAAAAGAAGGTGTCAGAGTAGAGAAAAGGGCTAGAAAGTTGGATTAGGACAGAGAGTAACTCCTAACCTTGATGAAAATCCATTACTAAATTAACTGTTTATCCAATCAACCTGATCTAGGGCACATAAATATTCTTATTTAGTACAGAAGCCTGTGTAACCACTGAATCCCTCTTTGTTTAGCTCACAGTTGATGATCACAGCTGGGGACATTCTAGGCTCACTCATTTCAGACCATTCTAGGCTCACTCATTTCAGGACTTTTTGGTAGAGTAGTCTGACCCAGCCTCCCTGCCAAGAGTGAGGCTGTCCCTACTGTTGCTACTTTGTAAAGGGACAGTTACTGGAGTGACCCACGAAGGGACTTACGTTCCTGATGGAAGTGAAAAGTGATGCTGGAGAGAGGGATCTATTAGAGGTCTAGGCCCATATTATTTGTGTGGGATGCCTTCAGTAGGGCCCCAGATGATGGGGTAGTCTGGTATTGACCAAAAAGGCTATTTTAAGTGATCCAGTCTCTTGCCTTTATACAGTTTTTGTAGTCCTTTATCTAGTGACCCTAGACTTTCTCCCAGTTGCCAAAGTGCTGAGCTTCATCTGTTGTATCCAACCAGTATTAGGTTTATGTGGTCTGCCTACTTGGGGCCTTTCTGCTAGACTATCAAGCTTATTAGGTCAAAGTCTAATCAGTTAGAGAATTTATGATGCCTTCTTTAGGTCCTTCTGCTAGGATCCCAGGCTTATTAGGTCTAAGTCTAATCACCGATGGCTATTAAAGACTTTAAATTTGAGTTATCTAATGTCCCTTGCTTATGGATACATGTATATTTATACAGTACAAAGTACCCTAAACCCTATCCTGGATCTAGTATCTGTAACTTTGTTAGATAACATGCCATCTGAAATAGAACTAGGCAGTCCCAATCTTTAGGAAAGATTTCACCAGATTAGAGGAGTTAGAAGGCTGACGTCTCAGTCTTGGTTTCTCTGGTGACAATCGCAATAACAAGTTAGTAGAATCATAATCTGGCATGGCAGCAGTGGTAGCACTGATTTAGTTGAGGTCAACAGAGGCAGTATGATGGTAAGGGATCAGAGATAAGAAACATCAAGAAATATGGGCACAGTCCTAGAGGTTTCATCACTAGGAGAAATAAGGATCTTAAAAAGACTGAGAAGGGTTCCTTGTAGTCTTAGAGTTTAAACAGCAATAATTAATTATTATTATAATCAAGTTAGTTGGGGATTTTTTCCTATAAAAATCTAATAGTAGGCTAAGTGGGGGGGGGGTGCAACCAGTAGAGTAATACATTTTTCTTTGTGCTAAGACCCAAGTTTGAGCTCTAGACTCCACCTTCAGAAGGAAAGATTCTGAGTGGTGGAGTAATTCTATAGATATTTCTCTTGATCTCCCTCTCTAATTCTTTCTGGCTATCACCCTCTGTCAGAAAAAAAAAAAAGTCCCTGCTGGAAACAACCCCAGTGACAAAAAACAGTATCAAGAAACAAAAGTACTTAAACTTTGATAAAAACTGTAAACCCCTCTGATTCAAGAAAATCAGTGAATTTCAAGCATTCTTCTTCTAGCGTTTGCCCTTCTTCCATAGCCAGTCAATAGCGTCAGGTTGAGCCTGATGTAAAGTTTCGAGACCTCCTTTGAATCTGGAGAGGTGGCAGTCGTTGACTTTCAAGCATACAAAAATGAATCAAAAAAGGTACCAGTATTCAAATTATACAAGAATCAGTTTTTCATTATTCTTCATATATCTTAATTTCTCTATGTCCCTTTAATTTAATTTATTGATTTGATAGAGACAGAGAAAAATTAGCGAGATGTACCACCACCTGGATCTTCCAAAAGATTTTCATGTATATGAAATTATACAGTATGTTATTTTATTCTTTGGATTTTTCACTCAATTATTTTGAGATTTATATGTTGGAGCATAAGAAACTCATTTATTCATTTTACTATTGAATAATATTTCATTGTATGGAAATGGCACAAATGGGTCATATAGTAAATTATTCATGAACACTTTATATTTTTATATATAAAAACAAAAACAATATATGTGTATCTTTTTTTGGATTTAGAAGAGTCAAATCACAGTTTTCTGCTCTAATCTATATTTTATTATTCTATCTTTAACTTACTGTCATTTTTATTATTTAGTGCTGTGATTTAAAAACTTAAGTAAAAATTAAGCACCATTGTGCAGAGTTAGAAGAAATAAGCACCATTGTGAAATTGGTGGTCAAGTGACCACAAGAACTTCTAGTATTTGCTCATTCTGCTTACTTGCAAAAAAAAAAAAAAAAGGGCTAGTTACATGAGAGATAAAGAAGGAGAGTGGTAGATAAATAGAGATAAAAAGAGAAGGAACTTTCAGGAGTCGGGCAGTAGCACAGCTGGTTAAGCACACGTGGTGCTTTGTTCAAGGACTGGAGTCAAGATCCAGGTTCCAGCCCCTGGCTCCCCACTTGCAGGGGAGTCCCTTCACAGGCAGTGAAGCAGGTCTGCAGGTGTCTATCTTTCTCTTCCCCTCTCTGTCTTCTCCTCCTCTCTCCACTTCTTTCTGTCCTATCCAACAATGACATCAATAACAACAACAATAATAACTACAACAACAATAAAAACCAAAAAGGGCAACAAAAGAAAAATAAATAAATATGAAAAAAGAAAAAAAAGAGAAGGAACTTTCTATTAATGCAGTATTTCATATTGGTTGACTTGTAGACATTAAAATACTTTCATTTCAGGGATAAATTCTCTTTGATCCTGGTGTGTAATCTCATTAATGAGTTATTCAATTTAGTTAACTAACATTCTTTAAAATTCTTTTCCCAATGATGTTCTTTAGGAATATTGGTCTATAACATTCTTATCTTCAGTTTTCCCTCTATGACCTAGTAGAATGAGTTTGGAATTTATGTCTTCAATTTTCTGGAAGTGTTTAAAAACTGGCACTAATTTTTAAATGTCCAGTGATTCTACGCTGTTCTGAAATTTGTTTATTAAGAAGTTTCTGACTGCTTATTTGGTATATTTACACATTATTGGTCTGTTTAAACTTTCTGTTCCCTCTTGGTATATAGTCTTGATACACTGCACAATTATGGAAAAAAATACTCATTTTTTTTCTAGATTACTTAGTTCGTTGGTATGTATTTTATAAATATCTCTTATAAGTCTATGCCATTCTGTAGTGTCAGTAATAGCTTATCTTCTTTCATTGTTGACTTGAGATGTGTTTTATTTATTCCATTAGGGGGAGGGATGGAACACTACTCCCTAGATGGGGTACTGGAGACCAAACCCACAAGCAAGTTCTGTGCTTTCAACATACAGAGCCAATTCCTAAGAAAAGGTTGCTCTTTTCTTAGTTACTGTCAGACAAGCTTTTTTTTTTTTGAGGAAAAAGATTATTTTTTTATCCTTTATATTTTATTGTCTAAATTTCATTGATTTCCACTCTAATACTATTTCTAATTTGTTTTTTCTTGATGTATAATATCTGTTATCTCTCTTGCAATTTGATAGGCATACTAATAGTCTCTGAAAATAGCAATGTACTGGTTCTTGGAATCTGTGAGCATGCTACCATATAAATGGAATAAGTATGACTAATGATCTTGGCAAGGGTCTTGAGTTCGTTTTTTGGTTGCTTTGTAATCATAAGGGCTCTTTTAAAAATATTTATTTACTTATTTTCCTTTTTGTTGCCCTTGTTTTTATCATTGTTGTGGTATTGTCGTTGTCATTGTTGTCGTTGTTGTTAAGATAGGACAGAGAGAAATGGAGCGAGGAGAGGAAGACAGAGAGGGGGAGAGAAAGAGAGACACCTGCAGACCTGCTTCACCACTTGTGAAGTGACTCCCCTGCAGGTGGGGAGTCAGGGCTCGAATCAGGATCCTGAGGCTGGTCCTTGAGTTTTGCACCATGTTTGCTTAACCCGATGTGCTACAGCCCGACCTCCCACAAGGGCTCTTATATAACAAAGGGGGAGATGGGACAGTCAGAGTTAGAAGAGAAAAAAAAAAGGCAATGAGAAATCAATGGTGCATTTAAGAATTGAGTAAGAATCAAATTTGAGAGAATTTTTTTTTTGTTGGTCTACTTTATTTTTAATGGGGAAGGAATTTTATTAAATAT
Source organism: Erinaceus europaeus (assembly GCF_950295315.1). NCBI lineage: Eukaryota > Metazoa > Chordata > Mammalia > Eulipotyphla > Erinaceidae > Erinaceus > Erinaceus europaeus. The sequence goes on from NC_080165.1 coordinate 55,766,557, forward strand.
TGACAAATTAAACTTCTGAAATTTTAAGGTATCAGCACTTTTCTTTATAATAAGTCATTGATTTTTTTCATTAGAATGTCACAGTACAGCAGAAAACATCTGCATCTCATAAATAATTTCATAAAAGCACTCATTAAATTTCCACCACCACTCTTGACAGACATTATATTTTAGGCTCCCTATTTCCCACTTTTGTTTATAAACAAACAAAAGTTTAGGATGATTGTTGAAGGCTTTTAAACTTTTTTTATTGGGGAGACAGTGGTTTTTAGTACAAATGTTGACACATGGGTACAATTTCTCATCTCCCCATGAGAGGTCCCTGAAAAACATTCTCATCTCCAACTTAGGCTCTTTTCCACCATCATGCGCCGGGACCCAACACACCTTCCCTCTCCAGAGTCTCTTGCTATTAAGAAAAACACTCTACCCAGTGCAAGTTTTGCTTTCTAGAGAAAAAATCTTAGATGATTAGGAACATAAAGAAATGCAATGGAAGATTTAAGTCCAAGGCAAGTGAAGAAGTTAAATAAAATCAAATCAATGAATAACTAGAGATATAAAGGCAACACAACTTACCTATTCTTCCTTCTGAGACTTTTTCTGATGAATCTAGGAGAAAAGTGATTAAATTAAATTAATACAATGGGAATGAATATCCAGTTTGCTATCATAGGTACTCAGAGCAATATTATTTAGTAAACAACTCTTAAGACCATTCAGCAATACTAGAACACTAGGAATAAAATTATAGTTTTTATTTAAAAAAAATTAACAGTAAAGTGTTTTTAGAATGTCTGTTAGAAAAGAGGTTTTCTGAAAAAAAATAGCCACCAAGAAGGAACTTATTAGTTACTGAAGTGATAGTTAAGCTTCTAAAACAGTTCAGAATAAGTAAATACGTAAGAACAGTAAGGAAAACCCCAATTTGAGTGTCATAAAAGATAGCAAAAAACAAAAAGCACTGTAGAAAATTCTGGAATTGATGGTAACTGCTGATTTTTTATCCTATTCTCTCTTCTCTGAACATATCAGTGAATCTTCTAATCACTGGAGTTCAGGAATGTGTAAAGAATGACTGAAGATGGTGATCATCATAAGAAGACAAGAGCAAATGGAATAGGTAGAAATAGAAAGATATTAGAATAAAATAATATAGAATGATCTCTGGACATACTTAGTGCCAGCATTTTATGAAATTGTACTTACCACTAAAAGCTAAAGAGAACTGTATTATATGTGTCTAAATATCAGAAAATAAAGAACACTCCTGTAACTGCTAGTGGGAATGTAACTTGGGCCAAGGAGAGCAGTCTGGAAAATCCTCACAAGACTAGAAATGAACCTACCCTATCACTCAGCATTTCCTTTCTTGGGGCTATATCCTAAAGCATCAAATACACTCATCCAACTAGAACTGTATATACTTTTGTTCATAGCAGAATAATTTGTAATAGCCAAAACCTGGAAGCAAACTAGGTGTCTAACAGAAAATGAGTGGCTAAGAAAGTTGTGATATGTATATGAATACTACACAGCTCTTTAAGAATGACGAAGTCACCTTCTTTACCACCCTATCTAGGCTGGAGCTTAAAGTGTAATGTTAAGTGAGATAAACCAGAAAGAGACAGATTAACATGGGATGAAATCACCTATAGGCAGAAATTGAGAAATAGGAACAGAAAGAGGAAAAACAAAGTTAAATTTGGACTGAGTTTAGTGTATTGGACCCAAGTAAAGGACTTTGGGGGGAGGTGGCTGACAGCCAGGGGCTATCAGGTTCTGGTGCACAATGGTGGGGAGGACTTAGGCAGGGGATGAGAGTATCTGTAGAAAATTGAGAAATTTTATACATGCGTCAACTACTGTATTTATTATAAACCATTAATTCCTCCTAAAGATATAAGAAAACTTATATGTGTTTTATAAAGTGGTTAGTAGACTAGTTCTCAACTTTTGAATCTCAAGTATTTTATTTCTGCTTTATATTTTCTACATCTTTGTTATTGCCACCTTAAATGAATATGTAACTTCATATAGACATTTATTTCTCTGTTACTATGGACATTTACATAAAGAGTATATTTTTTCCATTTTATCTCTGAAATGAATTTATGTACAGCTTCATTCCACATTGTCAACTGATTTGCCAGTTCATCTTGTTGGAGGAATAAAATTATTTGTCAAATTATTTTACTTTTTTATATTTTCATATTACAGAATTTCATGTAGACGGGGGTTTGAATCCACACCACTCCCACTACCAGAGTTTTGAATCTTCATTCTCCCCACTGCAATCTACCACAGTTCCCCAAAAGTTTTAGACATGGGCCAACCATCTTCTTTACAGCTATCTTTCCACATTTATACATAGTTGCCCCTTCTTTTTCTGATTCACTCCTCTCTTTCCGTCTAAGCCACTCATAACATTATAACTACCTCCTGATGTCCCTCCCTCTCCTTTTCCTTCTCTCTCTGGGTGCTAATGTCGCTGAAGTGCAGAGTTCTCTTATCTTCATCCTATCAGTTCTCCCCTGCTGGGAGTATGGATCAAAATTATTTTACTTTTAACATAGAGTATTTTCTAGTAGAGCAGAAGAGTATCTGTAAAATATGAGAAGTTTTAGATAAGCAATTATTTTTTAATTTAAATTCCTCTGACCTCATGCTTCTAACTGAGATAACAATAAAAAGGACCTATTCTATTTAGAGGTTCTACTTTTATCCTGAACACAGAGTACTAAGCTAAGCACAATAAGGTGCAGAAGCATGAAAATGCAGAAAAAAAGCACAGAACATATGACCAAGGCATCATAGAATGAAATTGCTGAAAACTGTGGAAAAGAAACAAAATAGTAAGGTCACATGTTTTTTTTTTATCCAGTCCATAACATCTGCATCCAATGTAAATAATTAAGGTAATAATGTCTTCAGACTTTTCGTCAGAAAACATGCTACTCAGAAGATAAATGACACCCTTCAATGTGCTGAGGAGAGTCTGTTTCAATCTTGAACATTTAAGATACTATAAAAAAAATCAAGATGATATAAACACTGTGAAAACAAACAAACAAACAACAACAACAACAACAAAAACCCTTGAAATATTGTGACCTGTAGATCTGTTAGACAATAAATGTTGAAGGAATGATCATGTAGAAGAAATATTCAGGTGGAAGAAAATGTCCATTAGGTGGAACTTGAAACAAAACAAAGGACCAATGGGCACTGGAATTTATAAATATTTGAATAGTATAAAATTATTTCTAACTATCTTACTTCTTAAAAATAAATGCTTATATAAATTAAAATAGGACTAGGGTGTTAGAGCACAGGACTTACATGCCTGAGATACCTGGAGTCCCAGAATCAACCTCTGCCACTATTATAAAGTAGAGCTGATCAGGTAAATAAATAAATAAATAAATAAATCTTTTAAAAATTTTTAAAAATCTCACAGAAATACAAAATACTACAGCATGTTTTTAAGTGAAACACACATGGAAAAACACAAAGGATATGAATTGCACTGGAGAAGGGAGATTGAATTATAATATTGTTGGTTTTGCATCAAAAGTGAGAAAGAATAATATTGAATACTACTGCTTGCTAATAATTTAATAATAATAAAAAGTTAAATATATATATATATATATATATATATATATTGCAAACCCTAAAGTAACAATGGAAATTTGGAGAATTAGAAAAATGATTTATTATTCTTTTTGATATTTTATTTATTTATTTAGAGAAAAATACCATCACATTGCTAAGCTCTAGTTTACAGTAGTACTGGGAATTGAACCTGGGACTTCAGAGCCTAAAGTATAAAAGTTTTTTATATAACCACTATGATGGCTCCTCAGATCCAGAAAAACTAATTTAATAGTAAGGTTAAAATTGAGTTTTATGCCCTCACACCTATGGACATCTAATCTTTGACAAAGGGGCTCAGACTATTAAATGGGGAAACCAGAGTCTCTTCAACAAATGGTGTTGGGAACAATGGGTTGAAACATGCAGAAGAATGAAACTGAACCACTGTATTTCACCAAATACAAAAGTAAATTCCAAGTGGATTAAGGACTTGGATGTTAGACCACAAACTATCAGATACTTAGAAGAAAATACTGGCAGAACTCTTTTCTGCATAAATTTTAAAGACATCTTCAATGAAACGAATCCAATTACAAAGAAGACTAAGGCAAGTATAAACCTATGGGACTACATCAAATTAAAAAGCTCCTTCACAGCAAAAGAAACCACTACCCAAACCAAGAGGCCCCTCACAGAATGGGACATCTTTACATGCCATACATCAGACAAGAGTTTAATAACCAACATATATAAAGAGCTTGCCAAACTCAAAAACAAGACAACAAATAACCCCATCCAAAAATGGGGGGAGGACATGGACAGAATATTCACCACAGAAGAGATCCAAAAGGCTGAGAAACACATAAAAAAATGCTCCAAGTCTCTGATTGTCAGAGAAATGCAAATAAAGACAACAACGAGATACCAGTTCACTCCTGTGAGAATGTCATACATCAGAAAAGGTAACAGCAGCAAATGCTGGAGAGGGTGTGGGGTCAAAGGAACCCTCCTATACTGCTGGTGGAAATGTCAATTGGTCCAACCTCTGTGGAGAACAGTCTGGAGAACTCTCAGAAGGCTAGAAATGAACCTACCCTATGACCCTGCAATTCCCCTCCTGGGGATATATCCTAAGGAACCCAACGCATCCATCCAAAAAGATCTGTGTACACATATGTTCTTGGCAGCACAATTTGTAGTAGCCAAAACCTGGAAGCAACCCAGGTGTGCAACAACAGATGAGTGGCTGAGCAAGTTGTGGTATATATAAACAATGGAATACTACTCAGCTGTAAAAAATGGTGATTTCACCGTTTTCAGCCGATCTTGGATGGACGCTGAAAAAATCATGTTGAGTGAAATAAGTCAGAAACAGAAGGATGAATATGGGATGATCTTACTCTCAGGCAGAAGTGGAAAAACAAGATCAGGAAAGAAAACAGAAGTAGAACCTGAAATGGAATTGGCATATCACACCAAAGTTAAAGACTCTGGGTTGCGTGGGTGGGGAGAATACAGGTCCAAGAAGGATGACAGAGGACCTAGTGTGGGTTTTATTGTTATATGGGAAACTGGGGAATGTTATGCATGTACAAACTATTGTATTTACTGTTTAATGTAAAACATTAATTCCCCAATAAAAAATTTAAAAAAAAAAGAAAAGAAAATCTAGGGCTTCTCCAATATGGTTAAAAAATGAGTTTTTCTTTCACAGCAGAAACTATAACATAGCACACATTAAAAAAATCATAAATAGAAATGGACTTGGATCTTAAACTTCCACAACAAAGGACAAAATCTCAACATCCAAGCAGCAGACACAGAGACACAGAGAAAAATCATTCACCAAAGCTAAGAGAACCAGTCTGCACAATAAACCACAACAGGGAAGAGACCCACAAGATACAGAACTTTAGTAAGACCAGAAGGGGTCAGGCTAAACCAAAGTCCTGGTACCTGAATCCTATTGTAATTCTGTACCTCAACTTCTCAAACATGGGGGCTGGTAGTAAAAGTTACAAACCACATGCACAATTAAGTCTAGGATTAGTACTTTTTATAATTATCATGTATGTGAAAATTAAATAATATAATTCTAAAAAATAGACAGATGAAAAAATCAAGAGTGATGCTAAGCATAAGCTTAATGAGTGTGAAAATAATCCAACATTTATATTTGTGGAATGCAGCTAATAGAGTTGTTAGAGGTGAAGTCATAGCACTAAACTGACCACATTAAAATAAGAAAAGCATCAAATTGATGATTTCAATATTCAACACAAGTAGCTAGGTTTTAGGGTGGGGAAGACAGCTCTGTGGTTATGCAAAAAGACTTTTATGCCTGAGTCTCTGAGGTTTCAGGTTCAATCCTCTACACCACCATAAACCAGAGCTGACTAGTGCTCTGGTAAATAGATAAATAAAAATAAGAATTAATATATCCAGAATTAAATGATTTTAAATCATGAAGATTAAAGTGGAAATTAAAAGGGGATGGATAGTAGAAAGGGTAAGTGCACATAGCATAAAGAGCAAGGACACAAGAAAGGATCCTGGTTTGAGCCCTCAGCTTCCCACCTCAGGGGAGTCGCTTCACTAGTGGTGAAGCAGGTTTTCAGGTGCCTCTCTGTCTCTCTCCCTCTCTCTCTTCCCCACACCTCTCAATTTCTCTCTGTCCTATCAAAGCAATCTAAAAATGTCCAGTGGAGTGGTGAGCAGGCACCCAGCCCCAGACATAACCATGGATGGGGGAGGAGTAGAAATTAAAGTTGAAATAAAAAAAGAGAAAATAAAGGTAACAAAATTTAGTTTTTTTAGATCAATATTAAATGACTAATATCATTAATTCTAATTAAATTGATCTGGGGAAAAAAAAGAAGCACAAAGCAAGTTGGTCTCTTAATGGTAAAATCAGGATGCTTTTGTTCTAGAAATCTTTTCAGATCCTGATAGGCTTGAGTAGAAACAAGTTTACAGTCAGTAGAAGAGGAGCTACAATGAAGAAACAAGAAATCACACAGGAGAGATGCTAAATAAGAGATCTTGGAATGAGGAATACAGCTCCTGACCTTTCCTGGAGCTTCAGTTAGAGAATTGAGTAAATGACCATTACACCTGCTGTAGCAGCAAACAAAACAAGATGGGGCAAAGCTATGCCAGCATAACCCTGCTTTCGCCAGAATGGCTCAGCCTAACACCTGCCTTCCTCACAAGTGCAGGATGCTGGCTCCCACTTCCTCTTTCATCAGGTATAAAACCTGCTGGTCTGTGAGAAATAGTATTAGCCCACTGAACAACCTCAGTGTTTAAGTAGTGTAAAATGAAAGATTTAATTAAAAAAAGACAGTTTTATTGGGCAGTTACTAATTCACAACTGTTGCCACAGGGGTATAATTTCTTATTTCCCCATAATAGGCATCTACTAAACACTCTCACCCCCAACTTAGGTCCTTTCCCACCAACAAACAGGCACCCCAGGAAGACCCCTCCCACCTCTTCCCTTCCTCACATTCCTCAGAGACCCATGCTTTGATGCAATACACCAAATCCAATCCAGATTTTACTTTGTGTTTTTCCTTTTCTTGCCTTGTTTCTTAGGTTTTGCTTTTGAGTGAGATCATCTGACATTCCTCTTTTTGGCTTATCTCATGTAACATGATTCCTTCAAGTTCTATTCAAGAAGAAAAGAAGGGAATGACTCCATCGTATTTAACAGCTGAGTATAATTCCACTGTGTATATATACTACAATTTAGTCATTCATCTGTCATTGGGGACTGGGCATCTGGGTTGCTTTCAAGTTTGGACTATTGAAAACTGTGTTGTGGGACTGGTGGTAACTACAGGAGGGAAGCTTCACAAGCAGTGAAATGGTATGCTACACTCTCTCCTCTCTCTTGCTCCTTCCCTCACCCTCCCCTGTCAATTTCTCTCTCTCCTACCAAATGAAAAAGAGGGCAGAGGTAGATAGTATAATTGTTATGCAAACAGACTCTCATGCCTGAGGCTCCAAAGTCCCAGGTTCAATCCTCTACACCACCTTAAACCAGACTTGAGCAGTGCTCTGGTAATAAAAATAAAAAATTTTTTAAAATGTTAAAAAATAAAAGGAAAAATGGCTTCTGGGAGTAATGGCATTGTTGTAGAGGCACCAAGTCCCAACAATAAAACTGGTGGGGAAAAATGTGCTTCTGTGAATATAGGTATATATAGATTTCTTCAGATAAGTAAATTTCTTCCCTTTGGATACGTCCCCAGCAGAGGGATTGCTGGGTCATAAGGTAGATCCATTTCTAGTATTTTGAGAATTCTCCAAACTGCTTTCCACTGGATTTGGATCAACTTGCCTCCCCACCAGCAGTGTACAAGGGTTTGTTTTCACCATACTCCTGCCAACAGATGTTGTTATCCTTTCTGATGTGTGACATTCTCATAGGAGTAAAGTAGTATCTCCTAGTTGTCTCTATTTGCATTTCCCTGATTATCAGTGATTTAAAATGTTTTTTTTCATATGTCCGTTGGCCCTTTGAATCTCCCTATCATCTATCTATCTATCTATGTTTCTATCTAGTTTATTTGTTTACTATTGTATAGAGACAGAAAGAAATTGATATGCGGACTCTCTCAAAAGCCTAGACCAAGTAGATTAGAAGCATCCAATAGCACAGCTATATACAAGATACTGGATACTGTACAGCAAACCATAACAAAAGGACTTTTCAAAGTTAACCCAATTACCAAATAATGTGATGATAACATTAACTATCCATTGTCTTTTTGAACCCTAAGACAGCAGGAACCTCACATCTCCACTATAGAGCCCCTACTTCCCCCAGTCCTGGAACCCTTGGATAGGGCCCACTTTCCCATATGCCTCTCCCAATCCATATCAAATAATATTGCATCCGCCAATCATAACCTAATCAACGCAACGATTGCCACCTCAACATGCTTCACCTCAGACTGTGTCCTGAGACTTCACGTGTGGAATGACAACCCTTCAGCTTCATTACTTGGGTGAGACCTTTCCTTTCATAGTACACTCTAATTTCATCTCAGGTCGTTCACTTTCTAACAAAGTCCCATAACCTAGATATACACCAGTTTCTGTGAGAGAGAGCTTATGTTCACACGTATCCATAAACTACTGCAAAATATATACCTGAAAGCAGAAGTACACTAGAGTTTGCAATGAGTACCTCCCTAACACTTCCTCTCCACTATTCCAAGCTTTGGGTCCATGATTGCTCAACAATTTGTTTGGCTTCGTATGTTAACTCTCTTTTCAATCACCAGGTTCCAGATGCCACCAGGATGCTGGCCAGGCTTCCCTGGATTGAAGACCCCACCAATGCATCCTGGAGCTCAGCTTCCCCAGAGACACACCCTACTAGGGAAAGAGAGAGGCAGACTGGGAGTATGGACGGACCATACCCATGTTCAGCGGGGAAGCAATTACAGAAGCCAGACCTTCTACCTTCTGCAACCCTCAATGACCCTGGGTCCATGCTCCCAGAGAGATAGAGAATGGGAAAGCTATCAGGGGAGGGGGTGGGATATGGAGATTGGGTGGTGGGAATTGTGTGGAGTTGTACCCCTCCTACCCTATGGTTTTGTTAATTAATCCTTTCTTAAATAAAAAAAATAAAAAATAAAAATTAAAAAAAAAAAGAAATTGAAAGGGAAGTGGGAGATAGAGAGGGGGACAGACAGAGAGGCATCTGTAGTCTTGTCCCCCCCACACCCCTGTAGGTGGGGACCATGGGCTTGAACCTGTGTTCTTACATACTATAAGAGGTGTGCTTAACCAGGTATGCCAATGCCTGGTCCCTGGATCTCTTCTTTGGTCAAGATTCTATTTCCTAATCCCCATTTTTCTGATAGAATCATTAGTTTTTTTTTTTGTTGATGTTGTTGCTGCTGAGATTAGTAAAGTCTTTATAAATTTTGATCACTAGCCCTTTGTATGATGCAAAGATTTTCTTCTGTTTCATTGAAAGTCTTTCTGTTTTGATGATAGTTCATTTTGCTAAACAGAAACTTTTTAGTTTCATGTAGTTGCACTGGTTTATTTATTTATTTATTTTTCCTTTTGATTAGACTTGAATTCCCAGATATGTTTTTTAAAGTTTACATCAACATCAGAAGGAATCTGCCCATGCTGCAGTTAAAACTATGAATTATTCCTTTGTATTGCTCTGCACCTTCAAACTTTCCTTTGTGTTTTCAAAAGAAAACATTTAAGCTTAGCATGAATGGGCTCCTGTAATTTCTACATGAATAGAGAATCATTAAAGTCTTTGGGAAGTAAAAGATCATGTGTGATGTATTAAAGTATAGTCTTGGGGAGGTTTTATAATGATTCATTTTTTAAATTTCCTTTGAGTGGGAGAGAAAATGAGAAAGATATACATAAAAAGGGTAGAAATCAGAGCAGGAGCTTGAGTGTGCAGTGCCAGATCCATAACTCGAGCTTGTTTATATCTTTCCCTAGTGAGGTAGGGCTCCAAAGAGGATATGGATACATTGGTGAGGTCATCTGCCTAGGGAGTTCAGGATGAAATCGTAGCAGCATCCATAACTTGGCTATGGCTTAGTGAGTTTCTGAAGAAATTGTGGTTGTATTTTTCTGAGTCTTCAGGTGATTTTTCTTTTCTTTTTTTCCTTTTTCCTTTTTCTAATTTATCAGGAGAGCAACAAGAAACGGCTCCTACTCCATAGCCTTGCCTCCAGATGAGGGTAAGAAATTTATAAGTAATATTATTCTATTTTGTGAAGACCCTGAAGCAGAAGCAAGATATTAAATGAGGTGGCTCCAATTTGAGTTGCCAGGAAGAAAGGCTGGGTATGGATACTCACCCATCCAAAGATAGCTATGTACATCTATTTTATAGCAGCACAACTTGTAATAGACCACACTCTTGGAGGTAATCCAGGTATCCAATGACAAATGAATAGGTAAGAAAATTTTGGTACATATACACAATGGAATACTGCTTAGCTGTTAAAAATGAAGTAATCTCCCTCACTTCATCTTGGATGGCGCTTCTGTCTGATTTATTTACTAACTTGAATATCTCATCAAAATTGCACTTGAAAATAAAATAACAAAAAAAAAAAGAAAAAAAAATAACTATCATATCTCTCAAAATATGCTTTTCCTCAGAATAAAATTATTTCATTTATTTACTCATTCTTTATATGTTAGAGTTTGGATCCTGAAATTCTGGAGTGTATAAGCTTATGTCTGTACAAGTATTGATTCTCAGGACATGGTCAAAAGGAGTGAATAATGAATGGAATGATATCAGATCCTTTCCATAGAAATTACTTTCTTCACAATAAATTCACTAAAATGTAGTGTAAATTTCTTCTTGGCACTCCTTAAGAATCTGGCAACAAAAATACCCCAATTATCATTTCTGAACTTACCATTTTTGCTGGCCATATGAGAGGTGACTTGATTATAGAAAGTTATCATCATGATTACAAGGGCAACAAATATTAACTTGTGTAATTTTCTCATGATATAAAGTGTAAAAAATAGAATTCATAGATCTTGTTTATTCACTCATGTACAGATTAAATTATATTTTTTCTTCACTCTTTTCTGAAAATAAACAAGAGAATGACCCAGGTTAATTTACCTCAGATAATCTCATATCTATCAATGTTATGAATACAGGGGAAGAATACACACACACACACACACACACACACACACACACACTGCCACAAGGTTTACCATGGCTCGGTGCCTGCAGGATGAATACATTGTTCCCAGTAGCCATTTTTTCTTTTCTTTTTTGTAGGACAGAGAAATTGAGAGGTGGTGGGTGGAGAGGGAGAAAGAAAGACATCAGCAGCCCTGCCTCACTGCTAGTGAAGCTTGCCCGCATACAGGTGAGGACCAGAGACGAGGACCAGGTCCTTGATGTGGCAAGGTATGTGCTCTGTCAGATGCACCACCACCCAGTCAAGGGAGGATTAATGACTTGGTCTATGGTAGAAAACAGAAGATACGATTGAGGCACAGAGGTGTTTCTTTCCTGGGTTAGGTGTTCTTTGGGTGAGTTAATCTCAGCTAGCAGCACTAGTTCTGGGAATGAAGGCTAGCCTATTAGATCACAGGTCTCTTTGTACCTTCATATTATAAAGGAGGCCAGAGAATCTGAAAAAGGTAGCAACAATTCCAGATCCCTAGGAGATTTATATGAGTAAATTATTATGTGGATTTTGGAAGGTGACTGAGTTTAGGGTTAGAAGTTCAGGGGAAAAGACTCAAAGAATTTAGACTTTGTGAATACCCACAAAAATTTCCCAAGAAATATTATTGTTGTATAAGTGCTGATGGAAAGAGAACAAGGTGACACAGGGACAATGTAAAGACCATGGAATTAATCCAGAAGAAATAAGAATAAAATAGCCTGTTTCTGAGTATGAGGAAGAATAACATGAAAGATTAATACCTAAGTTTGGAGAAGATTATATCTTAAAAAATACACAAACTTTTCTGAATATGAAAATGAATGAATCAGAATAAAGATGAACAAGTCATGGGAGTCAAAACACTAAAGTTATGACCTGCTCACATATTCATTGCTTTCTCCTTCTCCCCCATATTAGCAAGTCTGTCATATTTATACCAAACACATATAGTACATACTCACACCCTTTTGCCACGATACACACACCCTTTTGCCACGACACACACTTGCTTGCCCACACAATTTTTTTTTTTTTGCACTTACCTGCCTCAACACACACACAGAAAATGTCTCTCAGGATACACGGGTATCAGTCTTTTACATTTATGACCCCTCTGAAATACTGAGTCCCTATTACATGACTGAAGCTTTTCAATTGCCTTCTTCCACTGAAACCAAAAGGAATAGGAAAGTAGCACCAAGATATGAGATAGAACTCTGACTGCACTTTGTTCTTCTCCATTTATCTGATGATAATAAATGCCTTAAATAATAGCATGTATTGGTGGTACAGATATAAATAAAACACTCACACCAAAGTGGTGATTTATGTACTTACACTTTTCAGAAAACAAATGTATATATATTTTAGCTCTCAGTTTTTTAATGTCTAACCTTATACATCCCACCATTTATAAAAAAAAATCTACTTAAGATATGTAGAACAAATGATTCCTTCTTTTTTTTTATTTCCCACTCTACTATTACATAGTCTGTTAATGAAAAACTACTATGCAGATATTTACACTACTTCCTCCAGGTTACTCCTATGCATAAACTGTTGTGTTCATAACACTATATTAAATCTCTAATGGTTGTAGGCAAATCCAGTACCCACCTCCACTCTGTTATTGGATCACTTCAATTAAATTTAATTTATTAATACATGAACAATATTATAAGGATCAAAAACTGAATGAACTCTGTACAACTTGATTCCTACATTTTTTTTTTTTAAATCAGATTACCACTCAGCTCAAGTTTATGGTGGTGCAGGAGATTGAAATTGGAACTTTGAAGCCTAGGGCATGAGAGTCTCTTTGCATAACCATTATGCTATCTACCTCCACCTCATTTCTAGAATTTAACTCCTAATTGAAAACCTCAATTTAACCTCTTAACTTTCAACTCCTCATGCTGATATTCATATCACAGACATTTTTTTTTTTTTTTTTTTTTACCTGTAGCTGGTTTGTTCCATGTTTGAAAACATTCTGTTGATACATGGAGAGGTCACATAGTGGCACATCCAGTGGAACACTCACATTAGCATCTGAGAGGGCTCAGGTTCAAGCCCCTGACTCCCACCTACAGAAAGCAGCTTTAGGAGTAGTGGACAAAGCTGCATCTCTCTCACTCTGTCTTACTCACCCTCACTCTTTCCCCGGGATGCATTGGATCGACCTTCTCGTGGTGCATCTCATGAGTACCCATTCATTGGGGAAACTGACGATCCTTCCTAGCCTACTGAATCCACATGGATCCCAGTCACTTTCAAAGCCAGCAACAAGCAGCTCCTGCCAGCTTTCAACCTGACCTGTTGACTGGCTACGGAAGAAGGGCAAATGCTAGAAGAAGAAGAACTCTTTCCCTCTCCCTCCTCCTTTCACTCTTTCACCACTCTCTCTATTTCTGTCTTTTCCTTTCCCTCTCTTATTTCTATCTTTATAAAAATGGCCACAGGGAGTGATAGAGTTGTTGACCAAGCCACAGTGAAAACAAATAGAGGAAAATAGGAAGAGAAAAAAAAATTGAAAAAAGAAAAGAAATTGTTCTACATGGTCCTTTGTCTCAGGTGACGAACTTTTATCATGACTTCATGATAAAAGATCCTAGTCTATTTTTTCCTTTTATCACTCATACTTGTGAATATGTGGGTACAGAAATTTACTACTGTATTTTACTGCTGCTATTTCATATTAAATATTAAAATACATATATAATATATATTTATTATAGAATATTAAATATAATTAACGTCATATATACAAGACACATCAGATGAACAATTTTCTCTAGGACTGTCTCTCATACTTTCAAAAATGTCAGGAAATTGAAGGAAATTATGTTCTGTAACTACAGATATGTGAATATCCTGATGCTGCTTCCTCTATCTGTGAGACAATAAGTCTAACTGGTATAAATTCTGTACTACTAAGTAAATTGATAGCTCCAGAATCAATACATAAAAGAAAAGCAGTAAGGAGCAAAATGCAAGTCAAAAGGTAACACCCAAATCTTTTCATAAAAAATTGCATTAGAAGTATCAGCTCAATGAATGGATTGTTCATACTAGTTAAGCCTGCTATAATCAGGCTGCCCATGGAAAGACTTTGACCACTGCTGTGTGGAGTAATTGGTGTTGGCTTCTCTACTACTAACTTCAGGAAAAAAAATCAGTACTGATAAAGATACCTCTCAAGTTCCTTCACTGAAAATGTTGACCTTGTTTGGTTAAGATAAATGTTTCTGCTTCTGTCATTTTAGATGGTACCTTAATTAAATGCATCAGATTTCCATGTGTTTTTCTTGCATTTTTAGCTTTTGACATTTCTGTTGAGCTATATAATTTTTCTTTTTGTGTTTTAGATTTTGTGGTTTTTGTTTGTTTTGTTTTGCCGAAAGTATAAACTCCATGCTTCATGCTCCAACCTGATGGTGCCAGGTCAGGAAATGCCCAGGTATGTAGTTCTCCAAGTATTATACGTTCTCTCAAAATATATTTCCAGCAATCCAGTGAAATGCCATGGCAAAGTAAGGTGCAGTGGCTTCTTTCTACTTCCCAATGCTTACAGACCCATTTCTTTGACAACAAACTTCTTTGAATTTTGCTACTTTATATTACTTGTACAATATGGAGTTTTTGCCCTTGAAATTTCAAGGATGTACATTTAGAACAACTGAGCAGTGTTTGAATGAGTGTGTTCATCTCCTTCTATACTTGTTGTTTTTCTAACTGTTGTAATCTATATTCCAAATGACTGAGACAGAATTACACATCTTCTTTTCCCACTACTTGCTAATTTTCTATCTCCACTTTCTCTCCATGAAATACCTATCATTGGCAGTCATGTGTCCCTTCTCAACATTTTGTTCAGGAATGCACTGTATACAGCTGTGGTCCTGATAGGCTACCTCACACACCCAAGATGCATAGTACATACTATACCATTCAGGTTTGTAGCATATTCTATAATGCTTGGATAGTGGCAATAATCATATAAGATGTTTTTATTTCTTCATTATGAAGCTGTGTATAACTAAATAAGTAGTTAATCTCTGATTTTCTCTTTCACTTTTCCAGTTATATTATTGAACTTTGAACATTTTACTTCTGATAATATGAAAAATGCTCTCACACATGATTTATTGCTTGGATAAGAATTGTTAAAGCAATATATTTGCCTTAGTCAATAACGTACAAAACTGTCAGGAGTATAAATTAGGTAACCTTTGCTACTATATCATGGAATGGAAAAAAGGAGAAATATTTTTATTGTTGAAGTGTGATTTGGTACACATTTTTTAATTTTATTACTGGCAATATTTATTTGCAAAGTTATCACAAGGATATGGGTGCATTGGATCGACCTTCTCGTGGTACATCCCTTGAGTACCCATTCATTGGGGAAACTGACGATCCTTCCTAGCCGACTGAATCCACATGGATCCCAGTCACTTTCAAAGCCATTTAACTGGCTACAGAAGAAGGGCAAACGCTAGAAGAAGAAGAAGAACAGGGATATAATTCTGCACCATTCCCCCCACCAGAGTTCTGTGTTCCCATTAACTCCACTGGAAACTACAGTAGTTCTCCCAAGGTTGCAGATATGGGTTGACTATTATAAAGGAGTTCCAGTACTTTTATATATTGATTTTTATTTATTTATATCTATTATGTTATTCACCTTACTATACTGTTAAATAATTTCCATGAGCTTTTTCCCATGGGTTATTGTGATTTTCATATATTCTATCATATCACATACAAATAGTGACAGTTTAATTTCTTTTTAAAATTTTTTATTTATGAAAAGAAAACACTGAACAAAACCATAGGATAAGAGGAGTACAACTCCACACAGTTTCCACCACTAGAACTCCCTATCCCATTCTCTCCCCTGTTAGCTTCCCTATTCTTTATCCCTCTGGGAGCATGGACCCAGGGTCATTCTGGGTTGCAGAAGGTGGAAGGTCTGGCTTCTGTAATTGCTTCCCCTCTGAACATGGACATTGTCAGGTCAATCCATACTCCCAGCCTGCCTCTGTCTTTCCCTAGTGGGGCAGAGCTCTGGGGAAGTGGGGCTCCAGAACTCATTGGTGTGGTCTTGGTCGTCTGCCCAGGGAGGTCCTGTTGGCATCATGTTAGCACCTGGAACTTGGTGGCTGAAAAGAGAGCTAACATACAAAGCCAAACAAATTGTTGACTAATCATGAACCTAAAGGCAAGAATATTGCAGATGAAGATTTGGGGGTCTTTGTTTTGTAGATAGTAGTCCTATTTTAGTTATATTCCAAAGGGCCCATGACTATACTAGCTTTTTTTTTTTTTCTGATCCTAATCTCTGATATGCAGGTGCACCCAAGTTATTGTCTGAGCAGATGATATCATGGCTGGAAAAAGAGCTAGAAAGCTGCACCAGGGAAGAAAGTAGCTCCCAAAAATGGGAAAGGTGTATAAATATTGTCGACTGTAAACCCTATCAATCTCGAATTTTTCTTGGTTCCTGATGCATGCCTACTGTGTTTCAATTATTCTGATAGTTTGACCCTTCATTTTCATTTATTTCCAGGGACATTTTAATTTCTTCTTTCACTGAATACTTGGGTTACATTGGATCGACCTTCTCGTGGTGCATCCCGTGAGTACCCATTCATTGGGGAAATTGACGATCCTTCCTAGCCACATGGATCCCAGTCACTTTCAAAGCCAGCGACAAGCAGCTCCTGACAGCTTTGCTGTTGACTGGCTACGGAAGAAGGGCAAATGCTAGAAGAAGAAGAAACTGAATACTTCTTAAGTAATTCATTGTTGAATTTCCATACTTTGGGATAAAGATCTTTGACAATGTCTATTATTGTTGTTAATACCCAGAAGGCTTTGTACATGTGAAGATCCACTTGTTATTGATCATCTTTTTTTTATCTTAATTCGAGATAGAGAGATTGACAGAGGCAGAGAGGAAAGACACCACAGCAAAACTGCACCATTCATGGAGCCTCCCTGGTGCCAGTTATGATGTGGGTTTTAACCCCAACCCTTCCACATGGCTCAGTCCCAACTTTTTTATTTTTAAAAAGTTTTTATTGGGTGGCCAGGAAGTGGCACACCTGCTTGAGTACACATGTTGCAATGCTCAAGGACCTGGGTTCGAATCCCCAGTCCCCACCTGCATGGGGAAAGCTTTGCGAGTGGTGAAGCAGGGTTGCAGTTGTCTCTCTGTCTCTCTCCCTACCACCCCCTTCCCTCTCGAGTTTTGGCTATCTCTATCCAATAAATAAATAAAAATTTAAAAATTAAAAAAAAGTGGTTTTTGGTGACTGGACAGTGGCACATCCAAAAATACATTAACATGTACAAGGATCTGGGTTCAAGCTCCAAGTCCCCAGTCCCCACCTATAAGAAGGAAGTTTCATTAGCAGTGAAATAATGGCTGCAGGTGTCTCTTCATTGCCACCCTTCACCATCTCACCTTCCTCTCTCAATTTATCGCTGTCCCATCACATTAAAAAGAAAAAAGGAAAAGAACAAAAATGGACACCCGGATCAGCAAAATCCCTAGTGGCAGCAACAACAACAACAACAAAAATAATAAATAGAAAGGATTGACCATCCTGTGTAATAGCTGAAGTGTTTGTGGATGAAATTGGTTTACTGTTAACAATAACTCATAACTCAGTAAGAAGACCATCAATAGATGGTGGCAAGGAACATAAGAGGAAACTTCCTCCTCCAGATGTGGACTTTGTGGGAGGAAAGGGGATTTGTTCTTCTCTCTGCTTTTGTTAATTTCCTAATGTTCCAAAATCAAATGTAACATACCCGAATCTAGAATACCAGCTCATTTTATTCCCTGCAGTAATTCTGCCCTCATCTGAGGAGGCTCTCCCTTCTATTACAGCCGGGAATTCCCGTCTCGCCTTTGTGTCTCTTCCTCCCCATAGCCCACTTACACAGTGTGGGTGAGCTACTCAAACTGTGCAGTGAATCCCCATGTCTCTTATGGTAAATGCCACAGTCCTTAATATGCCCATAGCACCCTACCTGATCATTTTCCCTTACCTCCAGGGCCTCACAACCTTTCCTTTTCTCACGTGGTTACAGGCAGTCAGCACACTGCTCACACTTTGTGTGAGGCGTCTGCACTGGCTGTTCCTTCTGTATTAAATCCTTTTCTCAAGATCTCTGGTGTCCACTTGCACCGGAGGTCAGGGGAGCTTTACAAGTAGTGGAGCAGTGCTGCAGGCCTCTCTCTCCCCTTTTTGTTCTCTGTCTCTTTATGGCAAGTTTATTATTTGAATGTTGTTCCTATTCATGTCATTGCCCTGTTTCTGAAGTTGTTTATTTATCTCTTAATCCACTTTCAGATTTGTCACTCTTGCCTTAGTTTCCCCTGCTTCATCTTCAGACTTGTTGATTCTTTCTTCTGTGTTGTTCTACTTGCAAGTTCCTCTAGTTTCTTCAGCTCTTGAATCATTTTGATCAGCTATTTTTTGCTCAGCTGCTTTTCTTCAGCTATTTTTTGCTCAGCTGAATCATTTTGATCAGTTAGCTTTTTGCTCAGCTGATATAGCTACTAGATTACTAGTTTATTGCTTTGTTTCATCCTCTGTGGCTTTTTAGCTGAGCTATTGTGTTTTCTTTGGCTATTGTGACATTTATTTTAGCAAATATAACTATTCACTTATTTTGGAATTTAGTTTTTTCTTTATTCTTGGTTCTCCCTCCTATTTCCTTTTAGAGTTTCATCTTTAAAGATTACTGAGGTGGGAGGGGTGCCAAACCTAAGGCAGCTGCAAAAGGGCTCCTGGGGGAATTTGACCTATAGGGTCCAGGTGGGGCATGTGTAGGTGTTTGTGTGTGTGCATGTGTATGTACTGTGGCTAAGACTGTGGGGTCAAGGTGTGGAAGAAAGGTCACCCTGATAGCTCAAGACAGGGGTAATCACGGGTGGTCAGGTTCTTGGTTTAGGATTACAGCACCTGGCATGGAGAAACAGAGACCCAGTGTGCACAGGGCAGGGGTGTACATGGGTAGGCAAGTGTTGGGGCTATGGTAGCAGCAATCTTGCCACAGAAGAGCAGCAAACCAGCAGCCTCCAGGTTAGTGTATGTGTATGTGGGTATTTGCTCAGATTAGGAAGGCCAGCAGTGACTGGAGACTTGGAATGCATATCACCCTGTCATGTGCCAGGTGTGATTCAGTAAGACATGCTGGATTTGGGGCAAGCCTCGAGCAGTGGCTGAGAGACCATCAGTGGCCACATAGGGATCATGTGGGGCTGTTGCTCAAGGGTTATGGCTATAATGAGGACTTTGGATAGAACTTTGGTTGATTCAGTTTTGTTAACAGTCCAAAGGGCTTCCTCTGTTCTCAGTAGGCCTGTGTCCTTCATGCATGGATGCCCAGCCCTGTGCAGGAGGGATCATACCTGACTTTTCTTTTGTCTTCATTTCCTCTTCTGAGTTCCCTGTGCTTCTCTTCCACTGCAGTTGGTATTTCTGTTCTTCAGTGCTTGTTTCTATATTTGTTAGTTCATGCAATTTGTGTATCTGTAGCTTTTGTTGCTGCGGTTTTCCAGAGAGCAATCCTGGAGCTGCTAGGTGGTCACCATCCTGCACTGTCTCCATAATGAGCTCTTAGAATGTATTTCCAACTATAGGATTGGGTCACACATCAAGTAAAGGGAAATGATTTCCTTGTCTCTTTTTTTAAAAATTTTTTTTATTTAAGAAAGGATTAATGAACAAAAACATAAGGTAGGAGGGGTCCAACTCCACACAATTCCCACCACCCAATCTCCATAACCCACCCCCTCCCATGATAGCTTTCCCATTCTCTAGCCCTCTGGGAGCATGGACCCAGGGTCGTTATATGCTCAAAGATCAAATCCTTTGATAGAAGTTTGATTTTATTAGGTTATTCTTCTCACACAGCACCAAATAAGATATAAACCTAGTAAAGATTGCTCCGTGGCATTTTCCATCTTTCCCTCTTCTACTTCATTTTCTTTCTTTTCTTTTCCTTTTCTACTGCTGTGACTCAGTGCCTGAATAACAGATCTGTAGATTCTGGCAGCTAGTTGTTGTTTCCCCCTCTCTTCTTTACTTGATAGGATAGAGGGAAATTGAAAGGGGAGGAGGAGGTGGAGAGGGAGAGACATAGAGGGACACCTGCAGGACCTGTTTCACTGCTCATGAAGCTTCCCCCCTGCAGATGGAGAGCAGAGGCTTGAGTCTGGGTTCTTGTGCATTGCAATATGTGTGCTTAACCAGGTACGCCACAGCCCAACCGCCCTCCCCCCTCTCTATCTCTACCTCCTCTCTCAATTTCTCAAATAAAAATAGAAAGAAAAAGTAGAAAATACAGCTCCTGAGAGTGGTAGATTTGTTGTAGCTGCACCAAGTACCAGCTTTTGATGGCAAAAACAAACAAAAATAGTAAATTCAGAACAATTAAATGAACATATCCAATGTCTTATTATATGTTTTTATCAAGTTATCTTGAACCATATTTTCACGTAGTTCATAGTAATACAAATATATTCTTTATTTTCATGTTTGCTGACTTACACATTTCCATTTGTTCTTCATAAATTCTCTTTTAAATATGGTAAGAACTTTGTTTCTGTTTTATTTCCCCTTTCTCCCTCCCTGTGGTATTATAGATATGTGAAGTTTCTTTAGCTAGTGCAAAAAATACCATGCAAATGTGTTTCATAGCTGAAATAAGAATGATTACAGCAATAAATAGACAGTTTAGCAAAATATCTTGGGTAAATTGCCTAACACTCGTTATTTACTACACAGGGATAGTGAAGGAAAGATACAATTTAACAAGCAATCTTTCTTAAAAATTAACTTTATGGGGATAAGTGATTAATAAGATAGTTGTTGCAATATGTGTGCAGTTTCTTATATTCCTATAAGTGTCTACACACCACACTTACCACCCACTGACAACTTCCTCAACAAGATTAAGTAAAAAATGGAGAGGGGGATGTGTGTGGCACACCTGGTTGAGTGCACATATTACCCTGTGCAAGGACCTGGGTTTAAGCCCTTAGTCCTCATCTGCTGGAAGTTAGGACTTATTGAGTGGTGAGGCAGTGTTGCAGTTGTCTCTCTTTCTCTCTCTATCTCCTTTTTTTCCTCTCAATTTTCTTTGTCATATCAAATAAGATAATAAATATAAAAAGAAAAAATGAAGAAGCATTGATAAAGCCATAGAATTGAATAAAATAAAATATTGAGACTTTTGGCAACAAATAAAGACAAATATGACTTAGAGTCCTTGTTAATAAGATGATAATCATTTTTCAAGCTAGCTAAGTGCAGCCTTGATCCACCACCTGAGGTATAAGTAGATTATTTCACCCAGAGTCCACCACCTCTCCATCATTTTGGGGAAGACATGATTTCATTCAGACCCATAAAACAGGATATTAAATAATAGCACAGTATATTAAATAACAGCACAAACAATGAGAAGACAGAAAAGGGTGCCATACCAAAGATTCAAGACTAAAATTTAGAAAAAAAAGCAATTGAGACTCCAAGTCTCATCTGCTATATTCTTACTTTTAGGTTCTTGATTATTAAACAAACTGTTCTACTTTATATCTTAATGCTTTTCAGCCAACAAGTTATAGATGCTTTCCTGGGCAGATGACCTCACCTATGTACCTTTCAACTCTCCAGAGCCCTGACCCACTAGGGAAAGATAGAAACAGGTTGGAGAGAGAAAAGGAAAAAGAGAGGGACATATGGAGTTAGCTATGATGCTATGAGTGGTTTAGAGGGATATATGGAGATAGTTATGATATCATGAGTCATTTAGAGGGGAAGAGAGGATGGAATCAGAAAAAGAAGAGGCAACTTATGTATAAATGTGAACAGATAGTTTTAGAGAAGATGGTTGGCCCATGTCTAAAACTTTAGGGAAACTGTGGTAGATTGCAGTGGGCAGAGTGAGGATTCAGAACCCTGGTGGTGGGAATGGTGTTGATTCAAACCCCTGTTGACATGTAATTCTGTAATATAAAAAAATAAAAGAAAACAAACAAAAAAATAATAAATTCAAAAAAGAAACAGGCTGGGAGTATGGATCGACCTGTCAACGTCCATACCCAGCAGAGAAGCAACTGTAGAAGCCAGACCTTCCACCTTCTGTAACCCATAATGATTCTGGATTCATGCTCTCAGAGGGAAAAGAATAGGAAAGCTTCTAATGGAGGAGATGGGGTAAGGAACTCTGGTGGTGGTAATTGTGTGGAATTGTACCCTTCTTATCCTAGAGTGCTGTCATTAATTATTAAATCAATAAAAAAGTGAAATGTTAAAAATAAAATCAGAGGTGAGTCAGCCTTTTTGAACAACTCTTCAAAGCGATAGTTCTTATATTAATGGAAAGTAACGCCAAAAGTAAGTTACAAGATGTACACACACACACACACACCATAAAAATAGACTAAGATAGGAATTATTTTAAACTTGAGATCTATTTTCAACTTTAGTCTATTTAGATCTTGTGTGTTTGATGATTTAGTATATAACAAACATACCATTGAAAATATGAATAGAAAGGAGACATATAAAATAAGAAGAGATACATGATATCCGATTACAACATTAAAAGCAGGTATCAAGAAAGCAAAGTAACAAAGAAAAACATCAATAAATCTAGTATTCTCATTTAAAGATGGGTATAAACTCTCTTAAATTCATAACTCAATTTAAATGACAGTAGTCTGAAACCAGCAATCAAAAATGCACATTGGAGTCTTATTTGTATCTAATGATAAATACAAGTTCAAAGGAAAATTTTGGAAAGTGATCATGCAGTTTAATGGTATCCTAAAGGGACAAATATTCTTGCTTGTACCAGATACAATAAAATTTAAGGTAAAGTCCTAATTAAAGGCAAGGATGAACACTATTTAGTGAATAAAGGATCAATCCACTAAGGTGGCAACATCTGTTAACATTTACATACTGAAGAGGGACTTCCAGAGACATGGTCATGGAGTAACAACAGCTGCCTAGGAGCTCTCTAAGACAGCTAGGAACACAATCAAAGAATACATCAATTGCATAAAACTATAACTAAGACTTCTGAAGAAACTACATAATCAGAGGTAGGTATATGCATGTATAGCCGTTGGACATTAAAGTGGAACAGGGTAGAGTCCTGATTCAGAAGGAAGCATGCTTACTGGCTGAAGGCACCATTTTAGAAGCTCCATGGTGGAACACATTGCTAACAAAGACTCAGAAATCTCTGGGCTCTTAATCTCTGACCTCAGGGTAATCAGGTGCTGAATTATTTAAAAGCACTCACCAGTATGGTAAAAAGTTAACACAAGCAAAAGCTGTCAGTAACATTCTGTAATCCATCCCCATCTCCAGGGATATTAATTGAAAATTATATCCAAGGAGTCACTAAGAAAGTGAACTATTGGGGCCGAGTGGTGGTGCACCTGATATAATGCACAAGGACCCAGGTTCGATCCCCCAGTCCCCACCTGCAGGGGCAAAGCTTTACAAGTGGTGAAGCAATGCTGCAGGTGTCTCTCTGTCTCTCACCCGCTCTACCCCCCTTCCCTCTTGATTTCTGATTGTCTCTATCCAATAAATAAATAAAGAAAATTTAAAAAATTAGAAAAAGAAAGTGAACTATTTTCTTCCAAGTATGTGGGAAAACAAAACAAATAACAACATAGAGCTTCAACATGGCTAGTCCATGTAAGTCTAGATGCAGGCCCCATACCTTTCAGGTATCAATGCTGTCAAATTAAACAGTGGGAACACCTTCACTAGTTCTCCCTCACAATATAAAAACATCAAGGAATGTGCCACAGCATCATTCACTGACACAACAATAGTGGTCACGCTAAATGTAAAAACACAGGAAAACCTTACTGCCCCATGTAACCAGGTTGAGGTCATAAAAAATCTAGTGCTTATAGTGGAGTGTTATAATCACATAATATTAATGAGTATCTGCTAAAGTCTCTCTTCAACTCTGCTAACGTTGATTTACATATTTTTATGCTCTTTCACTTAGTGTATCATACATTTTTAAAATACGTATTATTGGTGATTTAACAATAGTTTACAGGGGTATGGTTCAATATGTTACCAACCATTAATGTTCTGAGTTCTCTTCCTTCCCCACAACTCACCCAGTAATAACAACTACAGCTCTCTCATTGTTTTAGAGAAAGTTTGGTCACTCTTTTGTTTGCTAGTTCACGAGTTTCAGTTCTCCATATTGTACAAATGAACAAAACCATCCAATAATTGTCTTTCACTTCCTTACTTCACCTAACATAATCACTTCCAGTCACATTCTTTTTGTCCCAAAGGACACAATATCATATTTTATTAACTATAGCGCAGTATTCCATTGAATACACAGCCCATAACTTCTTTATCCAATCATCTGAACAAATAGGCTGCCTCAGTTCTTGCCAATTGTGGTGTAATAGAAACTATGCTAAATGAGCAAGTGCAGACAAAATAATACCAGCCCACATATAGTCTTGGTAGAACCTACAAAAAGGAAGTCTATACAAAAACTTCAGAAATATATAAAACTGGGGAATTTATCAGATAAATTAGAAAATTCATTGAATATGAATTGAGAGAGGCATGCAGGAAAGTGAGTCCCACCCTAGAGGTTCCAGGACAGGGGGAAATATAGGCTCTGTAGAGGAAGTGGGAGGTTCCTGCTGTCTTAGGGTTTAAGAAGGCAATAGATAGTTATTGCTATAATCAAATTATTTGGAAATTGGGTTTACTTTGAAAATCTCATTGTTGGGATTTGCTGTACACAACATCACCATAATTTATGTCCTTTGATATTATTTACATATAGCTGTGTCTTATAGAGTAATGCCAGCAATTGCTTCTATTCTGATCCCAACCTAACCAAGTAACGAGTACCACCTCGGTATGCTTCACTTCAGACTGTGTCCAGAGACATCAGGCTTAGAATGTCAACCCTTCAGCATCATAGGATTCTATAATTCCACTTCAGATGGTTCAAGTCCTAACAAAGTCCCAAAACCTAGATATAGACCAGTTCCCATAAGATAGGGCATATGTTCAGATGTATCGATAAATTAGGGAAAATATATACCTGAAAGCAAAAGTGCACAATAGTCTGCAGTGAGTCAGTATATGCAGCAAGTAGAAAGACTTAAAAAGCCATTATGAAGTTCCTAATAAAATAGTGTCTACTTAGACTTAGATACCCTCCTCATCTACTTCCTATTGTACCTCCCTCACTCACTTTAAAGCTAACCTTATCAAAGTAAGGACTGAAAAAGTTGAATAAGGGCAAGAGACTGGCATATTTTAATGATGACTCTTTAGTCACTATCAAGCCTCCCCATCAGCTGGGGCCTTATTCTGAAGGTCCTGAGATTCTCAAACAGACATGATGGGCTTAGACCTCAAATAAACCCCTCTCTCCATTGTTGCAAGTCATCTCTATCAGGAACAACAAAACAGACCCTTTGTGGGCCCCCATAGGACCTTGCCCTCAACTTGGATCAACAGTGGTAGAGAATGTTCCATTCTCTGAAGGGAGGATGGACAACAAACTCTATGATACACCTGAGGAAGATGGGTTGATATTGGGGAAGCATGAAATGTTCCTACTCATGACCACAGAATGTGAGCTCAGATCTAGAGGGATGCAGAGGTCACATAGGCTCCTAAGCTAATTATGGACCCCAGATCAGATTAAATCAATGGGGTCTATAGTCAACAATATTTATATACCTTTCCCATATTTGGGAGCTATTCTCTTCCCTGATCCAGTTTTCAGGTCCTTTTTCTAGCCATGACATCATCTCTCCAGACAATAGCTTGGGTTCATCTACATATGAGATGTCAGGCTCAGGAAAAACAAACAAACAAAAAAACTAGTATAGTCATGGGCCCTTTGGAATATTACCAAAATAGACCTGCTAACTACAAAACGGACACCCTCAAATCTTCATCTGCAATATCCCAGCCTTTAGGTTCATGATTAGTAGACAATTTGTTTGACTTTATATGTTAACTCTTTTTTCAGCCACCAAGTGCCAGATGCTAACATGATTCCAACTGGACTTCCCTGGGCAGATGTCCCCACCAATGTGTCCTGGAACCCGCTTCCCTAGAGCCCCCCCCCCACCCCCAACCACTAGGGAAAGTGAGAGAGAGGCTGGGAATATGGACTGACCTGACAACGCCCATGTTCAACGGGGAAGCAATTGCAGAAGCCAGACCTTCCACCTTCTATACTCCATAATGTCCCTTGGTCCAAGCTCCCAGAGGGATAAAGAATAGGGAATCTTCTAGGGGAGGGAATGGGATACGGAGTTCTGGTGATGGGAATTGTGTGGAATTGTACCCCTCTTATCCTATGGTTTTTGTCTGTGTTTCCTTTTTATAAATGAAGACTAAAAAATAAAGAAAGAAAATTCATTGAGAAGGCAATACAAAAAAATAAAATCAACTCTCACCTTAACAAAGAGAAACACTTCAAAAAGAGATTCAGGACATAAAAGAATCTCACAAGAGAGAGAGAAAACGTGAAGGGCATGAAGGAAATAATTCCATGCAGATTTACAGGATATGAAGGACACTTTGAGTGTATTCCACGCTTAAATGGTAAACCAGGAAAGTACATCTAATCAAAAAGAGGAGAGAATCTTATCAAGGCTAGTGGAAAACATGACAGAATGAAATCAAAGAATAAAAATGGTCACAGAAAATGAAACAATATACAAGGAATAGAATACTACACCAGAAAGGCAAATGTCAGAACCACAGTGCTGATTTTTGTGTCTGTTTGTTGCCTTTTCTAGTTGCTTTTCTAGTGCTGTTAGAAAGTTAGAACTCTCTTCTTTGTTAATGAAAGCCTTTATTTTTATGAACTTCATGTATAGTGCTTACTGCTTTAGCTTTATTCTTTATTTTAAAAAAATTTATATTTATTTATTTATTTTTCCTTTTGTTGTTTTTCCATTGTTGTGGTTATTACTACTGTTGTTATTAATGTCATTGTTGGATAGGACAGAGAGAAATGGAGAGAGGAGGGGAAGAAGGGGGGAAGAGAAAGATGGACACCTGCAGACCTGCTTCACCGCCTGTGAAGTGACTCCCCTGTAGGTGAGGAGCTGGGGTCTCGAACCGGGATCCTTATGCCAGAACTTGAGCTTCACGCCATGTGTGATTAACCAACTGTGCTACTGCCTGCTTTTGCTGTGTTCTATAGAATTTGGTAAGTTGTCTTTTCATCTTCCTTGTCCTTCAGATAAATTTTAATTTTTATTTTGATTTCTTCGATTACACAATTAACTACTCTGAAATAAAAGAGGGTAAAATTGTCATCTGGAAGAAAATGGAGAGAACTGCATATGACTATACTGAGTGGAATAACTGTGGCGGTAATTTAAAAAAGTAAATAAATGAAATATAAATGTGTTAGAAAAAATATCTCCCCAAAGAATATGATTTAAACATCTATATTCTATTTTTCCAAACAAATTTAAAAAATTAACCAGATAGTGGGAACACAACAATAAATTATGTACATATTTGTCTATAAAATAAATTAACATCAAAGTATGAGATCAAATAAATTTTAAAAGTGTAAGAATTCAGGAAAGGGGGGGTTCCCGGAAGATGGCGGACAGAAAAGCTGCTAGTGGCTTGAGCTCTGACCACATCTTCTGGAAACGGTAGGATTTTCTGCCTTTAGTATGCCAGTCAAAAAGGGGTCCTATCAGTAACACCAAGGAGGTGATTATAACTTAATTTGGGTTAAGAAATAGAGTAGAAAAAAAGGGAACAAAAAATTTTTTTTCTTTTTAATTATTAAGCACACCGCTTCCCCCCCCCCCATAACCAGTCCCTGGGGACTAGCTCCTAGCAGGCTCCCCTGCTGAGCTTCTGTCTTTACCAAATCCCTGTCCCACCAGGGAGTATCATTCATTCTAAGTCTATACACTTCTGAAACCTCTGGCCTTTTTTCTTTCTAAGTAGCCAATCCCCCCACCTCACCCCGCATAGCTAATTAAATAATTAAAAATAAATAAATAAAAAAAACTCTTTCCTTTCACTGCTCTTTTATGACTGTTCTTTTTCATATCTTTTTCTTTTTTCTCTCTCTCTTTCTTTTTTTATTCTTTTTCTCATTCTTGTCATCCTTTCTTCCTTAATCCTACAGCTCCCAAAGCCACAGGCCCAAGCCACCACACCACCAAACAGTGTGCTTTTTTGAATTCACTGATACACATTTGGGAATTATTTTGGGGAAGAATTCTGACTCAGTGTGGACTACCACTGCAAGTGTCTCTGCTCAACTTCCCTTCCTCCTTTAGCCACCCTTAGTTTATACAGTGGATAGTAGATTTGCATAACTGTCTATTTCAGCTATCCTTGTCTAGTCCTGAGGTTTTTTTTTTTTTTTTCTCATTCTTAAAAATCAGCTGCCTCTGATCATGAGGTTTGAGGTAATCTGGGACAGGGTTTTTTTTTTTTTACCCTGCTCTATTTTATTATTAATATTATATAAAGGCATATATCTTCCCCCACTTTAGGTTGATCAGAATTAACTTTTAGGGTATCTTTCATTGCTAGGGTAGTGGGCATCTTATCTATTGTGGGAGGAACTTATCTCCCTACTCCTACCTCCTCTCCCTCCTTCTCCAAGCTAATTAAAGAAAATTAAATTAAATTAAATTAAAAATAACGTAATCAAAAAAATAAAACCTTTCCTTTCACTGCTCTTTAATTACAGCTCTTTTTCTTATCTTTTCCCTTTTCTCTCACTTGTCTCTTTTTTTTTTCTTTTTTTTTATATCTTGTCATACACTTCTTCCTTCCTTCTTCTTTGCCTTTCTCAATTTGTGAATTATTTTGGGGAAGAAATCGGACTCAGAGTGGACTCTCTATGTGTGTATCTGTGCTCTACTACCCTTTCCCCTCTTGTTACCCCTAGAATATACAGTGGATAGTAGATTTGCATAACTGTCTATTCTTGCTGTCCCTTCTTTTCTCTTTCTTCTTCACTGGGATTTGGTTACTATTCTTTCACAGACTGGAGAAATTGTTTGGCTAAATGGTAGTGACTAAACTGCTTCAATACTTGCTTCAGTTGCTACTGTAATTCCTGAGGTTGGTGAGTACAATTTTCATAAAGGTATTTAGTACAGTGTTGCTTGTACTCAAAAAACAACAGCTGAGGAACAACAGAGCATAAAAAAGGAAACACATAAATCAAAAAAATGGGTAGATCAAAGACAAATAAAACTGCTACTCCAACGAATGAAGACAAGAGCTCAGAAGAAACTACAAATCAGCCAGAAGTAACCATAGATAAGAAAAGTATGCAAGCAATAATAAACTTATTAATCACATAAATGAAAACAACATTGGAGGAAAGGAATGGCAGTATTAGGGAAACAACAGTTGAGACTCCCAAGAAAAATACTGATTATCTTGAGGCAATTAGAGAACTGAAAGCTAAGAAAGCTGTAATGAAGAAAGAAGCTGAGGCAAGGGAAAGCAGACTAACAGAAGCAGAAAACAGAATTAGTCAGACAGAAGATGAGTTAGAGAAAACTAAAAAGGAGGTGAAAGAGCTTAAAAAGAGATTGAGAGACACTGAAAACAACAACAGAGACATATGGGATGATCTCAAAAGAAGTAACATTCGTATAATTGACCTGCCAGAGGAAGAAAGAGAGGAAGGGGAAGCTAACATTCTAGATGAAATAATAGAAGAAAACTTCTCAGACTTAAATAACATAAAGGACATCAAGATTCAAGAGGCCCGGAGAGTACCAAACAGAATCAACCCAGACCTGAAGACACAAAGACTCATCATAGTCACAATGAGAAGAAGTAAGGATAAAGAAAGGATCCTAAAGGCTGCAAGAGAGAAACAAAAAGTCCCATACAAGGGAAAACCCATAAGATTATCTGTAGACTTCTCCACTCAAACTCTAAAAGCCAGAAGAGAATGGCAAGATATCTATAGAGCCCTGAATGAAAAAGGGTTTCAACCAAGTATAATATATCCTGCTAAACTTTCATTCAAACTAGATGGAGGGATCAAAACCTTCTTAGACAAACAACAGTTAAAGGAGGCAACCATCAACAAACTGGCCCTGAAAGAGGTTCTAAAAGACCGCTTATAAACAAGAACATCACTACAATACTGGCAATATATCAGAGCAAACAAAAAAAATTTTTTTTTTGAACAATGGCACTACAATACATTAAGTCCATAATGTCAATAAATGTCAATGGCTTAAACTAACCCATAAAAAGGCACAGAGTTGGGGGATGGATCAGAAAACATAATCCAACCATATGCTGCTTGCAAGAATCCCATCTGTCACAACAAGATAAAGACAGACTTAAAGTGAAAGGATGAAAACTATTATACAGGTTAATGGACCACACAAAAGGGCAGGAACAGCCATTCTCATCTCAGACACGATAGATTTTAAAGTAAGTAAAGTAATAAAAGATAGGCAAGGACATTACATAATGATTAGAGAATCAATCAGCCAAGAAGACTTAACAATCATTAACATCTATGCATCCAATGAGGGACCATCTAAATACATCAAGCACTTACTGAAAGAATTTCAAAAATACATCAATAGTAATACAATAATAGTGGGAGACTTCAATACCCCACTCTCACACTTAGACAGATCAACAAAGCAGAGAACCAACAAAGATACAAGAGAATTGAATGAAGAGATTGACAGACTAGACCTCTTGGACATTTTCAGAATCCTTCACCCCCCAAAACTGGAATACACTTTCTTTTCAAATCCACATAACACATACTCGAGGATAGACCACATGTTAGGCCACAAAGACAGCATCAATAAATTCAAGAGCATCAAATCATCCCAAGTATCTTCTCAGACCACAGTGGAGTAAAACTAACATTTAACAACAAACAGACAATTATTAAAAGTCACAGAATTTGGAAACTAAACAACATACTCCTTAAGAACCACTGGGTCAGAGAGACACTCAAGCAGGAAATTCAAATGTTCCTGGAAACAAATGAAAATGAAGACACAAACTATCAAAATATTTGGGACACAGCTAAAGCAGTACTGAGAGGGAAACTTACAGCCAACAATCACATATTAAACACCAAGAAGAAGCTCAAATGAACGACCTTACTGTACACCTCAAGGACTTAGAGGAACCGGAACACAGGAACCCTAAAGTATCCAGAAGGACAGATCACTAAAGTTAGAGCAGAAATAAACAACATTGAAAATAAAAGAACCATACAAAAGATCAATGAAGCCAAATGTTGGTTCTTTGAAAGATTAAACAAAATTGACAAACCCCTAGCCAGACTCACCAAACACAAAAGAGAGAAGACTCAAATTAATAGAATTGTAAACGATGGAGGAGGTATCACAACTGACACCACAGAAATCCAGAGAATCCTGCGAAACTTATATAAAGAACTATACGCCACCAAGCTAGAGAATCTGGAAGAAATGGAACAATTTCTAGAAG
The DNA here is from genome assembly GCF_950295315.1 of Erinaceus europaeus. Classification (NCBI taxonomy): domain Eukaryota; kingdom Metazoa; phylum Chordata; class Mammalia; order Eulipotyphla; family Erinaceidae; genus Erinaceus; species Erinaceus europaeus. Next base: position 55,798,424 of record NC_080165.1, read on the forward strand.
CATATGCCCTTGCAAAACTGAACCAAGAAGAACTAAAAAACCTAAGTGCACCAATCACAGAAAAAGAAATTGAAGCCGTTATTAAGACCCTCCCGAACAACAAAAGTCCTGGACCAGATGGCTTCACAAATGAATTCTACAAAACTTTCAGGAAACAGTTAGTACCCATACTTCTGAAGCTTTTCCATAAGATTGAAGAAACAGGAACACTCCCACCTTCTATGAAGCCAACATCACCCTGATACCAAAAGCTGATAGGGACAGAACAAAAAAGAAAAACTACAGACCAATAACGCTGATGAACATAGATAACAAAATATTAAACAAGATCTTGGCCAACCAGATACAGCAACATATCAAAAAGATTGTTCATCATGACCAAGTGGGATTCATGCCAGGAATGCAAGGTTGGTTCAACATCCGTAAGTCAATCAATGTCATTCACCACATCAATAAAAGCAAAGCCAAAAACCGCATGATTATCTCAATAGATGCAGAGAAAGCCTTTGACAAAATCCAACACCCATTCATGCTCAAAACTCTACAAAAAATGGGAATAGATGGGAAATTCCTCAAGATAGTGGAGTCTATATATAGCAAACCTACAGCCAACATCATACTCAATGGAGAGAAGCTGAAAGCATTCCCCCTCAGATCGGGGACTAGACAGGGCTGTCCACTGTCACCGTTACTCTTCAACATAGTATTGGAAGTTCTTGCCATAGCAATCAGGCAAGAGAAAGGAATCAAAGGAATACAGATTGGAAGGGAAGAATTCAAGCTCTCACTATTTGCAGATGATATGATAGTATACATAGAAAAACCTAAAGAATCCAGCAGAAAATTACTGGAAGTTATTAGGCGATATAGCAAGGTATCAGGCTACAAAATCTATGTACAGAAATCAGTAGCATTTCTTTATGCAAACACTAAATCTGAAGAAGAAGACATCCAGAAATCAGTCCCCTTTACTGTTTCAGCAAAATCAATCAAATACCTAGGAATAAAGTTGACCAAAGAAGTGAAAGACTTGTATGCTGAAAACTATGAGTCGTTACTCAAGGAAATAGAAACTGATACCAAGAAATGGAAAGATATCCCATGCTCATGGTTTGGAAAAATAAATATCATCAAAATGAATATTCTCCCCAGAGCCATATACAAATTTAATGCAATACCCATCAAAGTTCCACCAAGCTTCTTTTAGAGAATAGAACAAACACTACAATCATTTATCTGGAACCTGAAAACACCTAGAATTGCCAAAAGCATCTTGAGGAAAAGAAACAGAAATGGAGGCATCACACTCCCAGACCTTAAACTATATTAAAAGCCATCATCATCAAAACAGCATGGTACTGGAACAAAAATAGGCACACAGACCAGTGGAACAGAATTGAAAGCCCAGAAATAAATCCCCACACCTATGGACATCTAATCTTTGATAAGGGGGCCCAAAGGTTTAAATGGAAAAAGGAGGCTCTCTTCAATAAATGGTGCTGGGAAAACTGGGTTGTAACATGCAGAAGAATGAAATTGAACCCCTTTATCTTACCAGAAACAAAAATCAACTCCAAATGGATCAAAGACCTAGATGTCAGACCAGAAACAATCAAATACTTAGAGGAAAACATTGCTAAAACAGTTTCCCACCTACACCTCAAGGACATCTTTGATGAATCAAACCCACTTGCAAGGATGACTAAAGCAGAAACAAACCAATGGGGCTACATGAAATTGAAAAGCTTCTGCACATCCAAAGAAACTATTAAACAAACAAAGAGATCCCTCACAGAATGGGAGAAGATCTTCACATGCCATCCATCAGACAAGAAACTAATCACCAAAATATATAAAGAGCTCAGCAAACTTAGCACCAAAAAAGCAAATGACCCCATCCAAAAATGGGCAGAGGATATGAACAAAACATTTACCACAGAGGAGATCCAAAAGGCTAACAAACATATGAAAAACTGCTCTAGGTCACTGATTGTCAGAGAAATGCAAATTAAGACAACACTTCTTCTTCTTCTAGTGTTTGCCCTTCTTACGTAGCCAGTCAACAGCGTCATGTTGAGCCAACACTAAGATACCACCTCACTCCTGTAAGAATGGCATACATCAAAAAGGACAGCAGCAACAAATGCTGGAGAGGTTGTGGGTCCATTGCTGGTGGGAATGTAAATCGGTACAGCCTCTGTGGAGAGCACTCTGGAAAACTCTCAGAAGGCTAGACATGGGCCTTCCATATGATCCAGTAATTCCTCTCTTGGGGTTATACCCCAAGGACTCCATAACACCCAACCAAAAAGACGTGTGTACTCCTATGTTCATAGCAGCACAATTCATAATAGCTAAAACCTGGAAGCAACCCAGGTGCCCAACAACAGATGAGTGGCTGAGAAAGCTGTGGTATATATATACAATGGAATACTATGCAGCTATCCAGAACAATGAACCCACCTTCTCTGACCCATCTTGGACAGAGCTAGAAGGAATTATGTTAAGTGAGCTAAGTCAGAAAGATAAAGATGAGTATGGGATGATCCCACTCATCAACAGAAGTTGAGTAAGAAGATCTGAAAGGGAAACTAAAAGCAGGACCTGACCAAATTGTAAGTAAGGCACCAAAGTAAAAACCCTGTGGTGAGGGGTAGACATGCAGCTTCCTGGACCAGTGGGGGGTGGAAGTGGGTAGGAGGGATGGGTCACAGTCTTTTGGTGGTGGGAATGGTGTTTATGTACACTCCTAGTAAAATGTAGTCATATAAATCACTAGTTAATTAATACGAGAGTTGGAAAATTAGTTGTATGTCTTGATGTTTTTCAAAACACAAACTGAATCTTTTCAATATATAGGCTGTGTAATTGATATGCAGACTCTCTCAAAAGCCTAGACCAAGTAGATCAGAAGCAACCTATAGCACAGCTATATACAAGCTACTGGGTACTGTACAACAAACCATAACAAAAGGACTTTTCAAAGTTAACCCAATTACCTAATAATGTGATGATAACATTAACTATCAATCGTCTTTTGGAACCCTAAGACAGCAGGAACCTCACATCTCCACTATAGAGCCTCTACTTCCCCCAGTCCTGGAACCCTTGGATAGAGTCCACTTTCCTGTATGCCTCTCCCAGTCCATATCAAATAATATTGCATCTGCCGATCACAACCTAACCAACGCAACGATTGCCACCTCGACATGCTTCACTCTGGACACATCCAGAGACTTCAAGTGTGGAATGACAACCCTTCAGCTTCATTACTTGGGTGAGACCTTTCCTTTCATACTATACTCTAATTCCATCTCAGGTGGTTCACTTTCTAACAAAGTCCCAAAACCTAGATATACACCAGTTTCTGTGAGAGAGAGAATATGTTCACATGTATCCGTAAACTATTGCAAAATATATACCTGAAAGCAGAAGTGCACTAGAGTTTGCACTGAGTACCCCCCTAACACTTCCTCTCCACTATTCCAAGCTTTGGGTCCATGATTGCTCAACAATTTGTTTGGCTTCATATGTTAACTCTCTTTTCAGTCACCAGGTTCCAGGTGTCATCAGGATGCCGGCCAGGCTTCCCTGGACTGAAGACCCCACCAATATGTCCTGGAGCTCAGCTTCCCCAGAGACCCACCCTACTAGGGAAAGAGAGAGGCAGACTGGGAGTATGGACCAACCAGTCAACGTCCATGTTCAGCAGGGAAGCAATTACAGAAGCCAGACCTTCTACCTTCTACAACCCACAATGACCCTGGGTCCATGCTCCCAGAGGGACAGAGAATGGGAAAGCTATCAGGGGAGGGGGTGGGATATGGAGATTGGGTGTTGGGAATTATGTGGAATTGTACCCCTCCTACCCTATGGTTTTGTTAATTAATACTTTCTTAAATTAAAAAAAAAACTGTTAAAAAAAAAGAATTCAGGAAAGGAAGATATAAGATACAATAACCACACAAATTGGAAGTACAAAACAAAGTCAAGGACAGTACAGGGAAAATTCTCACTGGACTGTAGTCTCTCATACAACAGATTTGGGGACTCAGAATGTGAAAGGAAGGATCCTTAATGGAATATTGGGGAGCTAAGTTCCTGTCATGAATACCTTTACAGTTTTGGCACAGGCTGAAATGTACCAATAGTTATTTGGAGGAAAATGTACCCTTGTAAGAACAATTCTGTGTCAGGATTTTCTCAACAAAGTAACAATGAAATCAGAAACCAGTCTCTAGATTCCACATATGACTAAAGCTATCTGGTAGTTAAACAGACCATCTCTTGTTAAGTGTAGAGTTATGATGGTTTTGGGGGCTGGGGACTGAGGTTTGGAGGAGCACAGAACTTTGGTGGGAAGTGTGGTGACTTGCATGCATCTAGTTCAGGTATGCAAAAACTTTTGAAGTCTGTTAACTTTGTAAACTATGCTGTCACTAACAAAATACATTTAAAACACAAAATACAAATGGCCCAGTGACATAGAATTTATTTCTACATTAGAATAATTATAGATTTGGATAACAGATTACTTCACAAAGTGATCAAACCCCAGTTTAATTGTAAATTCTGTGCCAACCATGCCACTTTGCATAATTATAAATGTTCTTTAAGTCTCATCCATAATTAAACATCCCCCACAGCAGAAAAAGTGAATAAGAAAAGAGTACAATTTTCCTTTAAGCACACATCTTGAGTCATAAAGGACATTTCACTTTATAATACACCAGTCCTCATTTAGTTGCACGAAACAAGAAAGGCAAGATTTAATACTTGTACAAGGTTGAAATAGGACAATGTGATAATAAGAAAAAATTTATAGATGAGGAAAAAGAAAGCATTTATATGAGGGGGATTTATTGGTCTATGTTTCAGATGTCTTTGTTTTCAGGATGTTCCAGTAGAAAAAGTAAAAAAAAATCAAATAATATTTAATCAGAAAAATATGTGCGATCATCATTAGAACCTAAAGTAATTAATTCTCATGAATGGGTGTGCACATTAATGATAGTATCACTCTCTTCTGTTTCATATGACCTGATGGTTAGAGATCCTGACTCAGGGGACCAAAGTCTGAAAAGAGGTCTTAGAAGACCATAGAATGTCTTTTCAGAGAACGTGAAAATGTGAGAATTATCTGCCATGTTGTAGAAAGATATTTCACCAGCCTCATAGTCAATGAATATTCCCACAATTCTGGGATTTTCTGTTATAGTGAGACTAGTTTCAGGGGAGGTGAGGGCCCAGTACTCCCTATCATAGAATCTTATGGCCCAGAAACCATTCTGAGGGGACATTGTAACATTTCCCTTCCTTGTCACATTATCTCTACAAATTCCAATGTCCCAGGAATCTGAGTTTCCAACCTCCACCTCCCAGAAGTGTCTCCCTGAGTTGATGCTTTGTTGACCAAGCACACAGGGTATGGAATCAAATCTCTGTGTGGAGCTCGTTAGATCTTGACAATTTTCCTGCCAAGTTACTTGTTTTCTTTTTTCAGACAGGAAGAGGGCTGAATGGGCTGTAGCTTCATCCAGAGTCACATTTACTGCAAATAAAAATGGTCCATCATGTTTCTGGGATGGGTATCAATGAGCCTGGATCAGAGGGTTCCATTTTATCAGGACTTCTCTAGTGCTAGACACATTCAGTTCACCTCCACCCAACTTTCCCCGAGACTATTTCTGAAAAGTATGATTCTTCCCCAACTCTGCCAGTCACTATATACTCACCAGCCTTGAATTCTTCTTTCCTCCAATCTGTAAGGACAAATATCTGAACATGAGAACCCACTATCCAAAAGAAAAAGTTACTCGACTGTAAAACAAAACAAAACAAAACAAAAAAACAACACTATCTTTTCCCTAGGATGAACTCAAGGATAATAATAACCAGAGATAATGTTATGTTACATACTTGATTCTGTTTTTACAATTTCCTAAATTATATCTCACTAAGGTTTGCCTGATTCCTATGCTCTTGTCATTCAACATTTCCATAGGAGATCAATATTAATATAGTCTGAAAAAAATATACAATAAAATATAAAGGATACTATGTGTGTGTATATATTTATTTATTTACTGGCCAATAGCTTTTTCAAATTTTAGTAGATTGTAATCACTCCACTTTAATTGAAATGTAAATACTATTAGATAGTAAAGCCATTAAATTTTAATGTTTCAAATTCAATATTTCTTGTTAAAATGTTATAAAATCTGCCTTTACCCACAACTTATCACTAACCTTTTGTGCTTCTTCCTATCTACCTCCACTATAGTTCTCATGAAATCTGAAAGGCAGTTTGCCATTTTTTTTTTTTTGTAAGCTCATGTTTCAGATCTCTATATTCGGCATAGTAGCAAAGATACCCAGTAATCTTTCTCCTTCTTACTTACTTCACTAAGCACAGTCATCTTAAGTAGTATCCATTTTGTCCTAAAGGACACAATATCATCTTTTTTAAAAACTGCTGAGTAGCTTTTTACTGAATATATCTCCCTCATTTTCTTTCTCTATAGTGTAAAGACATACCACTTTAATTTTATGATCTTGTGAACTAATGATAAATCACTAATAAAAACAGATAAATTAAAACTACCATATGTCGAGTATTGCAATGGATATCCATGGCTACTTAATGTTGCATGAAAGTAAAAAAAAAAATTCTACAAAAATCTATTGAGTTTATGGAATGTTAGAGGGTTTTTTAAAAATTTATTTATAAAAGGGAATCATTGACAAAACATAGGATAAGTTGGGTACAACTCCACACAGTTCCCACCATCAGAACTCCATATCCCAGAGGGTTTTGTTTTTAAATTTCAAAAAAAAAAAATCTTGCACACAGCAGGTGTTTATTTAAAATATTTTCAAAAATATGATTTCATTCATCAGAATCCATGCTACTTACCAGCATATAATGGTGCTTCCCTCCAAACTACAAAAGAACAGGACAGGAAGTCTTTTACTAATTTTACTTCTATGTTTCTCTCATTGTCTTTACTACTTTTCTCTTTGTACCATTTCTTCTTCCTAATCCACTGGACTGAATGTTTCTGTCCTGTATTACTCAACGTTTCCACTTTTAAAAATAATAATAAATTTAAGATAGGTAGAAAAACAGACACAACAGAAAGTAGTTAATATTGAGGAGGAGTGATGGGGAGAACATAAGGTAAGGACAGGAAAGAGGGTAGAAAGTAAGAGTAGCATGTTAAGTCATTTGTAGTTTCAACTGAAGTGAATCTACTGAAATTGCTAAAGTCTAGCTAATGCTAAATACTTTGTCAACTATAGACATTTTCACTGTATTGACTCAAACAAAACAGAGTAACAGAACTTTCTGAGAGGTAACATTTCTTACCACGTTTGAATTGGGCCTTCCTCCAATCTAAGAGAAAAAAGACACATATATATGACTTTTTCCCTAAGTATTATAAAGAAGATATGATTGATAGTTTGCACTTTGCCCAAGGAATACCTGCTCCAAAAACAAAGAAATTTCTAAAGTTTATTCCATCTGTAAATTTTATTATAATTGTATTAATATAACCCAGATCTAAGGCCATGAGAATAAATAGTTATTCTAATAGGTAAATAAAAAATAGTGCAGGCAGGGGGGTCGGGTGGTAGTGCAGCGGGTTAAGCGCACATGGTGCGAAGCGCAAGGACCAGGGTATAGACCGGTTCCAGCCAGGCTCCCCACCTGCAGGGGAGTCGCTTCACAGGCGATGAAGCAGGTCTGCAGGTGTCTATCTTTCTCTCCCCTTCCTCTGTCTTCTCGTCCTCTCTCCATTTCTCTCTGTCCTATCCAATAACGATGACATAAATAACAACAACAGTAATAACTACAACAACAGTAAAGCAACAAGAGCAACAAAAGGGAAAAATGTTAAGAAAGAAAGAAAGAAAGGAAGAAAGGAAGGAAGAAAGGAAGAAAGAAATGGAGAAAATAAATAGTGTAGGCATATCTTAGAAAATAACCTTAGACTTTAGTAATATAATAGGACAAAATTTAAATGAGAGAAAAATTTGTGTGTGCAAAATACCACAAAGAAGGAAAATTTGTTGAATTAATTGAACTGATTAAAACAAAAGTGGGAGAAGAGTAATGCATATAGAAATCATGCAAATATATGTATAACAAGGATTATTAAGAATGTGACCAAGAGAAGTGAACTAGAATATATTAAAAGTCAGTAATATGCAAAGCATGTCAAGAGTCAATGAAAGAACTTATCTCAGCAGCTTTGGAATCTGAATCCTTTCATTAACATGTTGGCCAATATTTTGTATAAAGCAATGAATACTCCATTGTAAAGGACATAATATAAGACCTAACTAAAAGGAATTTTTGTGAGTGGAAGAAATGACACTTTTAAAAAAGCTTAATCCCCTTAATCTCCTCAATTTTGTAATAAAATTATGCCAATCATCTGAAAGATAGAAGAAATGTAAACATATAGTGCAAAAAGGAAACAGAGAAAAATATTTTTAGGAACTAGTAAAAACAACAGAAAAATGTTACCAATTTCTCTCTGAAGTGTTTCTGAAAACCAAAATACAAAATAAATTAATACAAAGTGTAACAGTTGAGAAAAAACAACACAGAAATAAAAGTTTTAGTTGGTAGAACTCATGTAAACTTGAACACACACACACACACACACACACACACACAAATGGTAAAGAATGACATTTTTACTTTTAATAAAAGATACTGATTTTATAACTGGTGGAATAAGAAATCATAAAAAATAATAAGAAGAAATAATAAGAAGAATAAGAAATAATAGTGAAGATGTGACAGAGAAAATAACTAAGGGCCAGAGAGATATCTCTGAACACAAAAGTTGCATGAGTAAGGTCCCATAGACTATAGGTTCAATCTCTCATACCCACATAAGCCATAACTGAGCACTGCTATAGACTCTCCTTCTTCATTTGTTCTCTCTCAAAATTAATTAATTCACTAATTAGTTAAAAACAACAAATGACTATGATTTTATTCTGTACATCTGTATTTTGAGATATTTTAAGGATAACTAAAGATGGAGACAAAATCTATTTAAGAACATTTGAAAGAAATTTATCACAAACTTTGTCTAGCATGTTGAAATCAATTTTTAATTTTTTATATTTTTTAAATATTTATTTATTCCCTTTTTTGTTGCCCTTGCTTTTATTGTTGTAGTTACTGATGTTGTAATTGTTGGATAGGACAAAGAGAAATGGAGAGAGGAGAGGAAGACAGAGAGGGGGAGAGAAAGACACCTGTAGACCTTCTTCACCACCTCTGAAGCGACTCCCTTGCCAGTGGGACTGAGCGCTCCAACAGGGTTCCTTAAACTGGTCCTTGAGCTTTGTGCCACGTGCACTTAATCTGCTGCACTACCGACTGACTCTCCAATTTTTAATTTTTTAATCTTTCTAATAATATCAGGTGAAATAAAATTTATTTGTTGCTTCTTTTATTGTCACTTGAATGTCATTTCTTCAAGTTTACATTTTTTGGTAGAAGTAAAGAGATTGAGATAGAGAAGAAACACTAATACTTTCTTGAGTGTTCTGGGAGCTGGACTTGAACTTTAGTCAAGGTATGATGAAGCAGGTCCATTATTAGCTGAGTTAGCATATCCGCCTAACAAAATTATTTAACCAAAGCATATGGTCAATGAATTACATGACATAACCAAATTATTTCCATTCTTATTAACTTTCTTATAATTAGACATGTGTTCAACATATATGTCTTTTCTAAACCAATAGAAAATAAATGGAAGGGGGCCTGGGGGTGGCACACCTGGTTAAGTGCATCAAGCACAAAAACCTGGTTTGTAGCCCCAGTTCCGCACCTGCAGGGGGTCTGTTTCATGAGCAGTGAAATAGATCTACAGGTGACTTTCTCCTTCTTTCACCCTGTCCTCCTCAATTTCTCTCTGCCCCATCTGATTAAAATTAAAAAGAGAAGTAAAAAGTGGCCATCAGGAGTAGTGGAATCATAATGCCAGTACAAAGCCCAGAAATAACTGTGGCTGCACTTAGAAAAAAGGAAGTAAATGAAATGCAAGTGTATTAGAAATATTAGAAAGGACTATGTCCCCCAAGAAAGTGATTTTAAAAATCTATGTTCTATTTTTCCAAGAAAATTAGCATAAAATTAATCAGATAATGGGAGCACAACATTAAAATATGTACATATTTGTCTATAAAATAAATTAACATCAAAGCATGAGATCAAACAAAACTAAAAATGTAAAAATTCAGGAAAGGAAGATGTAAGATACAATAAACACACAGATGGGAAGTACAAAACAAAGCCAAGGACAATACAGGGAAAATCCTCAATGGACTGTAGTCTATCACAGGAGATTTGGGGACTCAGAATGTGAACGGAAGGAGTCCTAATGGAATACTGGGGAGTTAAGTTCCTGTCATGAATAGGTTTACAGTTTTGGTGTAGGCTGAAATGTACCAATAGTTTATCTTGGAGGAAATGTACCCTTGTAACAATAATCCTGTGTCAGGATTTTCTCAACAGAGTAACAATGAAATCAGACAAAACAACTGGGATTTTGTATTGAACACAAAAGATTCAAGAAAGTATGAAATATAATAGTTAAAAAGGGGGAAGGGGTAGATAGCATAGTGGTTATGCAAAGAGGCTCTCATGCCTGAGGTTCCGAAGTCCCAGGTTCAATCCCCCGCACCACAATAAGCCAGAGCTGTGCAATGCTCTGGTGTTCTTCTCTGTGTCTTTCTCTACATCTCTCTCAAAAATAAAATAAATAAAATATTTTTAAAAATAGTTAAAAAGGCTTAATGAATATTTGTGAAATTAAAATATTATATTAATGTAATTCAAATGGTCTTAATATCAGATACAGCTCTAGAGGAGATAGGGAACTGAAAAAGAGTGAAATTGAAGGTTTCTGTTCTGCTTTGGGAGAATGTTGTACACACTAGTTCAATTTATATTTTAATAGAGTAACCTATAAATGTAAAATGACTTCATATTTTATTATTCAAATTTTATTTATTTTATTCCTTTTTTATTGAGTTGTATAAATTCACTATAGATGTTTGATAGCAACCACTTGTCAGATGTGTGGTGTGAAAATAGCTTTTCCAAGCTGCCTTTTTATCATTGTGGAGTTTTCTATCAGTGTGCAAAAGCTTTTAATTAGATACAGTCTCAGTTGCCTAATTTTGTTTTAGTTTTGATGTAGATAATAGATGCTCATTCTTTTATCATAACCTGCATTCATATTTCCCTCCTGTCTGATGAACTTGATGGCAAATAGAGGCAGCTGTTGCTGTCCCCCACCCCCATTTCTCCTTAGCAGAACCGCCTAAGAAATCCTGTATCTAGATAAGAACTGTTAAGAAGGAATCCAGGCTGGCTGGCACCAGGGGTCAATTCACCTACATAGTTTCCTTGCCCCTCCCAGAGCTGAGTTACTTTGTTTCAAAGTAACACATTAAATCTTGACTGCATTTCAGGCCTTGCTTATTTTCAATGGAAATAACCTTTGTGTAAAATGCTATTCAAACGTGCTCTGTTCCTTTGTTCAGGGTAGAGACTCCTTCTGAAATTATTCAGTCCTCTCGCCTCTCCAGTGAAGTAAATTCCTCTCTTTACACTACAACTGGCTTTGGTCTAGTGTTTGGGGATATTTTCTCCAACAGTTTCACTTGCCTATAGGGTTAAGTCTCCAAATATGATCCTTTGATATTAAATGTTTACTGAATTTGTTCTTCTATATATTTTATAGTTCCAGGTTTAATAGTCCAGGATTTGATTCATTTTGAGTTAGTTTTGGTATATGGTGTTAAGTTATGGTGTAGTTTAATTTTTTTACCTATGACTATTCGGTTATTCTAGCATTATTATTATTATTATTATTATTATTATTATTATTATTATTATTATTATCCTCCTCCAGGGTTATTGCTGGGCTCGGTGCCTGCACCATGAATCCACCGCTCCTGGAGGCCATTTTTTTTCCCCCTTTTGTTGCCCTTGTTGTAGTTTCGTTGTGGTTATTATTATTGCCCTTGTTGACGCAATTCGTTGTTGGATAGGACAGAGAGAAATGGAGAGAGGAGGGGAAGACAGAGAAGGGGAGAGAAAGATAGACACCTGCAGACCTTCTTCACCGCCTGTGAAGCGACTCCCCTGCAGGTGGGGATCCGGGGGCTCGAACCGGGATCCTTACGCCGGTCCCTGCGCTTTGCGCCACATGCGCTTAACCCACTGCACCACCGCCCGACGCCCTTATTCTAGCATTATTTATTGAAGAGAGAGAGAGGAGGAGGAGGAAGAGGAGGGGGGGGAGGGGAGAGGGAGGGGAAGGGGAGGGGAGGGGGGAGGGGGTGGAGGAGGAGGTGGGAGGAGGAGGGGGAGGAGGAGGAGGAGGAGGGAGGAGGAAGGAGGAGGAAGGAGGAGGAAGGAGGAGGAAGGAGGAGGAAGGAGGAGGAAGGAGGAGGAAGGAGGAGGAAGGAGGAGAGGGTGTAGCCATCTGGACCTGGACTTTAATTCTTAGAAAAGCTTTCAATTACTTCTTCAATTTCTACACCAGGAACTTAACTACAGGTTACTAACTTAACTACAGGTTACTTAACTACAGGAACTTAACTCCCCAGTATTCCATTAGGACTCCTTCCTTTCACATTCTGAGTCCCCAAATCTCCTGTGATAGACTACAGTCCATTGTTCAGCTCGTGTACTTCCTCTTGGGTCAAGCTTGGTATTTACTAAGAATTTAATAATGTGTTAATTTCTTCTAGGTTTTCAAATTCATTTGCAGATAGTGTTCATAATCTTGTGCATGATCCTTTGTCTCTCTGCATCATTAATTATAAATTTACTTTTCTTTTTTGATTAATGTTATTATAGCTGTCCCTCTTTCTTTTCTTGGTTAGTCTAGGCAGTGTTTTTTCTATTTTTTTTTTTTTTTATCCTTTTGAAAAACCACATCTTTGTTTCATTAATCTAGTTGTTTTTTCTGCTCTCTATTTCACTGATTTCTGCTCTTTGAGCACTTCTCTCTTCTTTGTTGGCCCCTTTGTTTCACCCTTTGTCGTTGGATTAAGACGGATTTTTATTTATTTATTTATTTATTTATTTATTTATTTATTTTAATGTAATTTCTCTTCTGTGTTTAAGTGGGTCTGTATTTCTTTTTTTTTTTTAATTTTTTATTTAAGAAAGGATTAGTGAACAAAAACATAAGGTAGGAGGGGTACAACTCCACACAATTCCCAACACCCAATCCCCATAACCCACTCCCTCCCATGGTAGCTTTCCCATTCTCTATCCCTCTGGGAGCATGGACCCAGGGTCCACATACAATCAATCCATATGCTTGTTTTGTGTGCACTTGAAAAGAATGTATATTATTTATTTTGGGGTGAAATATTCTGTATATGTATCTGTTAAGTCCATTTCATCTGTGGTTTCATTTAAGGTCACTTTACCCCTGTAAGTATTTTGTCCAGGCCATCTGCTTCTTTTTTAAGCAGTGTGTTAAGACTCCTGCTATTATTATGATGCTGTCAGTGTTTCCCTTGAGTTCAGTAAGTACCTTTTAAAAATTATTTGGGTACACCCATAGTTGGTGCATATATATTAATGATGGTTATGTCATCTTGTTAAACTGATCATTTGGCCATTTTATAATGGCCCTTTCTGTCTCTATCTTCTTTACTTGGTAGTCTATTTTGTTTGATAAAAGAATAGCTCTCCAAGTTCTTTCCACCATATTACTGGGATGCATTGGATTGACCTTCTCGTGGTGCATCCCGTGAGTACCCATTTATTGGGGAAACTGATGATCCTTCCTAGCCGACTGAATCCACATGGATCCCAGTCACTTTCAAAGCCAGCAACAAGCAGACATCAGGCTCAACCTGACGCTGTTGACTGGCTACGGAAGAAGGGCAAACGCTAGAAGAAGAACTGGCATGAAACATTCTCCTCCTGTCTATCACTTTGAGTTTCTCTTTGTCCTTCCTTTGGATGTGTGCATCCTGGAGACATACAATAGGTTCTATTCTATAATTCATTTAGCCTCGGTGATATATGAATTTAGGCCTTTCACATATAAGGTGATTACTGATATATGTGGTTTACCTATAGCCAGTCTAATCTTTGTTTTGAGGTCCTGTAAACTTTTGTTGATTATTTTCCCTTTGGCCTGCACCTCTAAAGGACTGGTTGTGCCACAGCTTCTGTATTCTGCATGTTCAAAGAAGCAGGGCTTATTGTTCAGTCAGTTGCTGGGGTTCTGCTGACTCTCCTGTGAGTCCACCTTGGTGTGTGGCAGACCACACAGCTTCTTTGTTTGAGGATTTCCCTGTACTATGGTGACTCCTTACAAACAATTTAGTTCTCTCATGGCCCTGACTTCATGGGTTAAGAGCTCAGTGCTTCCCTACTCTCCTGCAGCAGCACAGTGGCCACCTATCAAAATGTTACAAACTGCCATTCCTTGCAGCATCTTCTGCAGCTGTGTCCTCTGGCCACACAGGCAAATAGTCAACTGACGCTAAACATGTTTCTTTAGCGGTCTCACTGTATGTAGTTAGATGAGATCTGGTAAACTGGTTGTCTATTTTTATGTTTTGGAAAGAAACTCACATTTGTTGTTAGATTATGGTTATGCCATTAGACATGTTTCCTTTCTTTCTTTTAATACTTATTTATTTTATATTAGATTTTCATGTAAGACGAGAGAGAGAGAGAGAGAGAGAGAGAAAGAGAGAGAAACGAGGGGGGTCCCATGTATTACTTGACAGACATGCAGCACTGAGTATTTAAATGGGAACCTCAGGCTTAAAAGTCTTATATGCTACCAATAAAGCTAATTCTGCAGTCAACCCTCTTACAGCCCTTTCCCTCCATCCATTTTTAGAGATTTGGATCCACAGGCATGACCCACAGCTAGTCAAAATCAGAAATCAGTATTTAAAGTTTAATAGAAATATTACCTTTTTCTTTTTGAAGTTTTTCTGAAATAATAAGAAAAAGATGAATTAGAATTTTAGTGGAATTAAAAAATTTAAATGTAATGCAAAATTAATATTTAAAATTAAGGTCATATATTTTCAGAGTAAAAGTAATTTGAAATTTTACCATTTTCTTTTTGAAGATTTTTGGAAAAAAAAAGATTTTCAAGTAAATCAAATTATTTAAATACACCAAAAGTTTTATATTTAAAATTAAGATCATCCATTTTCAAAGTAAAGGTAATTAGAATATTTACCAATTTCTTTCTGAAGTTCTAAAGAGATAAAAAATAGCAATGAGAATTTCAAGGGCATCAGAAAAGATTTAAAGATAATGCAAAATTCAAATTTAAAATGAAAGTCATCATTTTGAGAGTAAAACAATTAGACTATTTACCATTTTCTCTTGGAACTCCTAAATAAATAAATTTTAAAATAATTATTGAGAATTTCAAGGCATCAACAATATTTAAACCTACTACAAAATTCATATTTACAATCAAGCTCTTCCATGTTCAAAGTAAAGGTGATTAAAAATTTTACTGAGGCCTCTCTCATTCTTTTTCTTTTTAAATATTTTAAATTTATTTTTACTATCTATTTATTGCATAGAGACAGCCAGTAATCTAGAGGGAAGGGGAAGACAGAGAGGGAGAGAGACAGAGAGATACCTGCAACAGTACTTCATCTCTTGTAAAGCTTTCCCCCTGCAGGTGGGGACCAAGGACTTGAACCTGGGTCCTTGCACATTGTGATGAGTGTGCTCAACCAGGTGTGCCACCACCCAGCCCCTCTAATTCTCCTTCTTCACCCCCCCCCCCTTTTCGTTGCCCTTGTTGTGGTTTTTGATGATGATGTTGTTGAATAGGACAGAGAGAAATGGAGAGAGGAGGGGAAGACAGAGAGGGGGAGAGAAAGATAGACACCTGCAGATCTGCTTGACCGCCTGTGAAGCAACTCCCCTGCAGGTGGGGAGCCGGGGGCTCCAACCAGGATCCTTACGCAGGTCCTTATGCTTTGCACCACGAGTGCTTAACCCGCTGCGCCACCGCCTGACTCCCTCTAATTCTCCTATCTCCTCTCCCCTCTCAATTTTTCTGTCTCTATTCAAAATAAATAAAAATACATTTTTTAAGTGAATGTGGTAACTTTGTTTAAAGAGAAAAATAACTACCATTTTTCATTTTGAAGTTTTCCTTAAAAAAATCAATGATTATTTGAAAGAAGTGATTTAAATGTACTATAAAATTCATATTTAAAATTAAGATAGTTAATTTCAGAGTAAAGATAACTAGAAATTTAATTTTTTTCTTTTGAAGTTCCCCTGAAATAATGACAGTAAAAAAAAAAAAAATCAGTGAGAATTTCAAGGAAACCAAGAAATGACCTATGTGTACTGCATAATTCATATTTAATTTTAATGTTATTCATTTTCAGAGTAAAGGTAATTAGAAATTTTACATTTTTTGAAGCTCTTAAATAAAAAAATTAAAAAGAGCTCAATGAGAATTTCAAGGGCATACAAAAACTTAATGCAGTGCAGAATTCATATTTAAAATGAAAATTCACATTTAAAATCAAAAGATCATTAGTGCACAGTGTAAAGACATTTTACTGGGGCCGGGGGTGGCAGCCATGGTAGTGCACATGTCCTGTAATGCACATGGACCCAGGCTCCAGCTCTGGCCCTCTCCTGCAGGGGGAACATTTCATGAACAGTGAGACAGGGCTTCAGATGTCTCTCTTTCTCATTCCTTGTCTTTCTCCCCTACCCTAAATTTTAAAATATGTTTTTAAAAATGAACGTGATTACTTTGTTGTTGTTTGTTTTTTTTTTTAAAAAAATACCATTTTCATTTTGAAGTCCCTCCCCACAAAAAAAGACCAATGATAATTTCAAGGGAATAAGAAAGATTTAAATGAACTACAAAAATCATATTCAAAATTAAGATCAGTCATTTTCAAAGTAAAGATAATTAACATTTTACTTTTCTCTTTTTGAAGTTCTACTGAAATAATAATAAAACATAAAAATTTCAACAAAAGACTTAAATGTACTGCAAAATTCTATTTGAGTTGAATATCATTCAGTTTCAGAGTAGAGGTAATTAAAAATTTTTACCAATTTCTTTTTGAAGTTCTTATTAAATAAGAACAAAAGGTCAATGAAAATTTTGAGGGCATCAAAAAAAATTAAATGTATTGCAAAACATATCTTAAATTAATTTCATCCATTTTCACAGTAAAGATAATTAAAATGTTTACCATCTTTTTTTTGATGTTCTTCTGGAAAAAAAAAAAGACCAATGAGAATGTCTACAGCATCAGAAAAGATTTAGGTGTACTAAAAAATTAAGATTGAAAATTATTGTTATAAATCTTCAGAGTAAAGGCAGAGAGGGAGACAGGGACACCTCAAGCATTGGTTTACCACTCATGGACCTCCTCCCCCGCTTCTGGTCAGGGCCCCAAGGTTAGACCTTTGTCCCTACGCATGGTAATATCTGCACTCAACCAGGTGTGCCACCACGCAGCACCTATTATTTACTTTTTGAAGCTATTCTAAAATAAAAAGAGATCAATGAGAATTTCAAGGGAAAGAATCACAAAACATTAAATTTACTGCAAAATTCATATTTAAAATGAACTTTATCCATTTTAGATGAACAGTAACTCATATACATACATTAGGTCAGAACTTATTATGAAAAGATATTCTACAAAATTTTAAAAGATGGGGGAGGGGCCAGGCATGGCACACCTGGGTGAGCATACATGTTACTATGCAAGGACCCAGGGTTTAGCCCACAGTCTCTACCTGCGGGGGAAAATCTTTGTGAATCATGAAGCAGAGTTGCAGGTGTCTCTTTTTCTCTCTCCCTCTCTATCTCCCCCTACACTCTCTATTCTGGCTATCTCTATCCAATAAATATAATTGGAAATAAGAAAAAAAATGAAAAAAATATGGGGGAATGCAACTAATTTAATGAATTGACAAAAATTTAGGATTATTAGCTCTTATTAATATGTAAATATAATCTTGATATCTTTGACAATTCTAAGTTCTTATTATTTCACTTGAAATTATTTCACTGAATTCAGTATTGTTGGAAGTGGGTGGTAGCACAACCAGCAAAGCACACACATTACTTGCAGAAGAAAATTTTCATGAGTGCTGGATCTGTGATGCAGGTCTCTTCTTGCTTTCTCTCCCTCTCTCCCCTTCCCTCTCTATTTCTTTCTGACTATATCAGAAAGAAAACACACAAAAAAAAGACTACTGGAAACAGTGTATTTGTGGTATAGGCATGGGGCCCCAGTGGACTCTGGTGGCAATTAATGATTTGATTAATATGATAAGTAAATACATTTTAGTATTGCTAGCACCTGTTTAATATGTATTACACACACACACACACACACACACACACACACACACACACATATATATTCTTTTATTCCCCCCAGGGCACTGCTCAGCTCTGGTTTATGGTGGTGCGAGAGATTCAACATGGGATTTTGGAGACTCAGGCATGAGAGTCTCTTTATAATACCACTATGCTAACTACTCCTGTCCTGTTTAATATATATATATTCAATTCTCACTATTGTTATCTGTAAAAATCAGTATGTAATGGTGCAGCCCTGATCATGACAACAAAGAAAGATATTTGGGATCGGGCTGTTGGCAACTTCGTAACATGCACAGTAACTGTGTGTAAGGATCTACAAGGACCAGTTCAAGGCCTGGGTCTCTCCCACATGGGTGTTGGGGAGGTTAGAGGGAATCTTCAGGAGTGATTAAGCAGTGCTGTAGGTCTCTTTCTCTCGCTCTTTCACCCTATCTCCCACTTCCCTCTCAATTTTCCACTGGCTCTATTAAAAAAAATAGTTACTTATAAAAAGAAAGATATTGAAGTCCAGTTGGTGGCACATCTGGTGAAGCACATATATTACAGTGCTTAAGAACCGAGGTTCAAGCCTGTGGTCCCCACTTGCAGGGGGAAAACTTCACAAGTAGTAAGGTAGGAATGCACGTGTCTGTCTCTGTCTCCCCTTCACTATTCAATTTTTTTAGTCTCTATCCAATAATAAATGAATTAATAAAAAGAATTTTAATAGAAAGTGATCAATTTTAGAAAGTTATTTAATTTTGGAGTCAGGAAATTATTTACCTGGTAGTATCCATACTTGGTCATCCTTAAGTTACCCCAGTTCTAGCCCCTAGAACCATGTCAGATCACCATGCATGGCACCAAGGGAGCACTACTGATTATCTCTTCTCTCTCTCTGCCTCTCCCTCTCAACCCTATCTCCTTCTATCTCAAATTAAAAGGAAAACAACAAAGAAAAAACAAATAAAAACCCTCTTTGGGATCAGTGAAATTGTGGAGCTATAAGGCCTTAGAAGTAATAAAGTATTTGATTCATATAAATATTTAAAATATAATGAAATTTTCTATTAGATATGCCAACATGCAATAGAAATAATAACTAATGCATAATTGGTATTTAAAAAACATAAAAATATGTAAAATATTAAGATACATTAAACTTTTAGATTATATATTCAAGGGAAGTTGAGGAGTGATGCCCAAGTTCACTTGTGACTAATGAATGATCTTAGGTGGTATATAGGCTTTGAAAGAAAAGTGTACAGAGAAGCAATTCAGAAACTTTAGAGTTTTCTTACATCTCATGTTTTTTTTAGAAGCATCAGTTAGTTGGAGATGAGTCCTCAAACTTGAAATATCAGACAGTATTCAAATTTGGATGTTTCCCAGAAAAATACAATGGAAGCCATGCTTTTTTATTAATACCCTTCATCTCACCAATGTGTGTGTGTGTGTGTGTGTGTGTGTGTGTGTGTGAGTGAAGGGGGTGGAGGGGGGATGAAAGAGCAAGAAAGAAAGGGAACTCCAAAACTGAGTAAGAATTGCAGCATCTGTAAGGTCAGATCTGAGTAGAAAGCAGTTAGGTGCAGAGCAAGAGGAACAACACAGGAAGAAAATCAGGGGTAAATACCTAAACAACCTGCTATATTTTTGAAGAACAGCAAATCATTTGGGAATGAAGACACTGAACTTCTGCCTTATAGCATGAACTTCCTGCTTCCATTCTTCTTCTTCTTCTTCTTCTTCTTCTTCTTCTTCTTCTTCTTCTTCTTCTTCTTCTGCTTCTGCTTCTGCTTCTGCTTCTGCTTCTGCTTCTGCTTCTGCTTCTGCTTCTTCTTTTTTTTTTTCACCAGAGCACAGCTCAGCTTATGGTGGTGCAGGGGACTGAACCTGGGACTTTGGAGCCACAGGCATGAGATTCTCTTTGCATAAACATTATGCTATTTCCCCCACCCACTTCTCAACATTTTTTTTTTCATGGGGTTTGAACCTGAACCTGAAGGGGTGCTGCCTCAGGCAACTTCTCCACTTGTTAAAGAATCTCTGCAAAGTCTACAGTAATGGAAACTATATTAATTAGGGGAAAGAAATGGCATGAGATTTAAAAGCAAGGAATAGGAAAGAAAGGCATGGAAACATTATGGAAAATCCATACAGGGAATTCCACTCAATATACCCCATCTAAAAAAGTAATAAATTGAAGGGGGAATGGTAGGTATCTATAAGAAGGAAATGCTCATAGAAAACATCTGGATGAAAATGCAGGGAAGGATACAGACACTAACAAACTAATCAGTATAAAGAGGATTAAGTGTAAGAGATATCAAAATCTTACCAGATTTTCCCACAAGTTTTTCTGAAAATAAAAGGAAAGATCAATGTGTTATAGGAAAAATATTTAGGCAAATTCAAGACAATTGAGGAAATCATTCTAAAATCACTTCAGCTTGGTTTGAGATGAACATACAGAGACACAGTCAAAAGTCGACACAAAGCTCACTATTATACAAAGACTTTCAACAACGAATGAATAGGGCAACCCAATTAACTTAATTAATCTAGAAATTTTAAAGGAATATTTGTTTTAGTGGTTATTTTAAACAATATTTCTCTGACAGTATTTCTTTTTTAATTACTTAATTTATTATTATTTTTTGTTATCAGTGTTATTGCAGGGGTTCAGTACCAGCACTATGAATTCATCACTCCTGGTGGCCATTTTTTTTGCTCCCCTTTTTCTTTGAAAATAACTTCTATAGAGGCAGATAAATTGAGAGGGAAGGGAGAGGTAGACAGAGAAAAAGAAAAAGGCACTGGTAACACTGCTTCTGTGTTAGTAAAGTTTCCCTTCCACCACCTCCCTGGAAGGTAAGATTTTGAGATTTGAAAACAGTTATTTGTGTATGGTAAAATGTGGACTCTACTGGGTGCATCACTGCCTGGTTCCTCTCTAACAATGTTTAAGTTACTTTTACTCCATTTGTTAATTTTTGAGTGGTTCTTAAATATTTCTAAATATATAAGTCAATTGTGTGTATTATTATTGTGTGTATTACATTGTATAAGGCTTTACCAGTGTAGGAAGATGCTCATATAAGTTATAAAGGGATCGGTATTTGGGATTCTATGTTCATGACACTTTTGCCAATGGATAATCCAGAAGGAAAAGCATAAATATGAGATGATCTTATTCACAGGTTGGTTATAAACAAGCAAAGAACAATTCAGGGTGGACCTGCAATGGACTATAATCTATAGATTGAGGGACACAGAATTGGGCAGGAAGTATTAGTAAGGGGAGGTTGGAGAGCTGTCTCTGATGGAATATGATGATGTTCTGGCTGAGGGTGAAATATACTGATACCTAATTTGAAGAAATATGGGAATGTACCCTTGTGAAAATAAAAATCCTGTATATCACCATTTCCTCAATAAAGTTATATTGGAATTGGAAAAACATAGTAGCAACATAATTTTATTAAAGTTTCTATTTTAATTTATGCCTGAGTGAAGCAAAGTCAATCAAATAATGCACTGAGAGATTCTAAATCACCTAAACCCTTTTTAGAAAGAACTTAAACAATATAAACTTAAAAAATATTCAAGCGGGAGAGTGTTCAGGTCCTGGAACATGATGGCAGAGGAGGACCTAGTGGGGGTTGAATTGTTATGTGGAAAACTGTGACATGTTATGTATGTACAAACTAATGTATTTTACTGTCAACTCTAAACCATTAATTCTCCAGTAAAGAAATTTAAAAAAAATACTAAAGCATCACAAAATCTCATCTGTTTAATTCATTTGTCAGAAAGACACTATCTGCCTACTTATCATAACGAGACATATGAAAGAGTTATGGTAGGGAGATTCTGACTGGAAAATAAATATTGGTGATCTAAGTCAGAAAGAAGAATAAGTTAGCAACACAAATATATTAAGTGTATGATGACCTAAATTGAGGTGTATGGCTATTGAGAGTTGAAATCAAGGGCACAATAAACACACGAGATAATGACAAGAGACAGTGGAAAACAATATTTCACACTTGCCCTTCTCCTGTGCATTCTTTTCTGAAAAGGAAAAAGAAGGAAACAGTATTTCAGTGCAATTGCAGAAGGAATTTTGGGAAAGTAGATCGGGAATTGTTACTCCCTTGAAAAGAAACACTTTTTAAAAAAATTAATTAATTAATTTTAAAAAGGAGACATTAACAAAACCATAGGATAGGAGGGGTACAACTTTTTAGTAAAACTTGAGCTACAATTTTTAATTTTGGACTTATGTTTACAAAGAATATTTCAGCAATGACAGAGGCAATGTGACTTTACATCACTCCATAGCACTGTTCAAGAGGATCAATTAGGGACTAAAACCACCAGAGCACACCTGAGGGAACCTAGGGATGTATAGTTTCACTCATCCCTATTTTAACTGTGCCATCACCTTATTCACATTAAAATGCAAACAAACGTACATTTGAAATACAAATTTAATATGTCATGTGTTAGCAAAATGAAAGGCACCCATCTACCCCCAAACTGTTATCTGTAGTAGTAGTCATCTTAGCATGGGACAATTGGACAGCTACATGTAGAAAAGTAAAACTAGTCCTCCCTTAGCATCACACACCAAAATCAATTCAAAATAGATCAAAGACCTGGAGATTAGGCTGGAAACTCTAAAATTTATAAAAGGAAACATCAGTTAAACATTGCAGGATCTTCACATCAAAGATACATTTGGAGAGGTGACCTCATGTGAAAGTTCAGAGGGACAGCCAGGCAACCCAATAAAGGGGAGAAGATATATGAACATATATGAACACGTATATGAACACGTCTGACAAGTGACTGATATCAAACATCCATAAAGAACTGGTACAGCTCAACAATAAAAAATACATAAAGGGAGTCGGGCGGTAGTGCAACGGGTTAAGCGCAGATGGTGGAAGCGCAAGGATCTGTGCAAGGATCTCAGCTTGAGCCCCCGTTTTCCCACCTGCAGGGGGGTTGCTTCACAAGTGGTGAAGCAGGTCTGCAGGTGTTTGTCTTTCTTTCTCCCTCTGTGTCTTCCCCTCCTCTCACGATTTCTCTCTGTCCTATCCAACAACAATATCAACAACAATAATAACAACAACAATGATAAACAACAAGGGCAACAAAAGGGAAAAAATAGCCTCCAGGAGCAGTGGATTCATAGTGCAGGCACTGAACCCCAATGATAATTTTGGAGGCAAAAAATATATATACATAAAATAATTGAAAAAAGTGGGTCAGAGAAATAAACAGATAGTTCCATCCCCCTAATTTGCTTACTATTTATTTTCTTTTTTTATTAGGGTTATTGCTGGGGCTTGGAGCCTGCACAAAGAATCCACTAATCTCAGCAGCCATTTTTCATATTTTTCTTTCTGTTTTTTATGGGACAGAGGGAAACTGCGGTGAGAGGGAAGTAGAGGGGGAGAGAAAAAGGTAGACACCTTTTGAAGATCTGCTACAACACTTGTGAAACCTCCCTCCCGCAGGTAGATTACGGGGTCTCAACCCAGGTGATTGCTCATAGTAATGTCTGTGCTCAACCATGTGTGCTACATTCCAGCCTTAATAGACAGTTGTGTGTGTGTGTGTGTGTGTGTGTGTGTGTGTGTGTGTGTTGCCTTCAGGATTATGGCTGGGGCTTGGTGTCAGCACTAGGAAACCACTGTTCCTGGCAGCCATTTTTTCCATTTTATTGGGTAAGGTAGAGAGGAATTGAGAGGGGAGGAGGAGATAAAAAGGGAGAGAGAAGAACTTCTGCAGACCTGCTTCACCACTTGTGAAGCATTCCTCCTATAAGTGGAGAGCTGGGACTCAAACCTGGGTCCTTGCACTCTTACTATCTGTGCTTAACCAGATGCACCACTACCATGCCCCCAAAAGACAGTTTTCTAAAGAATAAATACACATGGCTCACAGACTTATTAAAAATGTTCAAGTTCACATATTACTACAGAAATGCTAATTAAAACTACACTGAGGACAGACCTCATGAACCTAATACCTTTGGTGATGGAAGTGGTTAGAAAAAAAAGGAGATATAGTAACATTATACACAATATTTATTTTTCAGTATTAATTGTATCTTAATAGTAATTTTTGAAACATAAAAAATAGAAGATAAGCTGCAGCAGTTTGTCTGAAGTCAGATAACAGCTAGGATTGCCAAAGCAGTTAAGGGGAAGAAAAAAAGAAGATACAAAATTGGAGCTGTCACTCTTCCAGACCTTAAACTATAATACAGGGCTATTGTAATAAAAACTGTATGGTACTGAAACAAAAATAGACAGAAAATACCAATGGAATAGAATTAAGAAGTCTTCCACACTTCTACATCTACAGACACCTACGTTTTGACAGGAGTATCCAAAATATCACATGGAGAAAGGAGACTCTCTTCTGAAGTGATCTAGGTATGCCTCTGTTCATAGCTGAACACTTTTTAACAGCCCAAACTTAGAAGCAACCATATGCTAAATGACAGATGACTGGCAAAGAAAGTTGTAGTATACATATACAAAATGGGATAATACTCAGCCAGTAAAGATGAAGTCATGTCTTTTACTTCATCTTGGGTGGAGCTAGAGGTAGTCATGTTAAGTGAGACAAGCAAACAATAGACTGATAGAAGGATTTCGTTCATAGGTAGAACTTAAGAAACAAGGATAGAAAGACTACTGAAAGAAAGAACTTGGAACAGTTCTTTCTTTCTTTTTCTTTTTTTGTGGTAATAGTATAGAATAACACTGTTCCCACCACAATAGAGCTGTGTTCTTATGTCCACCTCCCACCCCCACAAAGGAGTGTAAAATCTACCTCCCCCTGCTGACTGTCCCAGAATCTTATACCTTTGTGCAATACTCCAAACCCAGTCCAAGATGTGCTTTGTGTTTCCTTTTCTGTTCTTCACCAAATCAGGGAACTCTGGCAAAGTGAGGGGCTTAAGGGCTGGGGAATTTGGGTTCCTAGTTTATGGTGGTGGAAAATGATCTACATTTGGGATGAGACTTTTGCTGACACATATTATGGGGAAATGAGAACTTGTACCAAGAATCAACAACTGTAGTGTAATACATTATGGCCATACACAAATTAAAATTTAAAAATGTAAAGAATAGATGTTTCTGCTTCCCAACTCTCATTAATCCTAATTACTTTACTGCATCTGTCATGATTTACTGTATTCCATTTTTTTATAACTTACCATTTTTATGGTTATATTTCTTGCAATATTTGCAAAATATAAAGATAAGTGCTAAAGTAATGACTCCAAGTATCACTGCGCTAGATGCACTAATTCCTAAAATATCTGTGAGAATTTTGAGATAATCTGAAAAACAGAACAAAATATAGACATACACAGTTAAATTCAATTTTCATTCTTTTTTTTCTTTTCATCCTGGAAGTTTGATTACATTTTTTCTGTGTCCAACTTGGGATTTTTGTGTGTTGTATATTTGTTTAAATATCAGAAACATGTTTTTAACCATTAACTTTTCATGACATTATACTAGTTTGTCACATTGAAATAGAATTTATAATTTTGTTTCTCAGGCATTTTTACTCAAATTATAATGTGGTTGGATCTTCAGGGATT
Source organism: Erinaceus europaeus (assembly GCF_950295315.1). Taxonomy (NCBI): domain Eukaryota; kingdom Metazoa; phylum Chordata; class Mammalia; order Eulipotyphla; family Erinaceidae; genus Erinaceus; species Erinaceus europaeus. The sequence continues at coordinate 55,824,467 of NC_080165.1, forward strand.
CTTCTTTTAAAAGATACACTGTTATGGCTACAGAACAATAGCCATCTCAATACTTGGGTAATTTAAATGAGCTATAATGGACTTAACTGGTAAAGGGAAGTTTCCACATCTTGAAAGGCAATTATCCATTGTAAATACAGAGTGATGATTGATATATGTATTAAGAGGTACACATACATACACACACACCTCTACATATAAGGAAAAAAAACAAAATAGTTGTTTGTTACACTTAATTAGACTCATCTTATACCCATAATTGACATTTCCATATAGTTGAGAAAATTCACCACTGTGTGAATATGCCATAAATTTTTTCAATTTGAATTTATACTTTTCTACAATAACATATAAATTCTTTTTTAAAAAGTTTTTCTTGGTTAACAGACTCATATATTTTTATGTATTTTTTGTGGAGTATGTAGAAGAAGCATTGTCATTGGTGAGGATGCAAATTGGTGCAACTTCTATGGAAAATAACCCAAAATGGACTAAAAAAGAGATTACTCAAAATATTAAGGATATAATGGAGGAGGAGTTGCAGAAGGCATTGAGTTCCTATTACCCAATGATGGAAAAGGAGCTAAGTTGAGAGTGAGAATGTTTTGCAGAAACTTACCACAAAGAGAGATGAGAAATTGTAATTAAAGATGAGAAATTGTAATTGAAATTACTTAAAAAGAAAGAAAAAAGACCACATAAAACACAACAACAACAATACAGTTTTTGGACAATTTCATCAAAACTTGGGGAGAAAAAGTTAACACAATTCCACAAAGAAAACATTAGTAATCAAAACACATTGAAAATACTTATTATCATAATACCACTCTTAGGCATTTGCTCAAAAGGACACAAACATTTATCCAAAGGGATGTATGTACCCTTTATGTTCATAGCTGTGTTATTCACAGCGGTCAAAGACAGGAAGCAGCCTATATGTTCATTATAATATGACTGGCCAAAGAAGTTATGGCATATAGTACTACTAGAGTACTACTTAGCTAGCAAAAAAAAAAAAAAGTGTTCTGCAGGACAAAATGTATAGAACTGCAGGCAATTATGCTTAGCAAAATAAGGAACTGAAAGACAACTACTGTATGGTTCCACTCATAGAGTCTGGAGAACTAATGCACATGAAATTGAAAAAAAAAAAAAAAAAAGAAGAAGAAGAAGAAGTAAGCAAACTGTTTTTAAGACTTGTGAAAAAACTATGATGGTTTTCTGTGGGAGTTGGGAGTGTGAGAGACATAGAACTTTGGTAGTGGGTGTGGTCTGTAATCCTATAATCTTATAACTCATTAAAATTACAAATAAAATTTCTTAAAAGAGAAATAACATGCTCATTGTCACTTATCAGGGGAATACAAATTTAGCTGATAATGAGGTATGTATCAGTTCATTCCAGTGAGAATAACCTATATTAAGAAGTTCAAAAACAAGGATGTGGAAGAAAAGGAACCCATGAACACTGTTGGTTGAATAGTAATTTCATTCCTCTATATGCAAAATAGCATGAATATTTCTCAAAATATTAAAGCTGACCTATCTTATTATTCAGAAATCTAGTTCTAGGCACCAGTACAAAGGCTAAAAAATGCTAATGTCAAAAGATATATGCACACAATTGTTCATTGCATTTTGGCTGTTTTCTTTGGCTTATATACTCAACAGACTAAACAGTGGATATAAAAGATCACAATCAACACACACACACACACACACTACAGCACTGCTCAGCTATAAGGAAAGACGAAATCTTGCTTTTTAGTATAGTTTGGATAGAATTGTAGAGTTACATGCTAAGAAAAATAAGTCAGAAAGAGGACTAAAAGAGGACAGTCTTACTCCCAAAAGTGATATAAGTTAATAAATTGGGATTCTGATCCAGAATTTAAGTTATCTAAGAGAGAAAGTAGCTCTTTAACGAATGGTAAAGTAGTAACATTTGTGCCGTGTTGGTAAGTGTGATGTGATCACACACAATTTGAAATGAGGTGAAATTGTACACTTAAGACAATAGTTATTTATGTAAGCCAATATAAATTTAATATATAAAAAAGAAACTTACCATTTTCTCTAGGCTTTTCAGTGGTGATTTGAGAAAATGGAAAGGATTCCATGATTAGAAAAAAAATTGATATAAACAAAATGTCAGGATGATGTAAAATGTTAAAAATGGAAACCTGGAGGCCTTTATTTAATCGTATGTTGATAAAAATAGTTTTTCTCCATTTTTTTTTCCTGAAAGAAGATAGATAAATTATATCCTATGTCAGTTTTTGTCAGGGAAGTAGATAGTCATCACTCTCTAGGAATATGCATGAAGCTCTCTGGGTTTTTGTCCATGGGGAAGAATTCATGAGTTTTGCTCATGGTCAGAAATTTCTCTCCTGGCTTAGATGTGCATGGCTTGTTTCTATGAGACAGAGGGAAAAGCACCATGCTGCTACCTCGAATGTCACTTGCGAGTTTTGGGGTTTTTTTTCGTTTTTTTAATGCAGTGTAGTGGAAATGCATGCCAGTGCATGCAAGGCATATGTTCTAGTGATTCAGGCACTAGATTCACACTTTTGAGTGAGGCAATCTCACCTATTAGCACTAAAACAAGGTAGTGAAAGAGATCCTACTGTATCACAACTATGCTGTCATCTTTATCTTCCTTGTTGAAAGATATATAAGAAACTAGACAACACACCAGATATTTAGAACAATTGCCTAAATTATTTATTGAGTGAGTGACTGAAGTTAAGAAGGAAGAACAGAGAAAACAAGATTATTAGGGAGTTCACATCTAGCAAAAAACAATGCCCCGGCTGGATATGCACTTATATAATGAACATTAAAGGAATGTCAAAATAGTGTAAGGACCATGGCAAGACATAGAGGGGTAGAATTACATAAGTTCTAGGATAACTGATAGAGTAAGATGAAAACACAATACTTCAGATTGGAAACAATTAGCACTTTTCTAGAAGAATCTTAAAGTTTGATAACTAGAGAAATGAATGAATCAGAGCAATACTGGACAAATTATCATTGTAAAAGACATTGAAATTTTCTTTTCTATGAATTGTTTGCTGTCTCTACTCATTTTCTCTGTCCTTTCATAAAAATATATACAAATACAAACATAAAATAAATTTTTGTACACTTACCTACCTTGTCAACACAAAAATACCAGTTTTTCGAGATATACTAGAATTCTCCCCTCTTAAGAGACCTGTGGATGCTGATGTTTGTCACCTAGAAGATTTAATCAAACCACTCAATTGTCTTTCTTCTATGTATGAAATCTGCAGAATTATGAGAGTTGCAAAGAAATATTGGCTAGCAAACAAAGGAACTTTAGACTTTACTTTCTTCTTATCCATTTATGTGATAGTAATAAAGTAATCCCACTGAGTTTGTAGAAAATTTACTCAGGATACTGAAAGTAACTACTTTAATTACCTCCAGTCACATAGCTATTTATATTCTATTCATTCCCAAAAAATTTGCTGATATTTGCATTCTGCAATCACCAAGGTTTCATTTCCAAACAGTCCCCCATGCATTAAATTAACTTTGAACTTTGAATGTCTGCTGCAGGCATGAACTCCGGTATTATCAAGTCATGTGCATTTAATTTTTTTGGAGATAAACTAAACCTAAGGATCATAAGCTGGCTTTATTTGATATCTCTTAATAATATTTAATTTGAACATTAGATTTGAATCTTGAATGAAAATCCTAAATGTCTCCCTTAATTTTCAGCCCCTCACATTAATGTCAGCATAATGTACACTATTGGATTAAAAGTGTTTTTTCCATGTCTTAGAATGTCCTAAGAGACACTTTAAGGTGAGCTAGTATGATGGTTATATAAGAAAAGTTCCTAAAATGTCCTCTTTTCTCATCACTGAGTCTTGAGAAAATGTGGATAGGGAAAGCTTTATGGGTGTGGGCATTGGCACAGCTAATAGAGTTCACTCATTGCAATAAGCAAGAAAAAGGCTGCAAGCTCCAGTTTTCCACTTGCAGGAGAGAATCTTCATGAGTGGTGAAGCAGTGCTGCACATATTGTGCTTAATAAAAATGAACTATATTCTTTTCCCCAATTGAATACAAACAAGGAGTCAGAGGAAAGCAAAATAGAAGGCTCAATCCCATTTAAAATAGAACACAAAAAGATAAAAATACCTTGGGGGAGTCTCACAAGGAGGTGAAGGACCTTTGCAATGAAAACTATAAGATATTGTTAAAAGAAATAGAGAAGATCACGTAAAATGGAAGAAAATTCCTTGTTTTAAATTGGAAGAATAAGCATTATTAAAATGGCCATTCTACTAAAAGTGATAGACAATTTCATACATTCCCTATCAAGATTCCAATGGCATTTTTAAAGCAAATTGAACAACTTGTCCAAAGTTTTGTATGGAGCCACAAAAAATGATGGATAGAAAAAAACATGTCTGAGGAAAAAAGAAAAATATGGAGGTATATGTGTAACATTTCTCAGTTTTCCACTTAACAATATAACCCCCTGTAGGTCCTCCTCTGCCATCATGTTCCAGGACCTGAACCCCCCCAAACCCCAAAGTCTTTTATTTGGTGCAATACACCAAGCCCAGTCCAACATCTGCTTGTGTTTTCCTTTCTATTCTTATTTTTCATGTTCTATGAATGGGATCATTATTGTATCATATGTGTTCAGTTTAATTTATTATGTCTATACATCTTTTCCCAATGTTTGTGCTGGTTTTCTTTTTTTTTTTTCACATAAGAAAGGAGCTTTATTATATTCTTCTGGGCACAAAAATATGATGAAGGCGGAATGGACAGACTTTCTACATCAGCTGTATGCACTGACCTCTTTAATGACTTCATAAACAGCTGTGTTCACGAGCATCACTTACACAGAGATACTACAGAACGTGGGACCGAGGGGGAAAGCGGAGACCTGCAGGATGGCCTCTCTGCCTGCAGCCCTCCTCCCTAGATGTCCCAGAACCAGACTGTGAAATGTACATTATTGTTGTCAATAAATAGAGAATACAGTGGTGGAAAAGTCTGCTGGGACCAGGAGAAACAGAAACAAAAGGGAAAGGAGGAAGAGAGAAGAAAGGTAGAGGGAGGTCTGGGGCAGGGGTGTCCTGCATTTAGCTGCGTGTAATGTGGAGAGAAGGGCTCTGCCATTGGGGTCAAAGTGAAGTCAGTCAGCTGTAACAGAGTTCTCATCAAATCAGCTAAGGAGTTTATTCTTCAGTATGGATACATGGTCTCTCACAGATCAGTAAGTACCCATTACTTCAGTGCTTCAGCTAAAACACATGAAATCGTTCATTTAGTTTTCAAGTACAAAGTTAAAATGCCTTTTTAAAAAATAATAATATATCAGAGTAAAATAATAGTCTCTTTGAAACTCCACTACAAGAAAACAAAAACAAAAACATTGTCCAGACAGCAGACTTAATTTAACAATATATATTTTTAATAAAATGCTGTGTGTGTGTGTGTGTGTGTGTGTGTGTGTGTGTGTATGTGTCTTAGCACCTTGAGTCACATCCTCCGTTTATTTGAAGAAATTGTGGCATTATTATGGTTTGTCATCTGTTAGGCAACTAGGCTTTGGGACACCTTGCTCATTAACTGGGGGCTGCTGGATGAAGGGGCCAAGGTGAGAGGGATGTTCCAGTTATGGGGGACAGGAATCCCCACAGTCTTCAAAGCTCTTCCTTGCTCCACAGCCATGTGCTGTTTGTTTTTTTTTAAATCTACATTTGCTTTCCATGAATTCTCTTATTATCTTAGTCTCTCTTTGTTCACTTCTGAGTATATTGATGACCTTCGAACATCTTACTTTAGATAATGGAGAAAGATCTTGCAACTATTTTATTGCTTAGATTAGAATTATCACAGCTATTTGGTAATACTTAGGACACAAGGACAGGAAGGGAAAATAAAAGTGAATTTTGAACTGGATGTGGTATATTGCATCAAATCAGACCACTCAGGTTGAAGGGCAAAAGAAGGATTGGAGAAAGTATGGTAGGCCCTGGTGCATAACAGTGTAAAAGAACCTAAGTTGGCCTTGAGAGAATTTTGTAGACACATATTATGAGGAGAAGAGAAATTGTATTCATGTGGCAGCAACTATAAGTCACTACACCCATAATAAAATGACATAAAAATAGAAATAGCAAAATAAAGGGAAAATGCAGGATGAAATATGGACTAGGTGGGGCCTGTTGCATTAATGCCAAGGACTCTAGTGGGTGGGGAAACTAGAAGAAAGCATTTGGGACCCAATGCAAGGCTGTGGAGAACTTTTATTGGTGGTGGGAGTGGTGTGCAGATATCAATCGTGGGGTGATAAAAAATTGTACTTCATGCACAATAGTCTGCAGTGAGTCAATAAATGAAGCAAGTAGAAAGACCTAAAAAGACAACATGAAATTCCTAATGAAATAGTTTCTACTTAGACCTAGATATCCTCCTCACCTACTTCCTATTACACTTCCCTCAGTCACTCCAAAGCTAACCTTATCAAAGTAAGGACTGCAAAAGCTGAGTAAGGGCAAGAGACTGGCATACTATAATGATGACTCCTTAGTCACTAACAGGCCATTCCATCAGCTGGGGCCCTAGTCGGGGAGTCCTGAGATTCCCAAGCAGTCATGATGGCCCTAGACTACGAATAGATCCCTCTCTCCATGGTAACTGGTCATCTCCATCAGGGACAACACAATAGACCTCTTTGTGGGCCCCCATAGGACCTTGCCTTCAATGTAGATTAACAATGGTAGAGAATGTCCCATTCTCTGAAGGAAGGCTGGACAACATACTCTATGTTCCATCAAAAAGAGGATGGGTCCTGAAATTGGAACAGCTTGGAATGGTCCTACTCATGAACACAGGATGTGGGCTCAGATCTATAGGGATGCAGAGGTCACATAGGCTCCTAAGCAGAATATGGGCCCCAGGTAACATTGATGGGATTTACAGTGAACAATATTTATGCACCTTTCCTATATTTGGGGAGCTACTCTCATCCCTGATACAGCTTTCTAGCCCTTTTTCCAGCCATGATCATCTCCCCAGATAATAACTTGGGTCCACCTGCATATTAGATATCAGGCTCAAAAAAAAAAAAACCCTAGTATAGTCATGGACCCTTTGGATTATAACTAAAGTAGGCCTACTATCTACAAAGCAGACACCCCCAAATCTTCATCTGCAATATTACAGCCTTTAGGTTCATGATTAGTCAACAATTTGTTTGGCTTTATGTTGACTCATCTTTCAGCCACCAGGTTCCAGATGCTACCGTGATGTCAATGGGACTTCTCTAGGCAGACTACACCACCAATGTGTCCTAGAGTCCAGCTTCCCCAGAGCCCCACCTCACTAAGGAAAAAGAGAGACAGGCTTGGAATATGGATCGACTTGTCAACATCCATGTTCAGCGGGGAAGCAATTACAGAAGCCAGACCTTCCACCTTCTGTACCCCATAATGACCCTGGGTCCATAATCACAGAGGGATACAGATTAGAAAAACTATCAGGAGAGGGGATGGCATGCAGTGTTCTGGTGGTGGGAATTGTGTGAATTTGTATCCCTCTTTCCTATGGTTTTTGTCAGTGTTTCCTTTTTATAAATAAAAATTAAAACAACAAACAACGACAAAAACAAACCAATGCACTGGGACCCAGGTTCAAGTCCCTGGTTCCTAATTACAGGGGGAAAGCTTCACAAAACTTTGAACCAGTGCTGTAGGTTCCTTTCTGTCTCTCTCCCTCTCTACCTTTTCCTACCCTCTTGATTTCTGGCTGTCTGTATTCAATAAATAGTTTTTTAAAAAAGGAATAGGTCCTGGTGACAACAATAATACTGTAAGTCGACTTTTCCTTGAGAAAGTGATACTGATGTTGAAAATATTTATTGACACAAATTAAAAAAACTTTAAATTATTAATCATGATATATAAATAATAAAGCATAGGGCATGAAGTCAGGTGGTATTGATAGATTAGGAGAAACTGAGAGACTTTGATAAGATTGATGCATTGGAGTAATAGGAATAGCTAGTTATCAAGTACAGGATTCTTTTTCCTCTCTTTTTCCTTTTTCTTCCATCCTTCCTTCCTTTCCTTCTTTCTCTCTCTCTCTCTCTGTTTTCCCACAAGAGTTATTGTTGGGATTCAGCTCCTTTATTAGAACACTTCATGATACTAGTAGTGGCCATATTTTTTTATAGTGAGACAGAAAGAGATATAGTGGGAGAGAAAGGGAGAGAGACAGAGAAGAAAGATACTTGTAGCATTTCTCCAACACTTGTGAAGCTACATCCCTGCAGGGGTGGGGGGGGCTGGGGGCTTGAATGTTGGTCTTCATGCATGGTAATATGTGTGCTCTATGTGGAATGCCACCACCTGGCCACAAGTACAGAATTTTATATGCTCTCTCTCACTTGGCCATTCAGTTGTGAATGTCATCTGTTCTTGTCCAGGAAGGGAGAGTGCATCTAACAAAGTTAGATTCAGTTATAAGTAATAAGAGTACAATATACATCTGGCTTAAAGATACAATTTATTTATTACTTAAGAAATAAGGAATTCAATAATAAAGTTCTTCCAAATACAGGCCATGTTATCATCTTTGGTATTTGTGTCACATTACATTGTCAAAAATATTCAGTTCTAGTCATCATGCTGCAATGCAGCTATAAGAAGAACTACAAAAACAAGAAAAGACAAAATTTTCATTTAAGGACATATCTCAGAAATCATGCAGAATAATTCAATTTATAATGCCGTAATCAAAATTTAGTCATATTCAGCATGTGATGCTAGAGAATTTTCATACAGGGTGTCAGTATAGTATAATAGTAAAAAGAGGGATCTGTAATTAAGGGAAGGTGGAGAATTAATATGAGAAATAACCAATTTGTATTCCCAAAAAGTAATGTTGAGAATGCATCATTGAAGAAGAGAATAATACTGACTTATGCTTAGTGGGGGAGAACTGTAATCATCATCAAGGCCCGAAGGCATTCTCCATGGAGTGGTAGATTACATCAATTTTCTACCTTGACAACCGTCAAAGAGCCTGAATCAGAAGATCTAAGTCTAAACAGAGGTCTTAGGATACCATAAAATTTATTATGGGGAAATGTAAAAATATGAGATGCATCTGCCATGTTATAAAATGATATCTCTCCAGCCTCATAATCCAGGAATATCCCTATATTAAGGGGGTTTTTGATTAAAGTAAGTTGAGTTACAGGGTCAGTGAGAGCCCAGTACTGCTCTTCATAGAGCCGAATGGCCCAGAATCCATTTTGGGGGGACATTGTGACAGTATCTTTCCTTGTTACACTATCCATACAAATCCCCAAGTCCCAAGAACCTTTGTCCTCAACCTTCACTTGCCAATAGACTCTCCCTGAGTTGATGTTCAAATGTCCAAGAACACAAGGAAGGGATGTGAATCTCTGTGAGGAGCTGGGTAATTTTTGTTGATGTTTTTGCCAAGTTACTCTTGTGCTTTCTTCAGACAGGAGGAGATCAGGGTGAGCAGTAGTTGCATCCAGAGTCACATTTACTGCAAAGACAAGTGCACCATTATATTCCTGGCCAAGTCTCAGTAAATTTGGCCCAGAAGTTTCTCATTATGTAACAACTTTTCTGGCGTTGGATTGAGTTTAATAGCACTCACCATCTTTTTTTCACACTACCCACAAAGAACATGGTCCCTCCTGGGTCATCATCAACTTACCAGCCTTGAACTCCTCTTTCCTCCAATCTGAAAGGAACATATAAAGATGATAACACATCTTATGAAAGGAAAAATGATTTTCTACCTGGAATATTTGAACATAAATCTCTAAGGCTACCATCTGATTGTAAGGAAAGAAAACATTCATTCATATACTTATATCTATCATTCCACAGTGTAAAATTCATCAGTAGATTGTATCTGACTAGAATAAATGACTTGACACAGAATAGAAAGACTGAGGATGTACAGGAAGTCTGAGAATGTGCAGAGAGAGTGAATATGTGTGGGAGTTTGAGATTGTGCAAGTGGTTAAGTAGAAGGTCAAGTAAGTAGGAACAAAGAATTGAGATGAAAGGAGGTCAGACTGAAACTCACTGAGTAAGTAGCAGATAAGTAGAACACAATGCCAGTAAAGTGTGATGCCTGATATGGAAAAAAGAATTTGCCTAATTGCCTCTGTAGCAGCCAAAGCTACCTGACTATATTCATTTATAAAGTTCCTCCTTATTGACTCCATCTGTTGGCTTTGAGTCTTGAATCCGCAACCGATTCATTTCTATTCTTTCTTTATGCATCATTCCAGCAAGATATGTGTCTAGAATCTATTCAGGGTTTTGGAGATGAAATACAAAATATGGTCAGAATGAATAAACAGGGGCAGGGCAGTTGCACATATACTTGAGTGTACACATAACAATGTGCAAGAACCCAGGTCCAAGCTCTCAATGCCGACTGTCAGGAGGGAATCTTCACTAGCAGTGAAGCAGTGCTACAGGTTTTTCTCTTTCTCTTCTCCCCTTCTCAATTTCTATCAGTCCTATCAAATAAATAAATAGAGTGAATAATAAAATGTTTTTATTTTCATACATTATTTTTTATTTAAGAAAGGATTAATTAAAAAAAAACATAGGGTAGGAGGGGTACAACTCCACACAATTCCCACCACCCAATCTCCATATCCCACCCCCTCCTCTGATAGCTTTCATATTTTCCAACCCTCTGGGAGCATGGACCCAGGGTCATTGAGGGTTGCAGAAGGTAGAAGGTCTGGCGTCTGTAATTGCTTCCCCGCTGAACATGGGCGTTGACTGGTCGGTCCATACTCCCAGTCTGCCTCTCTCTTTCCCTAGTAGGGTGTGTCTCTGGGGAAGCTGAGCTCCAGTACACATTGGTGGGGTCTTCAATCCAGGGAAGCCTGGCCAGCATCTTTTTGAACCCTAAGACAGCAGGAACCTCACATCTCCACTATAGTGCCCCTCCTTCCCCAGTCCTGGAACCCTTGGATAGGGCCCACTTTCCCATATGCCTCTCGCAATCCATATCAAATAATATTGTATCCGCCGATCACAACCTAACCAACGCAACGATTGCCACCTCGACATGCTTCACTTCAGACTGTGTCCAGAGACTTCACATGTGGAATGACAACCCTTCAGCTTCATTACTCGGGTGAGACCTTTCCTTTCATAGTATACTTTAATTTCATCTCAGGTGTTTCACTTTCTAACAAAGTCCCAAAACCTATATATACACCAGTTTCTGTGAGAGAGAGCATATCTTCACAGGTATCTATAAACTATTGCAAAATATATACCTGAAAGCAGAAGTACACTAGAGTTTGCAGTGAGTACCTCCCTAACACTTCCTCTCCACTATTCCAAGCTTTGGGTCCATGATTGCTCAACAATTTGTTTGGCTTCGTATATTAACTCTCTTTTCAATCACCAGGTTCCAGATGCCATCAGGATATTTTCACACATTTTTGACAAATAAGAAATTACCACCTATCCTCAAAGTATTAGGTGAAAAGGAATTGAAAAATAAAACTGATGAAATTTAATGATTCAAACATATTAACATCTGTTAAAATATCAGGCAACCGAGTTCACAAATTATATGTCTATTTCCCTAATTTTCAGTATATTATTTTGAAGCATGATTTTATTGAAAACAACTTTGACAAAAGAATTTTCTTTATCAGAAACCATATACTCACCAGCATATAGTGGTATATTCTTCCAAGCTGCAAACATAAAAAATAAACTTTTTATTTTTTTATTCCACATTTTTCCCTTATGTGTTTATTATTGCTCTCTTTTCTGTCACAATTCTTCTTCTAAATACTATGTGTGTGTATTAATAGTTTCTCAAATATGGTAGTAAAAACCATCAGATACAGGATATATAAATATATGAAAGCAATAAGCATGCAAATGACCCCATCCAAAAATGGGCAGAGGATATTAACAGAACATTCACTACAGAAGAGATCCAAATGGCTAACAAACACATGAAAAATTGCTCCAGGTAATTGATTGTCAGAGAAATGCAAATAAAGACAACATTGAGATACCACCTCACTCCTGTGAGAATGGCATTCATTAAAAATGACAGCAGCAACAAATGCTGGAGAGGATGTGGGGACAGGAAAACCCTTCTGCACTGCTGGTGGGAACGTAAATTGGTCCAGCCTTTCTGGAGAGCAGTCTGGAGAACTCTCACAAGGCTAGACATGGACCTTCCATATGACCCAGTAATTCCTCTCCTAGGGATGTAACCCAAGGACTCCATAAAGCCCAACCAAAAAAGATATGTGTACACATATGTTCATAGCAGCACAATTCTTAATATCTAAAACCTGGAAGCAACCCAGGTGCCTAACAACAGATGAATGGCTGAGAAAGCTGTGGTATATATATACAATGGAATACTATGCAGCTATTAATAACAATGAACCCACCTTCTCTGACTCATCTTGGATGGAGCTAGAAGGAATTATGTTAAGTGAGATAAGTCAGAAAGACAAAGCCTAGTATGGGATGATCCCACTCATAATCAGAAGTTCAGAAAGAAGAACAGAAAGGTAAACTCAAAGCAGGATTTGACTGAATTTGGAAGAGGGCAACAAAGTAAAAATTTCTGGGTGGGGGGAGGGGAGAGGATGGGATGGGACACAGTCTTTTGGTAGCAGGAATGGTGTTTATGTACACTCTTTTGTAGTCATATAAATCACTATCTAATTAAAAAAAGAAAGCAATAAGCAATGGAAGGGATGAAGGAAAAGGAGGAATAGGGAATGAATGGTGTGTTTTTCATCATATGTTTTTCACTTCATGAATACTGTATTACAATTACTAAAATGAAGAAAAAATGTTTCCAATGTCTCTTTTCTTACAATAGGCATTTCATTACATGTCTTTATCATGTACAGGGCTATAGGTGAAGGATATAAGTAAAACAGAGAATGGAGCTGAGAAATACTCACCTGACTTGAACTGAGCCTTTCTTGTATCTAGATGAAAACATAAAAAGCATGAATATGTAAACAGGTTTTCATAATGAAAAATCATGCAAGAAAAACAATTTATCTGACCATATTTGACTCTATTGGCTAAATAATCCTCATTTTAAAAGCAATGTAAAAAAATTTAAATTCCATTCCACCTGAAAGATTCACTATAATTTGCAGGGATATAATGATTTCAGTTTTTGTAAGAGGATTTTAAAATGTCATATTATTTTGAAAAATAGTCTCTGACTTTAGCGATATATCACTAACACAGCATACCTAAATAAAAATTGCATGTGAAGACCCTAGTATTGAAGAATGACTCACCAGGTGGAGCTCAGGGTTTACATGACTCATAATCTAGCATGTAAAAGGTTCAATTTCCAGGTGCACAGTGCTTATGTTAGAGTAGAATGATATTCTATTTGTGTGGCTCTCATAAAAATTAATTAATACAGGGGACTCGGTGGTACTGTCTCTGGTTGAACCTACATATTGTTGTGCATCTAGGATCTGGCGTCCTCTCCTCAGCTGCAAAGGGGAAGCTTCAGAAGTATTGAAACAATGCTCTAGGTGATCCTCTTGTCTCTCTCCCTCCATATGCCCCCTAAAAATTTCTCTCTGTTTTTATCCTCAAAAATGTAACTAAATACTGTTAAAGTATTTTGAAGGAAGAGAATTACAGCTGAATTAATAATTGAATTGTGGCTGGCAAGATAGCTCATCATGTTTCAGGATAACCCCTGTGGGTGAGAACAGAGGGTTTGAGTCCAAGTCCATGTGCATTATACCACATATGCCCAACCGCATGTACCACTGCCTGACCCACTTTCATAGTGTAATCTTTATCTCACCAAGTTTATAACTATCATGGCCATCATCTGGAAGATAGAAGAAACAGGGTAAAATAGCAAAGGAATAAAAGGAAATGAGGAAAGTTGAGGGAGGTATGGGAAGGGAACTAATGGGAGGAGTCCAAGAATGCATACAAAAGATGGATAATGTAATTGGAAATCCAGAAAGTAAAGGGGAGGGGGAGTACAGATGTAAGTAAGAGGTGAAGAGGTTGTAAATTCCAGAAAGACAATTCTAATCCATGCATTGGTTAAAGAAAAAAAAAGTGAATATCCAAAATAATTACCAAGTTCTTTCTGAAGCTTATCTGAAAAATAAAATGTAAACTCACATAAGTATGATAGGAAAAACAGATATAATAAAAATGCTTAGACAATCTTTACTGTACATTTGTGAGTTGTTTATAGTTAGAAAGAAACAAATAAGCAAAACCAAGTAAAAAAATCCTGAAGAATTCAAGGCATCATTTTTATCTGAGAAAAGTGAAGAAAATAAATGAATTTTCTCATTATTGAATGAAAGAAGAATGAAGATGTAGACAGAAAGAGTAATTAAAATTTTATTCCAGACATGTCTCCTTTATGTTTACTTTCACAGACATGCATAATCCAAGGCTTGAATCATACAATATGTTAATACAATAGTTTTATAACATATTTTCATGTAATTGTGTACTGAAATGGACTTTTAATTTTGCAAGTTTTTCTGAATGTGTGTGATTGAACAAGATGTCTTTAGGTGAAAAGTCCAAGAATACATAGATAAAATAGCCCAAAACCCAAAGAATGAAGAGGAAAGATAGGTTTGGACAAGAAGCAAAGGCTTAGGAAGTGACAGGAAAATTATAAAAATGTATTGTAAAAAAATTAAATGTCCACAAATTTACCGATTTCTTTCCGAAGTTCATCTGTAAAATAACATGGAAAACTTATGTAAATATGATAGGAGAAAATCAAGATACTACAAATGAGTAGAAAATTTCAAAATGCAGTATATTTGTAAGATGGCTATAATTGGAAAATACTGAGTTGTTGTGGCAGATGGCCACAGGATCTAAAGGTTGACTCAGAGATACATAAATGATATGCTGTAAGAGAGGCCTGAGGGTATCTACATTAAATGTGTACCCCTGAAGGAAAGCAGATTAACAAAGGAGCACCCCCTTAAGGGCCAGACCATTTCTGTAACAAGTTTTATAACTTATCAAGAATTCCAGGTTACAAAAGAGTTGATTCAGCAGGAAGCAGGTCAAACAGAGGAATGCATGGGCAGACAGTTTTAGAATATAGGAAGTGGTAATTAAATCTTACACATTGTAAATCTTAGTTCAACATCTAAATAACTCCTTCTCAATGAGTTCCTGACTCTCCACATACATATCAGAGTCAGCTTAATGCAGGTGCTTTTGTTTCCTGAATATCTTTATACAGGGAACCTTCTACGTTTAAGGAGTCTGCAGATAACTTCACAGGAAACAGAGTCCTCCAAGTGTTGGGTTAGAGGTCAAGTATACATTAGATCTGAAGTCATCAAATATCTAGTTGGGGAGCTCCAGTGGCACAATCAGTTAGCGTGCAGTACTTATACAAATATCTAGTTGGAATGTGCTGCCACAAGAAAGATTCAAATAAGCAAAAAAAAAAAAAATCCTCAAAAATTTAAGAAATAATATATTTATCTTAGAAAAACCAGAAAAAAAAATTGGTGTTCTTCAATTTGCTGAAGGACGAATATTAGTGGTATATCTGTGGTATCCATATTAGTAGTGTAATTAATTTTTGAGACACATAGTTCATTTAAATCTTTAGAATCTTTTTAAAATGTCAAAGACAATAAGAACATAATTGACTATAATATTTAGTTGTAATATTTAAAAATTTTCAGCTTCTATTTTTTCTTATTTAATAAAAATTGTTATGGGATTTTTTTGGAGTTGTCAAGGAATACACATTTTTTTCCCCACCAGGATTAACAATCATTAGGGTTTGGTGCTTCCACAGCTCCAGACTTCCTGGGGAATCACTTTTTTTTTTGAGGTTATGAGAAATCAAGCGATGCAGAGAGAGAAAGACACTTACGGCACTGCTCCACCATTCGTGAAGCTTCTCGCCTGTAAGTGGAGATCTCGAACATGAATCTTTGCATATGGTGTGATACATGTGCTTTAAGTGGTGCACCACCATCCAGCCCAGTCAAATGATAAACTTCTAAAATCAATTTTGAGAAGAATGACTCTCAGGGGCCAGATGGCGGTACACCTGGTTAAACACAAACATTGCAGTGCACAAGGACTGGGGTTCAAAGCCCCTGGTCCCCACCTGCAGGGGGAAAGCTTCATGAGTGATGAAGCAGGACTGCAGGTGTATCTCTGTGTCTCTCCCTCTCTATCTTCCTCTCCCTTCTCAATTGATCTCTGTCTCTATCCAATAATAAATAATTTTTTAAAAAAGTATTTCAAAGAAAAGAATGATTCTCTCTTTTTACTATATATTTCAGAAAAGATTCAAATAATTGAATGGCATTAATCTAATCAAAGTCCTTTCACCCTCATCAACTTACAAAACAATATGTAATTTATTAGCACATAATATTTTATGTATGGGCTGGCAAAACAGCTCACTTATTGTGCTGCTCTGTTATGTCACAACCAGTTTGAGCTAACACTCCATCTCATTGAAGGAAGTTTTCATGCTGATGCTATGATTTCTCTCTCTCTCTCCCTCTCTTCCTCCCCCCCCCCCCCCGCTCGGTTTCCATTCTAGCAGAAAAAAATGAGTTCAGACAATTGAATTCCCGGAGTGGATAAGAAAAAAGTAAAAGTATTTAACACTATAGTTTATAAAAGTTTTTTCCCAATAACAGTACAGGTTAATAGCTATTTGAACATTAAAAATGAATCTATAGATGGTGGGTAGATAGCATAATGGTTATGCAAAGAGGCTCTCATGCCTGAGGCTCCAACGTCCCAGGTTCAATCCCCCACACCACCATAAGCCAGAACTGAACAATGTTCTGGTAAAAAAAAAAAAAAGAATCTACAACATTATCAGACAATTCCTCTTCTAGGCATCAGTTTATAAAAGAAACACAAAGATGTTCAAGGAAGCACTGATTATAATAGCCAAACATTGGAAACAACCCAAGTGTCCAAAAACAAATGAGTGGTAAAGAAAGTTGTGGTATATGTTCAGAAAACAATACTGTACGGGGGGGAGGGGTGGGCAGTGAGGTACCTGGTTGAGAGCACATGTTACAGTGCTCAAGGATGCGGTTCAAGCCCCTGGTCTCCATTTGCAGATAAAATGCTTTGCAAGTGGTGAAGCAGTGTTGCAGGTGTCTCTCTTCCAACATATCATTCCCTTCCCTCTCAATCCTGGAGGCCATTTTCTCCATCAGATTGTTGTTGTTGGGTAGGACAGAGAGAAATCAAGAGAGGAGGATAAGACAGAGGGTGGAGAGAAAGATGGACACTTGCAGACCAGCTTCACTGCTTGCAAAACGACCCCCCTGCAGGTGAAGAGCTGGGGGCTTGAACTCAAATCCTTATACAGGTCCTTGAGCTTAGTGTCATGTGCACTTAACCTAGTGTGCTACCACCCTGCCTCCAGGTAATATCTTTATTTGTGCTCCCCCAGACTCCACTGATCTGAGATTGGTGGAATAAAAGCACTGAAGAAATAAAAAGTACATATTCCTTGATGTGGCTTTTTTCAAAAGACCTACTCTACATAACTGAAAGCAAATGATATATATATTTTTTAAAATTACTTTGTTGTGGAAATGTTGATGTATCGGGTTGTGGAAAAGTCATGATGTGTTTTTCCATGAAGCAATATGCTGTGACTTTTCTAACAACCCAATACAATATTGTTGTCACAGGTGTACAGTTTCATATTTTATCATGATAGGTGTCAGCATACCACACCCTCTACTGTGTTTTGCTTTTTCTCCAAGATGGAACTCTGGCCCCCACCTACTGCATGTATCTTCAAAGGAAGTTAAAAAGAGAGACTTGAGCAATAAATGATTTATGAATTTATATAGATGTTGGAAAGAGGTATGAGAATAAAATTCACTGATCACGTTCAGTGTCTTCTCTCATCACTTAAAGTTTTGG
The DNA here is from genome assembly GCF_950295315.1 of Erinaceus europaeus. Taxonomy (NCBI): domain Eukaryota; kingdom Metazoa; phylum Chordata; class Mammalia; order Eulipotyphla; family Erinaceidae; genus Erinaceus; species Erinaceus europaeus. The sequence continues at coordinate 55,842,490 of NC_080165.1, forward strand.
AAAATACCAAACCCTCAAATTTGGGAATATACAACAGAAATCCAAAGTTGGAAATTTTCAATAAATACATGCAATTATATACAACAAAAATTACAATAAATGCCTCATCCACTTTATATCATCAACTTTATTATGAAACTGCAGTATGCCCCTGGAACTGAAGAGGCCAATGTTTAGAAGAGGTTGTTTGAAATGAAGAAAGAAGGAATCAAATAAGACAGCACACAGTGAAATAAAAATAGGACTTACTATAAGTAAAACACATCAACCAAAATTCATGTGGGACTAGTAGAAAATAATAAGAGTGAGTCCTTAGATATAATATCAGTCAAAGGCTTTGAGTATAAGTGATGCAGACACACATACACACACACACACACACACACACACACATCAAAATTTCCTTTTTATGCCAAAAATGTTCTTCAAAAATTAAAAGAGAGAAGAGCATTAATGTTTAGAAGAGAAGACAATCTTTTAAAATAGTTTCATTCCTACCTTAGACTTTATTGTGAGATCCTTTGAAATTATTTAGAATTTTACTACTTAGAATACTGGTTTTAATAAGTTATTTGACTGCTGTTGATAATGACTTCGTACAAAAAATATGTAAATGAGACCTACCTTTTTCTTGTTCACTCTTATCTGAAACATACAGAATCAATTCATTACAAATGAAAATGCACTGTCAGTAAGAGATGAGAAAATTGATTTGATCCAGCCCTGCCCATTTTGATATGGTACTAAAAAATCCATAATAGATTAAAAAATAAAATACATGAAATATTATAGAGGGGAGATTAGACAATGATGAGCCAACATAAAATATATAGAAAAAGGCATGGGGTGTTACAATACCAATAAATCAGTCATTTTAAAGGAATATTATAATGAGTAATCATCAGAAATAATTTACCTAACTTTTTCTGAAGGTCTTCTGAAAAAGAGAGTGTAGATATGTAAATATATGAAAAGCAACAATGTAAACTCAAATGAAATTCAAAAGTATTGACAAATATACCTGTAAAATAAATGTATCAGTGAGGCTGGGTGGTAGCACACTTCATTCAGCACATATATTAAAATGCTCAAAGACCCAAGTTCAAGTCCCTAGTCCCCACTTGCAGAAGGGAAGCTTTGCCAGTGGTGAATCAGTGCTGCAGGTGTCTGTATGTTTCTGTCCCTTTCTATCTACTCTTTCTTTCTTGACTTCTTTCTGTCTCTATCCAATAAAGGAATAAATAAATTAAAATCATGGAAATCATAAAAATGTATCAGAATATACATAAATTCACATGCATACACACACACACACACACACACACACACACATATATATACATATATGCACAGATAAATACAGCAACAGTGGTTGATAGTTTTTATTTTACCAGAGATTGTATTTTAAACATTTAAAAGGGAGTTGGGGGTAGGTAGTAAGTAAATTTAGTAAATTGACAAAAAAATCCAAGAATATTAGTCTAATGGTTAACTTAAAAATTTATCACTCATCGGGGGGCAGGGCTGGCCATAGCACACCAAGTTAAGTACACATAGTATAAGCACAAGGATTCCGGTTTGAGCCCCCACCTACAGAAGGGTCACCTCACAAATGGTGAAGCAGGTCTGCAGGTGTCTGTCTTTCCCCCTCTCTACCTTCCCCTTCACTCTCAATTTCTCTCTGTTCTTTTTAAAAACAAAAAAGAAAGAAAAAGAAAAAAGTTGCCTTGAAGTAGCTAAGTTGTATACAATTACCAAAGCAATGATTTAAAGTACAGTAGAACACTATCTGCAGAAGTTGAGGTTATGTTTCTGAAAACCTCCATTCACAACATTTTCATAGGCCTCCAATGTTTTATGTGGGGCTATAGTGGTTCTGTTTGTTTGTTTGTTTTACCAGAGCATTGCTCAGCTCTGGCTTATGGTGGGATGGAGGACTGAACGGGACTTCAAAGCCTCAGGCATGAAAGTCTCTTTGCATAATCATTATGCTATCTCTGCTGTCCAGGTTTTTAGTTTTAACACATACTTGAATAAGTTTCTCTTAAATAAATCAGTTAAAAGTAATGGGAGTGAGTGTTTAATGCCAGTGAAAATTCTAATTAAAATAAGTTGTTTTGGTCAAAACATACATCACACAATTTGTAAATGCCAAAACATCAGAGGTATTTGACTAATAAAGTTACTTGACAGAAAGTATCTGGAAAGAACTAATGAAAATGCAGGATAATGCAAAGCAGTAGGAATAAGGAAAAGTCATTTTAATGGAAAGCTTAAAGAAACAAGATGACTGACGGTTCCCGGAAGATGGCAGACTGAGAAGCTGCTGTTGGCTTGAGCTCTGACCACATCTCCTGGAAATGGTAGGATTTTCTGCCTTTAGTAGGCCGGTCAATAAGGGGTCCTAGCGGTGACACCAAGGGGTGACTATAACTTAATTTGGGTTAAGAATTAGAGTAGGAAAAAAGGGGAAAAATTTTTTTTCCTTTTAATTTTTAAGCATACCTCCTCCGCCCCCCCCCCCCATAAAGTCCCTGGGGACCAGCTCCTAGCAGGCTCCCCTGCTGAGCTTCTGTCTTTACCAAATTCCTGTCCCACCAGGGAGTATCACTCATTCTAAGTCTATACACTTCTGAAACCTCTGGCCTTTTTTCTTTCTAAGTAGCCAACCCCCTCACCTCACCCCACATAGCTAATTAAATAAATAAAAATAAATACATTTAAAAAAACCCTTTCCTTTCACTGCACTTTTATGACTGTTCTTTTTCTTATCTTTTTGTTTTTTCTCTCTCTTTCTTTTTTTTTTTCTTTTTCTCATTCTTGTCAACCTTTCTTCCTTAATCCTATAGCTTCCAAAGCCACAGGCCCCAGCCCCCACACCACCAAACAGTGTGCTTTTTTGAATTCACTGATACACATTTGGGAATTATTTTGGGGAATAATTCTCACTCAGTGTGGACTCTCACTGCGAGTGTCTCTGCTCAACTTCCTTCCTCCTTTAACCACCCCTACAATATACAGTGGATAGTAGATTTGCATAACTGTCTATTTCAGCTATCCTTGTCTAGTCCTGAGGTTTTTTTTTTTTCTCATTCTTAACAATCAGCTGTTTGTGATCACAAGGTTTGAGGTAATCTGGGACAGGGTTTTTATTTTATTTTTTTTACCCTGCTCTATTTTACTATTAATATTATATAAAGGCATATATCTTCCACCCCTTTAGGTTGATCAGAATTAACTCTTAGCATATATTTCAGTGCTAAGGTAGTGGGCATCTTATCTATCGTGGGAGGAACTTGTCTCCTTAATCCTACCTCCTCTACAGACTCTCCCCTCCCTCACCCTCCTAGCTAATCAAAAAAATTAAATTAAATTAAATTAAAAATAAAGTAATAAAAAAACCTTTCCTTTCACTGCTCTTTAATTACAGCTCTTTTTCTTATCTTTTCCCTTTTCTCTCACTTGTCTCTTCTTTCTTTTTTTCTTATCTTCTCATACACTTCTTCCTTCCTTCTTCTTTGCCTGTCTGAATTTGTGGAATATTTGGGGGAAGAAATCTGACTCAGAGTGGACTCTCCATGTGTGTATCTCTGCTCTAGTTCCCTTTCTCCTCTTGTTACCCCAAGAATATACAGTGGATAGTAGATTTGCATAACTGTCTACTCTTGCTATCCCTTCTTTCTTTTCTCTTTCTTCTTCACTGGGATTTGGTTACTATTTTTTCAAGGATTGGAGAAATTGTTTGGCTAACTGGTAATGATTAAATTGCTTCAATACTTGCTTCAGTTGCTACTGTAATTTCTGAGGTTGTTGAGTGCAATTGTCATAAAGGTATTTAGTACAGTGTTGCTTGTACTCAAGACACAACAGCTGAGGAACAACAGAGCATAAAAAAGGAAACACATAAATCAAAAAAAATGGGTAGATCAAAAACAAATAAAACTGCTACTCCAATGAATGAAGACAAGAGCCCAGAAGAAACTACAAATCAGCCAGAAGTAACCATAGATAAGAAAAGTATGCAAGCAATAATAAACTTATTAATCACACAAATGAAAACAGCATTGGAGGAAAGGAATGGCAGTATTAGGGAAACATCAGTTGAGACCCCCAAGGAAAATACTGATTATCTTGAGGCAATTAGAGAACTGAAAGCTGAAATAGCTGTAATGAAGAAAGAAGCTGAGGCAAGGGAAAGCAGACTAACAGAAGCAGAAAACAGAATTAGTCAGACAGAGGATGAGTTAGAGAAAACTAAAAAAGAGGTAAAAGAGCTTAAAAAGAGGTTGAGAGACAATGAAAACAACAACAGAGACATATGGGATGATCTCAAAAGAAGTAACATTCATATAATTGGCCTGCCAGAGGAAGAAAGAGAGGGAGGGGAAGCAAACATTCTAGAGGAAATAATAGAAGAAAACTTCCCAGACCTGAATAACAGAAAGGACATCAAGATTCAAGAGGCCCAGAGAGTGCCAAACAGAATCAACCCAGACCTGAATACACAAAGACATCATAGACACAATGAGAAGTAGTAAGGATAAAGAAAGGATCCTAAAGGCTGCAAGAGAGAAACAAAAAGTCCCATACAAGGGAAAACCCATAAGATTATCTGCAGACTTATCCACTCAAACTCTAAAAGCCAGAAGGGAATGGCAAGATATCTATCGAGCCCTGAATGAAAAAGGGTTTCAACCAAGTATAATATATATTGCTAGACTTTAATTCAAACTAGATGGAGGGATCAAAACCTTTTTAGACAAACAACAGTTAAAGGAGGCAACCATTACCAAGCCGGCCCTGAAAGAGGTTCTAAAAGACCTCTTATAAACAAGAATATCACTATAATACTTGCAATATATCAGAGCAAACAAATTTTTTTTTGAACAATGGCACTACAATACATTAAATCCATAATATCAATAAATGTCAATGGCTTAAACTCACCCATCAAAATATACAGGGTGGGGGGATGGATCAGAAAACATAACCCAACCATATGCTGCTTGCAAGAATCCCACCTGTCACAACAAGATAAACACAGACTTAAAGTGAAAGGATGGAAAACTATCATACAGGCTAACCACAAAAAAGGGCAGGAACAGCCATTCTCATCTCAGACACAATAGATTTTAAATTAAATAAAGTAATAAAAGATAGGCAAGGACATTACATAATGATTAGAGGATCAATCAGCCAAGAAGACTTAACAATTATTAACATCTATGCATCCAAATGAGGGACCATCTAAATACATTAAGCACCTACTGAAAGAATTTCAAAAATACATCAGTAGTAATACAATAATAGTGGGAGACTTCAATACCCCACTCTCACACTTAGACAGATCAACAAAGCAGAGAACCAATAAAGATATAAGAGAATTGAATGAAGACCTTGAAAGACTAGACCTTTTGGACATTTTCAGAGTCCTTCACGCCAAAAAACTGGAATACACCTTTTTTTCAAATCCACATAACACATACTCAAGGATAGACCATATGTTAGGCCACAAAGACAGCATCAATAAATTCAAGAGCATTGAAATCATCCCAAGTATCTTCTCAGACCACAGTGGAGTAAAACTAACATTTAACAAAACAGAAAATTATTAAAAGTCATAGAATTTGGAAACTAAACAATATACTCCTTAAGAACCACTGGGTCAGAGATTCACTCAAGCAGGAAATTCAAATGTTCCTGGAAACAAATGAAAATGAAGACACAAACTATCAAAATATTTGGGACACAGCTAAAGCAATACTGAGAGGGAAACTTATAGCCATACAATCACATATTAAACACCAAGAAGAAGCTCAAATGAACGACCTTACTGCACACCTCAAGGACTTAGAGGAAGAGGAACAAAGGAACCCTAAAGCAACCAGAAGGACAGAAATCACTAAAGTTAGAGCAGAAATAAACAACATCGAAAATAAAAGAACCATACAAAAGATCAATAAAGCCAAATGTTGGTTCTTTGAAAGATTAAACAAAATTGACAAACCCCTAGCCAGACTCACCAAACAAAAAAGAGAGAAGACTCAAATTAATAGAATTGTAAATGATGGAGGAGATATCACAACTGACAGCACAGAAATCCAGAGAATCCTGTGAAACTTCTACAAAGAACTATATGCCACCAAGCTAGAGAATCTGGAAGAAATGGAACAATTCCTAGAAGTATATGCCCTGCCAAAACTGAACCAAGAAGAACTACTAAATGCACCAATCACAGACAAAGAAATTGAAACTGTTATTAACAATCTCCCCAACAACAAAAGTCCTGGACCAGATGGTTTCACAAATGAGTTCTACAAAACTTTCAGGAAACAGTTAATACCCATACTTCTGAAGCTTTTCCATAAGATTGAAGAAACAGGAATACTCCCTTCCACTTTCTATGAAGCCAACATCACCCTGATATCAAAAGCTGATAGGGACAGAACAATAAAGGAAAACTACAGACCAATATCTCTGATGAACATAGATGCCAAAATATTAAACAAGGTCTTGGCCAACCGGATACAGCAACATATAAAAAAGATTGTTCATGATGACTAAGTGGAATTCATGCCAGGAATGCAAGGCTGGTTCAACATCCATAAGTCAGTCAATTTCATTCACCAAATCAATAAAAGCAAAGCCAAAAACCACATGATTATCTCAATAGATGCAGAGAAAGCTTTTGACAAAATCCAACACCCATTCATGCTCAAAACTCTACAAAAAATGGGAATAGATGGGAAATTCCTCAAGATAGTGGAATCCATACATAGCAAATCTACAGCCAATATCATACTCAATGGACAGAAGCTGAAAGCATTCCCCCTCAGATCGGGGACTAGACAGGGCTGTCCACTGTCATTGTTACTCTTCAACATAATATTGGAAGTTCTTGCCATAGCAATCAGGCAAGAGAAAGAAATCAAAGGAATACAGATTGGAAGGGAAGAAGTCAAGCTCTCACTATTTGCAGATGATAAGATAGTATACATAGAATAACCTAAAGAATCCAGCAGAAAACTACTGGAAGTTATTAGGCAATATAGCAAGGTATCAGGCTACAAAATCAATGTACAAAAATCAGTGGCATTTCTTTATGCAAACACTAAATATGAAGAAGAAGACATCCAGAAATCAGTCCCCTTTACTGTTTCAGCAAAATCAATCAAATACCTAGGAATAAAGTTGACCAAAGAAGTGAAAAACTTGTATACTGAAAACTATGAGTCGTTACTCAAGGAAATAGAAACTGATACCACGAAATGGAAAGATATCCCATGCTCATGGATTGGAAGAATAAATATCATCAAAATGAATATTCTCCTCAGAGCCATATACAAATTTAATGCAATACCCATCAAAGTTCCACCAAGCTTCTTTAAGAGAATAGAACAAACACTACAATCATTTATCTGGAACCTGAAAACACCTAGAATTGCCAAGACCATCTTGAGGAAAAGGAACAGAAATGGAGGCATCACACTCCCAGACCTTAAACTATATTATAAAGCCATCATCATCAAAACAGCATGGTACTGGAACAAAAATAGGCACACAGACCAGTGGAACAGAATTGAAAGCCCAGAAATAAATCCCCACACCTATGGACATCTAATCTTTGATAAGGGGGCCCAAAGGATTAAATGGAAAAAGGAGGCTCTCTTCAATAAATGGTGCTGGGAAAACTGGGTTGTAACATGCAGAAGAATGAAATTGAACCACTTTATCTCACCAGAAACAAAAATCAACTACAAATGGATCAAAGACCTAGATGTCAGACCAGAAACAATCAAATACTTAGAGGAAAACATTGGTAAAACAGTTTCCCACCTACACCTCAAGGACATCTTTGATGAATCAAACCCAATTTTAAGGAACACTAAAGCAGAAACAAACCAATGGGACTACATCAAATTGAAAAGCTTCTGCACATCCAAAGCAACTATCACACAAAGAGACCCCTCACAGAATGGGAGAAGATCTTCACATGCCATACATCAGACAAGAAACTAATCACCAAAATATATAAAGAGCTCAGCGAACTTAGCACCAAAAAAGCAAATGACCCCATCCAAAAATGGGCAGAGGATATGAACAAAACATTCACCACAGAGGAGATCCAAAAGGCTAACAAACATATGAAAAACTGCTCTAGGTCACTGATTGTCAGAGAAATGCAAATTAAGACAACACTAAGATACCACCTCACTCCTGTAAGAATGGCATACATCAAAAAGGACAGCAGCAACAAATGCTGGAGAGGTTGTGGGGACAGAGGAACCCTTTTACATTGCTGGTGGGAATGTAAATTGGTACAGCCTCTGTGGAGAGCAGTCTGGAAAACTCTCAGAAGGCTGGACATGGGCCTTCCATATGATCCAGTAATTCCTCTCCTGGGGTTATACCCCAAGGACTCCATAACACCCAACCAAAAAGACGTGTGTACTCCTATGTTTAGCAGCACAATTCATAATAGCTAAAACCTGGAAGGAACCCAGGTGCCCAACAACAGATGAGTGGCTGAGAAAGCTGTGGTATATATACACAATGGAATACTATGCAGCTACTCAGAACAATGAACCCACCTTCTCTGACCAATCTTGGACAGAGCTAGAAGGAATTATGTTAAGTGAGCTAAGTCAGAAAGATAAAGATGAGTATGGGATGATCCCACTCATCAAAAGAAGTTGAGTAAGAAAATCTGAAAGGGAAACTAAAAGCAGGACCTCACCAAATTGTAAGTAGGGCACCAAAGTAAAAATCCTGTGGTGAGGGGTAGACATGCAGCTTCCTGGGCCAGTGGGGGGTGGGAGTAGGTGGGAGGGATGGGTCACAGTCTTTTGGTGGTGGGAATGGTGTTTATGTACACTCCTAGCAAAATGTAGTCATATAAATCACTAGTTAATTAATATGAGAGGGGGAAATCAATTGTATGTCTCAAAATTTTTCAAAACACAAACTGTATCTTTTTAATATATAGGCTGTGTATTTAATATGCAGACTCTCTCAAAAGCCTAGACCAAGTCGATCAGAAGCATCCAATAGCACAGCTATATACAAGATACTGGGTACTGTACAGCAAACCCTAACAAAAGGACTTTTCAAAGTTAACCCAATTACCAAATAATGTGATAATAACATTAACTATCGATTGTCTTTTTGAACCCTAAGACAGCAGGAACCTCACATCTCCACTATAGAGCCCCTACTTCCCTCAGTCCTGGAACCCTTGGATAGGGCCCACTTTCCCGTATGCCTCTCCCAATCCATATCAAATAATATTGCATCCGCCGATCACAACCTAACCAACGCAACAATTGCCACCTCGACATGCTTCACTTCAGACTGTGTCCAGAGACTTCACGTGTGGAATGACAACCCTTCAGCTTCACTACTCCGGTGAGACCTTTCCTTTCATAGTATACTCTAATTTCATCTCAGGTGTTTCACTTTCTAACAAAGTCCCAAAACCTAGATGTACACCAGTTTCTGTGAGAGAGAGCATATGTTCACACGTATCCGTAAACTACTGCAAAATATATACCTGAAAGCAGAAGTACACTAGAGTTTGCAGTGAGTACCCCCCTAACACTTCCTCTCCACTATTCCAAGCTTTGGGTCCATGATTTCTCAACAATTTGTTTGGCTTCGTATGTTAACTGTCTTTTCAGTCACCAGGTTCCAGATGCCATCAGGATGCCGGCCAGGCTTCCCTGGATTGAAGACCCCACCAATGTGTCCTGGAGCTCAGCTTCCCCAGAGACTCATCCTACTAGGGAAAGAGAGAGGCAGATTGGGAGTATGGACCGACCAGTCAACGCCCATGTTCAGCGGGGAAGCAATTACAGAAGCCAGACCTTCCACCTTCTGCAACCCACAATGACCCTGGGTCCATGCTCCAAGAGGGATGGAGAATGGGAAAGCTATCAGGGGAGGGGGTGGGATATGGAGATTGGGTGGTGCGAATTGTGTGGAGTTGTACCCCTCCTACCCTATGATTTTTGTTAATTAATCCTTTCTTAAATAAAAAAAAAAAGAAACAAGATGACTATGTAATCTATGTGGATATTATAGTTGAGAATGATTAGAAACAGTTGAAGACAAGAGTACAAATGAGTCATATTTTTATCTATTCAAATTTGTCATTAAAATGAAAACTACTAATTTATTAAAAATGAAGGTAAATACCAATAATCAAAGTGTACAAGAATTTGAGACAATACAAAGGAGTCATGTTAACTAAAATAAACCAGAAAGAGAAGTATGAATTTAGAATGAGCTCCTCCAGAGATGGAACTTGAGTACCAAAGAAAGAAACCAGAGTGAAACTTAAGACTAGTTGGCTCCCACTGCAGCAGATCTGAGAACTCTAAAGGGTGGGAGGTGAAAAGGCGTTGATCAGGAACTCAATGTACGATGGGAGAAGACTTCAGTTGGTGGTGGGAATAAGATGTGGCAGAAATTATCTTGCTAGTCAATATATCAGCTCCAGTTGAATAAGTTAAATAAAAAATGTAAAATATTCTGGAAAAATAACTCACTTGAGTAGTGTGCTGCTTTGCAATGACCCAGGTTTAAGCCCGCCACTCCCCGCATTTAAGGAAACTTTGGTGTTAATAATCTCTTTCCCACTCTTTCTGTCTCTATCGACAAAAATAAAATAATTAAATAAAATGCAAAACACTGTCATAGTTTTCTCTGTGACTCAAAGTGAGCAACATTTATGAGAACTTGAGTCAGATTTCAAAATCTATCTGACCTATCAGAAGATACATTCTTTGCAACATGTTAGTGTACAATAAATTGACGAGGAAGTAAAATCACATGAAAAAGTTGATATTTCTTCCTTGTGTCGATCAGTGTCTGTCCGTGTTCTATCACTGAACTTATCTTTTCAAACTATAGTGCAAATAAACGCTAATGTATCATGCAGAACTTCAGAAAGATGAGGAGCCAAAAATTAAGACATCATCTGTTTAGCACTGTATGTCTAGATGCATTCAGAGACTTTTCTGGAAAATGTGTCTTTAAAATGCATTGAAAATATTATTAGAAAAAGTGGAATTTCATGATTTTTTGGAAAAAAATCTAAGTAATAATTTCTTTCTAATTCACATATGATATTCCTCCTGTTCTTATCTTTCTGAATAAGACATTATTTTTCATTCTTTTCATTGCTACTGTTGTATGACATTCTCTGATCCAAGACAACTTTTTCAGATGGAAAGAGAAAATGGTAGAGAGATGAGAGAAAAAGCACTATAGCGCTGGAATTTTCTCCAGCATGTTTGGGCGAGGCTCAAACCTGGGGCGTGCTCATGGCAAAGCAAGCACAACATCCAGTGAGCTGCTTTGCTGAGCTCCAAATGCTTTGCACCTTTTATAGTCAGAAATTATTTTTAGAGATCAAAATCCTGTAAATGGAAATTTCTGGTCAGTTATGTCTATCTAGACCTTTTCAGTGAAACTGACTTATCAGCTGAATATATATATGAAATTTATTATTGAAACTTGCCTTTGTCTTGCTGATTCTTGCCTGAAAAAAAATGAAGAAACTTATGTAAAATTAGTTATCATGTAAAGAAATAAAACAATAATTCAAAATGTACCTATAGATTCTATATCTATGGTTCAAATTAACCATTGTTTCTGAAAACTGGAATCATAAATTTCTCAAGAAGATCAAACCAAAGAGAGGAAAAGTGTGTATGTCACTCACTGTATACTAAAGACTAAGATAATATCGGAAATAGCACTGTGATAAGAAGCAGGTATGATTTACTCTGCTGTAATATGTCAATTATTATCCCTTCATTGGTTATTTTATCTTTGAAAGAATGAAATTTTAAGTATTTTTGCATACATAACATTGGTTTTCCACAAAGTAATTACCTATATACAAAAAACAACTAAGTGACCAAATATATCTTTAGTGGTATTCACACAAAACATAGGACACATATTTTGGGTAGCTAACTAGCATAGCATGATTGATTCAGGCTTGAACCTGGCATGCACAGTACTAAAGGATCTAGAATTCTCCCTTATTTTTCTCTTTCTACTTGCGTCTGTCTGTAAAGAAGAAGGAGAAGAAGAAGGAGGAGGAAGAACAGGAGGAGAATGAAGAGGAGGAGGGGGAGGAGGAGGAGGAGGAGGAAGAGAAGGAGGAGGAGGAGGAGGAGGAGGAGGAGGAGGAATCTTGATAAAAACACCAGTGTAGTAGAAATTGAGCCTTATGACCACTGTTGACCACTGAATGACATTAAAAGGTACAGATATTTTATAGGACAAATTTTGCAGGAAAACACATATTCATAAACATTGTTTTATTTTGTTCATATTTATACAGAAATACAAACAAAAAGAAGCATACAACGAGAGAACTTTGTAAACTGAGGAAAAAATAGGAATAGTAGTATGATAAAGGTTTTTAAATGTCACAAAACCCAATTCTATTTGTGTTTATATTTTAACTCAGTCTTGAATGAGCTAATTTAACAAAATCACTTGAAGGGAAAGGCATTTTTATGGTAAGATATCATAGAGGGGTGCTAAGGAAATGATTTGAGCCTTTCTTGAAGAAAAGCTGTGCAACAGAAACTTAAAAAGTATCAAAAATGTTAGGTAAAGTATTACTGAATTAAATAGTTTAATAAGACTTAATGAATATAATGGCTATCTCCATATTGATTACAACAGCAAGAAAAATGAGAAATAATAATGTGAAAATTTAAATACAAATAGAAATTAGGACTTCCTGAAGGTTTCAAACAAGCTAAACTAGTGATGATATTCATGAGAATTATACCAATGAAAGACAACTGCAAAGATGTCAAAGGAAGTGCTTCAGGAAACCTTAAAACTATTCAATATGTGTTACAGTATCAAATAATCTATTGAATTCATAAGACATGCTTGTAATTTCTGTGGTTTTTAGTATGTTATTTTGAAGTATATCTTCATTTAAAATATAGTTGATAAAACACTTTTTCTTCATTAGAATCCATGTACTCACCAGTATGTAATAATATATTAGTAAAAGCTGAAAAAATAAAAGAAGGAAATATTTTACTTTTTTTCATTTCATGTTTTCATTGTGCTTTCTTTTTTATGTCACATTACTTTTTAAAAATTGTTTGGATCTCTTTATATACATTTTTATTTTTAAAACATGGTAATAAACACCATAAGGTGTGAGATAGATAAAAATATAAAAGCAATAAGCAGTGAGAAGAATGAAGGAGAAAGAGGACGAGAATCACTATGGTTTGGACTTTAGGGACAATCTGCTACTGAAATTTAGAAAAATAACAGACAGTTTTTTATTATATTTCTATATTTTACTCAGTGCTATAGGTGAAACAAAAGAAAGGGACTGAGAGATAATTTTTCATCTAACTTGAATTGATCCTTTCTCATATGTAAGTAAAAATATATAAACATAAATATGTAAACTTAGTAACATAACACAGTGCAAGTAAAGCCACTTATCTGCTCATATATCAGTCTGAAGGTTGGTTGCCAAACTCACAACAATGTAGATAAACACATATACACACATACAGTTTCCCATTTGTGCTAAAAATGTTCTTCAAAAAATGAGAGAACTGTGTACATTTCTAGAATTGAGAAAATCCTTTTAAATAGTTTTGACTGTTACCTTAGAATTTTTCCTGATATTTTTTGAAATTATTTAGAAATTTATTACTTAGAATGCTTGCTTTAGGGAGTCAGATGGTAGTGCAGCTGGTTAAGTGCAGGTGGTGCAAAGCGCAAGGAATGATGCAAGGATCCTGGTTCAAGTCCCTGACTCACCACCTGTAATAGGGTTGCTTCACAGGTGGTGAAGCTGGTTTGCAGGTGTCTATCTTTCTCTCCCCATCTCTGTCTTCCCCTCCTCTCTTCATTACCCTCTCTGTCCTATCCAACAACGACATCAATAACAACAATAATAACTACAACAATAAAAAAAAAAGGGCAACAAAAGGGAATAAATATATTTTTTAAAAGAATGCTTGTTTCCACACATTCTTTGACTGCTTGTAAGAATTACTGTGTACAAAGAAATACATTACCCTTTTCTTAAATAAAAAGTCAGAAAAAATTCATTCAAAATGAAAGCACAGGAGGGCAGAGCCAAGATGGCAACTTGAAGGCAGCTGCTGGCCTGAGCTCCAACAACAGCGGCTGGATAGGCTACCAGGTTCCAGGTGCTAGTAGGATGCGATCAGACTTCCCTGGACAGACAACCCCACCAATGTGTCCTGGAGCTCCGCTTTCCCTACCCCAGTAGGGGAAGAGAGAGACAGGCTGGGAGTGTGGATCGACTTGTCAATGCCCGTGTTCACCAGGGAAGCAATTACAGAAGCCAGACCTTCCACCTTCTGCCTCCCACAATGACCTTGGGTCCGTACTCCCAGAGGGTTAAAGAATAGGAAAGCTATCAGGGGAGGGGATGGGATATGGAGGTCTGGTGGTGGGAATTGTGAGAAGTTGTACCCCTCTTATCCTATGGTTTTGTCAATGTTTCCTTTCTATAAATAAATTTAAAAAAAATGAAAGCACAATATCAAAAAAGAGATGAAGATTGTAATTTTACTCTGCCCTGCCAATCTTTATAAGATATAACAAGCATGAAATAAATTCAATACTGAAATATTTTCCTTATAAAAGTAAACAACATATTATAGAGAGGAGACACTTAAAAGAATGGTGAGACAATTTAAACTATATAAATAAAGAGGCATGAATTGTCAAAGACATCAGGAAAATGGTTATTTTAAAGAAGCATAAAAATAAATATCAGAGATGATTTACCAAGAGTCTTTGGAAGTTCATCTGAAAAAACAAAAGAAATACCAATGTAAATATGGAAGCAAACTCAAATGTAATTCAAAAGCATTAAAATATATATCTGTAAGGTAAATGAGTCAGATTCACATACACACACAGTTATATGTATACATAGATAAATATGGAGATTGTGGTTGATAATTTTTTCTTTTTAATCCAGAGACTGTCAAACATGGTGGAGGGAAGGGAGTAGTGAAATCTGAATTTGATAAATTGATAAAAAATTTGGAAATACTAGTCTATTTATTAACTTTAAATAACAATATTAATATTTTTGAGATTATTAAGAATGCTATTATAAGAGGCAAGATAGACACTTAAAAGAATGGTGAGACAATTTAAACTATATAAATAAAGAGGCATGAACTAACTGTCAAAGACATCAGGATAACGGCTGTTTTTAAGAAGCATGAAAGTAAGTTTTAAGGATTATTTTTAAATATTTATTTATTTACTTATTCCCTTTTGTTGTCCTTGTTGTTTTTTTATTATTGTAGTTATTATTGTTGTTAATGATGTTGTTGTTGTTGGATAGGACAGAGAGAAATGGAGAGAGGAGAGGAAGACAGAGACAGGGAGAGAAAGATAGACACCTGCAGAAATGCTTCACCACTTGCGAAGTGAGCGACTCCCTGGCAGGTGGGGAGCCTGGGACTTGAACTGGGATTCTTCCTCAGGTCCTTGCGCTTCGCCGCCACCTGTGCTTAAACCGCTGTGCTACCGCCCGACTCCCGATTTTTTTTTTAACTTTATACATATGTAGGCAATTCTAGTTTTTGTAGTAACTAAGTCATATACAGTGACCAAAATGCTGAGGAAAAAACGATTCACACTGAACAGAAATGTCATACCATTTTATAAGATTTCTCAATGCAAAACCTAGTTGCTTAACCTTGGAGTAGCAATAGCTACTTAGAAACACTCCTAACAAGTAGGAATTCAACAATCTCATCAAACTAAAACTGGAACTTATTTTTAAATTATATTTATTTGTTTACTGAGAAATTAAGATGAAGGAGGGAAACGTAGAGTGAAAGGGATAGATGGCTGCAACACTGCTTCCACACTCACGAAGCTTTCCCCCTGCGTAGGGGGAGGGGTCGAACTCAGATCCTTCTGCAATGTTACTTGTGTGCTCAGCTAGGTGCACAACCACCGGGTCGGGTCCTCAGCTGAGACTTCTGAAGATACTGCATAGCCAGAGGTAGGTGTATGTGCTTATGGCCAGTGGGTGGGAATTCAGTATGGAAGAAAGTGTACTTTGCAGCTGCTGGTGACATCACAGTGGCTATTGCAGTGGAACACAGTGCTTTGGTAGAGCTGATAATCTTTGGGATCTTAATCCCTGACCTGAGAGGAATCAGGCGCTTGATTGCTCAGGAAGACGCTCTAGTGTGATAGAGAATTAACTGAGTACTGGTTATGAAGTTGTACAGTTTGTCCCAGTTTCAAAAGAGATTTGAAGGAAGTTGTGTCTGGCCAGTGACTGGAAAAGTGAGCAGTTCCTTCACGTATACAGGGGGAGGGGAGCCCCTGATACAACTGCTACACAGCTAGTCCACAGAAGTCTTGGTACAGGACCCATTCCACTCAAGTATCAATACAGTCAAATTGTCTCACTAGTGCTACTTCCCTAGAGCTCCTCCACAATATACAGCCAGAAAGCCACCTGCTGGTTGAGCAATAGCAACTATGCTAAATATGCAAACAGAAGAAAATTTCAACATCCCCAAAATGATAAGGTTGAGTCCACAGAAAGCACAGCAACAGAAAAACTCTAGGAATATATAGAACTGGAGGACTTATCAGAAAATCCACTGTTAGTGTAATTCAAAAAACTCAACTTAAGATACAGAAATGTATTTAGGACTTAAGAGTTCGTCTAAGTCAGAGAATAGGTGACATACAAAGAAAATTCCAAATGCAATTGCAGGGTGATAGAGTCACTTTTAATGTATATCAATCTCAAATGACAAGTTTAAGAAGTAGTCAAAGTGACAAAGGAGAGAATATTAGGATCAGAGGATAAAGTGAACACACTCTATGAATTAAAAAATTATGACAAAGAAAAGTTTAGGAAAAAAGGCAACACTTCATAAAATAGAAGTTTCAATCAGAAAGATGATAGAAAGATGAGTGTGAGAGTTACAGGACGGCCATAAAGAGAAAAAAAAAAAGCAAAGAGAGAAGAGTCATATTCAAAGAAATCGTAGCAGAAAAATTTCACACCAGAAGGTGATTCATGAATAAAAGGTAGGAGCTGCTAAGGAAATAACTGATTATGAGTTCTCAGAATAAAGGGATGTCAGCAAAAGAAATTACCCAGTATCTTCTGAAGAGTATCTGAAAAACAAAATAAAAACATACATATAAACATCATAGAAAATAATAAAACTCCACTTAAAATGAGACAACATTTGAATATATATGTACATAGCACATAAACAATATCATAATGAAATTTTCCTTCAATACAACAAAAACTAAATAATACCAAGCCTAGTAACTATAAGAGTATTAGGATTTTATAATAGAAGAAATCTTTTTTTTTCATAATAGCAAAATTTTAAAATCCAAACTATCATTTCTTATGTTTTTCTTTAAAAGTTTCTTCTAGGAACACCAGTCCTAGCAATAAAAATACCACAGGCCAGCATGAAGGCTCATTTGGGAGAGCCTCTGTTCTGTCATGTGTGCAACACAGATTTGATTCCAGCCCTCACAGCACTGGGGAAACTTTTGGTGCTGTGATCTTTCTCTTCCTCCCTGTTTCTCAGAAAGAGTTGCCTAGAACAGTGAAACATAAATTTTACATGATGGCAAAAAAATATCACATATGGTGTCTTTAGGTTCATTTATTTTATTTTATTAATACTATTTATTTATTATCAGATAGAGACAGAAATTGAGCAGGGAGAGGTGATAGAGGAGAGAGACAGAGACACCTGTGTCCCTGCTCCACCACTAATGAAGCTTCCCCCTGCAGATGGGGACCAGGGGCTTGCACATTGTGATGTGTACATTTAACTGGGTGTGCCACTGCCTGGCCCCATGTGTCTTCATGTTTTTAAAAAAGAAGGTATATTTCTTTCTTTTTTATGTCACCATTAGGGATTTACCACTCTGGGCCAACTATTTCAGACAGACTGAGAGAAAGAAAGAAGGAAAGTTGCCACAATTGTATAGAGACTGAGTCTGAACCTGGGTCCCACACATTGGGCAGTTCTGTCCAGGTGAGCTATCTTGCTATCCCAAGAATGTAAGTTTCTAAATTGCATTTCTTCTAAAAACACAATAGTAAATAAAAATATCATTTAGAAGAAGTTTTTATTTATTTTTTTTAATTATTGTACTAGTAGTGTTCTTGTTTGTTATTGCCACCAGGGTTAATGTGGGACTCAGTGCATACATGACACTTCCACTGCTCCTGGTGGCCATTTATTTTCTTTCTCTTCTGTCTCCTCTCCTCTCCTCTCCTCTCCTCTCCTCTCCTCTCCTCTCCTCTCCTCTCCTCTCCTCTCCTCTCCTCTCCTCTCCTCTCCTCTCCTTCCTCTCCTCTCCTCCCCTCCCTTCCCCTCCCCTCCCTTCTTTTCCCTCCCCTTCCCTCTCCCCTCCTTTTCTCCCTATCCTTCCTCCCTTCCTTTCTTTATTATCTCTATTTATTGTATAGAGACAACCAGAAATAGAGAGAGTAGGGGGTGATGGGGAGAGAGAAAGAGAGACACCCGCAGTACTACTTCACTACTTGCAAAGCTTTCTCCCTTTCTTGTAGACACACAGAGAAACAGAGATTAGAGGGGGAGAGATGGAGAGAAAAAGAAACACCTGGATAAAGTCCTACTTTATCACTCACAAACTCCCCAATTTGTAGGTGGGGACCTGGGTTTAAACTGAGATCTTTCTTCATGCACCGTACTGTGTGCACAGGTCAGGTGTGCTACTGTCTGGCCCCTGTACTAGTGATTTATGAAAAATATTAATGTCTTAGAACAATAGATTCTCATTGATAAAAATACACCTTGAGAGATCCTTCTAAAATATTTTAAAGGGATCAAATCTCTCAGAATCAATAATTTTGTAAATAAAAAATATAGATAACGTTTACAGGGGGTTAGACAGTGGCACCCGGGTTAAGCTCACATAGTAGAAGTACAAGGACCTGCACAGGGATCCCACTACAAGACTCTGGATCCCAGCTTGCAGGAGGGATGCTTAACAAGCTGTGTAGCAGATCTGCAGGTGTCTGTCTTTCTCTCCTCATCTCTGTCTCCCCCTTCTTTTCTCTCTGTCCTATCCACCCACCCACCCCCCAAAAAAAAATTGGTCATAGAAGAAGTGGATTAATAAGGCAGGTACCAAGACCCAGTGATAACCTTGGAGGGGGAAAAAAAAGAAAGAAAAGAACATTTATATCAGTTGGAAACAAAGAAAACAAGAAAAACTATATATGATAATCTTATAACTAGAAACACTTGGCTAGTACCGTTAAGGATAGAAGCATAATACAAATTGGCACTTGACCAATTAATAGTGTCAACAACTATTCTCTTTGGAGGGATAATGGAGGAGATAACCTTACTCAGAATTAGGAATCTTCTCTTACTCCTTAATACTGGTGGGAGATTAAATGCATCCCTGTGGTCATTCAAACTTACAACATGTGCCAGAGGTATTAGGAAATGATTGCCTTCATAGAAATATATAAGTAGAACAAAAAAATCATGTGTGTAATATCTAATTTTCTTTATCTACAAATTCACAATGAAACTGAGGTAAGTATTTGTAAGACAGAAAAGGTCTTTCTTTGCAAGACAATTAGGATATGGAATTAAAAAGGAGTAGGAAGGAATGAAAAGTAGAAAAACATAAACAGACGTGAATATGAAAGAAACCCATTAACCAAAACGTATGGAGGGATGTGTTGACTCAGGAAAAGGATGAACCAACCAATTATATATGGTTAAAATATCAGGGAATACAACAGTCACTTTAAAGGGATAAATGGTTGTTGAAGATGATTTACCTATTTTTTCCTGAAGTTCTGAAAAATAAAAAGGAAAAATAAATGTAAGCAATATGAAGAAAGTAGTGAAGAAAATACAAATGTTTTGAAAGTTTCAGATGTAAATTGTAGAAATGTGCATGCATATATACAGATAGGCACACATGTGTACATTTCTACACCTGCACATACCAGTAATATCTGGAATCACCATTTTGTCCAGAGAATAATCTAAAAAAATGAAAATAGAGGAAAATGATTAAGTTTGAACACTTGAGAAATGATTAAAATTTTAAGTTCTGCTGATTGACTAAATATATATATATAGTTGATCTGATTTGAAAGTATCTAGACAGTCCAACTAGACCCATTGTGACAGCGTTTGCCCTTGACACTAGCTGTGGCCATCCTGGTAACTGTCTCTGAGTGTAGGGTGCTGGGATCACCTTAGGTTTCAGTGACACTTGTCCAGTTTCACTTTCCAACAAGTCAGGTAAACTTAACATTTTAAACATTAATTTTTATATTTATTTGCTACTGCACAGACAACTAGTGACATATTAAAAAATTTGTCCTTCTCCCTTTATGACACAGTGCCCTCATGTTTACCTGACTTTTGTTTTCTTCCTTTTCTTTAATTAATAAAAATTGGAAAAAAAAAAAAAAAAAGGGAAATATAACTAATATATTTCCTTAGTTACCTTGGAATCTTTTCATGTCTCTTAGCTCCCATAGCTAACATTCTTCAATTCCAGCATGTGTATATTTCTTTTTTTTTAACCAAAATATGCCAGGTTATTTGATTCAGACACACTTTATTTTGTGCATTTTTTCACTCTGTTTCATGTAACTTAATTAAGAAGAATTTCATTTAGGTGTTACTGGTAATAGGAATTTATGCAATGTAAAGCTATGTATAAATATACCAATGAAAATATTATAAATACAAAGGCCCAGATATCTACCCCATATCCATTCTAGAAATGTCATATTAAGAGCTTCTATTTTAGTGTTTGTAGTTATTTAATACCACACGTTATAGCAAAGAGTAGAATTATGTGAACATAAAATATAAATAAATGGCAAAACCTTGGTAGATCTTAGACACTGAGCAATAAAAATCTAGTCAATATTGAAATGATAGAAAATATTCTAATAGTAATAATGAACATGGGAAATATCCCACAATTAGAACATAGATTCTGTATGTGTTAGACTCCAGAGGTCCCAGGTTCTATGTCTGACACTACCATATGCCAGAGTTCCCTCTCTGTCTCTATCTCCCTCTTTCTTTCAGTCAAAATTTTCCTTTCTTTGCTTTTAAAAGAAAAGTACTAGTGAAGAATTATTTAGGGTACTGAACCTCTTTCTTTTAAAATCTCTGTTAAAGTGAGAGTTTCTAATTTCTTGAAATACTTTCACGATGAATTTTCTAACTTTTTCTTTAATAAATCCTTCAGTCCTTTATCTTCCTGGAGTTATCTTGTGAGTTTTCTGTAAGCTCTTCTGTGGTTTTAAATAAAGTGGTAGTTTATCATCTGTGTTGGCCATTTACAGTGTAGTTTATGGTTAAGTGAACAGGTGGTTCTGTGGTTGGAGTGTTGGATTTCTCCTTATGTGCATGTTATGTATGAGAGTGGAGAGCATCTTTGGAATAATGAGCTAGTATAGCACTTGTAGATGTGTATTAATACTAGAGTTACAGATTGTAGAAAAAATGTGGACTGCCCCATACCTCTGAGTACCAGCAGTTCAAGAGTAATTTTCCTCTGTATGCTCAAAGGGACAAAAGTCACTCTCCCTTCTGTTTTTCTGTGTCTATTTCAATACTTGTGACTCCCCCCTGGGGAAGGAACACCCAGTAAACAGCTTTCACATGGCTCAGGTACAGTCATAGGTCAATTTTCTTCTCTGCCACAGAGATGAGTCTTAGCCATAAATTCACCACCTGAATTCTCTTGAATTCCTTGGGGTCAGGGATTACAAACCCAGAGTATGACCACCTTCTTCAGCTGCTACACTACCTAGATGATGCTGGGACTGGTATATCCAATATCTTTGGCCCTAGAATGTTCTCCCTAACCTAGTTTCAGCGCACTGGCCACATATGTACATTTACTTTCTTCTGGAGGTCTCAACAGTAGTCTGATGAGATTTAGTATGCTCTTTGGTTGTGTATTATACTTAGAAAGAGAAAATAAAATATACCTACTAGCTATCTACAAAATGAAGGAACCCCAGTTCTTCATCTACAGTATTCCAGCCTTTAGTTTCATGCTCAGTCAACAATTTGTTTGGCTTTGTATGTTAACTCTCTTTTCAACCACCAGGTTCCAGATGCCAGCATGATGTCAACAAGACTTCCCTGGACAGCCGACCTCACCAATATGTCCTGGAGCTCTGCTTCCCCAGAGCCCCACCCCACTAGGGAAAGAGAGAGGCAGACTGGGAGTATGGATGACCTGTCACTGCCCATGTTCAGCAGGGAAGCAATTACATAAGCCAGACCTTCCACCTTCTGCATCCCATAATGATCTTGGGTCCATATTCCCAGAGGGATAAAGAATAGGAAAGCTATCAGGGGAGGGTATGGGATATGGACATCTGGTGGGAATTGTGCAAAGTTGTACCCCTCTTATCCTGTGGTTTTGTCAATGTTTCCTTTTTATAAATAAGAAAAATGAAAAAATGAAAAATAAAAGAAAGAGAAACCATATTTGAGGCTTCTACTCTACTATGGCCAGGTCTGGCTATTCTATTGTATAAAAGAATGTTGTTATTTTCATGGTGACTATATTGAATCTATAAAGTGCTTTTGATAGCATGGTCCTTTCAATGATGCTAACTAATCTGGTCTTTGTATAATGTGCACTAGCACCTGGGCTCCTATTAACTTTAATTTAAACTATCTTCTATGAGTGCATGGCTTACCTTGCTTGAGGTCCAGATTCTTAAGCCCAGCAACATGTAGGGGTACTGCAGGCAGCTCCTGGGAATTTCCATCGATGGTGGAATGGTGTTGTGATGTCTTCTTTTGTTCATGGTCTGTTACTTTCTGTCTCTCTCCAAAAGAGAGAATGGAAGGATTAGCCTGGGGAGGCTGCTCAGCAGTGATATTGAGCTTGTGTGAAGTCCTGGGTTCATTCTGTGATGCTGCATAACAAAACATAAAAAGAATTGAGATAATGGTAAGTAGTAAGAGAACATTCCCTGCTACATCAAATGTCTCTACAAGAATTTAGTACAGGGAATAGGGTGGTAGCTCAGTGGGTTAAGCGCACATGGTGCGAAGCGCAAGGACTGGTGTAAGGGTCCTGGTTGGAGCCCAGGGCTCCCCACCTGGAGGGGAGTCGCTTCACAGGCGGTGCAGCAGGTCTGCAGGTGTCTATATTTCTCTCCCCCCTCTGTCTTCCCCTCCCCTCTCTATTTCTCTGTCCTATCTAACAACAACGACATCAATAACAACAACAATAATAACTACAACAATAAAAACAAGGGCAACAAAAGGGAAAATAAATTTTAAAATTCACTAAAATGTTATAAAAATTTAATACAAATTTCAAGTTAATATGTTAAAATGATGACAGGTAAATCAATAGTAAGTGAAAATGAAAACATACTGTAGAATTAATAAAATTTAAGAAAAATCGTGTGAACATGAGTGATGGCAATAATCAAGATGATCTTTGTAAGCTGAACAGAAAGATAAAGGTATCAGTCAACTCATAATCAAGAAGACAGCGACATACACAAATAGAAATTACTTATGCATACTTAACAATCATAGATGAAATCAGAGCACAGGTACCTCAGGAAGTTATTCAGTGAGTAGAGTACTGAACTTGCATGCATGAGCCCCCAAATAAGGGATGTTATGCCTCTCTCTCTTTCATCAAGAAATGACTAAATCTTTTTTTTTTTTAAAGAAGCTACAATGTCTGAAGGAAGGAGATAAAATTGCAAACATTTTCATAGTTACCTGTGTGGAATGGCAAAATGACCACAAGAAGTTAAAGAAAAAGGTACAAAGAGATGTAACAGGAAATATATTAATAACACTTACCTCTTAACTCTTCATATAATTCATAAGACAAAAAAGGAGAAAGAAATATGATCAAAATGATGGTCAATATTAGGAGTAAGAGAAGAAAAGCTACAAACACATGTATATCTGGGTTCCTGATAGATACGGATTTCTCAGTCATAACTTTAAATAGATATCACCTGTATATGAAGAAAATGTAACTTAATGATCCTACTGATATATATCCTGATGCAAAGGGTCATTGGAAATAGTACATTAAAATAGATATAATACCACTTTTTTCATATGGACAAATGATGAGTTAATCAGTGGTTTTAGCTGTAAGCCTTCGATATTTTTTGAAAAAAAATGAAGGCACAAAAGTGTAGAAGAATGGTACTTTAAAAGTTCTGAAGGAAGGAGTCGGGCGGTGGCGCAGTGGGTTAAGCGCATGTGGAGCAAAGCTCAAGGACCAGTATAAGGATCCTGGTTTGAGCCCTGGATCCCCACCTACAGGGGAGTCGCTTAACAAGTGATGAAGCTGGTCTGCAGGTGTCTGTCTTTCTCTCCGACTTTCTGTCTTCCCCTCCTCTCTCCATTTCTCTCTGTCCTATCCAACAATAACAGCAACAACAATGTTAAACAGCAAGGGCAACACAAGGGGAAAATAAATAAATAAATAAATAAATAAATAAATAAATAAATAAATATTATTTTTAAAAAGTTCTGAAGGAATGAAAACTAACTTCTGGTCCCATTTGGGATAAAAAAAGTTTGAGGTGATTTCACTAAATTAAATAAATAAGGAAATGAGAGAAAATAACTGGATGGTTTCACTCATTTGTGAAATATAAATAACTAAAGGAAAAGTGGTAAAAATAAACAACTAAGTCTTATACGTGGCAAAATGTACTTACCAGAGTGGGAAAGAAAATTGAGAGTGAGTGAGAGAAAAAGGTATGTGGATCTTTTTGACATTAAAATGACACCAGATATTTATTGGTGGATATGGGGAATTTTTAAAATCAGAGAACAGTTATAAAGCTATACTGGTGAAATTCTAGAGTATCATAGCCAAAGAAAAATACATTGAAAAGTAAAAGAAAGTTAGAAAAAAGAAAAATATTAAGGACTTCTGAAACTTCTAGAACAGTAATGTAGACTGCTGATTCTGAGATGAAAATACTAAGGAAAAAGTTATGGTGGAGATAGTGGGGAAAAAAAAAAAAAGCCCACCATATTGTGCAAAATATTTTTGTTCCTGACAATTAAAGATATGGTCAAAGTGAATGGGAAAGTGAGCCCAGAGGTCACACTTGACCAAAGAATGAGATCTAGATGGGAACATTTACTCAACAAGTTGGGAGTTTTCTACTGAGTTAAGATTTTGAGAAGTATCATTGCATACTAGCTCCTCCTTGAACTCGTATGGGCCAGAGATACTGCATTCACGGTTATTTTCCAGAAAAAAAAAAAAACTTCCTATGTTGGAATGAAAGAAGTTGGAGGTGATTTCACTAAATAAAATAAGTAAGAAAATGAAAGAGAATATATTAGGAGACTTGCTAGTATGAGTCAAAATACTCTATATTTCAAATTTCAATGTGTAATATAAGCACATTTCCTGGAATGTGTAAGAAGCTAATGTTTACTGTAAAGATGTATGGAGTGAAAATAAGTAAATAAATTTATGGGGAGTGGGATTAAAATAAATGAATAAAGACTATATATAAATTGTTGGAGAGGTATGGTGGAAAAAGTTGTTTTGGATAAAACATAGATGCAAAGTAAATGAATTTCAATAGGCATTTAAAGATTAGAGGAGTAAAAGTTGTAAGAAAAAAATTACTCCATTCATGTAGACGTTTTCCTGGAAAAAATTGAAGAGAAAGAATTGTATTAATATAAAAACAACCAAAGTCAACTTTATTGAAATCTGCATTTATTATTAAGAGGTTAGTGTGCATATAAACACCCACAAGCTACAGGCACACTCAGATACCACATGCATGGACTGGATACAAAAAATCAGGAGCAAATGCTCACTTTGGCTCCAGAGTTTTCTTCTGAAAGTGAAGAGGGGAATAAGTAAATTTAATGGTATTTTCCATTTGTTCTGGTATCCCCTTTGTGAATATAACTCTATCCCTTTAAGATTATTTAGCACTTTTAAATTCAGCATGTAAAATCTAATAATGTCTGTGGCTACCACTAAATAAATAAATAAATAAATATATATATATTCTTATCTGTGGTGTATAAACATGGATATGCACACAAAATAACACATGCATATGTGTACAAATAGATGAGATGACATCATCAATGTAGGTATGTTGTATAAGTAGACACAAACATTAGATTAGAGGGTATGAAACTACCTCTAGAATTTATATGTAGTTATGCACTTGTCATCTGTATTTACCAGAGAATATATAACCTACTTTGTATAGAAACTACAACTTTCTAGACCTAAATGTAGCTTATCTTAATTCTAAAATAGGAAAATAATGAATTACCCTGCAGTGAAGTGAGTGGGAAGTTGCAAAATTGAGCATATTGAGCACAAAGCTTCATCCCTAACCATCACACTAACGATGTTAATATTTCAATAGTATATAATTAATAACTTAGTAAATAGTGTCTTCATAGGTGTAATAATTGGAAAATAGAATAGTAATGAATGTGGCAGTGTGATGTGGAACTATATACATTGTAATCTTATACATCTATATACATTGTAATTTTAAAACAAACTATTAACCTATTAAAAATAATAAAAAAATGGCAAACATCAGATGTAAAGAGGCAATAATGAAAAATCTTCACACATCATTAATTCAAATGTGAAACACCTTAAATAATATTCCCCGCTCACAGGGAGAAAGAAAGCTGCATAAAAAAAGGGCTGCAGAGAATGCCTTTCACTCTCCATCTCCATCCCCTCCATCTGCCCCATCCCCTCTCAATTTCCCTGTCTCTACCCAATAATAAATGAATTAATTAAGAAAGATATGTAAAAACACAGAGGCTGTATCTAATCAATAATATTTGGGTTGACAGTAGGAAGAGTGCAATTTAAAAGGTAAAGATATAGACATTGGAAAGAATAGACTGGCTTGAACATAAGCAATTAAAATAAACATGATTAGAGTAATCTGTGCCAAAATT
Source organism: Erinaceus europaeus (assembly GCF_950295315.1). NCBI lineage: Eukaryota > Metazoa > Chordata > Mammalia > Eulipotyphla > Erinaceidae > Erinaceus > Erinaceus europaeus. Next base: position 55,869,546 of record NC_080165.1, read on the forward strand.
GCTTGAACAATAAAATAACTCTTACAGTAAAAGAAGATATTTTCTCTTTAGTATTTCATAGATGTAGACCCAATACTGGCACAGAATGTGAGATTAAATACACAGCGATATAACAGAGAATTTATCTTGAAAAGCATTCCAATATGGCATATGGAGGGTGGAGAGGGAGGTGAAGGGAGAACTGCTAATCTCTATCTACAGGGGCATTCAAAGTCAACTCTCTGACCACAAAACCTTTATTAGACTTGCACTGAAACTAATTTACTAATTTGTCCCTGAAAATGTAAGAAAATGATTTTTATGAGAGGCAAGACTATTATATACTCCCTAGACTAATGAAGTTGTCTTAAAGACAGATACAGTGAAAATAGAAGAGATAGCATCTTTCAGTTGGGATTATTGACTAGGAACAACAGTATGTCATGGGAAGGGAGCTGTTGAGGACAAAGTTTGCATAATATGCAAGTGAATGGAGAAGGAAGGGGCTAACCAGTGGAGCACCTGGTCAGGTACACATATCACCAAGTTCCAGGATCCAGGTTTAAGCCCTCTCACCCCACCTGCAGGGGGTCCACTTCACTAGTGGTGAAGCAGGTCTTTCTCTCCTTCTCTCCATCTCCTTGCCCTGTCTCAGTTTCTTTATGTCTTTTCTAATAAAAAAATGGAGAAGCAGGAAACAACTGTGGAGAATCTCATTAACTTAAGGAAGTTATTACAAGTGTCTGGAAAACCAAAAAAGACAGTGTTGACAGGAATACCTTGGTGTAGAATTAGAAAAAATGTTATATAAATAGAAGGTAAGGTAGTGGAAATAAGAGACTTCATATTGGAAAACTTTATAAGCAATTTACTCAAGAGAATATACATTCTGGAGTACAGAGAGCTAAAGAATGGCATGTAAATTAAGAAATAAGCAAAGTTTAAGACAAAGAGAAATCCACTGTTTTAATAAAACCGAAAGTAGTAACTTTACAAAAAATATAGTTACCAACAAGTCCAGGAGGACATTCTGAAAAATAAAATGTTGAGGTCAATGTGTCAATCTGAATTAATTATAAGTGGTTTTCAATTTTATCATAAATATTCACAATTAAAATTAAACGTATAAGAACACATTGGATGTAGCTATCTTCAAAGCCACAAACACATATATGAAATACATGTCTGAGAACTTAGTTCAATCCAGTGATTTATGTCCCCAAAGTGAACATACAGTGAACAAAGTGAAAGTACAGTTAGGGAATAACAAACATCACTGTCATTTTAGATGACTTCTATTTTTATTTTGAAGGACTGAGAATAAGAAAGATAGAGAGACACCAGAATACTGTTCAAATTTGGCTTATGATGGTGTCAGGGATTGAACCTGGGATCTCTGGAGCATCTCGTGTAAAATCCTGTGCTTTTTAGTTTGAGCTACCTTCCCAGCACATGATAATTTTAAAAGTATCCCTTATCCTGGGTCCGGGAAGTAGCACTGCACATGGTGCAAAGCTCAAGTACCAGTTTAAGGATCCCAGTTCAAGTCCCATGGATCCCCACCTTCAAGGTGGGTCACCCCACAAGTTATGAAGCAGGTCTAATGGCTTCTCTTATTCTCTCCCCCTCTCTGTGTTCCTCTCCTCTATATACCTCTCTCTGTCCTATCCAAGAACAGCAACAACAATAACAACAAGGACAACAAAATGGGAAAAATGTCTTCCAGGAGCAGTGGATTAGTAGTGCAGGCACCAGGCTCCAAAGACAACTCTGAAGGGGAAAAAAAAATAGCCCATACCCTTTCGTATTAGAGTATTATTGTTCAATGTCTAAGGTTTATCATAATTTTGAATTTTAATTAAACTTTTGTAACGTGTTAACTGTAATAGGTATTCTACCATCTGGAGCCCCTTAGTTACATTTTTAGATACAGTATAGGTTTTGTAGCATTTTATGATATTAAGTAGCTACGAACACTAAATAGAAAATCTTGATGTGACATTTCTAGATGTGATACAGGGTAGTTATCTGGATCTTCATAATATTTTCATCAATCAATTTATGCATAAGTTAATGATCCTATTGATATATATCCCAATGCAAATGGTTATTGGAAATAGTACATTCAGATAGATATAATACCACTCTTTTGGTGTGGACAAGTGATGAATTAATCAATGGTTTTGGCTGTAAGCCTTCCATATTTTCTTAAAGAAATGAAGGCACAAAAGTGTAGAAGAATGGCACATTAAAAGTTCTGTTGGAATGAAAACTAACTTCTGGTTACATTGGAGATAAAAGAAGTTTGAAGTGATTTCACTAATTGAAATAAATAAGGAAATGAAAGAGAGTATGTTAGAAGACTTGTTACTATGAGTCAAAATACTCTATATTTTAAGTTTCATAGTGAAATATTAGCACATTTCTGGAATGTGTAAGAAGCTAATGTTTACTGTAAAGCTGTATGGAGTGAAAATAAGTAAATAAATTTATGGGGAGTGGGATTAAAATAAATGAATAAAGACTAATATATAAACTGTATATAAGTTTTTGGAGAGGTATGGTGGAAAAAGTTGTTTTGGATAAAACATAGATGCAAAGTCAATGAATTTCAATAGGCATTTAAAGATTAGAGGAGTAAAAGTTGTAAGAAAAAAAATTACTCCATTCATATAGACATTTTCCTGGAAAAAATTAAGAATTGTATTAATATAAAAGAAAACCAAGGTCAACTTTATTGAAATCTGCATTTGTTATTAAGAGGTTAGTGTTCATATAAACACCCACAAGCTACAGGCACACTCAGATACCACATGCATGGACTGGATACAAAAAATCAGGAGCAAATGCTCACTTTGGCTCCAGAGTTTTCTTCTGAAAGTGAAGAGGGGAATAAGTAAGTTTAATGGCAATTTCCATTTGTTCTGATAACCATTTTATGAATACAACTCTATCCCTTTAAGATTATTTAGCACTTTTAAATTCAGCATGTAAAATCTAATAATGTGTGTGGCTACCACTAAATATATATATTCTTATCTGTGGTGTATAAACATGGATATGCACACACAATAACACATGCATATGTGTACAAATAGATGAGATGACATCATCAGTGTAGGTGTGTTGTATAAGTAGACACAAACATTAGGTTAGAGGGTATGAAACTACCTCTAGAATTTACATGCAGATATGCACTGGTCATCTTTATTCACCATTGAATATATAACCTACTTTATATAAAAACTACAACTATCTAGAACTAAACGTAGTTTATCCTAATTGTACAATAGGGAAATAATGAATTACCCTGCAGTAAAGTTAGTGGGAAGTTACAAAATTGAGCATATTGAGCACAAGGCTTACATCCCTAATCATCACACTAACGATGTCAATATTTCAATAGTATATCATTAATAACTTAGTAAATAGTGTCTTCATGGGTGTAATAATTGAAAAATGGAATATTATTGAACGTGGCAGTTTGATGTGGAACTATATATACATTATAATCTTAAAATCTTGAAACAAACTACTAACAAAAATTAAAAAAGCAAATGTGTCAGTCATCAGTTGGAATGAGGCAAAAATTAAGTAGGGCTGCAGGTGTCTTTTTGTCTTTTATCTTTCTATATTTTCCCCCTGCCCTATCAATTTTTCTCTATCTCTATCTGATAAATAAATGAATAAATAAACAAATAAATGGAATAATATATTACATGAGAAAATTAAGCACTGACCATAGTGTCAGATGATAGTTCTTTCAGTGAAACGCATATCTTACCTTGCCTAAGGTCCTGATTTTTAACCTCTGCAACATATGGGAATTCTGCATGCAGCACCTGGGAATCTCCATTGATGGTGTAATGGTGTTCGGATGCCCTTGTTTGCTCATGGTCTGTCACTTTCTCTCTCGCACCAAAAAAGGAAATGGAAGGAATGGCCTGGGGAAGCTGCTCATCTGTGTTATCATGCTTGTTTGAAGTTCTGAGTTCCTTCTGTGATGCTGCATAGAAAGTTTAAAACAGGTAAGTATAAGTAGTAATAGCATTCTCTGCCATATAAAATGATTTAACAAATATGTACTGGAAATTTCAAATTAACATGCAAAAATTATGTCACTGGAAATACATAACAGAGGTTATTTTGCATTGCTATGTACAAACACATACACATACATACATACCTGTATACATAATACATTCATGCATGCATACATACACACATTCCATGAAGGTAGTCAGATACTAGTGGTTAATGTGTTCAAGGGTAGTAAAATGATTGAGACTCAAATTTATTCTTGATCTTTAAATGATGCCAACAATTATCCTGTTGAAGGACAATGTTCAAATTCACTATATTAGAGACCATATGTCAACTATAAAGTTAGGTAAATATCTGTGGTACTTCTGGTCATGGATCCCAAATATGGAGTGGTTTAACAGTTTAACAGTGGTCTTTTCTTTGTATGTGTTCTAGAAAGATATACAGGATGAAACTATGTGAAACTATATACAGGATGAAACTATGATATACAGGATGAAACTATGATATACAGGATGAAACTAATTAGGTTGTCTACCAGCCTAATTCTACTCTTAGTGAAACAATGTCAAGTCAGAAAATAAAAATGCAAATGTTGAGGAGGAAGCAGTGGTCTAAAAATGAGAAAACAAGGAAGAGAAAATTCTGAGCCTGGAAACAGAAATGGGGAGACATAATATGAGAGAATTCATAAGTAATTAGGTTAGAAATGAATGGCATTACAGAATAGTGAAAGGAAAGAGTTTTTTTTTTTAATTAGCTAGGAGGAGGAAAAAAGGGGAGAGTAGATGGAAGAGGTAGAGTGAAACATGTTCCTCTCACAATGGATAGGACACCCAGTTACCTGGCAATGGTAAAAACAGTAACAGTTAATTTTGGTCAACCTGAAGAAGGAGGTGGGGGGAAGGGACATGCATATATATAGTAGTAATAATAAAATAGAATAGAGTAAAAAACCCTAATAGTCAGTCTGAAGCTTGTACGGCTCTGGATTGGCTCCGGCAGCCTAAGCAAAAACAGCCAATTGTATCCAATAACCAAACAAACAAAAAAAACTCTCCAGGTACTCTTTCCCAGGCAGGGGTGAGGCTCTAATTGGTCAGATATATGTCACTTAAATACAGCTCCAGCCATTTTCTAATCCAAGAATGAGCTATAGGACCTCTCCTTGGTGTCACACTTAGCACCCCTTATTCACCCTCCTGATGATGGCCTAGTATCCTACCCTATCCAACCACTGCTTGTCAGAGCTCATGCCAGCAGCTGCCTCCAAGTTGTCATCTTGGCTCTGCCCTTGCAAACACTTCTATTGGTGAAATGAGAAATTATACCCTAAGAGCTGTAGTGATGCTATATGCCTTGACACAGTGGTGACATCAGCTTTGGTGACAGAAGGCTGACAGAGTATGCAGTGATCTACGCAGGCGCATGGTGGACTGTAGGTGAATCCAGACTGCTGGTGTGCAAAGCATTGTGGGTAGGCTGAATAGACTTAAAAGGACAGCAGCCAGAGCTCTTTGACTGCGGCTTTTTCTCCTGGTCAGATGCCTCTCAGCGGAGGTGCTCTAGGCATCCATCCACCATGTCTATTTCTCCTGGGAACTGAACACGTGTGACTCTGCTAGCCGGTAAACTTTTAGACCCCTCTACAGCCATGAGCAACCTTTACCAAAGCTTATAATTGTTTATCTTATGGGACTAAACTTTGATAACCATATTCAGACTTTATAGACCTAGCGTAGGCTTAACCCTTGATGATAAGTGCTTATTTTGCCTTTCACCTGTTTCACCCTAATAAACCATGTATTGGTTAAACCAGTTCCCAGCTCACCTTATCCCCTACCCCCACCCCAGAGTCTTTTATTTTGGTGCAATATTCCAACTCCAGGCCAAGTTCTGCTGAGTGTTTTCCCTTATGATCTTGTGTGGGCATATTTTCAATTTAGCTCTATAGAAAATATGAATAATTGAAGATGTGTGACTACTGAAAATAGCATGATTCAGCATTTGTCTATATAACTTGCAATAAGGACAAATCAAAGAGCAGTATGGTGGGTAAATAGCAAATGGATAAGAATATATTTTATATGAGGCAAACTTTAGAAAAATCATATAAAATGTGTTATACCATATGAAGTTAAAGGAAGTTAAAGAGAAAGGTAATGATACAACATATATATATATATATATATATATATATATATATATATATATATATTAGGAAATATATTAGTAGCACTTACCTCTTGAATCTTCACATAATTCAAAAAACAAAAGAAGAATGAAAACTGATCAAAATGATGGTCAATATTAGGAATAAGAGAAGAAAAGCTATAAACACATGTTATCTCTGTGTTCCAAACAGATGTGGATTTCCCAGAGTCATAATTTTAAAAGGACATAACTTGTATCCAAATAAATGTGACCATATGATTCTATTGATAAATATCGTGATGCAAAGAGTCTTTGGAAATAGTACATGCAGGTAGATATAATACCACTCCTTTTGTGTGGACAAAACCACAAATCAGTGGTTTTGGCTGTAAGCCTTTCACATTTTCTGAATGAAATGAAGGCACAAAAGTATAGGAGAACTGTACTTTAAAACTTCAAAAGGAAAGAAGACTAAAGGTATCCTTCTGGTCCCATTTGGAGTAAAAGAAGTTTGAGGTGATTTCACCAAATGAAATAAGTAAGGAAATGAAAGACAGTAACAGGATGGTTTCACTTATTTGTGAAATATAAATTACTAAAGGAAAAGTGGTAAAAATAAACAAAGCTAAATCTTATACTTGGCAAAATGTATGGTACTTACCAGAGTGGGAAAGGGAATTAAGAGTGAGTGAGAGAAATAAGTAAGTGGATCTTTTTGCCATTAAAATGACACCAGATATTTATTGGTGAGCATGGGGAATTTTAAACAAATATAACAGTTATAAAGCTATACTGGTGAAATTACAGAGTATCATAACCAAAGAAAAATACATTGAAAAATGTGAGAAATTTGGAACAAAGAAAAATATTAAGGACTTCTGAAACTTCTAGAACAACAGTGTAAATTGCTAATTTTGAGATGAAAATACTAAGGAAAAAGCTATGGTGATGATAATAATAATAATAAAAACACCAGGAGTCGGGCAGTAGCACAGAAGATTAAGTGCATGTGGAGCAAAGCACAAGGACTGGCTAGGGATCCCGGTTCGAGCCCCGGCTCCTCACCTGCAGGGGAGTTGCTTCACAGGCGGTAAAGCAGGTCTGCAGGTGTCTATCTTTCTTTCCCCCTCTTTGTCTTCCCCTCCTCTCTACATTTCTCTCTGTCGTATGTAACAACAACAACATCAATAACAACAATAATAACTACAACAAAAATTAAAAAACAAGGGCAACACAAGGGAAAATAAATATAAAAAAACCCAACTTATTATGCAAAATAAATTTGCTTATGAGAACAATTAACTGATATAGTCAAAGTGAAGAGGAAAGTAAGACTAGAGTTCACACTTGACCATGAATGGCACTTAGATGGGACAATTTTACTCACCAAGTTGAAAATTTCCTGCTGACTTAAGGTTTTGAAAAGTATCATTATACACTAGCTCCTCCTTGAACTTTATGGGTCAGAAATTCTGCATTAATGGTTATTTTCCAGAAAATCCTATATATACTGGGAGGTTTTTTTTACAATGAAGCTAAATCCTGTATTTTCCAAAATCCATTGTTAAGTGTAAGCAAATCTTTGGAAAACACAAGAACCCAGTGTTTACTCTAAAGATGTATGGAATGGAAACAAGGAAATAAAAATGAGGCCAGGTAATGGTGCATCTGGTTAAGTGTACACATAACAGTGTACAAAGACCAGGGTTCAAGCCTTTGGTCCCCATCTGTAGGGGGAAAGCTTCATAAGTAGTGACTTAGTGTTGCAGGTGTCTCTGTCTCCCTTCCTCTCTATTCCCCTTCATCTATTAATTTTTATTTGTCTCTATACAATAATAAACAAAAGATTAAAAAGAAAAATAAAAAACATTAAAAGAATAATCTTGTTATAAAAGGAAATAAAAGTATGGGAAGTATGGGCAGTGGGATAAATAAATGGATAACATTATTAAAGAGAATTCTCTATATACAAACTGTTGGAGAGATATGGTGGAGAGAGTTGTTTTGGATAATACATAGATACAAAAATCAATGAATTTCAAAAGTCATGCAAAGAGTTCAAGGAATAAGAGTTGTAAGGAAAAAATTACCCCATTCATTTCGAAGTCTGTCTGAAAAAAAATGTAGAGAAAGAACTTTGTTAATATTAAGACAAATAAAAATCAATTTACTGAAATCTTCATTTGAGATTGATTAGTATGCATATACCACAAGCTGAAGGCAACTCAGATGCCATATGCAAGGACTGGACACAGAAAAACAGGAGCAAATGTTCACTTTTAAAAAATACTTTTTTAATTATTACTGGGTAGAGTCAGAGAGAAATTGAAAGGGGAAAGAGAGATAGAGAGAGAAAGAGACAGAGAGACATTGGCAGCTCTGCTTTGCCACTTGTGAAACATTCCCTGTGCTGGTGGAAACCAGGGCTGGAACCCGGGTCCTTGAGCATTGTAATTTGTGCACTTAACCAGGTGCAGCACCTGCCCTTCCCCAAACGTTCACTTTTGTTCCAGAGCTTTCTTCTGAAAGTGAAGAGGGAAATAAGTAAATATAATGAAATTTTCTATTTGTACTGATACTCTTTTTGGCAATATTTCTCTGTACCTTTGGAAATTATGTAGCAGTTCATTATTCAGCTCGCAAAATCCAATAATTTTTGTGGCTATTACTAAATATGCATGTTCTTATCTGCAGTGTACATAAACATAGATATGCACAGACACAATAACACTTGCATGCGTATGTACACAAATATATGAGATGATATCAGTGTACATATGCTGTATATGTAGACAAAGACACTGAATTTGAGGATATAACACTACCTCTAGAATTTGTATGTAGTTACGTACTCATCACATATATTCATATCATCTATATTCACTGATGAATATAAAACCTGCTTTTACATAGAAATGACTACACCCCAGACCTAACTTCAGTTTATTTTAATCCCACGATGGAAAAATAATGAATTACACTGCAGTGAAGTGAGTGGGAAGTTACAAAAATTGAACATATTGCGGCACAAAACCTACATGCCTAAAAATCACAGTAAGAATGTCAACACTCAATGGGAGGTGATTAGTAGTCTCACTGACAAAAAGATGAAAGGAAGAAAGAGAGGAAGAAAGAGAGAGAGAAAGATCTTCATAGATATAATGATGGGGATGACAAATACCAACTGCAGCCAGAGATGAAAAATTATCACATAAAAATATGCAGATGGGTTGGCAAAATAGCCTACTTGGACAGTGTGCTATTTTGCTACGTGCACAATCCAGGTTTGAGCTTGGCCTTCACCACACTGAAGGAAGCTTCAGTGTTGTGGTATCAATCAGTACCTATGTATCATGTATCTGTCTATCTATCTATTATCTATGCTAAATATATTAAATATAGATAGTTTTTTCAGTGAATTTCTAGTTAAGTGGTCCAGGAGATGGCACAGTAGATAAAGCACTGAACTCTCAAGCATGAGGTCCTGAGTTCAATCCCCAGCGACACATGTACCAGAGTTATGTCTGGTTCTTTCTCTCCTCCTATCTTTCTCATTAGTAAATAAATAAAAAAATTCTAATTAAAACAATAATATGGTTATGAAGTGACAGTAAATAGAATATGCTGTGCCTTACCAGTTATATTCAAATGAGAAATCAGTTGTTTTAGTTGGGGGTGAAATTAATGAGTTTACAGAAAATAATTATTAATGTTCTCATGAAGACATTCTAAAAAGTAAAATGACATCAGTGTAAATGTCAATTTAAATGAATAGAAATGGCTATCAAATTTATCACTGAAATTTTGCCTGCCAGATATTCCTTTCTTGTGTAAAAATATTGACAGGCATCCTGGCATAATTGTTTTTCATGTCATTTACATGGAACAAAGACAGTTTAGAGATATATTGCCATGGCTTAAACCCAGAGGTACAATACCTTCCTAAAAGTGTTTAGCAGACATTTCAACTTGATAAAATTAAAATCATACTACTGAAAACATTAGGAAAATTGAAACGATATCAAGTATAAATTACATATGAAAAAACTGATGTTACCATAGGCATTATTTTTGTACTTGGAGCAAGATACTCAAGGAAAGTTAGTGTCCAAGTTCATATCTGACTAATGAAGGATAACAGAACTTACATAGGATTTGAATTGGAAATGAGTTTCAGCTTCACCTAGCAATTTTGAAAGGTTTGGGAGGGAAAGGAATGTCGGTATAAAAATTGCACCATCTCCACTATTCCATCCTTTGGGTCCATGATTCTTCAACAATTTGTTTGGCTTTGGATGTTAACTCTCTTTTCAGCCCCCAGGTTCCAGATGCCATCAGGATGATGGCCAGACTTCCCTGGACTGAAGAACCCACCGATGCGTCCTGGAGCTCAGCTTCCCCAAAGACCCACCCTACTAGGGAAAGAGAAAGGCAGACTGGGAGTATGGATCGACCAGTCAACATCCATGTTCAGCGGGGAAGCAATTACAGAAGCCAGACCTTCCACCTTCTGCATCCCACAATGACCCTGGATCCATGCTCCCAGAGGGATAGAGAATGGGAAAGCTAGTGGGAAGGGGACGGGATACAGAGATTGGGTGATGGGAATTGTGTGGAGTTGTACCCCCCATCCTATGATTTTGTTAATGTCTCCTTTCTTAAATAAAAAAAAATTTAATTTAATTTAAAAAATTTCACCTTGCTCAGACAGACAAGGACTCAGAGGTTATACAAGTCTCTGTGCTAAATATGAACAGACATGGACCCTGGGTCAGATTAATGTGATAAACAGTTAACTGCATATATATATATATATATATATTCTTCAAGTTTTGGAGCTACCTCTGCCCTAATCCAACTTTCTAGTCTTGTTCTCAACTCTTACACCATCTTCCCAGACAGTATTCTTGTCCAGCTCCATGTTAGCTATCAAGCTCAGACAAAAATTACTATACTTATGAACCCCTATGAAAATACTTAAAATTGACTTCCTAGCTTCTTTCCACCCTAAGATCCCTATTCTCATCTGCTCTATTCCTGCTTTTTGACTCCTGTTTATTAAATATTTTGTCCTGTTTTATATCCTGTTATCTTTCAGCCACCAAGTTTCAGATGCTACTATGATTCCATCCTGAACTCCCTGGGCAGATGACCTCACCAATATGTCCTGGAACCTCATCTCTCCAGAATCCTACCCAATTAGGGATGGATAGATAGAGGCTGGGAGTAAGGACCCACCTGCCAATGCCCATGTCCAGAGAAGAATTACAGAAGCCAGAACTCACACCTTCTGAACCCCAACAAAATTTTGGTCCATACTCAAAGAGGGGGAGAAATATTAGGGGAAGATGACCTGAGGGCTCTTAACCAATTCCATTGGGACCCTGAGAGAGAAAAGGAAAAAATAGGAGGGGCACTCAGAAGTAGCAATATGTGTAAGCGTGACTTAGGAAAAGAAGACTGAATTATAGAAAAAATGGGCAAAAAATAGAGACAAGTAGATACATATAGATAGATGATAGATAGATAGATAGACAATTACATGATAGATGACAAGTGTAGAAGTAATATTTATCCCATATATCAATGATCTTGGGAGAACTACTGCAGTTAGCAGTGGAAGGAATCAGGACGTGGAACTCTGGTGATGGGAAAAGTGTGGAATTATATTCCTGTTGTCTTAAAATTTTATCAATATTAAATCACTAATAAAAATATAAAAAACTTACCTTTGATTTTGGTAGTGTGACAGAAGTTTGCCTTTATATATGTCCCATTTAGGTGTGTATAATGGAAACCATGAGTGTCTGACCCTAATGCCCTTCATCTCATCAACTTCTTGGAGAAACTATCACAAGTTTCTATAACTAAATAGACAATGTTGATAGAGACAGATTAGTGGGAATAGGAAATGACATATCAAAAAGCTCTGAAATGGAGAGGCTTAATTTTGTTGAAAATTTTAACCAATTAATTGGAAAGAGGAGCTTACACATCCAGGAATACAATGAGGTAAAGAAAGGCATGTAGATAAAAGGGTCCCCTTAAGGCAGCTTAAGACAAGAAGAAACTAGTTGTTTCAGAAGGGTAGTAAGCTTACAAAAAACAATTACCAACAATTCCATGAGGATAATCTGAAAAATAAAGTGATGAGATCAATGTAAATTTCAATTTAATTTTTTTCATAAAAATTCATAATTAAAAATAAACCTACCAAACTAAAGTCACACAGATTGTACATAGGCACATGCAAAACCATAATACGTATATAAAATACACAGTGACTGTGAACTCAGTATAGTGCAGCGAATTATGTCCCCCAAACTAAACTGGGACAAGAAGACTGAATTTACTGTACTAGCTATGAGTCTAGGACTACCAGTTGCTATTATGCCACTTTTTACAGATATATTTAGCAGAGAGAGTGAAAGAGATCATGAAGCCAAAACTTCCTTTAAAGCAGTGGAGGCTGAACTCAAACCTAGGTTGTAAACATGGTAAAGCAGTAAATTACTTAAGTAAGTAAGCCTTTTTGGCAGCCCCACTATGTCATTTTTTAAAAAAAGATTTCTACTTACAACTTTGTCATATTTATTAGTTGAAACTTCTATGACACATAACACTTTGATAATTTATTTAATGGGAATTGTAATTTGAGAACATTAACATTGTGGCACTTAAGATGCAAAGAAAACAGTTTGTATGGTTGAACATTAAAAATAATATAACTCCAGGAAAACTTTTTGTGCATCTTTGAAAAAAAAAAGGATAATATGCTCAAAGTAATGGAAGAATAAGCCATTAGTACACATTTGAACTTTGAGTGATATGAGAATTTACACAGGCTGTGCAGGGACAATGGATGGATCACTTGGCATTAATCAGTATAGTCCTCACTCTTTAAAAAAAATTTTTTTAATTATTTATTTTCCCTTTTGTTGCCCTTATTGTTTTGTTGTTGTAGTTATTATTATTGTTGTTGATGATGTCATCGTTTTTGGATAGGACAGAGAGAAATGGAGAGAGCAGGGAAAGAGAAAGGGGCAGAGAAAGACACCTGTAGACCTGCTTCACTGCTTGTGACCCCCCCCAGGTGGGGAGCCGGGGGCTCAAACCGGGATCCTTATGCCTGTCCTTGGCCTTTGCGTGCGCTTAACCCGCTGTGCCACTGCCCAACCCCCTTCACTCTTCTTTTAAAGTTAGCAAATAAAGGGGGTCTGGTGGTAACACAGCGGGTTAAGCGCACATGGAGCAAAGCGCAAGGAACCCGGTTGGAGCCCCTGGCTCCCCACCTGCGGGGGGGGGGGGGGGGGGGGAGAGGGGGAGGGGTGTCATTTCACAAGCGGTGAAGCAGGTCTGAAGGTGTCTTTCTCTCCCCTTCTCTGTCTTCCTTTCCTCTCTCGATTTTCTGCATCATCTAGATTTATTTCAGATTCATTTCCTCATTTTTATTTCGCAAGTGTTTCTTATTCCTGTTTCATCATTTATATTGAGAAGGCATGATTTGGTTTCATAGATTCACACCTGGGAGAACAATATGATACTTACCCATATCTGATTTAAATGACATTTAGATGAGATTAACTTTAGAATCAATATTGCAACTTTCTGGAGCTGTTGAGAAAGAATAAATAATTTTGAAAGTGAAAAATAACTGGTTGGGGTTGACCAGCATATATTTTAAAGTGGAAAACTTAACAAACTATATATATTCATACATACATATATATATGTTCTAGTAATACTACTGCTGAAATTAATAAAAACATTAACTAAAAAAAGACATATTCACATATGCACTACCACGTTTGTTGTAGCATTTTTCACAGGAACCAAGATATGTAAGTAACTATTAAGTCATCTGTTGATGGGCATTTAGGCTGCTTCCACTCTTTGGCTATTGTGACTAATGCAACTATGAACATAGGAATGAATATATTCTGTCTAATTACAGTCTTCATGCCCTTTAAATATATACTTAGGAGTGGCAATGCTGGATCATAAAGTATTTCCATTTTATTTGCTAAAGGAATCTTAAAACTGTTTTATATAGGGACTGCATCAGTTTACATTCTCAACAAAAATGTATCAGAGTTCCTTTTGCTCCACTCCCTTTCCGACACTTGTAATCTCTATTTTTGATTCAGTCTCACAGATGTGGCAAGTTATTGTAGTCCTAATTTGCATTTCCCTAGTCATAGGTGATGGGGAGAATATTTTTATGTGTCTGTGGTCCATGTGTATCTCTTCTTTAGAGAACTGTCTGCTCAGATCTTTTCCCCACTTTTGTACTGGGTTTAAATAGGGAGACATTTTGACAGCATTGCAATAAAAGCAGTTTTCACCTCATCAGTTATTAGATCTTAGTATATAAATATAAATATTAGCACATTTTTATTTTTCAAGTGCAAATGGAACATTCTTAATGATAAGTCATATTTTAAGATAATAAAGTAATCTCAATACAAATATGAAGTATGAAATCATATTAAACATATCTTCCAGTCACAATGGAATGAACCTAGAAATCAACCATAGAAAAAAAGTTAGAAAAAAAATACCAGAGAGAATAAGCAAAATGTTTCTGAAATGGAAAAATGTTAATAAAAAAACAACTAGAGACAAATGGAAATGAAGATTTTAAAAACCGCAGTCAAAATGTTAACAAGAGAAGTTCCTAGCAATACAGACCAAGAAGTTTCATATAAAAAAAAAAATCTAAATGTATCCCCAAAGGAATCAGAAGAAGAACAAATGAAACAAATAAATATGATGGATAAGTTAGTTAACTGAAATTTTGGTGGAATAAAAGAAACAGACATATTAACATGTGACAGAAGACATAGCTGAGCTATCAAAGTATGGCACTTATGTGCCTGAGGTTCCTTTAATTTCCTGGCTCCACTTGAACTGTGGTGGTGGTTTGACACAAACACACCCCGGCCCTCCTCATTTTATACAGAGAGAGAAAGACAAAGAGGAAGAAGGAAAGTGAAAGAAACCATAGCACCAAAGCTTCCTTCAATATTTAGTAGCCAGGCTAGAACCTGGGCTGTGCCTCAGTCTCTTACATTTCTGTACACAATAATTTAGAAGACAGATACATTTTCAGCAGGGAAGCAATTACAGAAGCCAGACCTTCCACCTTCTGCAACCCACAACGACCCTGGGTCCATGCTCCCAGAGGGATAGAGAATGGGAAAGCTATCAGGGGAGGGGATGGGATATGGAGATTAGGTGATGGGAACTGTGTGGAGTTGTACCCCTCCTACCCTATGGTTTTGTTAATTTATCCTTTCTTAAATAAAAAATAAATTTTAAAAATAAATAAAACATAAAAAAAGAAGACAGATTAAGAAAGAACATGCAATCACATAAAATGATAAAGTATCTGAGAATAAACTCATCAGAAGTGGAAGACCTGTATATTGGAAACTATGAGACTTTTGAGCAATAGAAAGCATATAGGTAGGAGTTGGGTGGTAGCTAAGCGCAGGTGGGCAAGGCACAAGGGCTGGAGTAAGGATCCCAGTTTGAGCCCCTGGCTCCCCACCTGCAGGTGGGTCACTTCACAAGTGGTGAAGCAGTTCTTTAGGTGTCTATCTTTCTCTCCCCCCTCTTCCTCTCCTCTTTCCATTTCTCTCTGTCCTATCCAACAATGATGATATCAATAACAACAACAATAATAACTACAACAATAAAAACAAGGGCAACAAAAGGAAATAAATAAAGCATATAGAAATGGAAAAACATGTCATGCGCATGGGTCATAAGAATTTAAACTGGTGGGTCTGGATGGTGGTTTGGTCAGTAAAACATACACAATACCATGCACGAGGACTTTGGTGTAAGGCCCCATCCCTATTGGCAGGATGTGGTTACAGAGTCAGAGGATGCTTCAAGGGCAGAATAATAGTGCTGCACTTGTCTTTCTCCATTTCTATCATTCTCTTTCCTCTTGATTTTTCTCAGCCTCATCAAATACAAAAAAAACCAAAGGAATATTAAAAATCCACTAGAAATGGTAAATTCATCATGCAGACATAGTAATAACCTGGGTCAATAAATATTTTTAATGGACAACAGGAGTGGTGGATTTGTAGTGCAGACATTAAGCCCCAGCAATAGAGTAGTGACAAAAAATTTTAATAAGAAAAATGGATGAACATTAATTTTTTAAGTATATACTTTATTTTAGTGAGAGATATATTTAGAAGATACACACTCTCTCACACATACATATTATATATATATATGTATATATATACATATACATATACATATACATATACATATACATATACATATACATATACATATATATATATATATATATATATAGAGAGAGAGAGAGAGAGAGAGAGAGAGACCAGAGCACTGTTCACTCTAGGTTTTGGTGGTGTGGGAGCTTTAACTTCAGACTTTGGAGCCTCAGGCATGAAAATCTTTTACCTATCCATTATACTAATTCCCCTGCCCTAATAATAGCATTTTAAAATAACTAATATACATAAAGCATATAGAGATCCAATATAATCCCTATAAAAATCCCAGTGACAATTCTCAAGAAAAAAGATGGGTATGGAAATAGAATTGAGATACGATGAAATAATATAAAGATTGTGATCTCAAATCAATAGGATTAGGGTCATATATTTTTTTATGATCAGAAAGAGTAAGATTTTACCTCAACAACTAGGGTTGGAGGGGATAATGACTCTCAGAGAAGAATCCTTAAGGTTTATAGTTAGGGGGAAAAAATGAGGTGGAGAAACAAGAAAGTAACAAATGCAAACTAGCTCTTCTTTAGATTTTCCGCTCTCTCCATTGATCTCTCTCAGACCCTTCACACACACACTTCTAACTTCCCCAGGAAACACATTTTTTAAAAACTCAGTCTGTTTAGTCACACAGACACAATATCAGTCTTAAAGAATACATTGTCTTTCACCCTTTTATTTAGCCCCCTCTGACATAGTATACTCTATTACCTGGAAGACTCAGACAGGCCATCCAGTTGTCTGCCTCCCGGTACTGAAACCAGCAGGATTATGAGAGTAGCACAAGGGGAAGGGACTCTGAACTTTACTCCTCCATTTGTATGACGGTAGTTAAGATAAACTCATATAACTATAAAATTAATTTTGTTAAATCCAGGTTTATATGCTCCTATGAAGCACATACAACTTTTAAAATCCTCCACGTTTGTCTTTTCCTCTGCATTTCTTATTAATTTCAAAAGGAGAGCATAAAGATTTAAGTGTGATATTCCCATACCAAATTCCTAGATGTATGTACATGCCTGGGGCAGATTAAGGATTATGAGTCTATGTTGCCATTATAGATTTTTTAATTTTAGTATTATATTAATACTACTAATGATGGAAAATATACCCATAGTATTGGGTATATTTGGGAATAGTTTATTCTTAGTTTTATATGTACAGCCCCACTATGTTTAAAGACTATCTATGCAAAAAGCTACTACAGATATGTGTCATAGTCAGGTTTGTATTATTTCCATAATATCCCTTTGGGTTCAAAAACAAAATTAAAAATTGTAGTTGTTGTTCCAGTCAAAAACACAATAAAATATGCTTTGTATTAATTATCCTATAATTCGCTATTATCTCAGTCTCAGGATATGAACTAGAGACTAAAACTTTATTAGAAACTTCTTAGTTCCTTAGATTTGGCCCAAGTTGAGGGAAAGGTCCTATGTGAGGCCCACAGAGGGGTCTCTTGTGTTGTTCCAGATAGAGATGACCAGTAACAATGGAGAAAGGGATCTATTCGAGGTCTAGGCTTGTCGTGTCTGTTTGGGAATCACAGGACTCCCCAACTAGGGCCCCAGCTGATTGGATGGCCTTAGAGTGACTAAAGAGTCATTGTTAAAAGTATGCCAGTTTCTTGCCCTTATTCAGCTTTTTCAGTCCCTAATTTGATACGGTTAGCTTTGGAGTGAGCGAGGGAAGTATAATAGGAAGTAGGTGAGGAGGGTATCTAAGTCTAAGCAGACACTATTTAATTAGGAATTTCATGGTGTCTTTTAGGTCTTTCTACTTGTTTGCTGCATATACTGATCCACCGCAGACTATTGTGTACTTTTGCTTTCAGGTATATATTTTGCCCTAATTTATGGATACATGTGAACATATGCCCTATATCATGGGCTTGGTCTATATCTATGTTTTGGGACTTTGTTAGGAAGTGAACCACCTGAAATGGAATTAGAGAATCCTATGAAAGGAAAAGTCTCACCTGTGTAATAAGGCTGAAGGGTTGACATTCCATGCCTGATGTCTCTGGACACAGTCAGAAGTGAAGCATGCTGAGATGGTACTCGGTGCATTGATTAGGTTGAGATCAGCAGATGAAATATCACTTGGTATGAATTGAGAGATGCATGCATGAAAGTAAGCCCCACTCTAGAGTTTCCAGGACTAGGGAAATATAGACTCTATAGAGGAAGCAGGAGGTTCCTGCTGTCTTAGGGTTTAAGAAGGCAGTAGGAAGTTATTGCTGTAATCAAATTATTCGGCAATTGGGTTAACTTTGAAAATCCCTTTGTTAGGATTTGCGGTATCGTACACAGCATCACTATAATTTATGTCCTTCAACATTATTTGTATATAGCTGTATCTTATAGAGAAATGCCACCGATTTCTTCTGTTCTCCCTGGTCTAAGCTTTTAGGAGAGTCAGCATTTCAAAGACTTAGCCTATGATCTGTGCATTAAAAATTTTGAGACATTCAAGCAATTTCCCCCTCTCATATTAATTAAATAGTGATTTATATGACTATAAGTTAATAGGAGTGTACATAAACACCATTCCTGCCACCAAAAGACTGTGTTCTATCCCATCTTCCACCCCCACCAGTAAAGCTGAACATCCATCCTCACTCTCAACCCAGAGATTTTTACTTTGCTGCCCTATTACAAACTCAGTCAAATCCTGCTTTTAGTTTCCCTTTCTGTTATTCTTTCTTAAGTGCTCTTTATGAGTGGGATTATTCCATACTCCTCTTTGTCTTTCTGACTTAGTTCACTTAACATAATTCCTTCTAGTTCCATCCAAGATGAGTCAGAGAGGTAGGTTCCTTGTTCTTAATAGCTGTGTAGTATTCTATTGTGTGTATATATACACAACAGCTTTCTCAGTCATTCATCTGTTGTTGGGCACATGGGTTGCTTCCAGGTTTTAGCTATTACAAATTGTGCTATTATGAACATAGGTGTTGTGTCCCAATCTGCTTTAGGTATGAGCATGATGTTGGCTTCATAGGGAGTGTCCCTGTTTCTTTGATCTTTTGAGAGAGCTTTAGAAGTATAGTTATTAGCTTTTCCCTGAAACTTTTGTAGAATTCATTTGTAACTCCATCTGTCCAGGACTTTTGTTACTGGGAAGATTCTTAATAACTGTTTTAATTTTTTGTCTGTTATTGTTGCATTTAGGTTCTGTAATTCTTCCTGGTTTAGTTTTGGAAGAGTATTCCAGGAATTCTTCCATTTTTTCCAGATTCTTTAGCTGGGTGGCATATGGTCCTTTGTAGAAAAAAAAAAAAAAAGAAGTTTCTTATGATTTTCTGGATTTCTGTGGTGTCAGTTGTGATAGCTCCTCTATCTCAATAAATAATTCTATATATTTGAATCTTCTCCCTTTTTTTCTTTTCTTTCTTTTTTTTCTTTGTAGTGAGTCTGGTGAGGGTTTTGTCAATCTTGTTTAATTTTTAAAAGAACCAACATTTGACTTCACTGATCTTTTGTATGGTTCTCTTATTTTTGGTGTTTATGTACACTCCTATTTTTGATGTTGTTTATTTCTGCTCTAACTTTAGTGATTTTGTCTGTCTTTTGCTTTAGGGTTCCTTTGTTCTTCCTCTAAGTCCTGTAGGTGTTCAGTAAGGGCTTTTATTTGAGCTTGTTCTTGTTCTCAAATGTGTGATAGTATGGCTATGAGTGTCTTTCTCAGTATTGCTTTAGCTGTGTCCCAAATATTTTAATAACTTGTGTCTTTGTTTTCATTTGTTTCCAGGAACATTTGAATTTCTTGCTTGAGAGCCTCTCTGACCCAGTGGTTCATAAGCAGTATGTTGTTGAGTTTCCAAATTCTGTGACTTTTATTAATCTTCTGTTTGTTCATGAATGTTAGTTTATTCTACTGTGGTCTGAGAAGATACTTGGGATGATTTAAATGTTTTTAAACTTATTGATACTGTCCTTGTGGCCTAACATGTAGTCTATCCTTGAGGATCTGCTGTGTGGATTTGAAAGGAATGTGTATTCCAGTTTTGGGAGGTGAAGGACTCTGAAAAGGTCCAGGAGGTCTAGTCTGTCCATCTCTTCATTTAATTCTCTTGTTTCTTTGTGGATTCTCTGCTTTGTTGATCTGTCTAAGTGTGAGAGTGGCATGTTGAAGTCTCCCACTATTATTATATTACTAATGATGTATTTTTGTAGTTCTTTAAGTATGTGTTTGATGTATTTACATGATCCCTCATTTGGAGCAAAGATGTTAATAATTGTTAAATCTTCTTGGTTGATTGATCCTCTAATCATTATGTAATGGCCTTGCCTATCTTTTACTGCTTTATTTAATTTAAAGTCTGTGGTGTCAGAGATGAGATGGCTGTTCCTGCCCTTTTTTGTGGTCCATTAGCCTGTACAATAGTTTTCCATCCTTTCACTTTAAGTCTGTATTTGTCTTGTTGGGTCAGGTGGGATTCTTGCAAGCAGCATATGGTTGTTTTGTGTTTTCTGATCCATCCTCCCACTCTGTGCCTTTTAATGGGTGAACTTCATTGACATTTGTTGGAATTATGGATTGAATGTATTGTAGTGCCATTATTCAACATTTTTTTATTTGTTCTGATATATAGCAAGTATTATGGTGATGTTCTTGCTTATAGGAGATGTTTTAAAACCTCTTTCAGGGTAGGCTTGGCTACTGTTGCCTATTTTATCTGTTATCTGTCTGAGAAGGTTTTGATCCCTCCATCTAGTTTGAATGAAAGTCTAGCAGGATATATTATCCTTGGCTGAAACCCTTTTTCATTCAGGCCTCAATAGATATGTTGCCATTCTCTTCTGGCTTTTAGAGTTTGAGTGGAGAAATCTGTTGATAGATAGCCTTATGGGTTTTCCCCTGCATGTGACTTTTTTGTTTTTCTCTTACAACTTTTAGGATCCTTTCTTTATGCTTTCTTCTTTTCATTGTAACTATGATGTGTCTTCAGGTCTGGGTTGATTCTGTTTGGGACTCTCTGGACCTCTTGATTCTTAGTGTCCTTTCTGTTGGTTAGTTCTGGGAAGTTTTCTTCTATAATTTCCTCTAGAATGTTTACTTTCTTCTCCTCTCATTCTTCCTCTAGTCAATTATACAAATGTCACTTCTTTTGACATTATCCCATATGTCTCTGTTGTTTTTTTCAGTGTCTTTCGATCTATTTTTTAGCTTTCTTACCTCTTTCTTAGTTTTCTCTAGCTGATCTTCCTCTGGCTAATTTTGTTTTCTGCTTCTGTTAATCTGCTTTCCCTTCCCTCAGCTTCCTTTCTCAGTTCTGTTATAGTATTAGCTTGCTCTGCAAATTGGTCTTTTAGCTCAGCTATTTCAGCTTTCATTTCTCTAATTACCTCGAGGTAGCTTGTATTTTCCTTGAGGGTCTCTTCTGTTGTTTCCCTATTTCTGATAGCCCTTTCCTCCAGAGGTGTCTTCATTTCTGTGATTACTAGGTTTATTATTGCTTGTATACTTTTCTTATCTATTGTTACTTCTGACTGATTTGGAGTTTCTTCTGGGCTCTCATCAAGATTCATTGTGGTAGCAGTTTTATTTTATTTGGATTTAATAATTTTTTATTGACTTTTTAAAATTTTTCTGATCTTTCATTCTTCAGTTTTTGTGTCTTGAGTACAAGTCACACTATACTAAAATCTTTTCACGAATGCAGTCACAAGCCTCAGATATTACAACAATAGTAACTGAAGCAAGGATTGATGCAGTTCAACCCATATCAGTTAGCCAAACAATACCTCCAGTCCAAGAGAAGAAAAGAAAAAAAAGAGAAAGGAAAAGAGGCAAAGCACGAATAGAAAATTATGCAAATCTACTGTCCACTACAAATTCTAAGGATAGCAAGTGGAGAAAGGAAAGTAGAAAATAGAGCTACACACACACACACACACAGAGTCCATTCCTAGTCATATTTCTCCCACAAAATAACTTAGAAACAAGTGCCAGTGAATTGACAAAGCAAAAGAAGGAAGAAGAAGAAGAAAAAAAAAGGCAGTGAAAGGAAATAGATTTTTTTATATATAAATTAGGTAAGAGGAGAGAAAAAGGAGGGTGGAAGGAAGAGGGGAAAAAGAAACAAATTCCTCCTACAATGGATAGGACACCCAGTCACCTATCAATGGAAAAAACAACAATGGTTATTTTTTGCTGGCATTCACGTGGAGTGCCTCCAACCAGGAGGTAAGCCACTGGCTTCTTCATCACAAGTTCTAGAGATTCTGCGATGCAGTAAGAACGTTAGCAGAGATCCTAGTATGAACCTCTAGTTTATTCAGGATAAAGCACAAGGCTTTATAGCAAACAGAACAAAGGACATTTTTCACATATGTCAGAAATTACAGGTTTGTTAAAGGTCAGCTTACCCCTATGGTGGGGAAGGGTATGAATGACAAGAATTGATGTGATACCAAAAGGTGAAGGCAATTGTTTTCCATGAGGGCATTTTAATTATCCAAAGGTATTAAGAAAAACATAGTGGCTAAACCAGTAGAATGAGATGAAACAGAAAGAGGCAAGGCTTGATGTAAATCATAGCTGTCAAAGACAAGGAAATAGATGTGGGGGGTCTCACTGCCAAGTCATTGGCAAGGGTGTATGATAAAGTGTGTTCTCTTATATGATCAACAGATGAATTAATAGTGTGTGAACTCTGAAGGACTATAGTGAACTTTGAGTGAACCCTCAAGCAGGCAGACATTTGGTAGGGGAAACTAAGTGTTAGAGGCTTGTATGCTTTCTGTGGGCTCGAGAGACTAACAAGGGGAAACTGAGTCATAGAAGACTTTTCCCTCTTAGCTCATTCCTATACGGGAGAGGCCAACTAGTGGGGTGTCTTTCCAGACCTCCATCCCAAGGATGGGAGAGCTCCCCTAAGCTCCACCAAGCTTTCACATAGTTCCACAAATTTTGGTCAACCTGAAGAGGAGAGAAAAGGGATATGCATATATATTAATAGTAATAATAAAATAAAATAAAGTAAAAAAAAAATCCTAACAATCAGTCTGCAGCTTGGACCACTCCAGATCAGCTGCACACAGTCTGATCCCCTTCCTAAAGCAAAAAAAGACAACCAATTATAAGGATTATATATATATATATATATATATATTCCAGCTAGTCTTTCCCAGGCAGTGATGAGGCCCTGATTGTTCAGGTATTCTGTCCCTCAAATATAGCTCCAGCCCCTTCAAAAATAAAAGGAAAATAAAAAAAGAAAAAAGCTTGGGATGACATCCCTGCTGAACCAGGAATCTTGGTAAAGAAAATAGCTCCACAGGAAGCCTGCTAGGAACAGTTGGGCAGCCCATGTGGGCTGGTTCTGGGGGTTAAGAGTGAGTTCAGAAATCTTCAAGCCAAAGATTTTTCTTTCTTTGTCCTTTTGGCCTCTGATTGCAAGCCCAAGAGTAGGTTATAGGACTCTTTTGTGGTGTCACCCTGACCCTCCTTGATTTACCCTCTCACAGATGGCCCAGATATCCTACCGTTTCCAGAGAATACCAGGTTGTAAGTTGCTTCATTTTGGAGCCCACACCAGGTATTGTCCTCCGGTCACCATCTTGGCTCTGCCCCTTATTTCCATTTTTGTAATGTTTCGATCATGAAGGGGTATTTGATTTCTCCAAAGGTTTTCTCTGTGTGTATTGATAAAATTATGTGGTTTTGGGTTTTTCTTTTATTGATGAGATGGATGACATTGATTTACATATATTGAATCAGCCTTGCTTCCCTGAGATAAATCCAATTTGTCATGATGAACAATCTTTTTATCTTATTTAGTTTGTTTTATTTCTTTTTTATCATTTTTTATTTATCTATAAAATGGAAATATTGACAAGAACATAGGATAAGAGGGGTACAACTCCACACAATTCCCATCACTAGAACTCCCTATCTCATCCCTTCTCTTGAAAGCTTTCCTGTTCTTTATACCTCTGGGAGTATGGACCCAGAATCATTATGGGTGCAGAAGGTAGAAGGTCTGGCTTATATAATTGCTTCCCTGCTGAACATGGGCATTAGCAGATTGATCCATACTCCCAGCCTGTCCCTTTCTTTCCCTAGTGGGGCAGGGTTCTGGGGAAGCGGGGCTCCAGGACACATTGGTGCGGTTGTCTGGCAAGGGAAGTCAGGCTGGCATCATGGTAGCATCTGGAACCTGATGGCTGAAAAAGCGTTAAGATGTAAATCAGAACAAATTGTTGCCTAATCATGAACATAGAGACAAGAATATTGCAGATGAAGAGTTGGGGTCTCCATTTTGGAAAAAGCTAGTAGGCCTATTTTAGGTATATTCTAAGGGGCCCATGGTTTACTAGTTTTTGCCTGTGTCTGACAGCTAATATGCAGGTGGACTAAAGGTATTGTCTTGGGATATGATAACATAGTTGGAAAAAGGCTTAGAAAGCTGGATCAGGAAGAGAGTAGCTCTCAAATATGGGGAAAGTATATACATTTTGTTAACTGCAAACTCAATCGATTTGATCTGGAGCCCGTATTCAGCACAGGAGCCTATATTAACTCTGCATTCTTGTAGGTCTGAACTCACATTCTGTGGCTAGGAAAATTCCAGGCTGCACTACTTTTAGGACCCACGTTCCTTGAGTGGTAGAATACATTGCCCATCCTCCCTTTGGAGAATGGAACAGTTCCTACCATTATTGATTCACATTGAAGGCAAGGCATTGTAGGAGCCCACAAAGAGGTCCATTATGTTGTTTCTGATGAAGATGAGTCATCATTAAAGTATGCCAGTCACAGTAGTGTCTGTGTTGAGATCATGTTCTGATCTCAACATTTCCCCATCTAGGAGTATGAACCAGAATTCTTTTGGTGTGCTGAAAGAAGGAGTTTCAACTTCTATAACTACTTTCTTCTAAGACATGGACTGTAGACATGTTGATCCATATTCTGTTGTTCATGACACAGGCACTGCAAAAGACACCTTCATATAGCCCCAGTGAAAATTATTGGATTAGGAAAAATGAAAGCAGACACCCATGAGATAGGAGAACAGTGATTAAGAAAACAGCTGATACAATGGGGAAATGTCCTGAGAAACATTTACTCTTACCTTGCATGTTGCACAATCCCCTAGGTGGTTCACCTAGAGAAAGATGGGTGTCTTGATAGATAAGAAAGGAAAAGACCCTGGGGCATTTATGACTATATAGAAAGTAACAGTGCTACAGCCAGTCAACCAAGTACCAACAAGAGTTTGTCCTCACCCTGCACCTAAACCCAGGAAGTATTTTCCCACAGAGACACCTGAGGTTTGCTTGTAGTGGGCTAGTGAATGCTACCCACTAAATCCTTAATGCCACCATGCCCGACCTGGAAAATGACTGTTTGCTATGCATACCCATGGGGAAATAGACATACATGGGCATGAGTATCAGAGTCAGCATTTCCCATGACTACTCCTCACCTGAAGAAGAAAAACTCACAGCCCCTATGACGGTAAATGGACATGCCTCATGACTTTTGGGTGGTGGGGTGGTGGAGAGAATTTAGTAGGAAATGTAACAGCAGACTGCGTTTAAACTACCAGAGTTAAAAAAGTGACAAGAGGACCCAATGGGGCAGTGATAAGACTAAACATCAGGTGTCTAAAGACAGCTTGACTCATCCAAGACAGGACTCCGTGCTGTGGCCCTACTACTTCCAAACTTCTACCTCATAACTGGGGATCAGGCCCTCAATGATCTCTGCCAGGTTATCTAAAGATCTTTGTCACCACTGCCAAGGTTTCACCTGAGAACAATCAAATACAAATGTTTTAATGATAAAGAGAAACTAGCACTATAAATTAATAAATTTAGGGGACGGGGCTACACATAGTATGAAGTGCAAGGACTTATGCAAGGGTCTGGACTCAAGCCCTTGACTTCCCACCTGCAGGGGGGAAGCTTTTCAAGCAGCAAAGCTGCAGGTATCTCTTTCTTTTTACCTTTTTATCTCCCCCTTCTCTCTCAACTTCTCTCTCAACTTCTCTCCCCCTCCTCTCTCAACTTCTCTCTGCCCTATACAAGAAAGTGGAAAATAATGGCCACCAGGAGCAGTGAATTTGTAGGGCCAGCACCAAGACCCAGCAATAACCATGGAAGAAAATTAGTTAATTAAAGGTTATTCTCTCGTGATTATATTGTGCACTCAAGAATGAGAAGCACAGGTTAAGGCTGACATTTAAACTCCTCCTACCTTTTATCTACTAGTTTATTATGAGCTTTGAGGCAGGGATAATCAGAAGAGAGGGCATTGTGCAAGGACTCTCTTACCACACCAGCAACAATAAGGAACAAAAAACATTTTGAATTCTGTTCCTGTTAGGACTTTTACTTAGAAGAAGGTGTTCTTGATTCATATCACTGTTTCCAAGGGTTATAAGATACTGCAGTGCCTCACCCATAAAATTTGTCATATGCCACTAAAGATATTGAAGGTAATCACATGAAACGCAAGGACCGGCATAAGGATCCCGATGCCAGCCCCTGGCTCCCCACTTGCAGGAGAGTTGCATCACAGGCTGTGAAGCATGTTTGTAGTTGTCTTTCTCTCCTCCCCTCTGTCTTCCCCTCCTCTCTCCATTTATCTGTCCTATGTAACAATGACGACATCAAGAACAACAACAATAATAACTACAACAACAATAAAAAAACAAGGGCAGCAAAAGGAAAAAAATAAATAAACAAAATATAAAAGAAGAAAATAATCAAAGTACTATTGGTCTTTGCATACAAGCAGAATAGAAGTCTCTAATACCTTCTGTAATGTATTACTGTGTCCCTTATTCTCTGAATGACTTGTCTTCAAGGAATATATAAAGAAAGAATGATCTTTGAGGTGAAGCTATAAGAGAAAGTATTTTCTTATGAAGAAATGTAAGGTCATTACTCTGTTATTGCAGCAAGTAAAATTTATAACCATATTATACATGTAAAGAAGCCAATCCAGAGTTCCTTATATCTGTTATATTAACTAGCCTATTTAATTTTTGTGTTGTTTTGTATAAAATTAGAGGGTTATAAACTTTGCTTTCCATTCTAGTATACATGGCTTTAGGAATTGTTCCAGAGAATCTTCTGGCCAGAACCATCTCCACTCTTACCTTTTTATTTGCATAAATATATTCAACGATGCTATTATTATTACCACCAGATTTATTGCTGCTGTTTGTGGCTGCAACAAAAATTTACTGGCAGTGCACCTGGCTGAGTGTATATGTTACATGTGCAAGGACTTAAGTTCAAGACCCCAGCAACCACCTGTAGGGGGAAAGCTTTGGGAGTGGTGGAGCAGTGCTGCAGGTGTTTTCTCTGTCTCTCTCCTTCCCTCTTGATTTCTGGCTATCTCTATTAAATAAAGATAATAAAATTAAAAATATATATATATTTTAAAAAGAAAAATCCACTGCTCCTGATGGTCATTTTTTTTTCTTTCTTTTGCTGATAGAGATAGAAAAATTGAGATGGAAGTAGGAGAGAGAAAGAGAGACAACTTCAGCACTGCTTCACCACTCATGAAACTTCCTCCCTGCCATTGGAGACCAGAGGCTTGAACCTGTGCCTTTGTAAATGGTGGTGTATGACCATTACCAAGTGCCCACCTCTCTGCCCCTCTTCTTTGTTTACAACTTGAAATATTCTTTAATTTTTATTATTAATTGGATAGAGATGGAGAGAAATTAAGAGAGGAGGGTGAGATAGAGAAGAAAGAGAGAGAGAGAGAGAGAGAGAGAGAGAGAGAGAGAGAGGCCTCTACAGGACTATTTCATCTCTTGGGAAGCTTTCTTCCTGCAGGTGGAAACCAGGGAATTGAAATTATGTCCTTGAGTATTTTAACATATGCGTTCAATTAGGCATATGACCACCTGGACACTATAATTTAAAATATTATATATAGGTCAGTATATTTTGGTTTCTAGGTATTTTTACTCAACCTGTTAGAGTTAGGGAACTTTCTCATGATTTCATATCTATAACTACTAAAATTTCATCTCCGTATCAAACTTGTGGAATTTTGCAGTGGTCTAGTCTTAATTAAGTATTTTTTTGTATGAAATACAGATTGTTGAATATTTTAGATATTCCTGGCATTCCAAAGAGTCTTGCAGACCCTTGATTTTCAAAAAGGAAAAACTGATCTAGGTAGTAGTACATTCACTCAGCTGAGAGCCCATGTTCCCATGCACGAAGATCCCAGTTCAAAACTTCAGTTCCCATCTCTCTGTCCTAAAAAATTTAAAAGAAACAAAGAGAGGAATAAAGAAAGAAAGAAAAGAAAGAAAGAAAGAAAGAAAGAAAGAAAGAAAGAAAGAAAGAAAGAAAGAAAGAGGAAAAAATGACCATCCGGAGCAGCAAATTCACCCTGCAGGTACTTAGCCCCAACAACAACCCTGGTGGGAAAGAAAAAAACGAGGATGAGAAATCCTCACTATTCATAGCTGTACTTGAAACTATAAAATATGCAGAAGAGAATATAGTTAATACACTCCGTGACTTTGAAAATCACAGATGTATTTGTGAAGCCAGACTCCATAGCAATGGGGACTATAACAATGATGTTATGAGATAATATGACTGCTTCAAATTAAAAAGTTTTTTCACATCAAAAGAACTGACCAATAAAATAAAATAACAACTGGGAGAATACATTTGAAAATTACACATCTGACAAATAATTGATATAAAAATATTTAAGGAAAACTTTCAACACAACAATAACAAAGCAACACAATAAAAATGTGGATAAAAATCTGAACAGATACTTTTCCAGAAAAAGTCATACAGATGGAGTACAAACATATGAAATAATTTTAGTAGCATTTATTATTGGGAAAATGCAAATTAAAACCACAGGGGATTAGTATTCATGGGAAAGTAAAGATAAGAACCTCATCTATTACAAAATGAATGGAATTAGAGGGGGTTATAGTAAGTGAATAATCCCGGGAAATAAAACAATGGAAACATATGCTGAAAGAATAACTTCAGTATATGTAAAGATTTTAAGGAGTGGGTATCATAAAGGAGCTATAGAGTAGGCTAGAGACCCAGTGGCCAAGTGAGCTATTTTGCTGACCATAGATGAAATTTTATGTTCATATTGGCAGGTATATTAGAGTGAACTGAATAAGACTTTAAAATAAAAATTGTTAACATTCAGAACTTATGTTATTACTACTTTTTAACTACTTTACACAAATTAATGTTATCCTTATGCAAAACTTAGAATAAATGCATTTCCACTCATTGTCATATGAGGAAACTCAGGCACAGAGAGGTTGTGTTAACTTAACTCAAAATTATTAGCATATAACAGTCTCACTAGTATTTTAACTTAGTCAAGTTCCAGTAAATATAGTATCAATCTGGATAATATATTAAAGAAATAAATCACTGTTTTTATAATCCTATTGACAGTGTACAAGTAATAATTAAATAAGTATAAAATGTAAATATGCACTTACATTTGGGCCCTGAAGCAGGTGGATGGAGGTAAGTAGTTAATGTTAGCCACAAAATTTTTTTATAAGAATGGGAGCTACTCCCTTCTGTAATCCAAATTTTTAGCCCTTTTCTCCACTCTGACACCATATTCTCAGACAATGTTCTCATCCAACCTCAGGTTAGTTACTAAACTCAAGCAAAGCTATTATAGTTGTATACCCCCAAGAACATGCCTAAAATGGTTCTCCTAGTTTTCTTCTACTCTAAAATTCCTAATCTCATCTGCTCTGATCCTAATTTCCGGTTCCTATTCATTAACCATCTTGCCTGAACTTAGGTCATGGCTACCTTCCAGACACCAGGCTGCAGAGCTACAATGACGCCACCCTGACTTCTTCAAGCAGATGACCTCACCAATGTGTCCTGGACCCTCACATCTCCAGTGCTCTGGTCCACTAGGGAAAGATAGAAACAGGATGGGGGTATGGATATACTTGTCAACGTCCATGCTCATTGGAGAAGCAGCTACAGAAGGGGCAGAGCCAAGATGACAACTTTGGAGCCTCGGCTGCCATGAACTTCAAGAGGCAGCAGCTTGAAACACAGGATTCTCTGGATAGGCTAGGATACTGGGCTGTCTGTAGCAGGGTGAACACAGGCTTATCAGAGTGACACCAAAATACAGTCCCATAACTCTCTTGGGTTGACAAATGGAGGCCAGGGGGACAAAGGAAAATCTTTTGATTATTTCTGAGCTTACCACCCCCCAAAAAACATCCCAGCCCCCTAGCAGGGTCCCCACTGAGCTCTCTTATTTACCAAGATTCCTGGCTCAACAGGGGTGTCATTCCAAGCCTCTCCCTTTAACTTCTCTTTTTTTAAAGTGGCTGGAGCTCTGTTTGAGTGACAAAATACCTGACCAAACAGAGCCTCATCCCTGCCTGGGAAAGACTACCTGAAGGGTTTTTTTTTTTTTTTTTTTTTTTTTTTGATACTTCTTACAATTGGTTGTCTTTGCTCAGGCTGCTTGCAGCCAATCCTAGCTGCAGACTTACTCTTAGGGGTTTTCTACTCTATTTTATTTTATTACTACTATTATTATATACACATGTCCCTTTTCTATCTACCTTCTTCAGGTTGACCAAAATTAACCACTGTCTTTTCCATTACTAGGTGACTAGGTGTCCTTTCCATTGTGAGAGGAACTTGTTTTTCTCTACCTCTTCACTCTCCTTTTTCCTTCCTCCTAGATAATAATAATAATAATAATAAGCTTTCCTTTCACTGCTCTTCCTTTTTTCCTTTTTTTAATTCTTCTGTTCCTCTTTCTTTTGTATTCTTAACTCACTGATAATCATTTGTAAATTGATTTGGGGAAGAAATCTGACCTGGAGTGCACTCTGTGTGTATGTGTCTTATCTACTTCCCTTTCTACCCTTTCTATCCCTAGAATTTATAGTGGACAGTATATCTGCATAGTTGTCTATTCTTGCTTTCTCTTTTTTCCTGTATCTTTCTTTTTATTTTGTTTGGTTGCTATTTTTTCTTGGACTGGAGGTGTTGTTTGGATAACTGGTATTGGTTGAAGTGCATCAGTCCTTGATTCAGTTACTATTGTAGTAATTTCTGAGGTTGATGAACTTTTAAATTAAGGTCTTTAGTATAGCATGGCTTGTACTCAAAACACAACAGAAGAATGACAGAAGAAAAAAAATTAAAACATCAATTTAAATAAATGGTTAACTCATAGCAAATAAAACTGCCACCACTATGAATCAAGAGAGGAGCCTAGAAGAAACTCCAAACAGTCAGAACTAACCATAGATAAGAAAAGCATGCAAGCAATAATAAAACTAATAATTACAGAAATGAAGACAACTATGGAGGAAAGGGCTATCAGAATTAGGGAAACAACAGAGGAGGCCCTCAAAGAAAATACAAGCTACCTCAAGGAATGAAAGCTGAAATAGCTGAGCTAAAAGGCCAATTAGCAGAAAAAGCTAATACTATATCTGAACTGAAGAAAGAAGCTGAGAGAAGGGAAAGCAGACTAACAGCAGCAGAAAACAGAATTAGCCAGACAAAGTATTAGCTAGATAAAACAAAAAAAGAGGTAAAGGAGCCACAAGAGAGTTTGAGAGACACTGAAAACAACAACAGAGACATATGGGATGATCTCAAAAGAAGTGACATTTGTATAATTGGCCTACCAGAGGAAGAAAAAGAGGAAGGGAAAGTAAGCATTCTAGATGAAACTACAGAAGAAAACTTCACAGACCTAAACAACAGAAAGGACATTAGGATTCAAGATGCCCAGAGAGTCCCAAACAGAATCGATCCAGACCTGAAGACACCAAGACACATCATAGATACAATGAAAAAAAAAATAAGGATAAAGAAAGGATCCTAAAGCCTGCAAGAGAGAAACCAAAAGTCACATGCAGGGGAAAACCCATAAGGCTATCTATCAACAGATTTCTCCACTCAAACTCTAAAAGCCAGAAGAGAATGGCAACATATCTATTGAGGCCTGAATAAAAAAGGGTTTCAACCAAGGATAATATATCCTGCTAGACATTCATTCAAACTAGATGGAGGGATCAAAACCTTCTCAGACAGATAACAGATAAAATAGGCAACAATAGCCAAGCCTACCCTGAAAGAGGTTCTAAAACACCTCCTATAAGCAAGAACATCACCATAATATTGCCATATATCAGAACAAATAAAAAATTGTTGAATAATGGCACTAAAATACATTCAATCCATAATTCCAATAAATGTCAATGTATTAAATTCACCCATTAAAATGCACAGAGTGGGAGGATGGATCAGAAAACACAAAACAACCATATGCTGCTTACAAGAATCCCACCTGACCCAACAAGACAAACACAGACTTAAAGTGAAAGGATGGAAAACTATCGTACAGGCTAATGGACCACAAAAAAGGGCAGGAACAGCCATTCTCATCTCTGACACCACAGACTTTAAATTAAATAAAGCAGTAAAAGATAGGCAAGGCCATTACATAATGATTAGAGGATCAGTCAATCAAGAAGATTTAACAATTTTAACATCTTTGCTCCAAATGAGGGATCATCTAAATACATCAAACACCTACTGAAAGAACTAGTAAAATACATCAATAGTAGTACAATAATAGTGGGAGACTTCAGCATGACACTCTCACACTTAGACAGATCAACAAAGCAGAGAATCCACAAAGCAACAAGAGTATTAAATGAAGAGATGGACAGACTAGACCTCCTGGACATTTTCAGAGTCTGTCACTTCAAAACTGGAATACACATTCTTTTCAAATCCACACAGCACATCCTCAAGGATAGACCACATGTTAGGCTAAAAAGACAGTATCAACAAATTCAAGAGCATTGAAATCATCCCAGGTATCTTCTCAGACCATAGTGGATGGAGTACAGCTAACATTCATCAACAAACAGAAGATTAATAAAAGTCAGAGAATTTGTAAACTCAGCAACAACTGCTTATGAATCGCTGGGTCAGAGAGGCACTCAAGCAAGAAATTCAAATGTTCCTGGAAATAAATGAAAAGAAAGAGATAAGTTATCAAAATATTTGGGACACAGCTAAAGCAGTATTGAAAGGGAAACTCATAGCAATACAATCACATATTAAAGAAAAAGAAAAAGCTCAAATAAACTATCTTACTGAAGCCTTAAGAATGGAGATGAAGAAGAACAAGGGGACCCTAAAGCAACTAGAAGGACAGAAATCACTAAAATTACAACAAAAATAAACAACATCAAAAATAAGAAAACCATACAAAAAAAATCAATGAAGGCAAATGTTGTTTCTTTGAAAAGTTAAACAAGATTGACAAACACTTAGCCAGATTCACTAAAAAAAAAAAAAAAAAAAGATAGAAGACCTAAATAAATAGAATTGTAAATGACAGAGGAGATATCACAACTGACACCACAGAAATCTAGAACATCATGAGAGATTTCTACAAAGAACTATAAGCCACCAAGCTAGAGAATCTGGAAGAAATGGAACAATTCCTGGAAATATATGCCCTTCCAAAACTGAACCAAGAAGAACTACAAAACCTAAATGCACCAATCACAGACAAAGAAATTGAAACAGTTATTAAGAATCTTCCCAACAACAAAAGTCCTGGACCAGATGGCATCACAAACGAATTCTACAAAAGCCTCAGGAAACAGCTAGTACTTAAACTTCTAAAGCTCTTCCACAAAATTGAAGAAATAGCAACACTCCCTTCCATCTTCAATGAAGCCAACATCACCCTGGTACCAAAAGCAGATAGGGGCACAACAAAAAAGGAAAACTACAGACCAATATCTCTGATGTATATAGATGCCAACGTATTAAACAAGATCCTGACCAACTGGATACAGCAGTATACCAAAAAAATTGTTCATCAGGACCAAGTGGGATTTATCCCAGGAATGCAAGGCTGGTTCAACATAGGTAAGTCAATCAATGTCACTCACCACATCAATACAAGGAAAACCCAACACCACATAATTATCTCAATAGATGCAGAGAAAACTTTTGACAAAATCCAACACCCATTCTTGCTCAAAACACTACAGAAAATGGAAATAGATGGGAAATTCATCAAGATACTGGTGTACATATATAGAAAACCTATGGGCAACATCATACTCAATGGACAGAAGCTGAAATCATTCCTCCTCAGATCTGGGACTAAACAGGGTTGTCCATATCACCATTACTCTTCAACATAGTATTGGAAGTTCTTGCCATAGCAATAAGGCAAGAGAAAGAAATCAGAGGAATACAGATTTGAAGTCAAGCTCTCTCTATTTACAGATGGTATAATAGTATACAAAGAAAAACAAAGAATTCATCAGAAAACTACTGGAAGTTATTAGGCAATATAGCAAGGTGTCAAGCTACAAAATCAATGTACAAAAATCAGTGGTACTTCTTTATGCAACCACAAAATCTGTAGAAGAAGATACCCAGAAATCACTCCCATTTGCTGCCGTAGCAAAATCAGTAAAATAGGTAGGAATAAAGCTCAACAAAGAAGTAAAAGACTTGTATACTGAAAACTAAGATTCACTTATTCAAGGAAATAGAAAATGATACCAGGAAATGGAAAGACATCCCATGCTCATGGATTGGAAGAATTAATATCATCGAAATTAATATTCTCCCCAGAGCCATATACAAATTTAACATGATACCCATCAAAGTACCACCAAGCTTCTTTAAAAGAATAGAACATAAACTATAATCATTTATCTGGAACCAGAAAACACCTAGAATTACCAAGACAATCCTGAGGAAAAGTAACAGAAATGGAGGCATCACACTTCCAGATCTCAAACTATATTATAATGCCATCATCATCAAAACAACCTGGTACTGGAACATAAATAGGCACGCAGACCAGTGGAACAGAACTGAAAGCCCACTACTAAACCCACACATCTATGGACATCTAATCTTTGATAGGGGGCCCCAAAGTATTAAATGGAGAAGGGAAAGCTCTCTTCAATAAATGGTGCCGGGAAAACTGGGTTATAGCATGCAGAAGAATGAAACTGAATCACCTTATCTCACCAGAAACAAAAATCAACTCCAAATAGATCAAGGACATGGATGTTAGACCAGAAACTATCAAATACTTTGAGGAAAACATTGGTGGAATACATTCCCACCTAAACCTCTTGGATATCTTTGATGAAACAAACCCAATTGCAAGGAAGACTAAAGCAGAAACAAACCAATGGGACTACATCAAATTGAAAAGCTTCTGCACAGCCAAAAAAACTATCACACAAACAAAGAGACACCTCACAGAATGGGAGATGATCTTCAAATGCCATACATCAGACAAGAGACTAATTATCAAAATATACAAAGAGCTCAGCAAACAGCAACAAAAAAAGCAAATGACCCCATCCAAAAATGGGCAGAGGATATGAACAGAACATTCACTACAGAAGAGATCCAAAAGGCTAAGAAACAAATGAAAAAATTGCTCCAAGTCATTGATTGTCCATGAAGTGCAAATAAAGACAACATTGAAATATGACCTCAACCCTCTGAGAATAGCATACATCAAAAAGGACAGCAGCAACAAATGCTGGAGAGGCTGTGGGGACAGAGGAGCCCTTCTGCACTGCTGGTGGGAATGTAAGCTGGTCCAGCCTCTATGGAGAGCAGGTTGGAGAACTTTCTCAAGGCTAGGCATGGACCTTCCATATGACCCAGTAATTCCTCTCCTAGGGATATACCCCAAGGACTCCATAACACCCAACCAAAAAGATATGTGTACACCTATATTCATAGCAGCACAATTCATAATAGCTAAATCCTGGAAGCAACCCAGGTGCTCAACAACAGATGAGTGGCTGAGAAAGCTGTGGTATATATACACAATTGAATACTATGTAGCTATTAAGAACAATGAACCCAACTTCTCTGACCCATCGTGGACAGAGCTAGAAGGAATTATGTCAAATGAGTTAAGTCAGAAAGATAAAGATGAGTATGGGATGATCCCAGTCAAAAACAGTAATTGAGAAAGGATAACAGAAAGGGACAATAAAAGCAGGATTTGATTAAATCTGGAATAGGGCACCAAAGTAAAAACCCTGGGGTGAGGATGAGTGTGAGGGTGGATATTCTGCTTCTTGGTGCGACAGGGTTGGGGTGGGTGGGATGGGACACAGCCTTTTGGTGGTGGGAATGGTGTTTATATTCATTCCTATTTATTTGTAGTCATATAAATCACTAAATTACTTAATATGAATGGGGAACATTGATTATATGTCTCAAACTTTTTAAAGGACAGACTGAGTCTTTTTAATACATAGGCTGAGTATTGATATTTTGACTCTCAAAAGTCTAGACCAGGGAGCATAGAAGCAACCGGTGACACAGCTATAAATAAATAATGTCAATGGGCATAAATTATGGTGATGTTGGGTATGATACAGCAAATCCAAACAAAGGGATTTTTCTAAGTTAACCCAATTACCAAATAATGTGGTTATAACAATAACTATCTATTGTCTTCTTAAACTCTAAGACAGCAGGAACCTCACATTTCCAGTATAGATCCTATATTTCCCCCAGTTCTGGAACCTCTAAAGTGGGGCTCACTTTCATGCTTCTCTCAATTCATACCAAATGATACTGCATTCACCAATCACAGCCTAATCAATGTAAGGAGTACCATCTCAGTATGCTTCACTTCAGACTGTGTCCAGAGACTTCAGCTTCATTACTTGGGTGAGACCTGAACATGTATCCATAAACTAGGGAAAAACATATACCTTTAAGCAAAAGTACACAATAGTCTGCAGTGAGTCAGCATAAAGTTCCTAATGAAATAGTATCTAATTAGACTTAGATACCCTCCTTACCTACTTCCTATAACAGTTCTCTCACTCACTCCAAGCTAACCTTAGAAAATCATTGACTGCAAAAGTTGAATATAGGCAAGAGACTGGCATACATTAATAATGACTCTTTAGTCACTATCAGGCCACCCCATCAGCTGGGGCCCTATTCAGGGAGACCTGAAATTCACAAATAGACATGATAGGCCTAGACCTCAAATAAATCCCTCTCTCCATTGTTACCAGTCATATCTATCAGCAACAGCAAAATACACCCCTTTGTGAGCCCCCCATAGGACCTTGCTCTCAACTTGGATCAACAATGGTAGAGGATGTTCCATCCTCCGAAGGGAGGACAGACAACATACTATATGCTATACCTGAGGAAGATGGGTTGATATTAGGTCAGCTTGGAATGTTCCTACTCATGACCACAGAATGTGAGCTCATATCTGTAGGGATGCAAAGGTCACATAGGCTCCTAAGCTGAACATGGGCCCCAGACCAAATCAAATTGATGGGGTTTATAGTCAACAATATTTATACACATTTCCTATATTAGGGAGTTCCTTTCTTCCCTGATCCAGCTTTCTGGTTCTTTTCCAGCCATAACATCATCTCTCAAGACAATAATTTGGATCCACCTGCATAGCAGATTTCAGGCTTAGGGAAAAAAAAAAAACAACAGTACAGCCACAGGCCCTTTGGAATATAACAAATAATTCCTACTAGCTACCTTCAAAATGGAAGTCCTCTAACTCTTCATCTGTACTATTCCAGGCTTTAGGTCCATGATTGTTCAACAATTTGTTTGGCTTTGTATGTTAACTCTCTTTTCAGCCAGCAGGTTCCAGATGCTAGCATGATGCTGACCAGACCTCCCTGGACAGACAACCCCACCAATGTGTCCTGGCCTCTGATTCCCCAGAGACCCAGCCTACTAGGGAAAGAGAGAGACAGGCTGGGAGTATGGATCGATCAGTCAACACCCTCATTCAGCAGGGAAGCAATTACAGAAGCCAGACCATAAACTTTCTGCATCCCACAATGACCTTGGGTCATTACTTCTAGAGGGATAAAGAATAGGAAAGCTATCGGGGAGGGGATGAGATATGAAGTTTTAGTGGTGGTAATTGTATGGAATTGTACCCCTCTTATCCTACGGTTTTATCAATGTCTCCTTTTTATTAAAAAAAAATAGGGGGAGCCGGACGGTAGCGCAGCGGGTTAAGCGCAGGTGGCGCTAAGCGCAAGGACCGGCATGAGGATCCCGGTTTGAACCCCGGCTCCCCACCTGCAGGGGAGTCGCTTCACAGGCGGTGAAGCAGGTCTGCAAGTGTCTGTCTTTCTCTCCTCCTCTCTGTCTTCCCCTCCTCTCACCATTTCTCTCTGTCCTATCCAACAATGACGACATCAACTACAACAACAATAAAAAGACAACAAGGGCAACAAAAGGGAAGATAAATAAATAAAATTACAAAAAAAAATAGGAAAGCTATCAAGGGAGGGGATGGGATATGGAGTTCTTGTGGTGGGAATTGTGTGGAGTTGTACCCTTTTTTCCTATAGTTATGTCAATGTTTCATTTTTATAAATAAATAATAAAAAAGAAAAAATAAATAAACAAGATCCAAAAAGAAGCCAGAACTCCTACCTTCTGCTCCCCATAATCAACGTTGATCTATACTCTCAGCGGGGAGAAGTGATAGGATGAAAATAAGAGGGCTCTGCACTCCAGCTCCATCAGCACCCAGAGAGAGAGGAAAAGGAGAGGGGTATATGGAGGTAGCTATGATGTCATGAGTGGCTTAGAAGGAAAAAGAGGATTGAATCAGAAAAAGAAGAGGTAACTACATATAAATGTGGACAGATATTTGTAGAGAAGATGGCTGGCCCATGTCTAAAACTTTAGGGGAACTGTGGTGGATTACAGTGGGGAGAGTGAAGATTCAGAAGGCTGGTGGTGAAATGGTGTTGATTCATACCCTTGTTGACATGTACTTCTGTAATATAAAATTATAAAAAGTAATAAAAAATTAGATAAGTATATTATTCATGCCAAGTCAGCTTTCTCTTTTTTTTTTCTTTTTCTTTTTTTGCTTCCAAGGCTATTACTGGGGTTTGGTGCTGGCACTACAAATTCACCACTCCTGACGACCTTTTTTCCTTGATTTGATTTGATTTGATAAGACAGAAAACTTGAGAGGGAAAGAGGAGACAGAACAAGACAAAAAAAACACCAGCATACCTGCTTCACTGCTTGTAGAATATCCCTCCTGCAGGTGAAGAGTGGAGGCTTGAACCAGAGTCCTTGCTATGTGCTCTTAACTCGTCGTTACCAGTTTTCTTTCCCCTAGTTTTCATTCCTTATCTTACTTGACTTTGAATTTTGAGTATGTCTAGGTGATGAAACCTGAATTTATAGCTGACAGGCTGTTATGAAGAGTTAGGAAGACAATTTCCTGAAACATTTTAAAATACTACCCAAGGCTCCTGCCCAGGCCCTTAATTTTCTCATGTCTGATATTCTATTCGCATATTTCGATATTTCGAATATTCTATTCGAAACTATCGAAGTAGAAACCTGTGTGTTTCCAAGAGTGGGTAACTGAGAATAGTGGAAACAAATTTATTTCTGGGCTCTCAATTCTGTTCCACTAGTCAATGTATCTATTTTTTGTTCCAGTACCAGTAAGTTTTGACTATAATGGCCCTGTAATATAGTTTGAGATCTGAGAATGAATGGGATACCTCCAGTTCTGCTTTTTTTGTTTTCTTCTCAAGATTGCTTTGATAATTCTAGGTATATTTTGGTTCCAGATAAATGTTTGCAGTTTTTATTCTAATCTCTTAAAAAATTGCTGGGACCTTGATGGGGATATCACTGGATTTATTTATGGCTCTGGGTAGAATATTCATTTTAATGACATTAACTATTCCAATCCATATCATGGAATAGCTCTCCAAGTCTTTGTGTCCTTTTCCTATTTCTTTGAATAGTGACTTATAGTTTTCAGTATACAAATTTTTCTCACCTTTTGTTAGGTTTACTCCTAGATATTTTATTGGTTTTGGTGCACATAGACCAGGAATAGGAAAAAAAAACAGAAATAACAACTGTAAAAAATAGAAATACAACTGTTAAGAATAAGCATTAAAGTAACGTATTTGGGGGCCTTATGGTGGCACGCGTGGTTGAGCACACATGTTATAATACACAAGGACCCAGGTTTGAATCCCTGGTCCCCATCTACAGAGGAAAAAGCTCTGTGGGTGCTGAAGCAGTGCTGAAGGTGTCTCTCTGTATCTTTCCCTCTCTACCATCCCCATCCCTCTTGATTTTTGGCTGTCTCTATCCAATAAATAAAATAAGATAATACCAAAAAAATTTTAAAATAACATTTTTAAAGAAAGACTCCATTCTGATATATATATCTTGAAATTTACAGAGAATATAAGCCTTCTTGACTATACACACTCAACCTATCTGGAATAGATGGTTACAAAGCTACTTGTTGTTCAACCCTGACATTCTTTTAAAAAAAATTTTATTTATAAAAAGGAAACACTGGCAAAACTATATGATAAGAGAGGTATAACTCCATACAATTCCCACAACTAGAACTCTGTATCCCATTCCCTCCCATGATAGCTTTCCTATTCTTTATCCCTCTGGGAGTATGGACCCAGGGTCATTATGGGGTGCAGAAGGTGGAAGGTCTGGCTTCTGTAATTGCTTTCCTGCTGAACATGGACATTGGCAGGTCTATCCATACTCCCAGCCTGTCTCTCTTTCCCTAGTTGGTAAGGTATCTGGGGGAAACAAGGCTCCAGGACACATTGGTGGGATTGTCTGCCCAAGGAAGTCAGGCTGGCATCATGGTAACATCTGGAACCTGGTGACTGAAAGAAGAGTTAACATATAAAGCCAAACAAATTGTTGACTAATCATGAACCTAAAGGCTAGAATAGTGCAGATGAAGATTTGGGGTCTCCATTTTGAAGATAACTAGTAGACCTATTTTAGTTATATTTCAAATGGCCCATGACTATACTAGTTTTCTCCTGAACCTGACATCTGATATGCAGGTGGATCCAAGTTATTGTCTGGGGAGATGATGTCATAGCTGGAAAAAGAACTAGAAAGCTACGTCAGGGATAAAGTAGCTCCCAAATATGGAAAAGGTTTATAAATATTGTTGACTGTAAACCCCATCAATTTGATCTGTGGCCCATAAAAAGTGGTCTTCAGAGCCTTGGTGACTCAACAAATAAAGATCAAGCAAATTCTAAGCTATCTCCAGTGTTCTGGGACAGAACTCTTTTAATGAAGGGAAATATTACTGGGAGGTAAAAGTAAATAGTGGAGGGGGAAAGCAGCTGGACTTGTAACTAATGGGCCTTGAGCATTTGCTCAGTAACAGCAAAGAAAGTGGGGTGGTTTATGGAAAGTACAGAGAAGAATTTGCCCCACAGGACAGGAGTTTTCCTGGACTGGGATGATGGGAATGTGTCCTTCTAAAACATGGTTGATGGATCCCACATTTATTCTTTTACTGGAATCAGATTTTGTGGAAAACTCCATCCTTATTTTAGGATTCAGGGTGCTGGCACATCTTTGACCTGCTTAACTTCAGATGATGATGTTAAAACCCAACCTGATTGTTTTCTAAAGACCTCTGTAACTAAAGACCTCTGTAACTCATTTCAGGAGTTATGATATGGGTGTCTCTCAAGAAATTAACTCATTATCACCTCTAAAAACTCCAAGTGTCAGTATCTCTGTTTCTGCCTAAACTTTTTATAGGTATTGTTTCCCAGTAATACACAAAATTTGGAGTCAAATGCGAACTGTGGAATTCAGTTATGGTTATATATTCAATAGGGAGTGCTCTCTGGACTTTTCAATTTTTTTTTACTGTACTTCAGCTCTTAAAAATATTTTAATTAAAAGCAAAAAACAGATTACTGGTACAGTGTAGATGAATTTTGAAAGTGTCATTCTTAGTTAAAAAATCTAGACAAAAAATATGTCTCATGACCCTATATGAAATATCCAGAATAGTAAAATTGATAGAGACAAAGACAAATTCATAGTGAGTGTCCACATTACAATGCACAAGTCCCCGGTTCCCACCATTAACTGTAAACCCCGTCAATCTTATCTAGGCTTCACATCTATTCATACTTCGCACAGGAGTTGGATAACCTCTGCATCCCTGTCAGTCTGAGCTCACGGTTCATGTTCACAGCTATAAACATTCTAGGCTGCACTCATTTCAGGACCAGTCTTCCTTGAGTAGCAGAGTATGTTGACCCAGCTTCCTTTCAGAGAGTGGGGCAGGCCTCACCACTGTTTTTCTACATTGAGGGCAAAGTCCTGGAGGACCACAAAAGATCTTATGATGATGTTCTTGATGGAGATGGCCAGTGATGGTGGAGAGAAGGATCTATTAGAGGTCTAGGCCAATCATATCTATAAGGGAATCTCAGAGTTTCCAGACTAGAGCCCTAGATGATTGTAGTGACCAAAAGGGCCATCATTAAAGTGTGCTAGTCTCTTGCTCTTATCCAGCTTCAAAATACACAAAATTTGAATTCAAATGTAAACTGTAGACTTCGGTTAAAAATTTTCAATGAATATATTACAACAATGCACAATGGTGATATATTCAATAAAAGGATATGAGAGTGCCCTGAACTTGTCAATCTTTTTGTGTGTGTGTTTTAGCTATTAAGAATTAATTATTTTGTAAAGATGTTTTTTATTTTTTATTTTATTTATTTATTTATTTATTTTATATAGGACAGAGAGAAATGGAGAGAGAAAGGAAAGACAGAGGGAGGAGAGAAAGATTGACACCTGTAGACCTGCTTCACCATCTGTAAAGCAACTTCCCTGCAGGTGGGGAGCCGGGGGCTTGAACCAGGATCCTTACGCCGGTCCTTGTGCTTCAAGACATGTGCACTTAACCCATTGCACCACTATGTGATGGCATGCTTGGTTGAGCACACATGTTACAATGCACAATGACCCAGGTTTGAGTTCCTGTTCTCCACCTACAGGGGAAAAGCTCTGTGGGTGCTGAAGCAGTGCTGAAGGTGTCTCTGTATCTTTCCCTCTCTGACTCCCCAAAATTATTTTAATTAAAAGTAGAAAGCAAGAGATTACTGGAACAGTGTAGATGGATTTTAAAGGTATCATACTTAGTTAAAAATCTAGACAAAAAAATTATGTCGCATGACTTTATTTATTGGAAACATAGTATA
Source organism: Erinaceus europaeus (assembly GCF_950295315.1). Taxonomy (NCBI): domain Eukaryota; kingdom Metazoa; phylum Chordata; class Mammalia; order Eulipotyphla; family Erinaceidae; genus Erinaceus; species Erinaceus europaeus. Next base: position 55,913,124 of record NC_080165.1, read on the forward strand.
ATTAATTAAACATAGTATAATTGATAGAGACAGAGACAAATTCAGAGTGATTATTGACAACTAGGAAAAGAAAAAAAATAGGTGACTACTATTTAATGATTATGTAATTTCCTTTTGCAATAATGAAAATACTCTTAAACTCCATGGTTCTGTGTATATTCTACAAACTGCTCCACCACCTAAAACCCTATAGATTACTTGGAATGTTGTTTTAGCAGTGCTACTTAAAACTGAGAGATCAGGCAATGGAACATCTAGTTAAGCACACATTCTACCATGAGCAAGGTCCTGGGTCTGAGCTCCTACTCCTCACCTGCAGGGAGGAAGAAAGTAGTGAAGATGTCTCTGTCTCTCACACTATCTTCCCCTCCCTTCTTGATTTTCAATTTAACAAATGAAGATTGAAAAAAAAAGAATAAAGGAAAAAATGGCTGCCAAAAGTGGTTTTCTTCATGCATGCACCAATCCCCAGTGATAAACCTAATGGTAAAACAAATAAATCAATCTGTACCACAAACTAATACCAAAATATAAGATGTTTCTTACTAGTTCTTTATGAGACAAATGCATAAATAGAGTTTTAAAGCACTTTGTAGTAGACTGACAAAATAAATTCAAGCATACTGAGTGTAGTAAAATAATTACCACATATGCTTAGACATATTTGATTTTATTCACTTTACTTTTACAGTAATTTATTTTAGAAAAACTGTCACATGCTAGCATAAATTAGGTAAAATTACAACAATGACAAAAATGTTTATCTCTGGAATATTATTTAATAAGTACCACTTGATAGTCAGAAAATCTGGTCCTGGTGATTTACAGAGCCTTAGATTAAGAAGATCTCATAATCTATTCATGTGAGAATATTTGTCAGGACTAGAGTCCCAGGGTTTAGAGAGGATGTTCTATTATCTTCATAATACAGATTCTTCCTTTAGTTAATTTACTGAGCAGTTGGGGAAAACTCCAAGCATTTAAGTCTGAAGTAAGGATAGAGTGACCCTGAGACACAAACCTGCCTGAATGAGAAGATGTGGCTACCGTCATTCATATTGTAGAAAGAAATGTCACTGTCCTCATAATCTAAGAAAACTGTAATCTTTTGTGGACATTCATCTATCTGGAGATGCTGTTCTGAGGAAATATCTTGGAGACAGAAGGTGAGAGCCCTGTATTCACATCCCTTCTTCTCTAATACTCGGAATTTCTTGTGTGGACCACTCTTCTCTGGCAATACCTCATAAATGCCTAGAGTCCACTCATCACTGTCCTTAAGGTCCACCTCCCAATAGTATCTTCCCGAAGTGAAGCTTTCCTGACCAAGCTTGATAAGGTTGCAGTCTTCTGTCTTATTGCTAGAAGACATGTCTTCTGTGTCCTCTCTGAAATTCTCTCTTCCTTCTGGGTCAGAACTGTGCTGGTGACAGATTTCATGAGTGAATGTCACAATGGCTAGAAAGAAAGGAAAGTTAACATTGTGTAATTCAGAAATATGTACAGGTGACACCTTAAAGAAATGGTGTAAATGGAATCCATAGGTTTTTCTTTAAGAACTTTTCCTTTTAAGTTTTCCCCCTGCAGGTAGGGACTGGGGGATCTAACTCAGGTCCTTGCACACTGTAACATGTGCACTCAACCAGGTGTGTCACCACCCAGCCCCCCACTATGCTTGCTTTTTAAATTTTTTAATATTTATTTATTTATTTTCTCCTTTGTTGCCCTTGTTTTATTGATGTAGTTGCTATTGTTGTTACTGATGTCATCATTGTTGGATAGTACAGAGAGAAATAGAGAGAGGAGGGGAAGACAGAGAGGAGGAGAGAAAGATAGACACCTGCAGACCTGCTTAACCGCTTGTGAAGCAACACCACTGCCAGTGAGGAGCTGGAGGTTCAAACCAGGATCCTTAGGCCAGTCCTTCCATTTTGCGCCACTGTGCTACCACCTGACCCCCAAGACATTTTCATGGGGGCGGGGATATAGCTAGGAAGAGGCATTGTACTCCCACCATGGATTCTATGCTACCTGTCTTCTATTGTCTATACTAACTACTATTAGTGTCTTGCCAAGGGCATACTGCTTCTCCCCCTCCCTTTTTTTTTTTAAAGAATAGTATTCTTATATTCTTTACAAATCATGCCTGTGCTTATTGATTAGGAGCAGACTCTGTGTGCTCTGACTCCTTTAAATAGAGTAATTATGCTACTTTGGCTATTTTATCAGATTTTAGTTGATATTCTCTTCAGCTGAAAGACTACAGTATTTATTTTTCAGAATCATGCATTTTAGAATTACAGATGAGAAAGCTGGACTAGAACAACCTAAATGTGTGATGGTGGATGACAGCCAGAACAGTTAATCCCGGCAACAATTATCAGTTCAGATGAATATTGAATTATCTTTATGTTCTTCAGTTTGTACCAAAATAACAGTATTTTCAGTTAGGAAATGACATTAGAAAGTGAAAAACAGGATATCAGAGAGCAATCTGAGAGAAATAAAAAAGATAGTAACTCACCAGCCTGGAATTGTTCCTTCCTCCAATCTGAAAAAGATCAATACAAATTGAGAGTGGGATGGAAACCCATCCAGACAATAAAAAGGAGACAAGACTTTCATGCCCGAGCTCCTGGGTTCCAGGTGCAATGCCCAGCATCATCATAAGCCAGAGGTGAGCAGTTCTCTGGTCTCTCCATGTGTATTTCTGTATCTCTCATAAAAATAAAAATAGATGAAATATTTCCTAAATATCTAACACTATCCAGAAAGTCCAGGGCACATAGTAAACTTATTGTGTTTTTCTCAGGTTTCAAACTATCTCTAGTTCACTCAATGCTGGAGAACAAGTTTCACCAGGCCAAGTCAGGTGTGAAGAACACTGGGAGTAGGGGTTAGTATTCTTTTTGTTTTAACAAAATATTTATTTATTTATTCCCTTTTGTTGCCCTAGTTGCTTTATTGTTGTAGTTATTATTATTGTCATCACTGTTGGATAGGACAGAGAGAAATGGAGAGAGGAGGGGAAGACATAGAGGGGGAGAGAAAGATAGACACCCACAGACTTGCTTCATCCCCTGCAGGTGGGGAGCTGGGGGCTCGAACCAGGACCCTTACGTAGGGTTTAGTATTCTAAGAGTCTTTACCCTTAAATCTTTATAGTCCTCCACATTGAGAATGAGAAATGTAAATATTATTTTCATTTTAGTCTATTTTATTTTGGGATTCTCCAACTTATGATTTCCTTGGTGTAGAACTTAAGACTCTTAATATAGTTCCTGATATTTTTATCCTTGTAATTAGATAATTTATATTAAATTTATTAAATTAAATTAAGCAAATTAAAAAGCTTCTGCACCACAAAAGAAATCACTATCCAAACCAAGAGACCTCTCACAGAATGGGAGAAGATCTTTATATGCCATACGTCAGACAAGAGGCTAATAACCAAAATTTATAAATTGCTTGCCAAACTCAATGACAAGAAAACAAATAGCCCCATCCAAAATGTGGGTTATTCACCACAGAAGAGATCCAAAAGGACAAGAAACACATGGAAAATGCTCCCGGTCTTTCATTGTCAGAGAAATGCAAATAAAGACAACAATGAGATACCACTTCACTCCTGTGAGAATGTCATACATCAGAAAAGATAACAACAGCAAATGCTGGAGAGGTTGTGGGGTCAAAGGAACCCTCCTACACTGCTGGTGGGAATGTCAATTGGTCCAACCTCTGTGGAGAACAGTCTGGAGAACTCTCAGAAGACTAGAAATGGACCTACCCTATGATCCTGCAATTCCTCTCCTGGGGCTATATCCTAAGGAACCCAACACACCCATCTAAAAGGAGCTGTGTACACATATGTTCATAGCAGCACAATTTGCAATAGCCAAAACCTGGAAGCAACCCAGGTGTCCAACCTCCTCATCTTAAAGTTAGTAAGTGTGAGTTCGGTAAAGAAAAATTATCTGATTCTTCAACAGTAATTTATAGAATTTGAACTAAAGCTTATATTTCATTTTTAACACTTTTATCACCTCTAGAATCATAGGAACATTTTAAAGCAACGTGTGTAAAAAAGTTGGGACCAGGTGGTAGCGCACCTAATTGAGCGCACATGTTACAGTGCACAAGGACCTGTGTTTGAGGCCCCAGTCCCCACCTGCAGAAGGAAAGCTTTGCAAGTGGTGAAGCAAGGCTGCAGGTGTCTTTCTCTCTCCCTCTCTATCTCACCTACCCTCTTGATTTCTGACTGTCTCTATCCAATAAATAAAGATAATAAAAAAATTTTAAAAACTTTTTTTAAAAAGCTCTTAATAAGAACTGTTTAACTGACTTTAATTCTTGAGACGGGCTCCTCTGATCTCTTATGGAAACCATTAACAAGCTGTGTGCTACTGCCTGGTTCATAATTTAGTTCCCCAAGTGGACTTTATGTTCTACAAGAAAACAGAATGTATTTAACCTATATATGCAGAATATATGCAGCCTATATCTAACATAACACCCAGCACTTACAAATGCCCAAATATTTAAGGAATGGCTTTGTGTGTTTTCAAGGATAAATTCTATATTATGTGGGAGAATGCTCACAAAACCACACAATACATTTACTTGGGTATTATAAGATATAAAATAGGCAATTTACTTCACACCAGACATAGATTTTTACTTTTAAAAAGATATGAAGAGGATGGGGGAGATAGCATAGTTTATGCAAACAGATTTTCATGCCTAAAGATCCTCCTTCTAGTCCTTTACATCACCATAAACCAGAGCTGAGCAGTGCTGTGGCAAAAAATATAAATATAGTATTTTCAATATTATTTTTCAAATAAAAACTTATTTAAATATATTTTATTTTATTCTTAAGGTGTAAAAATTCATTTTTTTAAAATCACAATCATTGGAGGATTAATAGTTTACAGTGTAATCTTTAATACATTGGTATGGATTCTCATCTCTTCTTGGCTGATGTTTAGGAAATACAATAGGACCTCAGTGTTCCTTCATCCTGTTCCTTTGACTCCTTGCCCAGAGTCCTATGCTTTCGTGCAATACACCACACCCAGTCCAAATTTCATAACATGCCCTCCTTTACTGTCTTAAATTCCACATATGTGCTATCATTCAATATTGGTCTTTCTCTTTCTGGCTTCTCTCACTCAACATGATACCTTCAAGTTCTAACCACAACATTGCAAAGGAGATTACCTCACCATTTGTAATAGCTGTATAATACTCCATTGTACCACAACTTTCTTAGGTATTCATCTGTTGTTGGGCATCTGCGTTACTTTCAAGTTTGGACTACTACAAACTGTGCTGCTAGGAACATAGCTGTGCATACATAATTTGCATAGGTTTTTTTTTCCCTAGGTAAATCCCTAGGAAAGGAATTGCTGGGTCATAAAGCAAGTCTTTTTTTTTTTTTTCCAGAATCCTGATTAATTTCCAGACTATTTTCCATAGAAGTTAAACCCTAGCTGTCACCATTACTATTCAACATAGTCTTGGAAATCCTAGTATAACAATCAGGCAAGAGAAATAGATTCAAGGGATACATATTGGAAGAGAAGTCAAACTTCCACTATTTGCATATGATATGACAGTATACATAGAAAATACAAAAGGGATTCTTTTTGGATGAGTAGAAACCTTCTTGAAACTATCAAGCAATACCATAAGGTGTCAGATTACAAAATCAACATACAGAAATCATTGGCATGCCACTATGCAAACATCAAACCAGAAGAAGAAATCCAGAAAATAATTTCATTCACCATAGCAGCAAAAAACAATCAAATTTCTAGGGATATGCCTAACAAAGGAAATGAAAGGTATTTATACTGAAAACTATGATATATATATATATTTCTCAAAGAAATAGAAAAAGAAATAAAGACTAGAAAGTCATTCCATGCTCATGGATTAGAATAATTATCATTGTCAAATGTCTGTTCTACCCAGAGCCATATACAGATTTAACACAGTTCCTGTCAAAGTCCCACAAAATTTCTTCAAGAGAGATTTTGTGTCTCTTAAAGAAATTTTGTGGGACCTTGACAGGGACTGTGTTAAATCTGTATATGGCTCCCAGAGGGATAGAGAGTGGGGAAGCTATCAGGGGAGGGGGTGGGATATGGAGATTGGGTGGTGGGAATTGTGTGGAGTTGTACCCCTCCTACCCTATGGTTTTGTTAATTTATCCTTTCTTGAATAAATAAAATAAAAAAAATTTTAAAAAGATACAAAAGTTTACATGGAGACAGAAAATACCAAAGATAGCCAAAGAAATCCTGAAAGAATGAGCAAGAATAGAGGCATTATGTTTCCTGACCTCAAGACATACTATAGAACTACTATAATCAAAAAGGCCTGATATGGAACCAAAATAGACACACAGACTAGGGGAATAGAAAAAAGAACCCAGAAATCGTTCCCATACCTACAGTCAACTAAATTTTTGAGAAGGGAGGCCAAAATATCAAAGAGAAAAAAAAGAGGGAGAGATAATTTAACAAATGGTGTTGGGAAAGCTGGATTGAATTGAATACCACATTTAATCATATAAGAAAATTAACTCCAAATGAATCAAAGATTTAAAAGGTAGAGGAAAACATGGACAGAACTTTTTCCTATGTTAGTTTTTGTCACATCTTCATCAATTCAAATTAAATTGCAAGAAAAATTAAAGCAAAAATAGACCACTGGGACTACATAAAAACTCTATCTTTTAGAATCTTTATTTGTAGTAAAGAAATGCTTCCCATAGAGGATGCGTTAGCAACTAATGTTGAGTCATACCATAACTATATGGGAGAATTTGTCGTCGGTTAGCAGCTATATCTCCTTAGTTCTGGAATACAATTGATTATTTGAGCTTCCAAATACAAAATAATAGAAATTTATACCAAATTAAGTCTTCACAACTTTGAAGTGGACATGTATGACAGCACTTATATCTCTGTTTATTATACTCACACTATAAGACACAGCTGGTGATCTCTAAGGTTAGAGAGCAGAGCCACTTACCAGGATATAACAGAGCTTTCTTCCAATCTAAAACAGAGCAAGATTCACGTAAGGAAATGTGAGACATCAATCTGTGATCTCAAATTCTTCCCCTTCACCTTATTTTTATTATTATGTTAAGTGATGCGCCAAAATGACCCCGGTGCAATCTACTGACTAGCCCCTTGGGTAAAAATGTTCTTATATTTCTTTGAGAGCAGGCAAGAGAAGATAGACAAACAGAGAGCAGAGATGATAATGCCTCTCCACCACTCATGAAGATTCCCTGCTGTTCCTTCACCATTCTGCCTTTAGTCATTATTAGGCATTCCAGCCTTTTCCTGAATAAGAAGATGAGAAAGTTATTAGCACCAGGACATGAAGCATTTTGACAGAGTCTCTTACCTGCTTCATATAATGCTTTTCGTCGTTCTGAAAGAAATAACACTCAGTAAGAGATTCAACATATATGAAAAGAAGAGGAAATTCTATACAGAAAACGAGAAAAATAAGACTTACCAAGGTCTTCCTCGAGATTCTCTAAAAGATAAGCAGATAAAAAATATATATACATACATATATATATATATACATACATATATATATATATATATATATATATATATATATATATATATATATATCAAGTTGAGTTTTGACTTATTCTGAGTTTAGGGAGTGAATATTTGGTGTGACCTTAAATGCCACATTGTCTGTAGATTAGAAATTAGTAAACATGTTCAATTTTAAATGACAAATACTCAGAAAGGTTACACAGGAAATGTGGATTCACAAAGCAATGAATTCCATTATTCAAGGGGATTTAAGATTTTTTTAACATGTTTTGAAGGCTTAATTTTCTGTCATTGGGGCCATGAGCATGTCTAATCTTTGTTCTTTATTTTTTTCCCTTTTGTTGCCCTTGTTGTTTTCTTGTTGTTGAAGTTATTATTGTTGTTGTTATTGATGTCATTGTTGTTGGATAGGACAGAGAGAGGAGGAGAAAAAGACACCTGCAGACCTGCTTCGCAGCTTGTGAAGGGACTCTGCTGCAGGTGGGAGTGGAGTGGGGGGGGCTCAAACAGGGATCCTTATGCCAGCCCTTACGCTTGGCGACATATGCGCTTAACCCGGTGCGCTACCACCCAACCCCCAAGCATGTCTGATCTTATAATCTTGGGAAACTTTTTCACCCAGAGAAAGAGAGACAGAGGAAAAGATACCAGAAATTCTCCCATTGCCATTATAGCACTTTGCATGTGGTGCTGGGACTTGAACCTGGGCTGTACTGCACATACCAAGACAGCTGCCTTACCTAATAAACTACTTCTCCAACCCTGAAGGTTGTTCTTGAAGGGCAAATATGAAGAGAGTACAGGGGAAGTCGCTTCTGCAAAGAGAAACAGCAGCACAGATGGGCCATAGGAAGGCAGTGTGATCTAAGGAACCCTAATCTAGATGTTTAGTGACAAGGCCCTAAAACTTTCAGTTTTCAGTGTGTGTGTGTGTGTGTGTGTGTGTGTGTGTTTCTAAATCTGTGGTCCACTTACATTTTTTTTTTGCCTCCAGGGTTATTGCTGGGGCTCAGTGCCTGCACTACGAATCCACCACTCCTGGAGGCTATTTTTCCCGTTTTGTTGCCCTTGTTGTGCTTGTTGTAGTTGTTATTGTTGTCATAGCTGTTGTTGGATAGGACAGAGAGAAATGGAGAGAGGAGAGGAAGACAGAAAGGAGGAGAGAAAGATAGGCACCTGCAGACCTATTTCAACGCTTGAGAAGCGACCTCCTACAGGTGGGGAGCCGGGATACTTATGCGGGCCTTGTGCTTTGCGCCATGTACACTTAACCAGCTACGCTACCGCCCGCCTCCCTCCGCTTACTTTTTATTTTAAGTGCATCTTCCATTTCTTTCTTCATCTGATCTCTGTCCTCAGATTCTTTCTCCCTTTTCTTTACTTCTCTCTCTTTGCTTTGATGTTCTCTCCAACCGAAGTAGCTGATCCCGATGAGAAGAAGCCCCAGCACGGGAACTGTCCCTGCCAGGGCTGCCTTCCATGGAGACACCCTGGGGAAGAAGGGCTCTGAAAGGAGCATGTGAAGACTGTGAGAATCGGCCTGAAGGAAGCCCTGTGCTTTCTCTGATGTTCCCATAAACCCTCTAGCCCTCCCTCCCTGCCCATGCCACACCCCATTCTGGGTTGCTCCTCACTAACCTGGAAGGAAGACAGCAGCTGCTTTCTCCTGGTCAGAGCGGGGATTCTGGATGGAGCAGGTGACACTGCCCAGAGAGCTGTCTGTGACCACAAGAGATGCCTCCACATGAAAAAGCCCATCTCCATCTTGGGTGTGAGACTCAGAGAGGGATGATAGCTTCATGCCAGTCTTGTCCTTCCACTGCACCCTGGGGTTGGGGAACCAGCCATCTGAAGAGCACTGTACTCGAATCCCACTATCCACAGGCCCCATCATGTGAACATGAGGAGTAAATCCCAAACCTAAGGAGAAGACACGGGTTTGAATCCTGTGGTCTTCAGAACTCAGAAGTCCCTGAGATTATAGGCTGAAATGTGTTTTACTAAAATGATGAGTACACTAAAGTCCAGAGTCAACATTCACAGAAAATATTGGGAGAAATCATGATTTGTTTTTGAAACCCACTGGATGTCTTTGCACTTTACCTAAACAAAGAAACCTTTACTCTCATATCAAGGCTAGAAGAAAACAGAGTTAAAATTAGGGAGAAAAAAAAAGTCATTTAATTCTATTAGTTACCTTTGCTGACTGAGTAACCAACTAATGCCTGAGGGCATCAATACCATTCTAAGTTAATACTACTCACCAAAACCAGTCTCTCTCAGAATAACCAAAGCATCTTCAAAACTATCATCTTATTTGGTGTTTAAAAGCAAACAGAGTATGTGGCCACTGCACACTTTGGGAAATTAACCTTCAACAAGTGACATGCTAACATGTTCGCAAGAAATGCCAGTTAGAATCTAGATGTTTTCATCATTCTCTTATTTACATCATCACACACACACATACACACACACACACACACACACACACACACACTGCTTCAAGTTAGTATACCTACAACACGCAGCTCTACTACAGCCTCTGATGAGATGTGACCATCCTTAAAATGACACCAATACTGGCCATCATCAGAGGCACGAACTTGTTGAATCAGCAGGGCCACAGCCCCCTTGCCAATGGAATCTGCCACCAATTCCGTTCTTCCACGGTACTCCAGCATTTGCTCCCCGCCTAGTTCCTGGCCATTCTGGTACACAAGCACCGCAGGGGAGCCCTGGGACCTGTACCACCGGATCTGCATGTGAGCTGCACTCTGCTCAGGAGACAGTTGGCAGGGTAGAGTGGCATCTGTCCCTAGCAACACCATGATGGGCTCAGCTGGTCTTTTCACAGAAAACTTAGACACTGCATGAAAATCAGAGATTGGTATGATGAGTGAGGAGAGATGACATGGAAGATACTGCATGCAGTTCTTTCAGAGACCTACTATTATTATTCCCCAGTCATATTATTTAAAAAAGTTATATGCTTTTATAAATATTATATGTAGCCTATTATATATGCATTTTACATGTTTTATATACTGCACATAGTTTACTTACACTGCCTATCTATAATATTTGTTGTATGCAAAGATATACACATGATCTAACTACTCCCAGAAATAAGCTATAAGTTCCTTAATGATTTAACATATTTTTCTATGAATTTTCAAATGTGTTTATATTTAAGCTAAGTGCAATCTATGTTAAAAGGATTCGTTGAGGACGATATGTGGCAAAGTAGCCTATTAAGCCATAATTCCTTTCTTTGGTGGGAAGGAAATGGAAGGCGCTTCTCTCCATGTTTATCTCCTTGCTTCCCAGCTGTCTGTGCCTAAGGAGACATTTCTAACTTTCAATTTTAGGTTATCATGTATTTGAGAGGTGTGGGAGAAAGTTTTACCCGTGTTGATCCCAAAGCAAAAAAAAAAAAATTATATAATGAAGTGGACCTTTTTTCTCTTAAACAACTATGAAAGGTTAGAATAATAGAGAATGTTTTCATTAAAAAAAAAAAGTTTTGTTTTCCAGGAACCAAAATCTAGTTTATCTCTTAGATTGCATGTTTTTCCATGATGAAGACTCACATTCAAGTCTCCAGCTACCAGATGGGAATAATTGCATGGAAAAGCTCCATGAGCTCAGGAGTGGTGGAGTATCATAGTGTCTCTCCTTTCTGTGTCTCTGTTCCTCTCTTTCTTTCCCTCTCTGTCTCTCAGTCTCTAATTGAAATTAAAGAAAGGTCTGCAGTAACAAAGGAACCATGCAGATGGAGAGCCCTAGTGATAATTCTGATAGAGAAAAAACAGGTCTAAGAGGGGTCCAGGACTTGGAGGCCAGAAGTTACAAGCCTTTAAAGAAATAATAGGGAGCTGGGTGGTGGGGCACCTGGTGGAGTGCACATATTGCAATGCTCAAAGACCTAGGTTCGAGTCCCCGGCCCCTACCTACATGGAGAAGCTTTTTTTTTTTTTTCCCCTTTTGTTGCCCTTGTTGTAGCTTCGTTGTAGTTATTATTATTGCCCTTGTTGACGCAATTCGTTGTTGGATAGGACAGAGAGAAATGGAGAGAGGAGGGGAAGACAGAGGAGGGGAGAGAAAGATAGATACCTGCAGACCTGCTTCACCGCCTGTGAAGCGATTCCCCTGCAGGTGGGGAGCCGGGGGCTCGAACCGGGATCCTTAACGCCGGTCCCTGCGCTTTGTGCCACATGCGCTTAACCCACTGCGCCACCGCCCGACCCCCCAATGGAGAAGCTTTTTGAGTGGTGAAGCTGGGCTGTAGGTGTCTTTCTGTCTCTCATCCCCTCTGTCTCAATTTCTGGCTGTCTCTATCCAATGAATAAATAAAGGTTTTTTAAAAAGATATAATAGGTGTTTGGATTCCCCAGATTAGGGGAAGAAAATCTGTAAGTAGGAATAGAAATTTTTCTGAGTTATGAAATATTTTTCTTTGCCAATTCACATACAATTATCTTCTCAGAAATTATTATACTATGGAAATGCATGATGGTTTGTTTATAGGGGATGTTGCCTTCCAAAAATGCTTGCACTGTCAGGTGCCCAGGTATTTTGGATTCTGTGACTTATTAGGGCATTGATATCTACAGATGCAATATCTCTGGATTAAGAAGAGCACAGGAGGCAAGAGATTGGGTCAGGTGGCAAGTACCTTGAAGAATGCACTCATTACCATGCACAAGGACCCAAGTTCAAGCCCCCACCCTTACCTACATGGAAAAACTTCTTGAGAGATAAAGCAGTGCTACCAGGTATCTCTCTCTCTCCCTCCCTTTCTTTTTTTGTCTCTCTCTCCATTTCTTCTCTCTCTCTCTCCATATATATATATATATATATATATATATATATATATATATATATATATATATCCTCCCTGCTCAATTTTTCCCATCTCCATCCAAAAAGAAAAAGAAAAAAGCCACCAGGAGTTGCAGGGGTTGGTGAGTTTGTCTCGCAGGCACCAAGCCCCAGCAACAATCCTGGAGGAAATAAGAAATAAAAGAAGGCAAGTTTGTGTAAGTGATCAGGAGATAGAACACAGATGACTAAGGTAGAGGAGTTTAGAGGCAGAAGCTCATGTCCAGTCTGCTCCCAAAATGTGGATCAGACAATTGAGGGGAAAGAATATGATGCTGGATATCAGACTGGACTGAGATCTAGCTCCCCCTTCTTTTCCATTCCCATGGAAAACATAGGCTGTTGGGCTAATCCAGTGGACATATGACTATAGTTAATTGACTGATGGACTTTTTGTCATGACATATGAGTTGTTTGATATTGCTTATACTCACAAATTAATGAAAAATTCTTACTTGGTAAAATAATAAAATATAATATATGAAGGCCCTCAATAAAAAACATTTAGTGGGCAAATATATAAATGGAGAGAGAGGTAAAGTCAATCCCTATTTGTGACCTTGGGAGAACTATTGAAGTTTCTTCTGGAAAGGGAATGGGGACACAGAACCCTGGTGGAGGGAAACAATTATTTTAAATCACTGGGGTTCTTTTAAATTGATTTATTTTTTCCAGAGCACTTCTCAGCTATGGCTTATTTAGGTGTAGGGGATTGTACCTGGGATCTCAGAACCTCAGGCATAAGAGTCTGTTTAGATAAGCATTATACTATCTCCTTCACTCAGTAATTATTAAATTACCAATAGAATAAATTTTAAAAAAATAAACATTTAACACATATGATCAGCTCTACCTAGTTTTAAAAATATTTATTCCCTTTTGTTGCCCTTGTTATTTTATTGTTGTACTTATTCTTGTTGTCATTGTTGGATAGGACAGAGAGAAATGGAGAGAGGAGAGGAAGACAGAGAGGGAGAAAGAAAGATAGACACCTGCAGACCTGCTTCACCGCCTGTGAAGCGACTCCCCTGCAGGTGGGGAGCCGGGGGCTGGAACCCGGAATCTACCTGGTTATTTTTATACTGGCTACACCTTCGTATTTAAGCGTGTCCTATATCATTGAATATATACATTGTTTTCAATTTACTATTACATTGTCTCAAAATCATCATTTTATATGTGTGTGTATGTGTGCACATGGGATAGATTTTCTTTAGGACATATTGTCGATGGGATAGATAGGTTTTCTTTAGGACATATTGTCGTGGGATAGGTTTTCTTTAGGACATATTGTCGTTGAATTGCTGAGCCCACATACATGGGAATGAAACATTTTGACACTCATACCTGGCTTTAAGTTAAGTATATAATAACAAACAGTGGCATAACTGTGATCTTATAGTTGGTGTATTTCTAACCCTAAACTCTGAAAACTGATCCTAGGATGTGCTTTTACTTTGTGATGAAAGAACTCATCTCTCAGGAAAATTAACTATTTGGGGCTGGGGAGATAGCATAGTGGTTATGTAAAAACACTTTCATGCCTGGGGTTTCATAGTACCAGGTTGTCTCCAGCACCACCATAAGCCAGAGCTGAGTAGTGTCCTGGTGGTAAAACAAGAGAAACAAAAATCATAATGATATTTTAATAAAGTAATGATTTGTTTTAAAAATTCATAACCAGATAGAGCTCAAAGATCTTGAGCCCAAATTCCTTGTACTCAGATTTGGGATTTCTTAGAAATGTGAACATTATAATATCTTAGCAAATAATTGCATAAGAATTATACAGGTTAAAGTCACTACTCCTCAATAGAGATTTGGGTAAATATTACAGTTATGAGCTATATTAAGTCTACCCAAACAAGCAAAGGGCATTGTTATGAGGCAGAACACTCCCCTTCTTGGCCTGACACCCTGTGGCTCTTGTTAGTAACAGACACCGCTATAATTTACCTAGGATACAACTGCTTTGACTAGAACCAGAATTGTGACTGATCATCATCAGTGTTCTCATTATATGAGAAGAGTCATTGACAACAACCCCGTAACTAAATGGCGTAAGGGGGAACACTTACCTGCTGAGCACTGCATGGAACCCTGAAGGAGGAGAAAGGGCAGGAGAAATCCAGCTAGAGAGAAGCTAGGGAAATCCTTCATCTTTAGAGCAGAGAATGGAGCAAAGGAAGTACAAAATGCTCACTTTGACAATGCGATACTCTGTAAGGGAAGGTAACAAGAAATCCAGCAGTCATAGTTCTTTAAAAATACATAGATTTGTAACAGTATGGAGAGTTCTTAAACAAGTAAAAATGGAAATACCTTATGGTCCAGCAATACCACTCCTAGATATATATCCAAAGGACATGAAAACATTGACTTGAACATACACATTATTAACAACAGTTAAACAGTGAAAACAACTTGGATGTTCATCAATAGAGAAGTTAGGAAACATATATTCAATGGGATGTGACCCTGCAGTTAACAAAAAAAGGACAATATTTTGTTCTTCAGGACAAAAGGCTTTGACTGAAGGTGATTATAATTAGTGAAGTAAGGAGTTGGAAATAACTACCAGATGGTTTTGCTCATCTGTAGAAAACAGAGAACTGAAACACATAAATTTGAAAGAAGAAGAACAAAAATAACAAGAAAAAAAGGTAACCAAAAGGCTTTGTGACAACTGTAAAGGTTGTTGTTGGGCAGGACGAGAAGCAGAAACTTGGTTGTGGGTACAGTGTAGTCGTACTCCCTAAATGTTTTTTGTTTAAGCTTAATCTATACTGTGATTAACTAAGTTTTACTGGAATCTTACAAAAGTCCTATATGCTTACAAAAGCCCTGTATTTTATTATGTTCCTATAAAGCATCTATTGTTTCTAATAGGTCAGCTTTCATGAAGCAGTTCATCTTATCTAACTTGTCTTTGTTTCCTGGCAACAACACACCTAGGGGGACCCGGACCTTGCTAGTGTCTATATAAATGATAACTTATTAACCTCAGCCTACTTGCCTTTAATGCTACATACCCACATGACCACTGTATTCATCATAGATGCCTGTAAATGGAAGGGGGGCAGTAGGTGGGGGTAATTGCTATGGGCCCTTATACTTTGGGAAAGACTACAATCTATCACCTATTGTATAAGCTACCCAAGGCAGCCCTTGTGCCACGGGAAGAACCCAAGGTTGTTTTTCTCTTGTATCTGTTTAGCCAATTTGATTCTGTAGTAGCCGCAGGCTGGGGAGCAAATAGCTCTTCCTCTGTGAGCTTTTTGAAGAGGGCAGTAGCTCTTGCTTTTAAGCCACCTTTGGCTTATTACACTCACTGCTGTAACTGTTATTTTTATGTACTCCCCCTGTAACGTTTTTATAATTAAAGTAGCCAATAATTCCCCAAATTATTAATGTGATCATAAGCAAAAGGATGAGAAGCTTCGGTTTTGTCTAGGACTTCCCACTTTGCAGGCAGCCTCAGTCTACTCTGGACTTTGTCAGACAGAAGACTTGACTTCGCCTCCACCGTCATACCTCTATAATTTTATAAGCCATAATTAAATCACTGATAAAAGTTCATCCAGGGATTTTATTATATTGAAAGTAAGTTAAGTGTTAAAAATAAAAATAGTTTCGTAACTGTTTTGCCTCATAATCCTTAACAACACAACTGATTGACTCACTCCTTCCCCTCATTCACAAGTTTTCCTTACTTGATTCTTTCTGAAGCCAAGCTGCTTCCTCAGCAAGTACACATACTAAACCATTTGCTGTGTCCTGTGGACTCTTTTCTTTATCTACAGATACTCATCCTCTTCTCTTCAAGGCATGATTTAAACTGAAAACCTTAATCTCATGTTAAAAAATAAGAGATATAAAATAAGTTCACTCCTCACAGGCAGTTTTCCTTCCTCATTCTTGCTTTCAAGTTTATTCATACATTAATTCATTTATATACACCTATTTGTTTGGACCACAAATAGCTCTTATTTAACTCTCCAAAAAGAAGGTATAAATTTAACTATGTGACCCAGAACTCAGATACTCCTTTGTCAGGTATAGCAAACCCCACAGTCACACCTGCACACGACCACACATTTCTATCTTACCATACAGACTAAGCAGAGGGCAGAGGGATTTCCTGGAAGCTCTTGCTCTCTTCCATGCATCCAGAAAGCCTGGCTCCAGAGACAGTTTGCACCTGGTTATTCTGAGAACAGTATCCGAGGGTATGACCGTAGGGGCAGCAGCAGCTTCTCCAGCCCTAGTTAGGGAAAATATTAAGAAGGGAGACAAATAAGACGGTCAGAAGTTATTGTCATGTTAATGTTTCCCCTAAAACAAGTCTAAGAAGAAGGTCACAGAGCGTCTTCAAATCATTTAGTTGCTTTGAAACTGAAAGTAAAAACCAAAAAGTTATACCAAAGAACTTTAGACTGGGCTGAGCTTTAGAATGATAAGAACTCAAAAAAAAAAAAAAGTTTATGTAAAAAGTGTTCAATTTCTCCTTCTATCTGAAAAGAGTGAAAATCATATTATTTAGAGAGATGGAATCATTTTTCTACATTTCATCCAGATCTCTTGGTCATCTCAATATTCATTTCACAAATTTAACTGATTTAGAGATTAAAACCCAGACATGTGTACTTTGTCCTGCCTTACCATAAGTGACACTGGAAGCCCAGAGCAGAGCTATGCAGGAGCAAGTAAGAAAGCAAAAATGAAAGGTTCTGCATTCTGAGAAACTTAGGGGCCAGGGGCCAGGGCCAGGTGGTGGCCCACTAAGATCCCACCAAGATCCCACAGCCCCTGGCTCCCCACCTGCAGGGGGGAGCATCACTTTAAGTGGTAAAGCAGGTCTGTAGGTGTCTATCCTTCTCTCTCCCTCTCTATCTTCCTCCCCTCTCAATTTCTCTCTGTCCTATCCAAAAAAAAAAAAAAAAAATCAAAACATAGGGATCTATTTTCAAGATTCATAGACAGTATCAGATACAGAATTGTTCAAAAGGTATTTTACCATATCATATTATTTCCAAGATTAATTCATGCTTCTCCATACCACACAGGGCTTAAAGGTATCAACTAAATAAAAATTTGTATGATAACTACTAGTATAGTAGTCTGGCCTAAGGGACACCAACACATTGAATAAATATTTTCTTTCTTTTTAAAAACATATTTATTTATTTTTTCCCTTTGTTGCTCTTGTTTTATTGTCGTAGTTATTATTAGTGTCATTATTGATGCCGCTGTTGGATATGACAGAGAGAAATGGAGAGAGGAGGGGAAGACAGAAAAGGGGAGAGAAAGAGTCACCTGCAGACCTGCTTCACCACTTGTGAAGCGATGACTCCCCTGCAAGTGGGGAGCCAGGGACCCCAACCGTGATCCGTAGGGCAGTCCTAGTGCTTTGCGCCACCTGTGCTTAGCCTGCTGCGCTACTGCCCAACTCCCTAAATATTTTCTAATAATTAGATTCAACCAGTTGTTTTTAAATTGAGACAGAGAGGAACAGAAGAGAGTGAAAGAAACCACAGCACCAAAGCTTCCCTCAATATGGTGGGGGCTGAGTTTGAACCTGAGTCACACACATGGCAAAGGAGCTCATTGTCCAAGAGAATTATTTTACTGATTCTCAACTCATTTTTTAAATATTTTTATTTATTTAATTTTTATTATTGGATATAGATAGAAATTGAGAGGGGGAGACAGAGAGAGGGAAAGAGACAGAGAAAAACCTACAGCCCTGCTTCACCATTCATAAAGTTTTCCCCCTGTAAGTGGGGACCAGGGACTTGAACCCGGGTCCTTGCATGCTATAGTGTGTGCACTTAACCAGGTGTGCCACTGCCTGGCCCTTTCAACTCTTTTTAAAAAATCAGATTTTGAGCTATAATTGACATAGACTAGAATGCATGATTTTGAAATGCACAATAATATAATAGCCACTTCAATTTAAACAGGAACATTTCCATCTCAAAAAATATTATGTTCCTTAGAAATCTATTTCAAGGGGAAAAGTGTTTTTGTAACAAATAATAATAACTGGACTACCGTTAAAGATAAGAAGTTATATAGTACATATGCTTGGTGCCTACACAATTCCATCACTCCCAGTGGCCAATTATTTTCCTTTAATTTTGATAGAGAAATAAATAGAGAGGGAGAGACCACAGCACCAAAGCTCCTTCAATGCAGTAAAGGCCATGTTCAAACCTGGCTCAAGCACATGGCAAAGTAATGTACTATTCAAGTAAGCTGTTTTGTCATTCATAGAGAGGAGTACTAAGTGTGTCAGTCTATCTGTTTCTCTGTAATTCATAAAATATATTCATCTTTAAATTTTTAATTAATTAATTAATTAAATGAAAACACTGACAAGACCATGGGATAAGAGAGGTACAATTCCCAACATCAGATCTCCATATCCCATCCCATCCCCTAATAGCTTTCCTGTTCTTTAACCCTGTGGGCATATGGATCCAGGATCATTATGGGATGCAGAAGGTGGAAAGTCTGGCTTCTCTAGTTGCTTCCCCACTGAACATGGGCACTGACAGGTCGATCCATACTCCTAGCCTGTCTCTCAATTTCCCTAGTGGAAAAGCAGGGCTCCAGGACACATTGGTGGGGTTTTCTGCCCAGGGGAGTCCGGTTGGCATCATGGTAGCAACTGCAACCTGGTGGCTAAAAAAACAGTTAACATATAAAGCCATATAAATTGTTGATTAATCATGAACCTAAAGGCTGGAATATTGCAGATGACGAGTTGGGGTCTCCGTTTTGGAAAGAGCTAGTAGGTGTATTTTAGGTATATTCACATCTTTAAAATTTTATTGTAAAGTTTTAGAGTTTCAGACAAGCAAATAAAAATATCAACGCTTCCATTGTCCAGTGAAATCTGTTGTGTCCATAGAAAAAGCATTAGATTCTAGACCCAGTAGATAGCTCACCCGGTAAAGCACATGTCTCATCATATATAAAACCCTGGGATTCAGCCCAGGCACCACAGATAAGGTCCATGAGCATCACTAGTGGAGCTCCCTGGATAGTAAAGTCTTGCTGTAACATTGCTCTCTCCTCTTTCTGTATTTGTTTCTTTCAGAAAGAAAGGAACAAAGAAGGAAAGAAAGAAAGAAAGAAAGAAAGAAAGAAAGAAAGAAAGAAAGAAAGAAAGAAAGAAAGGAAGGAAGAAAGGAAGGAAGGAAGAAAGAAAGAAAGAAAGACAGGAAGTAAGGAAGAAAGAAAGGGAAAGAAAAGAAAAAAGAATAGCAAGAAAACTGAGCAGAAGAGCCTGCTTTGGCAGTGCCTGCCACATATGTATGAGAAAGACTGGGTTTATTCCCTATGATACATCATCATTACAATCCATCCTACATCTGCCAATCAACATTCTTAACTAAAAGTTTACTAAACACTATTAAATGTGATCTTCATATTCCTGAGTGGTAAGGAGCTATACATGTCTTCCCAACAAAACTAGCAAGGTTTGGGAAAAGGGAAAGTTTTGCACAAGCAAGAAATAAGAAATATTCTCTCATTAAAAATCTTATATACTGAAGGAGCCAGAGAAATATCTCACTGAATTGGAACTATATCTTGCTAGGCAGAAGACCCAGCTGGGGCTCCAACAACATCACCACTTGAAAAGTGTTATAGCACTAAAGGAAGTCACAGATTTCCTCTCTCATTATCTTTTTCTCCCTCCCTCCCTCCCCCCATCTACCCACCTCTCCTTCCATCTCTCCTTCCCTATAAATGCCTATAAATGTGAAAGTTTCAGGCTTTGAGTGCAGAAATTTAAAGCAGAGAGCAGGTATAAATACCTCCAGAATACCCCTGTGCTCCTATCTTTGCACCTACCCTGGTTGATTAGTGTTACTTGACTTGAAATATGATAGAATAATAGATTTGTTAGATGTTGTCTGTGAAATTAACCAATAGGAATAGGGATGTCAGCTGCTGACTTGATCTCTGGCAGGCTTTTCAAATATAGCAGTAGTCTCCAGAGTGACTGTGTTGCTGTCTTGTGGAGATGAAAGATATGCTGCTATTAATTTAGTTAGCAGATTTGAGAAAGGCCTGGCATTCCATTTCATAGTAGCGGAAAATTTTAAATAGGTATTATATCAAGTCATTCTACTATTCCATCTGGATTTCTTAGAAATCACATATAGTGTAAAGTTTTCAGGTATTTTTATTATCAGTTAATATTTGTTCACAAAATTGCAAGATGATAGGGGTGCAATTCCACACTGTTCCCATCACCAGAATTCTGTGTTACCATTCCCTCCATTGGAAACTGTAGTGGTTCTTTCAAGATTACAAATATGGGTGACTATTATTTTTGTCCATTTTTTCCTATGGTCCTAACTTCTCTTTCTTTTTAAGTCACACCTCCACATATTGCTTTTTCTGAATGTGTTTCCTTTATTCCTATTCTTCCTGTGAGTCCTGATGGGATTGGGTTTCAGAGTCCTCCAGTCATCTTCCTCTCATATTATTCCCCCTCTGGGAGTACAGACCAAATTCTTTATGGGTTGCAGAAGGTGGGAGTTCTGGCTTCTCTGTGTTTCCCCTGGGTATGGATTTTTGACAGGTTTATCCATGCCCCCAGACTGTTTCTATCTTTCTCTAGTGGGACTCTGGAGAAGGGAGGTTCTGGGAGCACACTGGAGAGGTCATAAGCCCAGAGAAGTCAGGATGTCATAGTAGCATCTGCAACTTGGTGTCTAAAAGGTAGTTTAGATATGAAGCAGGAAAAAAATGTTTAATAAACAGGAACCAGAAAGTAGGAATAGAGCAAGTAACAATAGGGATTTTAGGATGGTAAGAAGCTAGGAAGTCTAAGATATGATCCTAGGAGTGCATGACTAGTGATATTTTCTTTTTCAAAAAAAACATTTTTTATATTTATTTATTTTCCCTCTTGTAGCCCTTGTTGTTTTTCATTGTTGTAGTTATTATTGTTGTTATTGATGTCATTGTTGTTAGATAGGACAGAGAGAAATGGAGAGAGGAGGGGAAGACAGAGGGGGGAGAAAAAGATAGACACCTGCAGACCTGCTTCACCACCTGTGAAGCAACTCCCCTGCAGGTGGGGAGCCAGGGGCTTGAACTGGGATGAATAGTCATATTTTCTTGAGCTTAATAGTTAACATTGAGGTGAACTAGAAATATCGTCTGGGAAGATGTAGTCAGAGTTGCAAATGAAACTAGGAAGCAGGATTAAAGCAGAGAAAAATTCCCAATCTTGAAGAGAATATATAAATACAATTTACTGTTTACAATATCAGTCTGACCCAAAGCCCATGTATATTCCTATTTAGCATAGGAATCTATGTAATCTCGGAGTCCTTGTCAATCTATGATCACAGTCCATGGTCACAACTGGGAACATTCTAGGCTGTGCTCATTTTAGGACCAGTCATTCTTGAGTGGCAGAGTAGGCTGACCCAGTCTCCCTTTGGAGAATGAGAAAGTTCCTCCCATTGCTACTTTATAGTGAGGGCATGGTCCTTCAGAGGCCCTCAAAGGGCTTATGATGATGTTTATGATGGCAGTGACCAGTGATAGTGAATAAGTAGATCTATTAGAGTTCTAGGCTCATTATATTTATGGGGGGAAACATAGGACCCCAGATTATGGGGTAGCGAGGTATTGACCAAAAAGGCCATCATTTAGTGAGCTGGTCTCTCATTGGTTTTTGTTTGTTTATTTTTTCAATTTTTATTTATAAAAAGGAAACACTGACAAAAACCATAGGATCAGAGGAGTACAACTCCATACAGTTCCCACCACCAGAACTCTGTATCCCAACTCCTCCCCTGATAGCTTTCCTATTCTTTATCCCTCTGGGAGTATAGACCCAGGGTCATTATAGGGTGCAGAAGGTGGGAGGTCTGGCTTCTGTAATTTCTTCCCTGCTGGACATGGGCATTGGCAGGTCAATCCACACTCTCACCCTGTCTCTCTCTTTCCCTAGTGGGGTGGGGGTCTGGGGAAGCAGGGCTCTGTGGGACTATGTGATAGCTTGGTAGAGCATAGGGGAGCTCTCCCATCCTTGGATGGAGGTCTGGATAGACACCCCACTTATAAGTCTCTCTCATCATAGAGGTGAGCCAAGAGGGAAAAAGTCTCCCAGACTAAGCTTGCCTTGTTAGTCTCTCAAGCCCACAGAGACCTCAATATTTCTCTCCATTAACTGTAGGCCACATGGCCGCCTACTTTAAGATTCACTTGCTCACAGTTCACAGAGGAGAACACACCTTATCACACACTCCTAGCAGTGCCCTTTGATGTCCTTAATTTGCTTATCTTCTCTCTGTCTTGCCTTAATTGGTTCAACCCCCCTCCTCCCCTCAAATGCCTTTGGATAATTAAATGCCTGCATCAGGAGACTAATTATCTTGACCTTTAGGTATCTGCATCAATTCTTGTCATACCAGCCCCCTACCATAGGGGCAAGCTGACCTTTAAGAAACCTGTAATTTCTGACATATTTGGATAATGTCCCTTGGTTGGTTTTCTACTTAAAGCTTGCCCACCTGCTAATAAACGAGACCTGAGATCTGAGACCTGAGATCTGAGATCTGAGTACGCTGCAGGTCTCCCCGGTATCTTTACTTCATGTCGTCCCTTGCGCCATCAAGAAAGAACCGGTCCATTACCTTTCTCCTGGAGATCACCCCGCCAGAAACCCCAACAGGGCTCCAAGATTCATTAGTGGGTCATCTGCACAGGGAGTTCCAGTAGGCATCATGGTAGCATCTGGAACTTGGTGGATGAAAGAAGAGTTAACATAGAAAGCCAAACAAATTGTTGACTAAATATGAACCTAAAGGTTGGAATAGTGCAGATGAAGATGTGAGGGTCTCTGTTTTGTAGATAGCTAGTAGGCCTATTTTAGTTATATTCCAAAAGGCCCAACACTGTACTAGTTTTTTTTTTTTTTTTCTGAGCTTGACATCTGATATGCAGGTGGATGTAAATTACTGTCTGGAGACATGATGTTATGGCTGAAAAAGTGCTAGAAAGCTGGATCAGGAAAAAGAGTAGCTCCCAAATATGGGAAAGGTATATAAATATTGTTGACTGCAAACCCCACTGATTTGATTTGCAGCCAAAATAAGAGCATAGGAGCCTAGGTTTGCCTGTTTTTTCAAGGATTATGTAGTGTTCTCTGGAATTGTGGATTGATTATGGCTAAGTAGTTATGTGAATACAAACTGCACTGACTTGTAAACATTTTGAAAAGAAAAATAAATCATGCATAGATGTTCATTTTTAGATGCAGAATTTCTAAAATGTAAATCAGAATTTCTTTAACCTTTTTAATCTATAACTCATAATGTATTTCTTATATTATAGGTAAATAAGGCAACTATATTAGAATTCATAGAGCTTAGAGGGTCTACAAATATTAATTATGCATATAGAGGATAATAATTTAATTATGACTATTTTAAGTGAGAAGATGAGAAAATCAGAATCATTTTGGGAATTTAAAATGTTTTTCTTCCATTCCTGTCTAGATTGATTCTATGTGGAATAGAAAGATACTAAAAAATATATAAGTGGGTTGGTGAAATAATTCATTGCGCAGCCCCGTCACGACCACCAGAGAGACTGACAAAGTCATCTCCTCTAGACCTGCATTCAGACTTCAAAGAAGCTGGACAGAAGGACGGGAATGGGTCAACGCATTCTTCTCCCCCTGTTATTGCTACAAACAATTATACTGTCACAATTGATTAATAATGCTTTGGCAGTGCCTGGTGGAAATGGAGAGTCAGAAGCACCCCCTCTCCCTTACACAGGAGCATATTTGAAAGTTACATTATGAAAGTGGAGAAGGTGGGTCAGCATAGACAGACAAAACAAGTCATGTTATGACTTGCCCCTCATAGAAACAATACAGAGATTAAGGCCTCCCAGGTACAAGTTGACATATTAAAACAAAGAAAGATTAATAGTTAAACTGTACCAGACCTAGATGAGCAGTGGTCCACGACTAGTCAAAGATCTGTATGCCCCCATAGAAGATTAATGGTAGAGATAGCCCTCAACAAAAGTCTAAAACAATTCTGGGTATGACCTCCCCTGGGAACAGAACGATACAAAGTATTGTACCCATTCTTTACAGTTATGGGGGAATAACATGTAGCCTGCCAAAGTCACAAGACTATTGTTACTTCTTTATGAGCTGGTTGCTTAGACAACCTGAATGTAACTTGAAAAAAGTATAAAAGCTAATGCAGTTTCACTATTAAAATGAGTCCAGATTCACCCTCCAATAGAGTGTGGTGTCTATCTGTTCTCCCTCGCCGACTCCTGACCCACCTGGGAGGTTGCCTTCAAGACCCCTGACCCTCCTGCTGCTCATCCACTGAGTGGTCCGCGACAATTCATGTGTATAATGTGCTGCTTTGTCATATGTACACACAGATTTGATACCAGTCCCACTGCATTGATGGAGACTTTGTTGCTGTCGTCTCTCTCTCTCTTCCTGGCTTTATATAAAATTTTTAAAATTATAATGATAATAAATATGAATGTACCCATGCCCTTTGAATTCTCCATCTGATGAAATCAGAGACCTAACAGGTAGATAAAAATTTGTGATACATAGGGAATGGGTGGTGGTTGAATGCATCTGGTTGAATGCAGATGTTACAATGTGCAAGCATCTGGTTTCTAGCTCCAAGCCCCCACCTGCAGGGGGGGAGGCTTTGCAACTGGTAAAGCAGTGTTGCATGTATATCTCTGTCTCTCTGAGCCCTCTCTATTACCCCTTCCCCTCTCGATTTCTGGCTCTCTCTATCCAATAAATAAATAAAGATAATACAAAAAGATATTATAAAAATTGTAATCAAAATCACAGATATATTAATGTGAGCTGAGAAAGATTTTAAAGTGAGCACTATTAATACTCAGAATTCACACTACTACTACTTTTATAAGTGTTTTACATATATTAATGTAACATTCATGCCAAATTAAGGGAACACATACTTTTATTTATATTTTCAGATTCATTATCATACAAGGATCTGAGGTATAAAAAGTTTATAGAATTTATTCAAAATCATTGACTTGTGAACAGTTTCAGTATAATTTTTTTAATTTGTTATTAGTGAGTTAATGTTGACTTACAAAATTATAAGATAGCAGTGGCATAATTCCACACCTTTCCCACCACCAGAGTTCTGTGACCCCCCTCCCTCCACTGGAAACTGCATTAATTCTCCCAAGACCACACATATGGTTTGACTATTATTTCTATAACTATTTATCTATATTTACATGTATTTGCTCATTTTTTCCTATGGACCCAAATTCTTCCTATCTAAGTCAAACCTTCTACTTTCAAGTGTCCTTCCTTTTTTTTTTTTTCTTCTCTCTCTGGGTCCTGATGGAATTAAAGTTCAAAGCTCTCTGGTCATCTTCCTTTAACAATCACCTCTCTGAGAGTATGGTCATCAGGATTTTAACTCAGTTATTCAAGTTCTAATAGCAGTAATAAAATGTTTTACATAAAGAAAGAAATCTGTTTTTAATTCTATTCATATTTTGTAAATATATTATCAGTGTATTTATTATACATGCGGGTCAAAGTTCTCTTACTTTCAGTTTTTAATATGTTTGAGTGGCAAAAGAGAATTCACATCTGAGAGACTATTAAGAAGGGATGGTCTTTCAGTTTTCTGAAACCCTTCAAAAAACCACCCAAGTCTTCTATCAAGACTCCAAATTTTCTCAAGGCTGATATCCCCTGGGCATATTGGAAAGATCTCAACAGGAGAAACCTATGGACAGCCAAGAGTGAGTAATGTGGAGGAATGGAAAAGAAATCTGCTTCTGTTGTCAGCAGCGGTGAGAGTGAGAAGTTCCAGGACGCCTTCATCTCTGCAAGAAGTACTTAACATATGTGAGTAGCACATGAGTGTTGCATTTGCTGAGTGATCAAACACAGGAGAGAACTGAAGGAAAGTAAGTAGGGTATTTGGGAGTGACGAGAGAAGTGAAGGAAAATAACTAGAGTACTTTGGAGTAACAGAGGGCAAGGAAAGTTATAGTTGTGCCTTCATCATATGGGCAATTGTTGGGGCCAGACAAAGGCCTGTGCTAAAGTCAATCCTGTCAGCAGTTGTTTATTTTCTCCTCTCCACCTCTTCATTTATTAGAGAATAAAAAAAGACTTCTTGATTAAGTTACTTTCCACAGATCTAGACAGATTTATCACCAAATACTGATGATTGAGATGAAGGCTATTTTCTTAGGAAAATTACCTTTTTGTGTGTCAAAGCCTACCCTGGTGTTTCCTACAGGATAGTGTTGTTTGAAAGCTAGGGTAAGTCACTTCTTAGAAGTACTGTGAATGTCTTTGGCTATGAGCTTTTTACACTCTGGGTCATTTGTCATTTCTTTCTCTAGCTATTTTCAGGATCTCCTGCTGTGTCATACTAATTTCTGGTCTAGAAAAGATGGTAGCTTTTGTGGACTCTTCTCGGCCAAGAGACCTCATCTTTATCCTGATTTTCCAGATGTCCATATGGGGCTCAGGTGAGAGTCCCTACCCAGATTCTAGAATTCTTTGAATCCAAGGACTACATTGCTCCATTACTTCTTACATATGGCTGTTTTTTTAAAATATATATATTTATTTATTCCCTTTGTTGCCCTTGTTGTTTTATTGTTGTAGTCCTTATTGTTGTTACTGATGCTGTCGTTGCTTGATAAGACCGAGAGAAATGGAGAGGGGAGGGAGGGGAAGACAGAGAAGGGGAGAGAAAGACAGACATTTGCAGACCTGCTTCATCGCTTGTGAAGCCATTCCCCTGCAGGTGAGGAGCCGGGGGCTTGAACCAGGATCCTTATGTTGGTCCTTGGGCTTTGCACCATGTGCAGTTAACCCACTGTGCTACCTCCCTACTCCCACAAATGACTGTTTTAACCTAATCCTTTATGTTGACATAATGATTTATCTACCCACTTGTAAGAGTAAATAAGCTATTTTAAGATTATTGTAGAAAGAAGGGTACCAGACAGTGGCACACCTAGTTAAGCACACACATTACATTGTGTAAGAATGCAGGTTCAAGCCCCTAGTCTCTACCTGCAGGGGGAAAGCTTCATGAGTGGCAGTACTGCAGGTTTCTCTCTATCTCTTGCCCTCTCTACCTCCCCCACTCTTCTAAATTTCACTCTGTATCTAGTAATAAATAAAAATAAAATTTAAAGCGAGATGACCATGCAGAATTACTTCACTAATGTCTTCTAATGCACTGAGAACTCAGCTTCACAAGGAATATATTTTCTGATGCTCAAGGTCTGACTAAAAACTCCAATCTTAAGATTTTCCAGAATGCTTCCCTTCTCCTTAATAAAAAATACTGCCAGTACATTAAAATAATTTTAATATATAATTACCCTGTTGATTGATAAAAATACTTTCTCTTGCTCACTACCATCTTCAACTGAATATGCACTGGAAATAATTGCTGAAAGAGTAAGGCCATGCCTATCAACTCTACCTGGTCTAAAGTGCTTTAGTTCTAAAACATGCAGGAAGGCCATTCTAGTATATACATATTTTGACTTTGACTTTATTTCACAGATTCATTCTTGGTGATTGGCCCCTCTGAGCCCATTGTGGCCATACTGGGTGCAGACACAGTGCTGCCCTGTCGTGTGTCTCCAGCCATGAGTGTGGAGAACATGGAGCTGCGGTGGTTCCGCTCCCAGTTCAATGAGGCTGTGTACGTGTACCAGAATGGAATGGAACAGACAGAAGAACAGGTAGTAGATTTCAAAGGGAGGACAGAGCTGGTGAAAGATTTCATCACTGAGGGAAGAGTAGCTGTGCGAATTCGAAGTCTCCGGGTCTCAGACAATGGAATGTACACTTGTTTTTTCAAAAGGGGTAGTGATTTTGAAGAAGCTATTTTGGAGCTGAAAGTAATAGGTGAGTAATTATCGGAGAATATAGATCATTCTACAAGAAATATTAATGTTCTGTATTTTATTTGGGAGGGGAATCAGGGAGAAAAGGAGAGAAACAAAAATTCATGTATTATTGGAGCTGCTCAGCTACATGATCAACATGCACTATTGCCCTTAAAGATCAGGATCTAAGTTTCTTATGGTGATGAACTTCCTCATATCAGTTCATTAACTGACTGGTAGGCAGAAGATAAGTTCAAGGGGAGAAGGGGGATGCAAGGGGTAGAGCTCACATTTTACCATGTAGAAGGACAAGGGTTCACGTTTTTTTTTTTTCCTCACTGGCAAGAGGGGAACTTCACAAACAGTGCAATAGTGCTGCAGCTCTTTCTTTCTCTATCCCTCTCTATATCTCCCTTCGCTTTCAATTTTTCTCTGTCTCTATCATCAAAAGAAGAAGGAAAATGGCTGCTAAGAGCTGTAGATTTCATCATATAGGCACCGAGCCCCAGCAATAACCTTGGTAGCAATTTTTAACAAAAGGTTCTACCTTTAGATGCAGTTAGTAAATCATATATCTGCGTTATCTTCATTCAGTTAACCTTTGTGCAGTACAATCACGTCTACACTCAAGAATTGGTATTGCTCCCCACTTCTCATTCTCAACATCGGTATAGTTTTATCTGTTTATTTCAGCTTGGACTTCAATGGTTATAGTCCATAAGGTTCAAAATCTATTTGGTCTATCAGTTCTTGTTCTCTAGGCCACGTTCTGTCGTACCTTGCTCAGAACTGGATTTATTTGCTTTCATTCACTACTGTCAGGCAATTTTAAGAAGACAGTTCTGTTTTTCACAAATATGTCCTTCCAGGGATATCAGAATTTGGTAGTAAAAATTATTACCTGTATGAAAATTTTCAGCCAAATAAGATTAAATAACTGAAGTG
Organism: Erinaceus europaeus; assembly: GCF_950295315.1. Classification (NCBI taxonomy): domain Eukaryota; kingdom Metazoa; phylum Chordata; class Mammalia; order Eulipotyphla; family Erinaceidae; genus Erinaceus; species Erinaceus europaeus. The sequence continues at coordinate 55,942,496 of NC_080165.1, forward strand.
CCTAATATATTTCCTCCATTTGAGATACTGAGTGGAACTGAGCAAAACATACGATAATCTATATATTGTAATATCTTTTGAATAAAGATAAACTGATATATGGTTTCTGAAATCTTAGTGCCATTTCAAGTCTTTTGTAATATTTGAAAACCCTGTATTCATTTAGCTCACTGCGAAGTAATGAAGTCCTTTTCATTCACCCAAAGTTCTCGATGCTTTCTCTATCACCCCATACTTGGTGTCACTGTATAATATTGGGGACTTGGAGACAAAAATTACTCATCTAGATGAATGATTTCCATTTCAGGTCTGGGTTCTGGTCCATATGTTTCCATGGTGGGTCCAGAAGATGGTGGAATAAGGTTGGCATGCAAAGGCAAGGGATGGTTCCCCCAGCCTGAGATACAGTGGAAGGACTCAAGGGGAGAGAAGATAGCATCTCTCTCTGAAGCTGAAACCCAAGACAATGATGGATTGTTTCAGGTAGAAGCATCCCTCATTGTCAGAGACAGTTCGAAGAGGGATATATCCTGCTTCCTGAAAAATCCTTTCTTTGGACAAGAGAAGGTAGAAACTATTTCCATCCCAGGTGAGTATCACATAAATGTGACTCTAGACAGAAGTAAGGAGGGGTTATTTAAACTTAGGATGGTATATACCTGCTTTTTTTTGATAAAGTTTATGGGGGGCTCTATGTCAGAGCCCTTCTTCCCTAGGACTTCTCCTCTGAAGGTACCACTTGTTGTAGTTTGCTTGGTCCTTGCAACTTCTCTGGGAGCTAATGTATTCTTGGCCTGGAAAAATCAACAAGAAAGGAAGAAAGCACAAAAATTCAAAAAAGAAAAAGAGAGCGAAATACAAGATAAAGGTAAAAACTGTACACAGGTTTGGTGGGATCTATAAATTTATGGATTTGATAGCAGAGCTCTGTGCATATAGCTGTGTATATAGCTGGCATCTTTTGCAACATACAGACAGGTGAAGTCTCAAAGCAGTGTGCCAGGACTTGCAATAAGACACGGAACTCAGAACTATCATTAGAAAATCTGTTGCAAGAGTTCAGTGGAGGGGGCGGGGAATCACTAGTTTAAAGGCCAGGATTATAGTTACGCAAAATACATTCAAGCCTAAAGCTCTGAGGTCTTAGGTTCAGCCACTGGTATGGGTATAACCTATAGCTCAACAGTGTTCTGGTCAAAAAGATTCACTAGTTTAGGGGCTGGATGGTGGCACAACTGGTTGGGTACACATGTTACAATGTGCAAGAACCCAGGTTCCAGTGCCCAGTCCCCACTTGCAGGGTTAAGCTTTGCAAGTGGTGAAGCAGGGCTGCATGTGTCTCTTTGTCTCTCCCTCTCTATCACCCCTCCCCTCTAGATTTCTGACTGTCTCTACCCAATAAATAAAATTAAGTTAATAAAAAAGAAAGAAATTTTTTTTTAAAGATTCACTAGTTTAAGCTTTAAGATACAAAAGCTGGTCACACTAGAAGAGAAAACACAAAGCAGAGCTTGGACTGGAGTTGATGTATTGCACCAAAGTAAAAGACTCTGGGGTGAGTGGGGGGGGGAGTATATGTCTCGGAAAAGGATGACAGTGGTCCCAGTGGGGGTTGTATTTTTATGAGGAAAACTGATAAATGTTATGCATGTACAAACTATTGTATTTACTATTGAATATAAAACATTAATCCCCCAATAAAGGGGGGAAAATTGGTCATAGTAGTTCTCTACTAAGGTAAATTCTTGATCTAGTTGTAGGAAGTGGTATGCAGGATCTGGGCTTAGTAATATGGTTTAGAAAACAAATTTTGAACATTCTATAAGTTTCTTTTATTATTTTCATTTTTTAGAATCTCTCAAGAAAGATCTGGGTAAGTTCTCCATTTCTTTGTTCTGAAAGAGGAAATAATATCCTTGTTCCTTTCTGTGTACTTGCCATCCTCACAGAATGTTATTCCTTGCAGACTCAAGGAAGAAATTATATCAACAAGGTAAGTCAGACTGGTGTAAAGGTTGGGTCAAGCATGCCATCTGTCCCTATATTCTGATCTATTCACCTTATTGGTTAGGGAGGAGTTCCCCTCTAAATAGAGGAAATTGGTTAGGTATATGACACTCAATGATGAAAGTAAGATGTTAAAAGCATCTCACTTAAAAACTAAATGTATCCATGATTTAGGGAAGGAGGACACCATAAGTCTTTCTTACAGGGCCACTTAAGGACTTAGGGTTTGCACATGGTAGCAACCAAAAGGGTTGTGAGAGATGGGCTTTGTGGTAAAAAAAATAATAATAATAAATACCCCTGATTTATGTAGAAGTATGTGATTGATTTGTTTGAACTGATTTATTTACAGACTAACAAAAGAAGTGAAGTCATTAAGTTGAGAACGTAGATTAAGATAGGATTAAGGTAACACGGCTAAGAGGGAAGTTAGCTAGTGGGCAGTAGTTTCTCCTGCTGATGGGAGAACAGGATGGTGAGAGCAGAGAGCTCAGTGAAGCACTTGGAGTCCAGTAAGACTCAATGGTGCCAAGGTAACATTTGACATTTTATGATTTACGATATGTGCTCACAATTCAAGCATATCTCACCTTCCCAAGGAACTAGAATCTCATATTTTACACCAGAGGCAGAAAAATGTAAGAAATCAAAAGTCAATGAGATAGTTTACTTGCATAGTATGCTGTTTTGGTTATATCCATAACCCAGGTTTGAACCTGGTCCTCATTACACTGAAACAAGTTTTGGTGCTGTGGTCACTCTTTCTCTTTTTCATCATATATAAAGGTATGAATTGGGGTGAGAAGGGAAAGAGGGAGAGAAAGACAGAGAACAAATGCCCCCAGAACTGTCAAGTAGTATCATAAACCTTCACCTTTGGCGTAGTGCAGCAATTTACTTACTAAAGTGAAAGCTCTATGAGTGGGAGAATCTAATACTTTTGTTTTATTTCAGACTGGAGAAAAGCACAGTTATATGCTGGTAAGTAACTCATGTTTCTTGGAGCTTAAAGTATCCCAGGATTTCATTAGGGGTTTGAGTGCATTTTCCAGAATGCACCATCTTCTTGATATTTTGTTTTGAAGTTTAGACCCCCCCATCTTCAATTCCCCCAGTACAGGAAATATGGGATGCATGTTCCTCTAGTTTAAATTATTGCCATATTTTCCAAATGGTCTTTTTCTTTTTAGACTGGAGAAAGGAACAGTTCACAGAAGGTGAGTGATCTTATTATTTTTGTCCTACATGATCCCATCAGTACAAATGAGAAACTCTTGTATTTGTATGAAACCCCAATTATACCTTCTCCTCTCTTCATGTTTTCACTGTTATCTTAGTCACTGTGTACATATTAACTCGATTTTTAAATTTTTAAAAGGAGCTAATTTACTTCAAGCTTAAATAAAAAAATCACATAGTAGTTGTAATGAATGATAAGAAGGAATTTCTATGAATTAAATGTACATTAAAGGAGTTTCCCCAGGAATGAATGCTTAGTATGAGACTTGGAACTTAGTTCTGAGTAAATCCGTTCATGTAAAAAGGATAGAAAATATAGTTATTTCAGAAGGTAGTTTATTATATAATCAACCTGAGGCAAAGAGCTTGCTGCAGAGAAATATGAATAGAAAACAATCCCTCCTCATTGTAGAGTCTTTAGAAAACTTTGAATTATTTAGTAGCTTCTAGTGTATGCTACTCTGGGTACCCCATGTCTAAGAATGTTTCTTCGATAATCCAATCCTCCAAAAATTAAGAAAAACTCGAATATCTTACATAAATAACATTTTTTGTGGTGTGCGAAAGTCAAGCATAAACAGTTCTTCTCCTAGAACAACTTTTTATTTCAAAAGAGAGAGGAGTGGGGAGGCACGCTACAGAATTGCTTCCCTGTCCAAGAAGCTTCCGCTACTTCCACAGTGTTTCCATGTAGTGCTAAAGTTTAAACCCTTTTCCTCAAGCTTGGCAAGGTCTGCATTCTACTAGGCTATCTCCTGGCAGCATCTATGCAAATTCTTGTTAATTACTAGAAATTTTTGGCCTTACAAGATTCAAATTAATAATAACCAGCACTGTCAGCTATTGCCAATATTACTATTAATATTAGTGTTACTATAAGTATTGGAACTTAAAATTGATTAAGTGCATGTCATAGATAAGATATAACACTGTTATCCTTATCATTTACTATATGCATTATATGGTCCTATCACAGAGTAAATTAAAGTGAGACTCATAGAATCTAGGTGACCCTATCCAGGTTATTCCTGGATAACAAAGGAAATGCATTTACTATATGCATTATATGGTCCTATCACAGAGTAAATTAAAGTGAGACTCATAGAATCTAGGTGACCCTATCCAGGTTATTCCTGCAAAGGACATAATGACAACCAAAATGTAGATATTTCTGATTATGGAGCCTAGAAGTTCACCCATCAAACTATAACATTACATGAGAAATGAATTATTTAGTTATTACATAAGCCCACATAAAAATGACACCAAAGAAGTTTAAATAAAAGTAGATGTGATCTGGAACTAACCTAGCTTGTTTCAACAATAGAAAAAGCATATGGCTGAGGACCCAGATGACACAGGTTCAGTCTCCAGTACCACCATATGCCAAAGCTGAATGGTGTTCTAGTTCCTAAGGAAGAAAAACAAAGATAAAAATCTCAAAAAAAAATGTAATAAACATAGTCTGGATACAAATATTACCGAGCTTAATTTTTAAGAGCGCACATTAAAGTAATGTCTCTATTACTTTTATTTGATCAATGATGAAGAGAATGCACCCTGAAATACCGGAATAGTGAGTTTAAGATTGGACAGCCCTCTTTTCTGATAGTCACAGCCTCCCAGGAGCAGATGGTTACCAAGGGTTCGATTTGTCTCTGACCTTATATGAACCCTTACATCTTGCATCTCTAATAAAAGACCATGGAATGGATTGCCTTATCTATTACTTTATCTATTCTGTTTTTTCTTTCCATTCTCCCTTCCCAAGAGTTGCATTTTTCCCAGTCAAACAATTTTCCCTATGGAATGAAATGAAGGTTTTTTTTTTTTTTTTTTTCTTATACTTACAGTGACTGTTACTCTGGATCCAGACACATCTCATCCCAACCTCAACTTATCTGAAAGTAAGAAGCACGTGTCAATAAAAAGTGGTCCTCAGAGTCTTGGTAACTCAACAAGTCAAGACCAAGGGGATTATGAAAACATTCCCACTGTTCTGGGACAGAACTGTTTTAATGAAGGGAAATATTACTGGGAAGTAAAAATAAATATGGGGGAAGCAGCTGGACCTGTAACTAAATGGGCCTTGGGCATTTGCTCAGAAATGGCAAAGAGAGTGGGGTGGTTTGTAGAATGTCCAGAGAAACTTTTCTGGGCGGTGGAATATAAGGGAGGAGAAATAAGGGCTCTTACCGCCCAACAAGAGTCTCTGTCACTGAGACAGTTGCCCCACAGGATAGGAATTTTCCTGGACTGGGATGGTGGGGACTTGTCCTTCTACAACATGGTTGATGGGTCCCATATCTATTCTTTTACTGGAATCATACTTTGTGGAAAACTCCGTCCTTATTTTAGGCTTCAGGGTGCTGGCACATCTTTGACCTGCTTAACTTCAGATGATGATGATAAAACCCATCCTGACTGTTCTCTAAAGACCTCTGTAACTCATTTCAGGAGTTATGATATGGGTGTCTCTCAAGAAACTAGCACATTATTACCTCCCAAAACTCCAAGTGCCAGCATCTCTGCTTCTGCCTAAACTTCTTAGAGGTATTGTTTCCCAAGAAAGTTGTCCTTGGGTTAAGACTTGGTCAAGATCTCTAGGTATAATTCCAATAACTCCCAAAAAGACAGAGATTTGGAAGATGGGGATTTTCTTTAGCATTACTTTTAGAGAAATATAGTTGCTTTTTGAGCAGCAACAAATTACCAGATGAAAAGTTTAAACAAATGCATAGTCTCTTTGTTCTTGTGTTCAGTATGTGTTGAAGTAAATAGTTTTAAGTATACAATGCAAAAGAATGTCTTATTTACTAATTTTGTTTTAAAAAATGGTGGCAGTATAGGGTTTGACGTCACAGTTGACTGAAAACCCAATATATGTTATTATTGTAAAAACCTGTCTAAGTCTTTTGACAGTTACAAGCTCTTCTTTCATCTTCCTTCTTTTAAAAAAATTTTATAGGGGGCTAATGAATTACAGTATAGTCTTTAACACATAGGCAAAGCTTCTCATCTCCCTTCAGTTGGTGTCTAGGAGACAAACCAAATCCCCAGTGTCCCTTCATCCTATCCCTTACCCTCCTTTCCCAAATCCATTGCTTTGATACAACACACTATGCCCAGTCCATGTTTCATGCTCTCCCTTACTGTCTTTATTCTTAAGTTTCACCTTAAGATCATTAAGTAATGGTCATTTAAAATTTCTTTTTTATTAGGGGGATTAATGACTTGTTGATACATGTATGATATCTCCCAGCTCTCTGTATTTTCCTGTGTATGTGTGTGTGTATGTGTGTTTGTGTGTGTGTTTTCTCTCTTTCTTTTCTCTCCTTTCTTTTTTTTTCATTTGGAATATGGTTTCTCACCAGCCCTGTTACCAAAGGTCTGTGTCCACATCCCCACACCCTTAGATAACCACTATAGATGTCCCACAATCTTAGATATAGTTGCCCTTTTTCTCACATTCATATGTTCAATTCTCTATATTCCACATATGAGTGAAAGTATTCTGTAGTTGTCCTTTACTTCTTTACTGGCTTCATTAAACATAATATTCTCCACTTCCATCCATTTTATCCCAAAGGACACAATGTCATCTTTTTATTGCTGAGCAATACTTCATTGAGTATATGGACCATAACATTTTTATCTAGTCATCTGTCAAAGGGCATTTTGCCATTTTCCAAATTTTGATTATTGTGAATAATGCGGTTATAAACATGGGGGTACATACATTCTTTCAAATGAGTGATATTATATCTTTTGGATAAATGCTTAGGAGAGAAATTGCTGGATCATAAGGTATTTCCTTTTGTGTTTGTTTAAGAATTCCCCATAATATTCTCCATATTGGCTACACCAGTTTACATTCCCACCAGAGAGAGTTCCTCTCTCTCCACATCCTCTCCAACATTTATCTCACCTTGTTTTGCTGATAAAGCCCATTCTCAAAGGCATGAGATGGAATATCATGTGGAACTATGAAAAAACACAAGTGCCAGGAGCAGTCTTGAGGAAAAAGAAGAAAAGTGAAGGCATCACAATTCCTGACTTTAGTTTATACTACAAAGCAGTAGTGCTTAAAAACAGTTTGGTATTGGAACAAACATCTCCTATGTATTTTATACTTTTGGGCCTAAGAACCAATTTTTGATTCACTTTGTTTTGCCTATAAATGTATGGATTTAGTTCTGGACTTTATATCTTGTTCCATTGATCCAAACATTCATTTTTGTTATTTTCCCAGAGTACCACTCAGCTCTAGTTTATGGTGGTGCTGAGTACTGAATCTGGGACTTTTGGTGTGTCAGGCATACATAGCCATACATAAGTCTTTTGACATAACCATTATGCTACCTCTCCAGCACTCCATGGGACTTCTGTCTGCATGAATATCCATGGGTCACATGCTTGCTTCCCTCAGGGAGGATCAGCTTTCAATGAGCTATTTGAATGCATTGTCCCATTCTCTGTAGAAAATGAAATTTATTCTAGTAATTGATATAGGTGATATTAAATAATTTCACAAGATCAGTATCCAATAGGCAAGTAATAATTGCAGTGACATGACAAATCTAAAGTAGAAAAATTTCCTAAGAGGGAGCTGGGAGGTAGTGCAGCCGGATAAGTGCACATGACATGAAGCACAAGGACCATCTAAGGATCCTGGTTCAAGCCTCCAGCTCCCCACCTGCAGGGAGGTAGCTTCATATACAGTGAAGCAGAACTGCAGGTGTCTATTTTTCTCTCCCCTCTCTATCTTCTCCTCCTCTCTCCAATTCTCTGTGTCCTATTCAACAACATCAACAAAAATAGCAGTGATGACAATATACAACAAAGGCAACAAATATGGGGAAAAAATTTCCTCAGACACAGAGAATAGTCTCTCTAGCATTACATGAATAGTCCTCTATCACGACAGGGATCACCAATAATAAAATCACTATTTTTTTTAAGATTTAGGTTTTTATGTGATAAATCAGAGAGAAATTTAGAGGGAAAGGAAAGATAGAAAGGGAAAGATGGGATACCTAGGACCTCTATAAAGGTGGCACACCTGGTTAAATGCACACACTACAGTTCACAAGGACCCAGGTTCAAGCTGCTGGACCCTACCTGCAGGGGGAAAGCTTCACAAGTGGTGAAGCAGGACTGCAGATGTCTCTCTGTTTCTCTCCCTCTTTATCTTTTCCTCCCTTCTTAATTTCTTTCTGTCTTTCTCCCTCCTTATCTCTTCCTCCCTTTTCATTTTCTGTCTCTATCCAATACTAAAAAAGAGAAAGAGAGAAAGAAAAAAGAAAGAAAAGAAAACGTTGTTTTAAAATGGGGGAAGGTAAAGAGAAAGAGCAAAAAACTGCAGCACTGCTTCACCATTTGTGAAGCTCCCCTACCCCTTAGGATGGGGACTGGGGGGCTTGAACCTGGCTCCTTAAGCATGGGAATGTGTGCACTCAACTGGGTGTGTCACTGCTCAGCTCCCACATTTAGAAAGGTTGCAATGAAATGCTCATTTCAACAGAATCACATTTAAACCTTAGCTCTCCATCTTTAAAGCACGATAATTTTTACTATAAGTTTTTTTTTCTTGCTTAATGATATCATTTGGGATGTGGACTAAGGGATCAAATTTTTATTTTCCAGTTATTTTATTTATATTTTCACTGTAAATTCTGACAAAGGATTACATGAAAGTAAATCATGGACTCTCATGCTTCATAAATTATTTAGTAGTCACCAAAAAACTTCCAAATATGACTACTAATATGATTAAGAGACCCTGGGTGGAGTGTGCCTCAAGATTTCCACAACAAGATGTACTCTACACTCCTTATGTTAATCTAGCTTACCTTTTTCACATCTCTTGTCAAAATCCAGGTTGCAATTGCAATAGTGAATCCAAGAATGAGTGGTATCTTCTATGAAGCACTCATTATGGGAGCTCAAGTAAAAATCACAGAACCCCATGAACCCAAATAGGAACATTTCAGGGCAGCCTTTTTTTTTTTTTATCTGAGCAGCTCCTATGCTGGAGAGGAGAGTGGGAACTGAAACTTTTGGGTAGGAAGCTGGTAATTTTTTCCTTTTTCTGCAGAAACTGAGATGAGATTAGAAGTGTGTCCTAGCATTAATGTTTGCTCCTTTCGGAAACAGATGAACACACACACATACGCATTTCCCCTTTCTCTTACAATTGTATCACTACAATCATTAGTGACATTGGTGAGGTCACAAAAGGACAAAACTGACTCATTTTATTTATTAACACCATTCCTACCACCAAAGGTCTGTGTCCTACCCCTACCCTCTATAGTCTTATCAATCACTATTTAATCAATACAAGAGGGGGAAAATAGATTGAATGTCTCCAGCTTTTTTAATGCATAGACTCAGTTATGAGTATACATTCCTTCAACTGAATTTTAACACTGAGCTTAAACTGTTAATACTTTTCTAATAATATTTTTGAAATATTAAATCACTGATAATCTATACCAGGGAGACTAGAAGCAACTGTTTGGTCAGGATATAAGATGTAGTTACTTGTAAATAGCATTAACTGACATAATTTATGGTAAGATCTTGTATGGAGCTTTGGGGCTCTGCTAATTTTCCTTCACCCTTCTCTTGACCCATACCATTTGATACTATATCTGCTGATCTCAATAAAATCAAGGTAACAAGGGCCTCCTTGACATGTTTCACTTTGAACTGTGTCCAGAGATGCCAGGCCTGGGATGTCAGACCTCCAGCTCCAATACCCTGGTGAAACCTTTTCTAGCTCATAGGACTCTTAAATTCCATTTTGGGTAACACAATTCCTAACAAAGTTATAGAACCTAGATATAGACCAGAACCCATGAGATAGGACAATGTGCACTTGTATCCATAAATTAGGGGAAAATATATACCTTAAAGTAATAATATAGATCAAAGCTGGGCGCTAGTGCACTGGGTTAAGCACACATAGTACAAAGAGCAAGAACCCACTCAAGGATCTGAGATCAAGCCCCAGGTTCCCCCTTGGGGAGGGGTTGCTTCACAAATGAAGCAGGCCTTCTGGAATCTATCTTTCTCTCTCTTTTTATGTCTCCTCTTCGCTCTCAATTTCTCTCTCTCCTAGCCACTAAAGAAAAAAAAAAAAAAGGAAAAAAGTGGCCACCAGGAACAGCAGATTCACAGTGCCAGCACCAAGCCTAGTTGCAAAAAATAAATAAAAAATAAAAAGTTCACAATAGTTTACAGTGACATAATAAATGAAGCAAGCAAGTAGAGAGACCTAAACAAAACATCATAATGTATTTAATCAAATATTTTCTACTTAGACCTAGATACCCTCCTTACCTACTTCCTATTTCACATCCCTCAATCACTCTAAATTTAACCCTGTCAGAAAAGGTAAGGACTACAAAAGCTAGATAAGGCCAAGAGATTGCCACACTTTAATGATGGCTCTTTTGGTCAATACCAGGCCACCTCAACGTCTGGGGCCCTAGTCAGGGAATCTTGGGGTTCCCACAGAGACATGATGGGCCTAGATCTCTAATGGACCCCTGTCTCCACTATCACTGGTCATCTCAATCAGGAACAACATCATAAACCTTCTTATGGGTCTCAATAGGACCTTACCCTCAATGTAAAACAATAGTGATGAAAACTGCCCACTCTAGGTCAAAATACTCTGCTACCTGAAGACTAGTCCTAAAATGGTTGAAGCCTAGAATGTTCCTAGTTATGACCATGGAATTGAAGTTCAGACTGACAGGGATACAGAGTTTATATAAGTCCCTGTGCTAAACATGAATAGACACGGGCCCTAGGAGTTTATGGTTAATGGTATTTATATACTTTTCCCAGATATGGGAGCTACTCTCTGTGCTGATCCAGTTTTCTAGTCTTATTCCCAACTTTGACACTATCTTCTCAGACAAAACTTTCAATCCATCTGCATGTTAGCTATTGGGCTCAGGTAAAAAATTAGAAAAGTCATGGATCCCTAGGAATATGCCTAAAATAGACTTCATAGATTCTTCCAATATGAAGATCCCAAATCTAATATGCTATATTCTTACCCTTAGGTCCTTAATTATTAAACAATTTGTTCATTGTATCTTTTTATTATTATTGATTTAATAATGATCAACAAGACTGTAGGATAAGAAGGGTAAAATTCCACATAATTCCCACCACTGGAGTTCCACATCCCATAGTCTCCATTGGAAGTTCTCCTGTTCTTTGTCCCTCTGGAAGCATGGACCCAGGATCATTATGGGATGCAGAAAGTGGTAAGTCTGGCTTCTGTAATTGCTTCTCCACTGGACATGGGCCTTGGTAGCTCAATCCATACTGCCAGTGTCTCTCTTTTTTTTTTCTAGTGGGGCAGGGCTCTGGAGAGGTCAGATTCCAGGGTATACTGGTGAGGTCATCTATCCAGGGAAGACAGGTTGGCATCATGGTAGCAATTTGCAATTTGGTGGCTGCAAAAGCATTAAGATATAAAGCAGAACAAACCGTTTAATAATCAAGACTCCAAAGGCAAGACTGTAGCAGCTGACATTTGGGGTCTCCATTTTGAAAAAACTAGTAGGTCTATTTTAGGTATGTTCTAAGGGGCCCATGACTTTATTGGTTTTTGCCTGAGCCCAACAGCTAACATGCAGGTTGGATAAATATATTATTTGGAGAGACGGTGTCAGAGTTGGAAATAAGACTAGATAGTTGGATCAGGGCAGACTAGCTCCCAAGTATGGGAAAGTATTTAAATATTGATCATTGTAAACCCTATCTATTTGATATGGGGCTTATGTTCATCACAGGAACCAGTGTAACTCTGCATCCCAGTAGGTCTGAGCTCACTCTGTAGTCATACCTGGGAACATTCTAAGCTGTATTCCTTGCAGGACTCGTCTTCTTCCAGTGGCAGAGTATGTTGACATCCCTTCGGAGAAAGCGGCAGTCTGCTACATATCTTAATGCTTTTCAGCCACCAAGTTGCAGATGCTACCATAATGCCAACCTGACTTCCCTGGGCAGACGACCTCACCAATGAGTCCTGGAACCCCACTTCCCCAGATTCCTGCCCCACTAGGGTAAGATAGAAACAAGCTGGGGGTATGGATAGACCTGTGGACACTCATGTCCAGCAGGGAAGCAATTAGAGAAGCCAGACCTCCTGGCTTCTGCATCTTATAGAGATCTTCTGTCCATATTCCCAGAATGATGAAGAATAGGAAAGCTTCCAATAGATGGGATGGGATGTGGAACTCTGGTGGTGGAAGTTGTATAGGGTTGTACCCCACTTATCTCACTATCTTGTCGATCATTATGAAATCACTAATAAAAATATTACCCAGTTTACATCCCAGAAAATGGTACTATAAAAAATGACTTCTATATCTTAGATAGAGAAAGAGAGGTAAAGTGAAAAAGACCACAGCACTAAAACTTCCTTCAAGGTAGTGGGGGTCAGTCTCAGACCAGACTCACACACATGTCAAAACAGTGCACTGTCCAACTGAGCTATTGCCAGCCCTGGAAATCTAGTACTAATACAGAAAAAAGCCTTCCTTGTAGGGGGCAAAAAAGAGTGATATTGTTTTTGTGTCAGTAAAAAATAGCTTGTAGTAGGTAGAGTAACAACAGATTATAGTTTTTAGAATTTAGTCTCTGGCAATATAACAATATGATCTCAGGACTTTTCTAGAGAGTAATTCAAAGAAGTAAATCCCTAGTGTCTGAAGAATAGATTTACAAGAGCTACAAGAGATTTCACCAGAAATATAATAAATAAATGAAAGACAATAAAATAAGTATGTGTGAGCTAGTCTTTATATCTACTTTCCAAAGCTTAGAGTAATACATCACCAACCTGAGGCATAAAAACATGCATTTTTTCCTCACTGAGAAGTAGATTGTAAATGGAGCAGGTCACATTCACATGAGACTCATTTGCAATTAACAGATGGTCTTTACATGGAACAGCCCATGGCTGTCTGCAGATAGCAATGGAAAACCTGATGGCGTAGTGTTTCTGTTCATGTCCTCCACTCCACAAATGGCTGTGGAAACCATCCTTCTAAAGTGCACATTAACTGTATTTATCCCACCTTCCTTCAGTCTCTCTATGGTGATGGATAACTCTGGAAAAGAGATATTAAAGCACAAAGCCTGGAGTCTCTGGAAATAGAGTCACTGAGAGGTAGTAAGGGTATTCAAAGGTTTGGAGAAGAGGGGATGGGCAGTGGTACAGCCAGCAGAGTGCACATGTTATCATATGCAAGGGTCCAGGTAATTCCTAGTCCCTTATTTGTAGCGGGTGAGTCTTATAGGCACTAAGCCTCAATGATAACCCTGGTGGCAATAAATGAATACATAGTTTTTAGTTACCTTTTAAATAAAGTTTGGAGAAGAAAGCAGAGATTAAGGGAGAATTACCTTCTGCTTGAGATTAAGACTATTTGGTGCATTTGTATAGTGTACTTGTCTTGGGGATGTCCCTGGTATGAACCTAGACCCTGCTACAATGAGGAGAGACTAGATACTGTAGTGTGTTCCTGACTGTCTTTCTATCTGAAAAAGTCTGCCAGGGATAATGAAGCTCTACTGGCAACCAAAAAGATGTAAAACACTGAGTGACTGGTGCATTGAAAAAAATTATGGGGCTGTGTTCTCAGGGCCTGCTGTTGCTGCATCCAGTTAAGTGCACATAAAACTATAGAAGGACCCAGGTCCAAGTCCCCATTCCCCACTTCAGGGGGGGCAGAGGGAGGCACATGCCTCACCAGCAGTGCAGTAGGTCTGCAGGTGTCTTTCTCTCTCCCTATCTTCCCTTCCCCACTTTCAATTTCTCTCTATCCTATCAAATAAAATGGAAAAAGTGTGTGTGTGGGGGTGAGTGGATATGGCCACAAGGAGCAGTGGATTGGTAGTAACATGTCATCATGTCATCCTGGGAGACTCTGATGGTAGCCAATCAGCTGTTGACCTCTGATTCAGACCTTTTTCAAGGTCTACAAACATTCATCTTGTGTTGCACCCAGTTTGTAAAGCTGCTCCCCAATGGGGAAGAACAATCAGGTGTGGTAGAGCAAACCTGGTTCCACTGACATGAAATAAACGTAACTCCATGCTCTCCACTTGGTCTCACTCTTGGATATGCCAGGCTATAACACTCCAGAGATATAACATGAATTTTTCCTTAATAAGTCTAGTAACTTTAGTTTCAGAGAAAAGTTGAAATTTCAGGTGCAAGACTTCTATAAAGAACTTGCCTGTGGTTTTTTCAAGTAGGTCCTGCCTCTGAGATCTAATATGAGAACAAGATGGAGGAAGCTACAAAGTTCCTAGTCTCCTCAATAAACAACACACCCTCAAAGCTCTCAAGGACACAAATTTCCTCCCTCCACACTTGATATGGAACCAAGGGAAGCTATACATTTTCCTTGTATTTTATTGTGGTCTCAGAAAATTGGCACAACTTTGCAATATGTTGGATTGTATTGTGTATGCTAGGTCTCTAATTTGACTAGCAAATCTGTCTGTTAAACATTTTGTCACATCAGGAGCAGACTCTGCCCCAGGAAGAAGGGGAACCCACTAGGGAGGCAAGATTCACAACTCTCCTCAGACTGTGAAATTAGCTTTGATCTTCCTGAGAGCTCCCCTTTATCTTTATGGCCCAGTGAGGTCAAAGGTATCACAGACACTGGCAAGGATTGGGGAGTGTTACCTGCACTGATATACTGATATTTCTGAAAAGCTCTTATATGGACTATTAAATGTGCATAAATTCACCTGTCATGTTCTTTCTCTTCTCTCTCTCTCTCTCTCTCTCTCTCTCTCTCTCTCTCTCTCTCTCCAGCGGTAGATGAAAGTCAGTTACTGGTGAAAGAAGAGAGTGCTACAAGTTCCTTTTAACCTCAGAAGAAAGCAGGTATCTTTATTTAGTAATGGAAGTAAGTCAAAGAGGCTTATCCTAGGTAGTGAAATCACTTATCTCCGACTATTAAACTATTGAACTTTTATCTTGGGTACTAAATCCATTTATCTCCCAGCTTCTAATTTCTTTCCACCAGAATTTCATTGGTGCTTTGCACCTGCACAATTTAGCTGTTTCTGGTGAACTTTTATCTTCTTTTTTTTTTTCCCATGGAGGGTCAGAAATAAAGAGGAAGGGAGGGAGGGAGAGAGAGAGCGAGAGAGAGAGAGAGAGACCCCAGAACTACTCCACAGTTCATGAACATCTCCCTATGCATGGTGCTCCTATGTGGTGACCAAGGGCTAACACACAGGTCCTCATACAATGCAAGGTAAATTCTCTCCTGGGTGAGCTATATACCGAACCTCTCTAAATACTTTTATCATAAAAATGGGAACATTACCAACCCAATCACAGGGCACAGGATGAATCTGGGAAAGAAGCAAAACTGTCCCAACTGTGATGCTGCTACAATCTACAAGTTCTGAAAGTAAGGTGCAATAACCACTGCAGGACCATAGGATAGTGGATGGTGACAAATAGCAATGATGAATGATGCTGCCTTCACTATTGAAGCCTGATGTGTTCAAAGGGTCTCAAGCACTGGGTAGCTACACTTTCCTACACACTCCAAAGGCACCTCCTGTCAAACATCATAGAGATTTATTTTTAACTGTGTCCCTAGAGGCATTTCTGAGGTTCACTGGGTTCCCTGTGAATACCAAAGCACAAAGAAGAATGAAGGACACTGTAGATACCTGTGTTTGGTCAATCCTCTCTGGTAGTAACCACACTTAAGGGTTGGGAAAATCAAGCCTGAGGCTCTCATCAGAATCAGAAAGTGCTGCAGCAGTTCCAGCTCCCTCTGCCTTGGAGCTTCACCTCCCTCTGGGAGGACAGAGATTCATCTGCACTGGAGCATGGTACCACACCTACTTACCAAGCTCACTCTGAAGTTTCTATAGAAAAGAAGAATCAGAATACGGGGCCAGGTGGTGGTGCACCTGGTTGAGTGCACATGTGAGCAATAACCCAGGTTTGAGGCCCCAGTCCCCACCTGCAGAGGGAAAGCTTCACAAGTGGTAAAGCAAGGTTGCAGGTGACTCTCTGTCTCCCGGTGACTCTCTGTCTCCCCCTTTTTATATCTGCCTCCCCTCTCAATTTCTGGCTGTCTCTATCCAATAAAAATAAAGATAATAAAAAAATTAAAAATAAGAATTACATATTAGGAATTTGGTTTTAGAGAAAGGAGAGGATGTCTTGCATAAAAAATAAAATCCCTTCACATTATTGTAAGTTCAATTAGTAAAAAATAAAATGAATTTTTATAATATTGATTCTTTCTCATATACCTACTGGTGGCCTAGTTGCTTCCCTTCTCTTTAGAACAACAAAAATGTTTGGTTCTACTACTCCATTATTCTGTTTCTGCTGATATTTGACAAAATCAATATTAAATTACTTTTATAAGATAATGCATGTAATTATAAATGCTTGGAAAGTGTAAACTATATGCACACAGACATTTTCACCTAGAATTTTAAATTGAGAGTAAGAAAATTTTTTGCACAGTTATAATATTCAAATATATAAAAGTTTACTCCAGTGAACATCAGCATTTTCCTTCTATTCATTTATATGAATCACTATGAACTTATATCCAGATATAGTGTACGTCTCAGTACAAGTATGTTATTAAAGTCAAATATTTCTATTTGATTGAAGATATTAATAATAGATGCTAAATAATAAAGTCATATAGACTATGGAAGAGTAACTATGTATATATATGTATGTATGTATATATGTTTTCTATACATGTACATAAATATATACAGAAATCTTTATGACTGAATAATCTATCAGTCAGATGAATTTCTTTTTAATTATTAACATTTTCATCAGCTAGAATTTATGGTAACATAAGAAACTTAGAACTCCACTACTGTACTAGGTAGTGTGTATAGATTGTTTTTACTGTCCTTTATAAATGAAGGCCAGGGCTGGTTCAATAGCTCAACTAGTTATTGGAGAGTGGGGTCCACTGTCCCAGAAAGTCCAGGCTGTTTTTTCCATGAGGTCCAAACAGGTTGACCCCCAGCTCTCCCTTAGGGTCAAGACAAGGCCAGGTCCCTCCATTCTCTGGAATTTATGATGGATTGACCCCTGGATATGGGTGCCTTTCTGCACATGCCAAGCCTCCCCTTCCTTCTTTACTTAACAGCCATGAACTGCTGTGTGCGGTTAACCTTAAAACTACCAGCAAAAATCCTGATTACTCAGCTGCCTCCCTTCCCCACTGCTGCCCTAACATGCTTGCAATTTACTTCTGGAAAAATGTACATTGTAAATCTTGTGACCAAACTTTATATGGTAATCTTTTACTTGTGATCAAACAGTCTGTTGATCAAAATGTGACTATGCATTGTGCTGCTCTATGCTTAGGTTAATGGTTACCTCAACCTTACCCCCAAGTTATGGATGTATTTACCTGCTTTTTCTTTCAATAAACAAATTGTCTCACTGAGGCTTTCCCAGAGCTGACTGCCCTGTCTCTCTGCGCCCTCAGCATGCAGAGCTACCCTAGAACCCCTGGATGGCATTCTGACCTCCATCTCCCCAATGGCTGGGGGAGGTGGGTGGGACCCAGAGTGGCCAGCCCCACACTTAGTAAGGTGTCGGCCTTACTATGGGTGTGACCCAGGTTCAAGCCCTCAAACACAAAACATAGGAACTACTATAGCATTGTGGAAGCATCAGTGCTGTGGTATATCTCCATCTTTCTCTGTCTCTGTTGATCTCTGCCTATCTGAAAAAAGTTGACCCAGAATTGTAGGTGAAATTATTGTACCTATTTTCCATAAAGTCATGACGTGTTTTCCAATGCAAAAATGCTTCATGACTTTTCCAGCAACCAAGGGTACATACCTTACAATGTGAATGTCCAGATTTGAACCCCAACATCACACAAGAGGTGCTATAATACCAGAGGAAGCTCTGTTGTGGTGGTAGACACCAGACACCTCTCTGCCACTCTATCTGAATTAATAAGTAGCCTGAATCATGAAATAGTGCATGTGCATAACCCAGGATCAGCAAAAAAAAAGTGAATCTGGTAGATTTTTTTTTTTTAGTTTATTAGAATTGTTTTTGTGCTAGACAAGAAACTGAGTCACTGATTTGCCTGTTTAATCTTTATGAGGAGCAGAAGGTAGAAAATCTAGCTTCTGTGATTGCTCCATTGGACATGGGAGTTGGCAGGTCGATCCATACCTCCAGCCCTTTTTTATCTTTCTGTAATGGGGCAGGGCTCTGGAAAGGTGAGGTTCCAGAATACATTGGTCATATCATCTGCCCAAGGAAGTCAGGTTGGAAGTCAGTAGCATCTGCAATCTGGTGGCTGATAGCATTAAGATATAAAATAGAACTTTTTTTTTTAATAATCAGGAACCTAAAGGTAAGAATATGGCACATGAAATTTGGGGCTTTCATGTTGGAAGAAGCTAGGAAGTCTATTTTTGTTATATTCCAAGGGTCCCTAATTTTTGCCTGAGAAGATGAACTAAGAATATTATCTAAGAAGACTGTGTCAGAGTTGAGAATAAAACTGGAAAGCTGAGTCAGGGCAGAAAGAAGCTCACAAATATGAGAAAAGTATATCAATACCATTAGCTGTAAACCCCATCACTCTGATATAGGGTCCATGTCTATCCATATTTAGTGTAACCTCTGAGTTCTCATCAATCTGAGCTCACATCCCGTGGTCACAGGTAGGAACATTCTAGGCTGCACTCATTTCAGGACTTGTCTTCCTTGACTGGCAAAGTATGTTGACCCAGCCTCCATTCAGAGAGTGGGGCAATATCTACCATTGTTCTACCTTGAGGGCAATGTCCTAGAGAGGACCTTAAGAGGGTTTATGATGTTGTTCCTGATGGAGATGGCCAGCGATGGTGGAGAGAGGGGTCTGTTAGAGGTCTAGACCCATTATATCTATGTGGGAACTAGGATTCCCTGACTAAGATGATGAGTTGGTCTGGTAGTGACCAAAAGGGACATCATTAAAGTGTGGCAGTCTCTTGCCTCTAGCCACCTTTTGTAGTCTTTACTTTATCTGACAAGGTTAGACTTAGAGTGATTGAGGGAAGTGAAGTAGGAAGTAGTAATCAAACTTTTAAGTCATGTTTGACTTCCTATTGTTATCTTCAAATTGTAGATATAGTCAATAATTCATGTTACTATATTTAACAATTTCATGTGTCATATATTTTCTGTTCCTTATCCTGAAATGTGTCCGGGGTATTTTCAAGTTCTCTAAGCAGATTAAATTCATCAAATAAAAAGTTCCACCTTACTTATTTCTGCTCAATATCTAATAGAAACTGTTCTGTCAAACAGTCCTTAGAGGCTTTTTATTTGCTTTCTTAGTTATTGTTTTTAATACAGAGGAAGAGAGAGAAACTATAGCACTGAATTTTCCTTCAATGCAGTGGGGGTCAACTCTAAACATGGGTCATGCATATAGCAATGTAGTATGCTGTCCAAGTAAGCTATTTCATCAGCACATGTTCATTAGAACTTAAACCTATCATGATGCCAGTATGACTTCCCTGGGCAGACAACTCTACCAATATGTCCAGGAGCCCCACCTCCCCAGAAACCCATCCCACTAGGGAAAGAGACAGGCTGGTAGTATAGATTAACCTGCCAATGCCCATGTTCACCAGGGAAGCAATTACAAAAGCCAGTCCTTCCACATTCTGCACCCCATAATGACCCTGGGTCCATACTCCCAGAGGGTTAAAGAATAGGAAAGCTATCAGTGGAGGGGATGGGATATGGATTTCTGGGATTAGAAATTGTGTGGAGTTGTACCCTTCTTGTCCTATGGTCTTGTCAATATTTCCACTTTATAAATGAAATTTTTAAAAAAGAATTAAAGCACATAGGAAACAACTGCACAAGAAGAATCAAAGTCTCAGTCACTGAGAGGTTACAAAGTTAAGGGGAATTCATCATAAAAAAATGAGATGTGGCTGTCAGATCTGTGCAATAAGAATCCCAGAGTGATATGCAGGAACAAATCAGGAAAAGATGTTCAATATGCAGTGATGACTAGATATGTAAATATAATTTTAAGATAGGAAATAAGATGGTGTTTTAGAAATTACCATTGAAAGTGACAGCATTAGACTAACATAAGTAAGAGAATTACAGTTGGAAGTGACCTGTTTTGTGTGGGTTCAAGGAAAACAAGACAGAACTTAAAAGCATGTATGAAAGCAACAAATCCAGTTAATATATTTTCTTACCAACGAGGAAATAAACGGTGACTGGTAGAGTTGGATTAGGAAAAGGGAGTGCTCTAGTATACTTGTGTGATAATTGGAATTGGAATTGGAATTGGAATAATGTAAGTACAGAGGGGGAAATTTTAGTATTCTGGATAAAATTAATTGTAACACATTAAGCTACAAAAATGACCAATATCTAGGTCTATAAAATATCTAGGTCTACATAGTCCTTCACAGGGGGTGAAGCAGGTCTGTAAGTGTCTATCTTTCTCTCACCCTCTCTGTCTTCCTCTCCTCTCTCCACTTCTCTCTGTCCTAAGGACGAGGATATCAATAACAATGGCATCAATAACAACAATAATAACTACAACAATTAAAAAGAGACTCCCCACAAATCAACTAGTACAGTAATATAAGTAAATAAATTAGTAAATGGGGTATGTTTTATGAGGGTGAAGTATTAAAATGCAAAGTGAAACATCATAGAAAGGAAATGTAAATGATACATAAATGTTTTTTTCAATTTCTTTATTAATAATCTGAAAACAAAACTACATTAGAAAATAATATAAATGTCAACATATTTCAGTGATGGACAAGGGTATGAAACAAAACAAAATGTCTTCCAACAGTTTGGTGGTAGTAATAAAAATTAATATAAACATTTTGGAAAAGAATATTAACATTAAAGAGTAACACTGGAAATATATATATGGTTTTGGAGCTTATTAAACTTCAAGTGTAATAAGTATAAACTAATGTTCCATTACTTCCCCTTTTCAGATATACTATGTTCAGTGAATACTGAAAATATTTTTTCATTTTTATCTATTCTATATTAGTTTACAATAAGATCTTAGAAGTACAGTTTTGTAATTATATATATACATATATATGTATGTGTAACTCACAATACAGTGACCAAAAATCCTGTACCATCATACCAACCAGGAGCTTCCACCTATCACACTTCCTCTATCCACTTCCCTACAATAACTACCATAGTTTTCACAAAGTCCAATGTGATTATTATAATTTGAAAATTCATTTGTTTTAGTTATCTATATTCCATACATGATTGAAATCATTCAGTAATTTTCTTTCACATTTTCACTTATGTCATTTAGCATAATTATTACCAGTTACATTTACTGGGTCCCATATTCCAATCAGTTTTTATCCCATGATTTCTCTTGATATTTTTATTTTCTAGAACACTGTGTTCAGCTCTAGTTTATGGTAGTGCTGAGGACTGAACCCAGGACCTTTGCTGTCTTGGCCATGGAAGTATTTTTGCTATCTTCCCAGCCCTTAGAATATAGTTTTTATTAATTATTTGAGAATGGTTTATAGAATATGAGGTGACAAGGACATCCTTTCACACCACACCCACCACCAAAGTTCTCTGCACACCCATCCCCATCTCACAATCATCATAATAGTCACAGTCTGAGAAATAGTTTGCCTGCTATGTTTTTGCAAGTTCATTAGCTATCTTTCACCTTTTTGTTACGCAAATCATTTCCAGGTCCACTCATTTTGCCCTCAGGGATATAATATCATTCTTTTGAACGCAGGGAAGTATTTTATTGAATATATATTCCATAACCTCTTTATTCAGTCATCTATTGATGGGCATTTAAGTTGCCTCCAAGCACTGACTATTGTAAATAATGTCACTATAAACACAGAGATGCCTATATCCATTTGTCTTGTATATCCTTTGGATATGCCTAGGAGCAGTATTGTTGCATCTTACGGTACTATAAATAGAAATACAAATTTGGGGTCATTATTTGGAGAAGTTTGATTATAAAGGTGTTAGAAGGAGGATATAGAACATATGTTGATTTATTTTATTGATTTTTATATGAGAAAGATTTTGAAAGTTTTAGCCTTATTTTACTTTCACCACTCAGGTGACATCACTGCTCTGGGTTAACTTTTTCCAAGAAAGAGAGATTGAAGTATTGAAGCTTTTTCCAGTACAGTGGGGACCAGCCTTGAACTTGAGCTGCACATATAGCAAAGCACATAGCCTCCCCAGTGAGATATCTTACTGGCTCTGGATTGTCAAGGTTTATGGGAAGGATCTAGTATAAAAGTCAAGTGGAATAACATGGATTCTAGTGCAAAAGGTAGCAAAAAAGTATTAGAGAATGAGAGAATGGACAGGGTGGTATTTATTATAAAGGAAGAGGGGTACTGCTATCAATAGAATAATGAGGGAGGAGTCATGGAGATGTGAGATTTTAGAATGTGTTGTCACGTATATAAAGGTGAGATGATTAAATTTTGATTGATTCTAATCATAAAGTTGTTACTACTGCTATTATGAGTTTTGAGCTTATTAAAATTGAATTCAAATATAGTAAGTATAGACTAACATTCAATTAGTTCCCCTTTCCAGATATACTATGTTCAGTGAATACTGAAAATATTAAAGTGGGACCATAGCCATACTGAAAATGGGTGGAAATAGATTTGGCAGTTTAAATAATTTGGACTTTAAAATAAAATAAGCTCTGCCAAAGTAAATGGTAATGTCTGGAGACCCATAAGAGGGAGGATTGACACACACAGTACTGGCATCCAGGTGGAGAACAGTGACCAGACAAAAATAGAGGAACCAACTTGTTCACATAAGTGAAATTTTATAGAATACTAAGTATTAAAAACGGTTACACAGAATAATCCATACTGGGAGAGTGGTCTTACCAAGTCATGTGACAGAAAGGTCATGCGATAGTACTAGTAGTGGCAGTGGCAGCAGCAGCAACAACTGAAGCAGCAGTATATGAGAGGCAGGGACTCTAACATGTACAGTTTGAATGGCCTGTAAAAAAAAGTGTGTGTGTGTGTGTGTGTGTGTGTGTGTGTGTGTGTGTGTGTGTGTGTAGAAAGAGGGAGATAAAGAGAGAGAGAGACAAGAGAGAGAGAGAACAGCACCTGAGCTTCCTACAGTGCTGTAGCAACACTCCTGTTGAGCCAGGGATTGGTCCTTGATAGACCACAAGGCATGTGGTCTCCTTAGCGAGGAATCTTTCTAGCCCAGGCTCTACTATAGGTCAATTAGTAGTGACCTAAAAGTTAAGATTCTTAAAATTAGTAGCCAAATTACCTAAGCTAGAACGGGTAAGAAATGAATTCAGGAGTTACTGGAAGTACAGAAATAAAGAAGTTCTTTTTTAAAAATTTTTTTAATATTTATTTTATTTATTTATTCCCTTTTGTTGCCCTTGTTGTTTTATTGTTGTAGTTATTATTGTTGTTGTCATTGTTGGATAGGACAGAGAGAAATGGAGAGAGAAGGGGAAGACAGAGAGGAGGAGAGAAAGATAGACACCTGCAGACCTGCTTCACCGCCTGTGAAGCGACTCCCCTGCAGGTGGGGAGCCGGGGTTCGAACTGGGATCCTTATGCCGGTCCTTGTGCTTTGCGCCACCTGCACTTAACCTGCTGTGCTACAGCCCGACTCCCAGAAATAAAGATGTTCTAATGAGACTCACACCCTAGAAAAAGTAAGAGTGACTAAGTCATCCACTAAAGGATTTTGCATTTCTTATTTCACATGAATATGTAACAAGGGCTGTCTTAGACTGTAACCTCAAAAGGCTATCTATGGGTGAGTCAGTCAGGCATAAATTATTCCCAAGTAACAAGAATATAGTACATAAATAGCTTATAAATTTACTAATTTCTTTTTTTCTTTTCTTTTTAAAGGTAGATGCATCCAGGCAGAAAGAAAGACAGAGAGAGTAAAGGAAACCACAGCACCGAAGCTGACTTTACTATGGTAGGAGCCAGGCTCAAACTAGGGTTGTAAACCTGACAAAGCAACACATTATCCAAGTGAGTTATATTGCCAGCTCTGCAAATTTATTTTAATCCAAAAGAATTCTGAAATTGGACAACAATATGGTTACAAATGTTTCTAAAAGAAATTAATACATAAATATGGGCCATCAAGATACCGTACCAGGTGAGGGGGAGGGAAGGCCATTTTTGCTTTGCTGGACAAGTGATCCAGGTTTGGGTCCAAGCCTGACACACCAGTGAAAGCTTAAGTGTTGTAGTGTTTTTCTCTCTACCTATATGTCTCTGTTTTCTGTGTCTCTTTCTATATTAAAACATAATTCAAAGCACTGAAGATCTAGTACAACAGTAATAAAAAATTAATAGTAACAGACAAAAAAAAAAACCAAGTTAATTTTATCTTTCTACCATCCATATCATATGTTGCTTAGAAATGCTCTTGGAATTCCATTCATCATGGCATATTATAGTCATCAGAAGTAAATATATATATTAAATATAGTAAATATATATATATATATACATATATATATATATTCCTTTAAGAACCCAAAAGTCACAAAGAGAAATTCAATCATTATTACACTACACTCAGGAGAGGCTGGGAAGTCTAGTTTTCATTCTGGATTATTATAAAGCACAGACAACAGTAGATGTGCATATACATAGAAAAGAGAACTGATATGTGAGATAGCCATAATATTATCCCAGAACTTCATTGTAAGAGTGAACCAGTGAAGAAGAAAGAAAAACCAAACTGTGAGTTATTGGAGATTTGCGGTCATCACTGGGATCCAAAGCGATAATTTCTCATGGAAGGCAAGAATATGAATTGAATTAGTCTTCATCCTTCATATAGACAACAGTCAAAGAGCCTAACTCAGATGACCAAAGTCTGAAAAGAGGTTTTAGGACACCATAGAATGTGTTGTGTGCAAAAGTGTAAATATGGGATCCATCTGTCATGTTATAGAAAGCCACTTCTCCAGCCTCATAATCAACAAATATCCCCACAGTAAGGGGATTTTTATTTAGAGTAAGATGTGTTTCAGGTGAAGTGAGGGACCAGTATTCCTTATCATAGCATCTAATGACCCAAAAACCATTTTGTGGGGACACAGTGATTTTCCCCTTCCTTGTTACATTGTCCCTACAAATTCCCAAGTCCCAAGAATTACTGCCCATAACCTCCACTTCCCAGTAGTGTCTTCCTGAGGTGATGCCTTGCTGACCAAGCACACAAGGAATGGAGTCAAATCTCTGTATAGAGCTGGGTAGATCTTGGCATATTTCTTGACAGGTTACACGTTTTCCTTTCTCAGACAGGAGGAGGGCAGAATGAGCTGTGGCTGCATCAAGAATTACATTTACTGCAAAGACAAGTAGATCATTCTATCTCTGTGAAGGATCTCAGTTTACCTGGTTCAGAGGATATCCATTCTATAGGAACTCCTCTGTCTCTTTCTATATGCAGCTTATCTGCATTCATCTTTCTCTGAGACAAACCCACAGGGATCACTGTCCCTCCTCGATCATCAGAGACTCACCCATTTTGAACTCTTCTTTCCTCCAATCTGTAAGAAACATATGAACATGAGAAACTATTAAATGAAAGATAGAAAAGCTTTGTACCCATAATACATGAATATAAATTCCAGAAGATTAACTCAATACTTATAATGACTAAATAAAATATATTACTTTTATTTTCACTTCTTTCCATATCTTTTAAAGACTTGACCCATTCTGTGCTCTTATCTAACATACCTTGAGTATAAGAGTTGGCCATCTACTGGGGGTATTGAATAGCAAATGTGGAATATGGCATTATAATCAAATGACTTATTTGTCCTGTGGTCTACTTAGATTACATAACAGAAAATATAGAAGCATGTTGTTAATCATATTTCTAAGCAATAAAACTGCTAATATTTAATGTTGAAAACACGTTATCTTTTTTAATATTGAGTCATAGACTGAGTTCACATGTTGTAGTTTCATTGATTCTCAGTATGTTGCTATGCACACAGTATGTGTTCATTTTAAATATGTTTGGGAATAAGATTTTCTTCAACAGTTTAGGTCACTCACCAGCATATAATGGTGCATCTCTCCAGACTGCAAAAGAACAAAACAAGAAACATACAGTTTTCCTTTCATATGTTATCTCCACGTTCTTTACTATTCTGTTGTTGTCACTGGCATTTCACTGTTAGAGATTGACTTTTCTACATAGAGATAGAGATAGAGAGAGAGAGAGAGATACAGAGAGAGAGAGAGAAAGATATCACAATACTGAATCTTCCCCCCAGAATCATAGCATCCCAGTTCAAACTTGAGTGGCATACATCATAAAGTATATGTAACCCCAGGTGAGTTTCTCACACACTCTCAATGAACTTTTTCACTTTCATTTCTTTTCTTTTTCCATACTTCTCTTATCTTTGTCACATTTCTTTTTTAAATTTTATTTATTTCATTTATTTTTTATAATTTCTAATTATCTTTATTTATTGGATAGAGATAGTCAGAAATCAAGAAGGAAGGGGGTGATAGAGAGGGAGGGTGAGAGAGACACCTGCAGCCCTGCTTCCCCCACTCATGAAGTTTTCCCTCTGCAGGTGGGAACTGGGGGCTGAAACCCGGATCCTTGCAAATTGTTATACATGCGCTCAACCAGGTGTGCCACCACTTGGCTCCCTTTGTCACATTTCTTATTTAAATTATCTAGACTGCCTCTATCCTAATCTCTGTATCCATTTTATTCATTTTATTATTTTTTTTATTTTTATTGCTGCTTTGATGATTACCAAGATTGTAAGATAACAGGGTCACATTTCCATACAGTTCCCACCACCAAAATTCTGTATCCCATCCCCTCCATTGGAAGCTCCCTATTATTTTTTTAATTAATTTATTTTCCCTTTTTGTTGACTTCGTTGTTGTTGTTGTAGTTATTATTGTTGTTGTTATTAATGTCATTGTTAGGACAGAGAGAAATGGAGAGAGGACGGGAAGACAGAGAAGGGAAGAGAAAGATACCTGGAGACCTTCTTCACCATCTATAAATTGACTCCCCTGCAGGTTAGTAGCTGGTGGCTCGAACCCGGATCCTTATGCAGGACCTTGCACTTCATGCCACACGCGCCTAACCCACTGTGCTACCGCCTGACTCCCTTTGAAGTTCTCTATTCTTTATCTCTCTGAGAGTATGAACCAAAATTCTTTATGGGGTGCAGAAGATTAGAGTTCTGGCTTCTGCAGTGTTTCTCTGCTAGACATGGACATTGGCAGGTCAATCCATACCACCAGTCTGTTTTTATCTTTCCCTTGTGAGATATTTATTTAATTTACAAATGGGATGGTGAAATGATTAGAGGGAAGATAATTACCAATAGAAGTGGAGAATCAGGGTCCAGGTGGTGGTTCACATGGTAGAGCGCACATGTTACCATATGCAAGGACCAGGGTTCAAGGCCCAGTTTCTCACCTAAAGGTTGGGAGTTTCACAAGAGGTGGAGTAGTACTGTAGGTGCCTCTCCTTTCTCTCTCTCTCTCTCTCTCTCTCTCTCTCTCTCTCTCTATCTATCTATCTATCTATCTATCTATCTTTTCAGAGTGTGTTTCCTTTTTTAAACTTTAAAAAAATAAAGAAAAAGGAAAAAATGGCCACTGTGAACAGTGGAACTATACATACACTGAGCCTCAGTGATAACTTTAGTGGCAAAAACAAAGTTGAATAAAATTAAAGAAATAAAAAGTGTGGTTAGGAAGTAACAGCAGATGCACTTTGCTCTCCCCATCAACTAGAAAGAGCAAGGAAAGTCACCTGAAAACTCGACAAAATACAATCAGGATTTCTTAAGGAATTCACTAAGCCACAAGTGAGTACAGACATGTGTGCCTCATGGGTGGAAAGGGGTGAGGGAGATATTCCCAGGACTAACAAGCCATATACTCAGAGACAACTGGCACCAAATGAGATCAGCAGCTGATGTAATCCTCTTCCAGGGCTGAGTTAAAACAACAACTGTTATAAGGAAAACAGTTACCTAAAAACTCACAAATTAATAATTAATGACTTTGTAAGATTCCAATGCAGTTAACCCATAGAGGCTGGAACAACAGCAAGAAGACCTTAAATTGACATGATATCAAAGTCATTAAACCTGCCTCGTGACTCAGGATAAAATCTCCTCTCACCCACAACTGTGACTTCTGAAATAATTAACTTAGCCATGAGTAGGCATAGACAAACCTGATCAGGAGTGAGGACAAGGGTCTCAAAATTTAAGAAGCCATGCTCAGTGGCAGCTGATACAGTTTGGTATTTACAAACCAGAGCACAAAGTCAAAAGAAGGAAGTCATACCCCAAGCTGCCTCCCCTGAGCAGACAACCTGAAGCCCTACCTCTCCAGAGCCCTACCTCAAGAGAGAATGGTAGAAAAAGGCTGGGGTATGGATTTATTTGTCAATGCCCATGTCCAGCAGAGAAGCAATTATAGAAGTCAGACTTCCTACCTTCTGTGCTCCATAAAGATCTTTGGTCCATACTCACAGAGGGATAAAGAATAGGAAAGCCTCCAGTGGAGGGGATGGGGTATGGCACTCTCATTGTTGGAACTATATGGAATTGTACCCCTCTTATCCCATAATCTTGTCAATCATTATGAAATCATTAATAATAATAAAAAGTTGGAAAAAAATACAAAGCAGGACTTGGACTGGGTTTGGTGTATTGCACCAATGTAAAGACTCTAGGGTAGGGGGGAGGGTTCAGGTCCTGGAACATGATGGCAGAGGAAGACCCAGAGGGAGTTGAATTGTTATGTGGAAAACTGGGAAATGTTACACATGTACAAACCACTGCATTTACTTCTGACTGTAAATCCTTAATACCCTCAATAAAGAAAAAAATAATTAATTAGAATCCAGAAAGATGACCCAAAAAGGTTAATAAAACCAAAAGCTAATTGTTCAAAAGGATAAAGAAGATAAACTATTGAGTAACTCACAAAAAGAAAAAGATAGAAAACTATGATAATCAAAGTAAGAACTACAAAAGCTGAATAAGGGTAAGAGACTAGAATACTTTACCAATGACTTTTTAGTCACTATTAGGCCACCCCAACTGGGGTCCTAGTCAGGAAGTCCTGGGATTCCCACACAAACACGATGAGCCTAGACCTCAATTAGATCCCTCTCTCCATTATCACTGGTCATCTCTATCAGGAACAACATAATGGACTCCTTTGGGAGCCCCACAATACCTTATCCTCAATGTGGATGAACAATGGTAGAGAATGTTCCATCCTCTGAAAGGTGTTTGGATAACATACTCTGTCTACCACCTAAAGAAGATGGGTCCTAGGGGGCAGGTGGTGGTGTCGACATGTTACAATGCGCAAGGGCCTAGGTTTGAGCCCCCAGTCCCCACCTGCAGGGGGGAAGCTTCACAAGTAGTGAAGCAGTGCTGCAGGTGTCTCTCTGTCTCTCACCCTCTCTATCCCTCCCTTCCCTCTCAATTTCTGACTGTCCCTATCCAATCAATAAATAAAGGTAATAAAAAAATTTTAAATACAAAAAAAAATAAAAAAGAAGAAGATGGGTCCTGAAATTGAGGCAGCTTGGAATGTTCATACCAATGACCACAGAAGGCAAGTTTTGGTATAGGGATGCAGAGGTTATATAGGCTCCTAGGCTGCATATGGACCCTAGATCAGATCAACTTGATGGGGTTTACAGTCAACAATATTTATACTCCTTTCCCATATTTGGGAGCTACTCTCTTCCTTGATCAAGGTTTCTGGTCCTTTTTCCAGCCGTGACATCATCTCCCCAGATAATAACCTGGGTCCACCTGCATATCAGATGTCAGGCTCAGGCAAAAACCAATAAAGTCATGGGCCCTTTGGAATATACCTAAAATAGACCTACTAGCTATTTCCAAAACAGTGACCACAAACGTTCATCTGCAATATTCCAGCCCTTAAGTTCATGATTAATCAACAACTTGTATGGCTTTATATGTTAACTCTTTTTAGCCACCAGTTTCTAGATGCTATCATGATGCCAACTGAACTTCCCAGACAGAGGACCCCACTAATGTGTCCTGGAGCCCTGCTTCTTCAGAACCCTGCCCACTAGGGAAAGATAGAGACAGGCTGGGATTATGGATCAACCTGCCAATGCTCATATTGAGTGGGGAAGCAATTACAGAAGCCAGACCTTCCACCTTCTGCACCCCATAATGACCCTGGATCTATCATAGGGTTAAAGAATAGAAAAGCTATCAGGGGAGGGCATGGGATACAGAGCTCTGATGATGGGAATTGTATCACTTTTATCCTATGGTCTTGTCAGTGTTTCCATTTTATAAATAAATAAAGTTAAGAAAAGAAAACTAATAAAAAAATAAGGAAAAAGAGAAATGAGATTACAACTGAAGATGGGAAAGTACAAAGAATCATACATGAATATTATTAATCATACATGAATATTTGATATCAGACAAGTGACTGATATCAAACATCTTTACATAATTGGTACAGATCTACAAAAGAAAGAAAGATGACCCAACAAAAAAGTGGACAAAAGAACTAAACAGAAGGCTTTCTAAAGAAGAGATAAACATGCCCCCCCACACACACATAACAAATACTCCATTTCACTTATCATTAGAGCAATGTAGATTAAAACTACACTGAGATACCATCTCACACCTGAAACAATGGCCTACATCAACAAACCAGGAAGTGACAGGTGTTGGAGAGGTTATGGAGAAAAGGGAACTCTGCTACATTGCTGGTGGGAATGCAAACTGGCTTATCTCCTTTGAAAGACTGTATGGACAGTACTTAAACAAATAAAATCACAAATACCTTATGATCCAGCAGTACCACTCTTAGGCATTTATCCAATGAAAACTCAAATACTAATTTGAAAGGACATATGCACCCCTATGTTCATAGTGGCATTATTCACAAGAGCCAAAGAGTGGAAGCAGCATAAATGTCCATCAACAGATGATTGGCTAAAGGAATTATAGGATATATTTCCTATGAAATATTACTCTGTAATAAAGAAATGATAATGTGTCCTTTGGGACAAAATGCATGGAGCTAGAGGTTATTATGTTTAGTGAAATAAGTAAAGAGATGAAATACTACCAGATGGAATCACTCATATATAGAATATAGATATCTTATTCACTTGCCCCCACAAAAAATAGGAGCAGTCAAACTGTAAGTTGTGAGAACAATAGTGTTTATCTTTGGGAGATGGGAGGGTGGACAAACAGAACTTTGGTGGTGGGTGTGGTGGGAAACCATATGCCCCAATCTGACAAACTTGTAACATGCTATTAATAACAAATAAAAGAAGAAAAAAATAGGGTTGTCAAAATATGTATGGAAATGAAGAATTAATGGAAAGTAAAGAGGGAAAAATGCAGGATAAAAAACAAATGGAATCACTGTGGTTTATACTTTAAGGAGAATGCTAAATATTGAAGATATGGGGAATCGGGCTGTAGCGCAGTGGGGTAAGCGCAGGTGGCGCAAAGGACAAGGACTGGCATAAGGATCCCGGTTCGAACCCCGGCTCCCCACCTGCAGGGGAGTCGCTTCACAAGTGGTGAAGCAGGTCTGCAGGTGTCTATCTTTCTCTCCCCTCTCTGTCTTCCCCTCCTCTCTCCATTTCTCTCTGTCCTATCCAACAACAACAACAACAATAATAACTACAACAATAAAAAAACAACAAGGGCAACAAAGGGAATAAATAAATATAAAAAAAATTGAAGATATGATACTTCAAATCCTTCCATTTCTGCTATAAGAATTTCTGCTAAATTTCTGTACCCTAGCCCATATTATAAGAGTAGGATCCAAATATGACAGAAAAAGGAGTTTTCTGAGATAAAAATAGCACTTACCTGACTTAAATTGAGCCTTCCTCCTGTCTGGTTAAAAAAAAAAACAGATATAAATTTATAAACATGTTGTTGTAACATCAGAAAGATTTAATTAAAAATCTTCCACATCTGAAAGATTTAATTAAAATCTTACACATTAGAAAAATTTAATTAAAATCTTACACCTGGGAGTCAGGTGGTACCGCAGTGGGTTAAGCAAAGGTGGTGCAAAGCACAAAGACAGACATAAGGATCCTGGTTTGAGCCCCTGGCTCCCCACATGCAGGGGAGTCACTTCACAGGCAGTGAAGCAGGTCTGCAGGTGTCTATCTTTCTCTCCCCCCTCTGTCTTCCCCTCTTCTCTCCATTTATCTCTGTCCCATACAACAATAACAATAATAACTACAACACTAAAACAACAAGGGCAACAAAAGGAAATAAATATTTTTTTAAAAAAATCTTATACCTGCCAGTAATTGTGTCTGAAAAGTTAGCAATTCACATCCATTTCAAAATAAATAAATAAATAAATATCTAAAATTCACTTCATTTGAAAATTTTATTATAATTTGAAAATATAATTTGATGTGAAGTTATGTAAAGTATAATTATTTACTTTAATGTCATGTTAAAATGATAAGGTGTTGGATACTTAAATATATTAAAATAAAATGTATCTCTTGATTAAAAATATATCACATGGCAAGATGCAAAATTACTTATGTATCTCAGATCATTTGAAAATATTGTCAAGAGACTATGAGCTTGGTGGTGTGCACTGGTTGAGCTCACAGGTAGCCATGCATAAGGACCACAGTTTAATCCTCCAGTCCCCACCTGCAAGAGGCTACATATATCTATCTCCCTCTCTACCTTCCTCCCCAATTTCTCTCTGTCCTGTCAAATAAAATAAATAAATAAACTTTGGGGGCAGGGCGGAAGCACAGTGAGTTAAGCACACATGGAGCGAAGCGCAAGGACTGGCATGAGGATCCCGGTTCCAGCCCCTAGATCCCCACCTGCAGCGGAGTCGCTTCACAGGTAGTGAAGCAGGTCTGCAGGTGTCTATCTTTCCCCATTTGTATCTTCCCCTCCTCTCTCAATTTCTCTTTATCTTATCCAACCATACTGACAGTAATAATAGCAACAATAAACAACAAGGGCAACAAAAGGGGGAAAAAATGAACTCCAGGAGCAGTAGATTTGTAGTGCAGGCACCAAGCCACAGCAGTAGCCCTGGAGGCAAAGAAAAAACATAAATAAATAGATAGATAGATAGATAGATAGATAGATAGATAGATAGATAAACCTTAAAGAGGCACATAAATATATTTTTATTAGGCTAACTTGACTTGTCTTAAGATAGCATTTGGCATCTGTATAAAAAGAAAAATTTAGGGGACCAGGTAGTGGCGTACCTGGTTAATCACACCTAATAGAAAGTGTAAGGATCTGCACAAAAATCCAGGTTCAAGCCCCTGGCACCCCATCTGCAGGTGAATTGTTTCACAAATGGGTGAAGCATATCTGCTGGTGTCTCTTTCTCTCTCCCTGTCTTCCTCTCCTCAATTTCCCTTTGTCCAATCAAATAAAATGGGGGGGGGGGGGAAGAAGCATACTAGGAGCAGTGCCAGCTTTGAGCCCCTGTGAAAACCTTGAAGGTAAAATAATAATAATAATAATAATAACTATAAAGGTCAACATGAAAGGCATCCAACATGCTATATGCATGTGACCTAGGACAGAGCTCTGATGCTGCACTGGGAAAATAAGAATGCCACAACACTAGAGGAAACTCACGTACTATAGTCTACCAGAACTTCTCCTCTGTCTCTCTACCTGAATGATAAAAACAGCCCTAGAGCAATGAAATCATACATGCAGAAGAACCTACCTCCACAGGGAAGAAGGAAACAAACAATTAGAGGATGAATTTATCTCACTCAGCAGGTTTTCCTTAAAATCTCTGACATTAGGAGCCAAAGAAATGGGTCAGTAGCTTCCTGGGCCAGTGACCTCACCAATGCTTCCTGGAACCTCAATTTTGCAGAGCCCTACTTCACTAGGAAAAGATATAAATGGCCTGGGAATATGGATCAACCTGGTAATAACACCCATGTCCAGCAGAGAAGCAATTACAGAAGACAGAACACCCACCTTCTACATACCATAAACAATTTTGGCCCTTAGTCCCCAGAGGAGTAAATGATAAGGAAAGTAAACCAGATGGCTTTGTACACCCATTCCACCAGGATCCAAAGTATTTCACCAGGAATCTTGTTGTGATACCATCAATAAAAGGAAAGCAAATCTGGAAACCACCAGCTGAAGCCAAGCATGGTTTCTCTTCTCTGAGAGAGAAGAGTAAAAATAAAATAAAATAAAATAAAACAAAACAAAGACTCCTAGAAGTAACAATAGATGTAGGGATGATTTAGAAAGGAAGTAAAGATAGAACCATTAAAAAATGAGAAAAATAGGTAGATGCTACATGATGATAGATAGATGATAAATAGATGATAGATATAGATGATTGGTATGTGATGATGATAGATGACAGATGATAGATAGATAGATAAATGGATAGGTGGATAGTAGAGTATACATGATATAGATAGATGATTGATGATAGATAAATGATTATTAATAGAGATGATAGAAAGAGGATAGATGATAAATATAGATAATAGATGATATATTGATAGATAGATGACTGATAGATGATAGATAGAGATATAGACAGTTATAGAATCAACCCATTTTCAGTGACCTTGAGAGAACTACTACAGTTTCCAAAGGAGGAGACAGAGACACACAACTCTGGTGATAGGGACTGTATGGAATTATACCCCTATAATCGTACAATTCTATAAATCATTATCAAATCACTAATAAAAATAAATTAAAATAGAAAAAGATTAAACAGTAACAAAAGGAAAGAGGAAGGGAAGGAAGAAATGAAGGAAGGAAGGATGGAAGGAAGGAAGGACGGACAGAAGGAAGGAAGGAAAATGCCAGTGGGAAAGATACTGCCCTAATTATGCAATAAAGTAACAGTAACACCAATAATAAATCAATGTGACAATATGTATAAGGTAATAAACACTCTATCTCAGAACATAAAATGTAGAAACTAAACTTAAGGAAGATTTCTATTGAATGAAAATAACCACATTCTTCTTGGCCTAATCTTCCTAATCTCATCAGCATTACAAAAATTATGGTAATCACATAGCAGGTAGGAAAAACCAGAGAAAAGGAAAGAGGAATAATGAAAAAACAAACCTGAGATGGAGGATGGAAAGGGAAAACTCAAATATGGATACAATAATTAGAATTCATGAAAAGGAAGTGAAGTGAAAGTAGGAGTGACTCAGTGCTGAAGACTATGAAAATTGCAGGAAAAGATTTCTAGGAAGCATTTCAGCAATAATGACTTTCAGGGAAAGTTACCAAGTTCTTTCTGTAGTTTTTCTGAAAAATAAAATAGAAAAAATAGATGTAAATATCAATAAAAGTCCAAACAGAAAACAAAAATGTGCAAAAAAGTTAACCGTAAAAAAGTTGATACAATAGATGTAATCAGTAACATAATCAAAAACACAAAACTCTAAAAAAGTCAGAAAAGCACATTTTATCTTGTGAAAGTGAATTTTATTAACTGACTAATTTAATGAAGAATGGTGAAGATCTCAGTATAAATAGCATCTCAAATTTAATAGGACACTTTTCTTTATGTATAGTATTAAAGATATATGCAATGGAAGATCTGAACCAATACATGCACTTAACAAAATTATTTTATATCTATTACTTTAGTAGTAGTGTGCTGAAATTTGATTCTATACCTTTTCGATAGAGCATATTGCACAAGCTATCTTTAAGTAAAACACAGCTTGTATAATTAGGAATAATACATTAATTTCTAAGGTATTATAGAAGGTATCATAATCATTTTCTAAAGAGAATGACAGCAGGGCAAGATGGTGGTACGCATGGTTGAGCTCACACATCACTGTGTGTAAGGACCCAGGTTGAAGTGCCAGTCACCACCTGCAGGGAGAAAGCTTCATGAACAGTGAAGTAGTGCTGCAGGTGTCTATCGCTGCCCTTCTCTATCTTCCCCCTTCACTCTTCATTTCTCTCTGTCTTTATCCAATAAATAAATAAATCACTTTTAAATAGAATGACAGCACTATCTGGGAACAATCTTTTTTTCATATCTCACTATTTCTAATTCTTTGCATTAATAAAATTGCAATATATTAATAATATGATTAAGTGATCATTTAATATGGCCCTGAATAACATGTGCACTGATAGCCTATTATTCAATCACCCAAAATTTTGACAGTTAAATAACATGACTCGAAATCACACCTAAAATTCCCATTAATTTATACATGTGTATAATTTCTCAGCATAAAAATTATTTATAAGCAACTAGAAAGCAAATTAAGAAAACTGAGTGCTATTACTGTGATAGGTATGAGATAATGGAGGCACAGGAATGACAAAATCACATGAGCAAATTATTAGGCCATGCTTTATATATAGTTTTTAGATTCATTTGATTATTTCATGGGGAAGAAGAAAACAGAGCATCTCTTTAGCATATGCAGAATGTTGGAAGGGTGGTTTGCAATGCAGTTCCTCTACTCTATTGCTCAGTCACATACATAGCCATAAGACTGTCCTTTATTTTATTTTATTTTTTGTATGAAGTTTTATCTTATTTTTTTACTTATAAAATGGAAACACTGACAAAACCATAGGGTAAGAGGTGTACAACTCCACACAATTCCCACCACTAGAACTCTGCATCCCATCCCCTCCCCTGATAGCCTTCCTATTCTTTATCCCTCTGGTAGTGTGGACCCAGGGTCATTATGGGATGCAGAAGGTGGAAAGTCTGGCTTCTGTAACTGCTTCCCCGCTGAGCACAGGCATTTCCATAGGATTCTCTAATTCCATTTCAAGTGGCTCACTTCCCAACAAAGTCCCAAAACCTAGATATAGACCAGGCCCATGAGATAGGGCATATGATCACATAAATTAGGGCAAAATATAGCTGAAAGCAAAAGTACACAATAGCCTGCAGTGAATCAGTATAAAGCTCCTAATGAAATAGTGTCTACTTAGACTTAGATACCCTCCTCACCTACTTCCTGTTACAGTTCCCTCACTCACTCCAAAGCTAACTTTATCAAAGCAAGGATTGCAAAAGCTGAATAAGGGCAAGAGACTGGCTTACTTTAACTATCAGGCCACCCCATCACCTGGGGCCCCAGTCGGGGAGTCCTGAGAGTACTGCACAGACATGATGGGCTTAGACCTCAAACAAATTCCTCTCTCCATTGTTTCCTGTCATCTCTGTCAGGAACAACACAATAGACCCCTTTGTGGGCCCCTATGGGACCTTGCCCTCAACTTGGATCAACATCCTCCGAAGGGAGGCTGGAAAACATACTCTATGTCCTTTATTTTTTTATAACAATTTTATTTTGGGGTGGGGTGTGACTTCATTTTACAAAACCCCAAATATTTCAGAGAAACAATTTCTTGCCTCTTCAAAACATTTTGTCATTCCTCATCCCCCTAAGAAAGCACCAGTATCTCTCCACCAAAACCTTTTATCCCTTCTGCTCCTGTAACCTACTCATTCCACATTAATCCCACTGGCTAAGTTCAATGCTGCCTTCTGAGACCAGATGTTTGTCTTCATTTAACTTTGCTTGTTTCCTTGCTTCATTTTTTTTTATTTCCACCATATTTAAAAAAAAAATGTTCATTGTTTTCCAAATACTTAGTCCCAGTAGTAGTAGTCTATATAGAGCTGACTTAGTGTCATTGAATTCTTCCTACTGTTGATTGTCTGAGAAGCTCTTCATCATGCCCTAAGCCTGACTGATTACCCAAATAGACAGAGTATTTTGGGGTGGAGATATTTTATTTTAAGCATAACTGAATATATCTGAAGTAAAGGCTGAAAGTTCTTTTAGCCTTTAGAATTTCTGTCTATAATTCAGCTGATAGTTTAAGTGGAATTCCTTTATGATCTCACTCATAGACAAAAGTTGAAAAACAAGATCAGGAGGGAAAACATAAATCAGAACTTGGACTGGAGTTGGTGTGTTGCACCAAAATAAAAGGCTCTGGGGTGGGAGAGTGGGGGGATCAGGTCCTGGAACATGATAGCAGAGGAGGAGCTAGTGGGAGCTGTACCATTATGTGAAAAACTGAGAATGTTATGCATGTACAAACTGTTGTATTTTACTGTTAAATGAAATAATTAATTCTCCAATAAAAATTTTAATTACATGAGAAAAGTATGCAGTTAGAATGAGCATTAGGAACTTTTATTGATTAGCAAATTTTATTGATCTAAATGTATAAAGTTTAAGATATCAAGGATGCAGTCTGTTTTACATGTTTCAGTATTAAAAAGGAATTTTAAAGAAAAATTACCAATCTTTTCCTGGAGTTTTTCTGAAAAATAAAATAGAAATATCATTGTAAATATTATCAGGAGGAAATGTGAATAAAATTCATATTTGCTAAAAAATATTAGGTATTATTAAGCATGTGACAATAAAGACAAACACATATACATATCATGAATACACATGCACACAAGTTGTTGAAAACTCTTATTTGCCAAGAATATTCTTCAAGAAAATGGCGAGTATGCTAATTTTCTGATGACAAGAATAAGCTACAATTGGCTAATGGTGGTGCCCCTTTGTTTAGAGCACAAGTTACAATGTGCAAGGACCCAGTTTGAGCCCTGTAGAGGGCAATCTGGGAAAAACAGTCTTCTGGGAGTAGTGGAATTGTGTGCAGGCATAAGACTCAGCAATGACTTGCAAACAAAAATAATATACATTGTACAGGGGTATAGATATTATCTAGCAAGTAGCCAGTCCAGACCCACCCACACTGATTCCAAGGACAACAAAACAAAAATGAAAGGTTGTCCTTTCATTTGATTATGACAACCACTAGTTGAACAGATATCAAAAATAAAAATCATGAAACGGCTACGAAGCAAAGGACCCTGGGGGAAGTGGAACAGGGAGAAGGTAGAAAGAATGTTGGGGCATGGGGCATGAGATGAAAATGAACCTAACTTTGCTAGTGAGACTATTTTGCACACAACTGTCATGGAGAGATGAGAAACTACCCCAATGAATCAATAACTATACTATAGATAATTAAGGTCCCAATAAAATAAAATAATAAAAAGTTGAAAATATGAGTATGGGAATTGAAGATTATGATTACTGCACATTAAAACAAAGGGAAAAACAAATGAAGCAATGACTAAGTACACAGTGAAATATGCTAATAGGACTTGCCTTTTTCCGGGTCATTCTGATCTAAAAAATAAAAGATGGAAACTGAATTTACTAAAATGTAAATACAACCTCAGAAATGTGGTAAAAAAATTTTAAATGATTTCAACATTTACTCCATGAATTAAATTAATTCTAATTTCTCAAGGTATTAGACACAATGTTCAAGGTCATCTCATCAGTCTGAGGCTATGTGTTGAATAATCTCCCACCTCTTATTGCTGGAGGAATAAAGACAGAAGTAGCACAGTGAGAGCAGATAGAGAAGGGATTCTGGTGGAGTAAAATCTATCAATTATTTTTTATTGGTCCTTCTGTTTTGTAAAGGAAGTACAAATATACTCATATAGCTGATATAGACACTTAAAGTGATGAAGAATAAAGTAGAACACATGTCTGTCTATGACTGCATGTATGTTCCAAAAGCATTTTATCTGTTCTATATACTAATGAGATATATTCCAGATCCAATCTGTCAATAAACAGAAATTTATTAGAAAATTTATCATAAGGAAATGAAGAATGTTAAAGCTTTAAGTATTACACTACTAGTATGTATATTTTAGTTATCCTAGAGTAAGGACATTTTTCTTGGAGCCTCACTCTTTCAAAATTGCAGTGCTTGTGGCATATATATATATATCAAATAGGAAATAGGAGTAAACAGAACTAGAGGGGGGAGAGGGAGAAGACAGAGAGAGAAGTAGGGATGACGCCACAGCAAAGAACTCTTACACTGTAAGAAAATTATAGATGCTAATTTCACAGCAGAGGTTACCAAAAGTGAAAGAAATGAACTTACAGGGTAGGTAAGATTCCATAAGCTATGGTGGAGAAATATCAGTACCTTGGTTATGGCAAAATATGCTAACACATACACAGAGAGTGTGAAACTGCAAAACTAAATATGTAGAGTATTACAAACTCACTACCCTCAATTAAAATCACTATTCGGTAACATTAAGGAATGCCTACTTTCAGAATTGACATACAAACCTCAGCAGCATTCCTCTATGCGGATACCAAACCAGCAGAAGGAGAAATCC
The DNA here is from genome assembly GCF_950295315.1 of Erinaceus europaeus. NCBI lineage: Eukaryota > Metazoa > Chordata > Mammalia > Eulipotyphla > Erinaceidae > Erinaceus > Erinaceus europaeus. The sequence continues at coordinate 55,983,146 of NC_080165.1, forward strand.
AGAAATTGATCCCATTTACCATAGCAGAAAAAACATCAAATATCTAGAGATAAACCCAATAAGGAAGTAAACGCAGGGCTTGCAGGCAATGTGCATGAGGCACCACCAGGGTTTGATCCTCAGGAACCCAAACAAAGTCTGTGCTAGATTAATGCTCTAATTGGTCTATCAAACTCTTTTTTTCTCTTTCTTTGTCTCATAAAAAATATATTTTGGGTGCCTGGAGGTTGTACATGCACTTAGTACCAACACAAGGACCCTGGTTTAAGTTCCTGTGACCCACCTGAAAAGCTATCTTTCTCTCCCTTTCTCTGTCTCTCTGTCCTCTCTCAATTTCTCTCTATCCTATCTAATAAAAAAAAATTAGAATGAGGAAAAGAAAAAAGGAAAAAATGGCTGTCAGGACCAGTGAATTTTTAGTGCTGGCACCAAGCCCCAGTAGTAACCCTGACAGCAATTAAAAGATCAATCAGTAAATAAAAAGGATATTTTAAAAGATGAAAATACAAGATGGGGGTAAATAGTATAATATTTATACAAAGAAACTCATTTCTGAGGCTCTGAGGCCCCAGGTTCAATCCCTTGACACCTTAATAAACTAGAGCTAAGCAATGCTCTGGAGAGTGGGGAATGAAAACATATTATCCTGCAATACAATACCTAAGCATTTTTCTGAAAAAATATGAAAGCACTAATTCAAAAGAATAGATCCAAAGCTTAGAGTGGCATTATTCACAATAACCAACAAATAACCATTAACAAATGATTGAATAAAAAGGCTGTGGTATGTATGCTCAGTGCCGTGCTAACTATTCTGCCATTCAAAATGAAACCACGCTCTTTAAGATACAGTGACTAGAATTAGAGATGATTATATTAAGTGGAATAAGTGAGGAAATAATAAACAATTACTAGAAGGTTTAACTTACCTGTGGCATTTAATTAATAAAAACAAATTAAATGGCCAGAAAAAAACAAGCACTTAGACTAAGGGAAAACTCTTGTGGTTACTGGCTGGTGAGGAGAAAGGAGATGAAAGGTTGGTACCAGGGGCTTTTCGATAGTGAAATAACTGTGATAACACTGGTGATTTGGACAGAGAATCCTATTCACAGATGCTGGTGTAATAACACTTGGAGTACCATAGTATCAAAAACTAGTGAAAAATCAATAAAAAGAGTATACCAGAAATAAAACGAAGCCTATCAGCCTAGTGTCCATTTCACCAATGTTTAAAAAAAAATTATCACACCCTGGGCACAGCACAATATTTGGAGGGTGGAGGTGATACAAAATAAAAAAGAAGGAATAGGAAAAGATAGAAGATGAGGGAAGGGGATGGGTGGTGGCGCACCTGGTTGAGTACACATTACAATGAGCAAGGACCTGGGTTTGAGCCCCCAGTCCCCACCTGCAGGGAAAGGCTCACAAGTGGTGAAGCAGGGCTGCAGGTGTCTCTCTGTCTCTCACCCTCTCTATCCCTTCCTTCCCTCTCGATTTCTGACTGTCTCTATCCAATCAATAAATAAAGATAATAAAAAAATTTAATTAAAAAAAAGAAGATGGGGGAAATGGATAGACATTAATATGAATGAAGTTCATACTAAGATTTACATGGGAAAAGCATGAAGTCAGAATGAGCATTAGTAACTGATTATTTTATTGATCTAAATGTATAAAACATAAAGATGTCAAGAATGCAGACTCTTTTATGTGTTTTAGCAGTAAAAAGGAATGTTAGAGAAAGTTACCATTCTTTTTCTGTAGTTTTTCTGAAAAATGAAATAGAAATATCAGTGTAAACTTTACCAGAAAGAAATATGAAAACAATTCATATTTTCCAAAAAGTATCATAAATCCTACAACATTGCAGATAAATATACACACATATACATGCATACATACATACAAATTGTTGAATTCTCTCTTTTTGCCAAGAATATTCATCAATGAAATGGGAAGTGAACTTCTCATCATAAGAATAAGCCAAGAGTATTATTAGCTTTAACTATTGCCTTATAAACTTAAGTGTTTATTACATGGTTCCTTAATTTTAATAAGTTCTTTGAGTATTTATTACATGGGAATTTAACTTAAATAAGTTCTTTAACATTAGTTAATATAGTCAATTCTCAACACTGTAGAGGGTATGCTGGAAAAACAGTTCTGGGAGCAGTAGGACTGTGTGCAGCCATAAGACCCAGCAGTCACCTAGAAGCAAAAGCTAATGTCTATTGGATGTAGGTATAGATATTACATAGAGAATGGACAATCTAGATCGACTCGTATTGATTCCAAGGACAACAAAATGAAAGGATACCCTTTCATTCGATTATGACAACCACTAGCTGAACAGATAATAAAAGACAATCATGAAAAATCACACCAGAGCAGAGGACTCTGGGAAAGTGAAAAAGGGAGGAGGTGGAGAGGGTGTTGGGTCATGGTGCATGAAGTGAAAATGCACCTAAGTTTAGGAGTGAAAATGTTTTGCACATAGCTGTCACCGGGAGATGAGAAAATGCCCCATGTACTAACAACTGTGCTGTAGACCAGTAAGCACCCAATAAAATTAAATAATAAAGAATGAAAATATGAGTATATTGGAGTTGATGGTTATGATTGTTGAGCATTTAAAAAAAAAGGAAAAAGCAAATGAAACAATGACTAGGTACACAGTAAAATATGGTAATAGGACTTGCCTTTTTCCTGGTCATTCTGATCTAAAAAATAAAAGGTAGAAATTTAGTTTAGTAAAAATGTAAACACAACCTCAGTAAGGAGATAAAAAAAATCTGAAACACATTCAGCCTTTACTCCATAACTTAAATTAATCCTAATTTCTCAAGGTGTCAGACACAATGTCCAAGAACATCTCATCAGTCTGAGATTGTGTGTTGTATATTCTCCCATCTCTTGTTGCTAGAGGAATAAAGACAGAACTAGCACACTAGAGTAGACAGAGAAGAGATTCTGATGGAATAACATCTATCAATTACTTTTATTGAGCCTTCCTTTTTTAAAAGGTAAAATACAAATATACTCACATAGCTGATATAGACAATAATGATGAAGAATAAAATGGGACACAAATCTGTCTATGAGTCCATGCACGTACTCAAAGCATTTTATATCTGTTCTGTACATTAATAAGATATATGCCTAACCCCACTCTCTCAGAAAATACAAATGTATTAGAAAATTGTCATTAAGAGATGAAGTATGTTAAAGCTTTAAATAGTGCATTACTAGTGTGTATGCTATTTCAGGGTTATCCTAGATCAAGGACTTTTTTTTTTACATAGGACCTCACTCCTTCAAAATTCCACTGATCATGACAAACATTTTTTCTTTTAATATCAAATAGAAGGAAACAGAACTGGGAAGAGAAAGAGAAAGGCCAGAGAAAGAGAGAGAGAGAGACTATGTGATAGAGAGAAAGAGAGGCAGGCAAGACACCACAGCAAATAACTTCTTATACTACAACAACAACAAAAAAATTATAGATGCTGATTTCACAACAGAGATTACCAAAAGTGAAACAAGTGAGCTTACAGGGTAGGTAATCATCAGTAAACTATGGTGGAGAAATAATGGTACCTTAGTACATAGAAGAGAGTGAACCAGCATATCTAAATGTATAGAGCATTACAAATTCACTAACTTCAATTAAAATCACTACTCATTAACATTAAAGAATGTCTACATACAAAATAGACAAACCTCACCAGCATTCCTCTAGGCAAATACCAGACCAGGAGAAGAAGAAATCCAGAAATCGTTCCCATTCACCATAGCAGAAAAAAAAAAAAATCAAATATCTAGGAATAAACCTAGCAAAGAAAGTGAAAGACTTTTATACTGAAAATTATGAGACACTTCTCATATAAAGTCGTGGAAAGACATCTTATGCTCATGGATTGGACACATTAACATTGTCGAAATGACTATTCTACCCAGATCCATAAACAGATTTAACATAGTCCCTATTAAGGTTCCACCAAATTTCTTCAAGAGATCAGGACAACAATAACAACAACGTTTATCTGAAGACAGAAGATATCTAGGACAACCAAAGTAATCCTGGGGGAAGGGGGGGCATGAAGAATGGAGGCATAATGCTTCTTGATGCCCAAACATACTAGAGTTATTATAATCAAAGCAACCTGGCGCTAGAATCAAAATAGGAACATAAACCAATGGAATAGAACTGAGAGCCCAGAAATCAGCTCCCACACCTACAGTCATCTAATTTTATCACAGGGGAGCCCAAAATATCAAATAGAAAAAGGAGAGCCTAATCAACAAATGGTGCTGAGAAAATCGAATTGAAACTCGTAGATGAATGAAACTGAACCACCAAATTTCATCATATACAAAAGCTTACTCCAAATGGATCAAAAATTTAGAAGTTAGGCCAGAAATTATCAAATACATAGAGGAAAACAGAGAAAACTCTCTTGCATGTTAGTTTTTGCAGCATCTTCACCAATTCAAATCCAATTTCAAGGAAAACAAAAGCAAAAATAGGCCAATATTTCTACATCAAACTGAAAAACTTCTGCATGGTAAAGGGAATCACATTATAGAAAATAAATACCACCTTCCCTATTGAGTGGGAGAAAATATTTATTGGGCAGAGATTGACAGACAAACCACACAGTGAACTCACTAAACTCAAGATTAAAAAGACAAATAACCTTATTGAAAAGTGGAGATGAGTGGAGATGCACATGGCACAAAGCACAAGGATTTGTGTAAGGATCCCAGTTTGAGCCCCCAGATCCCCACCTGCAGGGGAGTCACTTCACAGTCGGTGAAGCAGGTCTGCAGGTGTCTATCTTTCTCTCCCCTTCTCTGTCTTCCCCTCCTCTCTCCATTTCTCTCTATCCTATCCAACAGCAACGATAATAACAACAATAACTACAACAACAATAAAAAAAACAAAGGCAACAAAAGGGAAAATAAATAACTATAAAAATTTTAAAAAAGAAAAGTGGAGATGAGTAATAAGGGCCAACAGACATAAGACAAAAAAATGTCATAAGTCATAAATGATCATGAAATTCAAATAAATACACCAATGAGATACCACTTATACCAGTGAGAATGACATACATTAGAAAAGACAGAAATACCAACTGCTGGAGAGGCTGTGTGTGGACTCTTACAATTTGGGTGGGAATGTATGTTGGTCAACACAATAGAAAACAGTCTGTGGCTCCTGTCAGTAGCACAGTGGGTTAAGCATATATGGTGCAAATCGCAAGGACAGTATAAGGATCCAGGTTCGAACCCCCGGCTCCCCACCTGTGGAGGGGGTCGCTTCACAAGCAGACAAGCAAGTCTGCAGGTGTCTGTCTTTCTCTCCCCTCTCTGTCTTCCCCTCCTCTCTTGATTTCTCTCTATCTTATTCAACGATAATTACAGCAATAACAACAATAACAATAATAACAACAAAGGCAATGAAAGGGGAAAAATGGCCTTCAGGAGCAGTGGATTCATAGTGCAGGCACCGAGCCCCCAATAACCCTGGAGGCAAAAATAAATAAATAAAATAGAATAAAATTAATTAAAATAAATAAATAAAGGAGTCGGGTGGTAGCACAGTGGGTTAAGTGCAGGTGGCTCAAAGCGCAAGGACCAGCGTAAGGATCCAAGTTCCAGCCCCGGGCTCCCCACCTGCAGGGGGACCATTTCACAGGTGGTGAAGCAGATCTGCAGGTATATTTATCTCCTCTCTCTGTCTTCCCCTCCTTTCTCTATTTCTCTCTGTCCTATCTAACAGCAACGACATCAATAATAACAAAAATAACTACAAAAATAAAACAAGGGCAACCAAAGAGAATAAATAAATAAATATTTAAAAAAAAAAGAAAAAACAGTCTGGAGATTCATAAGAACTCTAGAAATGGACCTACATTATGATCTAGCAACCCCTCTCCTAGGGATTTACCCAGTGAAAACAAAAATACCTATCTGTAAATACTTATGTATACTAATGTTCATAGCAACAGTTTGTAATAACCCAAGCTTGGAAGCAAACCAGGTGATCATGGATAGATGAATGGCTAAGAAAATTGTGGTACATATACACAATATACACATATATACATGGTGTATTATGCTGTTGTTAAAAATGATGAGGTCATCTCCTTTGTAATATCATGGTAAGAACTCAAAGGCATCATGGTGAGTGAAACAAGCCATAAAGAGAAGGGCCAATACCAAATGATCTCACTTACAAATGAAACTTCAAGAACAAAGAACAGCAAAGGAAAACAGAAGATGAAACAGACTGGGGATGGTGTATTGCACCAAAGCAAAAGACGCAGGAAAAAAGGAAGCAAAGGGACAGGATAACAGGACATTTAGATTCTCTTGTGTCTCCTGGACACCAATCAAAGGTAGATGAGAGGATGTGTCAATGTGTTAAAGACTATACTGTAAACCATTATACACACCCTCAATTAAATTTTTTTTAAATGTCCACATGCACTAATACAATATAGTATTCAGGGACTTGGGTTTGAGCCCCTACTACTCAGTTGCAGATGGAAGCCTCATGAAGGGTGTTACAGGTGTCTCTCTTTCTCTTTATTTTTATATTTCCTTATATTTATTTATTGGATAGAGACTACTAGAAATCGAGAGGGAAGGTGTAGATAGAGAGGGAGAGAGACAGAGAGACATCTAGAGCCCTGCCTCACAAAGTTTTGTCCCGCAAAACTGAAAAGCTTCATACAGACTGGAAAATCTGTGCATGTCATACACCAAACAAAGACTAATAACCAAAATATAGAGAGAACTCACCAAATTCAGCAGTGAAACAATAAACAACCCATTGAAAAATATATGGAGAAGAAATGGGCAGAATCTTCATCAAAGAAATACAAAGGGCCATCAGGAATATGAAAAAATAGTCAGTGTTAATCAGAGAACTCAAATAACATACACAGTGAATATAACTTTACACCTGTGAAAATGTACTGCATGAAAGAAAAAGAGAGAATGTATTACATTAGAAAAGACAGGAACACCAAGCGTTCTTGAAGATGTGAGAAGAAAGAATCTTTTCTTCATTGATAGTGGGAATGAAAACTTGTGCAACTCCTGTAGAAAGATTTTCTCTTGTTTTCTTTCATTTTCTTTTTTTATTTTTTAAAAATTTTTTGGCTAGAGACAGAGAGAAATTGAGAGAGGCAGGAGAAATAATGATGGAGAGAGAGAGAGAGAGAGAAAGAGGGAGAAAGCTTTTGCTTCACTTTCTATTCTCCAAAATTCTCTTTGTCTCATCTCTTCTTTTAAATTAGCTGGACTTCCCTTTTCTAGCCTAGTTCTTATATTGATTTTATTTGCAAACAGGATGACAAAAGCCATGAGAGGGGAAATTAATGAGAAATGAAGGATCAGGGTCAGGGGGCTCATGTGGTAGAGCACAAATCACCATGCTCAAGGACCAAGGATCCATCTTCAGTTCCCCAGTACAAATATAAGAAATTTTACAAGAGGTGGTGCAGTGCTGTAAGTGTCTCTCCTCTTTCTCTCACTCTCCTTCACTATTTCTCTCAATCTCTATCAAAAAGAAAGAAAAAGGAAAATTTCCCACTGGCAATAGTGGAGCTACAAAAACAGAGTCCCATGATAACTTTGGTATCAAAGAAAAAAAAAAGCAAATAAAATTAAACAAAATGAAATAGGGTCAGGAAAAGACAGAGAACTGGCAAGCAAACAGAAAATAAAATAAAGAGAAAAAGGGAGTCCAGCGGTAGCGCAGTAGGTTAAGTGCAGGTAGTGCAAAGCGCAGGGACCTGCATTAAGGATTCTGGTTTGAGCCCCAGGCTCCCCACCTACATGGGAGTCACTTCACAAGAGGTGAAGCAGGTCTCGCCTCCTCTCTGTCTTCCCCTCCTCTCTCCATTTCTGTCTGTCCTATCCAACAATGACAACATCAGTAACAACAATAACTACAACAATAAAAAAACAACTAAGGTAGCCGAAGGGAATAAATAAATAAAATAAAATAAAGATAAAAGAAGCAAGATAAAGAATGCATGAGGGCAGAGAAGGTGGTATAATAGTTATGCCAAATATTTTCATGCCTGAGGCTCTGAAGTCTCAGATTCAATCCCTTGGCCACCATAATCCAGAGCTGAGCAGTATTCTGGTCACTCTTTCCCTTTGTATCTTCCTCTGTCTCATTAAAATAAATAAATAAAATATTTTTAAAAGGAATAAATGGAATCATTTGTGGTTTATATTTCAAGAGTAAGGTTAAAAATTGGAGGTAATGCTTCAAATTCTTATATTTGTACTACAGACATTTTTGCTGTGTACCTTTCTGCACCCTATTCCAAGTTGTAAACACAGGGCCTAAGAGTGGCAGAGAAATAGTTTTCTGAGATATAACTATGACTTACCTGACTTGAATTGAGTCTTCCTCATTGCTGATTAAAAAAAAAAGTAAATTTATAAACAGGCTGTTTTAATACCAAAAAATAATCTTGACTAAGTCATATACCCGCCAATAGTTTGTCTGTAAAATAAATGTCTGAAATTTATTTTATTTGAAAATTTTACTACAAATTGAAAAATAAAATTTGATAGAAGTTATGTAAGACATAAATATTTATTTCACTGGGATGTTAAGATGGTATAGCAATTTTTGAATTCGTATATTAAAATAAAGTAAAAATCTCCTCAATAGATGGTGTTGGAAAAATTGGATAGCCACATGTAGATAAGTAAAACTAGATTATAACCTAACACCATATACCAAGATCAAGTCAAAATATATAAAAGATCTGTATATTAGGCCAGAAACTCTAAATTTATTTTAAAAAAAGAAAAGAAAAGAAAATATTGGTGAAACTTTGCAGGACCTTCATATCAGAGATATATTTGGATACTGCACTCCTTGGGCATGGGAAATAAAATAAGTGTAAATAAATGGGATTACATGAAACTAAGAAGCTTCTATACATCAAAAGCAAACTATAAAAGCATACCAGGAAATCCAATGGTGGGATCATAAGGAAAGGGGACTTTGGTGGTGACTATGGTGTGGAACTATACAATGTAATTTCACAATCTTGTAGCATACTACTAATATCAAAATCAAAATAAAATGGTATAGGAATTTGTTCCTTACTTACATTAAAATAAAATACAAATAGTATTTTGTCTTGAAAAATATTAGGCAAATGATAAAAATTTTTATATATCTTAGATCATTAGAAAGTATGGTAAATTTAATGTTTTGAGCCCCCTTGTCAAAAATTAGTTGTTCATAGGTGTAGGGGACTTATTTATGGGCTCTCAGTTCTATTCCACTTGTCTGTGTGTCTATTTTTTTCCATTACCAGACAGTTTTGATTATAATAGCTCTGTAGTATAGTTGGAGGTGAGGAAGTGTGATACTTCCAGTTTTGCTAATTTTTTTTAAATCAAGCTTGTTTTGGGAATCCTATGGATTGTATGGCTCCAGATAATCTTTGTAGCACTTGTTCTACCCTATTAAAGAAATTTGGTGTTACCTTTGAATGGAATGGCATTAAATTGTATGTGGCTCTGTGTGCATAAAGAAATTGTATCTATGTATCAATGGCTATACTGTTAACCATTAACCACCTCATAAAAGTGATAAGGAAAAAATATGTGTATTCAAGAGAAATAAGCCAGGGACTGGGTGGTAGCATACCCAGTTGAGAGCACATGTTGCCATACTCAAGGACCTGAGTTCAAGGTGTCAATCCCCATCTGCAGGGGGAAAGCTTCACAAGAAGTGAAGCAGTGCTACAGGTTTCTCTTTTGCTCTTTCCCGCTTTATCTCCTCTTCCCCCACTGAATTTTTCTCATCCTTTCTAATAAAATAAATAAACCTGAAGGAAAGGTACATAAAATTTTGAAAAAAGAAACAGACTGACTTATCTTAAGATTACTGTGTGTACTTAAGATATCTGTGTGTACATAATATTTAAAAGAAAGTTATCCAACCTGGTAGGGACTGCGTTTTGCCGGCATGTGACCCAGGATAGAGCTCTGATGCTGCACAGGAAAATGGGAGTGCAGAGGGAAATTCTGGTACTGTGATATACCAGAGCTTCTCCTCTGTCTCTGTTGTATGCTTTACATTCTAGTTCTAGTTCTCCCCCGCCAAGAGAATTGGATCAGTCCTGTTAGTTTCGTGGGCTGCTTGGCCCCACCCCTAGGAACCCCGCCAGAGTTCCAGAGTTGGAGAGAGAGTTCAGAGGTTCCTGAGTTCCAGAGTTGCAGAGTAAGAGAGAGTGCTTGCGCCGCCGCAAAGAGACAGCAGAGTTCTGTTTGGTGATTAGTTTGGTTTAGTTTATGAATCGTTGTTCCTGAATAAAGAAATACAGCTTCCCTGCCCAGCCATTGTCTCCGCGTCTCTGTTACCCACCCGTGAAGCTAGCCCAGCAGGAGCCGTCCGAATTTTAACAACATGTCTCTATCTGAATGATATAAGCAACCCCAAAGTGATGAAACCATACATACTGAAGGCCCTGGTTGCACAGGGGGGAAAAAAGATACAAAGTGAAGATTAAGGATAGTGAGGCAGAAATAAATGAGAGATAGAAAATAAAATAAAATAAAATAAATGATGAAAGTTGAAATAAAAACTGTGCAAATGGAGAAAAAAAGAGGAAAGACAGGGCTGGGTGGTGGTGCACCTGGTTGAGTACACGTTACAGTGTGCAAGGACCAGGGATCAAGCCCTCGGTCCCCACCTGCAGGGGGAAAGCTTTGCAAGTGGTGAAGCAGGGCTGCAGGTGTCTCTCTGTCTTTCTCCCTTTCTATCTCCCCCTACCCTCTCAATTTCTGACTGTCTCTATACAATAAATAAATAAGGATAATTTTTAAATGTTAAATAAAAAGAGGAAATTATTTCACTCAACAAGTTTCCCTTAAATCTATGACAATGGGGGCCTAAGAAATAGGTTAATGGGAAAGACATCTGCCTTGACATACTCAGGACCAAGATTCAAGTCCCACTACACTACATAGAATTTGCAGAAATGGGGCTGAATAAAACACTGGTTCTATGATATCATCTTCTGTTTCTATATTCTATATGAATGAAAAATTCAGCTGGAGAAGTAAAATCATGAGGCCCTGACTATGCAATAGTAATAATAATAAGAAGAAGATATGTATACAATAATGAACACTCTAATTCAGGACATATAATGTAGAAGCTAAATAAAGTATTTCTCTTGGGTGGAAATAACTGCTCTTTTAGGCCTAACTGTGCTAATCTCATAACCTTTATATATAATAATTCCATAGCAACTATCAAGAAAGCATAAAAATAAAGAGAAAGAAAGAAAGAAAATGATGAAAACATGAGATGAAGAATGGAAATAGAAATCAATAAAAGACAAATCCAAACAAAGTGGATACAATAATTTGAACTAATACAAAAAACAAGAGGAAATAGGAATGGCTAAGAATTGAAGACTGTAAAAAGGACTGGGAATTTTTTCTCAGAAATGTCATTAATAATAACTTTCCAAAAAAAGTTACCAAAGTTGATATGTTTTTATGTTTACTATTAAAGAGGTGTGTGACTGAACATTTGAACCACAATAATCATTTAATAAAATTATTTTATAGCAACTATTATTTGAGTATAGTGTACCAAAACATATTTTTATTTCATACTTTTTCTGAATATATCAGATTGCATGAATTCTGTTCAAGTAAAACACAATTTCTATAATTAGTATCAGCACATTAATTCCAAAGAAACACTATTTAGAAGGTATCATCATCATTTTTTAAAAACTCAATGACTATAGTGTCTAGATACAATTTTATATAATTTATTTTCACATGCAATTATTTCTAACCCTTTTCATTTAATAAAACTGCAATATATTAAGAGTAGGTGGTCATTAAATATGATTTTTAAAAATTACCTTTAAATAAATGCAGCAAACAAGTAAAAAAACCTAAAAAAGAAATCACAAAGTACATAATCAAATATGTCCTACCTAGATACCCTTCTCATCTATTTCCTATTTCACTTCCCACAATCACTGTAACTCTAACCCTGTCAGATAAAATAAGGACTACAAAAGCTGGATAAGAGACTGGCACACTTCAGTGATGTTCCTTTCATCACTATCAGGCCACTCCATCATCTGGGGCCCTAGTGAGGGAATCCTGGGATACCCACATAAATATGATGGGCCTAGACCTCCAATAGCTTCCTCGCTCCACTGTCATTGGTCATCTCCATCAGGAACAGTATTGTGGACTCTCTCCTAGACCTCTCCAGCACCTTGCAACAATGGTAGAAATTACCCCACTCTCTTAAGGGAGGCTGGGTCAACATACTCTGCCACTCGAGGAAGACTGGTCCTGAATGAGTACAGCCTAGAATGATCCCAGCTACAACCATGAAAAGCAACCTTAGAGCAACAGGGATGCAGACGTTACAGTCTCCTGTGCTAAATATGAATAGGCATGGGCTCTAGGTCAGATTGATGGGGTTTACAGTTAACAGTATAATATACTTTCCCCATATTTGGGAGCTACTCTCTGCCCTGATCCAGCTTTCTAGTCCTATTCCCAACTCTGACACCATCTTCCTAGACAATATTTTTAGCCCACCTACATGTTATCTGTGGGGCTCAGGCAAAAATTAGAGGAGTCATAGGCCCCTTAGACTATACCTAAAATAGACTTCCTAGCTTCTTCCAACATAAATACCCCAAATTTCATATGCTATATTCTTACCTTTAGGTTCATGATTATTAATCAGTTTGTGCTTTGTGGACTTAACCCAGTGTACCATCACCCAGCCCCTAATCAATTGGTTCTGCTTTATATCTTACTGCTTTTTAGCCACCAAGTTGCAGATGCTACCATGACACCATCCTGTATTCCCTGGGCAGATGACCTCATCAGTGTGTTCTGGAACTCCACCTCCCCAAAGCCCTGTCCCAGTAGAGAAAAATAAAAAACAGACTGGGAGTATGGATTGACCTTCTAAAACCCATGTCCAGTGGAGAAGCAATTATAGAAGCCAGACCTCCCACTTTCTGCACTCTGTAAAGATCTTTGATCTATACTCCCAGAGAGATGAAAGAGTAGGAAAGCTTCCAGCAGAGGGGAAGGGATGCAGAACTCTGGTGGAAGGAGTTGTGTGGAATTGTACTCCTCTTATACCACAATATCATTATTAAATCCCATTATTAAATCACTAGTAAAAATAAAGAAAAAAGAAAATAATAGTATATGCACATAGTGAAATACTACTCAACCATTAAAAATGATGAAGTCATCTCCTTTGCCTCATCTTGGATGGAACTTGGAGGAATAAAGTTAAGTGATTTAAGACTCAAAGAAAAGGATAAATACAAAATATTCTCACTCATAGATGGAACTTAAGTAAGAAGGACAGAAAGGGAATACACAAAGTGAAAGTTAACCTGCAATGAGCTCTTAGGAAGGAGAGCAGGGAGTGAAGGAGGTCATTGGGATTCTAGTTCATGCTGATAAAAATGGACCTCCATTGGAGATAAGAGTGTTTTCCAGACAGCTATCTCAGGGAGATGAGAAATTGTAACAGTGTTTCAATGATTGTACTTAAAAGGACTAACCTCCCAAAAAAGTTAATGGAGGAAAAAAAAAAGAAGGAAGAATTTTAAAGTAAGGAAACCTAAAGCCAGGTGTTGGCTCAACACATAGCAAGCACACATTACTAGGAGTGAGCAGCCAGGTTCATGCCCTGGCCTCCACTTCCAGAAACACTGCAGTTGTCTCTCTTCTCTGTTTTTTTACTTCCACTCTTTCTGTCTCCTACCCCTATCAAAAGAAAAAGTAGGAAAGAAGGAAGGAAGGGAGGGAGGGAGGGAGGGAGGGAAGAAGGAAGGAAGGAAGGAAGGAAGGAAGGAAGGAAGGAAGGAAGGAAGGAAATAAAGAAAAAAAAATGGTTGCCAAAAATGATAGAGTCCTTCAGACACTGAGATCCAGCAATAGCCCTGGTTAAAAAAAAAATCATATATATATGGAAAATACTTTTTTCTAAGGCCTATAAAACTCTATGAAAATTCTTTATCAGCTGAATGGATATCATCCATAATCAAGCCACCAAAATTTTAAAGATATTAATGAAATATTCATGCATATAGAATCATAGTTATGTTTCAGCTCTATAGCTTGAAAGCAAGGAAAAAGCAACATCATTTAAGAATGTGAACTTGGAAGTCAGATTATTGTCTTTCAATCTTTTCATTTACATTTTCACTGTAACTCTATCAATGGATTGCATGAAAGTTAATCATGGGCTCTCATGTTTAATTAATTATTGAATAATCACTGAATGTCTTCCATATATTATTATTTCTAAAGACTCTAGGTGAAGTGTATAGTAAAATTTCTGCAACAGTGTGTGCTACCCACTCTTTTTCACTTTCACGTAACTCACAATTTGTACAGATAGTAATCAAAATCAGGGCTCCTCCAGTCACAGCAACAGTCAACACATATGGCAGAATGTTCCATAAAGTAGTCACTTTGGAATCTAAAATAAAAATCACAGGACTCAGGAAGACAGAATTCTTTCAGGATTTTCCGTTTCATCTGAGCAACTCCAGGGCTGAAAAGGAGAGGGGATCAGTTCATTTCAAAAAGGAAGTTGCAGACTAGCAAGATAGCTCACTTGAGTACTAAGCTTGCTTTTTATGGGAAAGACCCAGGTTTGAGTATGGCCCTCAAAGGACTGAGGGAAACTTTATTGCTGTGTATTTTTCTCTCTCAGTCATTATCTTTCTATCAGAAAAAGTAAGCTTGGAAGCTAATATCCCCAGTGATAACCAAAAATAAGAAAAAAGTAAGAGAAAAAAAAAAGGAAGTTGTTTTGCAGAAACTGAAGAGAACCTACTAGAAGTTAGTGCTAGCAGTATTATTTACCCCTAACAGAAATGCAGACACATGCAAACACACACACACACACACACACACACACACACACCACATTTTTCTCCTCATCTTCCAATTCTATCACTACAGTCACTGGACTAATGAGTGTGGCAAAAGGATCAAAATTAGCTAGCTCACATCCAAGAAAATAATAAAATGATAGTTGAGAAAGTTTTAATCCAGAAGAAATCTACTATGTTAAAAAAATGATGACTTGGTTTTCATATTAACAGGAGAAAAATCAATTTAGCAATAAATAGCACATTACATTATTAAAATTAGTAGAAAAGAATGAATATATACAGCCAGAGAGTATAATTCTTGGTGTCGAAAGACCAGCTTTAAAAGTAAGAGCAAGGAGTCAGGCAGTAGCGCAATGGGTTAAATGCACGTGGCACAAAGCACAAGGACCAGTGTAAGGATCCTGGTTCCAGCCCCCGGCTCCCCACCTGCAAGGGAGTCACTTCACAGGTGGTGAAGCAGGTCTGCAGGTGTCTATCTTTCTCTCCCACTCTCTGTCTTCCCCTCCTCTCTCCATCTCTCTGTCCTAGCTGACGACGATGACATCAATAACAACAACAATAATAACAACAACAACAATAAAAAGACAACAAGGGCAACAAAAGGGAAAATACATAAAATTAAAAAAAGAAAGTAATAGCAGTACACTTCATCAGGAAAAAGAAATAAAAATGTGAACAGCAATAAAAAGGTTAAGTGTGAGCTAGTCTTCATATTATTTCCCAAATCTGACAGGAACATATGAAAGTAGCCACTGACCTGAGGTATAAAAGTATACCATTTTCTCCTTGTCAAGCAGTGTATTACTGATAGAGCAGGTCACATTCACATCAGAGTCAGTTTTTAATAGAAGTGTCTTCACTTGGAACAACCCATGACTGTCTTCATACAGCTCTTCTGAGTAGGATGGTAAAGAGTGTCCTTCCATATCCTTCCACTGCACATAGGGCTGTGGGAACCAGCCTTCTGAAGTGCACGTTAGCAGTATTTCTCCCTCTTTCGGTCTCTCCATGGTAATCAGTGGGAAAGTACCCAGACCTGGGGAACAGATATCAAGGAACAATGCCTAGAGTCTCTGCAAACCCATTGTGAGGCAATAATTTTAATACCTCATATGTGCTGTCAATATAGATGAAATGTACATGGTGGATCTAATTTAATCTTCAAATCGTTACATTTTCAGTTATCTGCACATTTCCCAGATATTTAATAACACTGAAGTGAACAGACTTGTTTAAAGTTATGAAGTAAAAGTTTCAGATTTTACTAAAAGGATGAACAATTTATGGAGAAATAGGGGAAGGATACAAATTCTATACACAAAGAGTTAACTCTGATACAGTTGATTAAATGAATCCTAAATATGAATAATAATTCCTATATAATAGAAAATAAATTTGGTAAGTGGCTAGGTCTTGGGAAAATTTCAGGTATAAGGGTAATTTTCCAGGGCCTGACATATTAATGCAGCAGAAACAGATATAGAATCCAAAACATCTTTCCAAATGCTTTACCTGCTACTTTCAGATCTAAACTGGTCTCCTGGTAAACACCATCTTTTTCAAAAAGACACCAGTACTGCCCAGCATCTGAGATCCTGGCACTGCGTATCTGCAGGGTCACTCTCCCTTCGTTAAGGGCATCACTCTCCAGTGCAGTTCTCCCTCTGTATTCTTCCATCAGCTTTTCAGACATGTGGTCCCCATCCACATATACATAAATGGCAGGATAATAGTGGGATCGGACCCACCTCACCTCCATATCCTCTGCACTAGTCTTGGGGGACAGGTGGCAGGTTAACTGTATGTCTTCTCCCACTCTGACAAGGATGGGCTGAGAAGATCCAATAACTTTCAAGGAAGCTATTAAACATAATAGATTTTTTTAAAAAACACAATTTAAAAAACTCAAAATTGAAAAAAAATGTCAATAGCAAAAGTGTCTCTTGGGGTTTAAAATACAAGAACATCTCAAAGACTGTGAAACTGAATACATCTTATGAAGGTAGAGGTCTGATGAAAGTAAGATAGAGGTTGTCCCTATTCGAGGTAAAATCATGCTATCATGTGTGTATGAACACCATTAATTGAATCTACCCCTTACCCTGCTTATGATTTCATTCAGTTTTTAGAAAAGCTAGGAAATAATCTGGGAGAGCCAGGTGGTAGCACACCTGGTCGAGTGCACAAGGACCTGAATTCAAGTCTCTGACCCCATCTACAAAAGGGGAGATTCATGAGTGGTAAAGCAGTGTTTCAGGCTTCTTTATTTCTCTCTTCTCTTCCCCATTCCCCTTCCTTCTTAATTTCTCAGTCTCTATCCAAAATAAATAAATAAATCTTTAGATACAGCAATTGCCCCCCCACACACACACACAAAAGCTATAGGAAATTATCAGTAAATTCTGCAGTCACAAAATAAAAAATAAATATACATAAATCTGTGGTACTTCTATATACACAAGATGTCATAGGAAAGAGAAATGAAAGAAGCAATCCCATTTATAATACAGCAACAACAAAAGCCTAGGTAACCAACAAGTGATGAGTGACTAAGAAAGTTGTGGTATATATACATAATGGAGGGCCACTCAATTATTAAGAATGATGAATTCACCTTCTTTGCCTCATCTTGAATGGAGCTTGAAGGAATCACGTTAAGTAAGATAAGCCAGAAAGAGAAGGATAAATATGGAATGATCTCACTTATGGGCAGAAATTGAGAAATATGAACAAAAAGAGAAACACAAAACAGAACTTAAACTGGGCTTTGATGTACTGCACCAAAGTAAAGGACTCTGGAATGGTGAAGGTGGTTCAGGTCCTGAAGCAAGTTGGTGGGGGAAAGCCTAGTCTAGGGATAAGAGTGTTTTGTGGAAAACTGAGAAATTTTATGTGTGTGTTAACAACTATACTTACTATAAAAAAAATCCTTGAAGTAAATCTGAGAAAAGAGATGTTAAATCTCTACAACAACAACAATAACAAATATCATTAAAATAAACAGAAAAGAACAGATAAATGGAAGATTGTCTTATTTAATCAGAAGAATAAACATTGTTAAAATGGCTATACTACCTAGAAGAATGATATTCTTAAGGAAATTGAGCAAACAATCCTAGAATTCCTATGGAACCACCAGACCATAAATACCCCCAAGCAATTTTGAGGGAAAAGGAAAAAGGATGGGAGCTTATAATCTCTAATGTCCAAGTACAATGCAAAGCAATACTAATTAAAACTGTGATATTAATACAAAAATGGACACTCAGATCAATACAACAGAATAAAGAGCCCACGTGAAATCTGACCATCAATGCAGTACACTGAATTGAATTGAATTAAATTCAAAATCAATTAAAGACTCATTGACTAGTATACTGGCCTAGAACCAGCAATACATAGAAGAAAACAGAGTGAAGCACTGTGTACTTTAAAGACATATTTGGTAACTCAACTATCTAATAAGGTAAATAAAGTCTAAATAATTGGACTTGTGTTTGATTAAAACCTTCGACACCAGTGGGCCGGCCAGGTGGTAGCACAGTGGGTTAAGGGCACATGGCATGAAGTGCTAGGGCCTGCTCAAGTTTCCAGGGTTCAAGCCCTGTCTCTCCACCAGCAGGGAAGTTGCTTCACAGGTGATGAAGCAGGTCTGCAGGTATCTATCTTTCTCTCCCCCTCACTGCCTTCTCCTCCTCTCTCCATTTCTCACTGTCCTATCCAACAACAATAACAAAAAAGGCAAAAAAAAAAAAAAAAAATGGTATCCAGGAGCAGTGGGTTTGGCACCAAGCCCCAGCAATAAGCCTGGAAGCAAAAATTTAAAAAAAAAAAAAAAAAATTCCACAAGGATTAAAAGAATAACTTAGCATTTTGGGAGAATTGAGTGCTTCAAGTTCAAAAAGTCCCAAATTCAACAATTGGAGTCACCAGAAGGAGAATTTGAATGATGTTCTATCTGGTCTGTCATTCATAAATACAAATAAAAAGGCCTTTACAATAGCTCACTTAGATAATGTACTGCTTTGCCATATCCATGATCCAGTTCAAGCCTTGAACCCACCACCTTGAAGGAAGCTTTGGCCCTGTGGTTTTTCTGCCTCTGACTGTCTCCAGCTAAATAAATAAATAAATAAATAAGTAAATCTTCAGATATCATCACTGGTCCACAAAAAAATATAAGAAATTATTAATTTTCAAAAAGTCACAGGATAAAAATCAGTATACATATTTACACATCACACATCTGAAAATGAATTGATACTGAAGATATACGAAGAAAGCACACAGCTCAACAACAAAAGCTACCCATCAAAAAATGGACAAAAGATTTGAATAGTGAGTTCTCCAAAGGTGATGGCTAGATAGCCTGCAGGCTTATGTAAAAATGCAAATTAAGCTGTAATGAGATACCACCTCACACCAATGAGAATGGCCTGTATCAACAAAACAGGAAATGACAAGTGCTGGTGAGCATATGGAGAAAAAGGGATTCTGTTGCATTGTTACTGGGCATGCAAATTGATGGGACCTGTGGTTACAGAAAACAGTCTGGAGAGTCCTTCACTAAATTGAAACACTTTATGATCTATCAACACTTGGCACGTATTCAAGGGACATGAAAACACTAGTTTGAAAAGCTATAAACACTCCTATTTTCATAATTGCATTATCCACAGGAGTTAGAAATAGTGGAATAAACCTATTTATGATAGATGACTGGATAAAGAAATTATATTCCAGGATATACTAATCTAAAATTAAAAATTGATACTATATCATCCAAAATGGATTGAATGTAACTGGAAGTAATTATGTTAAGTGAAATAAGAAAGTAGCAAGACAACCACAGAATGGTTTCACTCATAGATAACTGAAGCAAACAAACATAAAAAAAAAAAAAAAATCCTGACTAGTCTTCCTAAACTTTGTGAAGACACTGGTGACTTTAGAAAGAAAGAGCATCTGCCTTTGGTGATAAGTGAAATGAACTGTATTCACAACATGTAGCTGTGAAGCTACACCTATTAACTATTGCAATGTGTAAATCAGTGTTTTCAGATAGAAAGAGACAGAGGAGAAAAAAATAACACAGCACCAAGTTTTCCTCAGTGCAGTGGAGGCTGGGATCAAAACTGGCTGTTCTTCATGGAAGACCAGGCAACTTCCCAACTAGTTTGCTTTTGCTCCCCATTTGTCAAGAGTTTGGTGTTCTAGGAGAATATAAAACCCTTGAGAGAAGTTCTACATTTTCACCATTTTCTACAGTAGTGTACTTGACCTGCTGCAAAAGTTGTGTTCATGTGTTTTGTTTTGTGTTATTTTCAAGTTTGGGGTATGTGTTCCTAAAAGGTCTAATTTCCACTGTTATCCAAAGGGCTAAATTTTTCTAATGTGTCTGATATATAACCCTCTACTACCTAACACTGCAAAGGCAAAAGCCTTTCCTCTTACAAAACAGAACAGAGATTATTCCTGTACCTCTAGAAGCACACTTCATGGCTCACTGGGATCCCCTTGAACACTGAAAGGGGCAGGTCCTGCAGCACAAAGGGTACTGAAGGTCTCAAGGCCTGTACTCTGTCAGTCTCCTCTAGAGGTAACTAAATGTGAGACTTAGAAAAGTCAGGCCTCAGTTGCTCATAAGGATCACAGAGGGTTGCATTAGTTCCATCCAGCTTTGTCCATGGAGCACCCCAGCCCTTCAGGGAAGGCAGAGACCCATTTTCACTGCAATCAGCTGTCACATCTACTTACCAAGCTCAGTCTGGGTTTTCTCTAAAAAAAAAAAAAAAGAAAAAGAAAATATATATTGGGAATTTGGCTTATGGGAAAGTAGAGAAAGTATCACAGAAAAATAAAAGCAAGTTTACATCTTATTGTGAATTTCAATTCATAAAAAAATAAACACAGAACAAATACTATTTATTTTCCATGGACTAACTGGTGATACAGTTGTTTTTCCATTCCTCTGAACAACAAAAATGTTCTCTTCTACCACCTCATAATTCAATTCTACTTCTACTTCAATATCATATTTGAACTATCAGTATAAGACATATGGGGTCACATAGTGATGATGTACCAGATTGAATACACACATTACCATGTACAAGGACCCTAGTTCAAGCCCCCAGTCCCCACCTGCAGGATGGAGCTTCAGAGAGGTGAAGCAGTGCTCCAAGTGTCACTATCCCCTCCCCCACAAATTTCTTTCTGTCTCTACCCAAAATAAATAAATAAATAAATAAATAAATAAATAAATAAATACCTAATACAATGCATACTGTTCTTCCCACTGCCCATCCCCCACCTTTTTTTGTTTCTTTAAGCACAGCAATGTTCCACTCTGGTTTATGATGGTGCTGGGGACTGAACCTGGTATATTAGAGCCTCTGGCACTAAAGTTTTTTGCATAGCCATTACACTATCTTCCCAGTCCAATGCATACTTTTCCCTTTATGCCTCTTTACCTCAATGAAAAAGTTACCTAGACCTCTGGATCCCGGTTCAAGCCTCCAGCTCCCCACCTGGTGAAGCAGGTCTGCAGGTGTCTTTCTCTCCCTCTTTCTGTCTTCCCCTCCTCTCTCCATTTCTCTCTGTCCTATCCAACAACAATGACATCAATAACAACAACTATAATAACTACAGCAACAATTAAAAAAAAGAAAAAAAGGGCAACAAAAGGAAAAATAAATAAATAAAAATTAAAAAAATAAAGAAAAAGTCATCTACAGGGAACCAGGTGGTAACATACCCAGTTAAGCACACATTATTAGCAAATGGAAAGACACAGGTTCAAGCCCTCACTTCCCACCTGCAGGGGGATCCCGCTTCACAGGAGATGAAGCAGATCTTCAGATGTCTTTCTTTCTCTCTCTCTATCTCCCTGCCCTCTCTCAATTCCTCTCTGTCCTATCTAATAAAAAAAATAGGAAGAAAAAAAGGAAAAAGTGACCACTGGAAGCGAACACCAAGCCCCAGTGATAACTCTGATGTCAATAAAAAAAAAATGTTCACTAGAGTAGTGAAATTGCACATGCACCATAATATTAATAATAATAATAAAATGCATTGTAAGCATAAAATATACAAACATAAATACCTACCACATTCAAATTCAAACTGAAACGAAGAAGCTATACGTATCACAGTCATGGTGCATATATACTCAAATTATAAATGTTCATTCCCAGAAAAACATTTATTTTTAATTTATTTCTATATCCATTTATATCAATATTTACATACTTATATAAGAATTTTAAGTATGAAGGGTATCTCAAAAGTTAATGCAGTTATAAGAAATGTAATTAAAATAGTTGTATTATGAAAAGACAGATGATAGGTAATGGATAGACAAATAAAGGAAAGATACATTGGGTGTGTGTGTTTCTGTATCTGTATGTACACAAATAGACATAATCTCTCACACTGAAGTGAATTTTTTCAAGCATTTAACTATAACTTCTCATTACTTTTATAAGTATAGTAATATAAGACACTTAGCACTCCACTACTGTACTGAGCAGTATAGGTTGTTATTTTAATTGTTATTTCTAAATAAAAGTGTATGTAAGATGTGATAATGTAAATAATTATCTCCATGTATGATTAGCTTCATACACTGTTTCTATCACTAGAAATCATAAGATAACATGGATAAACATTTCACAAGGTGAGACATACTTGTGAGTGAAAAAAAAGTGATAAAGAAAAAAAAATTGAAAATAACTGAAATGTCATTAGCAGACAGTCAAGGTATAGTATACATTTTTCCAGTCATAAAGGTTTTAACTTTAATAATTATTAATAGATTTCACATATTTTGATAAAACATTCAGCGCTATTTAACACTCCCTAAAACTCTTCCTAATAACTTGGTCATTTCAACCCAAGAGACAGAGCACTGACCTGAGATGGAAATGGTTGAGCTCTTCTCATTGAGCTCATGGCTGTGGATGAAGCAAGACACATTCTCCAGAGAGGCATTTTTGACCACAAGAGTGGATTCCACATAGAACAGCCCATCCTCATCTAGAAGGTGATGCTTAGAGAAAGTTGGCAATTGCTCTCCAGTGTTACTCTTCCAATTAACTTCGGGCTCTGGGAACCAGCCTTTTGAAGTGCACAACAGCTGGAGGTCATTTTCCACACAGCCTTGCATATGGACATTAGGGGAGGATCCCACACCTGTGCGGGGAAGTTACAGTCATGAGGCCTGGAGCCAGTGGAGGCACACATCACAGAGACTGAGATTTCAGTAGCATTACTCAAAGACAGAGCAAGAGTGCAGGAGTTTGAGGAGTAGAAAGTGGTCTAAAGCCTACCTCAAATTTAAATTCCCACAAACATTGTATTTGAACTAACTTTTGAAGATATCATTTGCCTCCAGATTATTCAAGATACAGATCTACAGCTAAGGAATTGCCTTGGTGACTAAAATGTAATTATTAACTTGCAATAAGCTTACTACGAGTTGATTTATTTCGCACTCTACATCATTTCCCAGCTACTCACCTAATACTTGGAGCTGCAAGCTTGCTTCTCCCTGATAGTTGCCCTCTTGGAAACGGCACCAGTATTTCCCATCATCAGATGGTTGGATCTTGTACATCTTCAGTGCCACATGTCCCTCAATAATTTTGTCTTTAATCCACTGCACCCGGCCTCTGTACTCCTCCATCTGCATCTCAGTCACCTCAGCTCCATCCCGATATGCAAACATAGGTGTGTTGGGTTCAGAGCGGTACCAGGTCACCTCCATGTTCATTGCATTCTTCTTGGGGAGGAGTTGACAGGTCAGCAGGGCATCTTCCCCAACATTGACCAGGATAGGATGGTCGGGACCAATCACTCTAAAGTTATCTACAAAACAGTGAAAGGGAGTCTAGGAAAAACCTATCAAAAGGTTATCGTGCTTGCTTTGACAGAGCCATACAGTAAATGTAGGCACCTGGGACTTGATTTTCAATGCTTTAGAGAAACCCATCATGAAGATTCGAATTGTTACAGAAAGACCTTTATTCTGAAAATAATCTTAAAGTCACTAATTTGAGTGTTAGTGCTAAATCTATCATCAGTTGTATAACTCTAGAGACAAATTTATTATTCCCACTGAGACTGAGATTTGAAATTTCAATTTCTTCACCTTTAAGATAATAAAAACCATTTCTGGGTTGTTTACATTCTAAATTAAGTTAAAGTATAAATTAATTCAATGAGAAATTTTATTATTGATTTATATCATCTTTATGTTGACTGATTTTAACTTCTCATTATAATGTTGAGTAAGTTTTTGACTACTTTTCTTTAAATTTAGATAATTAGATAATAAAATAATTCATTACTGAGGAGATAGCATTAAGTGTTATGCAAAGGACTTTCCTGCCTAAGGACCTGAGGTCTCAAGTTCAATCCTCAGCACCACCATAAGTCAGAACTGAACAGTGTTCTGGTCTCATTTTCTCTATATATCTCTCTCATTTTAAAAAAAGTAAATCCTATTAAAAAATCCATTCACTATGTATTTCAGATTGTGATAACTACTCTTGTCCTAGGTAAGGAGTTGAACTTTCATTTTCTTATTCTGAAACAAGACTCTAATTACTGGAGCTAGGTCCATGAAAGATTTCATAAGAAATGGAATGGAATGATCTATTTAGATAATTCCAAAAAGTAAAATTTTTCATTACAGTCAGACTTTCACAACAATGGGTTAACTTTTTTAGATGGGGTGGAAGAGACAATACAAAAAAAAAAAAAACTACCTTCAGTGTAGTGGGGGTTGGTTCAGAATTCAGTTGCATACAAGGCAAAACAACCTCACTACCTAGATGAGCTATTTTTCCACCCATAATCAAATTTTTAGGTCCTGTTTGACCTCTTTGAAAATTTAGAGACCTTTAAGTTTTGTATGACATTGTGTTTAATAATTTAATTTGTCATATACTTTGTTTTTTTTTTCAGCCTAAAATGTGTTAGGGCCCTTAGCACTTTCTCTAAGAGGATTCAGTCCACCAAAGAAAATGATAGGGCCGGGTGGTGGTGCACCTGGTTGAATGTACATGTTATAATGCACAAGGACCTGTGTTCAAGCTTTCCTGGGGAAAGCTTCACAAGTAGTGAACCAGGGGTGAAGATGTCTCTCTGTCTCTCCTTCGGTATCTCTCCCTTCTCTCAATTTCTGTCTGTCTCTAGCTAATAGATAAATAAAGATAATTTTTTTTAAAAAAAGTAAAGAAACCCCAGCTCCCCATATGCAGGGGAGTTGCTTCATAGGCAGTGAAGCAGGTCTGTAGGTGTCTATCTTTCTCTTCCCTTCTTTGTCTTCCCCTCCTCTCTCCATTTCTCTCTGTTCTATCCAACAATGATGACATCAATAACAACAACTACTACTACTACTCCAACAATAAAACAACAAAAGGGAATAAATAAATAAATAAATAAAAAGACACATTGGTTCTTTGCAGCTCAGTATCAAATGAAAGTTGTTCAAAAGAAATATGCTTATATTTTTCACTGATGGCAACTAACATGAAGCTACATCTGAACTCCCATTATCTTGCTGACTTCTGCTATAGGTAATTAAAATGCAGCTCTGATTTAGAACACTACACCCAGACTGGATCTCTGGCACATTCAAAACTAGGAAAGGGCAGATGCAAACACAGCTGTGCTGTGCACTGAGTGGGACCATCTCACCTCCATGTGCATTGTGGTCTTGTGGAGGAGTTAATAGTTTTGTGGAGAAGAACAGGAAGACAGAAGCAATCGCAGCAGCAGTTAGACTTGTACCAGTCTGTGAAATATCCACCATAATCCCTGAGACAAGCACAAGAGAAAATATATCTGTACCAAAATGAAAGTGTAAGCTAGCACATGCAATTTGTTGTTTCCAGTTGTTATGTAACAACAATGTGGAATCAACATCATCCCCTCCACAAACAATGGCTTGGGCATGGCCCCATTTTTCGGCATTTTTTGATCACTTGAAACCCTCTAGGATACTACTTTAAGCTAACTTTGGGTCTAAATAAAAATAATAATAAAAAATTCTGATAAAAAATTCTGATTTAAATGTAAAGTCTCATGTGCTCAAGACAATAATATTTATGATTTTTATTTAATGACTCTAGGTCTATCCATTCAATCAGACATATGTTATAGAGTTGTATTCAATTTTTTTCATTTTTTAATACTGTATGGGAGAATCAATTGCCAGTTGTTGACACAAAGGTACAACCTCTCATCTCCCATGACAGGCCTCTGGAAGACACTCTAACAACTCCCTTCCTCATCATGCAACAGGACCCTGGTCCTCCTTATCCTAGACCTTCCCCTTCTTCTCCAGAGCCTTTTGTTTCATGCAGCACATCCAATCCAAGCACAATCAATCCAAGTTTCATCTGATGTTTTCCTTCACTGTCTTTGTTTCTTAAATGCCATCTATGAGTGAGAGATAAATGAAAAGCACCAATACAAGTATCAGTTTTGTTTCTTAACCAATTCTCAATCTCTCTTGCAGTGCCCTTCACCAGTATAGCTTCTTAGATGTGATAGAACAAGTAAGAAGCATCTGTGTCCTCAAGATATATTCATGAAGCCATCATTAGTACCTGTAAGAACCCAAGGATCAAGGTAGGGGGTGTGCCTATCTTTTTGCCACCTGAGTTATCATGGGTTAAGTGCCTACATGACTCCAACGTTCTCAGCAACCTTTTTTTGTCCTCCTGGCCTCAAAGGGTATGCTTTGCAAAGTAAGGAAAAGAGTGATTGAGATGGAGCCACAAGAATATAAAGAAATTACAGTATTGGTCTTTGGTCTTAACAGTGTTGGTTGTAAAGACAATTAGAGAAAAGAGAAAAGAAAAAAAAAACTCAGTCTTCAGAAGTTGAAAGTTGAACACATCCATTGTAGCAGTATAACGCAGATAATATTATTATTTTAATTACCAGGAAAAAAGTTGCTAACTTTAGTTTTGGAAAATGAAAATTTCAGCAGGTTAGAGAGCATAAAGTTTATGCAAAAGGCTCTCATTTCTAAAGCTCTGAAATCTCAGTTTCAATTCCTAACACCACCATCAATGAGAGCTGAGCAGTGCTCTGGTCTCAGTCTCTCTCTGTATCTATCATTAAAATAAAGTAAATAAAATATTTAAAATAGAAATTGAAAAAATTCACAGTAAAAGACTAGGAGTTACTGTTTTATGGAAAGGAATATTTGTCTCACAGCCAATAGAAGAACCTCTTTGGGAACAAAAGCAACAGTTATCTAGATTGAGATTATGAATCAAGTAGGTTTGGAATTTTCTTTTTCTCCATCAGGACTGTACTTGCTTTTAAAAATGATGTGTACTTCCACTTCACATAGTTCTAAGGAAAAGTACAAAAACAAGTCACAATGTCTAGAACTGAAAGAGGACCAACATATTTACATGAAAATGATATGTGCTAAAACCCCTGTGGAGAGCAGTCTGGAGAACTCTCAGAAGGCTAGAAATGGACCTACCCTATGACCCTGCAATTCCTCTCCTGGGGATATATCCTAAGGAACACAATACACCCATCCAAAAAGATCTGTGTACACATATGTTCATAGCAGCACAATTTGTAGTAGCCAAAACCTGGCTGAGCAAGTTGTAGTCTATATATACAGTGGAATAATACTCAGCTATTAAAATTGGTGAATTCACCTTCTTCACCCCATCTTAGAGCTTGAAGTGAAATCATGTTAAGTGAGATCATCCAGAAAGAGAAGGATGAATATGGGATGATCTCACTCATAGACAGAAGTTGAAAAACAAGGTCAGGAGTGAAAACACTAAGCAGAACTTGAAATAGAATTCTTCTACTGAACCAAAGTAATAGACTCTGGGGTGGGAAGGGGAATGGGGAGAGTTCAGGTCCTGGAACATGATGGCAGAGGACGGAGTGGGGGTTGAATTGTTATGTGGAAAACTGTAAAATGTTGTGCATGTACAAACTAGTGTATTTTACTGTCAACTACTAAATCCCCCCAATAAAGAAATTTTAAAAAAGGAAAATGGAACATGTTAAATGAGTGCTTAATAACAGTCCATTAGTAGTTCATTCTCTGAAATGTGATTTTATTCTAATACAAAAGATTGTTATTTGTGACTCCTAGTTTCTCTTGTGAAAAACAAAAACATCTTGTCCCAACAACTAAAAAAAAGAGACTATGTCAAGAACCATTGCTCAGTCATGAGAACTAAGAAGGAATAACTCTATATTTGATAGACTTCAGCTTATAGATTTTTGTTACTTAGGGCTCAGGGTTAAAGCAGCAAACTCACATGAAAGTGGAAGAAAAAATAAAGCACTTCCTGAACGACACTTTGACAAAAGTTGTAAAACTGCATCTTAAGCTTTACCTATCAGAGTGATTTGTGAGCAAGAGTAAATAAGAAACTAACTACCTTTGAACTGGGAACTGGGGCAGAAGAAGTTTTGACACTGGCAGAAGACTAGTAATGTCTACAAAAGTGCTTTGGTCCATGCACCTGAAAGAAGGTAAAAAAAAAAGGGGGGGATGAGAATTAATTCAATACTAGTAACTATTTCCTATAGTGTACAGGAAGCCCCTTACTTCAGCAGAGTCATCAGTCCCAAATGTGAGTAGTGCCAAGGGAAAACGAGCACTGTTGTACTACTGAAAACCTTTGGTTCACCTTTTTTTTTTTTTAATATAATAAATAACTAGACTTGTTAACTTTGAATCACAGCAAATTATGAACTTGTTAACATCTTTAGTATGCCAATTGAATATAGGCCCATAAGTTGGTTATATGAAATAGAACCTTTAAGCAAAAGAGAGAATGTATTGAAATGTGTAAAATTAAATTGATTTGCTTTGCAAATTATTGTGAATATTTAAAATTTTATTATTTACATGAAAGGAACAGAGGTCAGAGCAGTGTTCAGTTCTGGCACCCAGTAGTGGTAGTGGCTGGGGTCAGACATGGGGCCTCGGGAGCCTCAGGCTTACATATCCTGTGCTAGCTCCCCAATTATGTGTTATTTTGTTTGCTCATATATTTGGTTTTTTTTGAATTTTATACCACATCCAGGGAAGGGTGGTGGCACACCTGGTTGAGCATACGCATTACAGTGCATAAGGATCCAGGTTCAAGTCCCAGCCCCCACCTGCAGGGAGAAAACTTTGTGAGTAGTGAAGCAGAGCTGTCTGTCTGTCTCTCTATCTTCCCCTTCCCTTTCTGTTTCTGGCTGTCTCTACCCAATAAGTAAATAAAGATTATTTTTAAAATATACTAAAAAAATTTATGCCACATACATAATTGATTCATTCCACTTTACTGCTATGATCTGCCAAGCTTCCATTAAGAGTCTGATAGTATTATATTCTATTATCATGTTGGAGTCTTATTCAGTGTGTTTACATTTTAATTTTTGAATTACATTTAAAAGATATTGCCATTATAATCTGATTTTTAACATTTTATTTATTTGTTTTGGGTAGAGGAAGAAAAATTGAGAGGAAAGAGACAATGAGAGGGGAAGAGAGACACCTACAGCACTGCTTCACTACTTGTGAAGCTTCATCTACTGCAGATGGGGACGGGGGCTTGAACCTGGGTCCTTGTGCATGGTAGCATATTTACACAAACAGGTGTCCCACTACTCAGACCCCTGTAAGCTAAATTTAAATATAAAATCCAATTGGTAATTACTACATGTGGCCATTACCTTTCAGGGCCCTGACTGGCAAAATGCTCTACTTCCTCTTCACAGCGAGCTTCCCCAAAGTGCCCAGACCAACCTCCCCAGAGAGCTGCATACACTCACGTGTTTCCCTTTCTTCTTCAGTGTGAAACCAGGGGCAACTGGGTCTTCTCACTCAGTCACAGTGGTGCCCTTCATCCACATAGCAGGTATCCCGAGACAAGTGTGTGCCTGGGTGTGACTGGAGCCAGAACCGTATGCAGAAGTCCCAGTTTCCTTGAATGCTGAGTCAAGAAAGATTTACGTTGCTTCTCCCTAAGTGAAAGAAGAATCAAATTCCAAGATTCAAATTTGAAAATGAGTTTCTGATTGGAAGCTCATTTTCAAATGGCCATGTTGTAAACTTTGGAAAGTGAAACTCACAGAGTTTAGATCTTTGACTAGGTTCAGTTATAAATCCTTTCAGCCGGTATACAGTGTTATGATTAGCACTATTCACACTCCCTAGAGGTCCAGAACCCTTATTCTGAGCCCTATTCCACACCCCTCTTCATGCCTAGTCAGCCCTCACTCATCGCCAGTGGGATGGTCTGTCTATATCCTTCCCTCAACTTCACCTCACATCAAGTATTCCTCACTTAATTCAAGTTTCTACCTGGACATGCTGCTTATAGCATTTAGAGTTGGAAGCAAGACTGACTATCTACTGCCACACCCCTCCTTGTACTTGAAGAAGGAGAGGTCCAGAGAAAGCAATTACCTCTTTAGGATCAGAGCACCAGGTCAAAGTCCCTGCTGAGCAAGTGCACTGTTCCTTTTATGTTGATTTTTTTAAATCTCTCTTTGTAGGTTATAGTGTAACTACTCACAGATATTTTGCAAGAAAATTTAACAAAATATTCCCAACATAAAATTTAATGATAAAGATCATAACACATTTTATATGCCTTTTCTTTTTTTAAAAGTGGATTTATTTATTTTTTTAATATTTATTTTATTTATTTATTCCCTTGTGTTGCCCTTGTTGTTTTATTGTTGTAGTTATTATTGTTGTTGTCGTTGTTGGATAGGACAGAGAGAAATGGAGAGAGGAGGGGAAGACAAAGAGGAGGAGAGAAAGATAGATACCTGCAGACCTGCTTCACCGCCTGTGAAGCAACTCCCCTGCAGGCGGGGAGCCGGGGTTCGAACCGGGATCCTTATGCCTGTCCTTGTGCTTTGCGCCACCTGTGCTTAACCCGCTGCGCTACAGCCCAACTCCCGTTATATGCCTTTTCTTTTGGGTTAGATTATCTTCAAATTACATTGAGCCAGGTCCTCTTGAACTAGATTGCTACTATTCTTTGGGGTCTTCAGAGAAAAACTTGGGTACTCATGAGTTTACCACAAAAAATTCGTTTTTTCAGTGCATTTTAATATAATATATGAACATAAAAGATCAAATGATGACATAAGATATTATGCTAATTTTTCTATAACTTTTTCTCATTTTTTGTTATGATCAACCTACATTTGGATATCAAATTAGTGGCTACTATTCTCTTTTAATATTTATTTTATTGGGGTCAGGTGGTGGCACACCTTGTAGAGTACACATGTTGCAATGCAAAATGATTTGTCCCTGTCCCCATTCCCCAACTGCAGGAGGAAATTTCACAAGTGGTGAAGTAGTCCTTCAGGTGACTCTCTGTCACCCTTTTCCCTCTTGATTTTTACATATCCAATAAATAAATAAAGTTGTTTTAAAAGATCTAGTCATGCAAGTCCAGTGCTCTACAATCTAAGGTATTCCCCCAGCTAAAGAGTATTACTTTTTTTTCTAAAACAGGCAGCAGTGAAGGAGAGAAAGAAAGAGACAAAAAGGAAGAGAAAAGGGAAGAGAGAGAGGAAGAGGGAGGGGCAGGGGCACAGGGTGGGGGAGAGGGAGAGAGACCACAGCGTCTAAGTTTCCTCCAGTGTGGTTGGGGCTCAGCTCAAACCTGGGTTGCACACACTGTAGAGTATCAAACTATCCAACTTCTTCTTCTTCTAGCATTTGCCCTTCTTCCGTAGCCAGTCAACAGCATCAGGTTGAGCCTGATGTAAAGTTTCGAGACCTCCTTTGAATCTGGAGAGGTGGCAGTCGTTGACTATGTGGATCATAGTCTGTCTGGAGCCGCAGGGGCAGTTCGGGTCGTCTCTGGCTCCCCAGAGATGGAACATAGCGGCGCACCGGCCTGTTCGATAGCGATTGAGGAGGGCCCAATCATAACGTGCTAGGTCAAAGCCGGGTTGACGCTTGCAGGGGTCTGTGATGAGGTGTTTGTTCTTTACCTCAGCTGACTGCCAACTCTGTTTCCAAGAGACTGGAACAGAGAAGTTCAGTGTAGGCATAGGGGACCAGATTGGGTGACGAGACGTCAAGCGTTGGACAGGGTGGGCGAAGATATCCGCGTATATTGGCAGGTCCGGTCGAGCGTAGACGTGGGAAATGAACTTAGATGATGCCGCATCCCGACGAATATCTGGCGGGGCGATGTTGCTAAGAACTGGCAGCCATGGAACCGGGGTGGAACGGATGGTTCCAGAAATGATCCTCATGGAGGAATATAATTTGGAATCGACCAAGTGGACATGGGGGCTACGGAACCATACTGGGGCACAGTATTCTGCAGTGGAATAGCATAATGCCAGAGATGATGATCGCAGTGTGGAAGCGCTCGCGCCCCATGAGGAGCTGGCCAGTCTTGCAATGATGTTATTCCTCGCACCCACCTTTGCTGCAGTTTTTATGAGATGTTTGTGAAATGACAGAGTGCGATCGAGAGTAACGCCAAGATAGACTGGCTGGGCTTCATGCCGGATTCTCGTATCGCCAAGCTGCACATTAAGCTCACGCGAGGCCAAGGCATGGTGTAGATGGAAAACAGATGATACCGTTTTTGCAGTGCTAGGGATTAGTCGCCATTTTTTACAGTAATCAGATATCAGAGACATGTCTTTCATGAGTGTTTCCTCGAGGATGTCGAACTTGGATGCCTGAGTTACACAGCAGATGTCATCGGCATAGATGAACTATCCAACTGAGCAAATTCAAAAATATAAGATATTTGGCTTCAAAAGAATTAATACTGTTAAAAAACAATTTTCTGCAACACACTCATGGCCAGTATTCTATTTTTTTATTTTATTAGAGATTTAATATTGACTTACAAAGTTATGAGATAATAGGAGTATAATTCCACAGTGTTCCCAACTCCAAAGTTCTGTATCCCCACTCCCTCCATTGGAATCTATAGTAGTTCTCCCAAGGTTGCTGATATGTGTTGACTATTATTTCTATAACTATATGTCTATGTCTGTAAATATTTCCTATATTTTCTATGGTCCTGAATTCTCTCTCTTTTTTTTTTTCATTTTGTTTTTTTTTTTCCTCCAGGGTTATCACTGGGGCTACACTACAAATCCACTGCTCCTGGAGGTCATTTTTCCCATTGTTTTATCACTGTTTCGTTGTTTATTGGATAGGACAGAGAGAAACTGTGTGTGTGGGGGGTGACATGGAGAGGGGGAGAGAAAGATAGACACCTGCAGACCTGCTTCACTGCATGTGAAGTAACTCCCCTGCAGGTGGGGAGCCAGGGGTTCAAACCGGGATCCTCATGCCTCTTTGAGCTTCATACTATGTGTGCTTAACCTGATGCACTACCGCCTGGCCCGCACATTCTCTTCTTTAAATCACACCTACACCTATTACTAATTCCAAATGTCCTTCCTTTTTCCTTCTCGCTCTCTCTCTGTCTCTGTCTCTCTGTCTCTCTCTGTCTCTCTCTCTGTCTCTCTCTCTCTCTGGACCTGGTAAAGTTGTAGTTCAGAGCCCTCTGGTTATCTTTCCCTATCATTTCTTCCAGGATGGGAGTATGGACCAAAATTCTTTTTGGGGTGCAGAAGGTAGAATGTCTGGCTTCTGTAATTAATTTTCTGCTGGACATGGGCATTGTCAAATTGATCTATACCCCCAGCCTGTTTCCATCTTTCCCTAGAGGGCCCAGACTCTAGAGAGGTGACATTCTGGGATACTTGGTGAGATCATCTTCCCAGGGAAGTCAGGATGGCATCATTAGCATCTGCAACTTGGTGGCTGAAAGGCAATATGATATAAAGCAGGAAAAAATTATCAGTAAGCAGGAACAAAAAAAGCAGAAATAGAGTAGATTAAATAGGTATTTTAGAGTGGAAAGAAGCTAGGAAGTCTTATTTTAGGTAGGTTCCTAGGGGTCTGAGACTTTTATAGTCTTTGTTTGAGTTTGTAGCTAACAAGGAGGTAGACAAAAATATTGACTGGAAAGATATCAGAGTTGAGAATAGGGTTAGAAAGTTGGATTAGTGTAGAAAGTAGCTCCCAATCTTAAAGAATATCTATGAATAAAATTAACCCCATCTACTTGACACAGTGTCCATATACATCATATTTAACACAGGAGCCTGTGGAACCTCTGAGTCCCTGTCATTACGAGCTTGTAGTTTATGGTCACAGAAAGGAACATTCTAGGCTGCACTCATTTTTGGACCTGTCTTCCATGAATGACATAATAAATTGACCCAGCCTTCCTTCAGAGAGTGGAGTAGGTCATTACCATTGCTACATTATAGGGAGGACAAGTTCCTGGAGAGGTCCACAAGAGGTCTTATGCTGATGTTCTTGATGGAAGTGATCAGTGATGGTGGAGAGAAGGATCTATGAGAGGTCTAAACCCATCATATCTCTCTGAGAATTCAAGGATTCTCTGACTAGGACCCCAGATGATGGAGTGGTCTGGTATTGACCAAAAAGGCCATTTAGTGAGCTATCTCTTGCCCTTATCCAGCTTTTATAACCCTTTCTTTATCTGACAAGCTTGGTCTTTCTCCCAGTTGTTAGTGAGTGTCATATGTTGTATCCAAGGCAGCATTAAGTCTACTTACTAGATTACAAAACTTATTTGGTCTAAGTCTAATTGACCAGAGAGTTTATGATGCTTTCTTTAGGCCCTTCTACTAGGTTCCCAGGCTTACTAGGTCCAAGTCTTCACAGAAAGCTATTAAGCACTTCTACTTTGAGGTATATAATTGCCCCTTGCTTACAGATACATGTAAACCTGTATGCATGTTATATATGTTTATGGATACATAAGAGCAAACATACAAGTTAAAGACTTTTCTAGCCAGTGAGAAGTAAATGGTGACAAATAGAATTGGATAAGGAAAAGGAAATGCTCTGTTATATCTGTATGCTGAGTGTTGTAATATAGCACAGAGGGGTAAAGTCAAGTATACTGGTTAAAGTTTATTGAGGCATATTAAGATCATAAAAGGACCAATATTCAGGTCATAGAAAGACTTCCTACAAATAATTTATTACAGTAAATTAATCAAATAAATTAGCGAATAGGGTATGTTTATTTTTGAGGGCAAAAAATAAAGCTCGAACCGGGATCCTTACACTGGTCCTTGTGCTTTGCACCAGCTATGCTTAACCAGCAGTGCCACCACCCGACTCCCTATTTAAGAGCATTTTATAGATTATGTGATTGCAAAGATTTTGTTCCACACCACACCCACCACCAAAGTTCTCTGTACTCCCCTTCCCAGTCTCATAATCACCATATTAATTACAAAGTGTGAGAGAATTTAGCTATGATTTCCTTGCAAATTTAAGTGCTGTATCTATTAACTATATTCCTCACATGGGTGAAACTGGCCATTGCCTATCACCTTTTCACTAAGTACAATCATGTCCAGTTCAGTCTATTTTTTCAACACAGATACAATATAACCTTTTTGAATGGCAGAATAGTATTTCTTAAATATATATTCCATAACTTAGTTGTTGACTCATCTGTTGGTGGGCATTTAAGTTGCCTCCGTATCTTAGCTATTGTGAAAAATAGGGATGGATAGGTCTCATTTCCTTAGTGTGTTTATAATCTTTGGATATATACCTAGGAGCAGTGTTGTCACATCACAAGGTACTGCAAATGTGAATATAATTTTTGGATATATATTTTTTTAATTTATTTTTTATTTAAGAATGGATAAATTAGCAAAACCATAGGGTAGGAGGGCTACAACTCCACACAATTCCCACCACCCAATCTCCATATCCCATCCCCTTCCCTGATAGCTTTCCCATTCTCTATCCCTCTGGGAGCATGGACCCAGGGTCATTGTGGGTTGCAGAAGGTAGAAGGTCTGGCTTCTGTAATTGCTTCCCCGCTAAACATGGACGTTGACTGATCAGTCCATACTCCCAGTCTGCCTCTCTCTTTCCCTAGTAGGGTGGGTCTCTGGGGAAGCAGAGCTCCAGGACACATTGGTGGAGTCTTCAGTCCAGGGAAGCCTGGCCGGCAACTTTATGGCATCTGGAACCTGGTGGCTGAAAAGAGAGTTAACATAAAAAGCCAAACAAATTGTTGAGCAATCATGGGCCCAAAGCTTGGAATAGTGGAGAGGAAGTGTTGGGGGGTACTCATTGCAAACTCTAGTGTACTTCTGCTTTCAGGTATATATTTTGCACTAGTTTATGGATACGTGTGAACATATGCTCTCTCTCACAGAACCTGGTCTATATCTAGGTTTTGGGACTTTGTTAGAAAGTGAACCACCTGATATGGAATTAGAGAATACTATGAAAGGAAAGGTCTCACCTGAGTAATGAAGCTGAAGGGTTGTCATTCCACACCTGAAGTCTCTGGACACAGTCTGAGCTAAAGCATGTTGAGGTGGCAATTGTTGAGTTGAATAGGCTGCGATCAGCAGATGCAATATTATTTGATATGGATTGGGAGAGGCATACGGGAAAGTGGGCCCTATCCAAGGGTTCCAGGACTGGGGGAAGTAGGGGCTCTATAGTGGAGATGTGAGGTTCCTGCTGTCTTAGGGTTCAAAAAGACAATGGATAGTTAATGTTATCATCACATTATTTGGTAATTGGGTTAACTTTGAAAAGTCCTTTTGTTAGGGTTTGCTGTACAGTACCCAGTATCTTGTATATAGCTGTGCCATTGGTTGCTTCTGATCTACTTGGTCTAGGCTTTTGAGAGTCCGTATATCAAATACACAGCCTATATATTAAAAAGACTCACTCTGTGTATTAAAAACTTCAAGACATACAATTAATTTTCCCCCTCTCATATTAATTAACTAGAGATTTATATGACTACACTTTACTAAGACTATACATAAACACCATTCCCACCACTAAAAGATTGTGTCCCATCCCACCCACCCACCCCTACCCCCACCAGCCCAGGAAGCTGCATGTCTACCCCTCACCACAGGGTTTTTACTTTAGTGCCCTATTTTCAATTTAGTCAGATCCTGCTTTTAGTTTCCCTTTCAGATCTTCTTACTAAACTTCTGTTGATGAGTGGGATCATCCCATACTCATCTTTATTTTTCTGACTTAGCTCATTTAACATAATTCCTTCTAGCTCTGTCCAAGAAGGGTCAGAGAAAGTGGGTTCATTGTTCTTGATAGCTGTATAGTATTCCATTGTGTATATATACCACAACTTTCTCAGCCACTCAGCTGTTGTTGGGCACATGGGTTGCTTCTAGGTTTTAGCTATTATGAATTGTGCAGCTATGAACATAAGAATACACACCTCTTTTTGGTTGGGTGTTATGGAGTCCTTAGGGTATATCCCCAGGAGAGGAATTACTGGATCATATGGAAAGTCTATGTCTAGCCTTGTGAGATTTCTCCAAATTGCTCTCCACAGAGGCTGGACCAATTTACATTCCCACCAGCAACGCAAAAGGGTTCCTCTGTCCCCACAGCCTCTCCAGCATTTGTTGCTGCTGTCCTTTTTGATGTATACCATTTTTACAGGAGTGAGGTGGTATCTCAGTATTGTCTTAATTTGCATTACTCTGACAATCATTGACCTAGAGCAGTTTTTCATAAGTTTGTTAGCCTTTTGGATCTCCTCTGAGGTGAATGTTTTCTTCATATCCTCTGCCCATTTTTGGATGGGGTCATTTGCTTTTCTGGTGCTAAGTTTGCTGAGCTCTTTATATATTTTGGTGATTAGTTACTTGTCTGATGTATGGCATGTGAAGATCTTCTCCCATTCTGTGAGGGGTCTCTTTGTTTGCTTAATAGTTTCTTTGGATGTGCAGAAGCTTTTCAATTTGAGGTAGTCCCATTGGTTTGTTTATGCTTTAGCCTTCCTTGCAACTGGGTTTATTTCATCAAAGATCTCCATGAGGTGTAGGTGGGAAAGTGTTTTACCAATGTTTTCCTCTAAGTATTTGATTGTTTCTCGTCTAACATCCAGAACTTTGATCCATTTGGAGTGATTTTTGTTTCTGGTGAGATAAAGTGGTTCAATTTCATTCTTCTGCATGTTACAACCCAGTTTTCCCAGCACCATTTATTGAAGAGAGCCTCCTTCTTCCATTTAATGCTTTGGGCCCCCTTATCAAAGATTAGATGTCCATAGGTTTGGGGATTTATTTCTGGGCTTTCAATTCTGTTCCACTGGTCTGTGTGGCAATTTTTGTTCCACTACCATGTTGTTTTGATGATGATCGCTTTATAATATAGTTTGAGACCTGGGGGTGTGATGCCTCCCTTTCTGGTTCTTTTCCTCAAGATGGTTTTGGCAATTCTAGGTGTTTTCAGGTTCCAGATAAATGATTGTAGTGTTTGTTCTATTCTCTTAAAGAAGCTTGGTGGAACTTTGATGGGTATTGCATTAAATTTGTACATGGCTCTGGGGAGAATATTCATTTTGATGATATATATTCTTCCAATCCATGAGCATGGGATATCTTTCCATTTCTTGGTATCAGTTTCTATTTCCTTGAGTAGCGACTTATAGTTTTCAGTATACAAGTCTTTCACTTCTTTGGTCAACTTTATTCCTGGGTATTTGATTGATTTTGCTGAAATAGTAAATGGGAGTGATTTCTAGATGTCTTCTTCTTCATATTTAGTGTTTGCATAAAGAAATGCCACTGATTTTTGTACATTGATTTTGTAGCCTGACACTTTGCTACATTGCCTAATAACTTCCAATAGTTTTCTGCTGGATTCTTTAGGTTTTTCTATGTATACTATCATATCATCTGCAAAATAAATTCTTTAGGTTTTTCTATGTATACTATCATATCATCTTCCAATCTGTATTCCACTGATTTCTTTCTCTTGCTATGGCAAGAACTTCTAATACTATGTTGAAGAGTAACAGTGACAGTGGACAGCCCTGTCTAGTCCCCAATCTGAGGGGAAATGCTTTCAGCTTCTATCCATTGAGTATGATGTTAGTTGTAGGTTTGCTATATATGAATTCCACTGTCTTGAGGAATTTCCCATATATTCCCATTTTTTGTAGTGTTTTGAGCATGAATGGGTGTTGAATTTTGTCAAAGGCTTTCTCTGCATCTATTGAGATAATCATGTGGTTTTTGGCTTTGCTTTTACTGATGTGGTGAATAACTTTTTATTGACTTACAGATGTTGAACCAGCCTTACATTCCTGGGATGAATCCCACTTGGTCGTGATGAACAATCTTTCTGATGTGTTGCTGTATCTGGTTGGCCAAGATTTTGTTTAATATTTTGGCATCTATGTTCATCAGAGATATTGGTCTGTAGTTTTCCTTTTTTGTTCTGTCCCTATCAGCTTTTGGTATCAGGGTGATGTTGGCTTCATAGAAGGTAGAAGGGAGTATTCCTGTTTCTTCAATCTTATGGAAAAGCTTAAGAAGTATGGTTAATAACTGTTTCCTTAAAGTTTTGTGGAATTTGTTTGTGAAGCTATCTGTTCCAGGACTTTTGTTGTTGGTGAGATTCTTAATAATGGTTTCGATTTCTTTGTCTGTGATTGGTGCATTTAGGTTTTGTAGTTCTTCTTGGTTCACTTTTGGAAGGGTATATGCTTCCAGGAATTCTTCCATTTCTTCCAGATTCTCTAGCTTGGTGGCATATAGTTCTTCATAGAAATTTTGCATGATTCTCTGGATTTCTGTGGTGTCAGTTGTGATATCTCCTCCATCGTTTACTGTTGTTAATGTCTGGAGGCACCAGCAGGCCAGGCTAGCTTTGCGCTGGTAGACAGAGACAGAGACTCGAGGACACACGGCTGGGCCGGGAAGCTGTATTTCTTTATTCACGAATGACGATTCATAAACTAACCCAAACTAATCACCACACAGATCTCTCCTGCCTCCTTCTCCTCACACAGCTGTGCCAAGAACTCTGGAACTCTGTAGGGGTTCTGGGGGCGGGGACAAGCGGGCCCCATGAAACTAGCAGGGCTAAACCACAATCTCCTAGAGGTGGGGGGAAGGGGAGCAAACCAATATGAAACATACCAACAGTTTACAATTCTATTAATTTGAGTCTTCTCTCTTTTTTTTGGTGAGTCTGGCTAGGGGTTTGTCAATTTTGTTATTTCAGAGAACCAACATTTGGCTTCATTGATCTTTTGTATGGTTCTCTTATTTTTGATGTTGTCTATTTCTGCTCTAATTTTAGTGATTTCTGTCCTTCTGGTTGCTTTAGCGTTCCTTTTTTCCTCTTCCTCTAAGTCCTTGAGGTGTGCAGTAAGCTCGTTCATTTGAGCTTTTTCTTGTTGTTTTATATGTGATTTTATGGCTATAAGTTTCCCTCTCAATACTGCTTTTGCTGTGTCCCAAATATTTTGATAGGTTGTGTCTTCATTTTCATTTGTTTCCAGGAACATTTGAATTTCCTGCTTGAGTAACTCTCTGACCCAGTGGTTCTTAAGGAGTATGTTGTTTAGTTTCCAAATTCTGTGACTTTTAATAATTTTCTGTTTGTTGTTAAATGTTAGTTTTACTCCACTGTGGTCTGAGAAGATACTTGGGGTGATTTTGATGCTCTTGAATTTATTGATGCTGTCTTTGTGGCCTAACATGTGGTCTATCCTTGAGTATGTGTTATGTGAATTTGAAAAGAAGGTTTATTCCAGTTTTTTGGGGTGAAAGACTCTGAAAATGTCCAAGAGGTCTAGTCTGTCAATCTCTTCATTTAATTCTCTTGTTTCTTTGTTGATTCTGCTTTGTTGATCTAAGTGTGAGACTGAGGTATTAAAGTATCCCACTACTATTGTATTACTATTGATGTATTTCTGTAATTCTTTCAGTAGGTGCTTGATGTATTTAGATGGTCCCTCATTAGGTGCATAGATGTTAATAATTAAGTCTTCTTGGCTGATTGATCCTCTAATCATTATGTAATGTCCTTGCCTATCTTTTATTACTTTATTTAATTTAAAATCTATTGTGTCAGAGATGAGAATGGATGTTCCTGCCTTTTTTTGTGGTCGTTAGCCTGTATGATAGTTTTCCATCCTTTCACTTTAAGTCTGTGTATATCTTGTTGTGTCAGATGGGATTCTTGCAAGTAGCATATGGTTGGGTTATGTTTTCTTATCCATCCCCCCACTCTGTGCCTTTTGATGGGTGTGTTTACGCCATTGACATTTATTGATATTATGGATTTAATGTATTGTAGTGCCATTGTTCAACAAATTTTTATTTGCTCTGATATATTGCAAGTATCATAGTGATGTTCTTGTTTATAAGAGGTCTTTTAGAACCTCTTTCAGGGCCGGTTTGGTGATGGTTGCCTCCTTTAACTGCTGTTTGTCTAAGAAGGTTTTGATCCCTCCATCTAGTTTGAATGAAAGTCTAGCAGGATATATTATCCTTGGTTGAAACCCTTTTTCATTCCGGCTCGATAGATATCTTGCCATTCTCTTCTGGATTTTAGAGTTTGAGTGGAGAAGTCTGCTGATAGTCTTATGGGTTTTCCCCTGTATGTGACTTTTTGTTTCTCTCTTGCAGCCTTTAGGATCCTTTCTTTATCCTTACTTCTCATTGTGACTATGATGTGTCTTGGTGTCTTCAGGTCTGGGTTGATTCTGTTTGGAACTCTCTGTGCCTCTTGAATCTTGATGTCCTTTCTGTTATTCAGGTCTGGGAAGTTTTCTTCTATTATTTTCTCTAGTATGTTTGCTTCCCCTTCCTCTCTTCCTCTGGCAGGCCAATTATGTGAATGTTACTTCTTTTGAGATTATCCCATATATCTCTGTTGTTGTTTTCAGTG
Organism: Erinaceus europaeus; assembly: GCF_950295315.1. Classification (NCBI taxonomy): domain Eukaryota; kingdom Metazoa; phylum Chordata; class Mammalia; order Eulipotyphla; family Erinaceidae; genus Erinaceus; species Erinaceus europaeus. Next base: position 56,024,921 of record NC_080165.1, read on the forward strand.
TCTCTCAATCTCTTTTTGAGCTCTTTCACCTCTTTCTTCATTTTCTCTAACTCATCCTCTGTCTGACTAATTCTGTTTTCTGCTTCTGTTAGTCTGCTTTCCCTTGCCTCAGCTTCTTTCCTCAGTTCATCTATTTCAGCTTTCAGTTCTCTAATTGCCTCAAGATAATCAGTATTTTCCTTGGGGGTCTCAACTGTTGTTTCCCTAATACTGCCATTCCTTTCCTCCAAAGTTGTTTTCATTTCTGTGATTAATAAGTTTATTATTGCTTGCATACTTTTCTTATCTATGGTTATTTCTGGCTGATATGTAGTTTCTTCTGTGCTCTTGTCTTCATTCATTGGAGTAGCAGTTTTATTTGTTTTTGATCTACCCATTTTTTTGATTTATGTGTTTCTTATTTTTATGTTCTGTTGTTACTCAGTTGCTGTGTTTTGAGTACAAGCAACACTGTACTAAATACCTTTATGACAAATGCAATCACCAATCTCAGGAATTACAACAGCAACTGAAGCAGGGATTGAAGCAGTTTAATCACTACCAGTTAGCCAAACAATGTCTCCAGTTCGTAAAAAAATAGCAACCAAGTCTAAGTGAAGAAGAAAGAGAAAAGAAAGAAGGGATAGCAAGAATAGATAATTATGAAAATGTACTATCCACTGTATATTCTAGGGGTAGCAAGAGGAGAAAGGGAAGTAGAGCAGAGATACACACACAGAGGGTCCACTCTGAGTCAGTGTCTCCAGTTCGTGAAAAAATAGCAACCAAGTCCAAGTGAAGAAGAAAGAGAAAAGAAAGAAGGGATAGCAAGAATAGACAATTATGAAAATCTACTATCCACTGTATATTCTAGGGGTAGCAAGAGGAGAAAGGAAGTAGAGCAGAGATACACACACAGAGGGTCCACTCTGAGTCAGATTTCTTCCCCAAAATAATTCACAAATGAATATCAGTGAATTCAGAAAGACAAAGAAGAATGAAGGAAGAAATGGAAGACAAGATAAAAAAAAAGAGAGAGAAACAATAGAGAGAAAAGAAAAATGATAAGAAAAAGAGCTGTAACAAAAGAGCAGTGAAAGGAAAGTTTTTCAATTGATTAATTTATTTTTTATTTTATTTTATTTTTTTAATTAGCTAGGAGGAGGGAGAAGGGCAGAGTCTGTAGAGGAGGTAGGGGTAGTGAGAGAAGTTCCTCTCGCAATGGATAAGATGCTCAGTCCCCTAGCAATGAAAGATACCCTAAGAGTTAATTCTGGTCAACCTAAAGGAGGGGGGGAAAGAGATATATATTTATATAATATTAATAATAAAATAGAGCAGGGTAAAAAACCTGTCCCAGTTTGCCTCAAGCCTCCTGATCAGAGGCAGCTGATTGTTAAGAAAGAAAGAAAGAAAAGAAAAAAAACCTCAGGACTAGACAAGAGTAGCAGGAATAGACAGTTATGCAAATCTACTATTCATTGTATATTCTAGGGGTAGCTAAAGGAGAAAGGGAAGTAGAGCAGAGATACACACAGAGAGAGTCCACTCTGAGTCAGATTTCTTCCCCAAAATAATTCCCAAACATGTATCAGTGAATTCAAAAAGCTGAAGGAGGATGGAAGAAAGGATGACAAGAATGACAAAAAGAAGAAAAAAAGAAAGTCAGAGAGAAAAAAGAAAAAGATAGGAAAAAGAACAGAAATACAAAAGCAGTGAAAGGAAAGAGTTATTTATTTATTTATTTTTATTATTTAATTAGCTATGCAGGGGGGAGGGAGAGAATGGGTAGGGGTGGCAGGAAAAGTGAAACAAGTTATTTTAGCAGTGAATAAGACACCCAGTCCCCTAGAAATGGAAAATACACTAAGAGTTAATTCTGGTCAACCTGAAGGAGAGGAGGAAAGGGGTTCATGTTTTCTTGTATTGATAATAAAATAGAACAGAGTAAAAAAGCCTGTCCTGTCTTCAGCTTGGATGGCTCCAGATTGCCTCAGGCCCCCTGAGCAGAGGCAGCTGATTGGCTACTTAGAAGGAAAAAAGGCCAAAGGTTTCAGAAGGGAATAGAATTAGAATGAATGACACTTCCTGGTGGGACAGGAATCTTGGTAAAGAAAGAAGCTCAGCAGGGGAGCCTGCTAGGAGTAGATCTCTGGTCCCCAGGGACTGGTTATGGGGGGGGGGGTGCACTTTCGGAGTAATAATTTAAAACAAAATTTTTTTCCCTTTCTTTTTACTCTACTTTCTAACCCAAATTGAGTTATAGTCACCTCCTTGGTGTCACCGCTAGGACCCCTTATAGACTGGCATACTAAAAGCAAAAAATCCTACCGTTTCCAGTAGATGTGGTCGGAGCTCAAGCCACTAGCAGCTTCTCATTCTGCCATCTTCCAGAATCCACCCCCTCCCCATATATATATATTTTTTAACCAGAGCACTGCTCTGCTCCGGCTTACGGTGTTGCGGGGGATTAAACCTGGGACACCGGAGCCTCAGACATGAGAGTTTATTTTGCATAACCATTATGCTATCTACCCTCTCCCCTGGATAATTATCTTGAAAATTTTGATTGTGACGGTGTTTTAAGAGCATGTAGAGTTTACGTAAATTGCATTATATTTATTTTTAAATGAGAAATGTTTTGAAAGTTTTAGGTTTTTTTATATCACCAAGGTTTCATTGCTCTGGCTCAATTTTTCAAAGAGAGAGAGAGATAGGAAAGAGACCACAATAACTAAACTTTTCCCAGTCCAGAGGGGAGCAGGCTTGAACCTAATCTGTACATATGACAAAGCAAGCATCCTAGAAGAGATACCTTGCTGGGTCTGTATTTTCAAAGTTTATAGAAATGAATTAATATAAAAGTTAAGAGGAATGGCATGTGTAGTCTAGTGCCTGAGAGAACAGAAAAAGAGTAAAGAAGAGAATGGAGAGGTCGGTATTTCCTATGATGAAAGAGGGATGCTTTTCCAAATATCATAATTAGGGAGGAGTAATAGAGATGTGAGACTTTACAAAGTAGTGCCATCTGTATAATTGGAAAGGAGATAATTCCTTTCTGATTGAGTCTAATCATAATGTGATTATTGTTACTATGGTATTATTTTTAAAAATGGGAACACAGAGTGAAAATAGATGGGAAGAAAAATTGGTAGTTTAGGTAATATGAACTTTAAAGTTAAAATCAGAAGAGCAAAAGTAAGGAGACGGTGATGTCTAGAGACTCATGGGAGAGAGGATTGCCAAATAGGACTGGCATCCAAGTTGAAAAACGATAGGAATCAACCCCTTCACATCAATGAATGTTTATAGAGTGTTAAGCTTCCAGTATTAAAAACAGGTAAACATATGTATCCATACTGGGGGTTTTGCCAAATCAATATGACAAAAAGATGAGGCAGTAGTAATAGTGGTAGCAGCAGCAGAAGTAGCAGTATATGTAGAGGCAGGCCCTCTCACAGGTACAGTTTTACTGGAGAGAGAGAGAGAAAGAGAGATTGACAGAGAGAAAGAGAATGAATGAGAGAGAGGTGTCATAGAGCCAGAGCTCTTCCTGTGCCATCGCAATGCTCATGTTGAGTCAGGACTTAATCCTCAATGGAATGCATGGCATGGTGGTAGAGGTGACGTCATGGCTACTGTCAGACAAAGTCCGAGCAAGCCAGGACTGAACTGAAGCTATTCATCCTTTTTGAATAATGGCGGGGGTGACATCACGTTTATTACCAGACAAAGTCCAAACAGACTGGAACCTACTGCAGAGTGGGAAGTTCTGGACTAATTCAAAGCTATTTGTTTTTAATTACATTGATAATTTGAGGACTTACTGGCTATATTGCAAATACACAAATATTACCTGGGGACAATAGAAAGAGATCCCCAGGGGAAGTACATAGTGACATTATAGCAGTGAGTGTGACAAGACTAAAAATGGCCTAGGAGCAAAAGCTTCTGTACCCACTGAAGGCTTTCAGTAAAAGAGATACTTGTCACCACTACAGCTTCTCAATCTGGACTCAGACCAGAAGCCAGAATTACAGGTGGCTTATAGTGTTAGTGATAGACTGTGATCTTCACCTAATTATAAAGAGGACTTACTGCTTATCCTCACCCACAGACCCCTGCCTTCACTTACAGGTATCTTTGGTATATAGATAGAAGTTGTGTAGTTAAGTAGCTATGTAAAGGTTAATGAGTAGAAGTGTAGACTTTCACATAAGCAAAAGTTAGTGAACTCTCATATACTCAAAGGTTAACTAGAAGAGAGCCCTCATAGTGTGTGCTTACTTTACAACAGAAGATTTTAATAGGTAGGTAGTTTGCTAGATATGAGAAAAGTGTTACTTAATTAACTTCTAATGAATGGGTTAAGAAGAAAAGCAATCACACTGAGCTCCAGAAAAGATATGCTACCCAACACAAAGGGAGTAATGTTTGAAGTTATTTTGGTCACACCAAGGCCACACAGATGGTCAAAACCTAGGGCAGGGTAGGCTGTCTCAAGACCAAAGAAACTATCAAGGAGAACCTATAATGATAATAATGTCTATAATGATAATAATGTCTGGAGTTATTTCTATTGTTAATAAAAATAGTCTTGCATGATGTCATCTGTATTCCTGTGAAAATTATTTAAATAATATACCTCTGCAGGTTATACCCCAAGGACTCCATAACACTCAACAAAAAAGAGGTGTGTACTCCTACATTCATAGCAGCACAATTCATAATAGCTAAAACCTGGAAGGAACCCAGGTGCCCAACACCAGATGAGTGGCTGAGAAAGCTGTGGTATATATACACAATGGAATACTATGCAGCTATCCAGAACAATGAAACCACCTTCTCTGACCCATCTTGGACAGAGCTAGAAGGAATTATGTTAAGTGAGCTAAGTCAGAAAGATAAAGATGAGTATGGGATGATCCCACTCATCAACAGAAGTTGAGTAAGAAGATCTGAAAGGGAAACTAAAAGCAGGACCTGACCAAATTGTAAGTAGGGCACCAAAGTAAAAACCCTGTGGTGAGGGGTAGACATGCAGCTTCCTGTGCCAGTGGGGGGTGGGAGTGGGTGGAAGGGATGGGTCAGTCTTTTGGTGGTGGGAATGGTGTTTATGTACACTCCTAGTAAAATGTAGTCATATAAGTCACTAGTTAATTAATACGAGAGGGGGGGAAATTAATTGTATGTCTCAAAGTTTTTCAAAACACAAACTGAATCTTTTCAATATATAGGCTGTGTAATTGATATGCAGATTCTCTCAACTGCCTAGACCAAGTAATCAGAAGCAACCAATAGCACAGCTATATACAAGATACTGGGTACTGTACAGCAAACCCTAACAAAAGGACTTTTCAAAGTTAACCCAATTACCAAATAATGTGATGATAACATTAACTATCCATTGTCTTTTTGAACCCTAAGACAGCAGGAACCTCACATCTTCACTAAAGAGCCTATATTTCCCCCAGCCCTGGAACCACTGGATCGGGCCCACTTTCCCGTATGCCTCTCCCAATCCATATCAAATAATATTGCATCTGCCGATCACAACCTAAACAACACAATGATTGCCACCTCAACATGCTTCACTTCAGACTGTGTCCAGAGACTTCACGTGTGGAATGACAACCCTTCAGCTTCATTACTCGGGTGAGACCTTTCCTTTCATAGTATTCTCTAATTCCATACCAGGTGGTTCACTTTCTAACAAAGTCCCAAAACCTAGATATAGACCAGGTTCTGTGAGAGAGAGCATATGTTCACACGTATCTGTAAAGTGCAAAATACATACCTGAAAGCAGAAGTACACTAGAGTTTGCAGTGAGTACCTCCCTAACACTTCCTCTCCACTATTCCAAGCTTTGGGCCCATGATTGCTCAACAATTTGTTTGGCTTCGTATGTTAACTCTCTTTTCAGTCACCAGGTTCCAGATGTCATCAGGATGCCGGCCAGGCTTCCCTGGACTGAAGACTCCACCAATGTGTCCTGGAGCTCTGCTTCCCCAGAGACCCACCCTACTAGGGAAAGAGAGAGGCAGACTGGGAGTAGGGACTGATCAATCAACGCCCATGTTCAGTGGGGAAGCAATTACAGAAGCCAGAACTTCTACTTCTGCAACCCACAATGACCCTGGGTCCATGCTCCCAGAGGGATAGAGAATGGGAAAGCTATCAGGGGAGGGGGTGGGATATGAAGATTGGGTGGTGGGAATTGTGTGGAATTGTATCCCTCCTACCCTATGGTTTTGTTAATTAATACTTTCTTAAATATATATATATATATATATATATATATATATATATATATATATATATCTGCAAACAGAGGCCAGAGAGACACCTCTCTCCTGTACTGGAAGCAGCTGACGTGTCTCTCACATTTTCTTCATCACTGAATCTTCCTTTCCTCCAGGGACTCTTTAATTACTTTCACTGGGGCTGGCACCCAGCAGCAAGGCGAAATATCTTTCCAGACCAAGGCCTCACTATTGATCAATATCTACCTAGCGAAATATCTTTCCAGACCAAGGCCTTACTATTGATCAATTAGTAATGGCCAAAAATTAAGAAAATGCTTTATTAGCCAAGGTATCTGAAAAAGAGTATCTAAGAATTGAAGTCAGGAGTGACTGATGGACCAGAAGAAGCTGAGTTCTGATGAGACTCACATCCCAGGATAGTAAGAGTGACTAAGTAATCAACTACAGGACTTTACATTTCATATTTCATGATAGTTGTCTTCACCTGTCATCCCTAATAGGTGTGGGGGTTGGGCAACAGGAAATAAATTAATGCCAATGACCAAAAAACAGTGTATAAATATCTTACAAATGTATAAGCTTCTTTTTTATTTCTCTTATTATTAAAAATGTTATCTCTTCTTCTATCAATGTTATATTTTTCTTAAAAATGCTCTCAGAATTTCATCCATCAAGACATTTATAGTCATCATAAGAGTTTACTTTATGAAGTCAGACATATAATAACAAATACTATGTGACTTTATTCATGTATGGTATATAAAGAAAATTAAGAAGTGAACAAATAGAACAAAAATTACCTTTGGGACTATAAGAACCAGTTAGCATTAACAGAGGAAAGGAGGAATGAGGGAGTGGGCAAATGGAGACAAAGGGGACAGATGCATGATACTAGGACCGGACTAGCATGGTGACTTTAATGTTGCATATTCATATGTTGTTTTTGAATGATGAACACCTTAAACTTATTATAATGTTATATTGCAATATTGCTCCAATAAAAATCAACAAAATGAATGTTCAAGATGCCCAGTAACCATAATACACTCAGGTACCAAATAACTACAATTTAGTCACGGATGAACTGTGTGTATGCCAGTGGTCTCAAAACTATTATTGTTTAATGACATTTAGATATATCAAGATAAACAAACACCACTGTATTACAATTGTTTGTGGCCTAAGAGCAATAGCTTATTGCCTAGGTGTGTATTAAACTATTCCAACTAACTTTATATAAGTACTGTTCATTCTGTGATATCACCACAAGGACAAAATCAGGCAATGACACATATCTCAGAATGTACTTCCAAGCAGTAAGTGACACATAACTGTAGCTAATGAAAAAAGTTAATTGAGCTCACAAAATTTGAAACTTATATATTTAGTTGTTGGAAAAGTCATAATGCATTTTTGCAACAGCAAAAATCCATCATGTATTCCTGAAAACCCCATAGTTGCGTGAACTTTAAAAAGAAGTATGAGACATGTAAAATAGTTCACTATTCATGAAGCCCAGGTTCAAGTCTCAGCACCACACAGGGAGTTCTCTCAGGGTCCTGGGGAAAGCACGGGAGTTGTAGTCCCTCTCCCACTTTGTCTGTCTCTGAATGGAGAAATTGGCCTAGAACAGTGAAATAACTCAGGGTCCTAGAAACACCAATGAAATAAGATTTAAAATAAGATTTAAATGACTATAATATATATTACATGCATAAAAGAACACATGTTTATGGAAAGAAAGCAAGGCCAAATAGGAGTTCTAGGAAACCAGCTGACTTTGAGTGGAGTTTTGTGACCTTGGAAATATTTATTTGCCTGAACTGTTCCTTCTTCTCTCCATAATGGAAACAATTATTCTTAAAATTATCTTATCTTTAAAAATTAATAATTATATTTCCACAAATATCCATATAATATTAGCACCATATAGACAAGAAAATAAAGACACAAGACACAAACATAACATCTTTAGAGGCTAGGTGGTAGTGCACCTGGTTGAGTGCACATGTTACAATGCGCAAGACCCAGGTTCAAGTCCCGGTCCCCTCCTGCAGGGGAAAAGTTCTGTGAGTGGTGAAGCAGTGCTGCAGGTGTCTCTCTGTCTCTCTCCCTTTTGAGCTCCCCCTTTCCTCTTGATTTCTGGCTTTCTCTATCAAGTAAATTAAGATTAAGAAAACATAACATCTCTCATGACAAATAAAATATTTCTGGATTTTTCTTTCTTTTTTATTTTATTAATTTTCTTGGGAGGTTAGTGGTTTTCAATATAGTCTTTTATAGATAGACACTGTCATCTCCCCTTGGTTGGTGTGCAGGAGACAGACCAGGATCCCAGTGTCCCTTCATCCTGTCTCATTCCTTTCTTCCCCCGAGTCCTCGGCTTTGGTGCAATGTACTACACCCAGTCCAAGTTTCATCTTATGTTTTCCCTTATTGTTCTTTGTTCTTAGGCTCCACCTCCAAGTATGATTATTCTGTATTATTCTCTTTCTGGCTTTTCTCACTCAACATAATGCCTTTGAGTTCTAACCACACTATTGCAAAGGAGTTGACCTTCTTCTTCTTCTAGCGTTTGCCCTTCTTCCGTAGCCAGTCAACAGCGTCAGGTTGAGCCTGACGTCAAGTTTCGAGACCTCCTTTGAATCTGGAGAGGTGGCAGTCGTTGACTATGTGGGTCATAGTCTGTCTGTAGCCGCAGGGGCAGTTCGGGTCATCTCTGGCCCCCCAGCGATGGAACATAGCGGCGCACTGGTCATGGCCTGTTCGATAGCGATTGAGGAGTTGACCTCATCCTTTTTAATAGCTGCATAGTGCTCCATTGTGTATGTGGAACATAACTTCCTTAGCCATTCATCTTTCATTGGGCATCTGAGTTGCTTCCAACTTTGGGCTATTATAAACTGTGTTGCTATGAGCATTGTGGGCATAGGTCTTTTTGTTTTCCCTAGGAGAGAGATTGCTGGGTTATAAGGCAGGCCCATTTCTAGAGGTCTGATGAATCTCCAGTTTTCCATTGCATTAGACCAACTTATATTTCAGTCAGCAATGCAGGAGTGTCCCTCTCCAACCCACCCCAACAGCCTCTCCAACAGTTGGTGCTGTTTCTGTTTTAGCTAACATATGACATTTTCACAGGAGTAAAGCGGTATCTCCTTGTTGTTTTTATTTGCATTCCCCTGATCATTAGTGACTTTGAGCATTTTACTAATTTATTCATTTACTACCAGGGTTATCACTAGTACTCCACACATGCATAAATACACTGCTCCTGGCAGGCTATTTTATTTTATAGATACTTGGTGAGAGAGAGAGAGTATGAGAGAAAGATAGAAAGGGACAGATAGACATCACAGCACTGCTCCACCACCAGCAAAGCTTCCAGGCAGATTCCCCCACGTGGTGACTAGGGGCACAAACCCAGGTCCCCCCACATGGTAAGGTGTGTGTTGTACCATGAACTGTCTCCTGGCCCCTCTGTCTTGTAGCATTGTGACTTAGGGCTCCTTCCTACCCTCACCTTCACAGAAATATATGAGGATCACATGAGCACTCTGAAAAAGTATAAAGTGGTATGTGAATACTAAATACAGCCTGCATTTGCTCTCAGAAGAAAAAAAAAACCTGAGGAATGACTAATTGGGATAAAGTGATTGAGTAGCTAGATCTAGTACCAGAATAAAATAGAAAGCGCTATGGAAACCAAGTGTGCTCATCCAGCCTTAGTCAGCACTAACTTTTTAAAATTTTTTTATATTTATTTATTCCCCTTTTTGTTGCCTGTTGTTAATATTCGGAGGCTCTAGCTGGCCGGGCTAGCTTCACGGGCGGGTAACAGAGACGTGGAGACAACGGCTGGGCAGGGAAGCTGTATTTCTTTATTCAGGAACAACGATTCATAAACTAAACCAAACTAATCACCAAACAGAACTCTGATGCCTCTTTCCCCCTGCGGTGGCTCCAAGCACTCTCGAACTCTGCAACTCTCCAACTCTCCAACTCTGGAACTCTGGAACCCTCTCGGGGTTCCTTGGGGCGGGGCCAAGCGGGCCCATGAAATTAGCAGGACTGATCCAATTTTCTTGGCGGGGGAGAGCTAGAACAACCCAATGTAAAGCATACAACAGTTGCCCTTGTTGTTTTATTATTGTAGTTATTATTGATGTCATTGTTGTTGGATAAGAAAGAGAGAAATTGAAAGAGGAGGGGAAGACAGAAAGGGAGAGAGAAAGACACCTGCAGTCCTACTTCACCGATTGTGAAGTGACTCCCCCGCAGATGGGGAGCTGGGGGCTTGAACCGGATCCTTACTCCAGTCCTTGTGCTTTGCACCACCTGCGCTTAACCTGCTGCGCCACCACCTGACTCCCAGCACTAACATTCTGATGTGTTAACTTCTAGTGTGTGTTTACTCATTTTTGCAACCACATTTATTACTGGGTTCCTATGCCTGCATGGTGCCACTGCTCCCAGCAGAATGATCTTTTTTTTTTTTAAGATAAAAAAAGGAGAGTGAGAGACAGAAAGAGACAACACAGCACAACTTCAGGACCCAGGAAGCAATCCCCAAGCAAATGCTCCCATGTGGCGGACAAGGTATCAAGCCTGGATCCCCCACGTGATAGTGTGCACTCTACTGGGTGAGCTATCTTCTGGTCTCTAGTGGTTCTCAAGATATACATTTTATACAGATTAATATATTTCTCTGAGTTGAAATCATAATGCTTGTCCAAGTTTGCATCTACTTAAATGTTTATGTTATACATTACACATTGCACATGTAATTAAATTTTCAGTAAAATCATTTCTCTAGATGTATTTAAATTTATAAAATTAAATTTATTTTTCTTGATAATTTTAATTATTCATTAATGTTTTAAATTTTGTTTACTGGGGGGGGGCAGTGCTCAGTCCTGGTTTGTGGTTAAACACCAGACCTCTGGGGCCTCAGGCTTACAAGTATTGTTTTGTTTGCTCATTTATTTGGTTTTCTTTTTCTACAATTTGTACCACATTCATAATTCTTTCATTCTATTCTACTTTTATTATCTATCAAGCTTCAATTTTCTTTGAGACTCTGATAATAAGCATTATACACTACTACCACTTCTGAGTGTTTAGATCTTAATTTTCAAATTGTATTTAAGAGGTCTTTCCATTATAATCTAAATTTGAAAATAACACACAAGTATAACTTACTGCATGTGTCAGTGTTCCTTCAGGGCCCTGGCTGGCAAGATGCTCTACCTCTTCCTCACAGCGAGCTTCCCCAAAGTGCTCTGACCAACTTCCCCGTAGAGTTGCAGACACTCACGTTTCTCCCTTTCTTCTTCAGTGTGAAACCGAGCAACTGGTTCTTCTCACTCAGTCTCAGCTGTGCCCTTCATCCACATAGCAGGTGTCCAGAGACAGGTCAGAGCCTGGGTGTGACTGGAACCAGACTATTGGAGAGCCAGTCTGGTGGAGGAATCCCAGTCTCCCTGGACAAAAAAAAAAAAATCAAACTCTGAGGCCCAACTTTGAAAAATGAGTTTGCAATAAAATATATTGTTCAACTATCAACTGAACTTTGGAAAGTAAAATTCAAAGTTCATGTGACCTTTGAATGGACTTGAGTATGAACCCTTTGGAACTTCAGACAGTACTGTGACTAGCACTCCTCACACTCCCCTCATTGTGGGTCCTGTTCGACACCCATCTTCATCCCTGGTCAGTTCTCACTCAGCACCTGTGATGGGGTCTGTCTCCATCCTTCCTTCAACATCATCACACATCAAACCTTTCTCACCTAATTCAAATTTCTGCCAGGACACACTACTATAGAATTTGGAGTTGGAAGCAGAATTGAGTACCTATTACCACACCCCTTATTGTACTGAAGAGGAAGAGAGAGACCCAGATAAAGGAGTTATGTCTCCAGGACCTTAGCACCAGGCCAAGGTCCCTGGCGAGCTAGTGCACTGCTCTTTTACCCTTAGCTCTTTATCTCTCTTTGTAGGTAATGAGAAGCTAAATTACTTTCAGATATTCTGCAAAGAAGTTTAGCACAGTATGCCCAGAATGAGGCTTGGGCATCAAAATTTTCATAATAGAGACTATAAACTCATTTTGTATACATTTTTGCTTAGGATACATTTTCATTATGCTCTCACAATATCGAGTTTTCATCAGAGTACAAATACTCCTGAAGACCTGCAGATATTCTCAAGAATTGAAAATTTCTCCACAATAATCCAAAGTTCATTTCAGATGTCCAGTGTAATTTCAAATATGCAAATAGGTGACAATTTGATTTTCAGAAGTTTAAAATGATTTTTTTCTTTTTTTTTTTTTTTCTTTTACTTAGTACAGCACTGCTCATCTTTGGTGCCAGGTATCAAACCTGAGACTTCAAAAATTTTCTGGCATGAACATCTTTTGCAAAACCACTATGTTGTCTCCCCAATCTTAATTTTCTTTTTATTCTTAACCTTCTCCTCCTTTCTATAAATAGTCCCTATATGGTCACCAAGTTTCAGATTAATATAAAATAATTTCCCCTGGGGCCAGGGAAATATCATAAGTGCACAGGACATGCACATGAGCGGTCCAGGGTCTGATCCCTAGTGCCAGTAACAGCCAGAGCTGAGCTGTAGTCTGGGTGAAAACATAAATGGATATTCTAAGACATGGTGAAATATAAATAAGCCCTGGGTCTATACCTACAGAACTGGAGTTTCTAAAGGGGAAGAGAGGGGAAGTAGAGGGAGGGTGTCCTTTGGGGGGGGGGGGATAAGATGAAATAGCATGCAGCAGGAGCAATAGAAGGTTTCAGCAGAAGCTCAGAAGAGATGAAGTTCAGATATAACCAGCTGCCTTTCAGCCACCAAGTTTCAGATGCTACTACAATTTCATCATAAACTCCTTGGAAAGATGACCTCACCAATGTGTCCTGGAATCTCACCTCTCCAGAGCTTATCCTACTAAGGGAAGACAGAAACAGGCCAGGGGTATGGATCAACCTTCCAACACCCATATCCAGTGAAGAAGAAATTACAGAAGCCTGATGTTTCACCTTCTGTACCACAAAAAGAATTTTGGTCTATACTCCCAGAGGGGGTATGACCAGAAGGCTCTGAACTCCAGTTCTATCAAGGTCCAGAGAGAAAAGAAGGGGAAACAGGGAACGACACTCAGAAGTAGTAGGTGTGACTTAGAAATGAAGAAAAGGCAGGATCATAGAAAAATTAGCAAATATATATGAATATAGATAGATAGTTATAGAAATAATAATCAACCCATATCTGTGATCTTGAGAGAACTAATGCAGTTTCCAAAGAAGATTTGGGGACACGGTACTCTGGTGGTGGGAAAGGTGTGGAATTATATTACTGTTATAGCTTTGTAAATCAATAGTAAATAACTAATAAAAATATAATAACAAAAAAGATGTAATACAAGCAGTTTGGGAAGATGTGAAATTGTACCTCTGTGACAGTACAACTGCATATGGTCGTATTTATCTAATAAAGAAATTTGAAGTGGTCTGGAGGTGTAACAACATCATTGAAGGACAACAGAGGAAAAGCTACTCAGAGCAATCACAGGGGTGTCCATATAAGGCTCAAATACTGGAATGAAAGTTTGCTTTTTTAAATACCCTTGTGAGGGAGGGTGGAGGAGTAGATAGCATAATGGTTATGCAAAGAGACTTTCCTGCCTGAGGCTCCCAGGTCTCTGGTTCAATCCTCCATACCACCATAAGCAAAAGCTGAGCAGATCTCTGATAAAAATTTTTTAAAAGGGGGGGAGGTGCTCTGGGAGGTAGCACAGTGAATAAAGCACTGGACTCTCAAGCATGAGGTCCTGAGTTCAATCCCCGGCAGCACATGTGCCAGAGTTATGTCTGGTTCTTTCTGTCTCCTCCTATCTTTTTAAGAAATAAAATCTTTTAAAAAATATAAATAAATTTAAAAAATTAAAAAAGAAAAGGGGAAGAAGAGAAAAAAAAGAAGCACTTAAAAAATGCTGATGTGAAATGTGACAGCAAGAGAAGAGTGATGTTGTGGATACAACAGCAAACATCACCAGTGAGGAACACAGTGGTGCCCAAGGACAAGATATGACCATTATGTGGAAAACTGGGAAATGTTATACATATACAAACTATTGTGTTTTGCTGTCAACTTTAACCCATTAGCCCTCAGTAAAGAAATTAAAAGGAAAAAAAAAGATGTGACCATGATGTACAGTGAAAGCAGATTCTGTGCATACAAGGAGCCCCTTCCACACCAGTACCTCAGGACTTTGAAGTAACTCTGAATAAGGGCCCTACTAAGTTATTAACTGTGAAAGTCACTGTGTTTGTCTGAGCATTCCTGTCTTACCTCCTGAGCTATAAGAAATCATACTACTCAGTGTCAAAATCAAGATCAGTGACAGGAAAATATAAAGTCTCTATGTTTCACATCCAAATTTACCATATGAAAAATAAACTCACAAAGCAGGTACTATCTCTGTAATATGTTTCCTGTTACCACTTTTCCAGAAGTCTTAGTGTCCATCTTTCCATCTTGTCTTATAGTCACATTAGAACCAACTGACTAGTTAAAGAAGCACTTCTTAATGTTTTCTACATCTTTTCTAAATGAAAAAGCTTTGCAAACACTTTCTCGAGGGTTTACTAGTTTTAAAATAAGAAATTTGCCCTAAATTATCCTTTAAATTATGGATGCATATTTTGTGTAAGGGATAGAAAAGTGTGATTACAAGCAAAATGATCAGACAACCAGGAAAAACAAAGCAAAGATCCTTCCTAGCAAAGAAGGTAAATGTGAGAATGGAGAGGTGTCATGTGTCTAGATGGCCACCAGGTGGCAACACATATGCGTTTACTGTCTGCAGTCACAAACGTGTTTTTTCTCAGCTATTTCAGGTTCTAAATTCTACAGCCATTCCTGACCTAAATTCATGGCTCTTCTAACCAGTAAATGGCAAACAGTTTTTTAACTTAATATGCCAAAGGCTTTAATTCCCATGTAATTTTAGGCAAGCTTTACTTCTAGCAAGTCTGTTTAGTAATGTAACTTTAATTTTCTTAGTTTTAAAATATAAGTCTATATATACACATTTCCCACCTTGAAATTTATGGTGGTTATTCACTTGTAGTAGAGTTTCTTAAATACAATAAACAAAAACAACAATGTATTTTTTTCCAAATTTATTTCATTTTATTTTAGTGAGAAAGTGTAGATACAGAGAGAAAGATACCATGAGAGAGGAAGAGACCAGAGCACTGCTCAGTTCTGGCTTATGGTGGTGCAGGGGTTGAACCTACGACCTCAGAGCCTCAGGCTTGAAAGGCTTTTGCATAACCATTATGCTATCTCCCCAGCCCAACAATGGATATTTTTATGAACAAAATTAATCAAGGGGCCGGGTGGTAGCATAGCTGGTTAAGCACACATGGCTCAAAGCACAAGGACCAAGTGGTGAAGCAGGTCTGCAGGTGTCTTTCTTTCTCTCCCCCTCTCTGTCTTTCCCTCCTTTCTCCATTTCTCTCTGTCCTATCCAACAACAATGACATCAATAACAACAACAATAATAACCACAACAATGATAAAACAACAAGGGCAGCAAAAGGGGAAAAAAATAGCCTCTAGGAGCAGTGGATGTGTGGTGCAGGCACCAAGCCCCAGCAATAACTCTGGAGGCAAGAAAAAGAAAGAAAGAAAGAAAGATAGAAAGAGAAGAGAAAAGAAAAGAAATAGAAGAAGAAAAGAAAAAAAATATCAAGAGGAAGTCAAGAGTTTTGTTTTGAATACAGATAAATTCAAGTTGTGGCCATTACCTTTATTTTTTATGAATCTGGTGGAAACTTTTAATGAGAATCGTGAGTTCAAATCACCAGAAAGAAGATAATTTATTTTCGGTAGTTCCCTAACAATAGGTTTTGTAAATGTAGAGGAGAAAGAAAAAAATGTCAGCTGAACTCACATATTTAGATTCAAAGCAGTATCCTTCTCCACAATTCTCTTGTCCTGTTTTCTGACTGGAAGGGAGAAAGCACCTGCTGACCCCTGAGATGCCATCCCAACTGCTCAGCGGTGGACTGGAATTCCCAAGAGGATGGGGGGAGGGTTGATGCTCTGAGGCAGGTACTTGTCTTTCTTAATTGTATTGGGACA
Source organism: Erinaceus europaeus (assembly GCF_950295315.1). Classification (NCBI taxonomy): domain Eukaryota; kingdom Metazoa; phylum Chordata; class Mammalia; order Eulipotyphla; family Erinaceidae; genus Erinaceus; species Erinaceus europaeus. The sequence continues at coordinate 56,041,333 of NC_080165.1, forward strand.
GCTCAGTCAGCATCTTGGGAAGGGAACCTTGGTCTTTCTATTCTGCCATGCTTTAATATTTTTTTACCCTAGAAGCAAGTACAGATCGGAAAGTCTGACTCAATTTTGTTTTTTTATTACAAAAAAAAAAAAAAGGAAGAAGAAGGAAGCTAAAAATATTGTTCTACACTAAACTTCTCTGAATTTTCCACTTTCAAATTTATCTTTCTGATACAGGATAAAAATGGTTGGCTTTGAGGAAGGGAAATAATTCATCTTTGCTAAGTATGGTAAGGTAATATTAAATCACATTAAATGAACTGATGATTTAGGCTCGTCATTATGACGTTAGTTCAGGTGGAAGTAAAACCCACAGGGGATTTTGTATACTAGAGGAAGTTGACTAAACATGGACAAGTCAACTCTCCTGACTTCTGGAAAGCTCACACCCTACAAGGTGGTGTGTTCCAGGGTATAAAAATTTGAGAACTAACTCTAGTACTGAATGAATACAAACAAGCTTGTTGTTGTTGTTATTGTTTTGGTACATAACTATATTGAGAACCTTCTTTGCTATCTCAGGAACTACCCATGTGTAGGAAATAAACTAACAGAAATCAGTTCTAGGGCTTCTTGGTGTGGTGTGTGTGTGTGTGTGTGTGTGTGGTGTGTGTGTGTGTGTGTGTGTGTGTGGTGTGTGTGTATGGTGTGTGTATGTGTGTGTGTGTGTGTGTGTGTGTGTGTGTGTGTGTGTGGTGTGTGGTGTGTGTGTGTGTGTGTGTGTGTGTGTGTGTGTGTCTGACATGAAATTTGACTTCCCGGGAGTTGGGCTGTGGCGCAGCAGGTTAAGCGCAGGCGGCAAAGCACAAGGACCGGTTTAAGGATCCCGGTTCGAGCGCTGGCTCCCCACCTGCAGGGGAGTCACTTCACAGGTGGTGAAGCAAGTCTGCAGGTGTCTGTCTTTCTCTCCCCCTCTCTCTCTTCCCCTCCCCTCTCCATTTCTCTCTATCCTAGACGACAACAATAATAACTACAACAATAAAACAACAAGGGCAACAAAAGGGAATAAATAAATAAAATTTAAAAAAGAAATTTGACTTCCCATTATGACTTTTCTTGGGTTTAGGGTTCTTCCAGTGTCCCTGTACATCAGAGGAAGCATACTATTACCACCTGGCCACAGAAGAAATAGATATCTGCCGTATAAGTACCGCGCGCTAACCGATTGCGCCACTGGAGCTCCGTATTGCACCAAAGTAAAAGACTCTGGGGTGGGTGGGTGCGGAGAATACAGGTCCATGAAGGATGATAAATGACATAGTGGGGGTTGTATTGTTAAATGGGAAACTGGGGAATGTTATGCATGTACAAACTATTGTATTTACTGTTGAATGTAAAACATTAATTCCCCAATAATGAAATAAATTTTAAAAAAAAAAGAAATAGATATCTGCAACAAAGTGAGATCCTATGGACTCAGAAGTCACTGAGAAGAGAATGAAGATCTTGTTTTTTATAGCACACACCACAAAGATAGTACAACTAACTGTAATACTCTAACTGCCTCCCCAAGGCGCAGACAGTAGCACACCCTGCAGAGTGCACACTGTACCATGACAAGGACTGAGGTTCAACTTCCTGTTCTCCACCTATTGGGCAGGGGAGAGCTTCATGAGTGGTGGAGCAGTGCTACAGGTGTTTCTCTTTTTTTTTTCTCCTACTCTCTTCCCCTTCTCTGTTTCTACCTCTATAAAAAAAATAAAATAAAAAGCATAACAAAATGACAACAACAACAACAAAATGATGAGTGGATTCATGCAGACGCCAAGCCTCAGCTATAACACTGGTATCATAACATACAATCAATTTAAAAAATAAAAATATGTATATTACTTCCTAAGGACTCTAATACAAATATAGCTTTCTTAGAAATATCTTCCTCAACACAAATTCTTTATCAACTCAAAAATGAAAGGCAGAAAAACTCCCGAATAGTAATACATGGAATACCTAAACTTTCAGGCATGGAGGACTCAGGCAACTCTTAACTTGAAGCCTTATAGTACAGCTGAAATGCTATCAGATCTACCCCTGTGTTAAGCAAAGTTCAAGCAGTGGTAATCTTTGATCTACACATGTGTTTAAATCCAAAACATCCAGAAACACAAATTCCTATGAATTCCTTAGTACTGGAAAATAGACTTTAAAACTTACTTTTATGGGGGTTAAGAGAGAGCTCAGATGGTAGAATGCAAATCTTACTTGGATTCAACACCCTGCACCATATGGGTGCACCTGAGACGGCACCAGCCTAGCTCCATGGAAGATAGAAAGTTGCTTAACTGTCTTTTCCTCTCTTTTCCATATAGATACAGATGTAGAATAAAATTAAAAGGCTATATAGGCCCTAAGTTCATCCTCCTGAACTTGTTAAAATAATAATAATAAAATATAATAGAATTTACTTTTGTGGAAAGATTAGACCAGTATAGAAACAGGCACCATCATATTTACTGGTTTTTGAAAAGTATAGGATTTACCCTCCAAAAATGAACAAAATAAAATAAAATTTACTCCCCTGCAGGCTTTAACTTATAAGAGTGAGGTTCCTGGGAAGAAAGATAAATATTGGAGAAACCCACACTAGTCCACTAGCAAAACAGTGAAGATTTTTCACTCAGGGAATTGGGAGGACCACAATGGACATAATTTCATTCTCCTCTCAAGATCCCAGAGAACCACTAGCAGAGACAGCCAGAACCACTAGCAGAGACAGCATTCAGCTTTCTGAATGCTGAAAGTGTTAAAGAAAGCAAATCAACCTACCCAACTTCTCCATTTGCACCCACTTACCTCACTAGAGGTACTTCCTTAATTCAAGAAGTTCTTTCACCAAGCCAATGAAATAGCTCACTTGGATACTGTGCTGCTTTGCCATGTGCACCAGCCAGTTTCAAGCCCGGCCCTTACTAACTGAAGGAATCCCAATTCTGTGATCTCTTTCCCTCTCTCTTTCCCCTCTGTTGTTGTTTTCTAATGGGGGGGGTGTGTGACGGGGGAATAGTTAACAAACAGAAAACACAGCTTTTGATACAAGTGCAAAATTTCTCGCTTTTCTACTGAACACTGTCACGCCCAATCTAGGTCCTCCTCAGCCATCATGCCCCAGGACCTGAACACCCCGCTTTGCCTCGCCCCGTTCAGAATCCTTAACCTTGATGCAATACTCCAACCTAGTTCAAGTTCTACATAGTTTCCCTTTCTGGTCTTATTTCTCAACTTCTGTCCATGAGTTAGATCATCCCATATTCATCCTTCTCCTTGGCTTAGTCACTTAACAGCATTCTTTCAAGCTCCATACAAGATGAGGTGAAGAAGGTGAATTTATGGGAGTCGGGCGGTAGCGCAGCGGGTTAAGCGCAGGTGGCGCAAAGTGCAAGTACCCGCATAAGGATCCCTGTTCGAGCCCCTGGCTCCCCATCTGCTGGGGAGTTGTTTCACAAGCGGTGAAGCAAGTCTACAGGTGTCTTTCTCTCCCCTTCTTTGTCTTCCACTCCTCTCTCCATGTCTCTCTGTTCTATCTAAAAAAAAAAAAAAAAGGAACCTTAAAAAAAGGTGAATTTATCATTCTTAATAGCTGAGCTCAGTCATAAAAGGAAGTCATTCCAGATCCTCTTGGCATCTTTCACAAGCCGGCGGTTGCAGTTTCACATATGACCAGTAGGTGGCAGACTTTCCCAAAAGTGCGAAGTGCAATTCAGAGTGGCACTGACTTAAGAGGGTTATCTTAACATTCCATTTCTTATGTTGTGTTTTGAGTTTTCTTAAAACTCTATTTGTGTATGTGTCTACCTGTCTCTATCTAAAAATAATAGTTACATATATATATATATAACTATATAAATATATGGTTCCACTTGGGTGGCCAGGGATATAACCAGTAGAGCACTGAATTTGCATGTCTAAAGGCTCCAGTCTGTAGGCTCCTGATGTAGGTACTTTCCTAATACTCTGATATCAGAGTTTTTCTTGTTCAGCTTCTTATGACAGTTAATCACTGACTCTCCCATCCCACTGAGAAAGAAATTCTTGGAATAGAAGACGGAATCTGATTGCTTGAAACATTTTTTACACTTTTCAGAATTTTAAACAACCCGCTTGTCTATAGACCCACTGGCACCTTTAATTTCAAAGGTATCAGCCACATCCAACACTCCAACATTTCCCAGGTATTGCTGTAATTTTTTTTCTTTCATTCTTTTTACGTTGTCAAGCCTATAGCACCTTTTTCATAATGTTTTCATAATATTTTTCATAATATCTATCCTTAAGATTTCCACCTGTTATCCATTCCTAGTAAGAAATTAGAAAAGTAGAGACTATAGAAAGAATGGGTCATGGACTTATTTGATTATTTGCCCTTTGACTAAAGAAATATCTGGCCTGTAGACAGAAATGATCACTTTTAGACCACTTGGTCATCCTGACTTGTTGAGAAGTGATCACTCTTTATTTTAGAAGTTACTCCTGATTTTGTTTACCTACTTACACTGAGTTGATGACTGATCACAGTTCTCTTGGCCAGTGCACATACCTGCTGCCTATATGCTCTCTGCCTTCTCAAATGTTCCTCTGAGAAAACCCTAAATGAAAAAAAGAACTGAATATAAAAAACTGTGTAGAATGAAAGGATGGACTAACATAGCAAGTTGGTCATATTATTTTCCCAATAATGCTAACATCAGGGTAGTGGAGGCCTAGAGATGGATGGGCTGTCAATCTTTCTTGAAATCCAGAGCACACACACATTTTGTAATTCCTTCTCAATTTCTCTGTGCTATTGAAAGGAAAGAGAGAAAGAATGAAAGAAAGAGAAGGAGGAAGAGAAAGACAGACAGGCAGGTAGGCAGGAAGGTGGCTGTCAGTAGTGGTTAATGCATTGTGCAGGTACCAAGCTCCAGTGATAACCCTGATAGCAATTAAAAAAAAAAATCAATTGTCCTTGTTGAGAAAATTAATTTAAAATACTATCAATTTAATAATACTAAACACTGATGTTTCCCTACTCTAAAATCATTCTCTCTATCCCATCTGACATTTATTTCTTTCTAAAAAAAAAAAGGCTGTAAACACTAGAAGTTGAAGGGGGTCAGCTTGTGGCATATATAATACGAAGCTCAAGGGTTCCAGTCTCCCCCTCTCCTCTTAATTTCTCTCTGTCCTATCCAAAAAATAGAAAAAATGACCACAGGAGTAGTGGATTCGTAGTTCAGGCACTGAGCCCTACTGATTAACCCTAGAGCCAAAAATAATTTGCATAGCTGTGAAAAATATGAAATTGTTTGAAATTCTCTGAAACATATGCAGTATTATAAACAAAACTTGCCTCAATAAAAATAAATTGTGCTACCAAATTAATTTCATTTGGGAAATCACAACCATTACTAATAAGCTTATGTTCAGATGCATCTCAAATATAAAATTTGCTTCTATAGCTCAATATACATAAAGATATACGCATATATACCTGTGTCTTAAGCCATTTTGTTTAACTGAGCTAAATTTCAAAAAGGTTAAAAATAACTGGCTAGCGTTTGTGATATTCCCAGTCAAAACAGCAGACTAAAATAACACCTCTATTTAGTCTCTGCCCCATGTACAGCATCATGTAGTAGCAGTACATGGGGCAGAGGTTGCTTCTAGGGCATGTGGCTTGCCATGCACGCATATCCAGCACCACAAGAGAAGGCCTACAACAGCAAAGGAAGTTTAGAAGCTATGGTGTCAGTCCCTCTTTCAGCCACTGTATCTGAATGAAGAAGTGGCCTGGAATGATGAAATAATGATGGCTTGAGGTCTTAGTTCTGAAAAAGATACGATGGGATATGGAGATCTGGGGGTGGGCAGTGTGTGGAAATGTACCCCTCTTATCCTATGGTCTTGTCAAAGTTTTCATTTTATAAATTAAAGAATTCAAAAATTGTCTTCTCGCTGTTTCTTTTATCAGACTTGATAATGGTCTGTTAATATTTCAAATAAGGGAGTCGGGCTGTAGTGCAGTGGGCTAAGCGCAGGTGGCGCAAAGCACGAGGACCGGCATAAGGATCCCGGTTCGAACCCCGGCTCCCCACCTGCAGGGGAGTCGCTTCATAGGCGGTGAAGCAGGTCTGCAGGTGTCTATCTTTCTCTCTCCTCCTCTCTGTCATCCCCTCCCTCTCTCCATTTCTCTCTGTCCTATCCAACAACGACAACAACAATAATAACTACAACAATAAAAAAAAGGGCAACAAAAGGGAATAAATAAAATAAATATTAAAAAATTAAAAAAATATTTCAAATAAACAGTTCTTTTGTTTATTTTTCTATTTCTTTACTAACTTCAAAGTTTTCAATTTCTGATTATATTACCATTCCTTCCTTCTGTCCTAGTTGCTGTGTTCATTTTACTTGTCTGTGTGTGTGTCATTGTAGTAACTTTGTTTTACATGACTGTATACATTTTAGGGGGTACAACTTTACCTCTTAAAATTAAGACCATCACCAAAGTGCCAACTTACCTTTACCACAAAACACTGAACTTTCTCCCTTTTTCAATTCCCTCCCCATTCAAGCAAAAAGATATATTACTTTGCAATTTTAAAATGTCATTCTATCTTTGAAGACAAAATGGATGGAACTGGAGGTGGTTGTGCCCATATGTGGAATATAGAAAATTAAATCACACAACAACAGTGAGGTATGGTCTGGAAATTATTGACTTTTTAGGTGTTATTTATTCATTCTTGTTCTTCTCTACTCTATTGCCATCACTTAGATAATTAATTTCCTTCTTGTAAACTATGTTTGATGCATGTAATACTTAATGCAATATTCAGTGAAAACCATGGAAAGTCCCCTTCCACTCATGATTTCTACATGTATGTGTATGTATTTATGTGTGTGTGTGTGAGAGAGAGAGAGAGAGAGAGAGAGAGAGAAAGAGAAAGAGAGGAAGAACTTCTTTGTTTCATTCATTACATCCCATGTTAAGTATCTCTTAAATATCTTAAATGCTTTTTCAGTCACCTGATTTCACTGTCCTAATCCTAATTTAGTCAACAGAACCTCAGGATTTTCTCTTCACCTTTCTTAATGTTTCAGCTTCATATTTCTTAACCTTTCCATGATTTTTTTGTTTGTTAAAATGTAGGGTGTTTTTTTTTTGTCTTCCTTAAGATAAATTTAACTAAGTGAAATATTTTCTCATTGAAAACTGAGAGTCAAGTGGTAGGACACCAGACTTGCATGCCTAAGGACCTAGAGTCTCAGATTAAATCTTAACTACTATCATAAGCCAGAATTAAGAAATGTTCTGGTCTATCTCTATCTCATTAAAAAAAATAAGTAAATCTTTCTTAAAAGAAAAATAACTAGAAGAAATAGAGGACACAAGAAAATGGAAAGATACACTGAGTCCATGTATGGACTAATTTAACCAAGTCAAAATTACTATCCCACCCAAAGCATTATATAGGTTCAGTGCAAATGCTATAAAATTTCTAGTGGCATTCTTTATGGATACAGCAAGCATTGCTGAAATTTGTTCAAAAGCACAGAAGACTGAAATTGCATAAACAATTCTGAAGAAAAAGAATAATGGAAGCATCACGGTACCTGACTTCAAACTACACTATAAGACTATAATAATCAAAATAGTACATAGTAGAATGAGATAGACAAGGAGATCAACGGAAATAACTAAGACCCCAGAATTAAATCTTCATATATATGAACAGCTGACTTATGACAAAGGAAACCAGAGCGTAAAATGCAGAAGAGTCCCTTAAATAGAAGGTGTTGAGGAAACTACTTATTCATAAGCAAAAGAATGAAATGTGATCACTACTTCACAGTATGCACAAAAGTTAACTAAATATGCATTAAAGACTTGTGGATTAGACATCGAACTATAAAACACATAGAAGAAAATACAAAAGAAACAGGAGTCGGGCGGTGCACAGCGGGTTAAGCACACGTGGCACAAAGCGCAAGGACATGGTAAGGATCCCCGTTTGAGCCCCCGGCTCCCCACCTGCAGGGGAGTTGTTTCACAGGTGGTGAAGCAGGTCTGCAGGTGTCTGTCTTTCTCTCCCCATCTCTGTCTTCCCCTCCTCTGTCCCTTTCTCTCTGTCCTATCCAACAACAATGATATCAATAACCACAACAGTGTTAAACAACAAGGGTAACAAAAGGGGAAATAAATATTTTTTTAAAAGAAAGAAAAGAAAATACAAAAAAACCATTCCATAACATCAGCTTCCAGATGTCTTGGGAGATTCAATTCCAAAATCAAGGAAAGAAAATTAAAAAAAAAAAACTGGGATCACATTAAACTTAAAAAGCTTTTGCACAAAAACTACCATTAAAATGAAGAGGTGGTTCACTGAATGAAAGAAAACATTCATGCAACATATATCTAACAAAAATTAAATAAAAGTTGTACAAAGAACTCAAAAACTCAACAAAAAATAGATGTACCAACTGACACTCTACCAAAGAAGACCTAGAAGTCACCAACAAGCATTGAAAAATGCTCATTATTACTTATTATCAGAAAAATATATATCCAAACCTCTATGAGATATTACCTCGTAACTGCCAAAATGGCATACATCAAAAAGATCAGAAACATCAGTAATGGCAAGGATGTAGAGAAAAAGAAATCATTGCACACTGCTGGTAAGAACGCAAACTGGTTCAGTTCCTATAGAAAACATGGAAATTTCTCAAACTAGTAGAAGTAGACATACCATATGATACAACAACCCCACTCCTTGGTAATTCTATATGCAATTCTATATGCAACAGACAAGATATGGAAACAGTACAAGAGTCCAACGTCAAATAAGTGAATAAAGAGCATGTGAAATATATACACAGCGGAATAGTGCACAGTTATAAGAAAAGATGTAATGTTGTCTTTTGCTACAATACTGATGGAACTAGAAGAGGTCATGCACAGCGAAACAGGTCATAAGAAGGACAAGCACTGGGTAGTCTTCCTCACATGTGGGATATAAAGAAACCAACACTGAGATTCTGATACAAAACTGAGATCACTAAGCGGGGAGGGGCTGGAGAGGGAGTTAAATGGGCAATGAGAATGAAATGTCAGGACCTTGGTGGTGGGCCGGCTGTATAAATTTGTAACAAAATCTGAAAGAAAAAAAGAAAGAAAAAATAAGTGAATTGGACCCTAAAACATTACTTTTTATAGAAACTGGGGGTGGGGGTGGAGAGAGAACACAGCACAGAAATTCCCTTCAATGCAGTGGGGACCAGATTTGAACCTGGGTCTCACACATGAAAAAGCAGTACAGTGTCCAAGTGAATTATTTTGCTGGCCCAACATATAATTCTTATAAAACAGCACTAGTAAAATAAAGAAATGCAGCTTATGTTATCAACTCATATACTTCACAATATTCTACTTACATTCATTTAACTAATGGTGGTCAATCACTTATACTTCCTCTCATATATGTTTGTTCATTTGTTTAGTATGCATCACCTTTCTTCAGTTTCTTGTAAGAGGTCATTCATACAGACAGGTCTATGAATTTGTAATTTATTCCATACCTATTTTATAAAATACATTTCTATTGTTCTTTCCCTATGTTAAAGGCAGTGAAAGGGCATAGAAGGGAGCACTATCTTTGAGTAGATCTGCTTTGCCAGTAATTCTTTACTCACAAACCACGCAGGAAAGAGACTAACTTACCCAATACTTTGTAAAATTGTTTTAGGTGGTCCAAGAGTTTGCTTTACCTGACATGGGTGTGACTGAGATCGATGAGAATTTTTCTGACCCCACACAGTAAACCTGTCACTCACCTTAGGCCAAACTTTTTCCATTTTCTTTTAATTTATTTATTTACTTTTCCTTTTTGTTGCCCTTGTTGCTTAACATTGTTGTGGTTATTAATGTCGTTGTTGTTGGATAGGACAGAGAGAAATGGAGAGAGGAGGGGAAGACAGAGAGGGGGAGAGAAAGACAGGCACCTGCAGACCTGCTTCACCACCTGTGAAGGGACTCCCCTGCAGGTGGGTAGCCGGGCGCTCAAACCAGGATCTTTCTGCCAGTCCTTGTGCTTTGCTCCATGTGCACTTAGCCCACTGCACCACCGCCTGACTCCCAAGGCCAAGCTTTAAAAGCACCCTCCCTGCTGTGTCATGGTCCACCATACCTCCTAGGTTAGACTCTTAGCAGTTCTGTGTCCACTATGCCCCCACCCCTGGGGCATGCACCACCGTCCCTGTCCTATTCCTCTGAGTACTAGACTGCTGACTGAAGGGCTCTGCATGGCTTGCTCAGATCCACAAAGCCCAGTCTGGTCTGCACAGATTATGCGTCACATTCTCTCCCACAAATAGCAAGCACAGTACCAGGAGGCCGCCTTATCACTGTGCCTAGACCTGCTAAGTGTTATACAGTCTGCTCAGAGATCTTTGTAACTCTTAACAACACTCTGAAATGAGAAGACCAATGTAAGGGAATTTTAAATAAAGTGTGAAAAGTGTGGAAACAAAAATCAAGGCTCCAGGGAAAGTTCACTACTACAGAAAATCTCAGGCGGTTGCTTTCACTTAAAGGTGCCTTCACGTTCACGTTTTCTCCCTGTTTTAATTATTTGTCTATGTGTTGTTTTAATATCTGTCAGCCTTGCAGTTTTCATTCAAACTGAGCTAGAATGTTTCTGTCTTATATCTACCACCTGTAGAAAGGAGGCTTTTTTTTTTTTTCTTCCAGGGTTATCGCTGGGGCTTGGTGCCTGCACTACTAATCCACTGTGCCTGAAGGCCATTTTTCCCATTTTGTTGCCCTTGTTGTCATTATTATTCTTGTTGTCATTGCTGTTGTTGGCTAGGACACAGAGAAATCGAGAGAGGAAGAGAGACAGAGAGTGAGAGAGACAGACACCTGCAAACCTGTATCACTGCTTGTAAAGCGACCCCCCTGCAAGTGGGGAAGGGGGGACTCCAACCGGGATACTTTCCACTGGTCCTTCCACTTTGCGCCATGTGTCCTTAACCCACTGTGCTACCGCTACCGCAGACCCCCCAAAGGAGTCTTTTTTTAGATTAATATTTTTTATTTTTTTATTGGGAGATTAATGGTTTACAGTCAACAGTAAAAACAGTTGTTGGTACATGTGTCAAATTTCTTAGTTTTTTGCGTAAGACTAACCCCCACCCCCCAGGTCCTCCTAACCATCATGCACTGGGATCTGAACCTCCCTCCCACAGAGTCCACCATTGAAAGGGGTCTTTAAAGATATGCAGAACAAAATCTTTGAATGAAACAGAATAGATGACAAAACAGCTTACTTGAGCATACTTCCCTGACACTTTGAAACTTAGCTGGCTGGGTTCCCTTAGAATGGGGAAGCTGGAATTTCATTAAATTTCTTAAAGTGCCCACACACACTTTTGTTAATTGGGGGATTAATGATTTGCAGTAACTTGAGTTGATGGTACATTTGTAAATTTTCTCCATTTTCTGTAAAACACTCTCACCCCCCCAGCCTAGATCTTCCTCCACTATTAGGCACCAGGACCCGAAAGCCATCTCCCCGGCCCCTGCCCAACCCACCCCCCAAAAATAATCCTTTACTCTGGTGGAACACACCAAACCTAGTCCAAGTTCTACTACATATTTTAATGCAAGGTTTGGGGGCTTTTTATTTATTTATTTATTTAATATTTTATTTATTATGAGAAGGACAGGAGAGAGAAAGAACCAGATATCACTCTGGTACATGTGCTGCCAGGGATTGAACTCAGGACTTCATCCTTGAGAGTCCAATGTCTTATCCACTGTGCCACCTCCCGGACCACAGAAGGGCTATTTTTCCCCCATTTTTTTAATTTATTCATTTTCCCTTTTTGTTGCCCTGGGTCTTTTTTGTTTTGTTTTGTTTTTTGTTGTTGTTGTTGTAGTAGTTATTGTTGTTGGATAGGACAGAGAGAAACAGAGAGAGGAGGGAAGACAGAGAGGGGTAGAGAAAGATAGACACCTGCAGACCTGCTTCACCACCTGCAGGTGGAGAGCCAGGGGCTCGAAGCAGGATCCTTGTGCCAGTCCTTGTGCTTTGCACCACCTGCACTTAACTGCTGTGCTACCGCCCAACTCCCAGGAGGGCTTTTTAAATGATTTCTTACCAGGGATTTTCTGTTTTCTTAACAATGATAACGTTCTCCCTATTTCCTATCTGTGTAGCTGAACTGCAGTGATTTGTGCCCCTCCCAATTTTCTACCAGGTTTAATGGATAGTGTCCTATGTCAGAGAAGAAATGCAATAAGCAATTGTTCAGATTGTTGACAGAGGTTTCAATGCCCTCGGTTAACTCTGCTACAGTGACTCATTACAGTCTAATGTCACCAAGGAAACTCCGTTCAGGTGCCTTTGGAAATCCCCTCAAAAACATGTAGGAAGCTAGAATTTAGGAAGAGAACCAGGAAGCGCAAGTAGTGTCCAAACAATCTAAAGGCAGACAGAAGTTTACTCTTCAAGCCAGTAGGCCAGAGGCAAGAGACAAAAGCCCAGATCCTACCAATCCCTCACTACCTCCCTCCCAGAATTTAGGGTGAGTTTATAGGTTTCCATAGCTATGAGGAGAGTTGCCAGGTGTCTCTTTTGATGATAGGAATTTTGACCTCAGTAAATTAACAGCGAAGAAGGTTTTCATTTCTATCTAGGCTTGAGGGCAGTTTAGCTATAAAGATTAGTACCCCAGACAGATTAGTACCATCACTAGTCTCCTAATGAAGCTATGCAAGGGGGTTCACTGCTTGGTGCCACAGGAAATTAAACTTGATGAATCATGCTAGCTTTGTCAAGAAGGGAAATATTCCTTAGTAGTATTCAAAACCACAGTGGCTAGAGTACATAAAGTCAAATTAAGTCCCCTCTTCCAAGGAAGTCGGGGAAGGTGGGTAAGCCAGGAGCTGAATTTTACAATCTATAAGGGAGTGAAAGCTTCCAAGTCTCCCTACCACAAGTCTTCCTCTGGGACTAAGGGTCCTTCTTGAAAAACCCTTAAGTCTTCTCAATTGTAACAAAGTCATTTCATTCCCTGAGGCAGTCCTTCAATTTCCAGGCCAGACTTTAGCAGATCAATTGTTGGGGTTAAATTCAGTTCAATTGATTCACCTATGGCCATCTCCTCCACACCCCCACAGGGACATAACAGACTGTTGAAACCCAGCCCTTGAGGGACTGAATTCAGTCTTTTTCTAACTTCCTTATCACAGACAAGGGCTACTGAAAAGCTCTTCTAAAGTTCCCCAATTTAGTAATCTCATGAGAACCAATCACTGTTTGGGGCTAAATAATGTCATAAGTTGCTAAGCAATACCTTGGGTTGAAAGTGCTATTGAGACATGTGAAATGCTTTTTCAGTTATGTCTCTAAGTTTGTCATACATTTATTGAGCAACTTGTATTAATGAAGCACGACAGCGTCCAGCTAAGAGCAGACAGAAGAATTATACATGGTGTTTCATCTGGTACTATAGTATTTTCATCCAGCAAAGATATTCCTTGAAAGTTTTCTTTAATTTATTATTAATTTTTATTGCTACGAGGGTTTTCACTTGGCCTTCATGCCCTGTGCATTCAGTCCACCACTCCCTTAAGTCTTTTTGTTTTCCCTTTATTTTTTCTTTTCTCTCTTTGTTGTTGATAGAGACACTGAGAGGGAAGGGAGGTTGTAGAGAGGAAGAGAGGCCCTTGCAATACTGTTTCACCTTTAGTGAAGCCTCACCTTTGTGGGTGTGATCTAGGGGCTTAAACTCGGGTCCCTGAGCACAGTGAAGTGCACTCAATCAGGTGTACCTCTGCCTGGCCCTCCTTAACTGTTTTAAGGTAGGACTATGCTATATGTCTCCTCACAGTGACCTAAAAATCCGAGGATGTTCAGAATCCTGAGGGTATTCACCCTTCTGCTTTGTGAGCACAGTCAGCTGCAGTCTGGTAAGCTATCTGCACAGTACAGCGGAGAATCTTCCCCCTGCCACCACCTTCCCCTGACTATATTAAACTACGAACTCATCATCTGATGAACTGCTTTGCTTCCAGGTCCTTCTTTATTAAGGGAAGGATTAGTAAGTACTACACTCCTTTTAATGTTTCATTTGATTTTCCTTTCCACTATACTGTATTTCCAGAAAAATAAGAATTAGAGTATCTTAACTTATAGCAATTAAAGTACTTATTGTACCAACTAATGAGTGCTGTGGCTAAAAATCATAAACATGGTTTTTCCCAGACTGATAAAATATCAACAGATCAGAGGTAGGCCAGTGAAAACTCCAAGGCATAAGATATTTACAAGTGTAAAAACTAGCGATCAGATACTATTAATTCTGAATATCAAAAGAAAAGGCTTCCACACGTGACAATTGAATAGGACAGAAATCTGCCCCTGATGCCAGGGTGGCTAGCAACACACTCCTTTGCCTGTGTTCCCACAAAGCCCAATTCCAACTGACAGGTATATGGTCAGTGGACTCCTACCTAGTAGAAAGGCAGCTGGCTCTCTCTTTGCTCACATGCCTCCCTTTCTCTCACCTTTGAAGCAAATGTCTCTTTTTTTACTGTCTGCTCTTCTCATCTCTTAGTGACTATTTCTTAATTTGTTTATTTCAAGACACTTTCTATAAACTTTGCTGTATGTTGCCTTAATTTCTCCCAGATCCCCTGTGCACTGCCAGCTAGAGACAGCATAACTATGTCTTCAGTGAACAGCAAAGTTAGTTATTTGCATCAGAACTTTAGCAATCTTATGGCATGAGAAGAATTATCATAATGTTAAGACACAAAGGAAATAATGGTAAAGTCTTCCTACAGGTTATTGTGTCCAGTGTTTCCTTAAATGAGTAGGGTTTGTCTCTAACATTCTAATCTACTTTTGGTCATAATTTTTTAATTATTTATATATGCACTTATTTTTGTCATCACTAGAACTTCATCATTTCTGGTGGGCTTAGGAGCAATGAAGCAAGTACTCTAGGTGTTTCTCTGTCTCTCTGCCTTTTGGTCTTCTCCTCTCCTCTCAGTGTCTCTCCCAACAAATAATGGAAGAGAGAGAGATGAAACTGAGCACTGTCCAGTTCTCTCTCTTTCTCCCTGCATCCATTTTGTTAAAAATATTTAGAAAAAAGAGACAGTAAGAGAGAGGGAGAGACACCATAGCAACAAAGTTCCTCCAAGTCCATGGGGGCCAGGGCTAGAATCTGGTTGGCATGATGACAAAGCAAGCACTCTACAAAAATGCATTATCTTGCTGGCCCTTCCACATATATTTTAGGTAGTAGGTAATTAGGAAAAGCTAGCTTTTTTTTTCTTTGCTTTTTTTCTACTGTAACTCATTAGTGGTTTCACAGAGTTTTACAAAATTATAAGATTTTACCCCTTCACACCTATGGACATCTAATCTTTGATAAGGGGCCCAATGTATTAAATGAAAAAAGGAGGCTCTCTTCAATAAATAGTGCTGGAAAAACTGGATTGTAACATGCAGAAGAATGAAATTGAACCACCTTATCTCACCAGAAGCAAAAATCAACTCCAAATGGATCAAGGACCTGGATGTTAGACCAGAAACTATCAAACACTTACAGGAAAACATTGGTGGAACACTCTCCCACCTAAACCTCACGGACATCTTTGATGAAACAAAGCAGAAACAAACCATTGGGACTACATCAAATTGAAAAGCTTCTGCACAGCCAAAGAAACTATCACACACAGGGAACCAAGTGGTAGCACAGCGGGTTAAACTCATGTGGCACAAAGTGTGAGGACCCTTATAAGGATCCCAGTTGGAGCCCTGGCTCCCCACCTGCAAGGCAGTTGCTTCACAGGCAGTGAAGCAGGTCTGCAGGTGTTTATCTTTATCTCCCCCTCTCTGTCTTCCCCTCCTCTCTCCATTTCTTTCTGTCTTATCCAACAATGATGACATCAACAATAATAACTACAACAATAAAAACAACAAGGGCAACAAAAAGGAAATAAATAAATATTAAAAAAAATTTAAAAAACTACTACACAAACAAAGAGACCCCTCACAGAATGGGAGAAGATCTTCATATGCCATACATAAGGCAAGAGACTAATCACCAAAATATACAAAGAGCTCAGCAAACTTAGCAACAAAAAAGCAAATGATCCCATCCAAAAATGGGCAGAGGTTATGAACAGAACATTCACTACAAAAGAGATCCAAAAGGCTAACAAACACATGAAAAATTGCTCCAGGTCACTGATTGTCAGAGAAATGCAAATAAGGACAACACTGATGTACCACCTCACCCCTATGATAATGGCATACATCAAAAAGGAGCAGCAACAAATGCTGGAGAGTCTGTAGGGACAGAGAAACCCTTCTTCACCGCTGGTAGGAATGTAAATTGGTCCAACCTCTGTGGAGAGCAGTCTGGAGAACTCTCACAAGGCTAGACATGGACCTTCCATATGACCCAGTAATTCCTCTCCTGGGGATATACCCCAAGGATTCCATAACACCCAACCAAAATGATATGTTCACACCTATGTTCATAGCATCACAATTTGTAATAGCTAAAACCTGGAAGCAAGCCAGGTGCCCAAGAACAGATAAAGTGGCTGAGAAACCTGTGGTGATGGAATACTATGCAGCTATGAAGAACAATGAATACACCTTCTCTCACCCATCTTGGATAGAGATAGAAGGAATTGAATTAAGTCAGAAAGACAAAGACAAGTATGGGATGATCCCACTCATAAGCAGAAGTTGAGAAAGAAGAACAGAAAGGGAAACTCAAAGCAGGATTTGACTGAGTTTGGAGTAGGGCACTAAAGTAAAAACCCTAGGTTGAGGGTGAGGGTGGATGTTCAGCTTCATGAGGGAGGGGAGGGAGAAAGGGGGAGAGTGGGATGGGACACAGATTTTTGGTGGTGGGAATAGTGTTTATGTACATTCTTAACAATTCTTAGTCATGTAGATTACTATTTAGTTAATATGAGAGGGTAAAAATTGATTGAATGTCTCAAACTTTTTAATGGACAGACCATAGGGTGAGTCTTTGATATGTTGACACTCTTAAAAGCTTAGACCAGGGAAACAGAAGCAACTGGTGGCACAGCTATATACAAATAATGTCAAAGGACATAAATTACCGTGATGTTGTGTATGATACAACAAATCCTAACAAAATGATTTTTCAAAGTTAACCCAATTCCCAAATAATGTGATTATAACAATATCTATTGTCTTCTTAAACCCTGAGACAGCATGGAATCTCCCACTTCCTCTATAGAGCCTATATTTACCCCCATCCTGGGACCTCTAGGATGGGGCTCACTTTCCTGCATGCTTCTCTCAGTTCATACCAAATGATACTGAATCTGTTGATTCCAACCTAATCAATGCAATGAATAACACCTCAGCATGCTTCACTTCAGACTGTGTCCAGAGACATTAGGCATGGAATGCCAACCCTTCACCCTCATTACTTGGTGAGACCATTCCTTTCATAGGACTGTCTAATTCTATTCCAGGTGGTTCACTTCCTAACAAAGTCCCAAAACCTAAATATAGACCATATCTCATGAGATAGGGCATATGGTCACATGTATACATAAATTAGGGCACAATATATACCTGAAAGCAAAAGTATACAATAGTCTACAGTAAGTCAGTATAAAGTTTATAATGAAATAGTGTCTACTTAGATACCTTCCTCACCTACTTCCTGTTATATGTCCCTCACTCACTCCAAAGCTAACCTTATCAAAGCAAAGACTGCAAAAGATGAATAAGAGCAAGAGACTGGCATACTTTAACGATGACTCTTTAGTCACTATCAGGCCACTCCATCAGCTGAGGCCCTCTTCAGGGAGTCCTGAGATTCCCAAAGAGACATGATGGGCCTAGACTTTGAATAAATCCCTCTCCCCAATGTTACCAGTCAGGTGCCGGGATAGCCTGAGGGTACTTCTTCCCGAGCCGGTGCTCTCTGGGTTGGAGAGAACTCAACTGGAGCTGATCTAGGCTGCTGTGTGGGAGAGGGATCAGGAACGCGTGCTGCACCAACTTCCGCAGGAGATACACTCTGGAACTCTCGGAGCCGGAAAGCAATTTCCAAGTGTCTTTAATCAGAAGAGCAGCTGTTTTTATACTCTCCAAGTAGGGTGGAAACAGGATGTGATATAGAGAGGGTGGAGAGAAAAGTGACTGGTGAAAATCAGAGTGTGACAAGGAGGGGGCGGAACAGGCGAGAATCCTATAACTGAACCACCAATGCCCTGGAGTGCTTTATGTAAAAGTGATTTATGTAAATAGACCAAACCTTTGGATCAGTAAATCCCTATATAGGCATATGGATAAGAAGAAGCCAGGGGGAGATGGCAACTACCCAACATCTCCCCCTTTCTTTTTAACTTTTTGCCATAGTATCAGGAGTGTGGGGCACTTTGTGAGGCAGGGAGACTGATAAGAGGCACACCTTTTTTGGGGTTCTACTGTCCCTCCTTGCTCAACCTCTCCGTGGAGAGAGAGACTAACAGGATTGACACACCCCTCAGGCTCAAGCCCTTCCAAGCTCAACCATATCCTCACAATTCCCCAACATCTTCCTCTTACTTAATGGCCATATATAACTGGGTCAATGTCTGTAAAAGGCTTCATCTCTGTCAGGGGAATAGCAGTGTAGGGGTGAACGGAAACCTGTTGGGAAGAAAGCAGAATGATAGTGTGTAAGTGTCTTTAAAAAGAACTAGCACAAGACGGAGGGATAAGTAAGAGTAGCAAGAGACAGAGTGAGCCTGATGGGTGGAGGAGTGGGGGCCTGATAAGCCGAGGGGCTAGAGGGGTGATCTGGCATTGCAAAATCCCGAGTCAGCCTGCTACAGTCATTCTTCAAGAAGTCCAGGAGTATAAAAGGAGTGTCCAGCAAGTTCTATAGAAGCATCAGTCCAATGTCAACGGCCAGGAAATAAATGCCACACGTCTATCTTGATGGAGGAGGATGGCCACCGGAACTTTTCTTCTCTGTAGAGAGTGACCTGGAACCGCCAAAACATGATGGGCGAAACAGAAGCAGGAAGAGCAGACACCGATGGTTGAGAGAAAGGCAGTAGGAAAGTCTTGTCCTTCGGAGTCTGTGAATCAGGTTCTCCAGATCGTGTCAGGTCACATCATGGGTTTCTGGGGATGGCTGTAATTGTGGGTGATGTCAGAGGTCAGGGGTCCAAGATGGATTTCTGGGGATTCTATATGAGCAGATGCTTCTTTATGCGAAGGCTTGTCATAGCTGTAGTCAATTACTTATGAAAAAACTTTGTAACAAATTAGAAGTTTACTACAATTGATAACTCAATGATTATAACTGGTTTAGGTATCTTTATAATTTTGTGTAAAGGTCATCTTACGTGACCTCATGTAGCAGTCTTTATATAGCAAAGTTTTCATACCGAGTTTAAGTTACATATATTGATTCTTGACTATTTTTACATTGGGTTTTTAAGCAAACTCAGGTTACTAGAGTTAACACATTTTAGTGACAATTTTTTTTTTTTTGGTACATTTACAATATCAGATTGATGCCAAATTTGTTGTGGATTAATTTCCACAAGATAGCTTACAGGACATTTTTGGGGGCCCTCCAAAAATGTCCTGTATAGAGAATTTGTATTTTAACTTAGGAGATGCTGAATTGTCACATTGAATACTTAGAGTTTTACCTTAAACACTCAGTTACTTAAATGAATTGATTTTACCTCTTCTCGTAAAAATGTAACTTCGAAGTTACAATTTAACTGTCAAGTTAATGTTTACCAAACTTGAAACACGCATATTAAACATATAGTTTATAACACACAGGAGGAGAAAAACTTGTAAATAAGATATATCATTTCAAATGTGAATTTAGAACTACTGTCATAGTTGAACCATCTTTACTCACACAGTTTAAGACTAAACATTTCATATTGATATCAAGACTTAAAAAAGAAATCAAAAGGGGGAATGAACAATTTTTGGACTGTTTCTGGACGTCTCCAGAAACCATGGCTGCGTCCAGCCGTTTGATATAAAGTCAGTTAACTTTCAGAGTACTCTGAGCACAATGGGTCATACAAAAATTTTGGTCACTCAACTCACTCAATTTTTTTTTTTTTCACTCACTCACTCACAAAACACAACTGGCCAGTCATAGCATAAGACATTCATTCGGGGGGGGGAGAGTTCTGTGAATCAGATTTTTTTTTTTTTTGATTCTGCCATGCTGTATTATGGATCCTGGGGTGCATCCTGTAGCCAGTCCTCTTGCAGCCAGTCTTCTTGCAGTGTTTCTTGTTCTTCAGGGATATCAGCACCATCATGTGGGTATTGCCGGACATGGCGGGCAGGAACCCAAACAGGCTTGGAGTAATTTTGTGGAAAAATACATGCGAAACCCCTCCCCATAGTCAACAGGGGGTCAGGTCCTTTCCAAATTTTATCAAGTGGGTCTTTCCATTTGACTTTAATAGCTGGGAGGGTGGGTGGTGTTTGCCAATGAAGAATTATAGGAGGTTGGTCGGAGTTTTTGTAAATATTAAAGAGATTTAATGTAGTTAAGGCTTTTGCCAGCTGGATATTAGGGGGGTACATTTCCCCTTTTTCTTTATTTAATTGAGCCTTAAGAGTTTGATGGGCCCTCTCAACAATGCCTTGTCCCTGTGGATTATACGGAATGCCTGTAGTATGAGTAATGTTCCAGAGGGAACAAAAATCTTTAAATTGTTTGCTGGTAAAAGCAGGTCCATTATCCGTTTTAAGTTGAAGAGGTAAGCCCATTACAGCAAAACAGGAGAGCATATGGCTTATAAGCTTTTTTGAGTTTTCTCCAGTTTGAGCTGTAGCCCACATAAACTTAGAGAAGGTATCAATTGAGACGAACACATATTTTTGTTTGCCAAAGTTAGGTATGTGGGTAACATCAATTTGCCAAAGAGCGTTGGCTTTTAAACCTCGAGGATTAACCCCTAGAGTCTGAATAGCAGGTGTTTTGATTAGACCTGCACAGGAGGAACATGTAGCAAGAATACGTTTTAACTGTGGCAGAGGAATATCAGGAAATCGAGCTCGAAGACCTTTAAGATTAACATGGGTTAGGGAATGAAAGTCAGCAGGATTAGAGACAGAGGCTAGGAGAATTCCTGTGGAGGCAAGGCGGTCAGCTGCAGCATTCCCTTCGGACAGGGGACCAGGAAGAGGGCTGTGGGAACGTAGGTGCTGAACATACAGTGGATGGGTTCGAGAACAGAGCATAGAGGCAATTTGAATTAAAAGAGGAGAAAGTGGGTTGTCATCAATTCTTACATAAGATCGAGCAAGCCATGGAAGTAAGTTAACAGTATACACACTGTCAGAAAAAAGGTTGAAGGATTCTGGTACAGCTTTTAATGCAAGGAAAACAGCATAAAGTTCTTTGTACTGAGGGGAATTATCAGGAAGTTCAGTAAAGAGAGGTTTGGGGTATTGCTGGTCTGGATAATATATAAGGGCAGCAGCTCCCTTTTTTCCACCATCAGTGAACACTGTAGGAGCAGAGGGGATGGGATCTCGAGAGAAAAGTTTAGGTACTAGCAGAGGCAACAGAGGTAAAGAAGCTATCAAATTATTAGAGGGAAAATGATTATCTAATTGTCCTGGAAAACCCATTAAACTTATGGCAAAACGAGAATGGTGGCGTATGAGCCATTCTGTATCAGTGAGAGAAAAGGGAAGAATGATTGAATCTGGTTCCCTTCCTAAGACCTGAACCGATCTGTTTCTTCCTTGGCGAACCATAAATGCTAAGGCATCAATCTCGGTAAGGAGTCTTGGAGCTCCGCCTACTGGCGTATGAAGCCATTCGAGAACGCCATGTTTCTGCCACAATGCCCCCACTACCGTGGGGGTGGAGTTAAAGATTAGAAGATTTACTGGAGAGGAGGGGGAGAATCGAACGAGGTGCATGTCCTGGAGAGCCTGGTTAACTTTTTCCAGAGCCAAGGATGCTTCGGGGCTTAACATACGCTTTGAGGAGGGCTGTTTGTTTCCTTTTAACAGATCGAACAGTGGTTGCAGGCAGCTCGTAGGCAGATAAAGATACTGCCTAAGCCAATTCAAATTTCCAAGAAAACTTTGTAAGGAAGCAAGAATGAGATTAGAAGGAAAAGTAACACAAGGTTTTAAAGGACGAATCTGCGTTAGGGAAATCTCTGAGCCTAAGAAAGATATTGGAGGGATTAGCTGTATCTTCTCAGGAGCTACATTAAGTCCACTTCTCTTTAAGGCAGGGATTAGAAAATCACGTAGGGCGGAGAGATCTGTATCTAATTCTCCCCATATTAACACGTCATCCATATAATGAAAAACCTTAAGGCCCTTATGAATATATGGAAAAAGGGCAGATTTAACAACCTCTTGACAAATAGTAGGACTATTAGCCATGCCCTGGGGCAGTACCACCCATTCAAATCTATCGGCAGGGCTGGCATTATTAATAGAAGGAACAGAGAAAGCAAAACGTTTACAATCTTGTGGGTGTAAGGGAATAGAGAAAAAACAATCCTGTATATCAATAGCTATGATTGGAATTCCTGTGGGAATTGCGGAAGCAAGAGGCAAACCCCTTTGGGGGGAGCCCCAAACCTGCATGGTTTTATTAACTGCACGAAGATCTTGGAGGAGGTGCCATTTTCCTGAGCGCTTTTTAATTACAAAGACTGGAGTATTCCATGGGCTCCGAGAATGACGAATGTGTCCCAACGATAACTGCTCTTGGACGAGTTTTTTTAAAATTTCTAGCTTCTCCCTAGGCAAAGGCCACTGTTCCACCCAGACAGGCTCATTAGAAAGCCAATCTAAGCGGGGAGTTCTGTTACGAACAGTGGCAGTTAGTATTGGGGGTGCTGGTTGGGTCTAGCAGTCTCACAGGAGTGAGTGTGGTGTCCTGCAGAGGTGTCTGAGGATATCACTACATCTAAAGATTCCAGCAAGTCTCTTCCCAATAAATTGGTGCTTACATCAGCTATTAAAGGCTGAAAGCGTCCGGTAGTCCCTTCTGGATCTTCCCACACAAGGGAATCTCGTGTGCGGAATGCCTGAGTCAATCCTCCAACACCATGTAAGCGTGGTCCTGGGAGGAGTTCCCAACTCTGGGGAACCTCTGCTTGTCTTAATATTGTCTTATCTGCTCCCGTGTCAATCAAACACTTAAAAGGAATATTACCAATCTTTACTATCATAGTTGGGTGACCCCTTTCTAAAACAGGGGTGGTCCATAAAATCTCAGGCTCTGAATTCGAGCTGTTCTCTTGCTCCAGCCGGTTATTTCTATGCTGGAAGTTCCCACATACCACAGGTTCCTCCTTCTGCTCACCCTCTGTTATTGTTACTTGGCGTGGTGGGTATAGCGACGGATTGGGTCCCAAGCTGGGCTTCTGTTTGTGGAAGAAGGGCATAGCACCAAGCGGGCGACCTGCTTCCTTCCCTCTTGGGGGCGGGGCTAAGGGAAGCCCCATACCTAGTTTAAATCCCTGTTTACATTTGGCAGAGGCGTGCCGTTCCTATGGAACCTTGACCAACAATCTCTCCTCCAGTGAAATCCTTTCTGGCATCTGGGACAAGGCATTCGTGGTCTCTGATTCCCTGTCTGGAGGCGGGGTTGCCCTGATTGGAGGCGGGGTTGCCCTGACTGGAGGTGGGGTCGCCGTCTATTTTCTGGACATTGGTTACGCCAATGCCCTTGGCGACCACACTGAAAGCAAGCTCCTTTTTGCTTATGTAAGGTAGCTGCATAGGCCTGTAACATAGGTCCTTGAAAAGAGCTTGATCTGAGATCCTGTGTAGCTAGAATCCAAGTATCTGGGTGTTCATTTTTAAGAGTGATACAGGCCTGTCGAAAATGCGGAAGCATTCCATCCCAGACTATGGATCGCAGTAGGAGAAAACGAGCGTCAGGATTATAAATCTTCCTTTCCAAACTCGACTGGACCCTGGCAATGAATTTAGCGAGGGATTCATCAGGTTCTTGTTGCAGGGAGAGAATGGGGGCTGAGGCTGCTCCCATGGGTGGTGTTAATCGCTCCCATGCTTTTAATGCACACAGGCGTACTTGATCAAAATACCCCACTGGAAACTTGGCTTCCGCCTGTTGAATCCCTGTTTCTAATTGGCCTGTTCCAAACAATGCATCAAAATTACCCTCTGGCTGATTTTGAATATTTTTCCGCGATTGTTGTAAACATTCATCGCGAAAGAATGCCTCCCATTGCAGGAAGAGGGGGCCTGGGAGCGTAGCACGAGTCACATCTCTCCAATCTTGAGGGGTATTAAGGTTCTGAAGCAGGCCTTGTAAAATGGACCTGGTCCATGGGGCATGAACACCGTCATCTTTGATAGCCTGGCGTAGTTCCCTCAGGTCTGTGGCGGAATATGGATACCAGGCCTGAGGTTTTTGTCTATTGGGGGCAACATTGACCGGAAATGTGTGGACTTCCTCTGATAAGTGTGTAGCGGTAGGAGGAGTCACTGAAGTGGAAGCTTCTGGACAAGTGGCCGAAGAAGTGCTTTTGGAGGCTACAGGAGAATTCGGACATGTGTCTATCAAAACAGGGTGGGGTGAAGAAGCAGCCGTGGAGGCAGCAGGAGGTTCCAGACACGTTTCTGCCAAAATGGGGGTGGCCGAAGAAGTGGCTGTGGAGTCCAAAGGAGAATTCGGACACGTGTCTGCCAAAATAGGGGCCTCAGGGCAAGATGCCAAAATAGGGGCCTCAGGGCAAGATGCAGAGGAATTAGGGTGGGTCAAGATCACGACAGGCCTTTGCTTCTTCTTGTTTTTAAGGTGCTGGTTAAGTTCTATAATTACTTCCTTTATCTCTTGGACCTCAGCCTCTAGTTTCTTAAGCCTTTTGAGAGGTTGCCCTATATATCCCTTAAAAGCTGCTATGATGATCAACAGGATATAAGGTGAAACCCCGAGAAAAATGTCCCCGATATATAAAAATTGTATACTGGAAAAAGAATGCAGGATTTGGAAAAGATTTTCCATGGTGGAAAGATCTCCGGAAAACAATAAAAAAGAAAAAAAAATCACAGTGCCTTAACACAATATTGCAGATACCCAAAAGGTGTGTACTTATCTAAGATGTCTTCTTGTAAATCTGCTGCTTACAGGTCCCTATTCCGGGCGCCAGATGCCGGATAGCCTGAGGGTACTTCTTCCCGAGCCGGTGCTCTCTGGGTTGGAGAGAACTCAACTAGAGCTGATCTAGGCTGCTGTGTGGGAGAGGGATCAGGAACGCGTGCTGCACCAACTTCCGCAGGAGATACACTCTGGAACTCTCGGAGCCGGAAAGCAATTTCCAAGTGTCTTTAATCAGAAGAGCAGCTGTTTTTATACTCTCCAAGTAGGGTGGAAACAGGATGTGATATAGAGAGGGTGGAGAGAAAAGTGACTGGTGAAAATCAGAGTGTGACAAGGAGGGGGCGGAACAGGCGAGAATCCTATAACTGAACCACCAATGCCCTGGAGTGCTTTATGTAAAAGTGATTTATGTAAATAGACCAAACCTTTGGATCAGTAAATCCCTATATAGGCATATGGATAAGAAGAAGCCAGGGGGAGATGGCAACTACCCAACAGTCAGGAACAACACAGTAGACCCCTTTGTGGGCCCCCATAGGATCTTGCCTTCAACCTGGGCCAACAGTGGTAGAGAATGTTCCGTCCTCCGAAGGGAGGCTGGACAACATACTCTATGCTACACCTGAGAAAGATGGTTTCTGATACTGGGGCAGCTTGGAATGTTCCTCCTCATGACTACAGAATCTGAGCTCAGATCTACAGGGATGCAGAGGTCACACAGGCTCCTAAGCTGAATATGGGGCCCAGACCAAATCAAATAGATGGGGATTATAGTCAAAGATATTTATACACCTTTCCCATATTTGGGAGCTACTCTCTTCCCTGATCCAGCTTTCTGGTACTTTTCCAGCCATGACATTATCTCCCCAGACAATAACTTGGATCCACCTGCATATCAGATTTTAGGCTCAGGGGAAAGAGAGAGAGAGAGAGAGAGAGAGAGAGAGGAACTAGTATAGTTTTAAAAACGGGCCCTTTGGAATATAACTGAAATATGCCTACTAGCTATCTACAAAACAGAGACCCCACCTCCCTCCCAGCTCCTTATCTGCATTATTACAGCCTTTGTGTTCAGGATTAGTCAGCAATCTGTTCAGAATTAGTCAACAATTTGCTTGACTTTATATGTTAACTCTCTTTTCAGCCACCAGGTTCCAGATACTAAGATGATGCCAACCGGACTTCCCTGGCCAGACAACCCCACCAGTGTGTCCTGAAGCTCTTCTTCTTCTTCTAGCGTTTGCCCTTCTTCCGTAGCCAGTCAACAGTGTCAGGTAGAGACTGATGTAAAGTTTCGAGACCTCCTTTGAATCTGGAGAAGTGGCAGTCGTTGACAACCCCACCCCACTAGGGAAAGAGAGAATCAGGCTGGGAGTATGGGTCAACCTGGCAACAAACCTGTTCAGCGGGGAAGCACTTACAGAAGCCAGGCCTTCCACCTGCTGCAACCCACAATGACCAATAAATAAATCGAAGTGAGGAATGAATAAGGAAATAAAGAGTCTGACATTCTGTGTCAGACAACCAAAAAGGTATCTCCTTTATAGTCCAGTAACTTCTACCCCTATTACAAAGCCATCTCTCTTTCCAGCACCGGGAGTGTTGTAATTCATACTCTTTCCTCTGGTGTCCTTTACATTTAGCACAGTGCTAGGAATCCCAGTTTTAGGCTGATATGCACATCTAGGAATCTAGGACACTTTAAGAAACTTGAAGCATTAAAAAGCTGCTACAGTGGAGACTAATCACATGTTACAATTCACAAGGATTCAGATTCAATTCTCAGGTCCTTACCTGCAGGGAGAAGCATCAAGGATGGTGAAACAGTGCTGTACATGTTTTGCTTTCTCTCTCCCTCTCTACCTCCCTTACCCTTTCAACTTCTTTCTGCCTTTATTCAAAATAAATAAATAAATAAATAAATAAACATATTTCTTTAAAAGTTCTTAAAGTGACACTTTGTCATTCAAGACCACCACGGTTCAGCCTTTTTCCATAGTCTGACAGCTTATCACTGCTTTAGATGATTTGCTTTCCAAAATGCCACCTCCCTCCCCCCACTCCATCACAGCACACAGTGGCATTATCTCTCTTTAGCTTTTTACTTCAAAGTATTTTCATTAATTCCCTTCTCACTTATGTGATTCAAATATATCTCTTTCTAAAACTTGGACTGAAACAGGAGTCTGAGTAATTGCACGACTCCCTAACCCCCTACCTCCACCCCCCCCCCAAAAAAAAAAAACCCTCTTCTTTTTTTGCTTTTGTTGTTGTTGTTGTTGTTAGATCACTTTTTAATTGATTAATCATTATTTTTACAAAATTATCTGTTTCACTGGTATGGCTTCATGCCTT
Organism: Erinaceus europaeus; assembly: GCF_950295315.1. NCBI lineage: Eukaryota > Metazoa > Chordata > Mammalia > Eulipotyphla > Erinaceidae > Erinaceus > Erinaceus europaeus. Next base: position 56,068,867 of record NC_080165.1, read on the forward strand.
AATACCTGTAATAACATATCCACTACTAAAGTTCTAATACCATTCAGCATTTTCTATCTGTTCCCCTTTATTGTCTCTGTTCTCTTTCTCCCCTGGTAGTCAACATTTTGTTATCACAGTCTATGGGTATTTTTTTTTTAAATCTAATGAATGATTTATCTCTTTTTCTAGGCCCTTTACAAAAGCCCTTCCCTTGGCAACAGATTTGTCATCTAAAACACTTTTCTGATTGGCCACAGTTCATCAAATTTGAATTTTTACTAACGTGATTCTATCATACCCTACATTCTCTCTCTTTTATTCTTGTCGGTCCTGTGCTACCCTTAAGCCTTATTGAACCTCATCAAACAATCCAAGAAAGAAATGGCCTTACATGGAGACCTGGTGCTAGGATGTTTTATCACAATTGTCCTGATGAATTTTCAGAAATCATGGGCTATTACAGGTAAGCTGAGACTCAAAATAAGAAACTATAAGCTTTAGAACACTGGTGAAGTAAATAGTGGGCATATTCAAGATAATCTTTGGAACAAAGTAAAGTGTTGTTTAAGTAGACCTAAATCTAAGGCATATCAAGTAATGAGAAAACTTCTGTCACACTAGGTGAAGTCAAATTTCAATAACAGGAGAACAATTGAGCTCTATTGTTATTAGTGCCTTGACTTTGAAATAAACTAGAATCAAAGGGAAAATATTTTCTGACTGGTATTATCAACTTACTCTCTGAACTCTACATTCTCTTTCTGGAAATTTAGTAAAGTTAAAATCCTCACATAACTTTGTAAATATTAAATGAGAAAACACATAAAAGCTCTTAGTATACATTCCTAACTATGTGCATGATGGTTATCATTTACATGTGAATTATTTCAGAAGTATTTTGAGCACAGATATTATTTTGAAGATTTTTCTTTTTTTTATTTATTCCCTTTTGTTGCCCTTGTTGTTTTATTGTTATAGTTATTATTGTTGTCATCATTGTTGGATAGGACAGAGAGAAATGGAGAGAGGAGGGGAAGACAGAGAGGAAGAGAAAAAGATAGACACCTGCAGACCTGCTTCACCTCCCTGCAGGTGGGGAGCCGGGGGCTCGAACCGGGATCCTTACGCTAGTCCTTGCACTTTGCGCGACCAGCGCTTACCCCGCTGGGCTACAGCCCGACTCCCCTGAAGATTTTTCTAGAATGTAAATTAAGAAAAATAAAAACATCTATCTACCCAATGTAGGGGAAATGGACAGGTATGCTGATGTGAATTACACTTAATTCACAACTTCTTGGAACAATGATAGCCCCCACAACAGTGGATTTTACAATGACCTTTAAATTCTGTTACTTACTGATATTTCCAAGAAAGTAAAATAAATAAATAGAAGTGAGGAATGAATAAGGAAATAAAGAGTCTGACATTCTGTGTCATCTCCAGAGGAAATGTTGTGCTATTGTGAAGATGTGTTGTGAGAATATTATTCACTTGGAATGATCATCACAAATGATGACAGGTACAATGAAAATAATGTAGCTCCAAGACCCAATGAGGTAGTTGTGCATGTCTATTGCCCAGAGTCATATATGGGGATGCATGTCTAAAAAACAGAGTCTCTTTCCTTAAGTAGAAAGTAAGTTGTAAAGGAAGTGTTTATGTGCATAGCCGTAAATGCCAGGCCAAGCTCTAGGTTTATCAACATATACAACCAGGCTTTGAAATATCACTAATATACATACTTTACAGAGGTTGCATGCCCTCCAGATAATAGCATTCTAATTTCAGGTAGGTTATTCCCTTAGTACAGGTTATTCTTAGTATCAATAATAATAGTTTATGTTCCATAATGAAAGTCTCAATATAAGAAATTTTAAGATACAAAGTTTTGTTGCTAACACCATTCAAATGTAGCCTTTTCCTTAGAGATGGACACAATGTGGTGGTGGATCCAGGGAAATGGATATTCCACAATGCTCCAAGATCTCAACCTTAATCTCCTGGTTGCTCAGGACTCAGTAATATTGACTGGGGCATAGAATTTCCTTAAATACAAAGCAGTTGCTGACCCAACAGTGCTATTACAAATCTGACAACATACTAAGAAACTGTTTGCAACTGCTTCATTTAATCTTAAAACAAACTCATGGTAGAATCAAAATCACAGTAGTAGTGCAAAAGGAAGACTACATATCATTAGGTAAAATAAGGTACTAAAAACTACTAGGTAAGTATCTGAATGAAAATTCAAAATAATTTGATTGTAGAGTTCAGAACCCAATTTTTTACAGTGTTTTCTTCCTGAGTCATAGTACTCTGAGAGAGACCCTGGGATTCTGGCTGGCATGTGTAATGTAATACCTGGCTAAGGACAGTGAGAGAGAATTTCTCATGTAGGAGTTGCTACTGAAATTCTAGATTTCTCGATTAACAATACTATGGTGTTTTCAGTCTTTGTTGCCTTCAATATATCTCTCCTAATATTTTCTCTATGTTTCTCCCCTCCCATCCATGTTCAACATGAATAACCTCCACCAAAGTCTCGTCTTCACATACATCCATCCTCTCCACCACTTCCACATTCCATTTACCCATCCCTTCCCACCACCTCCTATCTATGTGTTTGTGTGTCTCACATCCTAGCTTCTTCTTCATCTATCTCCCCTGGCTCCCACTGCCATTCCTGAATTTCCTTTCTTGCCTTTTCAGAGAAACATGTGATCATCCAGATGGAGACCTATATGAAACCTGATATAGCAGGAGAGTTTATGTTTGACTTTGATGGGGATGAAATATTCCACGTGGATGTTAAAAAGAGAGAGACAGTCTGGAGGCTAGAAGAGTTTGGGAGGTTTGCCAGTTTTGAGGCTCAGGGTGCACTGGCCAATCTAGCTGTGGACAAAGCCAACCTTGACATCTGGATTAAGCGCTCCAACAATACCCCAAACACCAATGGTAAGTAACTCTTTTTACTTTTTTGTAACTTTTTTATAACCTCAAATAGATGATTCAATTATTTGCTTAATTATTTTCCATATTTCTTTATGAGAGGGAGAAAAAATCAGAGTATCACTCTGGTGCCTGGGCATGATAAGTGGAATAGAAGGCTAGACCTTGACTCTTGTAAATCCTGTGCTCTACCACTGCACTATCTCCACAGCCACTGTGTTAAATTGTAGTGACTGACTTTCTTTCCCAAAATCCATACCAACTTTGCCACAAGTAAGCCCAATATTCTAAGAGCACAGGCCATAGAACATCACTGACTTATCATCTTCTTGGAGTAATCTTGTCTTTTTAACCACAGTCACTCAGGAAGTTGCTGTTGTCAATCTGTGCTGGGGGAGCCAGAGATAAGATCCTGCCTCATATGTCAGACATCAATATTTTTTCCTGTTCATGGAGAAGCATACTAGGCTCCTAGAAATGCAGCAAAAGACTTTTAGGGCACAATTCAGCTGCTTTTCAGCTTTATTGGAGGGGTGGGGTCAAGCCTAAGTAGGAAAAGTTAATTTCTGTCATGTATCTTACAGTACCTCCAGAAGTAACAGTCCTCCCACAGAAGCCTGTGGAGCTGGGAGAGCCCAACATCCTCATCTGTTTCATTGACAAGTTCTCTCCACCTGTGGTCAATGTCACATGGCTTAAGAATGGAAAACCTGTCACCACAGGAGTATCAGATACAATCATCCTGCCCCGGGATGACCACCTTTTTCGCAAGTTTCACTATCTCACCTTCCTGCCTTCCAGTGAGGATTTCTATGATTGCAAGGTGGAACACTGGGGGTTGGATGAGCCTCTTCTAAAGCACTGGGGTATGGATGGTTTTTTTTCATTCTCGCTTATTTTGATTTCCTTCAAGTATCTGGTCCTTGGGTACCCACTGTACCCTGTTTTGTAACAAATGCTAAAATTCTTGTTTCTTGTCTTGACCCATCATTCTCGCACTCTGTCATTTTCTAAATTACAGTTCTATTAGTGTACCATTCTGTTTTACTCTTATTAAACTTGGTTCTAAGATCTATTCACCACCATGTGCACTGTTTTTTTCTTATATTTTATTTTTCCCTAGAGTTTGAAGCACTAAGCCCCCTCCCAGAGACAACAGAGAACGTGATGTGTGTCCTGGGGCTGGTTCTGGGTCTGGCAGGCATCATTTTGGGGACCATCTTCATCATCAAGGGAGTGCGCAAAGGCAATGCTGTTGAACGTCGAGGGCCTCTGTAAGGGATATACAGGTGGGTTTGAGGTCCCCAGGGGGAGATATAGCCAAGGGATAAGAACAGAGTTCATTTAAAAAATACATGTCTCTAAGGGGAAAACTTTAGAAAAAATCATGACTCTTTATTTATCTTAGGGTATTTATTTAGGGTATAACTAGGCACTGATATTATGTTGAATTTCAGAACTTCAAGGCCACACATTCCTCTCAATACACTAGCCCCTACAACACACTTTCAGTCTTGGAGATTATCTCCAATACCTAAGACCATTGCTTTACAGAAGACAGTTAAATACAAGGGGGATGAACAGATAGCATAGTGGTAGTGCACAAGACTTATATGCATTTGACCAAACAAATACATCTTTAATTTAAAAAACGAAAAAGAAGGCTCACTTTATAGTGTGCGAGGACTCAGGTTCAAGTCCCTGCTCCCCACCTAAAGGGGGAAGCTTCATGAGTGATAAAGCAGGTCTACAAGTGTGTCTCTCTTTCTCCATGGTTATCATCCTCTCCCTTCTTAATTTCCCTTTGTCCTAAAAATGGTCACCAGGGGTGGTAGATTCATCATGCACACATGAAGCCCCAGCAATAACTCTTATGGCAAAATTAATTAATTAACTAGTAAAAATAAAATAATTTTAAAAGAGAGCTTAATCCAGGAGTCAGGCGGTAGCGCAGCGGGTTAAGCGCACATAGCGCAAAACACAAGGACCGGCATAACGATCAGGGTTCCAACCCCCGGCTCCCCACCTGCAGGGAAGTCATTTCACAAGCGGTGAAGCAGGTCTGCAGGTGTTTATCTTTCTCTCCCCCTCTCTGTCTTCCCCTCCCCTCTCCATTTCTCTCTGTCCTATACAACAAGGATGACATCAACAACAACGATAACAACTACAATAATAAAACAAAGGCAACAAGAAGGAATAAATAAATATTTAAAAATAAATAAATAAACAAAAAGAGAGCTTAATCCAATCCAGGAACATCAGCCTCATCATGTGAACATGTCCTAGCTTATATTTTCTGAAGTAGAACATCCATTAAGATGAAATTCCATAGTTTGACTCTTTATGCTTAAGGTTGATTTAGTGTATGAAATGGAGATCTCTTAAATATAAATATTATTTTCTCCCCCAGTCTTAAAAAATGCATCTAAAGTTCTAAAATAATGTAAACTCCGGCCTACGCATTCTTGCTCACTTGAAGAATAAGGTACACTTCATACAGGAAAGATTTTATTTACTGAAAGTTATATGAAATTAGGAGACTTTTCGAAGGTCAGAGGATTAAAGAACAAGGATTCTGAGAAACTAGAATATTCATATTAAACTCTTTATTAACTAAGTGTATTTTGTTATAGGCAATGGAATGTCTACAGAGAAAACCAATGAAAAAATGTCTGTTTTAACAGTTTTATAAACATGGCAATACTCCTGTTGTTCACCTCAGTGAAGACAAACCTGCTTCCGGATTTTCCAGCTCTTTGCTTATCCTAAGAGTACTGATACCTCTCCACTATCTCCATATTCTCCCATCTAGTGTTGTCTATTCTCCCATCTGTGTATGGTTTTCATCCATTTCCACTGTCATTTTATTTCACCATATAATATAACAAGCCATATAATGGAACCATATAATGGAACAAGCCCCATAGGACCCTTTCACGGATATGGGACCTTTTGGATATTCATGTATACTTATTACTTGTGATTTCTTCAAGCTTTGATTGTGATCTCTCTTAATGCAATAAACTGTTGGATGGTGTGAATTACGTGTTCAGGACCTGAGATTATGTGATCCTTTTATCTTAAAGTATCTGAATCTTGTATGTACATTTCAGACTCTGAGATCAATAAAAAACATCTGGATTTATTAGGACAGGTCTAATTCAGAGCACCCATAAGCAACTCATTTTTTGGAAACCAGTCCTGACTTGTAAAACCCCTGAGTGGGGCTTGTTGAGGGGGTGGAGGGACATTTCTACTTAGCAGTTGGGAAAAAATCAATTTTTGATACTTGAGTCACCATGTCAATGAGGCATCTGGGTCCTCAGTAGCATAAATCTAAGCCCAGGCTTTGTTCTCTGATAAAGAGGAGTCTCCATATGGATAGGATGCAAGACTTGCTTGAGGGAAACCTTGAGTTCAACAACCAGTCTGTGGCACCTCATATACCAGACTGATGCTCTGGTCTCTCTATCACATAAAACAAACAAATGGATCTTTAAAATAAATAAAATAGAGTTTCAAAAAAGTAAAATTAAGTAGTTATCTTAAGCAGTTTTTCTTTATAAAGCAATATATGAAAAATGGGTTATTCTGTTACATTTTTTAGAAAATAATAACTGAGAAAGAAGAACAGAAAGGGAAACTCAAAGCAGAATCTGACTAAATTTGGAGTATAGCACCAAAGTAAAAAAATCTCTGGGTGGAGGGTGAGGGTAGATGTTCAGCTTCATTGTGTGGGGGGAATGTGGAGAGGGACACAGAACTTTGGTGGTGGGAATGGTGTTAATATACACCCTATTAACTTATAGTCTCACAAATAATTAAAATTAAAAAAAAATAACTTTGAAATACTTTAACCGGCTCCTTTACAGGGGGCCCCTATGACCTTACTGCCATGAGCTAGCTTCCTTATGTTCTAACATAAACCACAGTAAGAACCTTGTCTGGGAACTAACTGGGTTCTTATCAATCCCTACTACATGAGAAGCTAAGGTTAGTATTATTACAAAGGGAAAAATGAATAATATCTTTTAATAATAATAATATCTTTTAATAATATCTTTTATATCTTTTAATATAGTGCTGGGACAATGAATCCAGGACCACACACACACAGTAACAGTGCTGAAAAGCCTTCTTGATCCAATTTTTGTGTTCTTTCTTTCTTTCTTTGAAAAAGAAAAGGTGTTTGAGGGAAGGGGGAGAAACAAACTGGAAAGGCACAGGGCTGATTAGTAGTAGAGTATACACATTACCATGCTGAAGGACTTGGGCTCAAGTCCCTTGAATCCACCTACTACTTGAAGGAAGCTTCATGAAAGGTGAACAATCCTCTCAACTTTCTCTGTCCTATCAAATACAATAAATTTTTTTTAAAAAAATTTTTAAGGGGGGGTGGGTGGGTAGTGGCACAGCTGGTGGAGCGCACATGTCACAATGGACAAGGACCCAGGTTCAAGCCCTCGGTTCCCACCTGCAAGAGGAAAACTTTGAGAGTGGTGAAGCAGTGTTGGAGGTGTCCCTCTGTTCCTCTCCCTCTCTATCACCCTACCCTCTCAATGTCTGGCTGTCTCTATCCAATAAATAAAGATAATAAAATTAAAAAATTAAAAATTAAATTTAAAAAGGTCAGCTGATGATCCATCTAGTTAAGTGCCTGCATTACCGTGAACAAGGACCCAGATTTAAGGTCCTGGTCCCTACCTACATGGGAAAGCTTCATGAGCCGTGAAGTAATGCTGCAGGTGTCTTTCTGTCTTATTCTCCCACTGTCCCCCCTTTCCCTCTCAATTTCTCTCTGTTCTATCAAATAAAATAAAGTTTAAAAAAGAAAGGAGAACATTGCTGCAGATATCTCTCCTCTAGATCACTTTCTCTCTTTTTCTATCCCTGACTACCTCTGTTTCTCACACTGTATATGAAAGAGAGAGAGAGAAAGAGAGAGAGAGAGAGAAGTGGCCACTAAGCCCCAGTGATAACCCTAGTGACAAGGGTGGCAGGGTGGGCAGCTGCTGCAGCAACACTCCACCATGCATGGTGCTCCCTCAACACCATCTGTGTTGCTCACCATGGTTCCAGGGCTTGAACCCAGAGCCATTTAGGGTTTCCATGGTTTTGGTGGGTGAAACCGAGGCCATTATACAATACTCCTCTATGCCACTGGCAATACTTTTGCACCAAATTTTACTATAATTTATATTACTATAAATTATATAGCCATTCCTACTTTCACAAGTAAGTCCTGTGTGGCACTGCTGCATATTTCCCCATCCTGAACCATTCCAACTTTCTTTGATAATTGCTAATATGATTTAGCTTTTGCCATCCCTTTAATTCATGTATATATTATATTTGAAATGAGTTTGTTGTTGACATCATACAGATAGGTTCTTTTGTTACTCTTATTTTCTGTTATTACCAAGGCCTCACCACTTCAGGCTTTTTCAGATAGATGATAAATAAAGAATGAATGATATATAGATGATTGATATAGAAATGGTTATATACAGAGATAGAGGACAGATAATAAGTTATAGGTGATGGGGGAGAGGGAGAGAGACAGAGATTCAGTGCTGGAGTAAGTCTATGTGCTGTATAGCAGGGTCAAACCTCATACACAGGGCAAGGCAGGTACCTTCCAAAGTGAGCTATCTCACCAGCCCCTAAATTACTTTTTTAAAATTTATTTTTATTCTCATAAATTCATATGTCTATTATTAATAATGCTATGCATGTAGATAAGAACATAAACATATCATATATTAAAATGTTATGGTGTAATATTTACATAAAAGTGAGTAAAAATCAAAGCAAACTTCAACAAACTATCCCTTGCAATAGACAAGTGAATATTTTCTTGAATACTAGTTACTTATATTATTTGACACTTTCTTGATTCTAGTTGAGTTACTTTATGCCACTCCATCATTCATCTTTTGACTAGTGTTTTAAATTTCTAGTTAATGAAATGATTACTATGTGAGGGATTTTGCCCTTAATATTACATTTTGTTTTGTATTTATTCCTCCTGCTCCTTGCTTACCCATTTATGCTTTCCTATGGGCCATTTAAGTACTTTTATAAGTCCATTTTCATTACTTATTATATTTTTGAGACTATCTCACTGCACTGCCTTTATTGTTTTATCTGGGTATAACATTAAAATATATTGCATGGTGTTGACAGTTTATTTATCAAAGAAATATCTACAACCTTTGCTGCCTAGTCTCTCCCTCAAATATAACACATTTGCTTAATTTTTATGCATACTGAAAACCATCATATTTTATTTATGTCAGATTAATTTAGAAAATTGAAAAAGGAAGTGTGTTGTCTGTGTCAATGCTTTTACTAATTCTGTTTTTTCTCTACACACTAATAACTCTTGTACCACTTCTTTGTGATCTCTATAATTCCCCATGAGAAATTTGCTGTTAGCTCCCTCATTTACTCCCTATACTTGAGGTATAGTTTCCCTTTTGCTACCTTTGAAAATTTTTTTCTGTCTTAGTTCCAAGAAATTTGAGATTAAATACTCTTTAGTGATAGTTACTTCACTTTGTAGAGATCTTTTCTGGGGGCAGGCGGTAGTGCCTGAAGTACTATGTGCAAGGACAGGTGCAAGGATCGGGGTTCAAGCCCAGCTGCAGGGGGGACGCTTCATGAGTGGTGAAGCAGATCTGCAAGTGTGTCTCTTTCTCACTCCCTCTCAACCTCTCCCTCCCCTCTCAATTTATCTCTGTCCTATTCCTTAAAATGGAAAACAGTAGCTGCCAGGAGCAAAGGATTCATAGTGCTGGCACCAAACCCCAGGTGATAATCCTGGAGGCAAAGAGAGAGAGAGAGCTTTTTCTAGGAGCCAATCACTTATATATACCAGTGCAACCAACCACAGACAAAGGCTTGTATGTCCTGCAGAAACACATGCATTTTCTATAGTGTCAGTCACTCAACACAGATCAGCAAAACCTACCTAACTCCCTTCAGCTCTGCAAGATCCACAGGAGCTATGGGATATTGCGGTAACCCTTTCATACCTACCCCAATATACCCCAATTCTGTGTATTTTTCAATTCCTAGAAATAGAATATTAGGCAAAGTACTGTCTATACTTTGCCAAGTTTTTGAAAGGTGATTCATCTCTAAATGACTAAATTCCTGTTCTGGCAACAATGACACAAGACTTGGAAACACATATTCTCTCAGAGGTCCCATACAACATATCTTATATGTCACCTCTACAAGCCTCACTAAAAGGTTCCTCATAGCCTGAACAGCCCCTCCTGAGAGAAACTTACATTTCCTCATCCATGATATCATTTTCCAAGCACTATACACTCTGCAGCTGTGAAAGTCACATGCAACATGTACAAGAGCCAAGAATTCACAGTACAAGAGCCAGAAAAATCAGTTCTTCCTTGTGTCCACTGGTGAACATACTCTTGATATAAGTACTCAAGGATCTCCAGGCAAAATAATAGAATATAGGAACTCACTAACACTCCTGGACTAAGACTTAACCATAGAAATAAACTCCAATACAGTAACATCCAGGCCTCTTAATGAAGATTGCAAAGCAATAAATCAGTGATGCTTGATGAATTTAGAAGAGCAAGGAAAAAGAATATGATGAATTTCTGAAAAATTTTCAAAGGACTTAAAACATCCAAACTGAAGTCATTTAACTTAGAAAAACACAGTAGAAGAACTAAAATATATTATACAGGGACAGGACAAAAGAGTGTTAGAAGCTGAAGGGTTTATCAGTAACATTGGGGGATAACCTAGAGGAATCTGAATGAAAAGAAAAGACAGTAAAAACAATTTTAAATATTATAGGCCTTTGGGACTATATTAAGAATATTTTCATATCATGCTGATTCCAGAAAGAGAAGAGACATACATATAAGGAAAAAATCATATTTGAGGACATAGTATCTGAGAACCTCTCCTAAACAAAGAAAGGACACTGACATCCAAAGCCAGAACAACCAAGAAAACTTAATAGGATTGGTAAGAAGACATAATGTAATAAAAATGGCAAAGACCGGATCATATGGAAGGTCCATGTCTAGCCTTCTGAGAGTTTTCCAGACTGCTCTCCACAAAGGCTGTACCAATTTACATTCCCACCAGCAATGTAAAAGGGTTCCTCTGTCCCCACAGCCTTTCCACCATTTGTTGCTGCTGTCCTTTTTGATGTATGCCATTCTTACAGGAGTGAGGTTGTATCTTAGTGTTGTCTTAATTTGCATTTCTCTGACAATCAGTGACCTAGAGCAGTTTTTCATATGTTTGTTAGCCTTTTGGATCTCCTCTGAGGTGAATGCTTTGTTCATATCCTCTGCCCATTTTTGGATGGGGTCATTTGCTTTTTTGGTACTAAGTTTGCTGAGCTCTTTATATATTTTGGTGATTAGTTTCTTGTCTGATGTATGGCATGTGAAGATCTTCTCCCATTCTGTGAGGGGTCTCTTTGTTTGTTTAATAGTTTCTTTGGATGTGCAGAAGCTTTTCAATTTGATGTAGTCCCATTGGTTTGTTTCTGCTTTAGTCTTCCTTGCAATTGGGTTTTATTCATCAAAGATGTCCTTGAGGTATAGGTGGGAAACTGTTTTACCAATGTTTTTCTCTAAGTATTTGATTGTTTCTGGTCTGACATCCAGGTCTTTGATCCATTTGGAGTTGATTTTTGTTTCTGGTGAGATAAAGTGGTTCAATTTCATTCTGTTGCATGTTACAACCCAGTTTTCCCAGCACCATTTATTGAAGAGAGCCTCCTTTTTCCATTTAATCCTTTGGGCCCCCTTATCAAAGATTAGATGTCCATAGGTGTGGGGATTTATTTCTGGCTTTCAATTCTGTTCCACTGGTCTGTGTGCCTATTTTTGTTCCGGTACCATTCTGTTTTGATGATGATGGCTTTATAATATAGTTTAAGGTCTGGGAGTGTGATGCCTACATTTCTGTTTCTTTTCCTCAAGATTGCTTTGGCAATTCTAGGTCTTTTTGAACCCTAAGACAATAGGAACCTCACATCTCCACTATAGAGCCTCTACTTCCCCCAGTCCTGGAACCCTTGGATAGGGCCCATTTCCCGTATGCCTTTCCCAATCCATATCAAATAATATTCCATCTGCCGATCACAACCTAATCAACGCAATGATGGCCACCTCAACATGCTTCACTTCAGACTGTGTCCAGAGACTTCACGTGTGGAATGACAACCCTTCAGCTTCATTACTCAGTCACCAGGTTCCAGATGTCATCAGGATGCCAGCCAGGCTTCCCTGGGTTGAAGGCCCCACCAATATGGCCTGGAGCTCCGCTTCCCTAGAGACCCACCCTACTAGGGAAAGAGAGAGGCAGACTGGGAGTATGGACCGACCAGTCAATGCCCATGTTCAGCGGGGAAGCAATTATAGAAGCCAGACCTTCTACCTTCTACAACCCACAATGACCCTGGGTCCATGCTTCCAGAGGGATAGAGAGTGGGAAAGCTATCAGGGGAGGGGGTGGGATATGGAGATTGGGTGGTGGGAATTGTGTGGAGTTGTACCCCTCCTACCCTATGGTTTTGTTAATTTATCCTTTCTTAAATAAAAAATTTAAAAAATGGCAAAGACCAAAGACAAAGAGAGAATCTTGAAGACAGCATAAGCTTACTGCCCAAGTTTACCCAAGGTGTTCTTTAGGTTCATATTCTTGGAGTGTGCCTGGCCCAAACAGGTGTGAGGGGGTATGAAACTGAACACCTGCAGTTATCACCGAGTTAATACCTGTGAGTCTCTAGGAAACCACAAACATGAAATACTGTATAATAGAAAAGGACAGGGTGTAGGGGAGCAGACAAATCTTACTCAGTGAGCACTAGACCTCTCTTATTTTTTTAAAAAAAGGAAACACTGACAAAAACCATAGGATAAGAAGGATAAAACTCCACACAATTCCCACCACCAGAACTCAGTATCCTACCCCCTGCCCTGATAGCTTCCCTATTCTTTAACCCTCTGGGAATATGGACCCAGGGTCATTATGGGGAGCAGAAAGTTGAAGGTCTGGCTTCTGTAATTGCTTCCCTACTGAACATGAGCATTGACAGGTTGATCCATACTCCCAGCCTGTCTCTCTCTTTCCCTAGTGGGGCAAAGTTCTGGGGAAGTGGGGCTCCAGGACACATTGGTTTGGAATATACCTAAAATAGGCCTACTAACTATCTACAAAATGGAGACCCCTCAAATCTTCACCTGCACTAATCCAGTCTTTAGGTTCATGATTATTCAACAATTTGTTTAGCTTTATATATTAACTCTTCTTCCAGCCACCAGGTTCCAGCTGCTACCGAGATGCCAACCAGACTTCCCTGGGCAGACGACTAGATCTCTCTTCTACATGCATCCCAAATAATGCCAGCCAAGAAGCACATTTCTTTGTTCCTGGATTGGCCAATATCAGTACTGAGAACCAATCAGCATTAAGGGATAAACAACACCACCAGTTGTTGACCAGATATTCAGCATATTGATGCTCTCCTGAAACTGGGGGCAAAAGAGGGCTAAATGTTGCCAGTGCTTGCCAGTGGAGACAGGTGGATGGTAGAAGTGGTACACAGACGCATGGAGAAATGAAAGGCTGTACCCATGTGTCAACAACTGCCCTGTAACCATTATTTCTCCAACAAACAGAAAATTTAAACATATATTATTTTACTAACAGCTATCTCAGGGAAATGTAGAACTGCACTATGATAACAATAACCATATAAATTAATATTTTCACAATAAAGTGCTAAGAAAGAAAAATATAGTTTTAATTAATATGTCACAGCATTGATTCAACTGTATAAAAAACATTTTTAAAAAATTTAAAAAATATATTTTAATTGACTCTACCATTACCATCTCTAGGCTGGTCAGTGATGAGCACACAGGTTTGAGTCTTCTGTAAGTATTCATTTCTCTCACTTGAAGACAGGTAATTTCTGTCTTGTGTGTGTGTGTGTGTGTGTGTGTGTGTGTGTGTGTGTGTGTGTGTGTGTTTAACAATGAATAGGAAAATAATTACAATTAAAAAGACTTTTAACTCAGTGTTATACATCTTGGAAATTTACTTAATTTTTTTCAGTGGAAATGAAACTACCAAGTACTTTAAGAGGTGGAGCAATGAGTAAATAATGGAGTCTAAAAGCATGAGATTACGAATTCAATCTCTAGAATCACATGTGCCAGAATGACACCGTGGTTCTCCATCTTTATCTGTATCACAAGTAAGTAAATAAATAAATACATAAATTGCTGGTGACACAACTGGTTGAGCACACATATCACAATGCTCAAGGAGTCAGGTTCGAACCCCCGGTCTCCACCTGCAGGGGAAAGCTTTGCAAGAGGTGAAGCAGGTCTGCAGGTGGCTCTCTGTCTCTCTCCCTATTACCCCCTTCCCTCTTAATTTCTGGCTGTTTCTATCCAATAAATAAATACAGATTTAATTTTTTAAGATTTAAAAAACATAAATTGCTGTAGCCATGTGTTAACAACTGTACTGTAAACAATTTCCCCTCCCCCAATAAAATGAAAAGGAGAGAAAAACTAAGCCACTAAGATACTTCAGGTATTTCAATATCAGAAAATGCTGTGATTCTCAGTATACCTCAAGAAGCAGATTTGCCTGCCACTAATAATATAACAAAATAGTATCTGTTGGTTGGAAAATACAGTCTGTACCTTTTTACAGGTTGAAATGTCTCTGATAAGCCAAAATAAATTGAAAATCAATAGTTTACATTAATAGCTTATTCAAGTATCTTAACTGAATTTAGGGACAGCTCCAAAATATAGATAGAAAAATTATTAGAAAAGATGATCTAGGGACTGGAAGATGAAAATTCATTTATATAATACTTAGCCTAAAAGATTTATAAGGTAAACTATTGAAATCAAAGTACTCGCGCGGCTAAGAGAATGATAAAGGGCTCAAAATCAACCTTTTCCTATTAATTATGTTGTAAAATAATTAATATATTTTTTAATTTTTATCACCTTTATTTATTTATTTATTGGATAGAGAAAGACATAAATCAAGAGGGAAATAAGTGATAGAAAGGGAGAGAGACACCTGTAACACTACTTCACCACTTGGGAAGCTTTCCAAGGGGACTAAGGGATTGAACCCCTGTCTGCGCATTGTAACGTGTGCTCAACCAGGTGTGCCCCAATATTTAATGTTTTATGTGGAAAAAGTATGCAATCCATTACTGTGAGTCCCTGATTCCAGTTTTTCATGTTATTAGGGTATAGACTCCATTATTATTTACCTTATCTTGCTTTCCCTTGAAGAAAGCTGTCATTTTATTGAATATATTCTAGAGTATTCAGGAATACTATGGAAAACTATGAATTGAACTCATTAATGCAATTTTGAGCATACAATTCCTGTTGTGCTTCTTGTGCCTTATTAATATAAATGTATCATCTCAAATTCTGAAGGGACTTTAAATAACAAGTCTTTATTTAAAGTTCTATATTAATAATTCGTGCTCATCAGTTCTAATATGCAGTAATACTTTACATGCCTCACTACTTCTACTAGTGGAAGATTAGCCATATGATTATAAGAATGACCAAAATAAACTACAACAATAAAACAACAAGGGCAACAAAAGGGAATAAATAAATAATAATAATAATAAAATAAAAATAAAAAATATAAAAAAGTATTTAAAAAAAAGAATGACCAAAATATATCAAATAATTTTTAACATTTTACTCTGTATCCAGAACTATAACACACACACACATACACACACACACACACACACACACACACACACACACACACACACAAGTCTCCCACATTCTCAGTGAGATAAAATTTTTATTCCTATAGATTGAAAAAATAAATAAATGGTGGAAGTTAAACACATTTTTCAAGTACATAAAGCTAGCAATGGAATACATGATTATAATCCTAGAAGCTCAGTTATAAAGTCACAGTAATTCATATTTAATTTCTTTTTTTTTCCAGAGCACTAAGCAACTCTGGTTTATGATGGTGCAGGGGATTGAACCTGGGAATTCAGAGCATCAGGCATGAGAGTTTCTTTGTATAATCATTATACTATCTACCCCTACCATCATATTTAATTTCTAAATAAAATAATGTCCCTTATATCAAAATTATTTTATCACTAATTCATTGATATGTTGTCAGTAAAATTACTAGTTAGTTTAGAGATTGACTTAGTCTTTTTCAAGAAAGAAAGATATCAGAGCACTGATCAGCTCTAGCATATGGTAGTTCTGGGGACTGAACCTGAGACCCCTGGACTTCAGGCATACAAGTATGGTATGGTACCCTTCTTACTCTATCTTCCAGAAAAAGATTACTAACTTAAATTTATAAAAATACCGCCTTAACCAGAAGTTTAAAAACAAGATCAGAAGAGAAAACACAAGTAGAACCTGAACTGGAATTGGCATGTTGCACTAAAGTAAAAGACTCTGGGGTGGGTGGGGAGAGTACAGGTCCAAAAAGGATGACAGAGGACCTAGTGGGGGTTGTATTGTTATATGGAAAACTGGGAAATGTTATGCATGTACAAACTATTATATTTACTGTTGAATGTAAAACATTAATTCCCCAATAAAGAAAATTTTTTAAATTGCCATAATTTGGCCAGCTACCATGTATGCAATTTTAGCTGGTTTAAAAGATTCCTGGAGCCAACTGGTTGAGTACATATCCTACCAAGACCAAGGACCCAGGCTCAAGCTGCTGATCTCCACCTGCAGGGGGGAAGCTTCTCAAGAGATGAAGCAGTGCTGCAGACGTCTCTCTCCACCTCTTTCCCTCTCAATTTCTCTCTTCATCATTTCAGGTTTCTCAGCATAATTTAGTGCATATTTGAATATTTTAGAATGGAATTTTTCTCATGCCTCTGAGAAAATGTATTTCAGTTAATGTGGAAAACTCAAACTTTCTCAAAGAAGTTGTAAAGAAGCTACTATTGCCTCTGAGTTTGAGAAGAAATTATGTCTATAGACTCAAATGATAATAATACAATTCATAGTTGTTCTACTACAACCAGAAGAGTATCACATACCATTTGATAAACAGAAAATTATAATTTATAGTGTATTCAGAAACTAACTGGGATAATAAGATTTGATAATCTGAGAAAGGCAAGCTAAGGTCAACCTTAGAATTATAAAGTAAAAATAATGAACTAGAAGATAATCCTTTATCGGGAAAATACTGAAATATAAATAAAGCACTTGAAAAACTTTCTCATAAAGGATCTTGTCCAGTCTAGTGCCCTAGCTTTTTTAACTGTTGCCAGAAAACATACACACAGGCCACCTATGACTATAACAAATAGATAGTAGGTTATCACTTTATTGTGAGATTAATGGTTTATAGTGCAGTTGCTGATGCTTAGTATGATTTCCCATCCAATCAATGATAGGTGTCTGCAAAATACTATCTCCCCACTGTCTCTCCACCATCATGCACCAGGACCTCAATGCCCAACCATGCCTTCCTTTCCCTCCTTCCTCAGAGTCCTTTGTTTTGGTGCAACACACCACACCCAGTCCAAGTTTTACTTTGTGTTTTTCCTTTCTGTCTTTGTTTCTGAATCTAAGAGTAAGATCATATGGTATTCTGCCTTCTAATTTTTGTCTTATATTACTTAACATGATTCCTTCAAATTTGTGGGCCCCATATAACTTTTCCCTCAATGTGGATCAATAACAGTAGAGAATGTTCCATCCTCCGAAGGGAGGCTGGACAACATACTCTAACCACCACTCATTGTTTTCAAGTTTGGGCTACTATGAATTATGCTGCTATGAACGTAGGTATGCCTAGGACTCTTCTTAGATATGTATTTAATTCATTTGGATATAACTCTAAGAGAGAAATTACTGGTGTAGGAGAACATCCAGGAAAGATATTTCATATGCCAGGCCTTTACTGGCCACAGGCTTTTATAACCCATAGCCTAATTACTCTCTTTCAACTTGTATTCCTTTAATTCCTGTAATTCCTTTCTGTTGCCTAATTGCTATGACTAGGAATTCTGACACTGTCAAAAAATAACTATGATAGTGGTCTGCCCTGTCTGGTATCTGGTGTAAGTGGGAATGCTTTCAGTTTATCACCATTGAGTATGATGTTGGCTGTAGGTTTTACTGTTATAGACTCAACTAGATTTAGGAATGGAAAAGCAAATTTAAAAGAAGTGAGACAACACATTATGCTGGTGTGAATGACCTGCTGACCTGCATCAAAAAGATTGATAATAACAAATACTGGTAGCAGATAAATACTAATTCTGACACACTGTAATAATCAGGAATACAAGTTCATTCAGCCATACAAAAAACTTTATGGAGATTCCTTTTAAAAAATAAAAATTGAAAGGATCCCAGTTTGAACCTCTGCTCCCCATCTGCAGGGGAGTCACTTCACAAGCAGTAAAGCAGGTCTTCAGGTTTCTTTCTGTCTCCCTCTCTGTCTTCCATTCTCCTCTCAGTTTCTTTCTGTTCTACCCAGAAAGGAAGGATTTTTTTTTAATGGCAACAATGGATTTATAGTGTAGGCTCCGAGCCCCAGTGATAACCTTGGAGGCAAAATAAATAAATTAATGGTGCTGCAGTACCACTCCTAAGACATGGAGCTGAAGGATATGAAAAAGTTAACTTAAATAGGTAATGCTCCTCTATGTTTACAGCTTCCATATTAACAATAGCCAGAAAAGAGGGATCAACCTAAGTGGTCATGGAGAGATGACTACATAAAAAAAGACATAGCAATATGCTTAGTGGAAAGCTAGTCTTCCATTTTAAAAGTTCCTTATATCATTAGGGGTAAAATGAATGGAACTGGAGTTGATTATGCCATGTGAAATAAGGGGCAGTGTTGCACCCAGCAGAGTACACACATTACCATGCATAAAAACCCAGGTTCAAGCCCTTTCTCCCCACCTACAGGAAGTTTTGCTAGCAGTGGAGTAATGACACAGATGTCTCTATTTCTTTCTCCCTCTCGCTATCTTTTTCTTCACTTTCTATTTCTGTCTCTATGAGAAATAAAATGGAGTGGTAGAGTCTCTATGCAAACACCAAATCCTAGTGATAACAGTGGTGGCAAAAAAGGAAAAAGAGAGAAAGAAAGAAGAAAATGACAATTATCAGACTGTTCCATTTATACATGTAATATAAATAACTGTAGAAAACAGCTTGGCAAAAATAATAAGCAAACTGATTCAGACTGTGAAAACTATTGCAGTTGGTAGAAGGAATGGAGAGACTTGTGGGGGGAAAAGGGAAGGGAGAGGTGCCTCTTAGTGTAGCAGTACTGGAATTTCTGTTGAGAATGTGGAGATGGAAAACTATACTCCTAAAATATTATAATATTATAATATAATAAATAATGTAATATACAAATAATATTAAATATTATAATATTGTAGGCCAATGTTAAATAAATAAAAGAAACTAAGCCTAAGATTATGTACCCATCAGGTATCTGTCATCTTTCCTAAGAAATTTGGGGGGCCATGCAGTGGCACACCTGGTTAAGCGCTCACATTGAAGTGCGCAAGGACTCAGGTTCAATCAAGTTGGTCACCTTTATCGTAAAACTGCTTAGATCTCTATATTATTACATTTATGGAATTTAGAACTACATACTATATAGTTTTTTTTTTTAAATTCTGTGAGCTCCACTGTGGGGTTTCTAACATGGAAGCTTGTCTACGGCCATACCACCCTGAACACGCCCGATCTCGTCAGCTAACATGGAAGCTTTATTTGGTACATAAAAACTATGATGGGGGACTGGGTGGTGGTGCACCTGGTTGGGGGCAATGTTACCATGTGCAAGGACCCAGGTTTGAGTCACCAGTCCCCATTTGCAAGGGGAAAGCTTTGTGAGTGGTGAAGCACATCTGCAGGTGTCTGTCTCTCTCCCTCTTCCCTACTGACCATCTCTCTCAATTTCTGGCTGTCCCTATTTTTTCTGTAACAGTGTCAGCATGTAACATAAGAACACGAAAAATATTTAAGTGTTAAAGATCATAATTATACTAACTGAAAAGGAGTTTAGATATCTAGTTTACAATGTTTTATTTTAAAGAGTAAGAGAAAATCATGGTTGCAAAAAGATACCGAATCATATTCATACAAGCTATCTATTTTCTTATTTCTACTGTTCCCTTTTGGTGTCCCTTGATGTCCAAAGACTAGTTTGTCTCCAAAAATGCAAAGATGTGGGAAAACAATATGCTATGAGCTCATTAGAGTCCTCTCCTAAAGAACTACTTAAGGTTTCTTCTAGGAAAGATTCATTAAAGGTCTTTGCTAATTAAAATGCAAAAAAATTCGAGATAAAATGGAAATGCTCAAAGAAACCTAAATTCACCAGTGACTTAATTCAGGAATATAAATGAAAACCTTTATTGTATTAATAATAATCTTTCCTTTCTCTCTTTCTCTCTCTTTTAATATCTACTTATTTTTTATAGGACAGAGAGAAATTTAAAGGGGAGGGGAGATAGACACTATCAGACTTACATCACCACTCATGAAGTTTTCCCCCTATAGGTGGAGACTGAAGCTTGAACCCAGGTCTTTCCACATGGTAATATGTGTGCTCAACTGGGTATACCACCATCAGATGCCTTTAATTATTTTCTTTATACTTAATTCCCTCGATGTTGTATAAAACAGATGATTTTTTTCACTTTATGTTTATTTGAGGAAAACTTTATATAGAAATGTGAGTAAAAGTAACATTATATGCATAAGAAGCAATATGTGTCAAATAAAAAAGAAGCTGGAAAAACATATAGGTGAGACATTGCAATCAATAATGGAAGCTTTCAGAGAGACTGAAGAAACTATCAGGGAAGATGTTTTCTTTGACCACTGAGCCAGGAGCAGACCAAATCTTGAATAAGTACTCCTTTTGTGAAAGAATGAGAGTCAAGCAGAAAATTTTTTCATGGCGTACTGTAAAAAAAAAAAATCTTGGACAGAAGGGTCTTCCTTGGTTGTCACCATCTCCATTTCAACTCAAGAGTCCTGTAAAAGATTAGAGTGATATTTTGAACTTTACAAGCAACTTTCTTCCGTTTCCTAAAATCTCATGCTAATAAATCACTTCAAAAAGAAGAGGGTATGGATGTCAAGCAGAGAAGCAATTATAGAACCAGAATTCCCACCTTATGTACCCCATAAAGAGTTTTGGTCCATATTCCCAGAAGGGGAAAAATGTTAGGGGAACATGAGCAAAGGGCTCTGAACTCCAACTTCATCAGAGCCCAGAGGGAGAGAAAGATAAGAGGAAGGACATTCAGAAGTAGTAAGAGGTGTTGGTATGACTTATAAAGGAAGAGAAGGCAGGACCATAGGAGAAAAAAATAGGCAAATATATACATATATAGATAGTTATAGAAATAATAGTCAACCCATATCTGTGACCTTGGGAGAAGCACTGCAATTTCCAGTGGAGAGAATGGGGACACAGAACTCTGGCAACATTGTAGAATTATACCCCTGTTTTTTCATAATTTTGTTAATCATTATTAAGTCACCAATAAAATTTTAAAATATATATTAAAAAAGAAGAGGTCATGGGTTTATATGTCATATTGAAACAAAGCTACTTTAGAGAACAAATACTAAGAAGTTGTCGTATAAATAGCCTGATCAAAAATATATCCAAAATGCATCTTATTATTTGTTTTCTGCCTTATCGCCTATAAAATCTGTTCTAAGAAAAAATATATTTTAAATAAATAAATAAATGATATTACCTGTTGGCTGAATTCCAGTGTGTCCTGGAAAGAGAGGAGTGGTGGAAATATTAACTAAAAAGATATGGAGGTAAATCTACTGCCAAACACACTATCCCAGGTACAAGACCTCCCTTCCATTATTTCTCTAACACCACAACCCATATATATCACATGATTCCAGGATAGGAAAGAGAGCAGAAATTGAGAACATGCAACTCATGAAGCTTCTCTTACAAAAATACAGTATAACTTCATCAGATTAGTGACTCTTCCCTCATTTGCTCCAGGTTCTCAATCTGAGATCTTTATTTATGATGAGATTTTTCTCAACTGTATGTGAAATAACTCTTATGTGTCAACTTAGTAGACATGGACTTTTGATTTATGAATTTCTAGGAAATTTCAGGTTAACTTGAGCAATGCCATATTTCCTCCCTAAGAAAACTCTACGAGAAACCCAAGCTACCAGTGTATTCCTTACCTTTTTTATTCCTAAAGTAGATAAACAGCCCCACGCCAAGGAAAAGTATGCCAATAACAAGGCCCCCAACTCCACTCAGCATCTTGTTCTGTGCAGATTCAGATTGTGCTCCTGAGAAAAGAAGCCATCTTAATGATTTTTCACCCAAAATACAATTTCTCTAACTAAGACTTGTAATTAGAAGCTACAAGACTGAGTGAAAAGCACAGGAAAAACTAAAATAACTGAAAATTTTAAGGAAATATACTTTAAAAATGACATTGAATAATTGCAAAATTCAGACACTGAATTCATTTAAGTAGCACAGCCCCAACATAGTGCTATTACTTTACCATCTGTGCAGTAGGGTCCTAGATTCACTAAAAGTATTAGGACTGGATAAACATAGAAAATTGAGATTCAGTTCCTCCCATATCAGAAAGATCCATATATTTTAGAGGATTCTTATATAATAATGAATAACTCATAGTGGCAACACAACAAGTAAAATTGCAGCTATAGACAAGTAACAGGTGACCAGGGTTCAGAGAATTAACCATACCCTGTGTTAGCATGAGAAAGTTAAAAATAGAGGCAACATCTCTTTATCTATATGGATTATTACCAATCCAAGAGGAGGGGCACAGGTATTTGTAGAAACTGTCACAGGATGTGGACCAGGAGGTGGCTCAGTGGATAAAGCACTGGACTCTCAAGCATGAGGTCCTGAGTTCAATCCCTGGCAGCACATATACCAGAGTGATGTCTGGTTCTTTCCCTTTAATTAATAAATATATCAAATCTAAAAAAAGAAAGAAAGAAAGAAGCCACAAGACACCTATAAATTATCAGAATATTCTTCTCCCCCAGTAGCCTATGCTGGAGAAAGAACCAAGAACAAAGAATAAAGGAAATAAACCTGATGTTCAGGAATAACCATAGTCCCCTCCTTGGAGGAGGTATCATTTATGAGTTTAGAAAAGTTCTTACTCCACTCCACTGTGACAGGATTTGTGTGGCTTGCATGCTCCACTTGGCAGGTATAGACCTCTCCACTCTGAGGAATAGTTTCAAGCATCACCAGGATCTGGAAGGTCCAGTCTCCATTATAGATCAGGCCTGTGGAGATGACCCCAGTCTCCTCTTCCTGACCATTCTTGAACCACTTAACCTCAATGTGACCTGGATAGAAACCATTCACAGAGCAGACCAGAAGGTTGTGGTGCTGCAGGGGTTGTGTCTTTGTAGGATACACAGTCACTACAGGCATAACTAGAAGAAAAGTGAGAAAGATAGAATGTCAACACTTCAGCTCAATTACTCTGATAAGAACTTTCCTAGCTCATAAGACACTCTAATTCCATTTTAGGTGGCACATTTCCTAACAAGCCACAGAACCTAGGTATAGACCAGGGTCCATGAGACAGGGCACATGTGCACAAGTCTCCATAAGTTAGGGGAAAACTTTAAAGCAAAAGTGCACAATAGTTTATGGTGACTCAATAAGTGTAGCAAGTAGAAAATTCATCTACGCCGATGACATCTGCTGTGCAACTCAGGCATCCAAGTTTGACATCCTCGAGGAAACACTCACGAAAGACATGTCTCTGATATCTGATTACTGTAAAAAAGACAACATAAAGTACTTAATCAAATAGCTTCTTTTTAGACCTAGATGCCCTCTTCGTCTACTTCCTATTTCACTTCCCTCAATCACTCCAAGGCTACCCTCATCAGATATAAAGACTACAAAAGCTGGATAAGGGCAAGAGATGGGTATACTTCAATGATGATTTTCTTGGTCATTACTAGGCCACCCCATCATCCAGGGTCCAAGTCAAGGAATCTTGGGATTACCAAGTAGATATTATGGGCCTAGACCTCTAATAGATCTCTGTCTTCACTGTCATTGGTCATCTCCATCATCAACAGCATTATGGCCCTGTTGTGAGTCTCTCCTCAGGACCTTGCCCTCAATGTGGATCAACAATGGTAGGGATTGCCCCACTCTCTGAAGGGAGGTTGGTTGGGTCAACATATTCTGCCACTTGAAGTAGACTGGTCCTTAAATGAGTACAGCCTAGAATGTTCCTATTACCACAGAATGCAAAACGTTATACAGGCTCTTGTGCTTAATCTAGGCCCCAGATCAAATAGATGGGGTTTACAATTAACAATATTTATATACTTTTCCCATATTTGAGAGCTACTCTCTTCCTGATCCAGCTTTCTAGTCCTATTCTTAACTCCGACACCATCTCCCCATACAATGTCTTTAGCTCACCTGCATGTTAGCTGTTAGACTCAGGCAAAAATTAGTCAAGTCATGGGCTCCTTGGAATATACCTAAAATAGACCTACTAGTTTTTTCCAAAATGGAGACCCTAAATCTCATCTGCTCGAGTCTTACCTTTATATTCCTGATTATTAAACAATTTTTTTGCTTTATATCTTAATGCTTTTTCAGCCATCAGGTTTCAGATGCTACCATGACACCAATCTGACTTCCCTAGGCAGAAGACCTCACCAATGAGTCCTGGAAACCCACCTCTCCAGAGCCCTGCCCCACTAGGGAAAGACAGAAATAGGTTGGGAGTCTTCATTGATCTGCCAATGCCTATGTCCAGTGGAGAAGCACTTATAGAAGCCAGACCTTCCACCTTCTGTACCCCATAATGATCCTGGGTCCATACTCTAGAGAGATAAATAGGAAAGCTTCCAATGGAGAGGGTGGGATGTGGAGCCCTGGTGGTGGGAACTGTGTAGAACTGTACCCCCTCTTATCTAATGGATTTATTGATCATAATTAAATCAATAAAAAATTTAAGTGAGAAAGAAAAGATATTAAGTCTCCTTCATTGGCAGCCTATCTACCACTCTCCAAACCCAGGTCTTCCTCAGAGGTCACTATCTCTGATCCAACAGGAGGTAGTGTTATATGTTTTGAATTTAATCCTCCCAGTATGAGCCCATTAGAGGACATTTGTATATTCTTTTTATAACAGTAAACTGTTACTCAAGTGTTTACAGATCTTGAAAAGGCATACAGATTATTAAACTGTGGTTTCTAGATTCAAGTTGAGACTCACTGTCTTAGTGATTGAGTGATTTAATATTTACATCAATGACCTCCCAGAAACTTCTTCAAGGAAGTTCATCTACGCCGATGACATCTGCTGTGCAACTCAGGCATCCAAGTTTGACATCCTCGAGGAAACACTCACGAAAGACATGTCTCTGATATCTGATTACTATAAAAAATGGCGACTAATCCCTAGCACTGCAAAAACGGTATCATCTGTTTTCCATCTACACCATGCCTCGGCCTCCCGTGAGCTTAATGTGCAGCTTGGCGATACGAGAATCCGGCATGAAGCCCAGCCAGTCTATCTTGGCGTTACTCTCGATCGCACTCTGTCATTTCACGAACATCTCATAAACACTGCAGCAAAGGTGGGCGCGAGGAATCACATCATTGCAAGACTGGCCAGCTCCTCATGGGGCGCGAGCGCTTCCACACTACGATCATCATCTCTGGCATTATGCTATTCCACTGCAGAATACTGTGCCCCAGTATGGTTCCGTAGCCCCCATGTCCACTTGGTCGATTCCAAATTATATTCCTCCATGAGGATCATTTCTGGAACCATCCGTTCCACCCCGGTTCCATGGCTGCCAGTTCTTAGCAACATCGCCCCACCAGATATTCGTCGGGATACGGCATCATCTAAGTTCATTTCCCACGTCTACGCTCGACCGGACCTGCCAATATATGCAGATATCTTCGCCCACCCTGTCCAACGCTTGATGTCTCGTCACCCAATCTGGTCCCCTACGCCTACACTGAAATTCTCTGTTCCAGACTCTTGGAAACAGAGTTGGCAGTCAGCTGAGGTAAAGAACAAACACCTCATCACAGACCCCTGCAAGCGTCAACCCGGCTTTGACCTAGCACGTTATGATTGGGCCCTCCTCAATCGCTATCGAACAGGCCATGGCCGGTGCGCCGCTATGTTCCATCGCTGGGGAGCCAGAGACGACCCGAACTGCCCTGCGGCTCCAGACAGACTATGACCCACATAGTCAACGACTGCCACCTCTCCAGATTCAAAGGAGGTCTCAAAACTTTACATCAGGCTCAACCTGACGCTGTTGACTGGCTACGGAAGAAGGGCAAACACTAGAAGAAGAAGTGATTGAGCCAGGCAACTTTTTCTTAGTTCCTCTATACTTTATTTATTTATTGCCACTAGAACTAACACTGTCGTTCTGGGCCTATACAATGAATCTACCACTCCCGATGGCCATTACACCCTCTCCATTTTTTAAATTCTTTTTTATTTGACAGGACAGAAAGGAAGTTGAGAGGGGCTAGAGAAGAGAGAGGGAGAGAGAGAGAGAGAGAGGGAGACCTGCAGCACTGCTTCACCCCATTGCAGGTAGGGATCAGGACTTGAACTCAGGCTCTTACATATGATAATGGATTTGCTCAACTGGATGTACCACCTCACAGTCCCCTGTACTCCATATTTCTACTAATACATGGGATGATAATATTTACTTACCCTCTGGTAAGTGAGGGTTAATACAACTAGAGTATGTAAGTCAACAAGTAGAATTAATAGATGTCATATAGTCATTATGCTAGCTATTTATTGTCCTTATATATGTGATATAAAGCATAATTCAAGGCAGTGCCAAGAGATGCTAACATGATGAAATAAGTCATATCAAAATAAAAAATGACCATATCATAGAAGCTAAAAAGACATATGACAAGATTCAAAACCTATTTATAATAAAAAAAGAGAGATTATCAAAATAGCGAGCACATGGAACATACATCAACATAATAAAGGCTGTATCTCACAAACCTATAGTTAACATCATATTCAATGGTGAAAAAAATGAAACTCTGTCTCCTAGGGTCAGGAACTAGACAAGGTTCCTTACTCTCATCATTAATGTTCAATATAGTTTTGAAAATACTACTGAGCAAAATTAAGTAAGGAAAAAGATACAGTGGAATACTACTCAGCTGTTAAAAATGTTTAAGCCATCTCCTTCACATTATCTTGGGAGGATTTTGAAAAAATAATTTTGAGTAAGATAAGTCAAAATTTTAGTTACAAACAACTAAGTAAACCAAATTTTTGTGTAATCAAAAAATAATTCAGAGAAAATTGTAATTAATGTAACATTTTATAATTTAAAGGATAGAGGAATATTCATGAGACCTACCAAGTAAATGAATAAGCAAAAATACTCATCTGTAGCAACTGCAGAACAGCATAATAAGAATAAAAACTTTAAAATAATGATAATAATAAAAGTATCCAAAAGGGGAAGAAACACAACATATGTAACAAAAAAAATGTCATAAGTTTCAGTATAATGCTCAAACTAAATAACAACAGAAACCAGCACAGGACATGTCAAGTAAGACAGCTTGCCTGGGTGGGTGCCCGCTTTACCAAGTGCATGGCTCAGGCACTAGCCAGACCTCCACCATAGTTAGAAGCTTCCATGCTATGACGTCTTTCACTCTTTCCATCTGTCTCTCTCTTTTTAAATTAATTACTTATTTATTCCCTTTTGTTGCCCTTGTTTTATTGTTATTGATGCCATTGTTGTTGGATAGGACAAAGAGAAATGGAAACAGGAGAGGAAGACAGAGAGGGGGAGAGAAACACAGACACCTGTAGACCTACTTCACCACCTGTGATGCGACTCCCTTGCAGGTGGGGAGCCAGAGTCCCCAACCTGGTTCCTTACTGGTCCTTGTGCCACCTGCGCTTAACCTGCTACACTTAACCTGCTGCGCTACCGCCCAACTCCCCTGTCTCTCTATTTTAAAAAAAGTTAATACAGAGCAATGAATACCTGGGGTTGATCAATAATAATAACAGAAAGACAAAAAAAAGATTAAAATATGCATAGGAATATTATCTTCACAGTGTGTTTTATGAAGTGGATAATGACGTTTAATTAATGAATCTATGTTTTATGAAGAAGACCTAAAAAGAAGGCATTATTTTAGACTATATAGGGAAGACACAGTCTACCCACGGTAGACACAGAATTAAATAATTTTCAAATAATGTAAACAAAACCAATGCAACTGAATAGTTTATTAATAAATGCATTCCTAAAAAAAAGTTCTCTACCTTTAAAAAGCCTCTGAAGAACCAAAAGTGTCTCAGCTTTCCCTCCTCCTCAACCCTAAAACAATTTTCCTGATACCTTTTTTTTCTTAATGAAATGCTTATGCAAACTCAGGACACATCTCCGAGGGGATTCAGGATTAAGGGTGCACAGTAGGTCTGTGACTGGGCTCCCGGTCTCGGAAACCTTGTCCACCCTTGCTGGTCCCTAGACCTGCACCTGGCGCAGCCGCCCAAAGTCCCACACGTTGCTAAGCAACCAGCCCGTCAGGGTCCCTACCGCCTCTGCCCGGCACCCTGGCCGCCCCCGAGACCAGCTGGGGCTCCTCAGCCCCCACCCTCCACGTGCGGGACCCAAAGCCCCGCCTCCCGTCTCTCCCGCCCCCCTGGGCCCTCACACTCTCCGCCGCCGCCTGACCTGCGCCCGCAGACACCTGGCCGCGCGGGGTCGGGGTCGGGGTCGGGTGTTCCCCCGCCGGGGCGCGCACTCTCACTCACACCCACTCAGCCGGCCCCCTGCCCCCGCTACTCCGCGCGCTCACCTCGCCGTTGCACCGTGAAGCTCTCAACGACCCCGTAGTTGTGTTTGCACACCGTGTCCAGCTCGGCCCGCTTCTGCTCTATGATGTCCTTCTGCTTGTTCCAGTACTCGGCGTCCGGCCGCCCCATCTCCGTCAGCGCCCGGTATTCCCCCACGTCGCTGTCGAAGCGCACGAACTCCTCGCCGTTGTAGAAGTATCTGTCCAGGAGCTGCACCCGCTCCGTGCCGTTGGTGTAATGACACTCCGCCTTTCCCAGAAACAGGAAGTGTGCTGCGGGGAGAGGGAGGCGCTAATGCGCGGACGCGGCGGCCCGAGACCTGAGCGGCCACAGCCCGCGGGCTCGGCCCGAGTCACCTGCTCGCCCCGGAGGCGCCTCTCACTACCGCGCGGGCCCGCTGATCCCCGCGACTTGACTTTATTTTTTATTTATTTCGACACCAGTTTTATCTCTGGGGCTCCTAGCCTGCAGGAATCCACTGCTCCTTGGGGCCAACTCACCTTCCCCTTCCCTCCCTTTTATTTGAACGGAGAAGAGGAAAGAAAGGCGGAGAGGAAGAGGGGAGAAGAGAGAGAGAATGATGGACCAGAAAAGGGGAGGAGGGAAAAAGGAGGAAGGAGAAGAAAGGAGGGTGGGGAAGGAAAGATGGAAAAGGAGGGTGAAGGAAGCAGAGGGAGAGGGGAGGAGGAAGAAGGTCAGGAGAGATGAGGGAGAAGGAGGCAGAGGGAGAGCAAGAGCCAAGTCTGCCGCACTGCTTCACTTCTCCTGAAGTTTTCCTCTGCAGGTGAGGAGTTGGGGGTGGGGGGAGGCTGTCTTGCCCCTGGATCCTCCAACATGGGGCGGGAGAGAGAATGAGAGACTAGCACAGGGAAGGAGGGGGACCTGACATGACTTCAGCTGGGCGCATCGCTGCCGGCCCCAGCCCCATGTCTCAGAGTGCTGTCTGCATCAGTTTCTGTGTACCACTAGACACTCATGCCTTAGTTGAATGAGTATTTACCCCATCACTGCTTCCTGGAAGCCTCCATAAAGAATAAACTCTAGTTCTTTTCCATTCCTTAAACATTTCCCACATCTGTCTATCTGTAAATACTTCCTTAGCACTCACTTGTGCAAAACTTGTCCTCCCTCCTGACAACTGAAAAATGAAAGAAAACGACAAAGGCATCAACCTTCCATTCCTACAACTAAAGGTTAGTACAAGTAGTGAACAAAAACCAAATACACAAAACTTTATACAGGACTGAGAAATGTCATTTCTCAGTCCTGACGGGTGGGGAGTTCTAGAATAGAGACGAATAGGATAATCTAAACTACATTAGGATGTGGTCTCTGAAGTGACACAAATGCCAGAAAAACAGCCCACTAAACAGAGTGTTGCTTTACTATGTGAGACCCAGGTTCAAGAGCAACACACACACACACACACACACACACACACACACACTCACTGAAGGAAGCTCAGTCATTATGGTCTCTTTCACTATCTCCCTACCTCTCCACTTTTTTTGTCTCTATAAAATAAAATTGTAACATGAAAGGTTAAATTCATGTAAGCTAAGAAATGAAGTAGGACATGTGCATACATATCTCGTATAAAGGAAGGCATATTTCAGGTAGAGAAAATACCATGTGCAGATGTTTAAAAGAATTCAAGAAACCAGAAGAAAATGTTTCATTGAAGCAGAGATAAGTCAAAGAGAAAGGTACAACATTAGATTGGAGAAGTCAGAGAGAGCTAGGTACTTGAAAGCCTTATAGGAAATGTTAAGATTTGGGTGTATTATACCAGATATAAAAAGGAACAATTGAAGAGTTTTAGGACCATTAAAACTATGATCCTAAGACAGTTTTACAAATCTTTGTCTAATTTTTTTTTCTATTTCCAAACCTAGAAAAGAAAGGCAGACCTATATATGCCAGCCTCATGTGACAAATCTGGTTTGATGAAGAGCCAAACATATCTCAGAACTTTTAATAGTCAATGGGTCACCTGTACTTGTGTTTCAGTATACATAAATATATAGTATCTATGTAGTGCAGATACATATATTGGTATATGTTCATTTTTTCTTTATGTTCAAATGAACTGAGATTTCAAAAAGATGAAGAATAACTCTCACTAAAATTTAGATACATAAATGAGAGTACTGGGGGACCAGGAGGTGGTTCACCTGGTTAAGTGCACACATTACAGTGCACAGGGACCCAGGTTCAAGCCCGTGGTCCCCACCTGTAGGGAGAAAACTTCATAAGGGGTGAAACAGGGCTGCAGATGTCTCCCTATCTCTCCCTCTCTACCTCCTCCCACCCCTCTCAATTCCTCTCTGTCTCTGTCCAGTAATAAATAAAAATATTTTTATTAAAATGTAAATGAGAGTATCTAACAGGTCTGATAGAAAACAATACAGAACCCAGTTCAATCCCCAGGCTCCCCACCTGTTGGGGATTTGCTTCACAAGCAGTGAAGCAGGTCTGCAGGTGTCTATCTTCTCTCCTCCTGTCTTCCCCTCCTCTCTCAATTTCGATCTGTCCTACCCAACAACAACAGCAACAAAAACAATAATAATAACTACAATAACCATAAACAACAAGGGCAACAAAAAGGGGGGAAATAGCCTCCAGGAGCAGTGGACTCAGTGCAGGCACCCAGACCCAGCAATAACCCTGGAGGCAAAAAAAAAAAAAGGAATACTGCAGAAGCTTGTACATTTTACTTAAAATTATTTGTGACAGTCACAATTTATGTCTTACACAAGCAAGTTGTTTAAAGGGAGAAAATAAGAATAGCATATGACCAAACTCATGAAATTTTGAAAAACACTGTATAAGAAAAAAAAGTTCTTTAACTTACATTATCTCAAAGGTCTCTAAAGAAAATGGTAAATGTATGCAACCATCTATTATTTTTGTAATTATCTAAAGTACAATAAACTGTAAAGGACTGAGATAAAGGGGCCTTTGGTGATACACTGGGTTAAGTGCACACAGTATGAAGCCCAGGATCCCAGTGTGAGCCACCAGCTCCCCACCTGCAGGGGCGGGGTGGGGGTTGCTTCAAAAGCGATGAATTAGGTCTGCAGTTGTCTCTGTCTCTCTGCCTCCCCTTCAACTCTCAACTTCTCTCTGGCTATCCAATAAAAATGGCCTCCAGGAGCAGTGGATTCATAGTGCTGGCACTGAGCCCCAGTGATAATCCTGGAAGAAAAAAAAATGCCTGAGATGAAAGATAAACTTGTATAGAAAGAGTGAGTCAATTTTTAGAAGCAGCATAGTATAAACCCCTGCTTTCAACTTCAGTAGTGTTGTGACCCCAAAGGGAGTTTGGAACAATTAGCATATGAATGATGTCAGACTGTGGCGGGGACACATAAGGGAATGTGTAAAAGCACTGACTTGGAGCAGCTCTCTCTCTTGATGGATCCTGGTCTTTTCATGAGGTGATCTTGGGTAACTTGGTTGCAGACTTTGGACTTTGACCACTTTCTTAACTAGACTTCTTCCCTCACATCCTCAGTGATTTTATTGGATAAACCTCTTTTGCTTAATCTTAAATGGAGCCACTTATTTTACAGCACCCAGGTAAATATTTGTCTTTTCCGGGTTCACCCAAATAAATCCTCTATTGTTTAAACTCATTCTCAGCTCCCCGTTGTGAATCCTTCTGCACCACAGCCATAAGCCCCTTTTAAGTTTCAAGTTACAAGAACTATTGGCATTCAGACTTTTTCTTTACCCTCCTACTAGTCTGAAAAAAAAATATTCATAGGCAAGTAAAAAGTGATTTTGAAAAGAGGGAACCTTTCTCAAGTTTCATTTTATATAAAGGATCTGTGGCAGTGTTGTGGGTCTGTGTAGAATTTGAGCATTTCAGTAATAGCACAGAACTAAGGGAAAAATAAAAAGCAACTGGAAGTAGAGGTAATCAACATGGAAAATTTAGAAAAACAGGTTATATAGTAGGTGAATATATGAAATTTGGGGCAAGACATAGTTAAGCCGAATACTTCCCTTAACTGTTTATTGATTTTTATCCATATGGGATGTAAACAACCTTCTCTTTACGGTATTCTCTGTACCCTGCTCAAAGCAAACACTTTTGAGTCACCTGAAATTTGACTATCTTCATTTATAAAATAATTTCACACAACTTACCTATATTAGCTAAATTCTTATTAGTTTTGGGTCAAAAGAGATATATAATAGGAGATAATGGTAATATTGGCAGGTTCAAAAGATTCCTCAAAGAGACAGGTGGTGACATACCTGGTTAGGTGCACACATTACAGTGCAGAAGGATGCAGGTTCAAGCCACCTGCAGGAGGAAAGCTTCACAAGTGGTGAAGCAGGGCTGCAGGTGTCTCTCTGTATCTTTCACACTCTATCTCCCCATCCCCTCTCAATTCCTCTATCTCTATCTAATAATAAATTAATAAAAATCTTTTAAAAATCCAAGTTCTTTGAGCCATCCAAGAAGAGACTGTAATACTTCCTTTCTACAGGGTTATTCTTAGCACTAAGAAACTCTACTTTAGCTCCAAGGTGCTCTTTCTATGGGAAAATTAAAGAATACTCACCCCAACTTCTGTCAGGAAACCTCAGTGCATTTACAGATGTCTAATAAACATTGTAAACTAAGGGAACAAATAAGGAGACCATAGGGTGGTAATAAGGCCTCTTGATACATCTTTCCTTATTTGGGAGAAAAAGACAGTATATATAAATCCTGTCAAGAATACAACACAAGTTCATTAAGGGAGATCTTTCTACTGCATCTCCTTATAACAATTTCAAGGAATTTTTTTTTCTTAGTACAACTCAGCATAATAAAACTACTAGATGATAGTCATGTTGAAATCATTATTTTTAACTTCAGAAGACCCCAAGGGAATAGGATGTAAGGGAGTTTTTACTAGAGGATACCTGAAAATAAATGTTCTCCATATAGAGATTCTTTACACAGTTCTCATCCAGAGAGGCAACATGAAGTTTACTTTGTGGAATTTGGGATTCATATGATAGCTAAACCTGTTCATTAAGGAAGTATCACAATTCTTTTTTTTTAATTTTTTAAAAATATTTATTTTATTTTATTTATTCCCTTTTGTTGCCCTTGTTGTTTTATTGTTGTAGTTATTATTGTTGTTGTCATTGTTGGATAGGACAGAGAAATGGAGAGAGGAGGGGAAGACAGAAAGGAGGAAAGAAAGACACCTGCAGACCTGCTTCACCACCTGTGAGGCGACTGCCCTGCAGGTGGGGAGCCAGGGTTCAAACCGGCATCCTTATGCCGGTCCTTGTGCTTTGCGCCACCTGCGCTTAACCTGCTGCGCTACACCCGACTCCCTAGTATCACAATTCTTATGGGTCAGTGTCTGAGACTTCAAGACAAACTAACACCCTTTATCCCCAAACCCCACAAAAGCTCACCCACCCCACCCCCAAAGTATGCACTTACGTGAAGTGTCTCTGGCCCATATCAGGGGAGGGTTCAGTACCATCAATGTCACTGTCAGAGCTGCAGCCCAGGAGCCTCTAGCAAACCACAGACACACCATGTTGGAGAAAGATAAGGAGAACAAGCAGAGAATCAGACAACTCTTACTCAATGAAGGGCAAAGACCCTTTTCCACCCACGCTATAATAATACCAGTAGAGAAAATTATTTCTTTTTGCCTGGATTGGATAATCTCAGTGCTGAGAACCAATCAGCATCAGAACTGAATGCCATCACCAGTTGCTGGCTAGAGATTCAATTTGCGAGTACTCCTCTGAAACTTAGAAAATTGTTTATCAAGAGAATTGCTCTAAATACTTGAAAAGATTTATATTATTTTATTTATGTATTTATTATGAGAGAGTCTGGTAGTGAAGGAAGGGATGTAAGAAAGAAAGGGTCAGCACTGCTCAGCTCTGGCATAGGGTGGTGCTGGGAATTAAATCCGTAGCCTCTGGAACCTTACGTATGCAGGCTGGTGGTCTAACAGATGGAACTGTCTATGACAAAATAAATGGCAAATAAAAAGTAACTCTATATCAAGAACATATTCAAATATAGCTAAAAATGTGACAAACATAAAAAGAGTCATATGCCTAAAACTCAGTTATATGAATGCAGAGAGTATGTCAAATTATATAGAGATGATTCAAGCTAGATATTTAAAATCACCACTGTCTTTAACCTGACAAGGGATTTGGATAATTGCAGGAGTCTTCATTCTTATTTCCATTATCTTATTTTGATAAGCAGAAAGACTGTTTTTGAAGCTTGTGTCTATGTTCAGTTGATTATACAGCCCCTCTCTGCTGTGTGCTGATGCTTATGAGGTCATCTGCTAACCAAGGAGGATTCCAAACTGGTTAATTGGGAAGACAGCTGCCAGTGTCTTAACACCAGTGCAGCCATGTTAAATAGCTACCCATTAGCTACCAATAATCTCTACAGCCTTATTATCCCCCAAATATTCCTAATCATCCCAATGGCATAAAAAATATACCATATATAGTCATCATTCAATGGAAAGTAATGAATTCTACTGTGGTAACTATTATTAGTCCTTTAGTAAGAACTAAATATAGTCAGTCTGATGCTAATACAAATTACTAAAGATACTGAAGAATATTTTGTGACTACTAATGATATTGTTAAATTCTTCTGACAGTAGCTTCTAGAATTTATGAAATACCAATTCACATAGTCCAGCAGCTCCAAACATCTCAAGAAATATAAATAAAAATGCACAGGAAACACCATTATAATGATATAATTAATGATATAATTAATATAATATTTGAGATAAAGAAACATCTTTAAAGAGACACAAAGAAGGTTGTGGGAATTATCATCAAAAAGAAAATACTATGTGGTCTGGGAGGTGGCTCAGTGGATAAAGCACTGGACTCAAGTGTGAGGTCCCAAGTTCAATTCCTAGCAGC
Organism: Erinaceus europaeus; assembly: GCF_950295315.1. Lineage (NCBI taxonomy): Eukaryota > Metazoa > Chordata > Mammalia > Eulipotyphla > Erinaceidae > Erinaceus > Erinaceus europaeus. The sequence goes on from NC_080165.1 coordinate 56,104,700, forward strand.
ACATGTACCAGAGTGATGTCTGGTTCTTTCTCTATCCTCCTATCTTTCTCATGGATAAATAAATAAAATCTTTAAAAAATGGAACTCACTCTTTTTCAGCTACTTTATTAACTATGACTACTTCTATTCTACTTTTGCTTGGTAGTAGGAGTTTCACACATTTTCTCCTATCTAGTTTCTTATTTACTTTGTGCAACATCATATCATGGTGTCCTAGTCAGACTCCACTTACCTATTAGGATCAGTGTCCAGAGTTTGTGATACTTATAAGGGATCCCTAAAAATGTTTTAATTTATTTTAAAATCAGAAGAAAAGATGAAAATTTAGAGTGAAAAGTATTTTAATTTTAGATTCAACCTGGATTATATTTATATTTATGTCAATATTGCCATAAATGTAACTTTTACTATTTTTAGGGAGGAAGGAACCCTCAAAATTCACAGTGCTAAGGGCTCACAAGTCATAATGTAGCTCTGATAATTGTTGATTCCAACTTCCATATTGTTCTGCTATTACTGTGTCTGCCAGACTTGCCCATAATTTCTGGAATCTTTAAGAATAGCAATTGATATTTAACACACTCTAATATTATAATTTTAATTTATACAGAATGTATAATTTTATTATGTTTAATATCTAATATGTGTCTATCTTTCTCTACCTCTCTCTGTCTTCCCCTCCTCTCTCTATTTCTCTCTGTCCTATCCACCAACAACGACATCAATAACCACAACAATGTTAAACTACAAGGGCAACAAAAGGGAAAATAAGTAAGTAAATAAATTTTAAAAAAAAGAAACTTCAAATTCCCCAGGAAGTGGTACAGTGTAAAGTGTTGGACTCTATAGTATGAGGTCTCAAGTTCAGTTCCCGGTATCACATGTACCCGAGTGATGCTCTGGCTCTTTTTCTCCTCTTCTCTCCAATAAATAAATAAATCTTTTTTTTTTTTAAGGAAACTTCTTGAATGAGTTGACTGTACCTGGGAAATTCTACAAGACAGCATACTTCAAGGTGTAAAACCAGACTACTAAAATAGCCAAGGAGCACTAAAAGACAATATAGTTTAATTGACAGACAAGACATTTCAGAAGATGCTGGGGGGTGGGGGGGAAAGCAGTCAATATTCTCATCACAAACTCACCACAATGGCCAGGTGGTGGCGCACCTGGTTAAATGCACATATTACAAAACCCACCATGATATTCTGTATCTGTTTCTTAACTTACTTGATTCTCCCATTACTCAATGAGTTCCTTGACAGCAGACACCACGCTGACTAGTGCTTTACTCCTTGCCTTCCTTAATGTCCATAATTCTATGTATTCTCAATAAATAAGGAGGGAACAAAAAAAGGAAATAGTAGAAGACTCTTGATAAAATTGTCCAGATAGGTTCGTTTGCATTGGGTCATACTACACTGACTGCCATTTTACATTAGCATCTTCAGTACTTACAGTTCTCATCTGAGGAAAAGGATCATAGTTTACCATGGGTCCTCAGAAAAATATGTGCTGAGTCAAGAAAAGGAGAGGTTTAATAAACTTCTTTAATAAAACAAGAGTGGTGAGGAAAAATATTGCAATACATAACAAAGCTTCTACTTTTAATTTCACAGGGTATCAGATGCACTCCATTAAGAATCACTACTGTTGAGGGAGTCGGGCTGTAGCGCAGCGGGTTAAGCGCAGGTGGCACAAAGCATAAGGACCGGCATAAGGATCCCGGTTCGAACCCCGGCTCCCCACCTGCAGGGGAGTCGCTTCACAGGCGGTGAAGCAGGTCTGCAGATGTCTAGCTTTCTCTCCTCTCTGTCTTCCCCTCCTCTCTCCATTTCTCTCTGTCCTATCCAACAATGACAACAACAATAATAACTACAATAATAAAACAACAAGGGCAACAAAAGGGAATAAATAAATAAAATAAATATTTAAAAAATAAAAAAAATAAGAATCACTACTGTTAACAAAATGGAGAACTTAGGAGAGCTGATTGATTTTTATATAGTTTGCAATTTTGCTATTCTCATCATTCTTATACGTTGTAGTAGTTAAAGGAAATTATTTTAAAATAATAAGGTTGTATGTGTTTATCCTTTGTTTTAAAAAAATTGAAAAAAGAATCCTGCACAGAAAATGTTCTTCTATGACTTAGTCCTATAAGAGAAGAGAATATCATAATAAATGTGCTATTGACTGATGAAAGAAATGAGAGAGAAAAACTTATTAATCAGAAGAGAATCTCTGGGGAAGAAGTTTAAAGAGAGTCATGATGATTCATTATTCATTATAATATTTATGGTAAGCTTACACATACCAGCTGTTAAATATACAAGGAATAGCATTGAACAAGACCTGTGAAATTTTGCCTTCATGAAGCATACGTAGTAATAGAAAACAGGCTATACTCTTAGCTGCTTGATTAACAACAACAAGGAGTGAAAAAGCATTTGGAGAATTTTGCCTAGGGAATGTGCCCAGAAAGACCACAGTGTTCTAAAGTCAGTGTTTTCTGTCACTTGACTTTATATACTTATTTTCTCACTTATTTTACCTCTTTCCTGTTTCTTCCCCTAACTCATCAGCTGATCACATTGGTATCTATGGCTCAACATTCTATCAGTCTTATGGTTCCTCTGGACTACTTTGAATTTGACGGAGATGAGATATTCTACGTTGACCTGGAGATGGAGACCATATGGAGACTGCCTACATTTAGTCAAATTACAAGTTTTGACCCACAGGGTGGACTAACAACCATAGCTACAACAAAGCATAACTTGAACACCCTGATTCAATGTTTTTTTTGTTTTTTTAAAAATATTTATTTTATTTATTTATTCCCTTTTGTTGCCCTTGTTGTTTTATTGTTGTAGTTATTATTGTTGTTGCTGTCATTGTTGTTGGATAGGACAGAGAGAAATGGAGAGAGGAGGGGAGGACAGAGAGGAGGAGAGAAAGCTAGACACCTGCAGACCTGCTTCACCGCCTGTGAAGCGACTCCACTGCAGGTGGGGAGCCGGGGTTCAAACCGGGATCCTTATGCCGGTCCTTGTGCTTTGCGCCACCTGCGCTTAACCCGCTGCGCTACAGCCCGACTCCCCCTGATTCAATGTTCTAATTCTACTGCTATTACCAATAGTATGTGCCCACCATTCTCCTTCTCTTTACTGAATTTATTTATCTTTGGTCTGATTCCTTTTTTATGTAGAGATACATAGCCTTCATTGCCCTATAAAAGTACTTCCTTTAAGTCCCTAGATCTTCTCATAATTATTGTATTTATTGTACCTTTATCCTCTCTCGTTCTATTATTTTTATTTTAATTATTTATTTGCTTTCCCTTTTGTTGCCCTTGTTTTTTATTGTTGTAGTTGTTATTGCTGTTGTTATTCATATCGTTGTTGATGGATAGGACAGAGAGAAATGGAGAGAGGAGGGGAAGACAGAGGGGGAGAGAAAGATAGACAACTGCAGACCTGCTTTACAGCCTGTGAAGTGACTCCCCTGCAGGTGGGGAGCCTGGGGCTTAAACCGGGATCCTTCCACAGGTCCTTGCACTTTGCTACCGCAGGACTCCCTCTTGTTTTATTTTATAAAGATTTGTTTATTTGTAGCAAGAAAAAACAAATCACTCTTCAACTTTTTTTAAAAAATACATAAGTAGATTCGACTTCCGGAGGCGGAGCTATGAGCAGCAGATTGCTTTCTCTCCTCTCCTCTCCTCTCCCAGATCAACTAGGAATACCAAAGGAGACCACCCGGACTGAAACAAGACAGGACTACAATGACCACAGGAACCCAGTAAATCACCCGTGAGTACAAACACGTGTGGCTGGGGACAGAGAGGAGAGAGGGGGCTAAGGAGAGATTAAGTGACTGCTAACAGTTCAACAGTTTATCAGTGGAGACACCACCTCCAGTCTTCTCCACCAACAAGGGGACAGCTGAAGGGAGGAAAGGACTCCCCAGAGACTCACCAAGTGTAACTCTGAGTCTCCATTGCTACTACCCTCAGAATCTGGAGCAGCAACAGGGAGGGACGCCAGGGCACAGAGATCTAACCGGGAAACGCAGGAGAAGACCTATGCCTCGGTGGCATAGCTGAGGGGCTATGAAAGTCTCTTTGCATAACCACTGGATTATCTCTGCCACACCCTGCTTTATCTCTTGGTCAGGAGTCAGTGATTAAGCTAAGAAGCCTATTGAGAGTTTAAAAGCCCTCAGGCTCCCATAGCCTACAGGGAAGAAAAAAAAAGAGGCTTTTACACCACTGAGCTCCAACTCAGGGATTGAAAAAACTGTTAACTTCCACCACTGTGAACCCTTTAATTAACTTACTTAGACACAAGTCAATCCAGGCAATAGTGATCAATAATTTGAAAAGTACTGATAAAGGGAACTCATAACATAATATCTAAAATGGTTAAAACAACAAGAAAAAATATTGGAGACTCGAACCAGGACAAGAGTCCAGCTAAAAGTCCTCCAGAGGGTGAAGCACAAAACAACGAGTTCAACATCCAAACATTAGCTAAGGAAATAATAACAGGAGTGAGTAAAGAATTTGAAAAAATTGTAATCAGAACTGCAGGAACAACAAATAAGAATATGGAAGAAAATTCTAATAATCTCATGGTTATTAGAGAGCTGAAAGATGAAATCTCTGAGCTAAGAAGGCAACTAGCTGAACAAGCTAAAACAGTATCAGAGCAGGGCAACAAAATAGATGAACTCCAGAAAGCAGTAGAGGGCAGAGAGAATAGAATCAATGAGGCTGAAGACAGAATTAGCAAGATTGAGGATGAATTAGAGACAACTAAAAAAGAAGTAGGAGATCTCAAAAAGAGATTAAGAGATGCTGAAAACAACAACAGAGTCCTATGGGATGACTTCAAAAGAAACAATATACGCATTATTGGCTTACCAGAGGAAGAAAGAGAAGGAGAGGAAGAAAGCATTCTCCAGGCCATAATAGCTGAAAATTTCTCTAGTCTAGACAACACCAAAGACATAAAGATTCAAGAAGCCCAGAGGGTCCCAAACAGAATTAACCCAGACCTAAAGACACCAAGACATGTCATACTTAGAATGGAAAGGAATAAGGATAAAGAAAGGATCCTGAAGGCTTCAAGAGAAAAACAAAGAGTCACCTACAAAGGAAAACCCATAAGATTAGCAGCAGACTTCTCCATACAAATACTACAGGCCAGAAGAGAATGGCAAGATATCTATCGAGTGCTCAATGAGAAAGGCTTTCAGCCAAGAATACTATATCCTGCTAGACTGTCATTCAGACTAGATGGAAGCATCAAAACCTTCTCAGACAAGCAACAGTTGAAGGAAGCAACCATCACCAAGCCTGCCCTGAAAGAAGTTCTGAAAGGTCTCCTATAAACAACCAGACCACCACAAATAGGATCAGGTACCAGACAGGGCTGCCCACTATCACCATTACTATTCAACATAGTGTTGGAAATTCTTGCCATAGCAATCAGGCAGGAGCAAGGAATGAAAGGCATACAGATTGGAAGAGAAGAAGTCAAACTCTCCTTATTTGCAGATGACATGATAGTATACATGGAAAAACCTAAGGAATCCAGCAAGAAGCTTTTGGAAATCATCAGGCAATACAGTAATGTGTCAGGCTATAAAATTAACATTCAAAAGTCAGTGGCATTCCTCTATGCAAACACTAAGTTAGAAGAAATTGAAATCCAGAAATCAGTTCCTTTTTCTATAGCAACAAAAACAATAAAATATCTAGGAGTAAACCTAACCAAAGAAGTGAAAGACTTGTATACTGAAAATTATGAGTCACTACTCAAAGAAATTGAAAAAGACACAAAGAAGTGGAAAGATATTCCATGTTCATGGGTTGGAAGAATTAACATCATCAAAATGAATATATTACCCAGAGCCATCTACAAATTTAATGCTATCCCCATCAAGATCCCAAGCACATTTTTTAGGAGAATAGAACAAATGCTACAAATGTTTATCTGGAACCAGAAAAGACCTAGAATTGCCAAAACAATCTTGAGAAAAAAGAACAGAACCGGAGGCATCACACTCCCAGATCTCAAACTGTATTATAGGGCCATTGTCATCAAAACTGCTTGGTACTGGAACATGAACAGACACACTGACCAGTGGAATAGAACTGAGAGCCCAGAAATGAGGCCCCACATGTATGGACATCTAATCTTTGACAAAGGGGCCCAGACTATTACATGGGGAAAGCAGAGTCTCTTCAACAAATGGTGTTGGAAACAATGGGTTGAAACATGCAGAAGAATGAAACTGAATCACTGTATTTCACCAAATACAAAAGTAAATTCCAAGTGGATCAAGGACTTGGATGTTAGACCAGAAACTATCAGATACTTAGAGGAAAATATTGGCAGAACTTTTTTCCGCATGAATTTTAAAGACATTTTCAATGAAACAAATCCAATTACAAGGAAGACTAAGGCAAGTATAAACCTATGGGACTACATCAAATTAAAAAGCTTCTGCACAGCAAAAGAAACCACTACCCAAACCAAGAGACCCCTCACAGAATGGGAGAAGATCTTTACATGACATACATCAGATAAGAGTTTACAAGACAACAAATAACCCCATCCAAAAATGGGGGGAGGACTGGGACAGAATATTCACCACAGAAGAGATCCAAAAGGCTGAGAAACACATGAAAAAATGCTCCAAGTCTCTGATTGTCAGAGAAATGCAAATCAAGACAACAATGAGATATCACTTCACTCCTGTGAGAATGTCATACATCAGAAAAGGTAACAGCAGCAAATGCTGGAGAGGGTGTGGGGTCAAAGGAACCCGCCTGCACTGCTGGTGGGAATGTCAATTGGTCCAACCTCTGTGGAGAACAGTCTGGAGAACTCTCAGAAGGCTAGAAATGGACCTACTCTATGACCCTGCAATTCCCCTCCTGGGGATATATCCTAAGGAACCCAACACATCCATCCAAAAAGATCTGTGTACACATATGTTCTTGGCAGCACAATTTGTAATAGCCAAAACCTGGAAGCAACCCAGGTGTCCAACAACAGATGAATGGCTGAGCAAGTTGTGGTATATATACACAATGGAATACTACTCAGCTGTAAAAAATGGTGACTTCACCGTTTTCAGCCGATCTTGGATGGACCTTGAAAACTTCATGTTAGGTGAAATAAGTCAGAAACAGAAGGATGAATATGAGATGATCTCACTCTCAGGCAGAAGTTGAAAAACAAGATCAGAAAAGAAAACACAAGTAGAACCTGAAATGGAATTGGCGTATTGCACCAAAGTAAAAGACTCTGGGGTGGGTGGGTGGGTAGGGAGAATACAGGTCCATGAAACATGATGAATGACATAGTGGGGGTTGTATTGTTAAATGGGAATCTGGGGAATGTTATGCATGTACAAACTATTGTATTTACTGTTGAATGTAAAACATTAATTCCCCAATAAAGAAATAAATTATTTAAAGAAAAAATAAAATACAAAAAAAATACATAAGTATTTATTAACTGATTTATTTACTTATTATTTACGAGAGTGAAGAAGAGAGGGAGAACCAGAATATCACTCTGGCATATATGTTGGCAGGAATCAAGCCTGCAGCCTCATGCTTCAGATTCCAATGTTTTATCTAGTGTACTAGCTCCCAGACCACTCAGCAACCATTTATGGTGGTACCAGGGATTAAACCTGAGACCTCTGGGGCCTGAGGTCTGACAGTCTGTTATACTACTTTTATGCTACTTCCCCAGCCCCACTCCCATTTCAAAAATTATATCTTTTCATGTAATATAAGACTCTTACTCATATAACACAATTCTTGAGTCCTTTAAAAGGAATCCCTACCTCTTATCTTAAAGTATGCCTGGGTTGGGGAGACAACATAATAGTTATGCAAAAGATTGTCACTCTGGAGGCTCTGACATCTCAGACTCAATCCCCAACACCACCATTAATAGCTGAGCAATGCTACAGTCTCTCTTTCCCTATCTTTCCCTCTGTATCTCTCTTTCAGTAAAATAAAATAGAATAATAATAATAATAATAAGCATGCCTACAGGGAGACAAGCATGTAGATAAAGCAAAGGCAATGTAATAGCACTCCTCAAACAGAAAGTAAATGATTTTTCCATTACCAGATGGGAAAATATTGATGAGAACAGAAAATACAGAGTCACCTTGCAAATTTCTTCATAATTCACACCAGTGTTTTTCCTCACCACAGAAGTTCCTGAGGTCAGAACTGTGTTTCCCAAGTCTCCTGTGACGCTGGGTCAGCCCAACATCCTCATTTGTCTTGTGGACAACATTGCCCCTCCCATAATCAACATCACATGGCTCAAAAATGGATTGGAATATAGCAGATGGAATTTGAGGTCTTCACATTGGAAGGAGCTAGAACATCTATTTTAGGTTTATTCCAAGGGGCTCAGGACTTTAATCATTTTGGCTGAGCCTTGCAGCAAAAATGCATGTGGGCTAAAAGTATACTCTCGGGAGATGGTGTCAGAGTTTAGAACAGGACTAGAAAGCTGAATAAGGGTATAGAGGAGCTCCCAAATATGAGGAAAGTATATAAACCCAATTTATTTGACCTTGGGCCCATGTTTGTTCATATTTTGTTGCTATGCTTCACATTGGTTTGGTCTTGTCATCCCCCCCCACAACCCCCTATCCTCCCCCCCACCCCGCCTCTGGGAAGTGGTGGTTTATCCCCTGCTAGTTTCACGCCTCTCTTTTTTCCCCGCCTCCTATGCTACATAGTTCCTGAGTTATGGCCGCAGCCACCAGAGAAGAAGGATGCAGGACAGATCTGTGTGGTGATTAGCTTAAGAGTCTCTCTCTGCCGCTGGAGGAGAAAGACAGGAGAGCATATGTTGACCCGCTCATGAATAAAGATTAAACTGCGTTCTCAGCTCAGCCGTGTGTCTCTGGTCATCTCTGTCTACCGCCACGAAGCTAGCCCGGCCTGCTGGAGCCCTGAGCATTAATGACAATATTTAGCACACAAGCCTGTGTAACATCTGTATCCCTGTCAGCCTGAGCTCACATTCCATGGTTACAGCTAGAAACAGTCTAGGCTACACTCATTTCAGCACTCACGTTCCTCGAGTGGCAGAGTATGTTGACCCAGCCTTTCTTCAGAGAGTGGGCAGTTTCTACCACTGTTGTTCCACATTGAGGGCAAGGTCCTATAGAGGACCACCAAAGGGCTTATGCTGTTGTTTCTGATGAAGATGACCAGTGAGGGTGGAGAGAGGGATCTGTTAGATGTCTAGGCCCATCATATCTATGTGGGAATCCAAGGATTCCCTGACTAGAGCCCCCAGTGTTGGGGTGGCCTGGTAGTGACCAAAAGGGCCATCATTAAAGTCTGCTGGTCTTGCCCTTTTCCAGCTTTGGTTGTCCTTACTGTATCTGACATGGTTAGATTTACCATGATTGAGGAAAGTAAAATAGAGAGTAGGCAATGATGGTATCTAGGTCTAAGTAGTAACTGTTGGGGAACATCTAATACAATATATACTGTATCATGATATTCTGGACTTACACATGTATTAGACTAGCACAAACTGTGATTTAATCAATTACTCTGTAAAGGTTGACAACTCCATGGTTTCCCAGAGGTCAGTGGGTGTTGTGAGAGGCCAAAGCCTCCCTCTCTGCTTAGGTGATCACCCAAGGATTGATGAATTTGTCCACATTTTATGGAGCTATACCCCTCTTATCCTATGGTTTTGTCAGCGTTTCCTTTTTATAAATATATATATATATATATGTATATATATATATATATAATGTAATAATGAAGGTTACTTGTACAGAAATTGCAAGGTTAATCTCAAAGGCTTTAATTATAAGGTATCTGGAGATCACAGATATTCAAAACCTCCCTTAACCAAATGCCCACTCTGTAAAAAAAGGCTTGCACTGGGCAATCCACTGTCCATCCAGAACTTATGTAGGAGATATTCTCTGCCAGAAAACAAAAAGCAGGGTCCTGGCCCTCCAGCCCACAAAGCAATGAGGACTATTGGATGACTCTGAAGGATAGCCTCTTAATACAAGCATGAATCTTAATGTATAGCCTCACTGTGTCACTTATGAATTTAACCTTCTAGTCTTTCTATGAGGAAGTTATTTATTAGAATATAAGATATATATGTATGTATTGACTCCAATAAGTCATTTTGATTATGGCATGCTATTATACATTTCTGTGTCTTTTAACCAAAAGAGAAAAAATAGAAACTGTACCTTCCAGTATTTGGGTGTCTTCTCCCCAAAGGTTTTACTGATGTTTTGCCACTGTGCTCTAATTAACCTCTCTGGTGTTTAAGCACATTCTTGAATTATTGATACAGACCATGTAGGGTAAAATAAAATTTGTCATTTACTCCATGGCATCTGAGTTGCACAGTATAATTCCTATACCCTATTTGCAAAGACCATTAATAATCCTCCTAGGATGATGGTGCATACAAATTAGTTATTAATTCCCATTCATATTCTCACTGAGGTGCTAAGCTCTAGTTAAATGATACTTCTCTGGTATAAGCACAGAGTCATTGTTCTTTGATACCTAGACTGGTATGACTCCTCCCCTCTTTCATTTAATTTTTTTTTAATTTATAAAAAGGAAACATTGACTAAAACATAGGACAAGAGGGGTACAACACACAGTTCCTACCACCAGAACTCTGTATCCCATTCCTTCCCCTGATAGCTTTCCTATTCTTTAACCCTCTGGGAGTATGGACTCAAGGTCATTGTGAGATGCAGAAGGTGGAAGGTCTGGCTTCTGTAATTGCTTCCCCACTGAACATGGGCATTGGCAGGTCAATCCATACTCCCAGCCTGACTCTCTCTTTCCCTAGTGGGGAAGGGCTCTGGGGAAGCAGAGGTCCAGGACACATTGGTGGGGTTGTCTGTCCAGGGAAGTCTGATTGGCATCATGCTGGCATCTGGAACCTGGTGGTTGAAAAGAAAGTTAACATACAAAGCCAAACCAATTGTTGACCAATCATGGACCTAATGGCTGGAATAGTGCAGATGAAGAGTTGGGGGGTCCTCCATTTTGTAGATAGCTAGTAGGCATATTTTAGTTATATTCCAAAGGGCCTGTGGCTATATGAGGTTTTTTTTTTTTCCCTGAGCCTGAAATCTGATATGCAGATAGATCCAAGTTATTGTCTGAGGAGATGATGTCATGGCTGGAAATAAGATCAGAAAGCTGGATCAGGGAAGAGAGTAGATCTCTAATATGGGAAAGGGGTATAAATATTGTTGACTGTAAACCCCATTGATTTGATGTGATCTGGGGCCCATATTCAGTTTAGGAACCTATGTTACCTCTGCATCCCTCTAGATCTGAGTTCACATTCTGTGGTCATGAGTAGGAACATTCCAGGCTGCCCCAATAACGACCCATCTTCCTCAGGTGTAGCATAGAGTATGTTGTCCAGCCTCCCTTCGGAAGATGGAACATCCTCTACCATTGGTCATCCAAGTTGAGGGCAAGGTCCTATGGGGGGCCCACAAATGAATCTGTTGTGTTCTTCCTAATAGAAATGACTGGTAATAATGAAGAGAAGGATTTATTCGAGGTCTAGGCCCATCATGTCTGTTTGGGAATCTCAGGACTCCCTGAAGAGCACCTCAGCTGATGGGGTGGCCTGATAGTGATTAAAGAGTCATCATTAAAGTATGCCAGTCTCTTGCCATTATTAAGCTATTGCAGTCCTTGCTTTGATAAAGTTAGCTTTTCCTCCCCTCTTTTATGGGTGTTTTACTCAGAAGACTTTTTAGCATTGATTCTGAAATATGGATGTTTCACACATCCCTCAGTTTACTAAATTGAAATTTGCTCCTATCTCTGTGGAAACTATTATATACTTTATACATACTACCTGTCACATAAAAGGTAATGCATGTTTGCATACTCCACTGCCTTTGCTTCTTTTTTTTAATATTTATTTTATTTATTCCCTTGTGTTTCCCTTGTTATTTTATTGTTGTGGTTATTATTATTGTCACTGTTGTTGGGTAGGACAGAGAGAAATGGAGAGAGGAGGGGGAAGACAGAGAGGGAGAGAGAAGACAGACACCTGCAGACCTGCTTCACTACCTGTGAAGAGATTCCCCTGCAGGTGGGGAGCCAGGGCTTGTACCAGGATGCTTACACCAGTCCTTGAGCTTTGCACCACCTGCACTTAACCAGCTGCACTACAGCCCAACTTCCTGCCTTTGCTTCTAAGGGTATTCATTATAATATTAGAATGACAACAGACCTGAATGTATTTCTAGAGTATAGCTTGTTTCTTCTAGCATGTAACAGGCATGCCTTACTATCTAACTAGATGAGTAATTGTGGAATGCTATAATACACCATTAAAGAGCTATTTCTCGGTCATAAACAGAAGAATACAGAGAGCTTTATATATTTTAAATTTTGTACTGCATAATTCTAATCAGACAGCTGGTAAGCATTAACTTTTCTCCACTGAGCTATTCCTTCTCCAGAGGATGCCTTGTGATTTGTCTAGCCTTTGTGACTTAAGTCAACAAAATTACTAATTTAAGGCATAGGGTATGTTTGTTCTAATTTATCATTCATAAGTCTTGTTTGGACCATGCTGAGCAGTTAAACCCTCTTTGTCTGAAAATTCCTCATAAGAATGCAACAAGTTGAAGTCTGAATTATAACAGTCCAAAACTCTAGATATGCCATGGTCACCACCCAATAGCCATCTGAATTTGGGGACACCTCTGTAAGTCTCTGTTCTGAGTTTCCTTAAGTTATGGAACATAGCCATCTGAATTTGGGGACACCTCTGTAAGTCTCTGTTCTGAGTTTCCTTAAGTTATGGAACACCTCTGGGTTAGACACAGATTCTAGACCACAGGTCGTTAGGCTAACAGGGCCTTATCTTATAACCAGTTATTGTGCCCACACTTTTGGGAACAAAGGCAGGACTTACAGAAGAAACCCTAGAAAACATTGACGATGCACTGGTTCTTCAGTACTCATACAGACTCCTAGCATTCTGTCTGTCTTTATACTAAGAAGTGGGGAATTGTTGTGATGTATACCAGCCAACCATAACACGCAGCTGATGTCAACCCTGGCAACAAAGCATACAGTGATCTGAGCAAATGCACAATGGACTGTGGCTGGATCTGGTCTGTGCAAATGCACAAAGCATTGTGGGTGGACCTAACAGATTAAAAGCGCAGCCAGCCAGAAGTTCCGTCTCTTTGGCTGCTGCTTCTTCTCCTGGACAGATGTATCTTGGCTGAGGCTATTTGAGGTGACTGCCATGGATACTTCTCCTGGAAATTGAATATGTCTGACTCAGCTGGTAACTTCTAAGACACCTCTACAGCCTTCAGCAAACTGCAGCTCAGCCGATAAATGTTTATCTCATGGGACAGAACTTTTGATAACTACTCAGAGACTTTATGGACCTAGCATATTCTTAACCCCTAATGATAATTACTTATTTTTCAGTACCTAAAATTCTGTCCCATACCTCTGTACTGTGCTAATAAATCCTTTAAACTTATTCCCAGCCATCCCTCAGCCTAATTTATTATGTGCCACAGCCAAAGCCCCTTTTAATTTTTAATTATGACAACCACAAATTGTGAGGCATATCGCAGCAAAGTAAAAGACTCTTGGGTGGGTGGGAGGGGAGAATACAGGTCCATGAAGGATGATAGAGGACCTAGTGGGGCATGTATTGTTATATGGGAGACTGGGGAATGTTATGCATGTACAAACTATTGTATTTACTATTGAATGTAAAACATTAATTCCCCAATAAAGAAATAAAAAAATATTTAAAAATGTGAGGCCAGTTTAGCAGGGACTTGGAAGTTATACCAGTGGGGAGCAGGGGCTTGAACCTGGGTTCTTATGCACTATAATTTGAGTGCTCAACCAAGTGTGTCACCACCCAGCCTCCAGCAAAACTCTTTTCCATAAAAATTGTAAAGACATCTTCAGTGAATTGAATCCAATTACAAAGAATACTAAGACAAGAATAAAGCAATGGGACTACATCAAATTGAAAAGCTTCTGCACAGCAAAAGAAATCACTACCCCCCAAAAGGATACCCCTTCCAAAATGGGGTATCTTTACATGTCATACATCAGACAAGAGGTTAATCACCAAAATATATATAGAACTTGCCAAACTCAATAACAAGAAAACAAATGATCCCATCCAAAAATGGAGAAAGGACATGAACAGAGTATTTACCACAGACAAGACCCAAAAGGCCAACAAACATATGAAAAAAATGTTCCAAGTCACTGATTGTCAGAGAAATGCAAATAAAGACAACGGTGAAATACCGCTTCAGTCCTATGAGAATGTCATGCATCAGAAAGGGTAGCAGCAACAAATGATGGAGAGATTGTGGGGACAAAGGAACCCTCCTGCACTGCTGGTGGGAATATCAGTTGATCCAACCCCTGTAGAAAGTTGTCCAGAAAACTGTCTCAGAAGGCTAGAAATGGACCTACTCTATGACCCTGCAATTCCATTCCTGGGGATATATCCTAAGGAACTAAATACACCCATCCAAAAAGATTTGTGTATACTTATGTTCATAGCAGCACAATTTGTTTAAGCCAAAACCTGAAAGCAACCCAGATGTCCAACAACAGATGAGTGGCTGAGCAAGTTATAGTATATATATATATACACAATGGAATACTACTCAGATATTAAAAATGGTGATTTCGGGGGGTTTCCGGAAGATGGTGGAGTGAGAAGCTGCTAGTGGCTAGAGCTCTGATCACATCTTCTGGAAACGGTAGGATTTTCTGCCTTTAGTAGGCCAGTCAATAAGGGGTCCTAGTGGTGACACCAATGAGGTGACTATAACTTAATTTGGGTTAAGAATTAGAGTAGAGGTGGCGTGGACTAACGGGCGGGCCGCTCCAGACTTCCCAGGTGGTGGCGGGCAAGGCGGGTGTGCCGGGCACTGTCCTCAGCCCGGGAAGGCAGCTCCTCCGCCAGTTGCAGAGTGCTGCTGGGCAGCCGGCAGAGGACCGGGAGGGAGCACTGTAGCTCAGGGGCTTTCTCTTGGGAGTCTCCGGGGACCACTGCAACCCTGAGGGTGGATCCGAGGACATCCTTGAGTACAGCTCTCATTGGATCAAAAGGACTTGGAGCTAGTTTTCATTTTTGAGAAATCCTTAAAAAAGCTTCGGGGGGGGGGGGGTTTCCCGGAAGATGGTGGACTGAGAAGCTGCTAGTGGCTGAGCTCTGACCATATCTCCTGGAAATGGTAGGATTTTCTGCCTTTAGCAGGCCAGCCAATAAGGGGTCCTAGTGGTGACTATAACTTAATTTGGGTTAAGAATTAGAGTAGGGAAAAAAGGGGGGAAAATTTTTTTTTCTTCCTTTTAATTTTCAAGCATACCTCCTTCCTGCCCCCCCCCCCCCATAACCGGTCCCTGGGGACCTGCTCCTAGCAGAGGAGGGGAGCTCCTTTTCTTTACCAAATTCCTGCCCCACCAGGGAGTATCATTAATTCTAGGTCTATACCCTTCTGAAACCTCTGGCCTTTTCTCTTTCTAAGTAGCCAACCCCCCCAACTCACACCAAATAGCTAATTAAATAATTAAAAATAAATACAAAAAAAAAAAACCTTTCCTTTCACTGCCCTTTTATGACTGTTCTTTTTCTTATCTTTTTCTTTTTTCTCTCTCTTTTTTTTCTTTTTCTCATTCTTGTCATCCCTTCTTCCTTAATCCTACAGCTTCCAAAGTCACAGACCCAGCCCCCACACCGTAGTGTGCTTTTTTTAATTCACTGATACACATTTGGGAATTTCCTCTCACTGCTCTTTAATTACAGCTCTTTTTCTTATCTTTTCCCTTTTCTCTCTCTTATCTCTCTCTCTCTCTCTCTCTCTCTCTCTCTCTCTTTTTAATCTTGTCATACACTTCTTCCTTCTTCTTTGCCTTTCTGAATTTGTGAATTATTTTGGGGAAGAAATCTGACTCTGAGTGGACTCTCTATGTGTGTATCTCTGCTCTACTTCCCTTTCTCCTCTTGTTACCCTAGAATATACAGTGGATAGTAGATTTGCATAACTGTCTATTCTTGCTATCCTTTCTTTCTTTTCTCTTACTTCACTGAGATTTGGTTACTATTTCTTCACAGATTGGAGAAATTGTTTGGCTAACTGGTAATGATTAAACTACTTCAATACTTGCTTCAGTTGGTACTGTAATTCCTGAGGTTGGTGAGTGCAATTGTCATAAAGGTATTTAGTACAGTGTTACTTGTACTCAAGACACAACAACTGAGGAACAACAGAGCATAAAAAAAGGAAACACATAAATCAAAAAAATGGGTAGATCAAAAACAAATAAAACTGCTACTCCAATGAATGATGACAAGAGCCCAGAAGAAACTACAAATCAGCCAGAAGTAACCATAGATAAGAAAAGTATGCAGGCAATAATAAACTTATTAATCACAGAAATGAAAACAACATTGGAGGAAAGGAATGGAAGTATTAGGGAAACAACAGTTGAGACCCCCAAGGAAAATACTGATTATCTTAAGGCAATTAGAGAACTGAAAGCTGAAATAGCTGTAATGAAGAAATAAGCTGAGGCAAGGGAAAGCAGACTAACAGAAGCAGAAAACAGAATTAGTCAGACAGAGGATGAGTTAGAGAAAACGAAGAAAGAGGTGAAAGAGCTTAAAAAGAGACTGAGAGACACTGAAAACAACAACAGAGATATATGGGATAATCTCAAAAGAAGTAACATTCACATAATTGGCCTGCCAGAGGAAGAAAGAGAGGAAGGGGAAGCAAACACTCTAGAGGAAATAATAGAAGAAAACTTCCCAGACCTGAATAACAGAAAGGACATCAAGATTCAAGAGGCCCCGAGGGTACCAAACAGAATCAACCCAGACCTGAAGACACCAAGACACATCATAGTCACAATGAGAAGAAGTAAGGATAAAGAAAGGACCCTAAAGGCTGCAAGAGAGAAACAAAAAGTCACATACAAGGGAAAACCCATAAGATTATCTGCAGACTTCTACACTCAAACTCTAAAAGCCAGAAGACAATGGCAAGATATCTATCGAGCCCTGAACGAAAAAGGGTTTCAACCAAGGATAATATATCCTGCTAGACTTTCATTCAAACTAGATGGAGGGATCAAAACCTTGTTAGATAAACAACCATTAAAGGAGGCAACCATCACTAAGCCAGCCCTGAAAGAGGTTCTGAAAGACCTTTTATAAATAAGAACATTACTATAATAATTGCAATATATCAGAGCAAACAATTTTTTTTGAACAATGGCACTAAATTACATTAAATCCATAATATCAATAAATGTCAATGGCTTAAACTCACCCATCAAAAGGCACAGAGTGGGGGGATGGATCAGAAAACATAACCCAACCATATGCTGCTTGCAAGAATCCCATCTGTCACAACAAGATAAACACAGACTTAAAGTGAAAGGATGGAAAACTATCATACAGGCTAACGGACCACAAAAAAAGGGCAGGAACACCCATTCACATCTCAGACACAATAGATTTTAAATTAAATAAAGTAATAAAAGATAGGCAAGGACATTACATAATGATTAGAGGATCAATCAGCGAAGAAGACTTAACAATTATTAACATCTATGCACCCAATGAGGGACCATCTAAATACGTCAAGCACCTACTGAAAGAATTTCAAAAATACATCAGTAGTAATACAATAATAGTGGGAGACTTCAATACCCCACTCTCACACTTAGACAGATCAACAAAGCAGAGAACCAATAAAGATACAAGAGAATTGAATGAAGGGATTGACAGACTAGACCTTTTGGACATTTTCAGATTCCTCTACCCCAAAAACCTGGAATACACCTTCTTTTCAAATCCACATAACACATATTCAAGGACAGACCAAATGTTAGGCCACAAAGACAGCACCAATAAATTAAAGAGCACTGAAATCATCCCAAGTATCTTCTCAGACCACAGTTGAGTAAAACTAACATTTAACAACAAACAGAAAATTATTAAAAGACACAGAATTTGGAAACTAAACAACATTCTCCTTAAGAACTACTGGGTCAGAGACTCACTCAAGCAGGAAATTCAAATGTTCCTGGAAACTAATGAAAATGAAGACACAACCTATCAAAATATTTGGGACACAGCTAAAGTAGTACTGAGAGGGAAACTTATAGCCATACAATCACATATTAAACACCAAGAAGAAGCCCAAATGAACGACCTTACTGCACACCTCAAGGACTTAGAGGAAGAGGAACAAAGGAACCCTAAAGCAACCAGAAGGACAGAAATCACTAAAGTTAGAGCAGAAATAAACAACATCGAAAATAAAAGAACCATACAAAAGATCAATGAAGCAAAATGTTGGTTCTTTGAAAGATTAAACAAAATTGACAAACCCCTAGCCAGACTCATCAAACAAAAAAGAGAGAAGACTCAAATTAATAGAATTGTAAACGATGCAGGAGATATCACAACTGACACCACAGAAATCCAGAGAATCCTGCGAAACTTCTATAAAGAACTATATGCCACCAAGCTAGAGAATCTGGAAGAAATTCCTAGAGACATATGCCCTTCCAAAACTGAACCAATAAGAACTACAAAATCTAAATGCACCAATCACAGACAAAGAAATTGAAACCGTTATTAAGAATCTCCCCAACAACAAAAGTTCTAGACCAGAATGGCTTCACAAACGAATTCTACAAAACTTTCAGGAAACAGTTAGTACCATACTTCTTAAGCTTTTCCATAAGATTGAAGAAACAGGAATACTCCCTTCCACCTTCTATGAAGCCAACATCACCCTGATACCAAAAGCTGATAGGGACAGAACAAAAAAGGAAAACTACAGACCAATATCTCTGATGAACATAGAAGCCAAAATATTAAACAAGATCTTGGACAACCAGATACAGCAGCATATCAAAAAGATTGTTCATCATGACCAAGTGGGATTTATCCCAGGAATGCAAGGTTGGTTCAACATCTGTAAGTCAATCAATGTCATTCACCACATCAATAAAAGCAAAGCCAAAAACCACATGATTATCTCAATAGATGCAGAGAAAGCCTTTGACAAAATCCAACACACATTCATGCTCAAAACTCTACAAAAAATGGGAATAGATGGGAAATTCCTCAAGATAGTGGAGTCTATATATAGCAAACCTACAGCCAACATCATACTCAATGGACAGAAGCTGAAAGCATTCCCCCACAGATCGGGGACTAGACAGGGCTGTCCACTGTCGCCGTTACTCTTCAACATAGTATTGGAAGTTCTTGCCATAGCAATCAGGCAAGAGAAAGAAATCAAAGGAATACAGATTGGAAGGGAGGAAGTCAAGCTCTCACTATTTGCAGATGATATGATAGTATACATAGAAAAACCTAAAGAATCCAGCAGAAAATTACTGGAAGTTATTAGGCAATATTGCAAGGTATCAGGCTACAAAATCAATGTACAAAAATCAGTGGCATTTCATTGTGCAAACACTAAATATGAAGAAGAAGACATCCAGAAATCACTCCCATTTACTATTTCAGCAAAATCAATCAAATACCTAGGAATAAAGTTGACCAAAGAAGTGAAAGACTTGTATGCTGAAAACTATGAGTCGCTACTCAAGGAAATAGAAACTGATACCAAGAAATGGAAAGATATCGCATGCTCATGGATTGGAAGAATAAATATCATCAAAATGAATATTCTCCCCAGAGCCATATACAAATTTAATGCAATACCCATCAAAGTTCCACCAAGCTTCTTTAAGAGAATAGAACAAACACTACAATCATTTATCTGGAACCTGAAAACACCTAGAATTGCCAAAACCATCTTGAGGAAAAGAAACAGAAGTGGAGGCATCACACTCCCAGATCTTAAACTATATTATAAAGCCGTCATCATCAAAACAGCATGGTACTAGAACAAAAATAGGCACACAGACCAGTGGAATAGAATTGAAAGCCCAGAAACAAATCCCAGCACCTATGGGCATCTAATCTCTGATAAGGGGGCCCAAAGGATTAAATGGAAAAAGGAGGCTCTCTTCAATAAATGGTGCTGGGAAAACTGGGTTGTAACACGCAGAAGAATGAAATTGAACCGCTTTATCTCACCAGAAACAAAAATCAACTCCAAATGGATCAAAGACCTGGATGTCAGACCAGAAACAATCAAATACTTAGAGGAAAACATTGGTAAAACACTTTCCGACCTACACCTCAAGGACATCTTTGATGAATAAAACCCAATTGCAAGGAAGACTAAAGCAGAAACAAACCAATGGAACTACATCAAATTGAAAAGCTTCTGCACATCCAAAGAAACTATTAAACAAACAAAGAGACCCCTCACAGAATGGGAGAAGATCTTCACATGCCATACATCAGACAAGAAACTAATCACCAAAATATATAAAGAGCTCAGCAAACTTAGCACCAAAAAAGCAAATGACCCCATCCAAAAATGGGCAGAGGATATGAACAAAGCATTCACCTCAGAGGAGATCCAAAAGGCTAACAAACATATGAAAAACTGCTCTAGGTCACTGATTGTCAGAGAAATGCAAATTAAGACAACACTAAGATACCACCTCACTCCTGTAAGAATGGCATACATCAAAAAGGACAGCAGCAACAAATGGTGGAAAGGCTGTGGGGACAGAGGAACCCTTTTACATTGTTGGTGGGAATGTAAATTGGTACAGCCTCTGTGGAGAGCAGTCTGGAAAACTCTCACAAGGCTAGACATGGGCCTTCCATATGATCCAGTAATTCCTCTCCTGGGGTTATACCCCAAGGACTCCATAACACCCAACCAAAAAGAGGTGTGTACTCCTATGTTCATAGCAGCACAATTCATAATAGATAAAACCTGTAAGCAACCCAGGTGCCCAACAACAGATAAGTGGCTGAGAAAGCTGTGGTATATATACACAATGGAGTACTATGCAGCTATCAAGAATAATGAACCCACCTTCTCTGACCCTTCTTGGACAGAGCTAGAAGGAATTATGTTAAGTGAGCTAAGTCAGAAAGATAAAGATGAATATGGGATGGTCCCACTCATCAACAGAAGTTGAGTAAGAAGATCTGAAAGGTAAACTCAAAGCAGGACCTGATCAAATTGTAAGTAGGGCACCAAAGTAAAAACCCTGTGGTGAGGGGTAGACATGCAGCTTCCTGGGTCAGTGGGGGGTGGGAGTGGGTGGGAGGGATGGGTCACAGTCTTTTGGTGGTGGGAATGGTGTTTATGTACACTCCTAGCAAAATGTAGACATATAAATCACTAGTTAATTAGTATGAGGGGGGGAAATCAATTGTATTTCTCAAAGTTTTTCAAAACACAAACTGAATCTTTTTAATATATAGGCTGTGTATTTGATATGCGGATTCTCTCAAAAGCCTAGACCAAGTAGATTAGAAGCATCCAATAGCACAGCTATATACAAGATACTGCGTACTGTACAGCAAACCATAACAAAAGGACTTTTCATAGTAACCCAATTACCAAATAATGTGATGACAACATTAACTATCGATTGTCTTTTTGAACCCTAAGACAGGAGGAACCTCACATCTCCACTATAGAGCCCCTACATCCCCCAGTCCTGGAACCCTTGGATCGGGCCCACTTTCCCGTATGCCTCTCCCAATCCATACCAAATAATATTGCATCCGCCGATCACAACCTAACCAACGCAACGATTGTCACCTCAACATGCTTCACTTCAGACTGTGTCCAGAGACTTCAGGTGTGGAATGACAACCTTTCAGCTTCATTACTCGGTGAGACCTTTCCTTTCATAGTATACTCTAATTTCATCTCAGGTGGTTCACTTTCTAACAAAGTCCCAAAACCTAGATATACACCAGTTTCTGTGAGAGAGAGCATATCTTCACACGTATCTATAAACTACTGCAAAATATATACCTGAAAGCAGAAGTACACTAGAGCTTTCAGTGAGTACCCTCCTAACACTTCCTCTCCACTATTCCAAGCTTTGGGTCCATGATTGCTCAACAATTTGTTTGGCTTCATATGTTAACTCTCTTTTCAGTCACCAGGTTCCAGATGCCATCAGGATGCTGACCAGGCTTCCCTGGATTGAAGACCCCACCAATGTGTCTTGGAGCTCAGCTTCCCCAGAGACACACCCTACTCAGGAAAGAGAGAGGCAGACTGGGAGTATGGGTCAACGTCCATGTTCAGCGAGGAAGCAATTACAGAAGCCAGACCTTCTACCTTCTGCAACCCACAATGACCCTGGGTCCATGCTCCCAGAGGGATGGAGAATGGGAAAGCTATCAAGGGTGAGGGTGGGATATGGAGTTTGGGTGGTGGGAATTGTGTGGAGTTGTACCCCTCCTACCCTATGGTTTTGTTAATTAATCCTTTCTTAAATAAAAAAAAAAAAAAAAGAACCATTGGGCCAAAGAGGACCTCAAGCAAGAAATTCAAATGTTCCTGGAAACAAATGAAAATGAAGACATGAGCTATCAAAATATTTGGAATATTACTAAAGCAGTAGTGAGAGGTAAACTCATAGCTATACAAGCAAATATTAGAGAAAAAAAAAACAAGTAAAACAAGAAAAAGCTCAAGTAATCAACCTAACTGCATGTCTTGAAGAATTACAAGAAGAGTAACAAAGGCACCCTAAGGCAAGCATAAGGACTTAAATCACTAACATTAGGGCAAAATTAAACAACATCAAAAATAAGAGAACCACACAAAAGATCAGTGAAGCCAAATGTTGGTTCTTTGAAAAAAATAAACAAAACTGGTAAACCATTAGCCGAACTCACTAAAAAGAGAGAGAGAGAGAATATTCAAATAAATAGAATTGTAAATGATATGGGAGTTATCACAACAGACACTACAGATCCAGAAAACTATGCAAAGCTTCTATGAACAATTATATGCCACCAAGCTAGAGAACCTGGAAGAAATAGAAGAATTCCTAGAGACCTATGCCCTTCCAAAACTGAACCAAGAAGAACTACAGAACCTAAATGGAACAATCACATACTAAGATATAGAAACA
Source organism: Erinaceus europaeus (assembly GCF_950295315.1). Lineage (NCBI taxonomy): Eukaryota > Metazoa > Chordata > Mammalia > Eulipotyphla > Erinaceidae > Erinaceus > Erinaceus europaeus. The sequence continues at coordinate 56,127,852 of NC_080165.1, forward strand.
GTTGTTTAGAATCTTAGAACAATAAAAGTTCAGGACCAGGTGGCTCTGGAGAAAGAGATACAGAAATGGAGGTGTCACACTCAAAGATATCAAATTATAAAGTTATCATAATCAAAACAGCCTGGTAAGGAAACAAAAATAGATACACAGGCCAGTGGAAAAGAAGAATTGAAAGCCCAGGAATAAACACCCATACCTATGGACATCTAATATTTGACAAGGGGACCTAAATTATTGAAAAGAGGAAGGAGGCTCTCTTCAATAAATGGTGCTCAGAATAACTGGTTTGAACATGCAGAAGAATGAAACTGAACCACTATTTTTCACCAAACACAAAAATAAATTCAAAGCAGATCAAGGACGTGGGTATTAGACCAGAAACTATGAGGAAAACATTTTCAGAATTCTTTTCCATATAAATTTTAAAGGCATCTTCAATGAAATGAATACAATTACAAAGAAGACTAAAAAAAAAAAAAAAAAAAAAAAAAGAAATGGGACTACATCAAATTGAAAAGCTTCTCCACAGAAAAAGAAACCACTACCCAAACCAAGAGACCACTGACAGAATGGGAGAAGATCATTACATGCCACACATCAAACAACAGGATAATAACCAAAATATATAAAGAGCTTGACAAACTCAACAACAAGAAAGCTAGTGACACCATCCAAAAATGGGGAGAGGATATGAACAGAATATTCACCATAGAAGAGATTGATCCATTCCCTGAAAGGAGGTTTGATAACATACTCTACCTACCACCCCAGGAAGATAGGTCCTGAAATTAGTGCAGCCTAGAATATTCCTAGCTATGACAAGAAAATGTGAACTCAGACCTATAGGGATTCAGAGTTTACATATGTTCCTGTGCTGAATATGAGCTCCAGAAAGGTATATAATATTTGTATACTTTTCCCATATTTGGGAACTACTCTCTTCCCTGATCCAGCTTTCTGGTCTTTTTTCCAACTATGACACTATCTCCCCCAGACAATTCCTTGGGTCCACCTGCATATTAGATGTCAGGCAAAGGAAAAAAACGGTATAGTCATGGGTCCTATGGAATATAACTAAAATAGGCCTACTAGCTTTCTCCAAAATGGAGAGCCCCAAATCTTCATCTCCAATATTCTAGCCTTTAGGTTCATGATTAGTCAACAGTTTATTTGGCTTTATATGTTAACTCTTTTTTCAGCCACAAGGTTCCAGATTCTACCACGATGCCAATCAGACTTCCCTAGGCAGACAACCCCGCCAATGTGTCCTGAAGTCCCACTTCCACAGAGCCCTGCTCCACTAGGGAAAGAGACAGGCTGGGAGTATGGATCAGCCTGTCAATGTCCATGTTCAGTGGGGAAGCAATAAATGAAGCCAGACTTTCCACCTTCTGCATCCCATAATGATCCTGGGCCCATACTCCCAGAGGGATAAAAAATAGGAAAGCTTTCAAGGGAAGGAGTTATGGTGGTGGGAGTTGTGTGGCATTCTACCCCTCTTATACTATGGTCTTGTCAATATTTCTATTTTTTAATATTTCCATTTTATAAATAAAAATTTTAAAAAGAGGTACAAAAGACCAAAAAATATATGAAAAAATTCTCCAAGTCATTGACTGTCAGAGAATTGCAAATAAAGACAACAATGAGATATCAATTCACTTCTGTGAGAGTGTCATACATCAGAAAAGGTAGCAGCAACAAGTACTGGAGAGTTTATGGGGACAAAGGAACTCTCCTACACTGCTGGTGAGAATGTGAATTGATCCAACCCCTATGGGGAGCAGTCTGGAGAACCTGCACAAGGCTAGAAATAGATTTTCCATATGACCCAGTAATACCTCTCCTAGGGACATATCCTATGGACTAATCACATCTATCCTAAAAGATATGTGTATACCTGAGGTGGTTGGTGGCGCAATGGGTTAAGTGCACATGGCCCAAAGCACAAGGACCAGCATAAGGATTGGGGTTTGAGCTCCTGGCTCCCCACCTGCAGGGGAGTCACTTCACAGTGAAACAGGTCTGCTGGTGTCTATCTTTCTCTCCCCTTCTCTGTCTCCCCATCCTCTCTCTATTTCTCTCTGTCTTATCCAACAATAACAACAGCAATAACAACAACAATAAACAACAAAGGCAACAAAAGGGAAAAAACAGCCTCCCAGAGCAATGGATTCATAGTACAGGGACTGAGCCCAGCAATAACTCTGGTGGCCAAAAATAATAATAATAAAATAATAATAATAAATATATGTATACAACTATGTCAACCCTTCAGTTTCATTATGCTGGTGAGACCGTTCCTAGATCACAGGACTCCTTAATTCCATTCCAGTTGGTGCACTTCCTAACAAAGCCTCAGAAACTAGATATAGGCCAAGGTCCAAGAGATAAGAGTTCAAGTGCACATGTATCCACAAGTTAGGAGGAATAAATACCTTAAAGCTAAAGTGCACTGTAGTTTTCAGTGACCCAGTAAGTGTAGCAAGTAAATAGAAAGACCTAAAAAAAAAAAATTTAAAAAGACACCATAAAGTACTTAATCAAAGTTTCTAATTAGTTCTATTTAGACACTCCTTACCTACTTCCTATTTCACTTCCCTCAATCACTCTAAGGCTAACCTTGTCAGGCAAAGTTAGGACTACAAAAGCAGGATAAGAGCGGCCAGCATACTTTAGTGATTGATGGCTCTTTTGCTTACTACCAAGCCACCTCATCTCCTGGGACCCTAGTCTTGGAATCCTGGAATTCCCACACAGACATGATGGACCTAGACCTCTAACAGATCCCTCTCTCAATGGTCACTGGTCACCTCCACCAGAAAAAACATAATGGTCCCCTTTGTGGGCCCCTACAAGACTTTACCCTCAATGTGGATCAACAATAGTAGAGACTGCTCATTCTTTCTCTGAAGGAACGTTGGGTCAACTTACTTCACCACTCCAGGAAGATAGATCTGGCAATGAGTGCAGCCTAGAATGTTCCTAGCTATGACTTCAGAATGCTAGCTACAGGGATGCAGAGGTTACACAGGCTCCTAAACTGAATATGGGGCCCAAATCAAATCTATATGGTTTATAGTTAATGGCATTTATATAGTTTCTCCATATTTGGGAGCTACTCTCTTCCCTGATCTAGCTCTCTAGTCCTTTTTCCAACCCTAACACCACCTCTCCAGATAATACCTTTGATCTACCTGCATGTTAGCTATCAGGCTCAGGCAAAAATTACTAAAGTCATGGGCCCTTTGTAATATACCTAAGGTACACCTACTAGCTTTTTCCAAAATGGAGACCCCAAATCTCATCTGCTATATTCTTGCCTTTAGTTTTCTAATTATTAAAAAATTTCTTCTGCTTTACATCTTAATTCTTTTTCAGCCACCAAATTGCAGATGCTACCATGACATCCACCAGACTTCCCTGGGCAGACAGTTTCACCAATGTGTCCTGAAACCCCATCTCTCCAGAGCCCTTCCCCAAAGAGTAAGATATAAATGGTCTGAGGGTACTGATTGACCTGACAATGCCCATGTCCAGTGGAGAAGCAATTACAGAAGCCAGACCTTCCTCCTTCTGCACCTCATAATGACCCTAGGTCCATGTTCCCAGAGAGATAAAGAATAGGAAATCTTTCAAGGAAGAGGGTGGCATATGGAACTCTGGTAGTGGAAATTGTGTGAAATTGTGCCCCTCTTATCTTATGGTCTTGTTGATATTTTTTATTTTATAAATTCTTTTAAAAAAGGAAAGAGAAAAAAAATTTTTTAAGTCTTCAGGTTAATTTAAACTACTCTCAAACCTAGGTCTATCTTCCCCCTAACTCAAAGCCAGACTCCATAAACATATTTTTGTTGATATTTTTTATTTTATAAATTCTTTTTTAAAAGGAAAGAGAAAATTTAAAAAAAAAAAAGTCTTCAGGTTAATTTAAACTACTCTTAAACCTAGGTCTATCTTCTCCCTAACTCAAAGCCAGACTCCATAAACATATTTTTGTTGATATTTTTTATTTTATAAATTCTTTTTTAAAAGGAAAGAGAAAATTTTTTTAAAAAGTCTTCAGGTTAATTTAAACTACTCTCAAACCTAGGTCTATCTTCTCCCTAACTCAAAGCCAGACTCCATAAACATAATACCAGCTTGGATATAACAAATAGCATTCAAGGCTTTAACTACTGGGAGAAAATCTAAGCTTATCAGCCAAAGAAAAGACCACAAAAACTAAAGAAGGGAAAGTAACTGACTTGCTTAATGATGGTCATTTGGGCCAGTACGAGGCCATTACCAGGGATCCAAATCATTTGCATTTCCCCATAGATACTATGTGCCTAGAGCTCTACCAGATTCTTTGTTTAACATCACTAGTCATCTCCATCAGGAATGTCACCATAAGTCCTTTGTGGGGCTCACCAGGAATTTACTCTCACTGTAAAGAAGGAATGGTAAGGACTAACTCACTCTCCAAAGCAAGACTGGGTAACCCTACCCTGCCACTCAAAGAAAACTGGCCCTGCAATGAGTGTAGCCTAGAAGGTTCTCAGCTGTGATCATGAACTGTGATCTCACACTGACAGGGATTTAGAGGTTTTACTGAATCCTATGCTCACTATGAATATATGTGGGCCTTGAGTCAAATTCATGTAATAAACAGTTAATTATTTTTAGCCAACTTTCTTTTATTAATGATTTAATACTGATTTACAAAATTGCAGGATAAAACAGTTAATTATATTTATATATTTTTTCAAGTTTGGGAGTTACTTTTTGCCCTAATCTAGATTTCAGGTGTTTTTTTTTAATATCTTTATTGGGAAATTAATGTTTTGCATTCAACAGTAAACACAATAGTTTGTACATGCATAACATTTCTCAGTTTTCCATATAACAATACAACCCCTACTAGGTTCTCTGTCATCCTTCTTGAACCTGTATCCACCTGTATCCACCCCCCACCCAACCCCCCCACACACCCCAGAGTCTTTTACTTTGGTGCGATATACCAGTTCCAGTTCAGGTTCTACTTGTATTTTCTCTTCTGATCTTGTTTTTCAACTTCTGCCTGAGAGTGAGATCATCCCATATTCATTCTTCTGTTTCTGACTTATTTCACTTAACAAGAATTTTTCGAGGTCCATCCAAGATCGGCTGAAAAAGGTGATTTTTCATCATTTTCTGTAGCTGAGTAGTTAGCTTTCAAGTTCTATTCTCAACTCTGACACCATCCTCCAAGACAATATTTCTAATCCACTTTTATGTTAGATACCATGATTAAGTAAGAATTAATAAAGTCATGGGCTCCTAACATAGCTTCTTTCCACCCTAAAATACCTATTCTCATCTGCTCTATTCCTACTCCTTGGGTCATGTTTATTAATCATTTTGTCCTGCTTAATATATCTTACTGCCCTTCAGCCACTAAGTTGCAGATGCTACTATGACTCCATCCTGAGATTCCCAAACAGACATGATGGGTCTAGACCTTGAATAAATCCCTCTCACCATTGTTACTGGTCATCTCTATCAGGAACAACACAATAGAACCCTTTGTGGGCCCCCATAGGACCTTGCCCTCAACTTGGATCAACAACAACAGAATGTTTCATCCTCTGAAGGGAGTCTATATAACATAATCTATGTTGTCCAGAAATTGGGGCATCTTGCAACATTCCTACTCATGACCACAGAATATGAACTCAGATCTACAGGGATGCAGAGGTCACACAGGCTTCTAAGCTGAATATGGGCCCCAGATCACATCAGATTGATGGGGTTTACAATCAACAATATTTATACACCTTTCCCATATTTGGGAGCTAATCTCTTCCCTGATTCAGCTTTCTGGTCCTTTTTCCAGCCATGACATCATCTCCCCAGACAATAACTTGGATCCACCTGCAAATCAGATTTCAGGCTCAGGAAAACAAAAACTAATACAGCCACAAACCCTTTGGAAGATAACTAAAATATGCCTACTAGCTATCTACAAAATGGAGGACCCCCTCCCCAACTCTTTATCTACACTATTCCAGCCTTTAGGTTCATGATTGGCAGACAATTTTTTTGCCTATGTTAACTCTCTTTTCAGCCACCAGGTTCCCAGATGATAGCATGATGCCAACCAGACTTCCCTGGACAGATAATCCCACCAATGTGTCCCGAAGCCCCACTTCCCCAGAGCCCTGCCCCACTAGGGAAAGAGAAAGACAGGCTGGGAGTATGGATTAACCTGTCAAGGCCCATGTTCAGTGGGGAAGCAATTACAGAAGCCAGACCTTCCACCTTCTGCATCCAACAATGACCTTGGGTCCATACTCCCAGAGGGTTAACAAATAGGAAGGCTATCAAGGGAGGGTATGGGATACAGAGTTCTGACAGTGGGAATTGTGTGGAGTTGTACCCCTCTTATCCTATGGTTTTGTCAGTGTTTCCTTTTTATAAAGATAAGAAAAGAAGAGAAAGAAAAAAAGAAATTTATCAAAAATAAGAAATTCAAAGTTAAGTGCATGAAGCTGAGAGGGTAGTAGATTCAGAGAATGTCAAAGTAGGAGCTTTTAAGAAACAAGAATTGCTTCACTTTAGGTAAGACAAAAGTACTGATAATGAGGGGATCACTCATAGGAAGGTATAGATTGTACTCATTGAGCTATTTCTTGCTACCAGTTCATTATTTTAAGTAAGATAATTATGAACAGAATTAACAATGTTTGCAATGTGTTTTGTACCATGTTTAAGTCATTTCATATTTATCGAGATATTTCAATTCTATCAATAACTCTGCAAGATAAGTATTACTACCTTCTACATTATGGTTAAGGAAAATAAGGTTCAGGGTTGCTTGATACTCTACCCAGTGTTCTAACATTTAAATTACTAGATAAAAAGTGCTGAGTCTTATATGTGGATTTAGAGTTCTTTGCACAAAACTATAGTGTATCATTATCATGTTGACATTGAATCTTTTTTTCCTACTAAGTTATAAGTTTACTTATGTAGATAGCATAGACAATGGCACATTTTACTGCTATTTCACAATACTTTCCCAGATGTAATTAATATAGGGGCCTAGTTATTGAAGCATAAAAATACTGAGGCAACATATATAAGACAAAATTTTTATCCTACCTTTATACCCCCTAAAATAAATTTAAAAAACAAAATTACTATCCTAAGTAAAGACAAAGTATTTAGTCCTTCTCAGACAAGGGCAATATTCTTTTTTTTTCAAGGTCATTCAGATTTATTTATTTATTATTATTAAATGTTTTGGGGGTTTTTTGCATGTATGATCTAGTCTTTATTCTTTTTAATTTTTTATTTATAATAGGGAAACATTGACAAAACCATAAGATAAAAGGGGTACAGTTTTGAACAATTCCCGCCATCAGACGTCCTTATACCAACCCCTCCAATTTTCTACTCTTTAACCCTCTGGGAGTATGGACCCAAGATCCTTGTGGGATGCAGAAGCTTGAAGGTCTAGCTTTTATAATAGCTTTCCTGCTGAACATGGGCCTTGACAGGTCAATCCATACTCCCAGCCCTAGTGGGTAACATCTCTGGGGAAGCGGAGCTCCAAGGCACATTGGTGGGGTTGTCTGTCCAGGAAAGTTTGATCTCATCCTGCTAGCATCTGGAACCTAGTGGCTGAAAAGAGAGTTAACATACAAAGCTAAACAAATTGTTGAACAATCATGGGCCTAAAGGCTGGGATAGTGCAGATGAAGTGTTGGGGGGTCCTCCATTTTGTAGATAGCTAGTAGGCATATTTTAGTTATATTTCAAAGGGTCTATAGCTATACTAGGCATATTTTAGTTATATTTCAAAGGGCCTATAGCTATACAGTGTTTTTGTTTGTTTGTTTGTTTTTACCTGAGCCTGAAATCTGATATGCAGGTGAATCCTAATTATTGTCTGGGGAGATGATGTCATGGCTGGGAAAAGGACCAGAAAGCTGGATCAGGGAAGAGAGTAGCTCCCTAATATGGGAAAGGGGTATAAATATTGTTGACTGTAAACCTCATCTATTTATTCTTTTATGATACTTTCCAATCTTTCTTTTTTTTTCCTACATAGAGAATTCTTATCTCCTCAAAGATGAGGAGATAGCAAGGCTTCTATGACCATCATTAATTATTCATAAATTTAAATTTGGAAGAATAAACTTCTATTTTGACTCTTAAGATTCAAATTTTCTTTCTCCTAACATTTCTCTACCTTAACTTTTTAAATCTGTATTGAGTGCAGACATAGTTCTTATCTTTAAATGTCTGTTATTGCAAATCTGTACCAAGGAGAAATGATTTATACAGATTTTATCAAGTTTCTGAATTAAAGTGATGAGAGTATTCAAGGGTGGGAAAACAAGATAAAGAGAAATATTAATCACAGCTATGATAAAAAGATATTATCAATCTATGACATTTCCTGTATCTTGGTATGAAACATGATCTGGAAAAATTACATTAAGTGTGTCTGAAACATAAGGGACATGTTCCTACTGATTCTTATGGTAAAAGAAAGAACAGGCAATTTTTTAATAAAAGTGGTATTTATTGTTTCCATTCAAATGCTGCATCAGATATTGAATCATGAAGACTAGGTAAATGAAATGGAATATACAGGAATCCCCAAAGTAGGCAAGAACTAAGAACAACCAAAAATAAAAATAAAAATAAAAAATCAAGAGTCAGGCAGAATTCCAAGGGCCATATTAATTCCCACAGGTCATAGCATCTTAATTCCCAGAGAAAAGGTAAGAAGAATGTTGGAGAAGATAATAAATGTGATGAACTGAGTCAGAAAATGGTTTCACAAAGCACATTCACTCTTGCAGATGGGCAGTGTACCTAAAACAGAGAAGGCATGAGATTAATGGATCCCAAACAACACCTGTGCTATCATCATACTCTTTCCCAGTTTCCCTCTAGCCACTGTTAAATCCTCAACCTTCTACTTTTCAAGGAAGTTTATATTCACAGCCTGCCCCTACTTTCTTTCTTCTAGTATTGTGTCTTTGTCTCCCAGTATTGACAAACCATGACCCTTACCTTCACTTTTAAGGTGCATCTCATAAGGGCCCTTGCTGTCTGGAGGCATCACCCAAGCGCAGGCTTTGTATGATGAAGACAGTGCCCACCATGATGCCCACGAGGCCCATAGTTAAACCAAGTGCACAGACCACGGTCTCTGTCAGCTCTGACATGGGGGTTGGAATCTCAGGTTCTGTGTAAATGAAATTGTAGGGATAAGACTACAGAGTTTTGGTTTCTCTACATGTGTGGGATGGGAGGGGAATGTTGATGTTGTTTCTACAGGCTCTGAGCACTAGTTTTAAAATGGAGAGTAAATTCCATCATTGAAATATTTGAAGTGGGAACCAAGAGCTGAGTCATAAGGGGTTATGTCCTAAACTTCTGTCTGTTTTTGATATGATATATGAAAGAGGATACAAAAATAATTAGAACTCACGCATACCCCAGTGTTTTAGAAGTGGATCATCCAGGCCCCAGTGCTCTACTTTGCAGTCATAAATATCATCAGCAGAAGGGTTGAAAGTGAAATAGCTAATCTTGAAGAAGGAATGATCACTTTTGGTGAGGAAGCTGGTTTCAAAAACACCTTTTTTGACTGGGTGTCCATTGCTGAGCCATGTGATATTAACCACAGGAGGGAAGATGTTATCCACAAAACAGATGAGGGTATTGGGCTGACCCAATGTCACCGGAGACTTGGGAAACACAGTCACCTCAGGAACCTCTATGGTAAAGAAATAAAACTGATTTAAATTGCAAACAGTTATGCCCAGGAATCCTGGCAGATACGTCCCATCAGCATTTCCCTACTGGACAATGAAAAAAATGTTTTCCTTCTGTTTTGTAAATGCCATTAAACTGCCTATACTTTAGCTCCATATCCTTCTTTTTGTAGTCATTCTTATTACGGCAAGAAGTAGGGACTTCACTTTAAAGGATTCAAGGATTGTATTACAAAAGTAAAAAACTTATGTTACACAGAAATATACACTTTGATGTGGGAGAGGGTAAGCAGTTCTAAGAGATCTGAGAACTTCTGAAGGAAAGAACTTTATAGAATAGTGACTCTGTCACTGAAGAAGTATGGAATAAGCCTAGTATGAAGGAACAAGTTCAACAAAATTTGATAGGCTGGATACATACTATTGGTGGCAGCAGTAGAGTTGGAGCGTTTAATCATGATTTCCAAGTTATATTTTGATGTAGCTATGTTTGACAGTGCACCCTGTGGGTCAAAACCTCCAAATGTGCTAAGCCCAGGCAGCCGCCAGACAGTCTCCTTCTTCTCCAAATCCACATAGAATTCCTCATCTCCATCAAATTCAAAGGTATACTGTCCAGAAGAACCATAAGATTGATAGAATTCTGCACCATAGGAGGCAATGTGATCAGCTGATGGGTAAGAAAGGTGGAAAGCAGAGGGAGAAAAAAGAACTGATTATACCAAATGACATAAGAAACTGAATTTCAAACACTGTGGACTTCATCTTTGGCATAGTCTTGAGACAAACTTACATATGTTTCTCTGCCCTCGTTGTTAAAAAAGTAGCTAGATTCTAGTCTGTCTTTTTACTACTATATGTGCTCTACAATGAGAGACTCTTATTGTCTGCTACTCATGAGTACCTAGAACTTAGTGCATAGTAGACTCATAATAAATGTTTTAGTGATAGGAAAGGGGAAAAAATAACTATAATGACTCTATCTTTCTTCCCCTGAGATCTGAATTATTTCTCTCTGATTTGTCCATTTTCTCTTTTGCTTATCTCATTGGTAGTTAACATTTTGTTATGATTATTTTCTTCTCTGAATGCCTCAGAGCACAACATTTTCTACATAGGAAGTTCTTCCTATTGTTTATTTATAAACACAGAAAAAGTACATTGGATCTTCTTTTTCATTTCTTATTTTATCACCAAGGTTACTATTGGGTTTCCACACCAGCACAATTTCACTGCTTTGGCAAACCCTTATTTTTATTTTATTTTATTGCTTAGACAGAGAGAGAGTGTGTGTGTGTGTGTGTGTGTGAGAGAGAGAGAGAGAGAGAGAGAGAAAGAGAGAGAGAGAGAGAGAGAAGTAGAGACACTACAGAACTGCTCCACCACTTGTGAAATCTTCCCCTGCAGGTACTTCCCCTGCAGGTGGCTGGGGGCTCACCCCCAGATTCCTTCATATAGTGAAGTGTGTGCTTGTCCAGGTAAGACATCTTCCAATTCCTCAGACTTTATGGTTTTAAAGCTGTTTTCTTTAACTACTACAGAGTATAAGTAAAAAGTATAAGGACCACAATAATATTAAATATATACATATATATATTAAACAGTGCTTCTACAATTTCTATTTTGTTAACAGTAGTGGTTCTGTGGCTATATACAACTTAAAGAGAAGTGAAATGGTTTGTGTAAAATACACAGCATTTTAGTAGTATAACACTACTTCAACTAAAAAAGTGGGAAAAAAAACACGAGGGAAAAACAGATTACATTCTTTATGCAACTAAAATGGATAGCATAATAGCTATGCAAAAGACTTTCATGCAAGAGGCTCTGAGGTCTCGGTTTTAATCCCTAGCCCCACAATAAGCCAGAGCTGAATAGTGCTCTAGACTCTCCCCCCACCCCACTCTAGTCTCTCTTCTGTCATTAAAATAAATTTTAAAGAATAAATTAAAATGAAATTTTTATTATATACTGAACTATTCTATTCTTTGATCTTATTTTCTTTGAACTATTCTATTCTTTGATCTTATTTTCTCTTTCTACTGAATACTTATATTTTTGAAGACTCAATGTAAACTCTGGCTCTTTTTCTCAAGTGGAAAATATACTAACCCAAGGATGTCAAAGTAGAATGGCAGCCAGTATAATATGATTCCACCCACATGACCCTATTTGGACAACTCTGTCAGAATACTGTTATTACTTCCTCTTCCTTGCTTACTGAGCATTAACAAGACATTGAGGAAGACAAGAAACACCAGTCAGCACTGCAGGAACTTATAGAATATTGGGAGAGCCCAACAAGTAAAGGAGCAAAAATAGTTCAGAATGGTGAGTTCTGTGATGAAGCTATTGACAGTATTACAATATTATACCCTAGAAATACCTCATCTGTCAATCAACCAAACCGTATTGCCCTTTCATGCTCCTTGCTCTTTACAGGAGTCTGTTTTATTCCTGAAAAAAAAGAAGTTATCTTTTTAGGATTTCCCAAATATATTAAGTTAATTCTTGATGTTTCCGATTAGCTATAAACTGTTTTAAAATGCATACTTATTTATTTCAGATAAAGACAGAGAGAAATTGAGAGGGAAGGAGGAAGAGAGATACCTGCAGCACAACTTCGCTGTTCATAAAGCTCTCTTCAACTTTCTCTCTCTCCCCCACCCCTGTTTCTCTTCTGTTACTAAAATAAACTTTATTTATTTTAATAAATTAATTAAGTGCAGATGGGAACCAGGGGCTTGAACCCAGGTTCGTGTGCACTATAATGTGTGTGCTCAATCAGATTTTCCACCACCTAGCCCTACTTATAAACCTTTTAGTCAAATTCCCCCTTAAACATACTAATCACATATTTACCTCCAACACCCCAGTGTCTTACACTCCAATTTCTCACCATATTGTGCTTTTCTCCACCCAGAATACCCACCTTGGTTGGTCACTCAAAAGAAATCCCTTATCCTTATAATGAATCTTCTTGACTTTCTTCTCAAATACAAATGCACACAGTTAATTTTTTAATTTAGTACTTATCTTAGGCTATCATCTATTGATGAAGAATGTCACACTGCTAGACCAGAGAGAGCTAACTCATTTTTATAGTTTTAGCCTCAGTTGGACCACTATCTACTCAATAAATGTCCTTTTGTTTTCCTATGCCATGTTTACATCACTAGTTGTAGCATTTTCTAGGAGGCAGACATCATGTCTTTTCTTCTTGGAACCCCTAAAACTTAATTTTCTGTGTATTTAAAAAATGTATTGAAATGAGATTTATTAATAAATTCATTACACATTTAAATAATTACTAGATATTTACTATATCAGATGTTTCAGTTTTGTTATAATGTTGACTTGAATATTATGGAGGAAATCATTGGAGAAATATCTCAAATAACAAAAGTTGTATAAATATATATACAAATACATACATTTTATAGATAAGATAAAATTGAGAAAAAAAATTTCAAGAAGAGTACAGACTATCAGTTAATATTCTCAGGATCACAGAGATATAAGAGAATAATGGCAGACACAGAGGTGGTAGAATCATATAAAAGATGGGAGCAGAGGTGACCAAAGTTGCATTATCACCTGTAAGTCCTCACCACTGTGATATTTGTGGATTCCTTAATTTAAAAAATCATAAAAGATACATTTCAGTCATATTCACATAAAACAAATATAATCCAGGTTGTATTAAAAATGAAAACATTTACTACACAGCTATTAAGAAACAACCTTCTCTGACCTATCTTAGATGGAGCTAGAGAGAATTATATTAAGTGACCTAAGTCAGAAAGACAAAGACGAGTATGGAATGATCCCACTCATAAACATAAGTTGAGAAAGAAGAACAGAAAGGGAAACTAAAGCAGGATCTGGCTGAGTTTGGAATAGGGCACCAAAGTAAAAATCTCTGGGTGAGGGCAGATATTCAGGGGTGGGGGATGGGATGGAACACAGTCTTTTGGTGGTGGAAATGGTGTTTCTGTACACTTCTATTAACTTGTCGTCATATAAATTACTATTTAATTAATATGAGAGGGTAAAACTTAATTGAATGTCTCAAACTTGTTAATGCATAGACCATAGGCTAAATCTTTGAAATGTTGACTCTCCTAAAAGCTTAGACCAGTGAGAACAGAAGCAACCAGTGACATTACTCTATAAGACACAGCTATATATAAATAATGCCACAGCACATAAATTATGGTGATGTTGTGTATGATATAGCAAATCCTAATAATGGGACTTTACAAAGTTAACCCAAATAATTTGGTTATAGCAATAACTATCTATTGCCTTCTTAAACCCTAAGACAGCAGGAACCTCCGCTTCCTCTATAGAAACTATATTTCCCCCAGTCCTGGAACCTCTAGGGTGGGGCTCACTTTCCTTCATGCTTCTCTCAATTCAGACCAAATGATCTTGCATCCACCAACCCCATCCTAGTCAATGCAACGAGTACCACCTCAGCATGCTTCACTTCAGACTGTGTTCGGAGACGTCAGGCATGGAATGTCAACCCCTCAGCCTCATTACTCAGGTGAGACCTTTCCTTTCATAGTATTCTGTAATTCCATTCCAGGTAGTTCTCTTCCTAACAAAGTCCCAAAACCCAGATATAGAGCAGGTCTCATGAGATAGGGCATATGTTCATATGAAACCATAAATTAGGGTAAAAGTGCACAATAGTCTGCAGTGAGTCAATATGTGCAGCAAGCAAGTAGAAAAACCTAAAAAGATACCATAAAGTTTGTAAAAATAGTATCTACTTAGATTTAGATACCCTCCTCACTTATTTCATATTGTACTTCCCTCACTCACTCCAAAGCTAACCTTATCAAAATAAGGACTGCAATAGCTGAATAAGGTGAAGAGACTGTCATACTTTAAGGACGACTTTTTAGTCACTATAAGCCACCTCATCAGCTGGGGCCCTAGTCAGGGAGTCCTGAGATTCCCAAACAGACATGATGGGCCTAAACCTCAAATAAATCCCTCTCTCCATTGTTACCGGTCATCTCTATCACCCCTTTGTAATCCCGCATAGGACCTTGCCCTCAACATGGATCAACAATGGCAGAGAATGTCCCATCCTCTGAAGGGAGGCTGGACAACATACTCTATGTTCCACCTGAGGAAGATGGGTTTTGAAACTGGGACAGCTTGGAATGTTCCTACTCATGACCACAGAATGTGAATTCAGATCTACAGGGATGCAGAGGTCATATAGTCTCCTAAACTAAATATGAGCCCCAGATCAGATCAAATCTCTGGGGGTTACAGTCAATAATATTTATACACCTTTCCCATATTTTGGACCTACCCTCTTCCCTGATCCAGATTTCTGGTCCTTTTTCCAGCCATGACATAATCTCCCCAGACAATAACTTGGATCCACCTACATATCAGATGTCAGGCTCAGAAAAAAAAAAAAAAAAACTAGTAAAGTCATGGGCTCTTTGGTATATAACTAAAATAAGCCTACTAACTATCTACAAAACAGAGACCCTCAAACCTTCATTTGCACTATTTCAGCCTTTAGGTTCATGATTAGTCAACAATTTGTTTGGCTTTATATGTTAACTCTTCTTTTGGCCACCAGGTTCCAGATGCTACCATGATGCCAACCAGATTTACCAGGGTAAATGACCCCACTAATGTGTCCTGGAGCCCCACTTCCCCAGATCCCTGCTCCACTAGGGAAAGAGACAGGCTGGGAGTATGGATTGACCTGTCAATGCCCAAGTTCAGCAGGGAAGTAACTACAGAAGCCAGACCTTCCACTTTCTGTACCCCAAAATGTCCCTGGTCCATTCTCCTAGAGGGAGGAAAAACTATTATAATCATGGGCCTTTTGAATATAACTAAATAGGCCCACTAACTATATAAAACTGAGACCCACCCCCCAATTCTTCATCTGAACTATTCCAGTCTTTAGGTTTATGATTAGTCAACAAGTTGTTTGGACTTATATGTTAACTCTTCTTTCATCCACCGGTTTCCAGATGCTAACATCATCATGGATGCTAACATCACGGTCAGCATCCCAACCAGACTTTCCTGGGCAGACAACCCACCAGTGTGTCCTGGAGTCCCACCTCCCCAGAGCCCTGCCCCATTAGGGAAAGAGAGGTACAGGTTGGGAGTATGGATCAACTTGTCAGCACCCATGTTCAGCAAGGAAGCAATTACAGAAGCCAGACCTTCTACCTTCTGTATCTCATAATGACTCTGGGTCCATACTCTCAGGGGAATAAAGAATAGGAAAGCTATCGGGGGGGGGGGGTGAGTTCTGATGGTGAGGATTGTGTGGAGTTGTGCCCCCTTATCCTATGTTTTTTTTGTCAGTTTTTCCTTTTAATAAATAAATTTTTTAAAGTAGTAAAAAAATAAAATAATAAAAATGAATAGGAAAGCTATCAGGAGAGAGGATATGATAAGGAGTTCTGGTGGTGGGAATTGTGTGGAGCTGTACCCCTCTTATCCTATGTTTTTTTTTTTTTGGTCAGTGTTTCTTTTTTATAAATAAAAAGTAAATAATAATAATAATAATAAAGAATATATTGGGGGGTAGATAGCATAATGGTTATTCAAAATGACTTTCATGCCTGAGGATTCAAAATCTCAGGTTCAATCACCCATTAACCAGAGCTGAGCAGTTGTATAAAAATAAATGTTAAAAATGAAAACATCCTACTCAACACTAAAAGCTTATCTTTTCCTCTAATTTTAAAATAAATCAAAACATTTTTATTGGATTATAAAAATATCTCAGACCCTGGACACTGTATCTATTATGCTTAATGGATAGGTAGAACCTGTTGAAAAGAAATTTGGAAATGTGAGCTGGAAAGATAACAAGTAATTTGCCTGCACTTCCATAATGATACCCCAGGTTCAGACCCCAACACCGCATGGGAGATGTTATGACAATGAAGGAAGCTCTGATACTATGGTATCTCTTCCCCTCTCAGTCATTGTCTCTTTATCTGAATGAAAAAGTAACCCAGAAAAGTGAAGTTACTCTGGCATGAGACTCTGGCTCTCAAACAAACAAAGCACCCTTTCCTCCCCAACTCTTGAACAATTTTGAAATGTCCAAAATATTAAACTTCTATAGCCAGACAAAGTAGAACAGGAGCATCAGTGGTCAATAAAATTCCTAAAGAGAGTAACTCTACTTCACTTCTTCTTTGAACAATTATGGTTTTTTTACATTTTTACAAACCCACTCTATCTACAAATTAATGGAGAAAAAGGTCAATAGTAGATCTTAGAAGGAAAGAAAAATAAAAGAATGTGTAAAGGGTGGAAAGATGTAACCAACACAGTTAAAGAGTATCAAATAATTCATTTATCTTATCCATTCTTCTTTTTATAGGAGTTCCTTAGGTAGGTTAAGAATAGATATTCTAAACAGACAATCTAAGAATAATATAACTTAATTCAATTCATCAAGTTGCTAATCACGAAGTTATCTATATTAAAACAAAAGCATTTATTTTTTTAAAAATAAATCTACATTTGCAGTAGTAATAAGCTAAAAGAATGATCATTGACACTTTATGTATTTTTTAAATTACATCTGTCTATCTTTTTTATTTGATTTTTGGTGAGATGATATATATAAGTAACAAATTAAGTGAGTATCACTTAGTAAAATGACTTAACTAAAAGCACTTATCTGAACTTACCTACTTCCTACCTGTGTTCATTCCCATTATGGAGAATAATGTAGCCTGAGATGATGAAAAAGCCACCCTTCTGTATATTTATATTGTATACATAATCCATGAAACTATTTACCCTCAAGATAATCAACAGAAGAAATACACAAAATGTTTCAAAATTTGTTGAGGAATATTTATGAACAATAGTTCATGAAATTATAATAAAGTATTCACTGATGTCAGCATCCCTCTTGGGGACGGGTGGTGAAACATCTGGGTGGTGAACACACACAATATAGTGTCCAAGCCTCCAGGTTCAAGCACCTGGTCCCCACCTGCAGATGGGAAATTCTCAGGTGGGGAAACAGTCTTGCAGGTGTTTCTCTTCCTATTTCCACCTTCTCTCTCAATTTCTCTCTATCTAAAATAAATAAATGTTTTAAAAATATCTTTTAAAAAGAAACACCTCTCTTTAAGGAAGTCATGAATTGATGCCACAAAGTTTTCCAGGCTGGATTCATTGGTTCCAGTAGAAGAAATATAGCAATAGCAATATTCTCAGTAAATTCTGTGGCAGCAAAGAAAGAAGGATTCTGAGTTCTTGGAGGAAGAATGACTATGATTTTTTAGATCTGTGTAACATTAAGAATACCTTAAGGAGTCTCTGCCGTTTTGAATACTAATATTTCTCTTTTTGTCCTCCTTCAATTCAATTTCTCAATTCCAGTCCTTATGCCCATCAACTATGCACTCACCCATAATGTCATCACCTCCACAGGAACTCTTTGAAATGGCCAGGACAAGGAAAGCCAGAATCAAAGCTTGGTATGGGATCATTGCCTTTTCAAGATGGTTTCAGCAGTTGCTGATCCAAGTTATAGAGCAGTGGTGAAGACAAAACTGAGAAAGAAATCTAAAGATACCCAAACTAAACCCTGCAGATCAGGTTCTAACCAATTAGAAAAATATCCTGTGATGACACTTCTGTTGCCAGTTACAGACTTTTTACCAAGAGGTCTAGAAAAGATTGGGAAATCCCCTGCTTCTTTTGCAGTCTTTATTCAAACTCCTGAGAAACTTTTTTTTCTTTTTTATTAGTAGTAATTTAATAATGATTAACAAGATTGTAGGATAAGAGTGGAACAATTCCATACATTTCTCAACACCAGAGTTCCATATCCTATCTTTTCCTTTGGAAGTTTCCCTATTATTTATCCTTCTGGGAGTATGGACAAAAATTTCTCATGGGGTGCATAAGATGGGAAGTCTAGCTTCTGTACTTGCTTTTCTTTTCTTTCTTTCTTTCTTTTTTTTCCTTTTTTTGCCTCCAGGATTATCCCTAAGGATTCAGAGTTGGTGACTGAACTAGGAATCCAGTGCTCCTGGAGACTTTTTCCCTCTTTTGTTGCCCTTGTTGTTTATCATTGTTTATTGTTGTTGGATAGGATAGAGAGAAGTCAAGAGAGAAGGGGAAGGCACAGAGTGGAGAGAAAGACACCTGCAGACATGCTTCAATGCTTGTGAAGCAAGCCCCCTGCAGGTGGGGAGCCAGGGCTTTAACCGGGATCATTACTCTAGTTCTTGCACTTTGCACTGTGTGCGCTTAACCTGCTGCACCACCGCCCAGCCCCCTAATTACTTTTCTGCTAGACAAGGGTGTTGGCAGGTCAGTCCCTACCCCCAGCCTGTTTCTATCTTTGCCTAGCTGGATAGAGCTCTGGGAAGGTAAGGTTTCAAGACTCATTGGTGAGATCTTCTGCTCAGGGAAGTAAGGATGGCATCCTGGTAGCATCTACAACTTGGTGGCTGAAAAGCAATAAAGTATAAAGCAGTATAAAACAATTTGTTTCACAATCAGGAAACTGATGGTCAGAATAAATCAGACTAAACTAAGAGTGTTGATATAGGAAGAAGCTATGCTTTCCTTTTAGATATATTCTAAGGGGGTGTGGCCTTTGTCATTTTACCTGAGTCCAATAGCTAACATGCAGGTGGGTTAAGACTATTTTCAGGGAAGATTGTGTCAGAGTTGAGCATAAAACTAGAAAGCTGAATTAGGGGTAAGAATAGCTCCCAGTAGGGCACCAAAGTAAAAACCCAGTGGTGAGGGGTAGACATGTAGCCTCCTGGGCCAGTGGGGGGTGGGAGTGGGTGGGAGGGATGGGTCACGGTCCTTTGGTGGTGGGAATGGTGTTTATGTACACTCCTAGCAAAATGTAGACATATAAATCAGTAGTTAATTAATATGAGAGGGGGAAATCAATTGTATGTCTCAAAGGTTCTCAAAAGACAAACTGAATCTTTTTAATATATAGGCTACGTATTTGATATGCGGACTCTCTCAAAAGCCTAGACCAAGTAGATTAGAAGCTTCCAATAGCACAGCTATATACAAGATACTGGGTACTGTACAGCAAACCATAACAAAGGGACTTTTCAAAGTTAACCCAATTAACAAATAATGTGATGATAATATTAACTATAGATTGTCTTTTTGAACCCTAAGACAGCAGGAACCTCACATCTTCACTATAGAGCCCCTACTTCCCCCAGTCCTGGCACCCTTGGATAGGGCTCACTTTCCCGTATGCATCTCCCAATCCAAACCAAATAATATTACATCCGTCGATCACAACCTAACCAAAGCAACGATTGCCATCTCAACATGCTTCACCTCAGAGTGTATCCAGAGACTTCACGTGTGGAATGACAACCCTTCAGCTTCATTACTCGGGTGAGACCTTTCCTTTTATAGTACACTCTAATTTCATCTCAGGTAGTTCACTTTCTAACAAAGTCCCATAACCTAGACATACACCAGTTTCTGTGAGAGAGAGCATATGTGCACACGTATCCATAAACTACAGCAAAATATATACCTGAAAGCAGGATTACACTAGAATTTGCAGTGAGTACCTCCCTAACACTTCCTCTCCACTATTCCAAGCTTGAGATTCATGATTGCTCACAAATTGTTTGGCTTCGTATGTTAACTCTCTTTTCAATCACCAGGTTCCAGATGCCACCAGGATGCTGGCTAGGCTTCCCTGGATTGAAGACCCCACCAATGTGTCCTGGAGCTCAGCTTCCCCAGAGACACACCTTACTAGGGAAAGAGAGAGGCAGACTGGGAGTATGGACCGACCAGTCAATGCCCATGTTCAGCGGGGAAGCAATTACAGAAGCCAGACCTTCTACCTTCTGCAACCCTCAACGACCCTGGGTCCATGCTCCCAGAGGGCTAGAGAATGGGAAGGCTATCATGGGAGGGGGTGGGTTATGGGGATTGGGTGGTGGGAATTGTGTGGAGTTGTACCCTTCCTACCTTATGCTTTTGTTCACTAATCCTTTCTTAAATAAAAAATTAAAAAAAAAAAATAGCTCCCAAACATGAGGAAAGAATATAAATATCATTAACTGTTAATACCACCTATCTAGGGCCCATATCTATTCATATTTAGCACAGGAAACTGTATAACTCTGTTTCCCTGTCAGTCGAGCTCTCATTCCATGGTAATAGCTGGGAAAATTCTAGATTGCACTTATTTCAAGACCAGTCTTCTTTCAGTGACAGTGTAGGTTGTCCTAGCCTCCCTTCAGAAAAGAGGTAGTCCCTACCATTGCTGTTTTATATTGAGGAAAAGGTCCTATAGAGGCCCACAAGAGGGCTTATGATTATGTTCCTGATGGAAGTGACCAGTGATGGTTGAGATAGAGAACTACTAGAAATCTAAGCTCATCATATCTCTGTAGAAGTCCAAGGATCCCTTGACTAGAGCCCCAGATGATCACTTGGTCTGGCAGTGACCAAAAAGGCCATAATTAAAGTGTGCTAGTCTCTTGCCATTACCCAGCTTTTACAGTCCTTACTTTTTCTGACAAGGTTAAACATAAGGTGGATAAGTGAAGTGAGGGAGAGGGTAGGAGAGGAGAGTACTTAGGCCTATGTAGAAAATATTTGATTAAGTACTTTTATGGTGTCTTTATTTTTTCTCTTTCCACTTTCTTACTGCACTTATTGAGTCTAACTCTACTCACAGAAGACTACTGTACACTATTACTTCAAGGTACATATTTTCCCCTTATTTATGAATACCTTTGGTCATGGGGCTATCTCATGGGCTCTGGTCTGTATCTTCTCTGTAACTTTGTTAGGATGTGTGCCACTTGAAGTGGAACTAGGGAGTTCCATAAGTTAGAAAAGTTCTCACCAGAGGATTGTCACCTCAGGCCTGGTGTTCCTGAGATACTTTTATGTGAAAATATAGAGAATCAGGTCAAAACCTTTTCATATTATGTGTATGTATTCTAGTAACAAAAGAAGTGGGAATCTTTGAGATGTCTTATTGTACTAAGATAATCACTAGTATATTGTCCTACAGAATTTTCTGGGTTAGAATCTCTAAAAATTTCAACAACATTTATACACTTTCCCCATATTTGGGGACTACTCTCTTTCTTGATCCAGCTTTCAAGCCCTCTTTCCATCCATGACATTATCTCCCCAGACAATAATTTGGGTCCACCTGCTTATCAGATGTTGGGCTCAGGCAAAAACTAATAAAGTCATGGGCCCTTTAGAATATACCTAAAACAGGGAGTCAGGCAGTAGCACAGCGGGTTAAGTGCACGTGGTGCAAAGCACAAGGAACAGCGTAAGGATGCTGGTTCAAACCCCCGGCTCCCTGCCTGCAGGGGAGTAGCTTTACAAGCAGTGAAGCAGTTCTGCAGGTGTCTATCTTTCTCTCCCCCTCTCTGTCTTCCCCTCCTCTCTCCATTTCTCTTGTTCTATACAACAACAATGAGATCAATAATAACTACAACAGTAAAAAATAAATGCTCAAAACTCTAAAAAAATGGGAATAGACAGTAAATTCCTCAAGATAGTAGAATCCATATATAGTAAACCTACAGTCAAAATCATACTCAATAGACAGAAGCTGAAAGCATTCCCCCTCAAATTGGGGGCTAGACAGGGCTGTCCACTGTCATCATTACTCTTCAACATAATATTGGAAGTTCTTGCCATACCAATGAGGCAAGAGAAAGAAATAAAAGTAATACAGACTGGAAGGGAAGAAGTCAAGCTCTCAGTATTTGCAGATGATATGATAGAATACATAGAAAAACCTAAAGAATCCAGCAGAAAACTACTGGAAGTTATTAGGCAATATAGCAAGGTGTCAGGCTACAAAATCAGTGGCATTTCTTTATGTAAACACTAAATCTGAAGAAGAAGACATCCATAAATCACTCCCATTCACTGTTGCAGCAAAATCAATAAAATACCTAGGAGTAAAGCTGACCAAAGAAGTGAAAGACTTGTATACTGAAAACTATGAGTCGCTACTCAAGGAAATAGAAGCTGATACCAAGAAATGGAAAGACATCCCATGCTCATGGATTGGAAGAATAAATATCATCAAAATTAATATTCTCCCCAGAGCCATATACAAATTTAATGTGATACCCATCAAAGTTCCACCAAGCTTCTTTAAGAGAATAGAACAAACACTACAATCATTTATCTGGAACCTGAAAACTAGAATTGCCAAAACCATCTTGAGGAAAAGAAACAGAAAGGGAGGCATCACACTCCAAGACCTTAAACTATATTATAAAGCCATCATCATCAAAACAGCATGGTACTGGAACAAAAATAGGCACACAGACCAGTGGAACAGAATTGAAAGCCCAGAAATAAATCCCCACACCTATGGACATCTAATCTTTGATAAGGGGGGCCAAAGGATTAAATGGAAGAAGTAGGCTCTCTTTAATAAATGATGGTGGGAAAACTGGGTTGGAACATGCAGAAGAATAAAATTGAACCTCTTTATCTCACCAGAAACAAAAATCAACTGCAAATTGATTAAAGACCTGGATGTTAGACTAGAAACAATCAAATACTTACAGGGAAACGTTGGTGAAACACTTTCCCACCTAAACCTCAAGGACATTTTTGATGACACAAACCCAATTACAAGGAAGACTAAAGCAGAAACAAACCAATCGGACTACATCAAATTGAAAACTTCTGCACAACCAAAGAAACAAACAAAGAGACCCCTCACAGAATGGGAGAAGATCTTCACATGTCATACATCAGACAAGAGACTAATCACCAAAATATACAAAGAGCTCAGCAAACTTAGCAACAAAAAAGCAAATGACCCCATCCAAAAATGGACAGAGGATATGAACAAAACATTTACCTCAGAGGAGATCCAAAAGGCTAACGAACATATGAAAAACTACTCCAGGTCACTGATTGTCAGAGAAATGCAAATTAAGACAACATTGAGATACTACCTCAATCCTGTGAGAATGGCATGCATCAAAAAGGACAGCAGCAACAAATGCTGGAGAGGATGTGGGGACAGAAGAACCCTTTCACTGCTGGTGGGAATGTAAATTGGTACAGCCTCTGTGGAGAGCTGTCTGGAGAATTCTCACAAGGCTAGACATGGACCTTCCATATGACCCAGTAATTCCTCTCCTGGGGTTATACCCCAATGACTCCATAACACCCAACCAAAAAGATGTGTGTACTCCTATGTTCATAGCATCACAATTCATAATAGCTAAAACCTGGAAGCAACCCAGGTGCCCAATAACAGATGAGTGGCTGCGAAAGTTGTGGTATATATACACAATGGAATACTACACAGCTATGAAGAACAATAAGCCCACCTTCTCTGACCCATCTTGGACAGAGCTAGAAGGAATTATGTTAAGTGAGCTAAGTCAGATAGACAAATGAGTATGGGATGATCCCACCCATAAACAGAAGTTGAGAAAGAAGAAAGAGGGAAACTCAAAACAGGATATGACTGAATTAGGAGTAGGGCATGAAAGTAAAAACCCTAGGCTGAGGTGAGGGTGGATGTTCGGCATCATGGGGTGGGGATGTGGGGGTGGATAGAATAGATGAGACACAGTATTTTGGTGGTGGGAATGGTGTTTATGTACAATCCTATTAATTTCTGGTCATATAAATAACTATTTAATAAATATGACTTTTTAATGAACAGACAATAGGCTGAATCTTTGATATGTTGACTCTCTTAAAAGGTTAGACCAGGGAGAACAAAAGCAACTGGTGGCAGAATTATATACAAATATGCCAAAGGACATAAATAATGGCGATGTTGTGTATGACACAGCAAATACTAACAATGAGATTTTACAAAGTTAACCCAATTGCCAAATAATATGATTATAGCAATAACTGTCTATTGCCTTCTTAAGCCCTAAGACAGCAGGAACCTCCCACTTCCTCTATACAGCCTATATTTTCCCCAGTCTTGGAACCTCTAGAGTGGGGCTCACTTTCATGCATACTTCTCTCAATTCATACCAAATGATTTTGCATCTGCTGATTCAAACCTAATCAACTCAAGGAATACCACCTCAGTATGCTTCACCTCAGACTGTGTCCAGAGATATCAAGCATAGAATGTCAACCCCTCAGCCTCATTACTCAGGTGAGACCTTTTCTTTCATAGTATTCAGTAATTTCATTCCAGGTGTTTCACTTCCTAACAAAGTCCCAAAACATAGATATAGACAGGATCCATGAGATAGAGCATATGTTAACATGTATCCATAAATTAGAGCAAAATATATACCTGAAAGCAAAAGTACACAATAGTCTGCAGTGAGTCAGTATGAAGTTCATAATGAAGTAGTGTCTACTTAGACATAGATACCTTCCTCACCTATTTCCTATTATACTTACCTCATTCACACCAAAGCTAACCTTATCAAAACAAGGACTGAAAAAGCTGAATTAGGGCAAGAGTCTGGCCTACTTTAACAATGATTCTTTATTTACTATCAGGCCACCCCATCATCTGGGGCCTTAGTTGGGGAGTCCTGAGATTCCCAAACAGATATAATGGGCCTAGACCTAGAATAAATCCTTCTCTCCATTGTTACCAGTCATCTCTATCAGGAACAATACAATAGACCCATTAGTAACCCCACATAGGACCTCACCCTCAACATGGATAAACAATGGCAGAGAATGTTCCATCCTCTGAAGGGAGGCTGGACAACATACTCTATGTTCCACCTGAGGAAGATGGGTTCTGAAACTGGGGCAGCTTGGAATGTTCCTACTCATGACCACAGAATGTGAATTCAGATCTACAGGGATGCAGAGGTCACATAGGCACCTAAGCTGAATATGGGCCCCATTTGATGGGGTTTACAGTCAACAATATTTATACAACTTTCCTGTATTTGGGAGCTAATATCTTCCCTGATTCAGCTTTCTGGCCCTTTTTCCAGCCATGACATCACCTCCCCAGCAATAGCTCGGATCCACCTGCTTATCAAATTTCAGGCTGAGGGGGAAAAAAATCTAGTATAGCCACTGGCCCTTTGGAATATAACTAAAATATGCCTACTAGTTATCTACAAAACAAAGACAACCCTCCCCCCAACTCTTCATCTGCACTACTCCAGCCTTTAGGTTCATGATTAGGCAACAACTTGTTTGGCTTTTTATATAACTCTATTTTCAACCACCAGTTTCCAGATGCCAGCATGATGCCAACCAGACTTCCCTAGACAGATAACCCCACCAATGTGTCCTGGAGCTCTGCTTCCCCAGTATCCTGTCCCACTAGAGAATGAGAGAGCCAGGCTGGGAGTATGGATTGCCCTTTCAATGCCCATGTTCATCAGGGAAGCAATTACAGAAGCCAGACCATCCATGTTCTGCATCCCACAATGACCTTGGGTCCATACTTCCAGAGGGTTAAAGAATAGGAAAACTATCAGAGGAAAGAAAGCATAGGGAGTTCTGGTGTTGGTAACTGTGTGGAGTTGTAACCCTCTTATGATATGGTTTTGTCAATGTTTTCTTTTTATAAATAAAATAATTTTTTTTAATTCAAGAGGCCCAGTGAGTCTCAAACAGAATCAGCACAGACCTGAAGACACCAAGACACATAGTTTCAATGAAAGAGGTAAGGATAAAGAAAGAATCTTAAAGTCTGCAAGAGAAAAACAGAAAGTCACATACAGGAGAAAACCCATAAGACTATCAGCAGATTTCACCACTCAAACTCTAAAAGCCAGAAGAGAATGGCAAGATATCTACTGAACCCTCTGAAAAGGGGTTTCACCCAAAGATAATATATCCTGCTCAACTTTAATTCAGACTAGATGGAGGGATCAAAACCTTCTCAAACAGGCAACCATCACCAAGCCTGCCTTGAAAGAGATTCTAAAAGAACTTCTATAATCAAGAACATCATCAAAATACTTGACATACATAAAAGCAAATTTAAAAATTATTGCAAAATGTCAATACAATACCTAAATCCATAATATAAATAAATTCCAATGACTTAAATTTACCCATTAAAAGGCACAGAGTAGAAGAATGGATCAGAAAACACAACCCAACAATTTGCTTCTTACTAGAATCACATCTGACCCAACAAGACAAATACTGACTAATGTGGAAGGATGGAAAACTATCATACAGGCTAATTAACCACCAAAAAAGGGCAGGAACAGCCATTCTCATCTCTGACACAATAGACTTTAAATTATATAAATAAAAGATAAGAAAATCCATTATGTAATGATTAGAGGATTAATTAACCAAAAAGATTTAATAGTTATTAACATTTATGCACCCAATGAAGGCCCATCTAAATACACCATACACTTACTGAAAAAGCCACAAAAATGCATGAATAGTAATACAATAATAGTAGGAGACCTCAACGCCCCCACTCTCACACTTAGAAAGATAATCTAAGCAGAGAATCAAAAAAAAAAAAAAAAGAACAAGAGAATTAACCAAAGGGGTGGATAGACTAGGCCCCATGGACATTTTCAGAGTTCTTTGCCTCAAGAAACTGGAATACACATTCTTTTCATATCCACAGAGCATACACAAAAGGACAGACCACATGTTAGGTCACAAAGACAGTATCAACAAATTCAAGAGCATTGAAATCATCCCAAGCATCTTCTCAGACTGCAGTGGAGTAAAGCTAACATTCAGCAACAACAGAAAATTACTAAAAGTCACAAAATTGGGGAACTCAACAACATACTGAATAATAACTGCCAGGACAAAGATGAACTCAAGCAAGAAATTCAAATTTTCCTAAAAACAAATCAAAATGAAGACACAAGCTATCAAAATATTTGGGACACAGCTAAAGCAGTACTGAGAAGGATACTCATAGCACACATTAGAGAACAAGAAAAAGTCAAATAAAAGACCTCACTGCAATGCTTGAGGACTTAGAAAGATAGGAGCAAAGAATCCCTAAAGCAACTGGAAGGACTGAAATCACTAAAATTAGAGCCGAAATAAACATCAAAAATTTAAAAAAACACAAAAGATCAATGAAGCCAAAATCAAACAAAATTGAAAAACCTTTGGCGAGACTCACTAAAAAAGGGGGGACAAGACTCAAATAAATAGAGTTATTAATGATAAAGGAGGTATCACAACAGACACCACAGAAATCCAAAAAATCATGTGAAGCTTCAATGAACAACTATATGCCACCAAGCTAGAGAATCTGGAAGAAATGGAAAAATTCCTAGAAACTTATGCCCTTCCAAAACTGAACCAGGATGAAATACAGAACCTAAATGGACCAATCACAGACCAAGAAATCAAAACAGTTATCAAGAATCTTCCCTAAAACAAAATTCCAGGACCAGATGGCTTTACAAACAAATTCTACAAAAATTTTAGGAAACAGTTAATACCTATACTTTTAAAGTTCTTCCAAATGGTCAAAGAAACAGGAACACTCCCTTCCACCTTCTGTGGAACCAATATAACCCTGATACCAAAAGCAGATAGGAACATTAAAAAAGGGGGAAAATACATACCAATATCTCTGATGAATATAGATGCTAAAATTGAACAATATCCTAGCCAACCAGATATAGCAGTATACCAAAAATATTGTTCATCATGAAACAGTGGGATTTATTCCAGGGATTCAAGGCTGGCTCAACATATGTAAATTAATCAATGTCAGAAATTATGTTAAGAGTATGGGATATGAGTATGGGATGATGCCATTCATGAACAGAAGTTGAGAAAGAAGAACAGAAAGGGAAAATCAAAGCAGAATCTGACAGTTTGGAGTGTGGAAACAGTAAAAATCCCTGGGTGGAGGATGAAGGTAGATGTTCAGCTTCACTGATGCAGGGGGAGGGGGAGGAGCAAGGGACACAGAACTTTGATGGTGGGAATGATGTTAATTTACCCTCCTATTAACTTACAGTCTCACAAATGACCATTTAATTAATATGATAGGGTGAAAATGGATTGAATGTCTCAAGCTTTTTGATGCATAGACCATAGGCTAAGTATACGTTCCTTCAGTCTAATCACTTAGGACTTTAAATTATTGAATTTTAACAGTGGGCTCAAATTGTTAATACATTTCTAATAATGGCTTGTTCTTTAAAATATTATCTCCAAAAAGCTTAGACCAGGGAGAACAGAAGCAACTGGTGGTGCTACTTTATAAGATACAGCTATATACAAATAGCATAAAAGGACATAATTTATGGTGAGGTCTTGTATGATACAGCAAATCTTAAAAATGGATTTTCAAAGTTAACGCAATTTCCAAATAATTTGGTTATAACAATAACTATCTATTGCCTTCTTAAATCCTAAGACAGCAGGAAATTTCCCCTTTCTCTACAAAGCCCATCTATCTCCCAGTCCTGGAATCTCTAGGGTGGGGCTCACTTTCCTGCATGCTTCTCTCAAGTCATACTAACTGATACTGCATCTGCTGATACCAGCCCTATATATGCAAGCAGTACCACCTCAGCATGCTTCAATTCAGATTATGTCCAGAAAAGTCATGTGAGGAATGTCAACTCTTCAGCTTCATTACTCCAGTGAGACCTTTCCTGGATCATAGGACTCCTTAACTCCATTTCGCTTCTTAACAAAACCTCAAAACCTAGATATAGACCATGGTCCATGAGATAAGGAATATGTACACATGTATCCATAAGTTAGGGGGAAATATATACCTGAAAGGAAAAGTGCACAATAATTTTCAATGATGCAATAAATGAAGCAAAAAAGTAGAAATAATTTAAAAGACTCCTTAAAGTACCTAATAAAACAGTTTCTACTTAGACCTAGATATTGTCCTCATCTACCTCCTATTACACACACACATCCCAATCACTCCAAAGTTAATTTTGTCAGATAAAGTAAGGACTGTAAATGCTGAATAAGGGCAAGAAACTGGCATACTTTAATGATGACTCTTAAGTCACTACCAAGCCACCCCATCACCTGGGGCTCTCGTCAGGGAGCCCTGGGGTTCCCACACAGACGTGATGGGCCTAGACCTCTAGCTGATCCCTCTTGCCACTGTAACTGGTCATCTCCATCAAGAAAAACATAATGGATGCCTTTATGGGCCCCTATAGGACCTTGCCCTCAATGTAGATCAATACTGATAGTGAATGTTTCATTCCCAAAGGGAGGTTAGACAACATACTCTACCTACCACCTGAGGAAGATGGGTCTCAAAATTAGTGAAGCCTGGAATGTTCCTAGCTGTGACCACAGAATGTGAGCTCAGACCTACAGGAATGCAGAGGTTATATAAGTTCCTATGATGACTATGGGCCCCAGATCAAACCGGTGGGGTTTCCAGTTAACAATATTTATATATTTTCCCCATATTTAGAGGCTTCTCTCTTCCCTGATCCAACTTTCTAGTACTTTTGCCAACTAAGACAGCATCTCCTCAGACAACCACCTAAGTCCACCTGCATATTAGATATCAGGTGAAGGCAAAAAATAATAAAGTCATGGGCTCCTTGGAATATACCTAACATAGACCTACTAGCTTTTTCCAAAATGGAGACCTCAAATCTTCATCTGCAATACTCTTGTCTTTGGGTTTCTGATTATTAAACAATTTGTTCTGCATTGTATATTAACTCTTTTTCAGCCACCAGGTTCCAGATGATACCATAATGCCTATCTAACTTCCTTGGGTCCACCATGTATATTGGAGCCCTGCCTCCCCAGATCCCTGCCCCACTAGGGAAAGAGAGAGACAGGCTGGGAGTATGGATTGACCTACCAATTCCCATGTTCAGCTTAGAAGCAATTACAGAAACCAGACCTTCCACCTTCCGCACCACACAATGATCCTGGGTCCATACTCCCAGAGGAATAAAGAAAAGGGGAGCTACCAAGGAAGGGGATTAGATATGCAGCTCTGTAGGGTGGGAATGTGTGAAAATGTAACCCTCTTATCCTATAGTCTTGTAAATATTTCAATTTTATAAGTTAAAAAAGGCAATATCTCTTCCAACAGCTCTTCCAAAAGATTGAAGATACAGGAATACTCCCTTCCACCTTCTATAAAGCCGACATCACCCTGATACCATAAGTATACAGGGACACAACAAAAAAAAGAAAAATACAGATCAACATCGATGCTAAAGTACTGAACAAAATTCTAACCAACCACATACAACAGTATATTAAAAAAACTGTTCATCACAACAAAGTAGGATTTATCCCAATAATACTAGGCTTGTTCAAAGTACATAAATCAATCAATGTAATACACCATATCAATAAAACCAAAACCAAAATCCACATAATTATCTTCATAGATGTAGTGAAAGCCTTTGACAATATCCAACATGATTAATCACTACAAAAAATGAAAACTGGCGTAAAATTTCTTAATATAGTGGAATCCATATACAGCAAACCTACAGCCAACATCATGCTCCACAGGCAAAAGCTGGAAGTATTCTCCTTCAGATTAGGTACTAGACAGGGCTGCGCACTATCATCATTACTCTTCAGCATAGTACTGAAAGTTCTTGCCATAGCAATCAGGCAAAATAAAGGAATCAAAGGAATACAGATTGTAAGAAAAGAAGTCAGACTCTCACTGATTATAGATGATATGATAGTATATCTAAAAAAAAAGCTAAAAAACTTCTGAAAATTATTGGACAATATAGCAAAGTGTCAGGCTACAAAATTAACATACAAAAACCAATCACATTCCTTTATGCAAACACTAAGTCAGAAGAGCAGGATATCCAGAAATCACTTCCATTCACTATCACAGCAAAATAAATAAAATATCTAGAGGGACTCGGGCAGTAGCGCAGCAGGTTAAGCACACATGGCGAGAAGCGCAGGGACCGGCATAAGGATACCACTTCCAGCCCCCAGCTCCCCACCTGCAGGGGAGTCACTTCATAGGCAGTGAAGCAGGTCTGCAGGTGTTTATCTTTCTCTCCCCCCTCTGTCTTCCCCTCCTCTCTCCATTTCTCTCTGTCCTATCTAACAACAACAACAACAATAATAACTATAACAACAATAAAACAACAAGGGCAACAAAAGGGAAAATAAATAAAAGAAAAGAAAATTTAAATAAATAAATAAAATAAAATATCTAGGAATAAACCAGACCAAAGAAGTGAAAGACTTGTATACTGAAATGTATGACTCTCTATTCAAAGAAATAGGAAATGATACAAAGATATGGAAAGATACCTCATGCTCATGGACTGGAAGAATTAATATCATCAAAATTAATATCCTACTCAGAGTCATATACAAATTTAATTTGATACCCATCAACATCTCACCAATTTTCTTTAAGAGAACAGAACAAAAATTACAATATTTAATCTGGAACCAGAAAACTCCTGCAATCACCAAAACAACCTCAAGAAAGAGATACAGAAATGGAGGCCTCACACTCCCAGATCTCAAACTACATTATAAGGCCATCATCATCAAAACATCCTGGCACTGGAACAAAAATAGATACAAAGGCCAGTGGAACAGAATTGAAAGCCCAGAACTAAACCACACACCTATGGACATCCAATTTTTGATAAGAGGCCCCAAAGTATTAAATGAAGGAAGGAGGCTCTCTTCAATAAATGGTGCTGGGAAAACTGGGTTGAAACATGTGGAAGAATGAAACTAAACCACTATAATTCACTAGAAATAAAAGTTAACTCCAAATGAATCAAGGACCTGGATGTTAGACCAGAAGCTATCAAATATTTAGAGGAAAATATTAGTGGAAATCTTTCCCATCTAAACCTCCAGGGCATCTTGGATGATACAGACCCAACTGAAAGAAAGACAAAAGCAAAAATAAACTAATGGGATTACATCAAATTAAAAGGTTTCTGCATAGCAAAAGAAACCATAACACAAACAAAGAGACTCCTCACAGAATGGAAGAATAGCTTTACATGCCATATATAAGAGAAGAGGCTAGTAACTAAAAGATACAAAGAGCTCACAAAACTCAGCAACAAAAAAGGAAGTGACCCAATTCAAATGTGGGGATATGAACAGAATGTTGACTACAGCAAACACTAATTTAGAAGAAGAAATTCAGAAATCAATTTCTTTTAGTATAGCAACAAAAACAATGGAATATATAGGAATATTCCTAACCAAAGAAGTGAAACAATTGTATACTAAAAATAATGAATCACTATTGAAGGAAACAGAAAAAGACACAAAGAAGTAGAATGATATTCCATGTTCATGGATTAGAAATTAACATCATTAAAATGAATATACTACCCAGAGCGATATGCAAATTTAATGCAGTCCTCATCAAGATCCCAATCAAATTTTTTAGGAGAATAGAACAAAAGTTACAAATGTCTATCTGCAAATAGAAAAGACCTAGAATTTCCAAAACAACCTTTAGAAAAAATAACAGAAGGGAGTCAGGCAGTAGCACAGCTGGTTAAGTGCAGGTGGCACAAAGAGCAGGGACTGGCTTAAGGATCCCAGTTCCAGCTATCAGCTTCCCACCTGCATGGGAGTCATTTCACAAGCAGTGAAGCAGGTTTTCAGGCATCTTTCTCTCCCTCTTTCTGTCTTCCTGTCCTCTCTCTGTCCTATCCAAAAACAGCATCAATAACAACAACAATAATAACTACAACAATAAAAAACAAGGGCAACAAAAGGGAATAAAAAATATTTTTTTAATTTAAAAAGAGAAAAGAAAAAAAGAACATAACTGAAGGCATCACACTCCCAGATTTCAAATTGCATTATAGGGCCATTGTAGTAAAAACTGCATAGTACTGGAACATAAATAGGCACACTGGCCAGTGGAATAGAATTGAGAACCCAGAAATAAGCCCCCACACCTATTGACATCTAATCTTTGACAAAGGTGCCCATACTATTAAATGGGGAAAGGAGGGTCTCTTCAACAAATGGTGTTGGAAAAAATGGGTTGAAATGTACAGAATAATGGAAGTGAACCACTATTTCACCAAACAAAAGTAAATTTCAAGTAGATCAAGGACTTGGATGTTAGGCCAGAAACTATCAAATACTTAGAGGAAAATATTGGCACAACTCTTTTCCATATGAATTTTAAAGACATTTTCAAAACAATAAATGCAATTACAAAGAAGAAAATGGCAAGAACAACCCAATGGAACTACATCAAATTGAAAAACTTCTGCACAGCTAAAGAAATCAAAACTCAAGCATAGAGACCTCCCACAGAATGGGAGATCACCTTTACATGCCATACATCAGAGAAGAGGCTAATAACCAAAATATTTAAAGAGCTCGCCAAACTCAACAACAAGAAAACAAATAACCCCATCCAAAAATGGGGAGAGGACATTTACAGAATATTCACCATAGACCATAGAAGAAATCTGAGAGACCAACAAACATATGAAAAAAAAATTCTCCAACTCATTGATTGTCAGAGAAATGCAAATGAAGACAACAATGAGATATCACTTCACTCCTGTGAGAATGTCATACATCAGAAAAGATAACAGCAACAAATACTGGAGAGGTTGTGAGGACAAACTAACCCTCCTACTCTGCTGGTGGGAATGTAAATTGGTCCAACATCTGTTCAGAACAATCTGGAGAACTCTCAGAAGGCTAAAAATGGAACCTACCCTATGATACTGCAGTTCCTCTCCTGGGGATATATCCTAAGGAACCCAACACACCCATCCAAAAAGATCTGTGTACACATATGTTCATGGCAGCACAATCTATAATAGCCAAAACCTGGAAGCAACCCAGGTGTCCAACAACTTGCACAAATTGTGGTATATATACACGATGGAATACTACTCAGCTATTAAAAATGGTGACTTTACCATTTTCAGCCGATCTTGGATGAACTTTGAAATATTCATGTTAAGTGAAATAAGTCAGAAACAGAAGGATGAATATGAGATGATCTCACTCTCAGACAGAAGTTGAAAAACAAGATCAGAAGAGAAAACATAAGTAGAACCAGCGCTGGAATTGGAA
The DNA here is from genome assembly GCF_950295315.1 of Erinaceus europaeus. Taxonomy (NCBI): domain Eukaryota; kingdom Metazoa; phylum Chordata; class Mammalia; order Eulipotyphla; family Erinaceidae; genus Erinaceus; species Erinaceus europaeus. Next base: position 56,162,633 of record NC_080165.1, read on the forward strand.
TATTGCACCAAAGTAAAAGACTCTGGGGTGGGTGGGTGGGTGGGAGAGTACAGGTCCAAAAAGGATGACAGAAGACCTAGTGTAGGTTGTATTGTTATATGGAAAAGTGGAAAATGTTATGCATGTACAAACTTGTACTTACTATAGAATGTAAAACATTAATTTCCCAATAAATAAATTTAAAAATTAAAAATTAAAAAAAATTATTATGACCTTATTATCTTATAATCGTGTTATTCATTATTAAATCACTAATACAAATTAGGCTTTAGGTGGCCAGGTAGTAGGTTTGAACCCCTCCTCCTGACCTACACATTGTGTAGCAACGGAGATGCTACACAAGTGATAAAGCAGATCTGTAGGTGTCTTTCTCTTTCCCTCTCTATCTTTCTCTCCCCTTTCAGTTTCTCTCTGTCTCATTAAATAAAATATAAAAAGGGGGCTTTAATTAGTTTGTTGGTACAGGCCCTTTTGCTTTCTTTACAGTATCTTTAACAATGGGATGTCCAGGTAGTATTTTATTTTCAGTACAGAAATTTTGTTAGACTATGTCTTAGTTTGTGTTGACTTCCTCTAATAAACCATGTGCCATTTCATTAATATATATGTATTTTTGCCACCACAGTTTCCTACAGATCAGTGCCTGTATGTTTCCATGGTTCCGGATGGTCCCTTCCTTCTTCTGCTTTCTCCCTTTCTTTTTTGATGAGAGAGAGATTGAGAGACAGGGAGAGGGAGAGATGTAGAAATGAGAAACATTTTTGAAACTCCTCCCCTGCAAGTGGCTTCAACCTGTGTCTGTGCTCAACTGAGTAAGCTACCACCCAGTCCCCCCTTTAATTTTAAGAATGTTATTACCTTATAAAAGAGAGATGGTAATTATGTGTCCTATCAAATAAGATTAAAAAAAAGGAAAAATGGCTCCTAGGAGCAGTGGATTTATTGTGCGTATACGGACCCTTGGTGGGGAAAAAAGAAAACAGAGATTAAAGCATTTTTCTTTTTCCTGACTATTTTAATAATTTAGATGCATTTTAGTTTTAAACAAAGTTATACCTGACCATCATTTAAAATGACAGATATTTCTATAAATCATTTTATGAAAATCAGCAGAAATTATTTTCTCTTTCTAGATACAAACTCTGTTAGTTCCATTTTACCAGTGATAAAACAGAAACTTAGATGTTCATTATCACCTTCATTATCAAGTTCACCTGGACAGGAAGTTGTTATGAGTCCTCAAATCCATTTGGCTGAACTGGCTCTATTGCTTTTCAATTACATGAGCAATTGATTTTAAATTTCTGCAGCATCAAACTACCATGAAATTAGTGGCTTAAAATTATATATATTTATTTAGAAATCACATTTTATTATATTGTAATAATATATTGTAATTATATTATAACTACAATGTATTATTTTATTTTTACTGAATATAATTAACAAATAACATGTAAGTTTAAAGTGTGCAATGTACAGATCTGATGGATTTTTTAAATTTTTTATTTATAAAAAGGAAATACTGACAAAAACTATAGGATAAGAGGGGTACAACCCCTAACAATTCCCACCACCAGAACTCTATCCCATCCCCTCTCCTGATAAAGCTATCCTATTCTGTATCCCTCTAACAGTATGGACCCAGGGTCATCATGGGATGCAGAAGGTGGAAGGTCTGGCTTATGTAATTGCTTCCCTGCTGAACATGGGTGTTGGCAGGTTGATCTATACTCCCATCCTGTCTACTTTCCCTGGTGGAGCGGGTTTCTACGGAAGTGGGGCTCCAGGACACATTGGTGGGGTTATCTGCCAAAGGAAGTCCAATTGGCATCATGGTAGCATCTGGAACCTGGTGCATAAAAAAGAGTTAACATACAAAAAAAAAAAAAAAGTTAACATATACAAACATGATGTCATGGCTGGAAAAAGGACCAGAAATCTGGATTAGGGAAGAGAGTAGCTCCTAAAGATGGGAAAGGTATATAAATATTGTTTACTGTAAATCCAATTGATTTGATCTGATCTGGGGCTTTGACATTATTTTTATATAGCTGTGTCTTATACAGTAATGAATGGCACCTGTTGCTTACGTTCTTCCTGGTTTAAGCTTTTAAGAAAGTCAACATTTCAAAGACTCAGATTCTGATAAGTGCATCAAAAAGTTTGAGACATTATTTGTATATAGCATTACTCTCTAAGATACAGTTATATACAAATAATGTCAAAGGACATAAATTATGGTGATGTTGTGTATGATACAGAAAATCCTAACAAAGGGATTTTCAGAGTTAACCCAATTGCCAAATAATTTTAACATCAATAATTATCCCAAGCTATCTTTATCAAAACAAGGACTGCAAACTGAATAAGGGCAAGAAACTGCCATACTTTCACATTGACTCTTTAGTCACTATCAGGCCACCCCATCAGCTGGGGCCCTAGTCTGGGAGTCCTGAGATTCCCAAACAGACATGAATAAATCCCTCTATCCATTGTTACCAGTCATCTCTATCAGGAACAACAAAATAGACCCCTCTGTGGGCCCCCATAGGACCTTGCCCTCAACCTCAGTCAACAATTGTAGGGAATGTTCCAACTTATGAAGGGAGGCTGGACAGCATACTCTATGCTACACCTGAGGAAAATGGATTCTGATATTGGGGCAGCTTGTAACTTTCCTACTTATGAACACAGAATGTGAGCTTAGATCTACAGGGATGCAGAGGTCATATAGGCTCCTAAGCTGAATATGGGCCCCAGATCAGATCAAATCAATGGGGTTTACAGTTAACAATATTTATACACCTTTCCCATATTTGGGAGCTACTGTGTTCCCTGATCCAACTTTCTGGTCCTTTTTCTTTCTTTTTTTTTTTTTTAAGAAAGGATAAATTAACAAAACCATAGGGTAGGAGGGGTACAGCTCCACACAATTCCCACCACCCAATCTCCATATCCCACCCCCTCCCCTGATAGCTTTCCCATTCTCTATCCCTCTGGGAGCATGGACCCAGGGTCATTGGGGGTTGCAGAAGGTAGAAGGTCTGGCTTCTGTAATTGCTTCCCCGCTGAACATGGATGTTGACTGGTCGGTCCATACTCCCAGTCTGTCTCTCCCTTTCCCTAGTAGGGTGTGTCTCTGGGGAAGCAGAGCTCCAGGACACACTGGTGGGGTCTTCAGTCCAGGGAATCTTGGCCGGCATCCTGATGGCATCTGGAACCTGGTGACTGAAAAGAGAGTTAACATACAAAGCCAAACAAATTGTTGGGCAATCATGGACCCAAAGCTTGGAATAGTGGAGAGGAAGTGTTAGGAGGGTACTCACTACAAACTCTAGTGTACTTCTGTTTTCAGGTATATATTTTGCAGTAGTTTATGGATACGTGTGAGCATATGCTCTCTCTCATAAAAACTGGTGTATATCTAGGTTTTGGGTCTTTGTTAGAAACTGAACCACCTGAGATGGAATTAGAGTATACTATGAAAGGAAAGGTCTCACCCGAGTAATGAAGCTGAAGGGTTGTCATTCCACACGTGGGATCTCTGGACACAGTATGAAGTGAAGCATGTTGAGGTGGCAATCGTTGCATTGATTAGGTTGTGATAGACAGATGCAATATTATTTGATATGGATTGGGAGAGGCATACGGGAAAGTGGGCCCTATCCAAGGGTTCCAGGACTGGGGGAAGTAGAGGTTGTATAGTGGAGATGTGAGGCTCCTGCTGTCTTAGGGTTCCAAAAGACAATCGATAGTTAATGTTGTCATCACGTTATTTGGTAATTGGGTTAACTTTGAAAAGTCCTTTTGTTAGGGTTGGCTGTATAGTATCCAGTATCTTGTATATAGCTGTGCTATTGGTTGCTTCTGATCTACTTGGTCTAGGCTTTTGAGAGAGTCTGCATATCAAATACACAGCCTATATATTAAAAAGACTTAGTCTATGTTTTTAAAAACTTCGAGACATAAAATTAATTATCCCCCTCTCATATTAATTAACTAGTGAATTATATGACTACATTTTACTAGGAGTGTACATAAACACCATTCCCACCACCATAAGAGTGTGACCCATCCCTCCAACCCACTCCCACCCCCCCACTGGCCCAGGAAGCTGCATGTCTACCCCTCACCACAGGGCTTTTACTTTGGTGCCCTACTTACAATTTGGTGAGGTCCTGCTTTTAGTTTTTCTTTCAGATCTTCTTACTCAACTTCTGTTGATGAGTGGGATCATCCCATACTCATCTTTATCTTTCTGACTTAGCTCACTTAACATAATTCCTTCTAGCTCTGTCCAAGATGGGTCAGAGGAGGTGGGTTCATTGTTCTTGATAGCTGCATAGTATTCCATTGTGTATATATACCACAGCTTTCTCATCCACTCATCTGTTGTTGGGAACCTGGATTGCTTCCAGGTTTTAGCTATTATGAATTGTGCTGCTATGAACATAGGAGTACACACCTCTTTTTGGTTGGGTGTTATGGAGTCCTTGGGGTATAACCCCAGGAGAGGAATTACTGGATCATATGGAAGGTCCATGAGAGTTTTCCAGACTGCTTCTGAGAGTTTTCCAGACTGCTTCTGAGAGTTTTCCAGACTGCTCTCCACAGAGGCTGTACCAATTTACATTCCCTCTAATTTTAGTGATTTATGTCCTTTTGGTTGCTTTAGGGTTCCTTTGTTCCTCTTCCTCTGTGCAGTAAGGTCCTTCATTTGAGCTTTTTCTTGTTGTTTAATATGTGATTGTATGGCTATAAGTTTCTCTCTCCGTTCTTAAGGAGTATGTTGTTTAGTTTCCAAATTCTGTGACTTTTAATAATTTTCTTTTTGTTGTTAAATGGTAGTTTTACTCCACTGTGGTCTGAGAAGATACTTGGGATGATTTTGATGCTCTTGAATTTATTGATGCTGTCTTTGTGGCCTAACATGTGGTCTATCCTTGAATATGTGTTATGTGGATTTGAAAAGAAGGTGTATTCCAGTTTTTTTGGGGTGAAGGATTCTGAAAATGTCCAAGAAATCTAGTCTGTCAATCTCTTCATTCAATTCTCTTGTATCTTTGTTGATTCTCTGCTTTGTTAATCTGTCTAAGTATGAGAGTGGGGTATTGAAGTCTCCCACTATTATTGTATTACTATTGATGTATTTTTGAAATTCTTTCAGTAAGTGCTTGATGTATTTAGATGGTCCCTCATTGGGTGCATAGATGTTAATAATTGTTAAATCTTCTTGGCTGATTGATCCTCTAATCATTATGTAATGTCCTTACCTATCTTTTATTACTTTATTTAATTTAAAATCTATTGTGTCTGAGATGAGAATGGGTGTTCCTGCCCTTTTTTGTGGTCTGTTAGCCTGTATGACAGTTTTCCATCCCTTCACTTTAAATCTGTGTTTATCTTGTTGTGACAGATGGGATTCTTGCAAGCAGCATATAGTTGGGTTATGTTTTTTGATCCATCCTCCCACTCTGTGCCTTTTGATGGGTGAGTTTAAGCCATTGACATTTATTGATATTATGGATTTAATGTATTGTAGTGCCATTGTTCAAAAAAATTTTTTGTTTGCTCTGATATATTGCAACTATTATAGCGATGTTCTTGTTTATAAGAGGTCTTTTAGAACCTCTTTCAGGGCCGGCTTACTAATGGTTGCCTCCTTTAACTGTTGTTTGTCTAAGAAGGTTGTGATCCCTCCATCTAGTTTGAATGAAAGTCTAGCAGGATATATTATCCTTGGTTGAAACCCTTTTTCATTCAGGGCTCGATAGATATCTTGCCATTCTCTTCTGGCTTTTAGAGTTTGAGTGGAGAAGTCTGTAGATAATCTTATGGGTTTTCCCCTGTATGTGACTTTTTGTTTCTCTCTTGCAGCCTTTAGGATCCTTTCTTTATCCTTATCCTTCTCATCGTGACTATGATGTGTCTTGGTGTCTTCAGGTCTGGGTTGACTCTGTTTGGAACTCTCTGGGCCTCTTGAATCTTGATGTCCTTTCCGTTGTTCAGGTCTGGGAAGTTTTCTTCTATTGTTTCCTCTAAAGTGTTTGCTTCCCCTTCCTCTCTTTCTTCCTCTGGCAGGCCAATTATATGAATGTTAATTCTTTTGAGATCATCCCATATGTCTCTGTTGTTGTTTTCAGTGTCTCTCAATCTCTTTTTGAGCTCTTTCACCTCTTTCTTAGTTTTCTCTAGCTCATCCTTGGTCTTGCTAATTCTGTTTTCTGCTTCTGTTAGTCTGCTTTCCCTTGCCTCAGCTTCTTTCTTCATTACAGCTATTTCAGCTTTCAGTTCTCTCATTGCCTCAAGATAATCTGTATTTTCCTTGGGGGGTCTCAACTGTTGTTTCCCTAATACTGCCATTCCTTTCCTCCAATGTTTTTTCATTTCTGTGATTAATAAGTTTATTATTGCTTGCATACTTTTCTTATCTATGGTTACTTCTGGCTGATTTGTAGTTTCTTCTGGGCTCTTGTCTTCATTCATTGGAGTAGCAGCTTTTTTTTTTTGATCTACCCATTTTTTTATTTATGTATTTCTTTTTTTATGCTCTGTTGTTGCTCAGTTGTTGTGTCTTGAGTACAAGCAACATTGTACTAAATACCTTTATGACAATTGCACTCACCAACCTCAGGAATTACAATAGCAACTGAAGCAAGTATTGAAGCAGTTTAATCACTACCAGTTAGCCAAATGATGTCTCCAGTCTGTGAAAAAATAGCAACCAAATCCCATTGAAGAAGAAAGAGAAAAGAAAGAAGAGATAACAATAATAGATAGTTATGCAAATCTACTATCCACTGTATATTCTAGGGGTAGCAAGAGGAGAAAGGGAAGTAGAGCAGAGATACACACATAGAGAGTCCACTCTGAGTCAGATTTCTTCCCCAAAATAAGTCCTAAATTCAGAAAGGCAAAGAAGAAGGAAGGAAGAAGTGTATGACAAGATAAAAAAAAAAAAAGAGAAACAAGAGAGAGAAAAGAGAAAAGATAAGAAAAAGAGCTGTAATTAAAGAGCAGTGAAAGGAAAGTTTTTTTTATTACTTTATTTTTAATTTAATTTAATTTAATTTTTTTAATTAGCTAGGAGGAGGAAGGAGAGAGTCTGTAGAGGACATAGGTGTAATGAGACAAGCTCCTCCCACAATAGATAAGATGCCCACTACCCTAGCAATGAAAGATACCCTAAGAGTTAATTCTGATCAACCTAAAGGGGGGGTAGATATATGCCTTCATATAATATTAATAATAAAATAGAGCCGGGTAAAAAAAAAAACCCTGTCCCAGAATACCTCAGACCTCGTGGTCAGAGGCAGCTGATTGTTAAGAAAGAAAAAAGAAAAAGAAAACAAACAAACAAAAGAAAACCTCAGGACTAGACAAGGATAGCAGGAATAGACAGTTATGAAAATCTACTATCCACTGTATATTCTAGGGGTAGCTAAAGGAGGAAGGGAAGTTGAGCAGAGATACTCGCAGTGAGAGCCCACTCTGAGTCAGATTTCTTCCCCAAAATAATTTCCAAATGTGTATCAGTGAATTCAGAAAACTGTAGGATTAAGGAAGAAAGGATGACAAGAATGGGAAAAGATTTATAAAAGGAAAGAGAGAGAGAAAAAAGAAAAAGATAAGAAAAATAACAGTAATAAAAGTGGTGAAAGGAGTTATTTATTTATTTATTTTTTATTATTTAATTAGCTATGTGGGGGGGGTTGGCTACTTAGAAAAAAAAAAACGGCCAGAGGTTTCAGAAGGGAATAGACTTAGAATGAATGATACTCCCTGGTGCAACAGGAATCTTGGTAAAGAAAGAAGCTCAGCAGGGGAGCCTGCTAGGAGCTGGTCTCCAGGGACTGGTTATGGGGGGGGGGAGGGGAAGAAGGTACACTTTGGGAATAATAATTTAACAGAAAAAAATTTTTTCCCTTTTTTTCTATTCTATTTTTTAACCCAAATTAAATTATAGTCACCTCCTTGGTGTCACAGCTAGGACCCCTTATTGACTGGCCTACTAAAGGCAGAAAATCCTACTGTTTCCAGAGGATGTGGTCAGAGCTCAAGCCACTAGCAGCTTCTCAGTCCACTATCTTCCGGGAACCCCCCTCTTGTCCTTTTTCTAACCATGACATCATCTCCCCAGGCAATAGCTTGGATCCACCTGCTTATCAGATTGCAGGCTCAGAGAAAAAAAGAAACTAGTATAGCCACAGGCCCTTTGGAATATAACTAAAATATGCTTATTAGCTATCTACAAAATATAGACACCCCGAACTCTTCATCTGCACTACTCCAGCCTTTAGGTTCATGATTAGTCAACAACTTGTTTGGTTTTATATATTAACTCTTTTTTCAGCCACCAGGTTCCAGATGCTAGCAGAATGCCGACCAGACTTCCTTGGACAGATAACGCCACCAATGTGTCCTGGAGCTTTGATTCCCCAGAACCCTGCCCCACTAGGGAAAGAGAGAAGCATCTGCATCCCACAAGGACCTTGGTCCCATACTCCCAGAGGGTTAAAGAATAGAAAAGCTATCAAGGGAAGGGATGGGATACGGAGTTCTGGTGGTGGTAATTTTGTGGAGTTTTACCCCTCTTATCTTATGGTTTTGTCAGTCTTTTATTTTTATAAAGAAAAGAAGAGAAGAGAAGAGAAGAGAAGAGAAGAGAAGAGAAGAGAAGAGAGAAGAGGAAAGTAAAGAAAGGAAAGTAAAGGAAAAAGTTAACATATAGAGACAAAAAATATTGACTGATCATGAATGTAAAGGCTGGAAAACTTCATATGAAGAGTTGGGGGGGGTCTCTGTTTTGTAGACAGTTAATAGTCCTATTTTAGTTATATCCCAAAGTGCTGGGAAATTGTGCAGATGCAGTCACATCTGCCATGTTGCCCCCTCAGGCTATTGCTAGTCCCACAAGAGTTGGGACATTCTCGAAAAGCCTGTTCCATCCATGAAATACTCCTGTCTTTGTGATTAAAATGGCTCCTCCTCCAAGATCTTCATGCAGTAAATAAAACCACACAGGTCTGGGGCTCCCCCCAAAGGGGTTTGACTCTTGCTTCTGCAATTCACACGGAAATTCCAATCATAGGTATTGATATACAAGATTGTTTTTTCTCCATTCCCTTGCATCCACAAGATTGTAAAAGTTTTGCTTTCTCTGTTCCTTCTATTAATAATGCCAGCCCTGCCGATAGATTTGAATGCATGGTGCTGCCCCAGGGCATGGCCAATAGTCCTACAATTTGTCAAAAGGCTATTAAATCTGCCCTTTTTCCATATATTCATAAGGACCTTAATGTTTTTCACTACATGGATGATGTCTTAATATGGGGAGAATTAGATACAGATCTCTGTGCCCTACGTGATTTTCTCATTCCTACCTTAAAGAAAAGCAGCCTTAATGTAGCTCCTGAGAAGATACAGCTAATTCCTCCAATATCTTTCTTAGGTTCAGAGATTTCCCTAATGCAAATTTGTCCCTTAAAACCTAGTGTTACTTTTCCTTCTAACCTTACTCTTGCTTCTTTACAAAGTTTTCTTGGAAATTTAAATTGGCTTAGGCAGTATCTTTATCTGCCTACTAGCTGCCTCCAACCACTGTTTGACCTGTTAAAAGGAAACAAACAGCCCTCCTCAAAACGTATATTAACTCCCGAGGCCTCTTTGGCACTGGAAAGGGTTAACCAGGCCCTCCAGGACATGCACCTTGTTCGATTCTCCCCCTCCTCTTCGGTAAACCTTCTAATCTTTAACTCCACCCCCACAGTAGTGGGGGCACTGTGGCAGAACCATGGGGTTCTCTAGTGGCTTCACATACCAGTAGGCAGAGCTCCAAGACTCCTCACTGAGATAAACGTGTTAGCATTCATGGTTCTCCAAGGAAGAAATAGGTCTGTGCAGGTCTTAGGGAAAGAACCGGATTTAATTATTCTTCCTTTTTCTCTCACAGATACAGAGTGGCTCATATGCCATCATTCCCATTTTGCCATAAGCTTCATGGGGTTTCCAGGACAAATAGATAACCATTTACCTTCTAATAAATTGATAGCTTCTTTACCTCTTTTGCTTCTACTAGTACCTAAATGTTTCTCTCAAGATCCTATCCCTTCTGCTCCTACAGTCTTCACTGATGGTGGAAAAAAAGGGAGCTGCTGCCCTTATATATTACCCAGACAAACAATCCCCTAAACCTCTCTTTACTGAGCTTCCTGATAATTCCCCTCAGTACAAAGAACTTTATGCTGTTTTCCTTGCATTAAAAGCTGTACCAGAATCCTTCAACCTTTTTTCTGACAGTGTGTATACTGTTAACTTACTTCTATAGCTTGCTCGTTCTTATGTGAGAATTGATGATAACCCACTTTCCCCTCTCTTGATTCAAATCGCCTCTACACTCTGTTCTCGAACCCAACCACTGTATATTCAACACCTTCATTCCCACAGCCCTCTTCCTGGTTCCCTGTCCGAAGGGAATGCTGCAGCTGACCGCCTTGCCTCCACAGGAACTCTCCTAGTCTCTGTTTCTGATCCTGATGACTTTCATTCCCTAACCCATGTTAATCTTAAAGGCCTTTGAGCTCGATTTCCTGATGTTCCTTTACCACAGTTGAAACATATCTTTGCTACATGTTCTTCCTGTGAAAGTCTCATAAAAACACCTGCTATTCAAACTCTTGGGGTTAACCCCTGAGGCTTAAAAGCCAATGCTCTTTGGCAAATCAATGTCACCCACATACCAAACTTTGGCAAACAAAAATATGTGTTTGTCTCAATTTTCTAAATTTTTGTGGATGACAGCTCAGATGGGAGAAAGCTCCAAAAAGCTTATAAGCCATATGCTCTCCTGTTTTGTTGTAATGGGCTTGCCTCTTCCACTGAAAACTGGTAATGGGACTATGTTTACCAGCAAACAATTTAAAGATTTTTGTTCCCTCTGGAACATTACTCATACCACAGGAATTCCCTATAATTCACAGGGACAAGGCATTGTCGAGAGGGCCCATCAAATCCTTAAGGCTCAATTAAACAAAGATAAAGTATGAATTAAAACCCCCAATACCCAGCTAGCAAAAGCCTTAACTATATTAAATCTCTTTAATATTTACAATAACTTGGACCTACCTCCTATTATTCTTCACTGGCAAACACCATCTACCCTCCCAACTATTAAGGTCAAATGGAAAGACCCACTTGATAAAATTTGGAAAAGGCCTGACCCCCTATTGACCATGAGGAGGGGGTTCACATGCATTTTTCCACAGAATTACTCCAAACCTGTCTGGGTTCCTGCCTGCCATGTCCGACAATACCCATATGATGGTGCTGCTATCGCTGAAGAATAAGAAATACTATAAGAGGACTAGATGCAGGATGCATCCCGGGATCCATAATACGACATGGCAGAATCTGGAAAATCTGGCTTACTCTCTCCTACCCCTTCTCTAGATGTCTTATCTTATGACTGGCCAGTTGTGTTTTGTGAGTGTGTTGAATGACCAAAAAATTTTGTATGACCCATCTGCTCAGAGTACTCTAAAATTTAATTGACTTTATATAAAAATGGTGGGTGCAGCCAAGGTTTTTGAAGACTTCCAGAAACATTCCAAAAATTTTTTTCTCTCTTTTGATTTTTATATATGTCTTGATATATATATATATATATATATATATGTGTGTGTGTGTGTGTGTGTGTGTGTGTGTGTGTGTGTGTGTGTGTGTGCTTAGTCTTAAACTGTGTGAGTAAAGATGGATCTAAATTTGTTTTTAAAATGATATGTTTTCATAACAAAAGTTTTTCTCCTCCAGTGTGTTATAACTGTTTATGGGTATGTTTCAAGTTTGATAAACATTAACTTAATGGTTAAAAGTGTGACCTTGAAACTACATTACTACCAGGCAAGGTAAAATTAATTTGCTAAAAGTAACTAACTATTAAGGTAAAGTCTAAATATGACAATAAATCCCCAAAACTAAAATACAAATTCTCTATATAAGGTGCTTTTGGAGGGCCCCCAAAAGTGCCCTGTAAGCTATCTTGTGGAAATTACTCCACAATAGATCTGGCATCAATCTGGCACTGTAAATGTTAAAACCATTGTCACTAACATGGGTTAACTCTCTAAGTAACCTGAGTCTGTTTATAGTCCAAAGTAAAAATAGTTTAAAAATCAAAATATATATTTTAACTAAAATTGGTCTGAAGATCAACAAGAGGTCACATTAGATGACCTTTAAACAAAATCATAAAGATACTTAAACCAATTATAATCATTGAGCTATCAATTATAATAAACCTCTAACTTGTTACAAGTTTTTTTTTTCACAAGTAAGGTATTACAGCTATCAAGCCTTCACATGAAGAATCATCTGTTCATATGGTAAGGTATTAAACTATAAAAAGTTCCTCCATATACAACTTAGGTGAATTAACAACATTCACATATTCTTCTACACTTAGCTGATGTATCTCGTCTTGCCACTATAGGCCTGCCTTGTCAGCCAACAATTTAAAGATATTTCCCTTTATAACATCACCCATGCCACAGACATCACTTATTATCCCCAAAGACAAATGGCTGTTGAGAAGGCCCACCAAACACCTAGGTTCAATTAAGTAAAATAATAATAATAATAATTAATAAATAGGGAAGATACATCCCCCAATACTCAGTTGGCTAAGGCACCAAACCTCTTCTTCTATAAAAAATTCAAATCAGATGCCCTGCTAACCACGAGAAGCTGATTGTTGGTGTTTCTTTCACAGGAATCCTGGGAAAAACCATCTGGTCCCCCTGCACACCCTGACATCACCCACTAGAAGACACAACTACAGTGGCACACCCCCCGAAACCCTAGATGTCACCTGATGCGATCTGAAGAACCTGATTCACAGACTCCAAGGACAGAACATTTTTACTGCCTGTCTGCCTTTCCTGCTTCTGCTTTGTCTGTCACTGCCACATTTTGGTGGTTCCAGCTCACTCTCTACAGAAAAGCAGAATTCCAGCAGCTGACCTTCCTCATGCAGCATTTCATCCCCTGTCATTTCTCCCCCTAGTTGCCTACTTTGGACTGAGACTTCTATTGGAATTGCTGGTTTACCCTTTGGACATTTTACACAATTTTTACAGCAGCTTCCTTCCCTTCACACTGCTGGCTTTTCAAAGACTGACGCTGAGTAGTTCATAGACTTTGCAGACTGTTGCCTTGAGGACTATACAATGCCAAATAGCCACTCTGCTTGGCGGGCCATGCCATCCCACCTACAGGTCCTGCCCTTTGAGGCAGGAAATGCCCCCTCATTAAGAACCCTTGCCCTTCCTGGAGACAGGGAATGTTCCTTTGCACACCAAGCCTTCCCTTGACATCACATTGGCTCTTACTACTCCCCTACTTGTCCCTTCCTGCTTTATTATAGCATTCAGGTTTATGCCCAAAAGGTTTCTGCTCACCCCTACATTACTATTCCTCTGTCACAGATGGAGTCTTTTACAGACATTGACCCATCCTAATGCAATAACTAGATAGAAATATAGGGAAAGATGTAGAATTATTGTAAGGAGATAGTGGATCCTGGCAGAGCTTAACCTATGAGATGGGTCCCTCCAGGTAAGTCTGTCTCTCTACAGAGGGGTTGAGCACAGGGGGGACACATAATCTCACAAAGTTGGTGGCCATGTAAGTCTTCCCTCCCCCACAAAAACATCCTACATCTTCCCACCTGAGCATGGCATTCCTTAAAAACACTTAAGCCTGCTCCACTCTAAATTTCCTATACTGTGGCCATTAGATATAAGGAAAGGGGGAGATGCTGGGAAATTGTGCAGATGCAGTCACATCTGCCATGTTGCCCCCTCAGGCTATTGCTAGTTCCCATGAGAGTTGGGACATTGTCGGAGAGCCTGTTCCACCATGTTGTGCCCTCAGGGCATTGTCAATTCCCCATGATAGTTGGAGTGCTTTGGTTACTCCTCCCCCTTCCCATTCCCGTGAGTGTTATTATCCTGCCCTGGAGTGCTATGGTTATTCCTCCCCCTTCTTATTCTCACAAAAGCTATTCCCATAAAAGCCCTTCTTCTTCCGCACTTCACTCTCTTGCTGGCCTTTCAATTTGGTGACTAGATGCAGGGAAGGTTGCTGTGTGAGGCGGCCATTTTTGCTACCTCCACGTGGCCCAAACTGTTGCTCTCTCACCCAACTCTGAGGTTCCAGTGCAAATAAAGGATTGTGTTCCCTTTCTGCTCTGAACCTCCTTTTTCCGCATCCTGCCGTCACTGCAAGTGACACCAAAGAGCCCATGACTATACTAGTTTTTTTTTTTTTTTTCTGAGCCTGACATCTGATATGCAAGTAGATCTAAGTTATTGTCTGGAGACATGATGTCATGGCTGGAAAAAGGACCAGAAAGATAGATCAGGGAAGACAGTAGCTCCCAAATATGGGAAATGTGTATAAATATTGTTTACTATAAACCATATTGATTTGATTTGATCTGCAGCTTTGACATTATTTGTATTGTGTCTTATAGAGTAATGAATGCCACCAACTGGCACTCATTACCTCTGTTCTCCGTGGTCGAATCTTTTAACAGAGTCAACATTTCAAAGACTCAGACTATGATCTGTGCATCAAAAATTTTGGGACACTATTTGTATATAACATTACTCTCTAAGATACAGTTATATACAAATAATGTCAAAGGACATAAATTATGGTGATGTTGTGCATGATACAGAAAATTCTAACAAAGGGATTTTCAGAGTTAACCCAATTGCAAAATAATGTTAATACATCAATAACTATCTATTGTCTTCTTAAACCCTAAGCAGCAGGAACCTCCTGATTCCTCTCTATAAAGCTTATATTTCCCCCAGTCCTGGAACCTCTAGGGTGGGGCTCACTTCCTGCATGCTTCTCTCAATTCATACCAAATGATCTTGCATCCGCCTATCCCAGCCTAATGAAAGCAACGAGTACCACCTCAGTATGCTTCACTTCAGACTGTGTCAAGAGACACCAGGAATGGAATGTCAACCCCTCAGCCTCATTACTCGGGTGGGACCTTACCTTTCATGGTATTCTATAATTCCATTTCTGGTGGTTCACTTCCTAACAAAGTCCCAAAACCTAGATATAGACCAGGTCCTGTGAGATAGAACATATTTTCACATGCATCCATAAATTAGGGAAAAATATATACCTGAAAGAAAAAAATACACAATAATCTGTAGTGACTCAGTATAAAGTTCCTAATGAAATAGTGTCTATATAGACTTAGATAGCCTCCTCAGCTACTTCCTATTACAGTTCTCTTACTCATTCCAAAGCTAACCTCATCAAAGCAAAAACTGCAAAAACTGAAGGGCAAGAAACTAGCATACTTCAACATTGACACTTCAAAAACTATCAGGCCAGCCCATCTTCTGGGGCCCTAATTGGGAAGTCCTGAGATTCCCAAACAGACATGATGGGCCTAGACCTAGAATAAATGCCTCTACCCATTGTTACCAGTCATCTCTATCAGGAACAACAAAACAGACCCCTTTGTGGGCCCACATAGGACCTTGCCCTCAACTTGGATCAACAATGGTAGAGAATGTTCCATCCTCCGAAAGGAGGCCTGACAATATACTCTATGCTACACCTGAGGAAGATGGGTTCTGATATTGGGGCAGTTTGTAACCTTCCTACTTATGACCACAGAATGCAAGCTTCTACAGGGATGTAGAGGTCACATAGGCTCCTAAGCTGAATATGGGCCTCAGATCACATCAAATCGATGGCTTTCCAATCAATATTTATACACCTTTCCCATATTTGGGAGCTATCTCTTCCCTGATCCAGCTTTCTGGTCCTTCTGCCAGCCATGATATCATCTCCCCAGACAATTAGGATCCACCTGCATATCAAATTGCAGGCTCAGGCAAAAAGCAAACAAATGAAAAAACTAGTATAGCTACTGGCCCTTTGGAATATAACTAAAATATGCCTATAAGCTATCTACAGAACAGAGACTCCCCCAACTCTTCACCTGCACTATTCCAACCTTTGGGTCCATGATTGGTCAACAATTTGTTTGACTTTGTATGTTAACGCTCTTTTCAGCCACCAGGTTCCAGATGCTAGCAGGATGCCGACCAGACTTTCCTGGACAGACAACCCCACCAATGTGTCCTGGAGCTCTGCTTCCCCAGAGCCTATCCCTAATAGGGAAAAAGAGAGACAGGCTGGGAGTATGGATTGACCTGTCAATGCCCATGTTCAGCAGGGAAGCAATTACAGAAGCCAGACCTTGAACCTTCGGCATCCCACAAGGACCTTGGGTCCATACTCCCAGAGGGTTAAAGAATAGGAAAGCTATCAGGGAAGGGTATGGAATACAGAGATCTGGTGGTGGGAATTGTTTGGAGTTGTACCCCTCTTATCCTATCATTTAGTCAATATTTCCTTTTTATAAATAAAAAAAATTTTTTAATAGATTTACTTCTAGTGACTCCAGAAATAACACAGACCTGATGAGTACCAAATGACTGAACTCTCAAATATAAGCATACATTGTTTTACATCTCCCCAGTAGAATTATAATAATGAAACTGTAGAATTCTCACTAGGCTAGACATGAACCTTCCATATCACCATATCAGTAATTCCATATCAGTAATTCCTCTCTTCCATATCAGTAATTCCTCTCCTAGGGATAAACACCAAGGACTCTATAACACCCAACCAAAAAGATATGTGTACACCTATGTTCATAGCAGCATAATTTGTAATAGCTAAAATCTGGAAGCAATCCAGGTGCCCAACAACAGATGAATGATTGATAAAGCTGTGGTATATACAAATAGTGTAATACTATGCAGCTACTAAAAACAAAGAACCCACCTTCTCTCACCCACCTTGGATAGAGCTAGAAGGAATTATGTAAAGTGATGTAACTCAGAAAGACAAAGACAAATATGTGATGATCCCACTCATAAATAGAAGTTGAGGAAGAAGAACAGAAAGGGTAAGTCAAAGCAGGATTTGACTGAGTTTGGGATAGGGCACCAAATTAAAAATCTTTGGGACAAGGGTGAGGGTGGCTGTTCAGCTTCACTGGGTGGGAGGTTAGGGGGAGGGTGCTAAGGGACAGTCTTTTGGTGGTGGGAATGGTGTTTATGTACACTCCTATTAACTTGTAGTCATATAAATCACTTTAATTAATATGAGAGGGGTAAAAATTGAATGTCTCAAACTTTTTAAAATTTATTTATAAAAAGGAAACACAAAAACCATAGGATAAGAGGGGTACAACTCCACATGATTCCCCCCACCAGAACTCCATATTCTATCCCCTCGCCTGATAGCTTTCCATTACTTTATCCCTCTGGGAGTATGGACCAAGGGACATTGTAGGGTACAGAAGGTGAAAGGTCTGGCTTCTGTAATTGCTTCTCCACTGAACATGGATGTTGGCAGGTTGATCTATACTCCCATCCTGTCTCCTTCTTTCCCTGGTGGGGCAGGGTTCTGGGTAAGTGGGGCTTCAGTATACATTGGTGGGGTCGTCGGCCCAGGGAAGTAAAGCTGGCATCACGGTAGCATCTGGAATTTGGTGACTTAAAGAAGAGTTAACATATAAAGCCAAACAAATTGTTGACTAATCATGAAATTAAAGGTTGGAATAGTGCAGATGAATGCATCCCTGTAGACCTGAGCTCACATGCTGTGGTCATCAGTAGGAACGTTCCAAGATGCCCCAATTTCAGAACACATCTTCCTCAGGTGGAACACAGAGTATGTTGCCCAGCCTCCCTTCAGAGGATGGAACATTCTCTACTGTTATTGATCCAAGTTGAGGGCAAGGTCCTATGGGGGCCCACAAAGGGGTTTGTTGTGTTGTTCCACATAGAGATGACCAGTAACAATGGAGAGAGGGATGTATTTGAGATCTAGGCCCATTATGTCTGTTTGGGAATCTCAGGACTTCCCAACTAGGGCCCCAGCTGATGGGGTGGTCTGATAGTGACTAAAGAGTCATCATTAAAGTATGCCAGACCCTTGCTCTTATAGTCCTTACTTTGATAAGGTTAGCTTTGGAGTGAGTGAGGGAAGTATAATAGGAAGTAGGTGAGGAGAGTATCTAAGTCTAAGTAAACACTATTTCAGTAGGAACTTTATGGTATCATTTTAGGTCTTTCTACTTGCTTGCTGCATATATTAACTCACTGAAGACCACTGAGCACTTTTCCTTTCAGGTATATATATTTGCCCTAATTTATGGATACATGTGAACATATGTTCTATCTCATAGACCTGGTCTATGTCTAGGTTTTGGGACTTTGTTAGGAAGTGAGCCACCTGAAATGGAATTAGAGAATACTATGAAAGGAAAGGTCTCACCAGAGTAATGAGTTTCCTGTATGTTTTGTAGAATTCATTTGTGAGCCATTTAGTCTAGGACTTTTGTTGTTGGGAATATTCACATTAACTGCTTCAATTTCTTTGTCTGTGATGGGTGCATTTAGGTTTTGTAGTTATTTTTGGTTCAGTTTTGGAAGGGTATATGTTTCCAGGAATTCTTTCATTTCTTCCAGATTCTCTAGCTTGGTGGTGTATAGTTCATAGAAGTTTCACATGATTTTCTGGATTTCTGTGTGTCAGTTGTGATATCTCCTCTAGTGTTTACAATTCTATTTATTTGCATCTCCTTTTGTTTTTTTTAGTGAGTCTGTCTAGGGGTTTGTCAATCTTGTTTAATTTTTTAAAGAACCAACATTTGGCTTCATTGATCTTTTGTATGGTTCTCTTATTTTTGATGTTGTTTATTTCTGCTCTAATTTTAGTGATTACTGTTCTTCTGGTTGCCTTGGGGTTCCTTTGTTCCTCTTCGTCTAGGTCCTCAAGGTGTAGGAACTGAGCAAAAAGTAATGAATTTAAAATGGTATATAAACAGGCAAATGAACCTAGACTCTGGCAACCCAAGGGTTAAAAAAACAGGCCTGTCTCAAAGAAAGAAAACAATTCTCAAGATTCAAGACTATTATAAGAGACAAGTCTGGGAGTCTGCTAGGCAGGAGATAAATACAAGGGCAGTCTCTGAGAAAATAGTCTGAGAACCTAGAGTCAGGAAAAGAGATAACTCCAAGGATGAGAAAAGACCCCCTCCCCTTCCTCACACCTGCGGTCTATAGATAACTGTCATGTAATCATTTTGTGTAGCTGAACCTTGTCACATAGCTATGTAGTCTGAAATGTATATAAACTTTGATGTAACTTGGGGACAGGGTCAATTACCAGAGGGCTGTGGTGTCAGCCCCTTGGTAACTCGGCCCTAGCAGGCTAAAAAATAATAACGGCTCTTTGTGTCTTACATCATCCCGGTCTCTCGGTGCTTCCTTAGATTTGCAAATCTAACAAAGGTATGCAGTAATGTCTTATATTTGAGATTTTTCTTGTTCTCTAATGTGTGATTGATTGTATGGCTATGAGTTTCCCTCTCACTACTGCTTTAGCTATGTCCCAAATATTTTGATAGCTTGTGTCTTCATTTGAATTTGTTTCCAGGAACAATTTCTTGCTTGAGTGTCTCTCTGACCCAGTGGTTCTTAAGCAGTATGTTGTTGAATTTCCAAATTCTGTGACTTTTAGTAATTTTCTGTTTGTTGTTAAATGTTAGCTTTACTCCATTGTGGTCCTAGAAGATACTTGGGATTATTTCAATGCACTTGAATTTCTTGATACTCTCTTTGTGGCCTAACATGTGGTCCATACTTTTGTGTGTGCTCTGTGGATTTGAAAAGAATGTGTATTCCAACACATTCTTTTTGGGGGTTGAAGAACTCTGAAAATGTCCAGTAAGTCTAGTCTTGCCATCTCTTCACTTAATTCTCTTGTTTCTTTGTTGATTTTCTGCTTCGTTGATCTGTCCAAGTGTGAGAGTGGAGTGTTAAAATCTCCCACTATTATTGTATGACTATTGATGTATTTTTGTTATTCTTTCATTAGGTGTTTGATGTATCTAGATGTCCCTCATTGGGTGCATAGATGTTAATAATTGTTAAATCTTCTTAGTTGATTGATCCTCTAAACATTATGTAATGGCCTTGCCTATCTTTTTATTACTTTATTTAATTTAAGGTCTATTGTATTAGAGATGAGAATGTCTGTTCCTGCCCTTTTTTGTGATCCATTAACCTGTATGATCATTTTCTATCCTTTAACTTTAAGCCTGTGTTTGTCTTGTTGGGTCAGATGGTATTCTTGCAAGCAACATATAGTTGGGTTGTTTTTCTTGATCCATCCTCCCACTCTGTGCCTTTTGATGGGTGAGTTTAAGCCATTGCCATTTATTGATATTACGGATATAATATCAAATTGTAGTATCTAATATCAAATTGTAATGCCATTATTCAACAAATTTTATTTGTTCTGATATATGGCAAGTATTATGGTGATGTTCTTATTTATAAGAGGTCTTTTAGAACCTCTTTCAGGGCAGGCTTGGTGATGATTGCCTCCTTTAACTCTTGTCTGGCTGAGAAGGTTTTGATCCCTCCATCTAGTTTGAATGAAAGTCTAGCAGGATATATAATCCTTGGTTGAAACCCTTTTTCATTCAGAGCTAGCTAGATATCTTGCCATTCTCTTCTGGCTTTTAGAGTTTGGGTGGGGAAGTCTGCTGATAGTCTTATTGGTTTTCCCCTGTATGTGACTTTTTGTTTTTCTCTTGCAGCCTTTAGGATCCTTTCTTTATCCTTACTTCTTTTCATTGTAACAATGATGTGTCTTGGTGTCTTCAGGTCTGGGTTGATTCTGTTTGAGACTCTCTGGGCCTCTTGAATCTTAATGTCATTTCTGTTGTTTAGGTGTGGGAAGTTTTCTTCTATTATTTCCTCTATAATTTTTACATACCCTTCCTCTCTATCTTCCTCTGCCAGGCCAATTATACAAATATTACCTCTTTTGAGATCATCCCATATGTCTCTGTTATTGTTGTCAGTGTCTCTCAATCTCTTTTTGAGCTCTTTATCCTCTTTCTTAGTTTTTTCTAGCTCATCCTCTATCTGGATAATTCTGTTTTCTGCTTCTGTTGGCCTCCAGGAGCAGTATGTTCATAGTGCAGCCACCAAGTCCCAGTGATAACCCTGGAGGGAAAAAAAAAGTTTTCTATTTCTCCATTGAATCCTTAACTCATGCCATGTGGTATTTTGGAATTTGTCCCTGACCCTGTGCATAACAACAGTAATCTCTTTGTTTTACACTTGCTTTCTTCTCTGGGCATGGGGTGATGGGAGATGATCATAAGGAGGACTTCTGTTGCCAGGATAGCCTGAGGGTGCTTTTTCCCAAGCAAGTGCTCTCTGGGTTGGAGAGAACTCAACTAGAGCCAACCTAGGCTGCTGCATGGGAGAGGGATCAGGAACTCATGCTGAGCTAGCATCGCAGGGGATACACTCTGGAAATCTTGGAGCCGGAAAGCAATCCCAAGTGTGTGTATCAGAAGAGCAGCTCGCCAATTTTACTCGCCATGTAGGGTGGAAACAGGATGTGACGTAGAGAGGGTGGAGCAAAAAGAGATTGGTGGAAATCAGGGTGTGACAAGGAGAGGGGGCGGAGCAAAAAGACATCCTGAACCAGTGGGGATTAAACCAATGCCCTGCAGGCATGGCGGTGCTTAGTTAAGCAGAATTAGAGACAGAGGCTTTAAGCCGGGGAGAGCTGGCATACTACCCAACATTCTGTGATGGGACTGGGAAGGCAGCATAATGGTTATGCAAAAGACCTTCAGGACTGAGCCTCTGTGATCTCAGGTTCAGTCCCCCCTACACATAAACACACACCACCACCATCATAAGCCAAAACTGAATGGTGCTCTAGTAATAATAATAATAAATAAATTTAATTGTGATGTATCTAGGACCTATAATATCTATGAAATTCTTTCTTGAGGTACTCCTCTCAGTATATACAGCTACCACCAGTCAGGGTCAAATAATCTTGCTTCTTGTAATTCAAGTATCAATGAAATAGAATTTGCTTGTGTACCCATAGGGCCATTTTATAGGACATTAAATTCATTTGTGTTTTACCCAGGTTCCTATCACTACAACTGAAAAGTCCCACAAAGGGGGGGGGGGGCAGGGTTATTCAGGAGAACAGTCTAAGAAGGGAGGGGGTTGAAGAAAGGAGGCAGGTGGTGAATCAGAAGCAGGAGGGCTTCCTTACCTTCTCTTCTCTGACCACGATCCCTTTCCAATTTTCATATCCTCCCGGGCATTTAGAGTTGACCAGATTAAGATTACACAAGAAAGGAAGGAAATGAAAAATTTACTTGGGGAAAGTCCCTTAGAAAATGTCAGTTTCCACGGGGATTCCCACCACTAAGGAAGTAGAGAAAATTAAAAATCTTTATTGCCATCTGGTGGTCCAGAAGTCACACCACACTCTAAAGTCTAGCACTAATATTTAGCACTAACTCCAATTGCTGCATACCAAAACCTCAAGTTTAAAATTATGAAATAAGGAAAATTTGCCTTTGTTACAGTGTTGGTGGAAATACAAACAGGTGCATGCCGTTTGGAAGACTGTATGGAGAGTCCTTAAACAAATAAAAATGAAACTACCTTAAGACTCAGCTATATCACTCTTAGGCATTTATCCAAAGGACACTCAAACATTAATTGCTAGGGACATATGCACCCTATGTTCATAATTGCATTTTTCACAATAGCCAGTGAAAGCAGCCAAAATGCTTATCAACAGATGGGATATATATTCCATGAAACACTACTCTGCCATCAAAAATAAATAAATAAAAAGGTGATATCGTGTCTTTTATGACAGAATGGATGGAACAGGAAGTGATTGTGCTTAGAAAATAAGTAAAGAGGAGAAAGACCAGATAGTTTCACTCATATGTAGTATCTAGAGAACTGATACAAATGAACTTAATGAAGGAGGAGGAGGAGGAAGAGGAGGAAAATTCGGGGCCTAGCAGTAGTGCAGCGGGTTAAGTGCACATGGTGGGAAGCACAAGGACTGGCCTAAGGATCTGCACTAGAGCTCTCAGCTCCCCACCTGCAGGGGGTCATTTCACAAGCCATGAAGCAGGTTTGCAGGTTTTGCTCTTATGTGGAATATACAGAATTGAAACACAGGGACTTGTGAAGGAAAAACAAAGTAGCCAACCTACCTCTAAGACTGTGAGAAGTGTAGTTGTTATCATTAGGGTGGGCAGGGAGGTGGGGGAACAGAGTTTTGGTGGTATGTGCAATATAGAACTATACCTCTATTAGCTTATAATCTTGTGGAACAATATTAAATGACAAATAAAAGGAGGGTAAAATTGTTGTACCTCCAAATTGAAGGGAAAAACAACAGAAGCAAATAAAACAGGTGTAGTCTCTGCTGTTCAGCCCCAAATCAGAACATAAGACATGAAGGACCTCAGATCTTCAGAGCTACAATAATTAATAATAAGGAAGAGAAAAAGGGAAATATCTAAAGCCTTTCTGAGCCCAGAAGGCTCAGAAATAATAATCTTTATTATAAACCACTGGGGGGTGTGGTGTAGCAATAAGAACAATAATAATTGATAGATTGTCCTATTAGGAAAACTTCCTGACAAACAAGACAGGATCAGTGCAGTATAGTCATTCATTACTAAATACTTGTGCAATGGACAATCAGTTGAGTTTTGGAGACAAAGAAAAAAATAAATGCAAAACATTGCCCAGGAGGCATACAAATAAACAAGTGGCTCAGCAGAAATGTGTCTTAGACATGTAGAATCACAAGTGACTAGAAAAACTGTCTACTTCTAGAGGCAGGCCTATGGAGCAGCAGCAGCTGTGTTCCTCTCCTCTCCCGGGTCAACTAGGAATGCCAAAGAAGACCACCTGGGACTGCAACAAGACAGGATTAGAATGACTTCAGGAACCCACCAAATCACCAGTGAGTGCAAACACGTGTGACTCATGGACAGAGAGGAGCCTAGGGAGAGATTTAGTGGCTGATAACAGTCCAGCAGTTTACCAATTGAGACACCACCTCCAGTCTCTTTCACCAACAAAAAGACGGCTGAAGGGAGGAGAGGACTCCCCTGAGACTCACCAAATGCAACTGTGAGTCTCCATTGCTACTGCCCTCAGAAGCTGGAGCAGTGGCAAGGAGGCCCTGTGCTGACACCAGGGAACAGAGAACTAACCAAGAAACTCAGGAGAAGATCTATACCTCGGTGGCCTAGCGGTGGGGCTGTGAGAGTGTCTTTGCATAACCACTGGATTATCTCTGTCACACCCTGCTTTATCTCTTGGTCAGGAGTCAGTAATTAAGCTGAGAAGCCTACTTATAGTTTAAAAGTCTTGAGGCTCCCATAACCTACAGGGAAGAAAAAGAACAAAAGAGGCTTTTAAGCCACTGAGCTCCAACTCAGGGATTAAAGTAATATTGAGACAACTGTGAACCCTTTAATTACATTACTTAGACACAAGTCAGTCCAGGCAAGAGTGATCAGTAATTTGAAAAGTACTGAGAGAGGGATCTCAGAACATTCTATATGAAATAATTAAACCAACAAGAAGAAATATTAGAGGAATGAACCAGGACAAGAGTCCAGCTAAAATCCCCCCAAAGGTTGAAGCACAAAATAATGAGGTCAACAACCAAACACTAGTTAAGGAAATAATTACAGGAGTGAGTAAAGAGTTTTAAAGAATTGTCATCAGAAATACAGAAACAACCAATGAAACTCTGGAAGAAAACACTAATTATCTCAAGGTTACTATAGAGCTGAAAGCTGAAATAGTTGAGCTAAGAACACAACTTGCTGAACAAGCTAAATGAGTATCAGAACAGGGTAACAAAATACATGAACTCTATCTAGATAACAGTACATGGGAGAGATAATAGCATAAATAAGGTTGAAGACAGAATTAGCAAGATCCAGTATGAATTAGACAAAACTAAAAAAAGAAGTAAGATCTCAAAAATCAATTCCTTTTACTATACCAACAAAAGCAGTAAAATATCTAGGAGTAAACCTAACCAAAGAGGTGAAAGACTTGTATACTGAAAATTATGAGTCACTACTCAAGGAAATTGAAAAAGACACAAAGAAGTGGAAAGTTATTCCATGTTCATGGGTTCAAAGAGTTAACATCATCAAAATGAATATACTACCCAGAGCCATGTTCAAATTTAATGTTGTCCCCTTCAAGATCCCAACCACATTTTTAGGAGAATAGAACAAATGCTACAAATGTTTATCTGGAACCAGAAAAGACCTAGAATTGCCAAAATAATCTTGAGAAGAAAGAACAGAACTGGAGGCATCACACTCCCAGATGTTAAATTGTATTATAGGGCCATTGTCATCAAAAGTGCTTGATACTGGAACATGAACAGACACATTAACCAGTGGAATAGAATTGAGAGCCCAGAAGTAAGCCCCCACACCTATGGACATCTAATCTTTGACAAAGGTGCCCAGACTATTAAATAGAGAAAACAGAGTCTCTTCAACAAATGGTGTTGGTAACAATGGGTTGAAACATGCAGAAGAATGAAACTGAACCACTACATTTCACCAAATACAAAAGTAAATTCCAAGTGGATCAATGAGTTGGATGTTAGACCAGAAACTATCAGATATTTAGAGAAAAATATTGGCAGAACTCTTTTCCACATAAATTTTGAAGACATCTTCAATGAAACAAACCCAATTACAAAGAAGACTAAGGCAAGCATAAACCTATGGACTACATCAAATTAAAAGGCTTCTGCACAAGTAAAGAAACTACTACCCAAACCAAGAGACCCCTCAAAGAATGGGAGAAGATCTTTACATGCCATACATCAGACAAGAGGCTAGTATCCAGAATATATAAAGAGCTTGCCAATCTCAATAACAGGACAACAAATAACCCCATCCAAAAATGGAAGGAGGACATGGACAGAATAATCACAACAGAAGAGACCCAAAAGACCATGAAAAAGTGCTCCAAGTCTTTGATTGTCAGAGAAATGCAAATCAAGACAACAATGAGATACTACTTCACTCCTGTGAGAATGTCATACATCGAAAAGGTAACAACAACAAATGCTGGAGAGGTTGTGGGGACAAAGGAACCCTCCTGAACTGCTGTTGCGAATGTCAATTGGTCCAACCTCTGTGGAGAAAAGTCTGGAGAACTCTCAGAAGGCTAGAAATGGACCTACCCTATGATCCTGAAATTCTTCTCCTGGGGATATATCCTAAGGAACTGAACACACCCATCCAAAAAGATCTGTGTACACATATGTTCTTGGCAGCACAATTTGTAATAGCCAAAAGCTGGAAGCAACCCAGGTGTCCAACAACAGATGAGTGGCTGTGCAAGTTCTGGTCTATATACAGAATGGAATACTACTCAGCTATAAAAAATGGTGACTTCACCGTTTTCAGCTGATCTTGGATGGACTTTGAAAAATTCATGCTAAGTGAAATAAGTCAGAAACAGAAGGATGAATATGGGATGATCTCACTCTCAGGCAGAAGTTGAAAAACAAGATCAGATGAGAAAACACATGTAGAACCTGAACTGGAATTGGCATATTGCACCAAAGTAAAAGACTCTGGGGTGGGTGGGTGGGAGAGTACAGGTCCAAGAAGGATGGCAGAGGAGGTTGTATTGTGGGGGTTGTATTGTTATATGGAAAACTAGGAAATGTTATGCATGTAGAAACTATTGTACTTACTGTCGAATGTAAAACAGTAATTCCCCAATAAAGAAATTTTTAAAAAGAAAGAAAGAAAGAAAGAAAGAAAGAAAGAAAGAAAGAAAGAAAGAAAGAAAGAAAGAAAGGTTTGGCTGGACAGATTTAAGATGGTGCTGGAGATTGAAAATCTGGGCTCTTCATTTGTTGGAGTAGGTGTGTGTCCCAGTGCTCTAGACCCCAGACTTTCAAACATCCCAAGTCCCTGTTCTACCTGGAAGGCCCAAGTTCCTCATACAGCAGGGACTCTACTTCTATAGCTTCCTGAAATACCTGATGCTTCTTTGTCTACTTTGTTCTTATCTTTGCAGAAATAACTCCATTTGTTTGAAATCCTCTTCTTATACCCAGCCCCCCTTTGTTTTTCTATTAAATCTCTTATTCTTTATTCCTCTCCTAAGACCGATGCTTCTGTGAATTTAAGTGATTCAGCTGGTGGGGTAAGAGCTGTCCCCCTACTGTATAGGATACCATTTGCATGTATGTATAGTTATACATTGTCAGGACAAGGCTATGTCCTGACTTGAAGCTCATGCTAGCTTTCTCTCAAAGCCATGTTTTGCTATGTCAAGGCCCATATTGTGCGCATGGCACCTTGCACACCTGATACAGACTGATGTAATGTTGACCTTTTGCACCTGATACTTATGGATGTAATAATGACTGCACATGTCTGTACTGACTGTACCAGCTGATTGTATATAAAGGCTGTTTGGCATGAGGGCCTGGCAGTATGAGAGCCTGGGGGTTCCTGGTGGCCTCCTCCTTCCCTCAATAATAAAGAATTATAAAGGTGGAAGGTGATTTAGCATTCCTGCAGTCTCTCTCTCCCTCTCCCTCTCTCTCTCTCTCTCTCTCTCTCTCTCTCACACACACACACACACACACACACACACACACCTATCTCTTGCTCTGACTCTGGCTCTTATCTGTTCTACTACTGACAATTACATGTGCTAGGGATTGCGCCTCTCGTGGACCATTCACCTACATCTCTCTGAGCTTGCCTTTGATCTGACCCTTGGCCCTTGATCCACATATATACACATATACATATTTATAAATTATCAGCTCATGCTACAAAGAGTTTTCACAAGTTATCTTGTTTAATGACCAGATAAATACTGAGTGAATGTATTTTCCCAAAAAGTGGATAAATAATGAACTAATTATAACACATAGCTGGTTAATCTAATAGGTTGCATAATACCCATGTTCTTTGCTATATTAATATTTAAAAAGGTACTTGAATCCATGGTGACATTTCCTTTGCTTTCTCACCTGGTAATTTTCTTTTTTATCCCTTTTAGTGGAGTTTATAGTGACAGTCTCTCTACTAGTGTGCTAGACTGCTTGGTGACAAATTTCTTTCTCTAGGAAAGTAAAACAAAACTAAACTCTCCAGGTGATTCTAATATATAGGCCAGGTGGAATCCCACTGGTATACATCTGTGCTTCTTGAAATTTACTAGTGGAGATCTTGTGAACTATAATTTCTGACTTAGTAGGACTAGGAGGATCCTGAGATGGTAGAATTCTGAGAAACTCCTAGGTGCTGCCTTCAGAGAACCACACCCTGCATAGCTCTAGGCTTACAGTAAGTCACTGCTCTGCTCTACCCAAGCCACTTTTGCTCATATTTATGTATAATTGGGAATGCTAGCTAAATCCTGGGTTTATTGTTTCTCTTTAGTGTTGAGGGAGAAAGAAGGTTACCGGTCCCCCCAGGGCCACCAAGGCCAGGCTGTCAGGTTCCTATGTCACCAGCCTAACTTCCCTCTCTGTCCTTTGTACAGCCATCCTCTGCTGTGTCTTCCCTCTCTCCTTTCTTTCTTTCTTTCTTTCTTTCTTTCTTTCTTTCTTTCTTTCTTTCTTTCTCTTTCTTCCTATCTTTCTTTCTTTATTTCTCCCTCTCCCTCTCTTTTCTTATTTCTTTCTCTCTTTTTTTAAATTGAGGGGTTAATGCCTTACAGTGCAGTCATAGTCACATGAGCATAATTTCATTATGCACCAAGATCCCAAAGTTCTCTTCCATTCCTCCTTTCCCTTCCTTCTCCATATTTCCTAGCTTTGATGCAATACACTATGCCCAGTTCATAATTCACTTTTTTCTCCCTCAGTGACCCTATTTATTAAGTCCTG
The DNA here is from genome assembly GCF_950295315.1 of Erinaceus europaeus. Lineage (NCBI taxonomy): Eukaryota > Metazoa > Chordata > Mammalia > Eulipotyphla > Erinaceidae > Erinaceus > Erinaceus europaeus. The sequence continues at coordinate 56,191,520 of NC_080165.1, forward strand.
CTTATAAATGAGATCATTTGGTATTTCTCCCTCTTTTTTGGGGGGGGGGCTTATCTCTCTTACTACTTTGTTTTCTAGTTTCATCCAAGATGATGCAAAGGAGATGACTTCATCATTTTTAACAGCAGCGTAGTATTCCTTTGTGTATGTATTCCACATTATTATTTCTTTTATTTATAAAAAGGAAACATTGACAAAACCATGGGATAAGAGGGGTACAACTCCACACAATTCTCACCATCAGAACTTCACATCCTATTCCCTCCCTTGATAGCTTTCCTATTCTCTATCCCTCTGGGAGTATGGACCAAGGGTCATTATGGGTTGCAGAAGGTGGAAGGTCTGACTTCTATTGCTTCCCTGCTGAATATGGGTGTTCACAGGTAGATTCATACTTCCAGGTCAATCCATACTCTTTCCCTAGTGGGGCAGGGCTCTGGGGTAGCAGGGCTCCAGGACACATTGGTGAGGTTATCTGTCCAGGGAAGTCTGGTTGGCATCATATTAGCATATGAAACCTGGTTGCTGAAAAGAGAGTTAACATATACAGTCAAACAAATTGTTGACTAGTCATGAACCTAAAGGCCAGAGTAGTGCAGATGAAGAGTTGGGGGAGGGATCTCTGTTTTGTAGATAGCTAGCATCCCTATTTTAGTTATATTCCAAAGGGCTTGTGGCTATACTAGTGTCTTTTACTTGTTTGTTTTTTTGCCTAAGCCTGAAATCTGATATGCAGGTGGATCCTAGTTATTGTCTGGGGAGATGGTGTCATGGGTGGTAAAAGGACCAGAAAGCTGGATCAGGGAAGAGAGTAGCTTCTAAATATGGGAAAGGTGTAAATATTGTTGACTATAAACCCCATTAATTTGATCTAATCTGGGTTCCATATTCAGCTTAAGAGCCTATGTGACCTCTGTATCCCTGTAGATCTGAGCTCAGATTCTGTGATCATCAGTAGGAACGTTCCAAGATGCCCCAGTTTCAGAGCCCATCTTCCTCAGGTGGAGCATAGAATATGTTGTCCATCCTCCCTTCAGAGGATGGAACATTCTCTACTATTAATTGATCCAAGTTGAGGGCAAGGTCCTATGGGGGGCCCACAAAGGAGTCTATTGTGTTGTTCCTGATAGAGATGACCAGTAACAATGGAAAGAGGGATTTATTCTAGGTCTAAGCCCATCATGTCTGTCTGGGAATCTTAGGACTCCCCAACTAGGGCCCCAGCTGATGGGGTGGCCTGATAGTAACTAAAGAATCATCGTTAAAGTATGCCAGACTCTTGCCCTTATTCAGCTTTTGCAGTCTTTGATTTGATAAGGTTAGCTTTGAAGTGAGTGAGGGAAGTATAATATGAAGTTTATGAGGAGGGTATCTAAGACTAATTAGATACTATTTCATTAGGAACTTTATATTGACTCACTCCAGACTATTGTGTACTTTTGCTTTCAGGTATATATTTTACCCTAACTTATGGATACATGTGAACATGTGCTCTATCTCATGAGACCTGGTCTATATCTAGGTTTTGGGACATTGTTAGGAAGTGTACCACCTAAAATGGAATTACAGAATACTATGAAAAGAAAAGTCTCACCTGAGTAATGAGGCTGAAGGGTTGACTTTCAACACCTGAAGTCTCTGGACACAGTATGAAGTGAAGCATGCTGAGGTGGTACTCGTTGCATTGATTAGGTTGGGATCAGGAGATGTGATATCATTTGGTATGGATTGAGAGAAGCATGCAGGAAAGTGAGTGCCACCATAGAGGTTGCAGGACTGGGGGAAATATAGGCTCTATAGAGGAAGCGGGAGGTTCCTGCTGTCTTAGGGTTTAAGATGGCAGTAGATATTTATTCCTATAATCATATTATTTGACAGCTGGATTAAGTTTGAAAAACACCTTTGTTAGAATTTTTTTTCCTGCAGGGTTATCACTTAGGCTATGTTGGTATGCTTCTACTTCTGCTTCTGTTACATTGCTTGACATTGTGGTCTATTTACATGGTCTGTTCTGTTACATTGGTTTGGTCTCACTCCCCCCGCCTCCGGGAGATTTGGTTTGGCCTGTGCTAGTTTTGCCCTTCTCCCTTCTCCCTTCTCCCTGCCCCCTAGCCTATGTACTTCCTGAGTTCCTGCCAACCTGCACTATGAATCCACTGCTCCTAGAGGTCATTTCTCCCATTTTGTTGCCCTTGTTGTTGGGCTTGTTATAGTTGTTATTGTTCTCATAGCTGTTCTTGTTGTTGTTATTGGATAGGACAGAGAGAAATGGAGAGAGAAGGAGTAGGCAGAGAGGGGGACAGAAAGACACCTATAGAGCTGCTTCACAGATGGGAGACAGATGACCGAGGACTCATGGCTGAGCTGGGAACGCAGTTCAGTCTTTATTGACAAGCGGGGTTGCAGTTCAACAATCTAATCTCTTCTAATCACAATTGTCCTATATATCTCCTGAGGTGGAAGTGTCAGGAAGAGGAAGTACATAGGATAGGGGGTGGAGAGAAGGAAAATAGCGTGCGAACCAGTGGGGATTAAACCAATGAAAACAATGATTGTGTAAATAGACCATAGCATAAGCAGTGCAACAGAATTTATGTCCATTGACATTATTTGTATATAGCTGTGCCACCAGTTGCTTCTGTTCTCCCTGGTGTAAGTTTTTAAAAGAGTCAACATATCAAAGACTTGGTCTATGGTCTGTACATTAAAAAGTTTGAGACAATCAATCAAATTCCCCCCATATTAATTAAACAGTGATTTATATGACTATAAATTAATAGGAGTGTACATAAACACCATTCCCACCACCAAAGACAGTGTCCCATCCCATCCTTCTGCCCCACCCCTCAGTGAAGCCGAAATTCTGCTCTTGCCCAAAACCCAGAGATTTTTACTTTGGTACCATACTCCAAACTCAGTCAAAGCCTGCTTTGAGTTTCCCTTTCTGATCTTCTTTCTCAACTTCTGTTGATGAGTGGGATCACCCCATACTCATCTTTGTCTTTCTGACTTAGCTCACTTAACATAATTCTTTCTAGTTCCATCTAAGATGGGTCAGAGAAGGTGGGTTCATTGTTCTTAATAGCTGCATAGTATTCCATTGTGTTTATATACCACAGCTTTCTCAGCCACTCAACTGTTGTTGGACACCTAGGTTGCTTCCAGGTATTAGCTACTAGGATTTGTACTGCTATGAACATAGGTGTACACATATTTTTGGGGGGGGGCGTTATAAAGTCCTTGGGGTGTAGCCCTAGGAGAGAGATTACTGGGTCATATATATGTAAGGTCCATGTCTAGCCTTGTGAGAATTCTCCAGACTGCTCACCACAGAAGTTGGACCAATTTACATTCCCACCAGCAGTGCAGAAGGGTTCCTCTGTCCCCACAGCCTCTCCAGTATTTGTTGCTGCTGTCTTTTTGATGTATTCCATTCTCACAGGAGTAAGGTGGTATCTCAATGTTGTCTTTATATGCATTTCTCTAACAATCAGTGACCTGGAGCAATTTTTCATGTGTTTGTTAGCCTTTTTGGATTTCTTCTGTACTGAATGTTCTGTTCATAACCTCTGCCCATTTTTTGGATGGGATCTTTTTTGTTTTTGTTGTTGCTAAGTTTGCTAAGCTCTTTGTATATTTTGGTGATTAGCCTCTTGTCTGATGTATGGCATGTGAAGATCTCCCATTCTGTGAGAGGTCTCTTTGTTTGTGTGATGGTTTCTTTGGCTGTGCAGAAGCTTTTCAATTTGATGTAGTCCTGTTGATTTTTTAAAAATATTAATTTATTCCCTTTTTGTTGCCCTTGTTTTATTGTTTTAATTGTTATTGATGTTGTTGTTATTGGATAGGACAGAAAGAAATGGAGAAAGGAGGGAACAAAGAGGGGGAGAGAAAGACAGACACCTGCAGACCAGCTTCACCACTTGTGAAGTGACTCCCCTGAAGGTGGGGAGGCAGGGGCTCAAACAGGGATCCTTAAGCTGGTCCTTGAGCTTTGCGCCATGTACACTTAACCAGCTGCACTACCACCTGACTCCCCGTTGATTTGTTTTGTTTTAGTCTTCCTTGCAATTAGGTTTGAATTATCAAAGATGTCCTTGAGGTTTAGGTGAGAAAGTATTCCACCATGTTTTCCTCTAAGTATTTGATAGTTTCTGGTCTAACATCCAGATCCTTGCAGTGTTTTGAGCATGAATGGGTGTTGGATTTTTCAAACTCTCTCTGCATCTATTGAGATAATCATGTGGCTTTTGGTTTTGCTTTTATTGATGTGTTGAATGACATTGATTGACTTACAGATGTTGAACCAACCTTGCATTCCTGGGACAAATCCCACTTGGTCTTGATGAACAACCTTTTGATATACTGCTGTATCTGGTTGGCCAGGATCTTGTTCAATATTTTGGTATCTATGTTCATCAGAGATATTGGTCTGTAGTTTTCCTTTATTGTTGTGTCCCTATCTCCATTTGGTATCAAGGCAATGTGGCTTCACAGAAGTTGGAAGGGAGTTTTCCTGTTTCTTTGGTCTTGTGGAAGAGCTTTAGAAGTATAGGTATCAACTGTTTCCTGAAGGTTTTGTAGAATTCATTTGTAAAACCATCTGATCCAGGACTATTGTTGGGAAGACTCTTAATAACTGTTTCAATTTCTTTGTCTGTTATTAGTGCATTTAGGTTTTGTAGTTCTTCTTGGTTCAGTTTTGGAAGTGTATATGTTTCTAGGAATTCTTCCAGATTCTCTAGCTTGGTGGCGTATAGTTCTTCATAGAACTATACTAAAATCATAGTTTCACATGATTTTCTGGATTTCAGTGGTGTCAGTTGTGATATCTTCTTTATCATTTACTATTCTATTTATTTGAGTCTTCTCCCTTTTTTTTTTATTAGTGACTTTGTCTAGGGGTTTGTCAATCTTGTTGAATTTTTCAAAAAACCAACATTTGACTTCACTGATCTTTTGTATGGTTCTCTTACTTTTGATGTTCTTTTCTGATCTAATTTTAGTGATTTCAGTCCTTCTGGTTGCCTTAGGGCATGTAGTAAGGTTGTTATTTGAATGTTTTCTTGTTCTCTAGTGTCTTATTCTATGACTATGAGTTTCCCTCTCAGTACTTCTTTAGCTGTGTCCCTAAAATTTTGATAGCTTGTGTTTCACTTTCATTTGTTTACAAAAATCTTGGATTTCTTGCTTGAGTGCTTCTTTGACCCAGTGGTCATTAAGCGGTATGTTGTTGCATTTCCAAACTTTGTGACTTTAGTAATTTTCTGTTTGTTGTTAAATGTTAGCTTTACTCCACTGTGATCTGAGAAGATACTTGGAATGATTTCAATGCACTTGAATTTCTTGATATTCTCTTTGTGGCCTAACATGTTGTTTACTATTGAGGATGTGGTGTGTGATTTGAAGAGATCTGTATTCCAGGTTTTTTTTAAAAGGAACTCTGAAAATGACAGACAGTCTAGTATGCCATTATCTTCAGTTAATTCTCTTGTTTTTTTTTCCTTTCTTTCTTTCTTTTTCTTTTTTCTTTTTTTTTTATTCTCTGCTTCATTGATCTAAGTATGACAGTGGGGTGTTGAAGTCTCCCACTATTATTGTATTACCTTTGATGCATTTTTGTAGTTCTTTCAGTAGGTGTTTGATGTATTTAGAAGGTCCCTCATTGGGTGCCTAGATGTTAATAATTGTTAAATCTTGGTTGATTGATCCTCTAATCATTACGTAATGATCTTGCTTATCTTTTATTACTTTATTTAATTTAAAGTCTATGGTGTCAGATGAGAATGGCTGTTCCTGCATTTTTTGTTGTCCATTAGCCTGTATGATAGTTTTTTATTCTTTCACTTTAAGTCTGTGTTTGTCTTGTTGCTTCAGGTGGAATCTTGCAAGCAGCATATGGCTGTGTTGTGTTTTCTGATCCATCCTCCCACTCTGTGCCTTTTGATGGGTGAGTTTAAGCTATTGACATTTATTGATATTATGGATTTAATGTATTGTAGTGCCATTATTCAACAATTTTTATTTGCTCTGATAGATGGTAAGTATTATGGTGATGTTCTTGTTTATAAGAAGTCTTTTAGAAACTCTTTCAGGGCAGGCTTGGTGATGGTTACCTCCTTTAACTGTTGTCTGTCTGAGAAGGTTTTGATGCCTCCATCTAGTTTGAATGAAAGTCTAGCAGGATATATAATCCTTGGTTGAAACCTTTTTTCATTCAGGGCTCGATAGATATCTTGCCATTCTCTTCTGGTTTTTAGAGTTTGGGTGAAGTCTGCTGATAAACTTATGGGTTTTCTCCTGTATGTGAATTTTTGTTTTTTCTCTTGCAGCCTTTAGGATCCTTTCTTTATCCTCACTTCTTTTCATTGTAACAATGATGTGTCTTGGTGTCTTAAGGTCTGGGTTGATTCTGTTTGGGACTCTCCTGGCCTCTTGAATCTCAATGTCCTTTCCGTTGTTTAGGTCTGAGAAATTTTCTTTTATTATTTCTTCTAGGATGTTTACTTCCTCTTACTCTCTGTCTTCCTCTGGTAGGCCAATTATATGAATGTTACTTCTTTTGAGATCATCCCATATGTTTCTGCTGTTGTTTTCAGTGTCTCTCAATCTCTTTTTGAGCTCTTTTTCCTCTTTCTTAGTTTTGTCTAGCTCATCTTCTGTCTGACTAATTCTGTTTCCTGCTTTTGTTACTCTGATTTCCCTTCCCTCAGCTTCTTTCTTCAGTTCAGTTATAGTATTAGCTTGTTCTGCTACTTGGCCTTTTAGCTCAGCTATTTCAGCATTTAGTTCTCTAATTACCTTGAGGTAAATGGTATTTTCCTTGAGGGTCTTATTTGTTGTTTTCATATTTCTCATAGCCCTTTCCTCCATAGATGTCTTCATTTCTACGATTATTAGGTCTACTATTGCTTGCATACTTTTCCTATCCATGGTTACTTCTGACTGATTTGTAGTTTCTTCTGGGCTCCTGTCCTTATTAATTGTGGTAACAGTTTTATTTACTCTTGATTTAACCATCTTTTTAAACTGATATGGTTTGTATTCTTCTGTTCTGTAGTTCTTTAGTTGTTGTGTTTTGAGTACTAGCCACACTATACTAAAGACTTCACAAATGCTGTCACAAACCTCAGAAATTATGATAGCAAATGAACCAAGGATTAATGCAGTTCAATCAATACCAGTTAGCCAAACAACACTTCCAGTCCAAGAAAAAATAGTAAACAAAACCAAAAGAAAAAAAAAAGAGAAAGGAAAAAAGGGAAAGCAGTAGTAGACCATTATACAAATCTACTGTCCACTATAATTCCTAGGGATAGGAAGAGGAGAAAGGAAAGTAGAAAAGACACACACACACACACACACACACACACACACTTCACTCTGAGTCAGATTTCTTCCACAAAGTTATTTACAAACAAGTTTCAGTGTATTTAGAAAGCAAAAGAAGGAAGAAAAGAAGAAGAAAGAGGGGGGAAGCAGTAAAAGGAAAGACTTTTTTTAATTAGCTAGGAGGAGAGGAAAAGGAGGGTTAAGGGAAGTGGGAAAAAAAGTTCCTCTCACAATGGATAGAATACCCAGTTACCTATCAATGTAAAAGGCAACAGCAGTTAATTTTGGTCAACCTGAAGAGGAGGGAAAAAGGAAATACATATATAATAATAGTAATAATAAAATAAGATAGAGTAAAAAATCCTAACCATCAGTCTGCAGCTTGGACCACTCCAGAATGGCTGCACACAGCCTGAGCAAAGACAACCAATTATAAGAAGTATCAAAAAAAAAAAAAAAAAAAACTCCAGGTAGTCTTTCCCAGGCAGGGCTGAGGCTCTGATTGGTCATGTATTTTGTCACTCAAATAGAGCTCCAGCCACTTTAAAAGAGAGAGAGAGAGAAAGAGAGAGAGAGGGGGGAAGAAAGAAAAGAAAAGAAAAGAAAAGAGAAAAGAAAAGAAAATGAAATAAAAGAAAAGAAAAGAAAAAGGTTTGGAATGACACCCCTGCTGTGCCAGGAATCTTGGCAAAGAAAATAACTCCTGCAGGAAGTCCACTAGGAGCAGCTGGCCAGCCCTTCTGGGGTGGAGGGAAATGGTGAGTTCAGAAATAGTGAAGCCAAAGATTATCCTTTCTTTCTCTGTTTGGCTTCTGTTTGCCAGCCCAAGAGTGGGTTATAGGACTCTTTTTTGGTGTCACCCTGACCATGGAGTGCCAGTTATCCTATGATCTCCAGAGAATCCCAGGTTGTAAGCTGCTTTTATTTGGAGCTCATGCCAGGTGTTGTTTCCAAGTCACCATCTTGGCTCCACCACCCATCACATTATTTTTTAATCACTTATTTGTCACTGGACATTGTTGTATGCTTTACATTGGGTAGTTCTCCCCCGCAGCCCCACGTTGGGCGCCATTTGTTGTTAAAAATTCGGAAGGCTCTTGCTGGGTGGGCTAGCTTCACGGGCGGGTAACAGAGACTCAGAGACAACGGCTGGGCAGGGGAGCTGTATTTCTTTATTCAGGAACAACGATTCATAAACTAAACCAAACTAATCACCAAACAGAACTCTGCTGTCTCTCTGCGGAGGCACAAGCACTCTCTCTTACTCTGTAACTCTGGAACCCTCCAACTCAGGAACTCTCAAACTCTGAAACTCTGGAACTCTGCAACTCTTCAACTCTCCAACTGTGTAACTCTCTAACTCCGGCAGGGTTCCTAGGGGTGGGGCCAAGCGGGCCCGCGAAACTAACTGGACTGATCCAATTCTCTTGGCGGGGGAGAACTAACCAATGTAAAGCATACAACAGGACATCTTTGTTTCTTTCAAGTTTCAATGATTACAAATTGCACTCTTGTGAACATAGGTATACACATATATTTTCTGATAGGTATTTTTGTTTCCTTTGGATAAGCTCCAAGGAGAGAAATTGCTGGGTCATAGATTAGGTCTGTTTCTAGAGTTCTGATAAATCCCCAGACATTGACATTAGATCATAAACTATCAGATACATGGAAGGATACATAAGCAGAACAGTTCATGACCTATGCTTCAAAGGGCCTTCAGAGATTCAAATCCAACAGCAAAGAAGACAAAAACAAAAATAAATCAATGGGATTACATCAAACTGAAAAGCTTCTGCACATCAAAGGGTACCACCACCCTAACAGAAGGATACCCTACAGTGTGGGAGAATATCTTTTTTTTTAATATTTATTTTTATTTATTTATTCCCTTTTGTTGCCCTTGTTGTTTTGTTGTTGTAGTTATTATTGTTGTTGTCATTGTTGGATAGGACAGAGAGAAATGGAGAGAGGAGGGGAAGACAGAGAAGGGGAGAGAAAGATAGACACCTGCAGACCTGCTTCACCGCCTGTGAAGCGACTCCCCTGCAGGTGGGGAGCCGGGGTTCGAACCGGGATCCTTATGCCGGTCCTTGTGCTTTGCGCCACCTGCGCTTAACCTGCTGCACTACAGCCCAACTCCCGGGAGAATATCTTTACACAACCAACTTCAGATAAAGGACTAGTAACCAAAATATATAAAAATCTCAGTAAGTTTAACACCAAAACCAAACAAACACAAATACAAAAACAAACAAAAAATCACCATAAATTGGGGTGAAAGCATGGATAGAAACTTTACAAAGGGAGAGACCAGAGGGTCAACAGTCACATGAGAAAGTTCTCAAAGTCACTGATTGCCAGGGAAATGCAAATAAAGACAACAGTAAGATACTACTTTACACTTGTGAGAATGCCATACAAGAGATAGGACAGTAACAACAAATGTTGGAGAGGAAATGGGGGAGGGACACTCCTGGAGGAAGTGTAAATTTGTAATACATTTCTATTCTTACCAAGTTAATTTCAGGTGACTCTGGAATAAACAGAAAGGAATGTGTATGTGGTGATATTTGATTCAACATTTCCTCCAGTTTTTGATTTGTATATGAGATTGCTCTTTGTTGTTGTTGTTAAGAATGTAAACATTTTTACTTAATGACCTATAATGGAAAATCCTTAGATGACTCTCAGAAAAATCATTTAGGCTCCTTTTGTTGTAAAATTTTGAGGATCTATATTATATAAAAAAGTGGTCAGTGAAAAAAGTCAAATTTTCTTAGAGACATGTTCTGGACATAGTGACAAACTTAAGTTTCGTTTCTTCCTATTTTCATGATAGTTCATCTCACATGAAAGTTGTCATTGACAAATTCACAGAATCACTCAACACTATAACTGTGAGATCTGTCATCCAGGATCCTATGGGAGAGCTACTGACACACTTTTCCAGAGAACAGAATACAATGGAAGTAGGCAAGTCTCACTCAGTGAGAACTACAACTTTTTTCTACCCAATTTCCAAACAACACTAAATAAAGCATTGATTTATTTGTTCTTGCACTGACTTGAGAGCCAATTAGCATCAGAAATGAATATCATCATCAGTTGCTGACAAAAGTTTTCTTATGAAAGTCTCTTTGTAGATCTAGAAGTGTTATATTGCTTTGATATGTTTGATGTAGTTCTATCTGAAACTTTTTTTTCTTTCATTATTGGGATGTCACCACTCTGGGATTATGTAGATGGAGGCAGAGGCAGACCACAGCTCCAGAAGCTTTCTTTAAATGCACTGGGGCCTGGGCTTGAACCTGAATCACAAGCATGACAAAGCAGATCACTATCAAGTGAGCTGTTTTGCTGACCTCTATTTGAAAATTTTTAGTTGGGCTTCTATTGTGAATCAATTTTCTGCTGTGTAGTTATAGTCATACTGTTTTACTATTTTTTAAAAATGTATTTCCTTTATTGGGGGATTGTTTTACAGTTGACAGTAAATACAATATTTGTTGTTTTACTATTTTTTTTAATTTTACTTCTTGAAGTTGTTACTGTTTAGTGAGACTTTCAGAATATGTATGAAGGGGCTTAAACAAGGTGTTCTTGTTCAATGGAGACACTTTAAAGCAATTTTTTATTTTTTTAATATTTATTTTATTTATTTATTCCCTTTTGTTGCCCTTGTTGTTTTATTGTTGTAGTTATTGTTGTTGTTGTTGTTGTTGGATAGGACAGAGAGAAATGGAGAGAGGAGGGGAAGACAGAGAGGGGGAGAGAAAGATAGACACCTGCATACCTGCTTCACCACCTGTGAAGCGACTCCCCTGCAGGTGGGGAGCCGGGGTTTGAACCGGGATCCTTATACCAGTCCTTGTGCTTTGCGCCACCTGCGCTTAACCCGCTGCACTACAGCCCAACTCCCACTTGAAAGCCATTTTATAGCAATTAACCTGTGATTTGATAAAGACAACTGTTCAAAGTGTGTGGGTGTCTGTGAGATTCATAAAAGACTCAGTTTTTGGTACACAACTCTTCTTTATAAACACACACACATTTTCTTGGTAAGTATTCAGTTTCTTCTCCGTGCTTTGTTATAATTTCATTAGTTTTATTGATTATATGTCCCCTTATTATGCTATCTTTTCTGATTATATCTTATTAAAAAAGAAACACTGACCTCAAATGGAGTAGTTCATACTGGGGTCATATCAAGATTTAATACTTGGGTCTGGTATCTCAGCCTTTTATACTAACATGAATGCCTGAGGTCCCAGACTTCCGGTTCAATCCTGGCACTAACTTTATGACAGAACAGCAGTGCTCTGGTTCTCTTTCAGATTCTCACTCTCATATATATATAACTAAGTAGATAAATCTTAAAAAAGGATTACCTAACCTAATTATAACTTCAGTCTCCTCCCAAAGTGGAATCACTTTAATGATGAAATGTTAATGTACAGGATTGTTGTCACAAGGTACACTTCCACATTTCCCCAATATAGGTGTCAGTTAATTTCACTCTCAACCAAACCATCATCTTGGTGTCCTCTCTCCTCCTGCTTCACCACCTGTCCCCATAGTCCCCTCTTTTTGTTTGCCTCCTTCTGAGTCTCAGAATCTGTGCTGCTGTGTTTCTTCCTCCAACAATTCACAATTTGACAGAGGGGTGGATTTAGTATGTGAGTTCCTCTGTAAGATATGGCTGCTTGATTTCTTCACAGCCAACAGAAGCTGCTTTTGCTTATACATGCTTATGCAATTGCCTGCACTGCAGTTTTCTCAGAACAGAGACATCTCTAACAGATTAAAGAATTATTCTTTTAATTTAAAGATATACAAGCCTTTGGCTTGAGAGGGAAAAATAGTCCTAAGGTCCTAGGTGTAATTCAGTATTATTGGATGTTATGCAGTTGCAAGCAGGAGCATATCATGCCTGACAGAAAAATCATAATTTACTGTGAATTAACTATCTGTAACATATGACAGTTTGGGAAAGTCAAGCTAATGTTCATTTTAGATTATAGGATAAATACAATGTCAAATAAAAATAATTGTCAAAACCAGACTGAAATACAGGTGAAGAGATTGTTGTTAAAACTTGTTATATAAATTTAACATAAAATTTATAAGTCTTACAATTTATTTTTAAAAATGGGCCAAAGGGAAGAGCCAAGATGGTGACTGGAAAGCAGCTACTGGCTTGAGCTCCAACAACATCTGCTGAAAACGGTAGGATTTTTTGCTTTCAGCAGGAAAGTGAATAAAGGGCCCTAGCTGTAACACCAAGGAGGTGGCTATAGTTCAATTTGGGTTAGAAAACAGAGAAAAAAGAAAGGAAGTTTTTTTATTATTAATGAAGTGCACCCCTCCCCCCCCATTAACCAGACCGTGGGTGCCAGAGAGCTGCTCCTAGCAGGTTCCCCTGTTGAGCTTCTTTCTTTACCAATATTCCTGGCTCATCAGGGGTGCCATTCCAATCCTGTTCCTTTCTGAAACCCTTGGCCCTTTTCCTTTCTGTTTAAGTGGCCAATTGGAACTACAAAAGGGACAGACTGCCCAGAGGGTTTTTTTTTTTTTTTTCTTAACAATCAGCTGCCTCTGCTCAGGGGGCTTGAGGCAATCTGGATCCATTCAAGCTGAAGACAGGACAGGTTTTTTTACTCTGTTCTATTTTATTATTAATATTATATATATGCGTATCAATTTCCCACCCTCCTTCAGGTTGACCAGAATTAACTCTTATTGTATTCTCCATTGGTAGGGGACTTTGGTGTCTTATCCATTGCAAGAGAAACTTGTTTCAGTCCTCCTACCTCCTCTACCCACTCTCCCCCTTTCCCTCCTCCTAGCTAATAAAAATAAATAAATAAATAAAAACTCTTTTACTTCTCTTTCATTACTGTTCTTTTTCTTATCTTTTTTCTCTTCTCTCTCTCATTTTTTTCTCTCTTTTTTTTCCTTTTTCTAATTCTTGTCTTCCTTTCTCCCTTCCTCCTTCTTCAGCTCTCTGAATTCACTGATACTCATTTGTAAATTATTCTGGGGAAGAAATCTGACTCAGAGTGGACTCTGTGTGTATCTCTGCTCTATTTCCCTTTCTTCTTTTGCTACTCCTAAAATGCCGGCACTCAAGTGGGTTGACTATCAACTAAAAAGGTAAACTTTACCGAGTTCCCATCACTGGTTCAAGAGACCATGTGAAAAGAAACTCTGGGAGGATTCTCGTTTATTGGGAGGTGGGTTTGGGTTGATATAGAGGGCTAGACAAAGAACAGTTTTCACATACGTCAGAATTTACAGGTTTCTTAAAGGTCAGCATGCCCCCTATGGTAGGGGGTTGGTATAACAAGAGTTGATATATAAAGATCAATACAATTAGTCTCCTGATGCAGGCATTTAATTATCTAAAGGCATTTGAGAGAAGAATGGTGGTTGAACAAGTAAGGTGAGATAGAAAAAGGAAGAACAAGGCTTTAAAGATATCAAAAGGGTTACAGGAAATAAGGTCTTGGGGGATTTTCACTTGTCTGGTGCTAGGATTGTGTAACAGGATGTGCTCTTCCTTTGTGATCAAAAGGTGAAGTGGAACATGTGAACTTTGAGTGAGTGCAACCATTTGGCTGACAGTGGGGGATGTAGGCTCTTTGTGGATTTTGGGAGTCTTACAAAGGCAAGCTGAGTCTAATAGACTTTTCTCTCTTGGCTCATCTCTATGGAGAGAGGCTAATAAGAGAGGTGTCTTTTCAGACCGCCATCTGTGAAGATGGGGGGAGCTTCCCTAAGCTCTACCGAACTTCCACATAGTCCCACACGAAAATATACAGTAGATAGTAGCTTTGCATAATTGTCTATTCTTGCATATCCCTTTTTCCTTTCTCTTTCTTCTTCAGTTGGATTTGGTGGCTATTTTTTCTCAGACTGGAGACATTGTTTGGCTAACTGGTATTGGTTTAAATGCTTCAATCCTTGCTTCAGTTGCTATTGTAATTCCTGAGGTTGGTGAGTGCAATTGTCATAAAGGTATTTAGTACAATGTTGCTTGTACTCAAGACACAACAACTGAGCAACAACAGAGCATAAAAAAAGAAATACATAAATAAAAAAAAATGGGTAGATCAAAAAAAAATAAAGCTGCTACTCCAATGAATGAAGACAAGAGCCCAGAAGAAACTACAAATCAGCCAGAAGTAACCATAGATAAGAAAAGTATGCAAGCAATAATAAACTTATTAATCACAGAAATGAAAAAACATTGGAGGAAAGGAATGGCAGTATTAGAGAAACAACAGTTGAGACCCCCCAAGGAAAATACAGATTATCTTGAGGCAATGAGAGAACTGAAAGCTGAAATAGCTGTAATGAAGAAAAAAGCTGAGGCAAGGGAAAGCAGACTAACAGAAGCAGAAAACAGAATTAGCAAGGCAGAGGATGAGCTAGAGAAAACTAAGAAAGAGATGAAAGAGCTCAAAAAGAGATTGAGGGACACTGAAAATGACAGAGACGTGTGGGATGATCTCAAAAGAATTAACATTCATATAATTGGCCTGCCAGAGGAAGAAAGAGAGGAAAGGGAAGGAAATATTCTAGAGGAAACAATAGAAGAAAACTTCCCAGACCTGAACAACAGAAAGGACATTAAGATTCAAGAGGCCCAGAGAGTCCCAAACAGAATCAACCCAGACTTGAAGACACCAAGACACATCATAGTCACAGTGAAAAGATGTAAGGATAAAGAAAGGATTCTAAAGGCTGCAAGAGAAAAACAAAAAGTCACATACAGAGGAAAACCCATAAGACTATCAGCAGACTTCTCAACTCAAACTCTAAAAACCAGAAGAGAATGGCAAGATATCTATCAAGCCCTGAATGAAAAAAAGGTTTCAACCAAGGATAATATATCCTGCTAGACTTTCATTCAAACTAGATGGAGGAATCAAAAGCTACTTAGACAAACAATATCTAAAAGACCATCATCAAACCTGCCCTGAAAGAGGTTGTAAAATACCTCTTATAAAAAGAACATCACTATAATACTTGCAAAATATCAGAGCAAATAAAAATTTGTTGAGCAATGGCATTACAATACATTAAATCCATAATATCAATAAATGTCAATGGCTTAAATTCACCCATCAAAAGGCACAGAGTGGGGGGATGGATCGGAAAACATAGCCCAACCATATGCTGCTTGCAAGAATCCCACTTGACCCAACAAGATAAACACAGACTTAAAGTGAAAGGATAGAAAACTATCATACAGGCTAACAGACCACAAAAAAAAAGGCAGGAACAGCCATTCTCATCTCTGACGCAATAGACCTTAAATTAAATAAAGTAATAAATGATAGGCAAGGGCATTACATAATGATTAGAGGATCAATCAGCCAAGAAGACTTAACAATTATTAACTGCTGGGAAATTGTGCAGATGCAGCCACATCTGCCATGTTGTCCCCTCAGGCTACTGCTAGTTCCCCCGAGAGTTGGGACATTCTTGGAGTGCCTGTTTTGCCATGTTGTGCCCTCAGGGCATTGTCTATTTCCCCGCGATATTTGGAGTGCTTTGGTTACTCCTCCCCTCTCCCATTCTCACGAGAGTTATTATCCTATCCTGGAGTGCTATGGTTACTCCTCCCCCTTCCCATTCTCGTGAAAGCTGCTCCTATAAAAGCCCTTCTTGTTCCGCACCTCACTCTCTTGCCAGCGCGCCACTTTGGTGTTCAGACGCAGGAAAAGTTACTGCATGAGGCGGCCATTTTCACTACCTCCACATGGCCCAACCTGCTTCTCTAGTACCTAACTCTGAGATACCAGCACAAATAAATATTTGTGTTCCCTCTTCGCTCCGGACCTCCTCTCTCTCTTCTCCGTGGCCCGCACAACAACATCTGGTGCCCAATGTGTCCCTCACTCACGCCCAGCCTGAGGTCCAGAAAAGCCGCCCAGACACAGGTAAGTGGCAGCCGCCTGACTCTGTGGCCCTGCGTTTCCCCCCACCATGGTATTTTTTCCGTTTTATGAGGAGGTGTCCCAGACATTCTATCCTTCTCTCCTGGGACAGGCTTTCAATCTCAGAGACACTTTAATTTTCGCTACACTATGGGTTCTCATGGCTATATTTACTATTTTCAGGATATGTACAAGGCCTCCTGCCAAAAGGTTAAGTGACCTTGAGGCTGAGATACAGGAGTTAAAGGATATTTGCTTAAGACTTAAATGCCCTAAGAGATCTACAGTCAGCCCCAAAACTGCTGCCTCCGGAGACACGTGTTCAGTTTCTCCTGCGGCAGCTTCCACTTCCATGACCCCTCCCCCCACTGTCCCTGGAGACACGTGTCTGGTTTCTTCTGCAGCGGCTTCTGCTTCCTTGACCCCTCCCCCTGCTGCCCCTGCAGACACATGTTAAGCCGCTCCTATGACCCCACCCCCGAGACCCCTACAGAGTTCCAGAGTTCTTGGTGCGGCCACGAGAGAAGAAGGATGCTGGAAAGATCTGTGTGGTGGTTAGTTTAAGGGTCTCTCTCTGCCACCAGAGCAGAAAGACAGGAGAGCATATGTTTTCCCGCTCATGAATAAAGCTTCTCTGCCCAGCTGTGTGTCTCTGGTTGTCTCTGTCTACTGCCGTGAAGCTAGCCTGGCCAGCTGGAGCCCTGAACATTAACGACAATTAACATCTATGCACCCAATGAGGGACCATCTAAATGCATCAAGCACCTACTCAAAGAACTTCAAAAATACATCAATAGCAATACAATAATAGTGTGAGACTTTAAAAGCACACTCTCACACTTAGACAGATTAACAAAGCAGGGAATCAACAAATAAACAAGAGAAATAAGTGAAGAAATGGTCAGACTAGACCTCCTGGACATTTTCAGAGCCCTTCACCCAAAAAAACTGGAATACACATTCTTTTCAAATCCACACAACACATACTCAAGGATAGACCACATGTTAGGCCACAAAGACAGCATCAATAAATTCAAGATCATTGAAATCATCCCAAGTATCTTGTCAGACCACAGTGGAGTAAAACATTTAACAACAAATAGAAAATTATTAAAAGACACAGAATTTGGAAACTAAACAACATACTGCTTAAGAACCACTGGGTCAGAGAGCCACTCAAGCAAAAAATACAAATGTTCCTGGAAACAAATGAAAATGAAGACACAACCCATCAAAATATTTGGGACACAGCTAAAGCAATATTGAGAGGGAAACTCATAGCCATACAATCACATATTAAACATGAAAAAGCTCAAATAAACGACCTTACTGCACACCTCAAGGACTTAGAAGAAGAGGGACAAAAGAACCCTAAATCAACCTGAAGGACAGAAATTACTAATATTAGAGCAGAAATAAAAAACATTGAAAATAAGAGAACCATACAGAAGATCAATGAAGACAAAAGTTGGTTCTTTGAAAGATTAAACAAAATTGACAAACCCCTAGCCAGACTCACTAAACAAAAAAGGGAAAAGATTCAAATTAATAGAATTGTAAACAATAGAGGAGATACCACAGTTGACACCACAGAAATCCAGAACATCATGTGAAGTTTCTATGAAGAACTATACACCACCAAGCTAGAAAATCGGGAAGAAATGGAGCAATTCCTAGAAACATATGCCCTTCCAAAACTGACCCAAGAAGACCTACAAAACCTAAATGCAACAATCACAGACAAAGAAATAGAAACAATTATTAAGAATCTTCCCAACAACAAAAATGCTGGACCAGATGGCTTCACAAATGAATTCTACAAAACTTTCAGGAAACAGGACCCATAATTCTAAAGCTTTTCCATAAGATCAAAGAAACAGGAACACTCCCTTCCACCTTCTATGAAGCCAACATCACCCTGATACCAAAAGCAGATAGGGACAAAACAAAAAAGGAAAACTACAGACCAACATCTCTGATGAACATAGATGCCAAAATATTAAAGAAGATCTTGACCAACCGGATACAGCAACATATCAAAAAGATTTTTCATCATGACCAACTGGGATTTATACCAGGAATGCAACGTTGGTTCAACATCCATAAGCCAATCAATGTCATTCACCACATCAATAAAAGCAAAGCCAAAAACTACATGATTATCTCAATAAAGGCAGAGAAAGTCTTTGACAAAATACAACACCCATTCATGCTCAAAACCCTACAAAAAATGGGAATAGAAAATTCCTCAAGATTGTGGAATCCATATATAGCAAACCTACAGCCGACATCATACTCAATGGACAGAAGCTGAAAGCATTCCCCCTCAGATCGGGGACTAGACAGGGCTGCGCACTGTCACCATTACTCTTCAACATAGTATTGGAAGTTCTTGCCATAGCAATCAGGCAAGAGAAAGAAATCAAAGGAATACAGATTGGAAGGGAAGAAGTCAAGCTCTCACTATTTGCAAATGATATGATAGTATACATAGAAAAACCTAAAGAATCCAGCAGAAAACTACTGGAACTTATTGGGTAATATAGCAAGGTGTGAGGCTACAAAATCAATGTACAAAAATCAGTGGCATTTCTTTATGCAAACACTAAATCTGAAGAAGAAGACATCCAGAAATCACTCCCATTCACTGTTGCAGCAAAATCAATAAAATACCTAGGAACAAAGCTGACCAAAGAAGTGAAAGACTTGTATACTGAAAACTATGAGTCGCTACTCAAGGAAATACAAACTGATACCAAGAAATGGAAAGACATCCCATGCTCATGGATTGGAAGAATAAATATCATCAAAATGAATATTCTCCCCAGAGCCATATACAAATTTAATGCAATACCCATCAAAGTTCCACCAAGCTTCTTTAAGAGAATAGAACAAACACTACAATCATGTATCTGAAAACACCTAGAATTGCCAAAACCATCTTGAGGAAAAGAAACAGAAAGGGAGGCATCACACTCCCAGATCTCACACTATATTATAAAGCCATCATCATCAAAACAGCATGGTACTGGAACAAAAACAGGCACACAGACCAATGTAACAGAATTGAAATCCCATAACTAAATCCCCACTTATGGACATCTAATCTTTGATAAGGAGGCCCAAAGTATTAAATGGAAGAAGGAGGCTCTCTTCAATAGATGGTGCTGGGAAAACTGGGTTGAAACATGCAGAAGAATGAAACTGAACCACTTTATTTCACCAGAAACAAAAATGAACTCCAAATGGATCAAAGACCTGGATGTTAGACCAGAAACAATCAGATACTTACAGGGAAATATTGGTGGAGCACTTTCCCACCTAAACCTCAAGGACATCTTTGATGAAACAAACCCAATTGCAAGGAAGACCAAACAGAAACAAACCAATGGGACTACATTAAATTGAAAAGCTTCTGCACAGCCAAAGAAACTATCACACAAACAAAGATACCCCTCACAGAATGGGAGAAGATCTTCACATGCCATACATCAGATGAGAGACTAATCACCAAAATATACAAAGAGCTCAGCAAACTTAGCACCAAAAAAGCAAATGACCCCATCCATAAATGGGCAGAGGATATGAACAGAACATTCACCTTAGAGGAGATCCAAAAGGCTAACAAATATATGAAAAACTGCTCCAGGTCACTGATTGTCAGAGAAATGCAAATAAAGACAACATTGAAATACTACCTCACTCCTGTAAGAATAGCATACATCAAAAAGGACAGCAGCGACAAATGCTGGAGAGGCTGTGGGGACAGAGGAACCCTCTTGCACTGCTGGTGGGAATGTAAATTTGTCCAGCCTCTGTGGAGAGCAGTGTGGAGAACTCTCACAAGGCTAGATATGGACCTTCCTTATGACCCATTAATTCCTCTTCTGGGGATACCCCAAGGACTCCATACACCCTTCCAAAAAATGTGTGTACTCCTATATTCATAGCATCACAATTCATAATAGCTAAAACCTAGAAGCAACAGATGAGTAGCTAAGAAAGCTGTGGTATATATACACAATGGAATACTATGCAGCTATCAAGAACAATGAACCCACCTTCTCTGACCCATCTTGGACGGAGCTAGAAGGAATTATGTTAAGTGGGCTAAGTCAGTAAGATAAAGATGAGTATGGGATGATCCCACTCATCAACAGAAGTTGAGAAAGAAGATCTGAAAGGGAAACTAAAAGCAGGATCTGACTAAATTGAAAGTAGGGCACCAAAGTAAAAACTCTGTGGTGAGGGGGAGGATGAACATGCGGCTTCCTGGGCCAGCAGGTGGGTGGGATGGGACACAGTCTTATGGTGGTGGGAATGGTGTTTATGTACACTCTTAGTAAAGTGTAGTCATATAAATCACTATTCAATTATATGAGAGGGGAAAATTGATTGTATATCTCGAACTTTTTAAAACACAGACTGAGTCTTTTAAATATATAGTCTGAGTCTTTGATATGCAGACTCTCCAAAAGCCTAGACCACAAACATGAGAAGCAACTGGTGGCACAGCTATATACAAGATACTGGGTTTTATACAGCAAACCCTAACAAAAGGACTTTTCTAAGTTAACCCAATTACCAAATAATGTGATGATAACAATAACTATCCATTGTCTTCTTGAACCCTAAGACAGCAGGAACCTCACATTTCCACTATAGAGTCTATATTTCCCCCAGTCCTGGAACCATAGGGTAGGACCCACTTTCCCACATGCTTCTCCCAATTCTTATCAAAAAATATTGCATCTGCCGATCACAACCTAATCAGTGCAATGATCGCCACCTCAACATGCTTCAGTTCAGACTGTGTCCAGAGACTTCAGATGTGGAATGACAACCCTTCAGCTTCATTACTCGGGTGAGACCTTTCCTTTCATAGTATTCTCTAATTCCATCTCAGGTGGTTCACTTCCTAACAAAGTCTCAAAATCTAGATATAGACCAGGTTCTTTGAGATAAAGCATATGTTCACATGTATCTATAAACTGGGAAAAATATATACCTGAAAGCAGAAGTACACTAGAGTTTGCAGTGAGTACCCCCCTAACACTTCCTCTCCACTATTCCAAGCTTTGGGTCCATGATTGCTCAACAATTTGTTTGGCTTCATATGTTAACTCTCTTTTCAGTCACCAGGTTCCAGATGTCATCAGGATGCTGGCCAGGCTTCCCTGGACTGAAGACCCCACCAATGTGTCCTGGAGCTCTGCTACCCCAGAGACACACCCTACTAGGGAAAGAAAGAGGCAGACTGGGAGTATGGACCGACCAGTCAACGTCCATGTTCAGCGGGGAAGCAATTACAGAAGCCAGACCTTCCACCTTCTGCAACTCACAATGACCCTGGGTCCATGCTCCCAGAGGGATAGAGAGTGGGAAAGCTATTGGGGAGGGATGGGATATGGAGACTGGGTGGCAGGAATTGTTTGGAGTTGTACCCCTCCTATCCTATGGTTTTGTTATTGTCTCCTTTCTTAAATAAATAAATAAGAACTTGAACAGATGTGATTGCTAATAAAGTAGTTTGTGTTTTAAAAAAAGGGCCAACAACTATTATATAAATTTTGTATGTTGTTTGAATTTATGCATATCAAAATTTGCTATCTTAAATATAATATCTCTGACACTACTAACTTTTTAGAAAATATTTTGTTTATTTTAAGGAGAAAGAGAGATACACACAAACATGTATAAATAACAGAGCACTGCTTAGCTCTGACTGATAGGTGTGCTAGGGATTGACGCTGGGACCTCAGAGTCTCAGACATGAGAGGCTCTTTCATAACCATTATGTTACCTTCCCAGCTCCCTACTAATGCTTCACATTAGTTTAATAACTCAAATATCTCAAAGAAATTTTGATAAAAAATGGTCATAATTGTCCCCAGAATATCAATGTGACAAGTGATTTCCAGGCTTTCCCTGAAAACATGAAGAGTAACCCTGTTCAGCTTTGGCTGTGTATGAGAAGTGTCAAATAAATACTTTATTTCCTAAGGAAAAAGCCGTAAAAGTGACTTCTGGAAGAAAGAAGCTATCAGTACAGAAGTTGTATTCAGCTCTTGATGCATGAGTCCACAGCTTTGTTGTCAAGTAACATCACTCTTGGGAACAAAAAACCTGATATCACAAGCACAGACTTATTGAGGAAAAAAAAGGCAGGTTGAATTAGTAACATTACAGAATGTTTTGAGTCTTACCTGAAAAGTTTCAACACATCTGTGGAAAACAGTCTCTTAGTCTATCAGTAAATCATAATTAGCATACAGTGTCAATTGCTCAATAGTCTAAGAATATCCTCCATGGTTCTCAGACAACTACCAACACAAAGATGGGAACTTAAAGTGAGAAGCAAGTCAATAATCACTTTAAATTAAACTTTATTATTTATTAATTAAATTAATTTATTTATGCCAGAACCCTGCTTAGCTCTATTTTGTGGAGGTGCTTGGTACAGAACCTGTGCTTCAGGCATAACCATAATTTTAAGTCTTTGGCATACTTATTATGCTATCTTCCAGCCCCTAAATGGTTTCATTTTACTGTCCTCAGTTGGGTTTCACTACTCCAGGTCAACTCTTTAAATTTTTATTTATTTTTATTTTTATTTATTATTTTTTAAACTTTCTTTATTGGGGGATTAATGTTTTACATCAGGCAGTAAATACAGTAGTTTGTACATGCATAACATTTCTCAGTTTACAATAAAATACTTTGAAATGAGTACAAAACTGCAAAGCAGTTGATATTTGTTCAGTAAAGATACCAGGGGTAAGAACTACTAACCAGATAAAACAAAAATACGTTTAATCTATTTGTTCTGTTTTAAGGTCACTTTATTGAACAATACATCATGAAATCAACAGTTGTATACCTAGGAAATTTTCCACTGAAAACTAATAATCCTACAATAAAGTACTAAAAAAAAAGTACAAACTCACCTCAAGGGAAATTTAACACACCACTCAGCAAGAGCTAGATTATAGAGACAAAAAAAAAAAATCAGCAAGAAAATAGTGACCTTAAAAGAAACTATAGACAAGATGAACTTAACAGATGTATACAGAATGTTCCATGCCAAAAGAAATGAATATATATTCCCAAAAACAAAAGTCCTGGACCAAATAGTTTTACAAATGAATTCTACAAAACTTTCAAAGAAGAACTAATACCTCTACTTTTGAAAGTCTTCCAGAAGACTGAAGACACTGGAATACTCCCTTCCAGCTTCTATGAAGCCAATATCACTCTGATACCAAAAGCAGACAGGGACACAGCCAATAAAGAAAACTACAGACCAATATCTCTGATGTACATAGATGCTAAATATTGAACAAATTTCTAGCCAACTGGATACAGCAGTATATTAAAAAAAATGTTCATCATGACCAAGTGGGGTTTATCCCAAGCATGCAAGGTTGATTTAATATACATAAATCAATCAACACAATCCACCACATCAACAAAAACAAGACCAAAAAGCACATGGTAGTATCAATAGATGCACAGAAAGCCTTTGACAAAATACAACATCCCTTTATGATCAAAACACTACAAACAATGGGAATAGATAGAAAATTCCTCAAGATAGTGAGTCTATATATAGCAAACTACAGCCAACATCATACTCAGTGATGAAAAACTGGAAGCATTTCCACTCAGATCAGGTACTAGACAGGGCTGCCCACTATTGCCATTACTATTCAACATAGTGTTGGAAGTTCTTGTCATAGCAATCAGGCAGGAGCAATAAATTAAAGGAATAGAAATTGGAAGAGAAAAAGTCAGACTCCCCCTATTTGCAGATGACATGATAGTATACATAGAAAAACCGAAGTAATCCAGAAAGAAACTATTGGAAACCATCAGGCAATACAGTAAGGTGTCAGGCTACAAAATTAACATTCAAAAGTCAGTGGCACTCTTCTATGGAAACACTACATTAGAAGAAGTTGAAATCCAGAAGACAATTCCTTTTACTCTAGCAAAAATAAAATAAAATATCTAGGAATAAACCTAACCAAAGAGTTGAAAGACTTATATACTGAAAATTATGAGACACCACTCAAGGAAATTGAAAAAGACACAAAGAAGTGGAAAGGGATTCCATGTTCATGGGTTGGAAGAATTAACTTCATCAAAATGAATATACTACCCAGAGCCATCTACAAATTTAATGCTATCCCCATCAAGATCCCAATCAAATTTTTTAGGAAATTAGAACAAATGCTACAAATGTTTATCTGGAACCAGAAAAAGACCTAGAATTGCCAAAACAATCTTGAGAAGAAAGAACAGAACCAGACACATCATACTGCCAAATATCAAATTGTATTATAGGGCCATTGTCATCAAAACTGCTTGGTACCTGAACATGAATAGACACACTGACCAGTGGAATAGAATTGTCAGCCCAGAAGTAAGCCCCTACAGCTAATCTATAATCTATAAGTGCTATCCCTATTATAATCCTAATGATATAACTCAAATAAATTGAGCAGAATATTTTTTTTAAATGTGTGGAATTGGGAGTCAGGCGGTAGCGCAGCAGGTTAAGCGCACGTGACGCAAAGCGCAGACCGACCAGCATAAGGATCCCGGTTCAAGCCCCCGGCTCCCCACCTGTAGGGGAGTCGCTTCACAGGCGGTGAAGGAGGTCTGCAGGTGTCTCTCTTTCTCTCTCCCTCTCTGTCTTCCCCTCTTCTCTCCATTTCTCTCTGTCCTATCTAACAATGACAACATTAACAACTAAAACAACAATAAAAACGACAAGGGCAACAAAAGGGAAAATAAATAAAGAAAAAAAAGAAAAAAATGTGTGAAACTTTAAAAAACCATGAATAGCAAAAGCACTCCCAAGGAAAAAGAAGAAAAATGGAGGTATAACAATACCCAACTTCAGGTTATACTACAAAACAGTCATAATCAAAAGTGTTTCCCCCACTCTTGAAAAAAAAAAATCTCTTATTTGGAGAGCTGTCTATGCATGTCCTCTGCCCAGTTTTTTATTCTGTGGAGAGCAGTCTGGAAAACTCTCACAAGGCTAGACATGGACCTTCCATATGATCCAGTAATTCCTCTCCTGGGGTTATACCCCAAGGACTCCGTAACACTCAACCAAAAAAAGCTGTGTACTCCTATGTTCATAGCAGCACAATTCATAATAGCTAAAACCTGGAAGCAATCCAGGTGCTCAACAACAGAAGAGTGGCTAAGAAAGCCCTAATCCAACTGTCTAGCCCTTTTAGCTACTACATTCTTTACAGCATTCTCTCAGACAATATTCTTATCCAACCACAGGCTAGCTACCAAACTCAAGCAAAACTACTATGTTTTTGTGACCCCGGGAACATGCCTAAAATCGATTTCCTAGCTTTTCTACCCTATAATAGACATATGCAGAAATGCTATAATTAATTCACTCATCATCAGAAAAATGCACATTAAAACCACATTGAGATACCACCTCACACCTGTAAGAATGGCCTTCATCACCAAAACAGGAGAAGATTCATGTTGGAAAGGATGTGGAGAAAAAGGAACTCTAACACACTGCTGGTGTGAATGCAAAATGGTACAACCTTTATGGAGAAAAGTATGGAGAATCCTTAAGCAGATACAGATGGAAATATTTTATGATCTAGCAATCCCACTCCTAGGCATTTATCCAAACAAGATAATATTACTAATTTGAAGGAATATATGAAAATCCATGGTCATAGCTGCATTATCCACAATAGCAAAAATTTGGAAGCAACCAAAATGTCCCTCAACAGATGACAAGATAAAAAAGTTATGAGACAGGACTTGGGCGGTAGTGCAGCGGGTTAAGGACCGGCTTAAGGATCCTGGTACAAGCCCCCCACTCCCCACCTGCAGGGGAGTCACTTCACAAGCAGTGAAGCAGGTCTGCACGTGTCTTTTTCTCCTCCTTTATGTCTTACCCTCCTCTCTCCATTTCTCTCTGTCCTATCCAACAGTGAAGACAGACAACAATAATAACTACAACAGTAAATCAAGGGCAACAAATAGGGAATTAATTAATTAATTTTTTTAAGTTATGAGACATATACTCAGTGGAGTATTACTCAGCAATAAAAAAGATTATTTTACATCCTTTTGGATAAAATGAATGAAACTCAAGAACATTATGCTTAGTGAAATAAGCAAAAAGATAAAGGAAAGCTACAGGATGGTTTCACTCATATGTGGAATTTAGATAAATGAACACACATACTTAAAATAAACAACCAGACACAACACAACCCATATTTAAATTGGAAAACTATAGCAGTTATCTAGGAGGGAAGGGGAGGGCACAACATAATGGACCCCTTTGTGGGCCCCAAGGACCTTGCCCCTTTTTTTTTATTATTTAAGAAAGGAGACATTAACAAAACCTTGCCCTCAAGGTGAATCAACAATGGTAGGGACTGCCACATTCTCAGAAAGGAGGTTGGACCAAAATCCTCTACCACTCAAGGAGGAAGATGGGTCTAGCAATGAGTGCAGCCTAGAATGTTCCTAGCTATGACCACAGAATGTGAGCTCAGATCTACAGGGATGCAGAGGTTACACGGGCTCCTATATTGAATCTGTCCCCAGATTAAATCAATGGGGTTTACAGTTAATGGTGTTTATATACTTTTCCCAGATTTGGGAACTACTCTCTTCCATAATTCTCTCAAAAGACTGAGCAGCTAAATGGATTAAATCACATGATTCATTTATTATATGTCTCTAAGAAATACACATTCAAAGAAAAGATAAACAGAAGTTTAATGTAAAAGGATGGAGCAAGATGCTCCAAGGCAATAAGTCAGAAAAAAAGGGTAGGAAGAGCAATTCTGTTCACAGGTAATAAATAGAACTGGAGACGGACACACTGCCTTATGGTCAAAGAATCAATTAAACAAGAAGATATATCCATTATAAATATACATGCTCCATATTTAAGTGCAGTAACACAATAATAATAGGAGATCTTAACACACCACTCACAGCAAAAGACTGACCATCCAGAAAAAAAATTCAACAGGAAATAATGGTTTTTAATGACAGCATAGACAAGATGGACCTAAAAGATATATACAGAACTTTCCATCCCAGAAGAAATGAGTACACATTATTGTCAAAAACAACATAAACAAATAGGTGAGTATTAAAATCATAAAGTGTACCTTCTCAGACCATGATGGCAGAATGCTTGAAATCAACGATAAAGGTCAGAGAAACCCCCAAATTCTGGAGACTAAACAACGTGCTTCTGAATAGCACATGAACCATTGAAGAAATAAAAAAGGTGAAATTAAGAATTTCCTCCATCTTAATAAAAATGAATAAACCAGCTACTAGACCCTATGTGGTTTAGCAAAAGCACTCCTGAGAAGGAAGTTCATATTAATACAGGCCCACATTAATAAAAAGGAGAAATTACTAATAAGCTTGTCCAACAATCCAACTGAACCAAGCAAAAAATGGAAAAACAAATAGACCCAACAGGCATCAGGAGACAGGAGATAGTTAAATTCAAAGCAGAAATTAACAAAATAGAAAACAAGAAAAGACCATCTGGAAGATTAATGTGCTGGGGTAATAGCATAATGATTATGCAAAGAGACTGTCATGCTTGAAACCCCTAAGTCCTAGGTTCAGTCCTCCTCTGCACCACCATAAGCCAGATCTGAGCAGTGTTCTGGTTTAAAAAAAAAAGGAAGGTTCATGAAACCAAGAGCTGGTTCATTGACAGGATAAATAAAACAAACTACTAGCTACTCTCATTAAGAGAAAATGTGTGGTAAAATCTAAAATCAGTCAGAAATGAGTGATGAGATATTACAACAGAGAAGGCAGAAATACTAAAGTTTGTGTAAGACTACAAAAGATATCTATATGCTAATAAATTTGGCAATTTAGAAGAAATGGACACATTCTAAGAGTTAAACCAACTGCCAATCTTGACACAAGAGAAAGTAAATAAACTTGACAGACTAATAAATAGTTTAGAAAATGAAACAGTAATCAAAAGCTTTCACAAGAACAAAAGCTCAGATCCAAATGGCTATACTAATAATTGTATAAATAACTTAAAGAAGAACTAACACCCATTCTCCTCAAACTGTTTCAGAAAACAGAATAAGAGGAACACTCCTAAACACATTTTATAAGACTAATATCAGTCTGATCCACAAAGCAAGAAAAGGCTCCACAAAAAAAAAAGAATCCCTGATGAGCATTAATGCAAATATCCTCAACAAAATATTGGCTAATTGAATCCAATTACATATTAAAAGAATAATTCACCAAGACCAAATAGGATTCATCCAGGAAAACAGGGATGATTTAATATCTGCAAGCCATTTAGTGTAATCCAGCATATCAACAAAAAGAAAGATAAAAACCACATGATCGGGAGTAGGGCGGTGGCGCAGTGGGTTAAGCGCATGTGGCGCAAAGCGCAGGGACCGGCGTAAGGATCCCGGTTCGAGCCCCCGGCTCCCCACCTGCAGGGGAGTCGCTTCACAGGCGGTGAAGCAGGTCTGCAGGTGTCTATCTTTCTCTCCTCTTCTCTGTCTTCCCCTCCTCTCTCCATTTCTCTCTGTCCTATCCAACAACAAATTGCGTCAACAAGGGCAATAATAATAACCACAACGAAGCTACAACAAGGGCAACAAAAGGGGGAAAAAAATGGCCTCCAGGAGCGGTGGATTCATGGTGCAGGCACCGAGCCCAGCAATAACCCTGGAGGAGGAAAAAAAAAAAAAAAAAACAACCACATGATCTTATAAATTCATGCATAAAAAGCATTTGATAAGATCCAGTGCCCATATATGACAAAAGCCTCCAAGAAATTGGTAGTGGAAGGAAATAACCTCAACTTGAGGCAAATAAGAACTGTGGCTTGAAAAGTAGTGAGGGAGGGACCCTTCAAAACTGTAGAAGCTGTATTCATCATAAGAAGGTGCCATCTTGCCATTCCAATCACCCACTTCTCTCTTCAATTTGAATATGAGATCCTACCTACCATCTTCCTAAAGCAGCTGGTGTATTGCACCAAAGTAAAATACTCTAGGGGGGTGGGGGAGGGTCCAGATCATTGAACACGATGACAGAGGATCTAATGTGTTTGTATTGTTATGTGGAAAATTGTGAAATGTTATGCATGTACAAACTATTGTATTTACTGTTAACTGTAAAACAGTAATACCCCAGTAAAGAAATTCTTTTAATTCCATATTATAGCTCAAAAGTAACTAAAGAGTAAGACCTGAGGTCACATGGAGGGCAGGGAGTTACGTTTATTTTATGTCAACAGGTTATAGGCAGATTCCTATCAGACCTGCACAAACTTGTACCACAGTATCCAGCTTTTATCAGTTTCAAACTGGGCATGGCACAAGATGACTGGTTACAAACAGAGTCCATCAAAGTGCTGACAATAAAGGTGAGAGCAGGTTGGCTACCATCAGAGCCCACTACTTGGGATACTGGAATGTGGAAGTGGGCGTCCACCAAAAGCCTATGGATTTTTCATTTTCAGTCTTAGATGGACTTTGAAGGAAGCATGTTAAGTGAGATAATCTAGGAAGAGTACAATGAATATGGAGTGGTCTCACTCATGGACAGAACTGAGAAATAATAACATAAAAGGGAAACACAAGATAAAACATGAACTAGGTTTGGTGTATTGCACCAAAGCAAAGGAGGTGGGAGATGGAGCTTTCAGGTCCTGGTGCCTGATGGTGGAGGATGACCTAGCTGGAGGGGGGTGGTAATAGTGTTTTTCATAAAACTAAGAAATTTTACACATGTGTCAACAACTGTATTTACTGTAAACCCTAATTTAAAAAAAAAGAATAAATGAAGGACAAGGATCATGTTACTTTCTTCTGTTGCTCAGAGTACCATTCTAGGTTCAATATAAATGCTAAGTATTGATGAGGAGTGGTATCTGAGAAAGGTTATAGAAATTTTAACTGACTGTATACAAGCCAGATAATAAAACATTGATGAGTCAGGTTTGGTCAAACATTTGGAATCGTAAAATCTTGCCTGGCTCTTGTTCCTCTTCAAGTAATATTATCAGAGAATCTGAGAATGTTGGCGGATATAGTATAACACTGAATTCAGACCCTGTTGGCCATTTTTTCATCTTTCCCCTTCTATTTTATTGGCTAGGACAGAGAGAAATTGAGAGAGGAAGGAGAAATAGGGAGAAAGACAACTGCAGACCTTGGCCACTTGTAAAGCGTCCTTGCTGCAGGTGAGGAGGGAAGGCTTGAACCTGGGTTCTTGTGCATGGTAATAATATGTGCACTTACCTGGGTGAGCCATCGCCTGATCCTCACTTAAGTTTGTTTTCTATCTGAGGATATAAAGCTATTGTCTCCAAAACATAGATGATGCTATTGTATATATAAACTATAACTTTAAATGTGAAATTAAGTAGGCTGAAGTAGCTTTTATTTATTTAATTACATTTTAAGTTTTATTTGGGAGCATATGGCTTATACTTATAGTCTTAAGCACTTATCAGAACTTGAGGTCTGTTAAAATAGCTCACTTAGATCATGTGCTGCTTTGCCATGTGGCAAACCAAGTTTGAAACCAGCCCTCACTGTATTGAAGGAAACTTTGGTGCTGTGGTCTGCCACTCTCTTTCTAAAGAAAGAAAGAAAGAAAGAAAGAAAGAAAGAAAGTTCACTTAATATTAAAAACAAAATAGAACATGAAGTTATCATAGTGAGATAAGCCATGAAGAGAAAGACCAATACTCAAATAGTTTTTATACAGCTAAATATTAAGACCACTGATAAGGATTTATAGAAGAAAGATAGTTTTAAGACTCTACAGACATTAAAGGTTTTTTTTTTCTGGAGTTGAAGCAACATAATGACTACAGATATGGAAGCTGGAGGAACTATAGTTTCAGGAAATACACCAGGAATCACTAGGAAACATAGAAATTGCAGAAGGAAATCAGAAATGAGAAAAATTACATGTGTAACTAAGAAATGAGTGGGTGAACAGCACTGGCTCTACTGAATAGGAGAGTGGATGTGGAGACTGAAAGAGAAAGAAATTGGATAAATAAATAAATAAATAAATACCTTACAGCAAGCCCATAACAGGCAGTGTGGTTTATCATGCCATTCTCCTGTCTTCAAGGTCATTGTCCTATAAATAGAGTCACTGTGAGATTGGTGAACTCTATACCTGTATAGATCTACTTTTTACCACTTACCTCTAATTTTCCAAAAATTTTGTATGTCCTGATTTTCTATATTCTTTCAAAGCCCTTTCCCAAGGGGTTCTTTACTTTTTAATATCCTCTAAGATACTACTAGAGTTTTCTTCATAAGCCTCGCTTAGCAGAGCACTTTCTGAGCACAATCTTTTGATGATAAAGGATGTGTTCTTCAAAATGTTTGTGTCAGTCTCCAAAGCCTGGCATCTCTCTCTTGTCTGAAAATGGTTCAGAAACAGAGATTCTGGGGGGAAAAGAGAAGATGCTGGGATTAGAAGGGTACAGGGTCCAGTGGGGGAGCTGTAGTGCAGAAAGGAAGGAGCCATTGATCAGAGGGGTAGAGGTGAAGGTGTGGCAAGAATTGGAACCTGCAGTCATGACTTGGCCTTTTGAGTAGAAGACTGAGAAACAATATTCTAAAGGGATCATATTCTACAAACTTATCAGTCTAATTCTTACCTGAATAAAAACTGTAGAAAAACTGGTATAAGAGTATGCCACTGTATCTATGTGATAAATTATTGACAAAGAGGGGTAGAGATAGGAGAGGAAAGTGGATAATAATAAAACAAGGTGGATAATGACACAGAACAATTCAACAATGATACCTAGATTAAAATAGAATAAAAGTACTTATGAACAAAATCTCATTTTCTTTTCTCTTTGTCTCAGGTCTCCCAGCTACCTAGAATTTTCATTAGAGGGTTTTGTATTCGAGAAGTCTGATTTAGAAACAAGGAATGAGTAAATGTAACTTGAAGCTGGATGTCCTGTGTATACTGAAAGATTCTTTTATCCAGTATGATGATTATTCAAAAGCATATAAAACAGGTTCTAAAATTGTATAGTTAACTATCATTCATTTTTGCCTTTATAAATACATTTGTTATAAATTATCATGGAAATTAGGCTTGCTTCTTAGTGGAAAGAAAGAGTTGGAACCAGAGAAAAAGAGGATGAGGGCCATCTCTAAGTTAGAGAACCCAGGAACTAAGAAGGTTGTATCATTGTCCTTTAATACACCTCCAAGTTATCTAATATGAATTTATTCACACTTTAGAAATAAAAAAATGAAAAAACATAAAAATGAGTTTGAGGCACAGCTTTCATTTTGACAAAATTAGCAGTGGGTCATTGTCTAATTCCTCAGTAAACTCACTCTTAGTAAACTGGGTTCATCCAAGTTAACCTGGCTTTTTTTTTTTTACATTACATAAAGCAATTTGCACATTCTGCTTCCAACATGACTTTGTAAATGGAAAGGTATTTTTCCCCATACCTCAGTTTAAACTCCATTTGGTCTTGTAATACTGTGACAGCACTACACTATTTTTACCACACTTAAGAACCTCTAGAGTGGGGGCCAGGTGGTGGTGTGCCTGGTTAAGTATACACATTATCATGCTCAAAGACCTGGTTTTATCTGCCTCTTCTTACAGGGGAGAAATTTCATGAGCTGTTCTTCTTCTGTGAAGCAGTGCTACAGGTCTCTCACTCCTGTTACCTTTCCTTCCCTTCTCAATTACTCTCTGTCCTATAAAATAAAATAAAAATAATAAATAAAATAAGGAAATCTCTGTAGTAATAATTGTATCTTTTTTGAAATACGATTCCCATTTGTTTTCACCTATAAACTGCACTGAAGAAATAGCATCAGATTTGTATGCTTCAGGTTCCAGAGGCCCCAGGTTCCATCCCTGGCACTGTTAGTCTAGTATATTCCAGAATTTAGAAGTGCTCTGGCCTCTTTGTCATTCTTTCTCTTCACTTATTTCTCCTAAAAATATACAGATAAATCATAAAAGTAAAATTTGTTTTAAGCAACTATCACAAAGATGTCTACTTGAATAATTCTGGTCTTTTAAACCTTTGTGGAATTTAATTTTTAGATCTTCCAAAACTAAGAGAAAATCTTTACTTCAAATGTTGCAATTTCATGAAGAAACTGAAAAATCTTGGCTTGAGCACCTTCATAAAAAATGTCTGCCTAGAGATAGATGAGGTACTTCAATTTCAGTTTTGATTGGTTACTTTTCCAGCGGTTCTCCAATCCTACTGTACATACACAGGTTTTTATTTTCTTAAGTGAGTTCATTTCCATTAGGTGTGAGCTGTATTAACTGTTACTACTTACTCTGTTCTAAATTCTTCCTGTGAAAATGACCCTGTGTATCTCCAAAGGCATGTGGACAGTAGCTGTGGTGGTGGTGCTGGTGGTTCTGAGCACCCCAGTGACTGAAGGCAGAGAGACGCCAAGTAAGTGCAAAAATAATACTCTGGGAACAGGCTTTGAGGAATATTTGAGCTGGGTGTGAAGGAAGGATGCTATGATCTCAGAATACAGTGTTTTATCATATGTTTCTTCTCTTTGGGAAAGAGAGAGAAGATACATTCTAATTTCCATCTTCTCAAATGATGAAGTAAGAATATTTCTGTCAACAGGCTTCAGCATGGGAATATTGTAGTGGTGAGGAGACAGTGCGTGAGTCTACCACAGAGTAAAGTGAGGCATGGAGGGGCAGGGGGAGAGAGAGAGGGATGGAGGGACAGAGGGAGGGAGAGAAAGGGATGGAGGGACGGAGGGATGGAGGGACAAACGGAGAGAGAGAGAGGAGAGAGAGAGAGGAGAGACCAGCTCTGTTTCATTAGATGCAGTATTGGGGATCATCTCCCAGAGATGAGTAACCGTCCTTCCTTAAAGGAAAATAATTATGGAACATTGGCTCCCAGTTCCTTATCACCTTCCTGCCCCCCCCCACCCCCCCCCCCCGTCTCTAAGTACCTGAGCAGGAGCAGGAGTAGGTCAGGTCCCTTAAAGAGAGAGGTCTCTATCAGGGGAGGGGGTGGGATGTGGAGATCGGGTTATGGGAATTGTGTGGAATTGTACCCCTCTTATTCTGTGGTTTTGTTAATGTCTCCTTTCCTAAATATAATAATAATAATAATAATAATAAAAAGAGAGGTCTCTGAAGATCCAGGGTTCAGTGAGGCAGGTGCAGGAGCTGGTGGGGTGCGGGAATCTGGGGTCGCACCGTCAGGTTTCAGGTTCTTCAGTCTGTCCTCATGGCTTCCATAATGTTGGGCCAGGCACAAAGGTTGCTATGGGCTGAGTCTGACTGACCGCGATTGTTCCCCGCAGAGGATTTCCTGGTCCAGTTTAAGGGCCAGTGCTACTTCACCAACGGCACGGAGCGGGTGCGGCTTGTTACCAGATACGTCTACAACCAGGAGGAGTACGCGCGCTTCGACAGCGACGTGGGGAGGTACGTGGCCGTGACGGAGCTGGGGCGGCCGGACGTCGAGTACTGGAACGGGCAGCAGGACATCCTGGAGCAGACACGGGCTGAGCTGGACACGGTGTGCAAACACAACTACCCGATGCAAGAGAAATTGATCTCACATCAGCAAGGTGAACGGTGATGGCTCAAGGGTCTCCGAGCACTTGGGTGTGTGGGTGCAGCTGCTGTAAGGCTGAGTGAGACCCCATCGCGCAGCGACCCAGGGCAGCCTCAGGGAGGTGGAAGGAGGCGGGGCAGATCCACAGCGTGTTCCTTTCATGTTCACTCAGAGGGTGGTCAGGCATATTCTAATATGCTGATACTGGTACATGAGCACTGTAAGTAATTAGCCCGACTGTGCTTCACCAAATCCTGAAACCTCCCCATAACACACAAGGCATTATATTCTTTATTGTCTATAGTGTGCTCTGGGAGTAAACGCTTCATTTAAGCTGATAATGACCAGAAATAGCAATATAAACTTATTAACTGCATATTTTCAATGTTGAGGGACAAAATGATATTCCCACAGGTCTGAGCAATTCATCAGTTAGCTATCTGATGCTATCTATGTATGTTTAGATGAATTTTTAGAAACTGACTTTATACTTTTGCTTGATTCTCATCTATATTCTAATGCCACCACATATTTATATTTTTGCTGTTTTATTTTTTTATTCAATACAATGTTTTATTAGTGATTTAGAGACTATAAGATTGCAGGGTATAGTTTCACATTGCACTCATCACGGAAATCCTATGCTTCCACTATGTCTATTATTATTTTTTTAATCTTTAGTTTAGACAGAGAGAGATTAATAGGGGAGGGAGGTAGAGATTGAGAGTGAGAGAGACAAAGATAATTTCTCATAAAATTATCCCAATTTCTTTTAGATACTTCTTTTTAAGTTTTTTATTTATTTATTATACTTGACAGGAGAGAGAGAACTTGAGAGGGAAGGGGGGTAGAGAGGGAGAGAGAGATACCTCTAACAGTGCTTCACTGCTCATGAAGCTTCCCCCCTGCAGGTAGAGACTAGAGACTTGGTCCTGTGTCCCTGTGTACTGTAATGTGAGCTCTCACCCAGACACACCACTGCCTGGTCCCTATCATAATGTTTTACTCATGAAGTTCTGCTGTCTTTTTAATTTTTATTTTTAAACTCTCAATCTGTTTGAGGTGAACAGACTTTATAGTCCATACAGCTGACTATGATTCCACTCAGACTCCAGTATGTAGAAACTAAACAGAGAACAAAAGTTAAAAACGATCTTCTAGATGATACTCATGAGTGCCATTCAGTTGGGGTGATGAAACTGCCAGCTAATCTCAACAAGTTTCACTCCTGTTTATATGTTTGTGTCACATTGTCATTAATCCAGGACAATCTCTGAAACTGTTTCAAAATAGAATATGTTTTACAGAGAACATACATGACAATGCCTAATTTCAGAACAAAGTGAACATTTTTAAACTTTATTTATTTACTTATTTTGAGAGAATTTCTTTGGCATATGTGGTGTCAGAAGGTAGACAGAAGAAGATACAGCTGTAGCAATGCTTCACCACTCATTAAATTTCCCCACTGGTGAGGCAGGGAGTTTGAACCTGGGTCCTAGCACATTATAGCACATGTACTCTACTAGGTGAGTTGTTACCTGCCCCAGGAAGAAATTCTTAACAATGAAATGGAATATGATAGACAGCTATTGTTTGATTGATTGATTGATTATCACAGGGACTGCATTCCTCCAATCTGATTTTTTTTTCACAGAAACAGAGAGGGAAAGACACCACAACCAGAAATGTTCCCTAGTGTAAGGGGTGTGGTTTGAATTTCAGTTGCACAAATGACAAAGCAAGCATACTTCACTGGTGATCTGTTTTGCTAATCTAACAATGAACATTTTTCTCATTTGAAGGGCTGAAGAAACAGCTCAATGGGTAGGCTTCTTGCATTATTATACTGGCAACCCAACTTCAAGTCCCAGTACCACATGGGAAGTGCTATAACAGTGGAGGAAGCTTTGATGCCACAGTGTTGCTTCCTTTATTTCTTTCTCTGAATGAAAAAGTTGCACAAGAGGTCTTATTTATGCTCCGCCACACACTTCAAAGAAAGAAAAGAAGAAGAATGAAATGTAAACTCACTTGAATGTTAAGAGAAAACTAGGAAGAACATAAGATATAGTCATAGTAAAAAAAAAAAGTGTAAACAAAAGAAATGAAAGATGTAAAATGACTGGAAAGGTAAAAGATAAGAGATGTAAAATAGGAAGTGTTTCTTCTTATTTTCTTTTTTTTACCATAAATAGCAATATTTTGGTTTCTCTTTAGATTGTATAAATCTTTCACTGTTTACAAATTTCTCTTTTTGTTGAATGAATAAAAAATCAACAAATAAGCAATTATATGTAAATAACATTTATGATGAAGTTGAAGTTTATGTATTTAATAATTCATTTTACTGTGGGGTTCTTTAAAAAAGTGACATGAGCTCAAGTTATTTAAAACCTGGATACCTTGTTAATCTGCTACATGTAAGAAGTACTATTGTTCTTAAAATTTTTTAGTATTAAAGACCCAGAATTACAAAATGTAGTTTGTTTGAGAAAACTTACTTTTTAGGAAGAATATGATGGTCACTATTTTCCTACCTTGTTCGATGTAGAAAAATCTTAATTCTCAGTCCATATTACTATTCCTGGGGTCATGATACTTGATGGTATCATAGTAGCAGGGAAAAATCAAAAGTTGTATCTATTTTTCTCTGCTGTGAAAAGCATCAGAACTGGCAAAAAAAAAAAAAGTATCACTGGGTAGGGGAGATAGCATAATGCTGATGCAAAACAGACTCTCATTTCTAAGGCTACGAGGTCCCAGGTTCAATCCCCTAACCACCATAAACCAGAGCTGAACAGTGCTGTGCTAAACAAACAGAGAAAAAAACCCACTATCACTGTCTTAGAGTGAGTCACTGTAGTTGATTCTGATGGTAACTTCCAATAGATGTGAAAGAAGGGTAAAGAAGTCCAGGTTTACTATAAAAAGTTTATGAATAGTGGCTTATATTACATAGCAATTTGTAATTTTAGTGTCTTGTGTTATCAACTAGGATTAACAGAGTAACTCCTATAGGATTATCACTGTTAGGCTGGCAGAATAGCTTACCTGGACAGTGTGCCTGTTTTGTCATAAATGCAGCCCAGACTCAAGCCTGACCCCCACCTTACTGGAGGAAGCTTTGGTGTTGTAGTGTCTTTTCCTGTCTCTTATCAGAAAAGACATTCTAGGGTGGTGAAGCCCCAGAGGGGACCAAAAAAAAAAAATTATTACCTCTTGAGTGATCAAGCTTGGATCCTATTATTTGGAATATTTGGAAAGGCTACCCCATGAGGACACTTGCTGTATGTCTCATATCTCATTATGTATTTTTTTTCCCTTGTATGTTACTCTCTTCAGCGGAACCTACAGTGACCATATCTCCATCCAAGACAGAGGCTCTTAACCACCACAACCTGTTGGTCTGCTCCGTGACAAATTTCTATCCAGCACAGGTCAAAGTTCGGTGGTTCCGGAATAACCAGGAAGAGACAGCTGGCATTGTGTCCACTCCCATTATGAGGAATGGAGACTGGACGTTCCAGATCCTTGTGATGCTGGAAATGACACCCCAACGTGGAGATGTCTACACCTGTCATGTGGAACATCCCAGCCTCCAGATCCCCATCACAGTGGAGTGGAGTAAGGGGCATCTTGCATCTTTAAAAAAATTAAAATTATCTTTATTTATTGGATAGTGACAGCCAGAAATCAAGAAGAAAGGGGGAGACAGAGAGACACCTGTGGCTCTGTTTCACCACCCATGAAGCTTTACCCTTACAGGTGGGAACTAGGGACTTGAACCCAGGTCCTTGCACATGGTAATATGTGCACTCAACTAGGTGTACCACCAGGACCTAGCTTGTATCTTTTTACCCAGGGATCCCAAAAATCAGTGGGAAGAGCTTTCTCTGGTTCATTTTATCATATTTCTTTTCTCAGCACCACTGAGCTGGAAATCTTAGTAGAATAGAGTGCCTCTTGCCCTGTACCAAGAATATCAGAATAATCCTAGTTTCATTGTCTTTCTAGACACTGGGGAGATCATTCCATGTACCATGACCTCAGAATCCAGCACTGATAGTTCTGCTGGATTGATTATAGTTGTTACCTGGGATCTTAAGGTCTAAGATTTAGGATGTTTCAAGCAACTGTGATCCACCACTCCCCACTTTCTCTCTCATTTACCCACTCAATCCAGGAGTATTCACGATTCTTTCCTTGTGTGTTCAGTATCATATGATCAGAATGGAGAACTAGGTTCTTCTGGCACCTCCACCTCTCTTCCTATCGATGAACTCTAGGTCCTCAGCCAAGAATCATGTTTGGGTGTGGCAACATACATTGACACTCAGACTCTACTCCCCAGGGGCACAATCTGAATCTGCTCGAAGCAAGATGCTGAGTGGCTTTGGGGGCTTCGTGCTGGGACTGATCTTCCTTGGACTGGGTCTTTTCCTTCGTCACAAGAACCAAAAGGGTAAGGCACTGGGGGTATTATGGAAGATAAACTGTTTCTTTCTAGATGAATCTCCTTTTTCCTGGTCCTGAAAGGAAGGAGACTGATTTGGTGATGAAAGGAGACAGAACAATATAGGGGAAGACTTTGGAGACTACTAATTGTAGTGAGTCATCATAAAGGTGGAGTGTTCTCTAAAAATTTGCCAACAGTCCATTGTTGTTTTGGTGGGTCCTTTTTGAAAACGTTATCCTTTAAGAGGATGAGGAAATCAGCATTCTTATCTTCCAGTGACAATATTATTCATTTTGGGAGATTTTAGCCTAAGGAGGATAATGTCTGTATAGAAAGAAATAAATGTATAACTTGTATATCTCATTTCATGTTGTAGTAAGGAACTGACTCTGTAGTGAGACCCTTTTCTGCATAATTTTCTTTTGTAGGACTTCGTGGACCTCCACCAGCAGGTAATATATCTGTTCTGATTCAGTGGGCATGTGGGGACAGGTAAAAGAGGAAATAGCATAACGTGAGTGAACCTGGGCAAAGTGGTCCCATTTCACGGCCCATTTCCTGTGACAATATCAGGAGTTAGGGGGAGCATTCCTATTTTCTAATGGGAGTTCTGGAAGTTGTTTTCAGAACCAGGGTATGCTTTAGTGGCATCTTTCTGTGAAACTTGAAGGCAAATTCCCATTTGGGTGGTAGATACCAGGATGATGCCCACTTTGTGCCATCTGTTGATGACCATTGAGTGTGTGTGTTTGCAAGTGACTTGAAAAGAATATTATTGGTAGAAAAAGATGAGCATCATTATAATACTAAAAATTGGGGCTGCTAAGTAACTCAGTTAGTGTGCTACTTTGTTTCATGTACAAACCAGGTTTAAGCTTAATCTTATCACTTGAAGGAAGTTTCAGTGTTGTGATCTCTTTCACTGTCTGCCTCTACCAAAGCAAGACAAAGGCAAAGGCAAAGGTGAAAAACAAAACAAAACAAAAAAGCTCTTAAATACTGAAATTTTCATATCCTCTAGACAGATAACTGTTCCTCCAAATGCCAAACATCTGAATGGATTTGTAGTTCTGGTCCTTGTTAGCTGACTTAACCTTTATAAAGATATTAAGGGAGGTGGTGATCATATGCCCTGGAATTTTTTTTTCTGATATTGCAGGATCAATAAGTGTAAGGGGGGTGGGTGGGTGGGTTGTGTTTCTTAAGGTGTTCTGTGCTAATCATCTTCTTTCCTCTGCAGGTCTTCTGCACTGATTCTTGAGGATACTATAATGAAGATTAGTTTTTGATTTCTGTAGTGTCTACCTATTCTTCCCCAGAATTCTCAATTACCTATATGTATGTCCTTTTGGGACCAAAATTCTAGATAATTATGGCAGTCACCAGGTCATCGTCTATGAGCCTGCCTTACGGATCTGACTATGATACAACTTTGTGCTCTGATCCCAATGCTTGTCTGTATGCTGCCACCAATTTCTACTCTGATGACAAGGATGCTTTTAAATTTTTTCATAGTGTTCAGGAGAAGCACATTGAAGCAATGTACTTGGCAATCAAATTTTGTCATAATTAAACATGATTGTGAGTGGTTTATATCCTGAGATTTACACCATGGGCCGCATTTTTTAAAAAAAAAAAGTTTATTCCAATCATAGATCTTTGAGACATAATTGACATAACATGATTTTCACACGTACAACATAGTGGCTTGATATTCATGTATATTATGAAGTGATTGTGACAAAGAGTCTAGTTGACATACTACCACGCATAATTATCTTTTTTCTTTTTTTCATGTTTTAAAATGTAACTTTTATAAAAAGATGTTTAGCAAATCACAGTTCCTTAATAACTACTTTCATTTTTTATCTTTGTACAAATCAAACATATCTATTCATAAGGTTACAAATGATAATGGGTGCTCAATTACACAATGTAACACCCTAAGAATACCCCAGATTTTAAGTTCAGAAGTCATAATAACCCAGAAACTTAGTAATATATTTATAAATACAATGTGGGAAACACCAAAATATCTCTGTACTTCTGTTAAATGCCTTATCTCATGTGTAACAGAGGAATCAGAGACAGAAACCACTGGTAGTCTCCAGATCACAGAAAGAACATAACCAAAGATAAAAAAAATTTCCATGCTTTTTCCAAAAATTTCCAGTGACCACAAAGTGGGATATGCTAGTTTATGAGATACATATGAGAATTCTGTCTCCTACTTGTATTATTGGGGAAATATTTACAAGACAGCTGTTGTAAATTGGGAATAATTTCTTATTTCCCCACAACAGCACACCACTTCCCAACTTCCTCCACCATTGTTTACCTGGGTGCCTCTTAACACTCCATTAAGTCTTAGATTCCTACTAGTTGATTTCTATTTTAATTCATCCAAGTATATGATATCATTAACTGCAATCACTAAAGTATACATTATGCCTCTAAGTCTTATTTTATGAATGAAAGTTTGTACTTTTTTACTATCTTCCTCCTTTTTGCTCATTTCCCTCCTACCACCAATATGTTCTCTGTCTCTATGAGTTGCTTTTTAAAAATTCCATATATGTGAAATTATAAGGTGTTATTTTACTCTGACTTATTTCATCTAGCATTGTGCCCTCAAGGTCCATTTATGTTGTTGCAGATAACAAGATTTGCCAAGAGTTTCTTCTCCATGCTTGAATAATATTCATATCTATCTGTAAACATACACATATATACATTTTATTCACTCATTCATCCATAAGTAGGAACTTGAGTTGATTCATATCTTTCATGTCTTGGCTATTATAAATAATGCTGAAATAAAATGAAGATGTATATGTATTTTCCAAGTTTGTGTTTTTGTTCCCTTTACATAAGTATCTAGGAATAGAACTACTGAGTCATATAGTATATTTTTAACATTTTGAAGAAACTCCATACTATTTCCACAGTGACCTTACATTTCCAACAATATACAGAGTCCACTTATTCCATTTCCTCACCAACATTTGTTATTTCTCATCTTTGAGATGATAATTACTCTAACATTCTAACTGCTGGGCTAGCGTGGGGGTGCCTTTTCTTAGGTGCCTACTCTCTGTGTTGCAGAGAATGTGACCCGAGCCAGCCTGGGCTGCTACTCACTAGGAGATGTGAGAGAGATGACCCAGGAACAGAGCTCGTGATGGTGAGGTGATTGGACTCTTTATTGATCAGAGAGCCAAGGCTTTTAAGAGTCAGACCTGGAAGTGGCAAGTCGGAAACTGAAATGATTAGGAAAGGGATAGAGAAAGGCGAAAGGGGCTGGGAAAGGTAGGAACTTCCTTAGCAACTGTTGCAAGGGTTTTAACTGGTAGGATAAATAATACCCTGCAGGCAGGGAGGATCTCCATTGAAGCCAGGCTAAGAATGTGGAGGAAGTGTCAGTGGGGGTTGGGGGGGGATGGTTGAATGGGCACTGGGAACCCAATACACAGTGGTATACAAAAACCTAAATTAGTGGTGGAATCAGTGTGACCTATCCTTGAAGGATGAGAGAGATTATACCCATGTGACAATGACTATCCTATAAATTGTTATTTTAAAAAATGTTACTGAGATTATATGTGGTATTTGTGATTTGTATGTTTTTAAGTTATTAAGATATTTGAACTACCTAAATTAAAACAAAATTCTCTTCATTATTTAAAATTAATATATGCTTCTGAATACATTAAATATAGCAATATATACTTACTTATTGGCCTTCACATATTGGTTTTCTATATCCATTTCAAAATTATCCTTAAAGTAACTCCCCCAATAAAAATGGTAAAACATGTTTCCCCTCTGAATGTGGGTGCTACTTCTCCAGTTTTTGCAGTAAATGCTATTACTCTGGTGCTGAGTAATTAGAAGCCTCTATTTTTTCTTTCTTGTATTTTAGTATATCATATATATATATATATATATATATATATATATATATATATACATTATATCTTTTAAAAGTAAGAAATTTTTTTAAAAAACTGATTTTTAGTTTCTTTTTTTTAGTTAATGATTTATTATTAATTAACAAATTATAAGATATTAGGGGTGTAATTCCAGACTGTTCCCACCACTAGGATACTGTGTACCCATTCTTTCCATTGGAAACTGTGGTAGTTCTTCCAAGATCACAGATATGGGTTGAATCTTATTTCTCTATCTATCATCTATCTATCTATCATCTATCATCTATCTATCATATATATATATATATATATATATATATATATATCATCTATCTATAATCTTTCTATCTCTCTCTCTCTCTCTATATATATATATATATTTGCCCATTTTTTATGATTCTCCCTTCTCTTCTTTTCTAAGTCACACCTACACCTATTACTACTTCTGAGTGCCCTTCCTTTTTCCTCTTTTCTCTCTGGGTCCTTATGGAATTGGAGTGCATAACCCTCTGCTCATCTTCCCTTAATATTGCTCCCCTTC
Organism: Erinaceus europaeus; assembly: GCF_950295315.1. Lineage (NCBI taxonomy): Eukaryota > Metazoa > Chordata > Mammalia > Eulipotyphla > Erinaceidae > Erinaceus > Erinaceus europaeus. The sequence continues at coordinate 56,235,381 of NC_080165.1, forward strand.
TGGGAATATCAACAAGAAAAAAAAAAATTTAATATGACTTCTCTTTTTAAAAAAATTTTTTAATTAATTTTTTTAAATTTTTATATTACAGAATTACATGTCAAAAATGGTTTGAATCCACACCATTCCCACCATGAGTCTGGAATCTTCACTTTCCCCATTGCAATCCACCATAGTTCCCCTAAGGTTGTAGACACGGGCCAACCATCTTCTCTACAACTATCTGTCCACATTTATACATAATTGCCCCTTCTTGTTCTGATTCAATCCTCTCTTCCCCTCTAAGACACTCATGACATCACAAATATCTCCATATGTCCCTCTAAGCCACTCAAAGCATTGTAACTACCTCCATATGTCCCTCTCCTTTTCCTTCTCTCTCTCTGGGTTCTGTTGGAGCTGAAGTGCAGAGCCCTCTTATCTTCATCTTATCAATTATATCCCACTGGGGTATGGATCAAGGTTGTTTATGGGGAGCAGAAGGTAGGAGCCCTGGCTTCTGTAGCTACTTCTCCACTGAGCATGGGTGATGACAGATTGATCCATACCTCTAGCCTGTTTATTTATTTTTTAATTTTTTATTTATAAAAAGGAAACATTGACTAAACCATAGGATAAGAGGGGTACAACTTCACACAATTCCTACCACCAGAACTCTGTATCCCATCTCCTGGCCTGATAGCTTTCCTATTTTTCATCCCTCTGGAAGTATGTACCCAAGGTCATTGTGGGATGCAGAAGTTTGAAGGTCTGGCTTCTGTAATTGCTTCCCCACTGAACATGGGCATTGACAGATGGATCCATACTCCCTGCCTGTCTCTCTCTTTCCCTAGTGGGGAAGGGCTCTGGGGAAATGGAGCTCCAGGACACATTGGTGGGGTTGTCTGTCCAGGGAAGTCTGGTCAGCATCATGCAAGCATCTGGAACCTGGTGATTGACAACAGAGTTAACAAAGTCAAACAAGTTGTTGACCAATCATGGACCTAAAGGCTGCAATAGTTCAGATGAAGACTTGGGGGGCCCTCCATTTTGTAGATAGCTAGTAGGCATATTTTAGTTATATTCCAACGGGCCTGTGGCTATACAAACTTTGTTTATTTGTTTTGTTTTGTTTCTTTTTTCCTCTGAGCCTGAAGTCTGATATGCTGGTGGATCCAAGTGATTGTCTGGGGAGATAATGTCATGACTGGAAAAAGGACCAGAAAGCTGGATCAGGGAAGAGAGTAGCTCCCTAATATGGGAAAGGGGTATAAATATTGTTGACTGTAAATCCCATCGATTTGATGTTATCTGGTGCCCATAATCAGCTTAGGAGCCTAGGTGACCTCTACATCCTTCTAGATCTGAGCTCACATTCTGTGGTCATGAATAGGAACATTCCAGGCTGCCCCAGTATCAACCCATCTTCCTCAGGTGTAGCAAAAAGTATGTTGCCCATCCTCCCTTTGGAGGATGGAACTTTCTCTACCATTATTAATCCAAGTTGAGGGCAAGGTCCTATGGGGGCCTATAAAGGGGTCTATTGTCAGGCTACCAATGTGATGGAGAGAGATGACCCAGGAACCAAGCTTGTGGCAGAAAATCAATACAAATATTTACTCATACAAACACCCCAGAGTCAACAGTAGCACACCTGGTTAAGCCACGTGACACAAACCACAATGTCCGGCATCAGTCTCTTGGTCTGCATGCCCACCCTATTCCAGCTCGGGACACTGAAGAGATAAGAAAAAAATAGAAGTGGCTTGACAATACCATACATGGTTAGGAAAGGGATGAAGAAAGGCAAAGGGGGCCAGGAATGGTATGGACCTCCCCAGCAACTGTTACTAGGGGTTTTAACTGGTAGGATTAATAATAATGCCCTGGAGCCAGGGAGGGTCTTGAGGGTAGAAAGAAGATAAATCAAAGGAATGGAATGGGTGGGGGTCTTTCAGGCAAAACAATGATTATGTATATGTCCCCTCAAGTCAAGCCCTACCAAGCTCAACCACATCCACAAAATTTCCCTACAGTCTATTTTGTTGTTCCTGGTAGAAATGACCAGTAACAATGGAGAGAGGGATTTATTTGAGGTTTAGGCCCATCATGTCTGTTTGGGAATCTCAGGACTGCCGAATTAGCGCCCCAGATGATGGAGTGGCCTAATAGTGACTAAAGAGTAAGCATTAAAGTATGCCAGTCTCTTGTCCTTATTCAGTTTTTGCAGTCATTGCTTTGATAAGGTTAGTTTTGGAGTGAGTGAGAGAACTGTAATAGGAAGTAGGTGAGGAGGGTATCTAAGTCTAAGTGGACACTATTTCATTATGAACTTGATACTGACTCACTAAAGACTATTGTGTATTTTTGCTTCCAGGTATATATTTTGCCCTAATTTATGGATACATGTGAACATATACTCTATTTATGGGACCTGGTCTATATCTATGTTTTGGTACTTTGTTAGGAAGTGAACCTCCTGGAATGGAATTAGAGAATACTATGAAAGGAAAGGTCTCACCTAAGTAATGAGGGTGAAGGGTTGACATTCCATGCCTAATGTCTCTGGACAGAGTCTGAATTGAAGCATGCTGAGGTGGTACTCCATGCATTGATTAGGTTGGGATCAGTGAGAGAAGCATGCAGAAAAGTGAGCCCCACCCTAGAGGTTCCAGGAATGGGGGAAATATAGGCTCTATATAGGAAGCAGGAGGTTCCTGCTGTCTTAGGGTTTAAGAAGGCAATAGATAGTTATTGCTATAACCAAATTATTTAACTTTGTGAAGTCTCAAAGAAGACAATATATAGTTACTGCAATAATCACATTTGGCAATTGGGTTAACTTTGAAAAATACCTTTGTTAGGATTTGCTGTATCATACACAACATCACCATAATTTATGTCCTTTGACATTATTTGCATATAGCTATGCCACCAGTTGCTTCTGTTCTCCTTGGACTAAGCTTTGAAGAATGTCAATATATCAAAGACTCAGCCTATGTATTAAAACGATTCAGAAAAAATAAATTAATTAATTAATTAAATGATTCAGTCTGTGCATAAAAAAGTTTGAGACATTCAATCAGTTTTCCCCCCTCATATTATTTAAATAGTGATTTATATGACTAAAAATTAATAGGAGTGTACATAAACACCATTCCCACCACCAAGACTGTTTCCCATCCCATCCCCTCACCTCTTCCCTCCCCCACCCCATGAACCTAAACATCCACCCTCACCCCAGGGTTTTCAACTTTGGTGTGCTACTACAAATTTAGTCAAATCCTGCTTTGAGTTTCCCTTTCTTTTATTCTTTCTCAACTTCTGTTTATGAGTGAGATCATCTCATACTCATCTTTATCTTTCTGACTTAGCTCACTTAACATAATTCCTTCTAGCTCCATCCAAGATGGGTCAGAGAAGGTGGGTTCATTGTTCTTAATAGCTGTGTAGTATTCCATTGTGCATATATACCACAGCTTTCTCAGCCACTCATCTGTTGTTGGGCACCTGAATTGCTTCCAAGTTTTAGCTATTATGATACAAATTGTGCTGCTATGAACATAGATGTACATACATCTGTTTGGTTGGGTGTTATTGAGTCCTTGGGGTATACACCCAGGAGAAGAATTACTGGGTCATATGGAAGGTCTAGCCTTGTGAGAGTTCTCCAGACTGCTCTCCACAGAGGCTGTACCAATTTACATTCCCACCAGCAGTGCAGAAGGGTTTTTCTGTCCCCACAGCCTCTCCAGAATTTGTTACTGCTGTCCTTTTTGATGTATGCCATTCTCACAGGGGTGAGGTGGTATCTCAATGTTGTCTTTACTTGCATTTCTCTGACAATCAGTGACCTGGAGCAATTTTTTTATGTCTTTGTTAGCCTTTTGTATCTCTTCTGTAGTGAATGTTCTGTTCATATCCTCTGCCCATTTTTGGATGGGGTCATTTACTTTTTTGTAGCTATGTTTCCTGAGCTCTTTGTATATTTTAGTTATTAGTCTCTTGTCTGATGTTGCTGGCCTGTTTTTCTATCTTCTCCTCATGGACCAGAGCTCTGGACACATTGGTGAGGCCATCTGCCCAAAGAAGTCAGGGTGGAGTCATGGTAGTATCTGTAGTTTGGTGTCTGGAAGTTGGTATGACCTAAGTTGAGACAAGATGGTTAATGAACAGGAAAGCAAAAAGTAGAATAAGAGCAGATGAGAGTAGGGATTTTATGGTAGAAGAAAGCTAGGAGAACCATTTTTGATGTGTTCCTGGGGTCATACAACTATAGAAGTTTTGCTTGAGTTTGGTAGCTTAGCCCGAGGCTGGATGAGAATATTGTCTGAGAGAATCTTGTCAGAGTAGAGAAAAGGGCTAGACAGTTGGATTAGGGCAGGGTATAACTCCCACTCTTACCAAAAAAAATTCCGTGGCTAAAATTAACTATTTACTTCCATCCACCTGCTCCAGGGCCCACAAGTAAATGCATATTTATTAGTACCAGAGCCTGTGTAACCTCTAAATCCTTATTGGTCTGAGCTTCATAGTCACATCTGAGGAACACTGCAGGCTGCACTTATTTCATGACCAGTCCTTTTCAGGTGGCACGGCAGGATACCCCCAGCATCCCTTCAGAGACTGGGGTTATCCCTACTGTCATTGCTTTACGGTAGAGTCAAGGTCTTAAGAAGGCCTACAAGGTACTGTTCCTTATGGAAGTGACCAGTGGTAGTGGAGAGAGGGACCCTTTAGGCTTCAAGGCCCATCATATGTGTATGGGAATCCAAAGATTCCCTAACTAGGACCCCAGATGATAAGATGGTGTGATATTGACCAAGCAGGCCATTATTCAGTGGTCCAGTCTCTTGCCCTTACCAACTTTTGCAGTCCTTTCTTTATCTGATTATCTTAGATTTTCTGTCAGTTGTTAAGGCATTGAGTAACATTTGTTGAGCCCAACCAGAGTTAGGCTTTGGAGATCTGTCTTCTTTAGGTCTTTCTGCTAGGCTGCCCTGCTAATTTGGCCTAAATTCAATCAATTACAGAATACCTGATGCCTTCTTTAGGCACTTCAACCATTATTGAGCAGTTTGACTTTGAGTTATATGATTACCCCTTGTTTATGGATACGTGTACACCTGTATCTGGTACCCTAAACCCTAGTCTAATCTGGTATCTGTTACTTAGTTAAATGACATTCCATATAACTTGGATATAGGTGGTCCCATGTGTTAGGAAAGGTCTCACTAGATTTGAATAGTTGTGAGGTTGACTTCTCAGGTTGGTATCTCTAGCTACAGTCCACAGGAGGATTTCAGTAGCAGCATAATGTGGGATAGCAGCACCAGTAGCGATTTGGTTGAAGTCAACAAAGTTGGTATGGTGGTATGGAATCACAGAGAAGAAAGTATGGGCATATTCTAGAGGTACCAGGACTAGGAGAAATGCGGGTCTTAAAGAGAATTCAAGAGGTTTCTCATAGTCTTAGAGAGTTAAAATATCAATAATTAATTATTATAGCCAGGTTAGTTGGGGGTGTCATATTTATATTAATAGACTTGACTTCACTATGCTTTGAACCCTTTTAGTGGTATCTGAACCTCTTTGTATTTTAAATACAGGTCAAAAGGTCTTGACCTGTCTGGCCTAAAGCTATAGTTGATTGATGTTTGCAGAGCTATATTTTCAGATACATTTTTAGGGATCCATGAACAGTTAATCCCCTTATCAGAGTTTGATTGTTTTGCAAATCTAAGATAAATATTAGCAAAAGCTAATATTTGTGCTTACGGCTACAGTCTAGGCAGTTGGGAACTTGATATATTAAATCTATTCATCCTCCAACTTGTCGCATTACTATTGATAGGAATAAACAGGGATAAGACTAGAGTTTCACATCTCCCCTGCCACCAAATGTCTGTGCCTTCCCCACTACCCCCTAGGTAACCACTATAATTTTCCCTATTTAAATATGGGTTATGTTGTGACTGGTTATTTATTTATTTTATATTTTATATTTATTTATTTATTTTCCCTTCTGTTGCCCTTGTTTTATTGTTGTGGTTATTAATGTTACTGATGTCATCATTGTTGGATAGGACAGAAAGAAATGAATAGAGAAGGAGAAGACAGAGAAGGGAAGAGAAAGACAGACACCTGCAGACCTGCTTCACTACTTATGAAATGACTTCCCTGCAGATGAGGAGCTGGGGGCTCGAACCAGTACCTTTTCGCCAGTCTTTGCACTTAACCCACTGCACTACCACCAGACTCCCCCTGGTTGTTTATTTTAAGTATGTGTATTCAGTTCTCTAACTTCCACATATGAGTGAGACCATCCTGTAGTTTTCCTTTACCTCCTTGCTTATTTCACTAAGCATAATGTTCCCAAGTTTCATTCATTTTATCCCAAAGGATGTAAAATTGTCTCTTTTTTTCTTCCTTAGTAGTACTCCATTTTGTATATGTCCCATAACATTTTAACCAGTCATCTGTGGAGGACATTTTGGTTGCTTCCAAATTTTTGCTATTGTAGATAATGCAGCTATGAACCTGGGGGTGCATATATCCCTTTGAATTAGTGATATTGTCTCTTTTGGATAAATGCCTTGGAGTGGGATTGCTGGATCATAAAGTATGTCCGTTTCATTTATGATTTCATTTAAGTTTGCTATTTCTCTATTGATTTTTTGTCCAGATCTTCTGTCTCTTACTGTGAGTGGTGTGTTGAAATCTCCTACTGTTATTGTGTTGTTGTCAATGTCTCCCTTGAATTCAGTAAGTGTTTGTTTTATATATTTGGGTGCTCCTAAGTTGGTGGCATATATATTTATGGTGGTTATATCATTTTGTTGGATTGAACCTTTAACCATTATGTAATGTCCTTCTCTATCTCTGATAAATTTCTTTGCCTGAAAGTCTATTTTATCAGAGAATAGGACAGCTGTTCCTGCCCTTTTCTGCGAGTTAGCTTGGAACATCTTGCGCCAACCTCTTATATTCAGTTTCCATTTGCCTTTTCTTTGGATGTGTGTTTCCTGAAGACATATAATGGATGGATCCTGTTCTTTAATCCATTTAGCTACTCTGAGTCTTTCGACAGGTGAATTCAGGCCATTCACATTTAGGGTGATTATTGATCTATTTTATTTACTCATGTCCATTCTGATTTTTGAGTTTCTTTGAAATTGTTGAATCTTTGCCCATTTGTTTCTATCTGACCTATTGTGTGGATGAGTTTCTGTGGTGAATTCCTCACTGATTTTTCTTGTGGTTTCTGTAAATCTCTATTCACTGTTTTGGTTTGTGGTTATCATGTGTGTAATAACTAGCATTGTGCAAGTATACAAGTATTTTTTAAATTGATATTGATTAACAAATGTTAGATGGGGTATTTTGTCTTTTAATCCCCCCCTCCATTTGCTTGTTGTTCTTTCCTATTTTATTGTGTTCTTGTTTCTAGTCTACTGCTGTTCACCTCCCTTAGGATGGGTGTTCCTTTGCTACCTCCTTTCCTGTGGGACTCCATTCAGTACTTCCTGTAAGGTAGAGTTTGATTGTGGTAAATTTCTTTAGTTTTTGAATATTTGGGAATAACTATTTCTTCCTCATACTTGAAGGATAATTTTGCAGGGTAAAAAATTCATGGCTGGAATACCCTTTCCTTTAGTGCCTTGAATATGTCATTCCACTCTCCCCTAGCCTCTAAGGTTTGTGAAGAAAAATTGATGAGACTCTGATATTTCTCCCTTTGTATGTAACTTCTTTCCTCTCCCTAGAAGCCTGCAAACTTTCCTCCTTGTTGTTGAGTTTTGATAATTTTACAATAATGTGCCTTGGTGTTGGTTGTTTTGGATTTATGAACCTGGATGATTGGTCTGCCTGCAAAATAAGTATGTTCTGAAGATTGCCTAGTTGAGAAAAAATTTTATCTAAAATTCCTCTGAAAATTACCTCTGGACCTTTTCCCGGTCTACTTCCTCAGTTATCCCTATAGCTCATATATTCAGCCTTTTAATGGAGTCTGCAATTTCACAGAGAGCAGCTTCATTCTTTCTAAACCTTTCCTCTGCCTCATCTTTGAATTGAAAGAGTGGGCTAATTGTATCTTCTAGATTGGAAATTCTTTCTTCTGCATGTGTGAGTCTATTTCCTAAGCCTTCTACCTGAGTTTGAACTTGACTAAATGTGTCTTTCAGTCCTTGCTGTTCTGTCTGAAATTTTTCCTCCATGCTGCTTAACTGCTTATTGCACTCTGCTTGGAGTTCATCTTTCATGTTTTGTAGCTTCTTATCAAATTCCAAAGTAAAATGCGCTTTCAACTCTTGCTTAAATTCTTGCAGAGTTCTCATAAGCTTTATATAGTTTATCTCTGATAGACTCTCTGCATCTGGAATTTCTTGGACTTCATCTGGTTTGCTTCTCTCTGAATGATATGGCATATTGTTTATCTGTCTACCTCTTCACTTTTGCATGTATGATGTTGGTTATTGTTGGCCAGCAGGTGGTGCTGTTGTGGTCTTTGCAGTCCATTTATTTGTATAATCTGCAGTGGTTGGTGGGGGAGGGGTGTTTTGGGCTATCTTGTGGGCTGAGTTTTGTCTTTGTCTTGAATTCAGACCGAGAAGAAACAAAAGCAAACACTCACAAAAAAAAATAATAATAATAATAAACCCGAGTCAAAGACTGAGAGGTTTTAAACTCCAGTTTCTTTTCTTCTGGGGAGTCTGATAATTGTGTTACTGTCCAAAATGGCACAGGTCGGTGCCGAGTGCAGTCTGCCCAGAGCTCTCATTTCTACCTACCTTGTCTTCTAACCCACTCCCCTGTTTCCTCAACTGTGCGTGCTGGCACCCACCTGTGGCTGTGGATTTTTTTTTCAGCTGTAGATTATGTGTCCAATTTGATCTCTTGTTGTGTACAATAATTGTATCAGGAAGAGCAAAGGTCTGGTTGCAGCTACTCCATAAACCACGCCTCCTGTAAGTCCCAATATGACTTCTCTTTTAAAATTTGTTTAATTATCTTTATTTATTTATTGGATACAGACAGGTAGAAATCAAGAGGGAAGGGCAAGATAATAAGACAGACAGAGACACACCTGCACCACTATTTCACCAAAAACTTTGCAAAGCTTTCCCTCTACAGGTGGGGACCAGGAGCTCTAACCTAAGTCTTTGCTCATTGTAACGTGTGCTCAACCAGGTGTGCCACCACCCAGCCCCTTGATCAAAATTCTTTATGGGGTACAGAAGGTGGGAGTTCTGGCTTCTGTAACTGCTTCTCTTATGGACACAGGCATTGGCAGGTCAGTCCCTATACCCATCCTGTTTCTACCTTTCCCTAGAGGGGTCGGGCTCTAGAAAGGTGAGGTTGAACCTGTTTTAGTGAAAAATGTCTATTCAGATCCTCTTCTCATTTTGAGTCTTTTTCTTTGGTTTGGTTTGGTTTGGTTTGGTTTGGTTTGGTTTGGTTTGGTTTGGTTTGGTTTGGTTTTTTTTTGCTGTTGGATTGCATAAGATCTATGTGGTTTGGATATTAAGTCCTTATCAGATACTGTTCAACTTTGGTCTATAATAGAGCTGGGAATTAAATCCCAGATATTTGGAGCCTCAGACATGAGTGGTATATCATATTGATTTATGGATGTTGAACCATTCTTGAATCTTGAATAAATCACTTGACCATGCTGTGCTATACTTACTGTAGTATTAAATTTCATTTAATAATATTTTAAATACAAATTTATTGATTTTTTCATTGGCTTACAAACCTACACAAATTTCATAGTACCATGTCATATCTCTTGTTTGTATATTCCATGGGAGTGGGTGGGGGAGGGGTGTTTTGGGCTATTTTGTAGTCATAAAAGCTATCTGATTTTTGTGTCATTGTCTTAAACTCAGGCTGAGAGAAAAAAACTGAGTCAAAGATTGAGAAGTTTCAAGCTCTAATTTCTTTTCTTCTGGGTTTGTTAACTGCGCTGCCATCCAAGATGGTGCAGGTTGACACTATGTCACCACCTGGAGCTCTGGATTTGACTGTGTCTTCCAAACTGCTCCCCTATTTGGCCCAACCACATGAAGCACCCACCTGAAGGTGTAGATCTTTCAACTGTATATTATGTGTCCAATTCTGTCGGGGTTGCATGGCGGGGGAGAGAGAAGAGACCAGGAATTTTGTGGTGGTTCAGGGACGCAAATCTTTATTCACGTTAATACCCCAGAGTTGTGTGAGAGCACAGTGGTTCGGGCCACATGGAGCTAGCAAAATGGCCACCTCATGCTATGCCCAACAACCCTTCTCCAGGTCTGGTCATGGAAGAGAGAAGAGCAAATAGAGTGAAAGCAGAAATACAAGCGGCTTTTATGGGAGGATTCCGGAAGTGGCAAGTTGGGACAGGATTGGCTATGAAAGGGGGTGAGCAAAGGGCATGTTGGGAAGGTGGAAGCATCCTTAGCAACTGTTGCAATGGTTTTAACTGAATTATCAATACCCTGAGGGGATACGTGGTGGATATCTGTAAACAATGCTTGCATTGAAATATAGTGGTTTGTGGGCCCTGCCAATGTTTGACCACATCTGCACAATTCCCCAACACAGTTTGATCTCTTGTTGTGTTTAATTGTTATTTTGGGGAGAGTGTAGATTGGATCCCAGGTAATCCATAAACAATGTCTCCTGGAAGTCTGTCATATCTTAATATATATAGCAACCTCACCCCACACACAACCAAAGTTCTAGTGCCATCATACTATTAAAATTATCCACTTTGCCTATTCCTCAGACTCTTATTTCCCTTTCCCTCTAGTGACCACCATATTTTCCAAAGAATCTGAGCTATTTTTGTTGGTTTACCAGTTCAGTTTATTTGCTTTAGTTATTTACACTCCACATATGAGTAAAACTATTTAATAAATGTCTTTTTATTTTCTTTTTTAAAAATTTCTTTATTGGGGGATTAATGGTCTACAGTCAACAGTAAAATACAATTGTTTGTACATGCATAACATTTACATATAATAATACAGCCCACTCTAGGTCCTCCTCTGCCACCATGTTGCAGGACCTATCTCCATCCCAAAGTCTTTTACACCAGAAATACACCAGCTACAGTCCAAGAACTGCTTAGAGTTTTCCCTTCTGATCTTGTTTTTCAACTTTTGCCTGGGAGATCATCCATATTCATCCTTTTGTCTTTGACTTATGTCACTTAACATATCTTTGAACTCCATCCAAGATGGGGTAAAAAAGATGAGTTCATGGGAGTCAGGCAGTAGCACAGTGGCTTAAGCACATGTGGCAAAGCACAAGACCCACTTAAGGATCCCAGTTCAAGCCCCTGGCTCCCCACCTGCAAAGGAGTCACAGGTGTCTATCTTTCTGTCTCTCTCTCTGTCCTCCCCTCTACTCTCCATTTCTCTCTGTCATATACAACAGTGATGACATAAATAACAACAACAATTAGAACTACAACAACAATAAAAAACAAGGGCAACAAAATGGAATAAATAAATAAATACTTTTAAAAAGGAGGTGAGTTAATCATGAGCCTGAGACTTTGGAACCTCAGGAATAAGAGTGTCTTTGCATAACCATTATACCATCTACCCCTGTTCACATATCTCAGTTTTCAACATAACAATTCAGTGCCCATCTAGGTCCTCCTCTGCCATCTTGTTCCAGGACCTGAACCCCACACACCCACTCCAGAGTCCTTTACTTTGGTAAAACACACCAGACCCAGTCTAAGTTCTACTTTGTGTTTATTGTTCAACTTTTTTTTGGTAATAAGATATGTTTCATTGAGGGTGCCTTTAAAATTTAGATGAAAGAGACTCTGCCAATATTTTCCTCTAAGTATGTGAGAGTTTCTGGTCTAACATCCAAGGAATGTTGAAATTCACTACTATTACTGTGTTGTTGTTAATTTATTGCTGTAGCTCTTTCAGTTGATGTTTTATGTATTTAGATGGCCTCTCATTGGGTGCATAGATGTTAATAATTGTTAAAACCTCATGATTGACTGACCCTCTGAATCTGAAGTAATGTCCATCCCTATCTTTTAAAATTTTACTTGTTTTAAGGTCTATTGTGTCAGACTGAGAATAACTGTTCTGTCCCCTTTTTGTGGTCTATTGTATCATAGTTTTCCATCATCTCACTTTGAGTCTGTTTGTCTTGTTGAGTTAGGTGGGATTCCTGCAGACAACACATGGTTTTGTTGTGTTTTCTGATCCATCTTCCTACTCTGTGCCTTTTAATAGGTGAATTCAGGCCATTGAAATTTATTGGGATTATAGACAGAAGCTATTTTAATGTCACTATTCTAAAATTTGAGTGTTCTGCTATATGGCATATTTATTATATGATTATTTATAGGAGACCTTTCAGAACTTCATTCAGGGCAGGCTTAGTGATAGTTGATTCCTTCAACTGTTGCTTGTCTGAGAAGATTTTTATGCCTGCATCTAGTCTTTGATGCCTGCATCTAGTCAAAGGTTTCTTTGAGATCTTTTACTTATTTCTTAGTTTTCTTTAATTCATCCTTGATCTTGCTAATTCAGTATTCTACCTCATTTATTCTATACTCTCTCTCCCCTCTGTTTTCTGTAGCTCAGCTATCTTTTCACCCTGTTCTGATACTGTATTAGCTTTTTCAGCTAGTTGTGTTCTTAGCTCAAGTATTTCAACATTCAGCTCTCCAATTACCTCAAAATAGTTAATGTTCTCTTTCATAGTCTCATTTGATATTTTCCCATTTCTGATGATATTACTTTCAAACCCTTTCCTCACTTTTGTGACTAATACTTCAATTAGTGTTTGAATCTTGTCCTCAAAACCCTTTGAGAATATTTTATCTGGGCTTTTGTCCTGGTTCATTTCTCCAATGTTTCTTCTTGGCTTAACCTTTGTACATAGTGTGTTATGAGGTCCCTTTCCCAGTACCATTCAATCCACTAATCACAACTGCTTGGACTAATTTGTGTCTGACCAGGGAGAGTAGAGAGATGCAGTTGCTGCTACTCTGTACTGGTTATTGATGGCCTGAAGGTGGTGCTATTGTGATCTCTAGGCTTCTCTTGTTTGATTGACCTATAGTGGGTGGAATGGAGTGGAGTGGGTGGTTGTTTTGGTCTGTCTTGTGGTCATAAATGCTCTGTTTTATATTGTGCCCTTGCATTAAATCCAGAAATCTAAATACCCCCTGAGTCAGTGTTTGAGAGGTTTTAAGCACTTTTCTATTTTTTTTCTGGTACTAGAAACAACCTTAATTGCTTGCTGCGCTTGAAGTGAAAGTGGCAAAATGGCACAGCTCAACCCCATGCCACCTGGAGCTCTGATTTAACTTTGCTGCTCTTCAACCCACACCTCTTTTTTGCCCCAACCACACGTGAGCACCCACCTGAGGCCATAGAACTTTCAGCTGTGATTATGACTTCAGCTGGATCTCTTGTATTTATTTGATGTTTTGGGAGGAGAGAAAATTTGATCCCTGTTATTCCACAGCCATGCCTGCCAGAAGTCACTGTCTTATTTCACTTGGCATTGTCACTTCAGTTTCCATCCATAATGTCATGGCAGGCAAGATTGGTTTAAACTCTTTTAATAACTGGCTTATATTAACTAATTATCTATAGCATAACTTCTTTACTTAGTTGTCTGTAAATAGTTTTTAAGTTGATTCTATGTATGATATATATCTTTACAATTTGTGTTTACATCTTCTTTAGATAAATATCTAGGAGTGGAATACTAGTCAGTCAATATATTTTCTTTAGAAATTTTTATGTAATTTACACAAAGATGGGCACCAATTTACTCTGCTACCAGCAATATATAAGAATTCCTTTTTTCGGCACACCATTGCCAACACTTGCTTCCTTTCTTTGGTATGGGCCACTCTCACAGGTATGAGATGAAACTTGATTGTGGTTTTGATGTGTATTTTCCTTAATGAAGTGTTGTTGAACATCTTTTCATGTACCTGGGTGTTTTATTTAGAGAATTATCTATTCAGGTCTTTTGCCCATTTTAGATTTTGCTGATCTGAGTTTTTGTTTTTTGTTTTTTTATATAAAGAGGTAGAGAAAAATCTGAATTCTAAGCCATGTAAACTCAAATATGTACTTACCAATATATATCATAATTAAAATGGTAAAATTAAAGATAAAGAGAATCCTGATGACTAGAAAGTTAACTCATAGATAAAGTTCATGCCTTGCTAAGTTTGTAGCCCAGGTTTGATGCCTGCTGCCACATGAAAAGTGTTACAACACTAAAGTAATTCCTTCTAAAAAGCAAAATGGAGCAGTGAAACCACAAGTGCACATACCTCAGCAGTAAAACCACAGGTGCACAGCACTGAGAACAACAAAACAAAATGAGAAAACTCTGAAAGCAGCAAGAGAAAAAAACAGCAGACTGTCATATAGGAAGAGAAACTCCATAAAATTATCAGCAGGTTTCCCAACAGAAAGCCTAAAATCTGTAAAAGAATGGCAGGATATCAAAGAGTGCTTGATGGAAAAGACTTCTACTCCCTCCAGGTAATTCCCATTTGATGGAGCAATAAAAAAATTCTTATACAAGTAATTATTGGAGGAATAGAATAATAGAGTAATAATAATAATAATAATAATAATAATAATAATAGTAATAATAATAGTAATAATAATAATAATAGAGTAATAATAATAGAATAATAGAGTAATAGAATGAATCTGAAAACATATTATAATCACTTACTATCTACATGAGACTCATTAAAGTCTTAATGACAAAAATGGTTTAAATCAAAAGATTAGAAAGATATATAAGGGGTCAGGTGATGGCGCACCTGATTGAGTGCACATGTTACAATGCTCAAGAATCTGGGTTCAAGTCCTTAGTCCCCACTTGCAGTGGGAAAGCTTCACAAGTGGTGAAGCAGAGCTGCAGGTGTTTCTCTGACTCTATCTCCCCCTTTCAATTTCTGGATTTTTCTATCCAATAAATAAATATAATAAAAAAGAAAGATATATAAATAAAAGTTTATAAGCAGGGATAGTCAGACTTATCAAACACAGTAAGATTTAAGATAAATATTTAAAAGGATAGACATTATATAATAACCAAGGGATCATTTTATCAAGAGGGCAAAATACTTATTAACATATATGCATTAAATGAATTATTAACAGGGCAGAACATAGATATAATAATACAGTAATAGAGAATAATTTAATTTTTTGTTGTGAGAATTTTTTATTAGTGATTTAAGTTTTATTTGCAAAATTATAAGATAATAAGAGTATAATTTCTCACTGTTTCCACCACCAGAGTTCTGTGTCCTTTTATTGGAAACTGTAGTAGTTCTCCCAAGGTCACACATAGCTGACAGTTGACTTTTATAACAATCTATGCCTATATCTATCTATTTATCTACATAACTCTCTATTTTGTAAGCTCTCCTTTTTTTTTTGCCTTCAGGGTTATTCCTGGGGTTCTGTGTTGGCGCTATGAATTTCTTGCTCCTGGCAGCCATTTTTTCTTATTTATTTATTTGTATTGTATAGGACAGAGAGAAATTGAGAGGGATGGGAAGACAGAGAAAGAGAGAGAGACCTATTAGCCACTTGTAAAGCTTCATCCATGTTTGTAGGGAGCTGTGAGCTTGAACCTTGATCCTTGGCGGGTCCTTGTGCTTAGTACTATGTGTGCTTAACCAGTTGTGCCACTACCTGACCCCTTCTGCACACTTTTTTTTTGTTCTGCTTTCACTTACTTTTACTTCTGTTTCTGACTTATTTTATTTATAAAAAGGAAACACTGACAAAACCATAGGATAAGAGAGGTACAACTCCACACAATTCCCACCACCAGAACTCTGTATCCCATCCCCTCCCTTGACAGCTTTCCTATAATTTAATCCTCTGGGAGTATGGACCCAAAAATATTTTATCCTATTAGTGATTTAAGAATAATTTTTAAAATTATGAGATAATAGGAGTATAATTCCACACCATTCTTACCACCACAGTTTTTATCCCTATTTCTCCCATTGGAAGCTGGAGTAGTTCTCCCAAGGTCACAGATATGGGGTGAATCTTATTTATTATTATTATCTTTATTTCCTGCATAGAGGCAGCCAGAAACTGAGAGTTAAGGGAGTGATAGAGGGGGAGAGGGACAGAGAGACATCTGCAGCACTGCTTCCCCGCTTGCAAAGTTTTCCCTCTGTAGGAGGGAACCGTGGTTTGGAACTTGTGTCTTTGTGCATTGTAACATGTGCACTCAGCCAGGTGCACCACCACCTGGCCCAGAATCTTATTTCTATAGCAGTTTCTCTATGTTTTTGCCCACTTTTTCTATGATCCTATCTTCTCTTCCTTTCTAAGTCACACCTACACCAAATAGTACTTTTGGGTGTCCTTTCTTTTTTCCTCTTCTCTCTCCAGGTCCTGGAGGAATTAGTGTTCCAAGCCCTCTGATAATCCTCCTGTAACATTTCTTTCCCCCTAGGAGTATGAACCAAAATTATTTATGGGGTACAAAAGGTGGAAGTTCTGGATTTTATAATCGCTTCTCTGATGGACTTGCCATTGGAATGTTTCTATCTTTTCCTAATGAGGTACAGCTCTGAAAAGGAGATGCTCCAGGTCACATTGGAAGTCAGAATAGAATCATAGTAGCATTGGAAACTTTGTGACTGAAAGGCAGCAAGATATAAAGTAGAACAAAATGTTCAATAAACAGAAGCCAAAAGGTAGGTATAGAGAAGATGAAATTAGGGATCTTAGTAAGGGAAAAACTATGAAGTCTATTTTATTTTATTTTACTAGTGATTTATTATTTGTTTACAAAATTATGAGATAACATGGGATAATTCCACACTGTTCCCACCACCAAAATTTTGTGTCACCATTCCTTCCATCGAAAACTAGAGCAGTTCTCTTAAGGTTACATATATAGGTTGACAATTCTATATCTATCTGTCTCTAGTTATATATATTTGGCAATTTTTTCTGTGGTCCTGCCTCTATTACTTTCTTTTTTTTTTTCTTTTCTTTTTTAAATTAAATTAATTTATAAAATAAAAAAAGTAAAATATCGGGAGAACCATAGAATAAGGGGTGAAACTCCACACATTTTCCACCACCAGAGTTCCATATAGCATCACCTCCATTGGAAGATTTCCTATTCTTTATCATGGAGGAATATAATTTGGAATCGACCAAGTGGACATGGGGGCTACGGAACCATACTGGGGCACAGTATTCTGCAGTGGAATAGCATAATGCCAGAGATGATGATCGTAGTGTGGAAGTGCTCGCACCCCATGAGGAGCTGGCCAGTCTTGCAATGATGTTATTCCTCGCACCCACCTTTGCTGCAGTTTTTATGAGATGTTCGTGAAATGACAGAGTGTGATCGAGAATAACGCCAAGATAGACTGGCTGGGCTTCATGCCAGACTCTCGTATCGCCAAGCTGCACATTAAGCTCACGCGAGGCCGAGGCATGGTGTAGATGGAAAACAGATGATACCGTTTTTGCAGTGCTAGGGATTAGTCGCCATTTTTTACAGTAATCAGATATCAGAGACATGTCTTTCGTGAGTGTTTCCTCGAGGATGTCGAACTTGGATGCCTGAGTTGAACAGCAGATGTCATCGGCGTAGATGAACTTCCTTGAAGAAGTTTCTGGGAGGTCATTGATGTAAATATTAAATAGCGTAGGAGCCAGAACAGAGCCCTGGGGGAGGCCACTTGAGACAAGTCTCCATCTGCTAGACTTGTCACCCAGATGCACCCAGAATCTTCTGTTTTGGAGAAGAAATGATATAGTGTTGGCCACCCATGGAGGCAGGCATCTTGAGATCTTGACTAGGAGACCATGGTGCCAGACCGTGTCATAGGCTGCTGTGAGATCAACAAAGACAGCACCCGTCTTTAAATTCTTCTGGAATCCATTTTCACTGTAAGTTGAGAGGGCCAGGGCTTGTTTGCAGGTAGATCTTCCTGGGCGGAAACCAGCTTGGGCGGGTGATAGGAATTTCTCTGTAAGAGGAGAAATACGTGACAGAAGCAGCCTCTCAAGGAGTTTGTAACACACGGAGAGGAGAGAAATAGGTCTATAGCTGGTGGCCAGTGTTGGGTCTTTCTTTGGTTTCAAAACTGCTATTATCTTCGCACGATGCCAAATTTTGGGCATATATTCAGATTCCAAGATGTGGGACAGGAATGAAGTGAGCCACTTCTTTGCCACAGGGCCCAAGTTAAGAATGAGTTCTGGGGTGATGTTATCATAGCCAGCAGCCATTCCCGGTTTAACCCTCTTCAAAGCGTCTTCCAGTTCAGACAGTGATCTACCCATTTTTTTGATTAACATGTTTCTTATTTTTATGTTCTGTTGTTCCTCAGTTGTTGTGTTTTGTGTACAAGTAACTGTACTAAATACCTTTATGACAAATGCAGTCACCTACCTCATAAATTACAATAGCAGCTTAAGCAAGGATTGAAGCAGTTTAACCACTACCAGTTAGCCAACCATGTCTCCAGTCTGTGAAAAAATAGCAACCAAGTCCAAGTGAAAAAGAAACAGAAAGGAAAAAAGGGATAGCAAGAATAGACAATTATGCAAATCTACTATCCACTGCATAGTCTAGGGGTAGCAAGAGGAGAAAGGGAAGTAGAGCAGAGAGACACACATAAAGAGGCCACTCTGAGTCAGATGTCTTCACAAAATTAATTCACAAATGAGTATAAGTGAATTCAGAAAGCTGAAGGAGGAAGGAAGGAAGGAAGGATGACAAGAATAAGAAAAAGATAAAAACAGAAAAGAGAGAAAAAAAGAGAAAGAAAAAAATATAAAAAAAAAGAACTGTAATAAAAGAGCAGTGATAGGAAAGAGTTTTTATTTTATTTTATTTTATTTTTAATTAGCTAGGAGGAGGGAGAAGGGGAAAGTGGGTAGAAGAGGTAGGAGGAGTTAAACAAGTTCTTCTCACAATGGATAAGACACCCAGTAGTACCCTAGCAATGGAAAATACACTAAGTTAATTCTGGTCAACCTGAAGGAGGGGGGGAAAGGATACACCTATATATAATGTTAATAATAAAATAGAGCAGGGTAAAAAACCTGTCCTGTTTTCAGCTTGGATGGCTCCAGATTGCCTCAAGCCATCTGAGCAGAGGCAGCTGATTGTTAAGAAAGTAAAACAAAAAAAAAAAAAAACACCCTAGGGCAGTCTTTCCTGTTTGTAGGTCCAATTGTTGACTTAGACAGAAAGAAAAAGGGCCTGGGGTTTCAGAAATGAATAGGGTTGGAATGAAACCCCTGTTGGGCCAGGAATCTTGGTAAAGAAAGAAGCTCAGCAGGGGAGGCTGCTAGGAACAGCTGTCTGGCATCCAGAGTCTGGTTATGGGTGGGGGGGGTGGCAGGGGTTCACTTCGGGAAATATAAAAAATTTTTTCCTTTCTTTTTTCTCTATATTCTAACCCAAACTGAGCTATATTCACCCCCTTGGTGTCACAACTAGGACGCCAAATTTACTGTCCTGCTGAAGGCAAAAAATCCTACTGTTTCCAGCAGATATTGTCGGAACTCAAACCAGTAGCTACTTCTCAGTCCTCATCTTGGCTCTGCCCCGTTTTTTACTTCTTTTCTTAACTCACTGAATAAAATTATCATGAATTTCCAATATTTTATCCCAACAGACAGAAATCTTTTTTTTTTTTTTACATTCGACAGTAAACACAATAGTTTGTACATGCATAGCATTTCCCAGTTTTCCATGTAACAATACAACCCCTACTAGTCCTCTGTCATCCTTCTTGTACCTGTATTCTCCCTCCCACCCAGCCCAGAATCTTTTACTTTGGTGCAATACACCAATTCCAGTTCAGGTTCTACTTGTGTTTTCTCTTCTGATAATTCCTGCCCTTTTTTGTGGGCCATTGGCTTGTATGATAGTTTTACATCCATTCACTTTGAGTGTGTGTTTGTCTTGTTGAGTTAGGTGGGGATCCTATACATATTGTTGGGTTGTGTTTTCTGATTGATCTTCCTACCATGTACCTTTTAATAGGTGAATTCAGGCCATTGACATTTATTGATATCAAAGATTGAAGATATTTTCACAGCATTCTTGTACATTTTTAGAGTGTTCTGATATAAGGCATATTTATGGTGGTCTGACAATTTATAGGAGACCTTTCAGAACTTCTTTCGGAGAACTTGATGATAGTTGATTCTTCCAACTGTTGCTTGTCTGAGAAGGTTTTTATGCCTCCATCTAGTCTGAATGACAGTCTAGCAGGATACAGTAGTCTTGGTTGAAAGCCTTTCTCATTGAGCACTCGATAGATATCTTGCCATTCTCTTCTGGCCTGTAGTGTTTGTGTGGAGAAGTCTGCTGCTAATCTTATGGGTTTTCCTCTGTAGGTGACTCTTTATTTTTATCTTGCAGCCTTCAGGATCCTTTCTTTATCCTTATTCCTTTCCATTCTAAATATGATGTGTCTTGGTGTCTTTAAGTCTGGGTTAATTCTGTTTAGGACCCTCTGGGCTTCTTGAACCTTTATGTCTTTGATGTTGTCTAGACTAGAGAAGTTTTCAGCTACTATGTCCTGAAGAATACTTTCTTCCCCTCCCTCTCTTTCTTCCTTTGGTAAGCCAATAATGTGTATATTATTTCTTTTGAAGTCATCCCATAGGACTCTGTTGTTGTTTTCAGTATCTCTTAATCTCTTTTTGAGATCTCTTACTTCTTTTTTAGTTGTCTTTAATTTGTCCTCTATCTCTTGCTAATTCTGTCTTCAGCCTCATTTATGTTACTCTCTCTCCCCTCTACTGTTTTCTGGAGTTCATCTATTTTGTTACTCTGTTCTGATACTGTTTTAGCTTGTTCAGATAGTTGTGTTCTTAGCTCAGCTATTTCAGCTTTCAGCTCTCTAATAACTTTGAGCTAATTAGTACTTTCTTCCAGAGTCTCAGTCCTTGTTTCTGCATTTCTGATGCCAATTCTTTCAAACTCTTTACTCACTCCTGTGATTATTTCCTTAACTACTGTTTGGATGTTGACCTCATTATTTTTTATTCAACCTTTGGGGGTATTTTAGCTGCATTCTTGTCCTGGTTCATTTCTCCAATATTTCTTCTTGTTAGTTTAACCATTCTATATATTACATTATGAGTTCCCTCTCTCAGTACTTTTAAATTACTGATCACTCTTGCCTGGATTGACTTGTGTCTAAGTAAGGTAACAGTTGTGGAAACTAACAGTTATTTCAATATTATTTTAATCCCTGAGTTGGAGCACAGTGGCTTAAAAGCCTCGTTTGTGCTTTTTCTTCCCTGTAGGTTTTGGGAGCCTGAAGGCTTTTAAACTATAAGTAAGCTTCTTAGCTTAATTACTGACTCCTGACCAAGAGATACAGTAGGGTGGGGCAGAGATAATACAATGGTTACGCAAAGAGACTCTCACAGCCCCACTGATAGGCCACTGAGGTATAGATCTTCTCCTGAGTTTCCTGGTTAGTTTTCTGTCCCCTGTCAGCACAGGGCCTCCACCCTGCTGTTCAGCTTCTGAGAGCAGTAGCAATGGAGACCCACAGTTGCATTTAGTGAGTCTTAGTGGTGTCCTCTCCTCCCTTAAGGACTACTACCAACCACTTAATCTCTCCCTAGGCTCCTCTCTGTCCATGAGCCACACATATTTGCACTAACTGGTGATTTGGTGGGTTCCTAAAGTCATTCTAGTCCTGTCTTGTTGTGGTCCCAGGTGGTCTCCTTTGGTATTGCTAGTTGACCCGTGAGAAGAGAGGAGAGGAACACAGCTGCTGCTCCTCCTCCGTAGTCTTGCCTCCAGCAGTCAATCCACAAGGTTATAATTACACACAGTTCCCAACACAAGAGTTACATATACCATCCTCTCAATGGAAACTTCCTTACTGTTTATCCCTCTGAAAGTATGGACCCAGGGTCATTATGGGGTGCAGAAGGTGAATGGTCTGGCTTCTGTAATCACTTCTCTGCTAGACATAGACATTGTAATGTACGCCCAGCCTGTTCCTATCCAGATCACAATAGCACCACCAGCTGGCTGGTCATGAGTAACCAGCACACAAAATAAAAACTTTAACTGGTTGGAGGCTGTAGTATATACAAGTTTTCCAGAATTTTAATTTTTTCTAGAAAATTTTAATGTCCACATTCATTACTGTTTTCCTTGAAACAGCAAACTTCCTTTGCTCACTTTCAAGATAATGTCTACTGCTGGCACTCCTGTGGAAGGGATCCAGCCAGAGGTTAAGCCACCGAACCTCCCTTACTGGCTCTCAGGAACCACGTGATTCAGACAGGAGGCTCTGGGGAGTATTCTGGTACAAACACTGATTTATTTGGAGATGGGTACAGGTTTATATAGAGAGTTAAACAAAGAACATTTTTCAAATATGTCAGAAATTACAGGTTTCTTAAAGGTCAACTCACCCCTATGGTAGGGGGGCTAGTATGACAAGAATTGATGCAATACATAAAGGTCAAGACAATTAGTCTCCATGATTCAGGCATTTTAATTATCTAAAGGCATTTGAGAGAAGCATAGGGGTTAAACCAGTAAGGTAATGTAGAGACAAAGAAAAACAAAGCTTGATGTAAATCACAGATATCAAGGAGCACAAGGAAATAGAAGTTGGGGGTTTCATTGTCTGGTAGTGTGGGGTGTATGATAGAGTGTGTTCTCCTTTGTGATCAAAAGATGAAGTGGATGTGTGAACTTTGAGTGAACCCTAAAGCAGGCAACCATTTGGCCTGCTGCTATCAGGGGAAACTAAGTATGAGAGGCTTGTAGGCTTTCTGTGAGCTTGAGAGACTAACAAGGAAAAACTGAGTCTGGGAGACTTTTCCCTCTTGACTCATCTCTATAAGGAGAGAGGCTAACAAGTGGGGTGTCTTTTCAGACCTCCATCTGAGGATGGGAGAGCTCCCCTAAACTCTACCAAGCTTTCACATAGTCTCACAGTCTACCAAATACTCAAGTTCAAGCAAGCAGTGTGTTTTGAGTAATGCTTTCAAAAAAACTGATGGTCAGTAAAAAGAAAAGTTATTCACAGCACTAGAGCATGATCTGTCCATAGCTCCTCTCATGTACTGTGGGGACTTGGGGAGCACAGAAGAAGCATGTGCCCTACCTGATGAGTGTTTTACTTACAGATTTTTGTGCTCCCATCCTTTATATCAGTAGCTATCTCTCTAATCCCCATTTTGATCCATAGAACTGGTTGCTAACCCAATCATTAGTATACCACTGCAAATCAGTGCCAAATAAATAGGATTGTAAAATAATTCAGATAAGACCTCTGATAATGCACTTATCTATTACTTCCATGAGTTACTAAACATGTATTAAACTCTAACAATTAATCACTGTAGGTATCTGTATTTCTTGATGTCTCAACTAGCAAGATAAAATCAATTTTGTCATTAAAACTTTTAAAAAAATAAATGTTGAGTTTTACTTACAAAAAAACATAATGTTTTCCTACAAAACATCTGTCTTAGGAGTCGGTCGTTAGCATAGCAGGTTAAGTGCATGTAGCTCAAAGTGCAAGTACTGGCATAAGGATCCTGGTTTGAGCCCCCGGTCCCCAACCTGCAGAGGGGTCACTTCAGCTTCACAGGCGGTGAAGCAGGTGTACAGGTGTCTTTCTTTCTCTCCCCCTCTCTGTCTTCCCCTCCTCTCTCCATTTCTCTCTGTCCTAACAATGACATCATTAACAACAACAATAATAACTACAACAATAATAAAAAACAACACTGACAACAAAAGGGAAAATAAATAATTTTTTAATTAAAAAATCTGTTCTTCCTATATGCCGCAGAAATGTTATCACTTTATCACATTGGTTATTAGAAAATATATGTTTATTGGAGACCTGAGGTTTAGTAAAAATAATATTTTTATTGCTTCATCTACACTATTCTTAGGTTAAAACAGTCAGGCAGTGGTACATCTGGTAGAGTGAACATTACAATGCACAAGTTCCTGGCTCCCTACCTGCAGGGGAGAAGCTTCACAAGTGGTGAAGCAAAGCTGCAAGTGTCTCTCTTTCACTTTCTCTTGCTCCCGGTCTCCCTCATCCCTATCAATTTCTCTCTGTCTCTATCCAGTAAGTAAATTAAATGTTTCCTATAAAGAAATTATTTGAAAAATAAAAGACTGTTCTTAGGTGAAATAGGCTTTATTGTTGTTGTTTTTACTGTAAACATATGTCAGTAGAAAATAGAATATGTATATTTATATAGAGAGATATAGCTATACACAATTTAGTGTCACTGCTTTGAGTTGTGTTAAGGTTTTAACTATGTTAGATTTTGTACCACTTAGAGAAAAACTGCTATCTCCTGCCAGGGTTCTCTAAATGCCAGAGAGTGGAGTTTCATTATGCCTCAGGATTAAGAAATAAACTTCATTGACCATGAGTAGTGAGAGAAAAAAGATATTTTGTTTGTTTTATTAGGGGACACTAATGGTTTACAGTAAAACATAACAGTTTGCAGTAAGATACAGTAGTTGGTGCATGTGTAACATTTCTCAGTTTCCTGCATAACCCCCACCTCAGTCTCACAGCATACATCTGACAATGAAGTTCTTCTGAGTGTCTCCCATGCAGGCACCATGAGGTTCTGCTGAAATGTCTCTCACTTTATATCTATCTAATCTCTCCAATCTCCCCTGCAGGCTTACTGGCCCTCTATATATTGAGTATGTGTACATACAACTATATCAAGTATAAACATTTTATGGGTATACACAAACATAAATATAAACATCATGAAGGTACTTGTTATCTCCAGTTCTAGTCATTATATCAGATTCTATGTTTGCTTTGAAAATCCTGACCTTACCCCAAGGATACAGGCATAAATCAGGGATCAGATAGGGCAGGCTTTGTGTCAGCCTGAAGGCCTATTGACCACTATCTGATATGGCCAGAACACCTCTGGGAGCTGGAGACAGAATACAGAGATATCGAATAATGTCTGACATGTCTGGTGGAAATAACAGACATTATAAATCAGAAAGCTATGAAGAATTAGGAATTCTTCAACAACCACTAATCTAAACAATACAACAAAGATAATATCCTAGTATTATTATATAATATTTGATTATAATAATAGTTCTAATTTTGCAGAACTCCAAAAAGAGTCCCAGATGTGAGAATCATACCTGAGGGACATTGACATAAAGAAAGATTCACATCTAATTCCACTCCAATCTCTCGTAATTTTCTGGAAACACATAGGACAGAGGCACATGTTAAATTTTCCAAGGTATGGACATCTTGATCATAACTAAATCAATTTAAAAAGTTCCCAAGGTATGTGCAATTAACAGGATACAAACCAGAAAACTGTATGTCGAATGAAGCAGGCACTTCAACGTATTAATCATAAGAAAAAGAAGCAGGTGGAGGAGAAACCTGTAAGCATAGGACATGAGAGATAACTAAGTTATAGTGCCCAGGAATTCAATCAAGAGTGAACAGACAATGCAGAAATTCAAAATAATGGTTACTATAATAGTCAGGATCTGACCACTTTTGAGAAGAGGGAGAGGGTTTTGAATGGCCTAAAGCACATGGAGACTTCTGTAGTAGCCAACAAAGGTCTATTTCTTAATTTGGTTGTTATAATTTTGTCTTAATTCATTAAATTAAGCATTTTGTGATTATCTATATCCCAGTATTATTTTATCAAAAAAATATTTTTAAAAAGGACAGTGAAAAGGAAATAATGACTCTAAGCATGTGTCACCAAAGATGGTGGAGACAGAAGTTGGAAGAGGGAAATACAAGGTGATAATTTATAGGGCAATGGTGGGACCATAACAGCAAACAGTTTCAGACAAAAGGAGTTGGCATTTCTGGACACCATTCTTGGAAGTGGGTGCTAACGGCATACACAAGCAGGAGGAAGATGAGAGATACAGAATCTCAGACACAAAACTCCATCAACAGTTCAAGACTCTTCCTAATACTCATGGAACAGACACTCCTAAACATTAACCTCTAAATGTCCTTTCTTAGTCTATGGCCCAGGCTACTGAGAACTATTATTTCTCAATATTTTATTATACTTATTTATTTATTTATTTGAAAGAGACAGCCATAAATTAAGAGGAAAGGAGAGACAGAGAGGGAGAGAGATAGAGATACCTGCAGCACTGTTTCACCACTTATGAAGGGCTTGAATTTGGGTTCCTTGCTCATTGTTAACATATGAGCTCAACCAGGTGTACCACCACCTGGCCCCTCACTGAAAACTACTTTAGGCTACAGGAGAAAGAACTTCAATTAGGGCATGATTGTAGTATCAGAAGAGTTTTTGAAGAACTGTAACTAAAGGAACTGGCAGGAACAGTAATTAAAATGTTGTAAGGGACTCATAACCCCTTATCCAGGAACTTAACTGACAGACACTCATCCAAAACCCCATGATATCTATCTCATCTATATGATATCTTTCTCTGACAAAAGAACCCAGAAAAATCTACCATATAAGGAAAAGAAGGACAGTACCTCGTCATCAGTCAACTGAGTAGCCACATATCCTGAAATTAGAGGGAAGAAATAGAATACCCATTTAGGAATCAATGTGGGGGTAGAGAATGATCTACAGTATCAGGACTTTATCCTTACTTACTCTAGAAGTTTCTGGCTTCAGAAAAGACTATCTTAGTGACCCCTAAGAAGTGTGATCAGTCTTCCCTGATTTACATCTTTGACATTAGGAAAAGTGGGGTATGGGGGAAGCCACAGAATAGGAACTCCTCAGAAGCTCATTACCTTTCCAAGCCTTGAGATGGACGGTGATCCCCACCAAAAGGAAGATTAGTCCAAGAAAGAAGGCTGCAACTCCAACCAGCATCTTTCTCCAGGAATATTCAGACTGAGCTCCTTTAGGAAACAAATTATAAAGTTGGTAAGATGCCCCCAGTATTTGGTGTACCTATCTGAAATTTCAGAGCCAGTACTGGACACCAAATTGAAAGCTATCTAGAAAAGGAATAGAATTAGATTCTTTACAGCAGGGATTTAACCAATTAACATTTTATTACTGACTCTTGTAGCTCAAAAAATGACACCTGAATGCCAAAACAAAAATTTAAAGCATATTTGGGGGACTTCCAGAGGCAGGGCTACAGAGAACAGCAGCTGTGTTTCTCTCTTCTCCTATCCCCAGTCAACTAGGAATGTGAAGGGAGACTACCTGGGACCAAAACAAAACAGGACTAGAACGACTTCAGGAACCCACCAAATCACCGATGAGTGCAAACACATGTGGCTCATGAACAGCGAGAAGCCTAGGGAGAGATTAAGTGGCTGGTAACAGTCCGGCAAATCAGTTGAGACACCACCTCCAGTCTGTTTCACCAACAAAAGACGACTGAAGGGAGGAGAGGACTCCCCTGAGACTAAATGCAACTTTGACTCTCCATTGCTACTAGCCTCAGAATCTGAAGCAGCGGTGGGGAGGCCCTGTGCTGACACCAGGGAACAGAGAACTAGCCAGGAAATGCAAGAGAAGATCTATACCTCAGTGGCCTAGTAGTATGGCTGTGAAAGTCTCTTTGCATAACCACTGGATTATCTCTGCCGCACCCTGCTTTATCTCTTGGTCAAGAGTGATTAAGCTAAGAAGGCTGCTCATAATTTAAAAGCCCTCAGGCTCCCATAGCCTACAGGGGGGAAAAAAAAAGAGGCTTTTAAGCCAGTGCACTCCAATCAGGGATTAAAATAATATTGAAACAACTGTCAGTTTCCACAACTGTGAACCCTTTAATTAAATTAATTAAATGGTCAAGTTCCTAGATACCTAGATACCTACAAACTTCCAAAATTAAGTAAAGAGAAACTAGATAATATGAACAGGCCCATCACTGCTAATGAAATTGAAACAGTAGTTATCAAAAACCTTTCCAAGAATAAATGTCCTGGACCAGATGGTTTTACAAATGAATTCTACAAAACCTTCAAGGAAGAAATAATACCTCTACTCTTAAAAGTCTTCCAATATATTGAAGACACTGGAATACTCCCAGCTTCTATGAAGCCAATATCACTTTGATACCAAAAGCAGACAGGGATCCAACCAAAAAAGAAAACTACAGACCAATATCTCTGATGAACATAGATGCGAAAATATTGAACAAAATTCTAGCCAACTGGATACAGCAGTACATTAAAAAGTTTGTTCGACATGACCAAGTGGGGTTTATCCCAGGGCTTTAAGGTTGGTGTAATATACGTACATCAGTCAACGTGATCCACCACATCATCAAAAGCAAGACCAAAAACCACATGGTCATATCAATAGATGCAGAGAAAGCCTTTGACAAAATACAACATCCCTTTATGATCAGAACACTACAAAAAATGGGAATAGATGGAAATTTTCTGAAGATAGTAGAGTCTATATATAGCAAACCTATATATAGCCAACATCATATTCAATGGTGAAAAACTGGAAGCATTTCCCCTCAGATCAGGTACTAGACAGGGCTGCCCACTATCACCATTACTATTCAACATAGTGTTGGAAGGTCTTGCCATAGCAATCAGGCAGGAGCAAGGAAGTAAAGGCATACGGATTGGAAGAGAAAAAGTCAGACTCTCTATCTGCAGATGACATGATAGTATACATAGAAAAACTGAAGGAATAAAGAATAATAGTTTCCAGAAAGAAACTATTGGAAACCATCAGGCAATACATTAAGGTGTCAGGCTACAAAATTAACATTCAAAATTCAGTGGCATTCCTCTATGCAAACACTTAAGTGAGAAGAAGTTGAAATCCAGAAAACAATTCTTTTACTATAAAATCAATTTGTTACTATAGCAACAAAAACAATCAAATATCTAGGAAGAATCCTAACCAAAGAAGTGAAAGACTTGTGTACTGAAAATTATGAGTTACTACTCAAGGAAATTGAAAAAGACACAAAGAAGTGGAAAGATATTCCATGTTCATGGGTTGGAAGAATTAATATCATCAAAATGAATATACTACCCAGAGCCATATACAAATTTAATGCTATCCCCATCAAGATCCCAACCACATTTTTTAGGAGATTGGAACAATGCTACAAATGTTTTATCTGGGACCAGAAAAAGACCGAGAATTGCCAAAAACAATCTTGAGAAGAAAGAACAGAACCAGAGGCATCACACTCCCAGATATCAAATTGTATTATAGGGCCATTGTCATCAAAACTGCTTGGTACTGGAACATGAATAGACACACTGACCAGTAGAATAGAATTGAGAGCCCAGAAGTAAGCCCCATACCTATGGACATCTAATCTTTGACAAAGGTGCCCAGACTATTAAATAGGGAAAGCAGAGTCTCTTCAACAAATGGTGTTGGTAACAATGGGTTGAAACATGCAGAAGAATGAAACTGAACCACTACATTTCACCAAACAAAAAAATAAATTCCAAGTGGATCAAGGACTTGGATGTTAAATGAGAAACCATCAGATACTTAGAGGAAAATATTGGCAGAACTCTTTTCCGCATAAATTTTAAAGACATCTTCAATGAAACGAACCCAATTACAAAGAAGACTAAGGCAAGCATAAGCCTATGGGACTACATCAAGTTAAAAAGCTTCTGCACAGCAAAAGAAACCACTACCCAAACCAAGAGACCCCTCACAGAATGGAAGAAGATCTTTACATGCCATATATCAGACAAGAGGCTAATAACCAGAATATATAAAGAGCTGGCCAAACTCAAACAACAAGAAAAAAAATAACCCCTTCCAAATGGAATGAGGACATGGACAGAATATTCACCACAGAAGAGATACAAAAGGCGAGAAACACATGAAAAAATGCTCCAAGTCTTTGATTGTCAGAGAAATGTAAATAAAGACAACAATGAGATACCACTTCACTCCTGTGAGAATGTCATACATCAGAAAAGGTAACAGCAGCAAATGCTGGGAAGGTTGTGGGGTCAAAGGAACCTTCCTGCACTGCTGGTGGGAATGTCAATTGGTCCAACCTCTGTGGAGAACAGTCTGGAGAACTCTCAGAAGGCTAGAAATGGACCTACCCTATGATCCTGCAATTCCTCTCCTGGGGATATATCCTAAGGAACCCAACACACCCATCCAAAAAGATCTGTGTACACATATGTTCTTAGCAGCACAATTTGTAATAGCCAAGACAGGAAAGCAACCCAGGTATCCAACAACAGATGAGTGGCTGAGCAAGTTGTGGTACATATACACAATGGAATACTACTCAGCTATAAAAAAATGGCAACTTCACAGTTTTCAGGCGATCTTGGATGGACCTTGAAAATTCATGTTGAATGAAATAAGTCAGAAACAGAAGGATGAATATGGGATTATCTTACTCTCTGGCAGAAGTTGAAAAACAATTATCAGAAGAGAAAACACAACTAGAACCTGAACTGGAATTGGCGTATTGCACCAAAGTAAAAGATTTTGGGGTGGGTGGGAGGGAGAATACAGGTTCAAGAAGGATGACAGAGGACCTAGTGGGGGTTGTACTGTTATATGGAAAACTGGGAAATGTTATGCATGTACAAACTATTGTATTTACTGTCAAATGTAAAACATTAATTCCCCAATAAAGAAATTTTTTAAAATTTAAAGCATGTTAGTTCCCAAAATTAGGACTAAGTGATGAGTTGGTTAGGCTTTTTTTTTTTTTAAGATACAGGGTACTTATCTGGAACACAAGAAATCCTATTTCTCTTTGTTGTTGTTGTTATTGTCATTAATTTTCTTAATATTTAGTTATATGGTAGAGTCAGAAAGAAATCAAGGGGGAAGGTAGAGAGAGAGAGAGAAAGAGAGAGACCTGCAGTACTGTTTCACCATTTGTGAAGCTTCCCCCTGCAGATGGAGACCAGAGGTTTGAACCCAGGTCCTTGAGTACTACATATGCTTTACCAGGTACACCACCACCTGACCCCTGAAATCCAGTTTCTTTTTTCCTTTATTCCTTTCTTCCTTTATTTATTTATTCCTTTGTTTCTAATCCAATTTCTATGGCTCCCTTATATCAGGAAAAAACTAAACATGTGACCAAGATGAATGGGCCCATATAGAGCCAGAATGACCCCAAATTGAGCCCAGAAAGCACAAGAAGCTGACTCTCACTCCACTCCACAGAAATGGGGTTCGACAGACTGGGGTGCTCAACAAGGCAGGTGTAGACATCTCCAAGTTGAGGAGTCATTTCCAGCATCACCATCGTCTGAAAGGTCCAGTCTCCATTCCTGATAAGGCCGGTGGACATGAGCCCTGCTTTCTCCTCCTGCCCATTCCGGAACCACCTGATCTCAATGTCCCCTGGATAGAACCCTGTCACAGAGCACAGCAGCAGATTGTGGTGGTGCAGGAAGGGGGTCTTCTCAGGATACACTGACACCTCTGGTTGCACTAGAAAGGGAAGAAAAATGAGGTACTGTAAATGAAAAAATACTAAGCCAAACAGGAGTCAGTCTCTCTCTCTCTCTCTCTCCTTTTCTTTTATAAAATATGTATTGCCATCAGGGTTACTGCTAGGGCTCAGTGCCTGCACAATGAATCCACCACTTTTGTAGGATGCTTTTTACCTTTTTCCTTTTTTTTTTTCTTCTTATTTGATAAGAGAGAAAGAAATTGAAAGAGAAGGGGAAGACAGAAGGAGAGATCAAAATAGACAACTACAGCACTGATTCACCACTTGTGAAGATCCCCCGAGCCATCATCAGGTAGAGTCTGGAGGCTTGAGCCCAAGTCTCTATGTGGTGAACCACTGCTAGTTCTAACAACTTTTTTGTTTTGTTTTGGATTTTTGGTTTTTGTTTGTTTGTTTATTTGTTTGTTTTTGTATTTTTTTTCCTTCAGGGTTATCACTGGAGCTTGGTGCCTGCACCACAAATCCACTGCTCCAGAAGGCTATTTTTTCCACTTTTGTTGCCCTTATTTTATCACTGTTGTTATTATTGTTGTTGTTATTAATGCCATTGTTGTTGGATAGGACAGAGAGAAATGGAGAGAGGAAGGGAAGACAGAGAGGGGGAGAGAAAGATAGACACCTGCGGACCTGCTTCATAGCTTGTGAGGCGACCCCACCCCCACCCCCTGCTGGTTGGGAGCTCTAAGCAGGATCCTTACTCCTGGCCATGTGCGCTTAGCCCGCTGTGCTACCACCTGGCCCCCAAGACTTTCTTTAGGAACTATCTCTGCCAAACTCACCCAAGTGAAAATTGTAAATATTGAGAAATTTCAACCTCCACAGCTTAAAAACTGGTTATATCAATGTCCCCAAGGAAGACATGTCTTCTTAGATACTCTCATGGTTAGTCCTTCTGTTTGAGACTTCTTAAAGTCCCTGAAAACCTTAGGGGTCTGGAACCCAAGTCCCCATGACCTTATCTGTGATAATTATGAGCACTGCATATGCACAGGCTCCCTGTTCATAACTCTGATGAAGCAGGAAGCTTCTTGTCATAAAGGAAGAAGAGCACATGGACAGATTCACATGGGGAGATTCCTGCGTCAACCCACCACAGATGTCACCTTTCACCTTACCTCTTCTCCCCACAGTGAAGGGTGCCCCCAGTCTATAGTTGTGTCTGCACAGCAGATCCACAGAAGCTCTGCTCCTCGCCAGGATATCTGAACGATTGTTCCACAGCTCAGCATCTGGCTTCCCCAGCTCTGTCAGTGCCTCAAACATTCCCACATCACTGTCAAAACGTGCATACTCCTCCAAGTTAAAGATGAACCGGACCACAAACTGCACCTTTTTGGTCCCGTTGGTGAAGTAACAGTCAGCCTTTGCCTGAATCACATAATCTTCTGGAAAATCAAAAGGGCAGAAGTGGAGGGAGTTGTGAATCAGTCATCTCCTTTAGGAATGCTGTACCTAATAAATTGTGTGAGACCACATGGATTGAAGCAAAGACTTTAACCTCAGTAAACAAGCCAAAAATACTCTCTTCTCCCCTGGGCCCCTTGGCTCCATTTAGCAAGGATACATACAAAGTAGGAAGAACTCTGAGGCCCATCTTCACAGGCCAGACAAGTAGGAAAGAAACAAATCGGGGCTAGGTAGTGGTGCATCCGGCTGAGCACACACATTACCAAGTGCGAGGACACAGGCTCAAACCTCACACCCCTTGAACAGGAGACACTACATGACCTATAAATCAGGGCTGCTGGAAGTTGGGCAGTAGCGCAGTTGGTTAAGCGGACATGGCACAAAACACAAGGACTGGCAACCCTGTTCGAGCCCCAGCTCCCCACCAGCAGGGGAGTCGCTTGACAAGCAGTGAAACAGGTCTGCAGGTGTCTCTCTTTCTCTCCCCCTCTCTGTCTTCCCCTCCTCTCTCCATTTCTCTCTGTCCTATCCAACAACAACGACATCAATAACCACAACAATGTTAAACATCAAGGGCAACAAAATGGAAAATAAATAAATAAATATTTTTAAAAAATTTTTTAATCAGGGCTGCAGTTGTATCTCTCTCTTCTTTTCCTTTTTTTTTTTTCTCCAGGGTTATTGCTGGGGCTCCGTGCCTGCACTAAAAATTCGCTGCCCCTGGAGGCTATTTTTTCCCCTTTCGTTGCCCTTGTTGTTTATCCTTGTTGTTATCATTATTGTTGTTGTTGTTGTTGTTGTTGGATAGGACAGAGAGAAATAGAGAGAGGAGGGGAAGACAAAGAGGAGGAGAGAAAGATAGATACCTACAGACCTGCTTCACCACTTGTGAGGTGACACCTCCCCCCAAGCCAGGGGCTCAAATCAGGATCCTTATGACTGTCCTTGCCCTTTGTGTCATGTGTGCTTAATCTGCTGCACTACTGTCCAGTCCACCTCTCTCTCCTTTTCTATCTCTCTTTCCACTCTCAGTTTCTCTCTATCCTATCAAAATAATTAATATTTTTTTAAAAAGGAAACAAATCAAAGAAAATTTGAAGATATGTAAGAATTCATACAACCAATATTTATTCATTAACTTATTAAACATTTACTGACTGTGTCTTTTCCCAGACACTGTGTGAAGCTTATCCAACTCAAGTTCTCAGAAGCCCAAGGTTTTCACTTCCTGCCTTATCATGTCAAAAAGATGCATCCCCACCTAGTATTAATATACTCTTGCCTGTTCATTCTACATATTTCTGCTAGAGGAAAGTGAAGTAGTGATGGAATGAGAAAAGGAAATGCAGAGTAGGTAGGTATTAGCTGTAAAATTAGCTCCCCATCTCCTTTCTACTTGCTAGGGACTTTCTCTAAGAATTTTCTGCTGGGTCTATTTCTTTAGATTCTTACTCAGAGAACTTATCCTTGTTAATTACTCTAATTGAAGTAATACACTTCACTATTTTTGTGGGTCCATGGTTTGAAGAGTAATTCCCAAGAGCATCTAAAGTGGATCTACAATTCTAATAGTTGCAATGACATGGTGATAAAGATTATAAGGTTGAGGCTGCGTGGTAGCACATCCAGTTGAGAAGACATTAGGCACAATGTGCAAGGACCCAGGTTTGAGCCCCCACTCCCCTCTTGTAGAAGGGAGCACTTCACTAGTAATAAAGCAGGTCTATAGGTATTTATCTCTCTCCCTTTCTGTCTTCCCTTCCCCCTTTCAATTTCTCTCTGTCCTATCATCTAAAAATAGAATTAAAAGAAAAAATAAGGGAAAAAATGGTGGCCAGAAACAGTAGACTCATAGTGCCAGCACTGAGCCCCAGTGATAACCCTGAAGGCAATAAAAACAATAAATAAATTAAAAATATTATAAGGTCATCTTAAACCTACTTTGGGGGATTTGATATTAAATGCTGCTATTGAAAATGAAGTAAATAATCCAGTTACATTACCTTTTATAGTCTTTGAAAGTACCTTGCTAATATTGTTAGTGATTGTCTGAGCTATATATCATTTTCATATAATGTAACTCTTATCTAAACTGCTATGCTCTTAGTGTATTTTAATTTTTGAAAGCTATTCAATCAATCATCATAGGTAAGAAAATGGATAGTCCTTATTTGTAAAACACACATGTGCTATGGTCTGAATGTTTATGCACTATTGCCCAAATTCATATGTTGAAATCAAACCTCCAAGATAATGGTCTTAGTAAGTGTCATCTTTGAGAGTTGCTTGGGTCACGAGGTTGGAACTTATGCTTTTAAATTTAAAAAGACTCCAGTGATACTCCTAGACACACCGACATGTGAGGACACAGGAGAAAGGTGCCATCTATAACCAGGAAAAAAGCAAGCAATGCTTATAACTGGATCTTTGACTTCCCAGACTTCAGAACTTTGAGAATTAAAGTTCTGTTGTTTATAAATCACTCAGTCTGTGGTGTTTTTGTATAGATATTCAAACAGATGTAGACAGTGTTGTCTTAAGTTTGAACATCTGGAACATTTTAAAGGGCAATTTTTTAATGTTTATTATTTTAATTTTATAGGACAGGAGAGAACAAGAAAGGAAGGGGAATAGAGAAGGAGAGGGATAAGGAGGAAAGAAGGAGGGGAAAGAGAGAGGAAGAGAGAGAGATGTGGATAGGGAAAGGGAGAGGGGAAGGGAGAGGTCTGCACTACTATTTCACT
This sequence comes from Erinaceus europaeus, assembly GCF_950295315.1. Taxonomy (NCBI): domain Eukaryota; kingdom Metazoa; phylum Chordata; class Mammalia; order Eulipotyphla; family Erinaceidae; genus Erinaceus; species Erinaceus europaeus. The sequence continues at coordinate 56,270,990 of NC_080165.1, forward strand.
GAAACGTCACACCTGCAGGTGGGGCACAGGAGCTTGTACCTGAGTCCTTACGCGTGGTAATGTGTGCATTCAACCCATAAGTGTGCCATCTTATAGGCAAAATTTTAAATTCTTTTCAATGATACTTGAGTTAATTTGAACTCTGGTTCTATGCCCAGTAGTTCTGGACAGCTGCTCTTAGCAGGCCTCCCGGTGAGCTATTTTCTTTACCAAGATTCCCGGCTCACCAGAGGTGTCATGCCAAGCCTTTTCCTTTTTGTTTAACTTCTCTATTTTTTTTTAAGTGGCTGGATCTCTATTTGAGTGACAAAATACCTGACCAATCAGTCTGCCTGGGAAAGACTACCTGGAGTTTTTTGTTTGTTTCTTTGTTTCTTTGTTTTGGACACTTCTTACAATTGGCTGTCTTTGCTCAGGCTGCCTGCAGCCAATCCGGAGTGGTCAGGCTTCAGACTGACTATTAGGGTTTTCTACTCTATTCTATTTTATTATTACTATTAATATATACAAGTGTCCCTTTCCCCCCTCCTTCTTCAGGTTGACCAAAGTTAACTGTTGTTGTTTTTTCCATTGCTAGCTGACTGGGTGTCCTATCCATTGTGAGAGGAACTTGTTTCTCTCTAGCTCTTCCCTCCACTCTCCTTTTTCCCTCCTCCTAGCTAATTTAAAAAAAAAAAAAAAAAAAAAAAACACCTCTTTCCTTTCACATCTCTCTTTTTTTTCTTGTTCTTGTCTTCTTTTCTTCCTCCCTCCTTCTTTTGCTTTCTGAATTCACTGATTCTCATTTGTGAATTATTTTGTGGAAGAAATCTGACTCAGAGTGGACTCTCTGTGTGTGTCTCTCTTTCCTACTTCCCTTTCTCTTCTTCTATCCGAAGAATTTACAGTGGACAGTAGATTTGCATAATTGTTTATTCTTGCTTTCTCCTTTCTATTTCTTTTTCTTTTGGATTTGGTTGCTATTTTTTCTTGAACTGGAGGTGTTGTTTGGCTAACTGGTATTGGGTGAACTGCATCAGCCCTTGCTTAAGTTACTACTGTTGTAATTTCTGAGGTTGGTGACTGCATTTGTCATAAAGGTATTTAGTATAGCGTGGTTTATACTCAAAACACAACAACTGAAGAACGATAGAACAGAAAAATAAAAAACGCATTCATAAAAAAGAAAATGGTTAAATCAAGAGCAAATAAAACTGCTACCACAGTGAATCAAGACAGGAGCCCAGAAGAAACTCCAAATCAGTCAGAAGTAACCATAGATAAGAAAAGTATGCAAGTAATAATAAAACTAATAATCACAGAAATGAAGACAACTATGGAGGAAAGGACTATCAGAATTAGGGAAACAACAGATGAGACCCTCAAGGAAAACACAAGCTACCTCAAGGTAATTTGAAATTAAAATAGTAACTTTCAGGTTGCGACAATAGCTCACTTGGATAATGCACTGTTTTGCCATGTATACAAACCAGATTCGAGCCCTGCTTCTAGTGCATTGAAGGAAGCTTCGATAGTGTGATACATCTCTCTCCTTCTCTCTCCTCTCTCTCTGTCTCTCTCTCTCTCTCTCTCTCTCTCCTGCCCTCCCTCCCTCCCTCTCTGTCACCTCTCTGTCTAAAAAAAACAAAAGGAAAAAGGAAAGTGTCACTTATCTCAAGTTGTAAATTCACTTTCCTTTCTAAGTGCAGAGACCTCCTCCTGGAGCTACTGAGCTGAGTTGAAGGATGACAGTGTCCTCCCTCATCAGCCACCTATTTCTCTCTCAATAGAGAGAGAATCAGTTACTCTCAGATGCAGCTCTAACTTTCAGTTCTCTTCAGTTTCCTCTTAAAGTCTTCATGAGAAAAAAATTAATTTTATGATTTTATTCAGATCTGTGTCAGATTTAAGATCTGAGATGATTTTTGTGTTGCTTGATGGACATTACAAGCTCAGAGAACTTTCTATGCTCTAAAAGCAGTTCTCTTCCCCACCCACTCTCCACCCCAGGTTTGTTCCTCTTTTTGTATTTGATGAGACATTGACATTCAAATGAGTTCTGTTTTTAGCACAAAATATCCTGTTTTCTGCTGAAATATGTCCTCATGGCTTCATGTTTACATAGTCTACTGCCTCACCAAATATATATATGTATGTGTGTATGTGTGTGTATACATGCATATATATTATATATATAAACAATAAGCACATGTATCCAGTGAAGAGAATGATGCATTCAACTTCTCTTATTTCTCAAAATTATCTAGTACAGTTCTAACCACATAATAAAACCATAATAAATATCAAATGGAGCAGCCTTTGTTTCTACTTTCTGTTGCTACATATACTTCAGTGGAATAAATATAGAAACAACTAAATGGGAGCCTGGTGGTGGCACACCTGGTTGAGCACACATGTTACAATGTGCAAGGACCCAGGTTCAAGCCTCCAGTCCCCACCTGTAGGGAGAAGGCTTCAAAAGAGGTGAAGCAGTACTGCAGGTGTCTCTCTGTCTCTCTCCCTTCCTCTCTATCAACCTCTTCCTTCTCAATTTCAGGCTGTCTCTATTCAATAAAGACAAAAAAAATAATTTTCTAAATAAAAGAATGTCTTTAAAAAATAAGAACTAAATGATCATCAGAGCAAAGCCCTAGCTGAAAAATGGTAACTATTCTCAAACTACCTACGTTTAGGCTTTTATTTTGTTGTTGGGGGGATGGGGAGGTGTTCTGTTATGTCTTTTTATGTAGTTCTCTGAACTAACATCATTACAATAAGAACCTTAAGCAAGACAATATCCCCTTCTTCCTGCCTCCCTGAGGTTCTGGTATGTGCAGTTCACCTAACCAGTACTCCATTGTGAATGACAAAAGGATAAGAATACTTTTCTGCCAAGGAAAGAATGCTCTTTGAATCGAGATACCATGTCAAGTCTCGTCTATAACCTGAAATTATGCGAAAATATATTCCTTTCCCATGTTAATTTTTTCCAAAAAAAATTCATTTAGCATTGGTTTGCAAAATAATAGGATCTCAAGGATATATTTTTATACACACACACACACACACCAATTCACCCACCACTAAAGTTTCTGTTCCCATGCCAATTCTTGAATACATACCTGGGGGGGGGGGGCTCATTCTATTCTTACCTGGAGAGTCTTGACCTTGAGTCAGGGAAGAACTCAGTCTCACTGAATTCACTAACAGGACCACCACCTCCCAAAGAATCCATTCAGAAATCATATTAAAAGAAAGAGAAAAAAAGTGAAACAAAATAAAATTTAAAATAATCAGCCTCTTCAGAACAGGACTTATCAAACAACTCAGTCAAAAATACTCATTAAGAGTATAGATCCATTTCTGCCTTTCCAGGATTGGAAACTGATGATACTGACAACCAATCAAGACAGAAAAGTAATACATCATCAGCTGCTGGGTAGAATACTTTCACAAAGTTGAGCTATACTACTCATGAATAATTTACATGCAGAATCCCTGAAAATAGCTTAGATGTGTGAAAAAAATGGGCTGGGCAATAAAGTAAATGTCTTTTTTTTATTATTTAAGAAAGGATAAACTAACAAAACCATAGTGTAGGAGGGGTACAACTCCACACAATTCCCACCACCCAATCTCCATATCCCACCCCCTCCCCTGATAGCTTTCCCACTCTCTGTCCCTCCGGGAGCATGGACCCAGGGTCATTGTGGGTTGTAGAAGGTGGAAGGTCTGGCTTCTGTAATTGCTTCCCTGCTGAACATGGGCATACTCCCAGTCAGTCCATACTCCCAGTCTGACTCTCTCTTTCCCTAGTAGGGTGGGTCTCTGGGGAAGCTGAGCTCCAGGACACATTGGTGGGGTCTTCAGTCCAGGGAAGCCTGGCCGGCATCCTGATGACATCTGGAACCTGGTGACTGAAAAGAGAGTTAACATACAAAGCCAAACAAATTGTTGAGCAATCATGGACCCAAAGCTTGGAATAGTGGAGAGGAAGTGTTAGGGGGGTACTCACTGCAAACTCTAGTGTACTTCTGCTTTCAGGTATATATTTTGCAGTAGTTTATGGATACGTGTGAACATATGCTCTCTCTCTCTCACAGAAACTGGTGTATATCTAGGTTTTGGGACTTTGTTAGAAAGTGAACCACCTGTGATGGAATTAGAGTGTACTATGAAAGGACAGGTCTCACCCGAGTAATGAAGCTGAAGGGTTGTCATTCCACACGTGAAGTCTCTGGACACAGTCTGAAGTGAAGCATGTCGAGGTGGCAATCGTTGAGTTGATTAGGTTATGATCGGCAGATGCAATATTATTTGGTATGGATTGGGAGAGGCATACGGGAAAGTGGGCCCTATCCAAGGGTTCCAGGACTGGGGGAAGTAGGGGCTCTATAGTGGAGATGTGAGGTTCCTGCTGTCTTAGGGTTCCAAAAGACAATCAATAGTTAATGTTATCATCACATTATTTGGTAATTGGGTTAACTTTGAAAAGTCCTTTTGTTAGGGTTTGCTGTACAGTACCCAGTATCTTATATATAGCTGTGCTATTAGTTGCTTCTGATCTACTTGGTCTAGGATTTTGAGAGAGTCCGCACATCAAATGCACAGCCTATATATTAAAAAGACTCTGTCTGTGTTTTAAAAACTTCGAGACGTACAATTAATTTTCCCCCTCTCATATTAATTAACTAGTGATTTATATGACTACTCCTAGTAAATGTAGTAAATGTCTTTTTTATTGTATGGCTCTAGAGCTGGATGGATCATTTATTACATATCATGCTATCCCTGACCTAGGCTTCAGCATTATAGAACAACTTGTGCAGCTAGAGACAGAGACAAAGAGGCAGAGAGTGAAAGAAACCACAGCATTGTAGCTTCCTCCACTGTAGTAGGGACTAGGCTCAAACCTGGGTCATACACATGACAAATCAGAGCATTATCCAAGTAAGCTATTTGGCCAGCCTCTGGCCTATTCTAATCACTAAGTTTCCATTTCTGTGGAGTAATTAACACTTCCAAAGGAAGAATACATAAATAGAGGAAAATGTAAACAGCATTTTGAAAATGTCTTAAGGGATTGTCAGTAAAGAAACTGGAAAGATTAAAAAAAAAAAAAACATGGAGTATGATTTCTTGTAAAATAAGAAATGGAGGAGAAAGAAAGGAAGAAAGAAAGAAAGGAGGGAGGGAGGGAGGAAGGAAGGCAGGCTCTTGAATGAATTAAGTGTTGTTCAGGGCAGGAGGCAGGGGCAGGTGGTAGTGCACCTGATTGAGCACACACATTACAGTGTGCAAGGCCCTAGGTTCAAGCCCTGGGTTCCTTCCTACAGGAGGAAAGTTTCATAAGCAATGCTGCAAGTCTCTATCTCTCTCTCCCTCTCTATGTCCCCTTCCCTCTCAATTTCTTTCTGTCTCTATCCAAAATAAATGAATAAACAAAATTTTTTTTTTAATTTTTTTAATATTTATTTTATTTATTTATTCCCTTTTGTTGCCCTTGTTGTTTTATTGTTGTAGTTATTATTGTTGTTGTCATTGTTGGATAGGACAGACAGAAATGGAGAGAGGAGGGGAGGACAGAGAGGAGGAGAGAAAGATAGACACCTGCAGACCTGCTTCACCGCCTGTGAAGCGACTCCCCTGCAGGTGGGGAGCCGGGGTTCGAACCGGGATCCTTATGCCGGTCCTTGTGTTTTGCGCCACCTGCACTTAGCCCGCTGCACTACAGCCCGACTCCCAACAAAATTTTTAAATGGTCTAGAGGATAAATATATAAGAAACAATTATAATGAATGAGAACCTTCGGTAGGATATAGAATAGAAAATATGGGCACTATATTTTAAGGAAAAAAACAGTGGATTAGAAATAAAGGCAGTAGGGAGTCGGGCAGTAGCGCAACAGGTTAAGCACAGGTGGCACAAAGGGCAAGGACCGGTATAGGGATCCAGGTTCGAGCCCCCAGCTCCCCACCTGCAGTGGGGATCGCTTCACAAGTGGTGGGTGAAGCAGGTCTGCAGGTGTCTATCTTTCTCTCCCCCACTCTGTCTTTCCCTCCTCTCTCCATTTCTCTCTGTCCTATCTGACGATGACGTCAATAACACCAGCAATAATAACTACAACAATGAAAAACAACAAGGGCAGCAAAAGGGAAAATAAATAAATATTAAAAAATAGAAATAAAGGCAGTTACTATAAATCGTCTGTCAAGAGTTTTGGAAGAAAAACAAGGAGGAAATGGGACTCTATCTAAAGAAAAGTTACTTTTATGATAGGGAAACCCAAGCAATTTTCTGAATTAAGTGTAACTCAGCTTTAGATAGAAGAAATCCAATATAAAAAAAGAAGATAAATTACTCTCAAATGCTTAAAAATTCAAAGAATGAAATTTTCAGGTTCTGGCAATTAAAAGGAATACTCCCAGAGCTGATTATAAAGATGGGTATTTTGGAGTGAGAAAGAGAACAAAAAGAGGTCAAAGGACTTCAAAAGACTGTGTCAGGCAAGGCAAGATCTCTTGCTAAAAAAGTGGAAACAAGATATATTTAACAAGTCAGGAGAGAAAGCTCCTTTGCATTACCATGTGTTTAGTATAGAGCCATCCATACCTAATATAAGAGCTTAGGCAGTGAAAAGATAGACATGTTCCTTGTCTCAAGAAATGTATAACCTACAGAAAGTAACAAAAAAATCCACTATAATGTCATTGAAAATGAAATGTTTGGGCATATAAGAATAAATTCTAACCATATAGGGAAAGTTCTTGGTGATATTTATCCTTTTAGAAGTGGAATAATAAGCAGAGAATTTTAGAATTTTAGAATTCATAATACCCAGCAACTGGATGTGAGAGATGAGACAAACAATGAAAGTTTACCTGGAACTGCTTAAAGTTTCCTGATTATTCATAATAAATAAATAAATAGTCCTAATAACTTTACTGAATAGGAGTAAGTACAGCAGTCTGCTTAACCATAGGAAACAAGCTATGGTGGCAATGTAAAGAGATATCATAATGGTATTTGACCAGGCAACCCAGAAATACCTAAGCTTTTCCTTACTAAACATGCTGGGATCCTATCAAGAAAATTCTAACCCTAAACAGTGATAGCAAGCTATAAATCAAAAACTTGTTTTATCATTAACTGGTCAAATCTCCAATAGGAGGTATTATGATAAGCTTCTGTGAAGCACAAGAGCCCAAGCAAATTCTCATGTTCTGTTTGTTCGTTCGTTTGTTTGTTTGTTTGTAAGGTGTTGTTATCAGAGCACTGCTCAGCCCTGGCTCATGGTGGTGCTGGCATTGAACCTGGGCCCTCACAGCCTTAAGCATGAAAGTCTTTTTACACAAGCATTATGTTCTTTTCCCTACATTTGTTTCCCCTTCAATACCACTTAAGCCATTAGTAAGTATTAATCCTGAAAGATAAAGAGTTCCCAAGTATTTGAGTAACAATATTACAATATTGAAAGAAGAAGATTGGCAGAGAGAGGGAGAGGTGATTGGGTCATAAAGGGACTCTGTTCGAGATGACAGAAATAGGATTCAGAAAAGAGAAGTGATATGATGCAGCTATATGCTTGCTTTTTTCCCTCCATGGTTACTGCTGGGGCTCAGTGCCTACACTCTGAATCCACTTCTCTTGTGGCCTTTCTATCTGTTTTCTCTTTTTTTTTGCATCCGAGGTTATTGCTGAGGCTTGGTGCCTACACTGTGAATCCATTGCTACTGCAGGCCATTTCTTCCCTTTTGTTGCATTTGCTATTTATTGTTGTTGTTATTTTTGTTGTCGTTGGTGTTGGATAAGACAGAGAAATCAAGAGAGGAGAGGAAGACAGAAAGGGGGAGAGAAAGATAGACGCCTACAGACCAGCTAAACCACTTGTGAGGCGACTCCCCTGCAGGTGGGGAGCTGAGGGGCTTTTTCTTTCCTGCCAGATTTCTCTGGAGCTTCATTACTCTGAAGTGGATCCACCACTCCCAGTAGACTATCCCATCTGTCTAGCTTTCTCTGTGTGTCTGTCTCTGTCTGTCTCTTTCCTTCCTTTCTTTCTTCTTTCTTCCTTCCTTCCTTCCTTTCTCTTTTCCAGGTAGAAAGTCAAAGGGAGAGAGGCAGAGAAAGAAGGAGAGACACCTTAACATCTGGGCATGGCTTTTGTATGCTGCTCGCGTCATGGCTGGAGACATGAACCCATGTCCTCGCACTTGGTAAATTGTGTTCTCTATAGTGTGAGCTAGCCTCCAGCCACCTATGCAATTTTTTAGTGTGCTTGGAACTACTCTTAGTAAATATGTGCTGCCCTGGGACCTTACATATCAGAATAATGACCTCCTGGGAATTCATGAGAGAGTAAAGGAAGAGATGGGAAGGTATGGAAATATCACTAGTGTTCACCAATGTCCTCTTACCAGCATACCTCTGCTAGGCACTTGAAAACTATCCCATTTATATTTGTGGAACTGTGAGAATAGTTCTGGCCAGTTGTAAGTAAATAAAAAGGTTCTTGATCAAATAATGCAACTGCCATTGTGTGCTCTCCCTCACACACTCAGAGCATATAGCCCTGATTACATGTCCTCTCCCTCACACACTCAGAACATGTAGCCCTGATTACAAGTGCGTCTTCTAGAGGCAGATGATCGCTTTGCTTCCTTTGCTTCCAGTTGAGAGGATGTGTGTGGAGCTGGATGAATTCTCTCTCATATTATTCTCTTCTTCCACAATTGTTATTTCCTATAATTCCCTGACCTACCTTAGACTAAATACATGTCCTTAAACTAGATGTATATATCCATGAATTAAAAGAGTCACCACGGGCCAGAAAATGGTAGCTTCTATAAACAAAGAATGTGACCCTAAAGATAGATGGTTATTTTGGCTCCAGTTGGAAAAGGTGACTATGGGAGGGAGAGGAAGATGGCGGCCTGAGAAGTTGCTGACAGCGAGCGCTCTGACCGCATCGTCGGCAACGGTAGGATTTTCTGCCTTTAGCAGGCCAGTTAATAAGGGGTGACACCAAAGAGTGGGTACAATTTAATTTGGGTTAAGAATTAGAGTAAAGGTGACACGGACTAGCGGGGCTCCAGAATTCCCAGGGCGCCGGGCAAGGCAAGTGCGCCGGGCATTGTCCTCCGCCCGCCCAGGAAGGCGGCTCCTCCGCCGGTTGCAGAGCGCGGCGGGCAGAGGAACTGGAGAGAGCACTTTAGCTCGGGGGCTTCCTCTTGGGAGAATCCAGGGTCCACCGCGACCCTGAGAGCAGATCCAAAGACTTCTTGAGTATAGCTCTCATTGGATCAAAGGATTTGGAGCTAGTTTTCATTTTTGAGAAATCCTTTAAAAAAGTCTGGAGGGGGGGGTTTCCCGGAAGATGGCGGACTACGGAGAAGCGGCTAGCCTTTGAGCTCCGGACACATCTCGTGTAAACAATAGGATTTTCTGCCTTTAGCAGGCCAGCCAATAAGGGGCCACAGCAGTCATACCAAGGTGTCTATAACTTAATTTGGGTTAAGAATTAGAGTAGGGGAAAAAAATTCTTTTTTCTTCCTTTTAATTTTCAAGCATACATCCTTCCCGCCGCTCCCCCCGCCCCACCATAAACAGTGCCTGGGACCAGCTACTAGCAGGATACCCCATACCACCAAACAGGGGTTTTTTTTTGTTTTTTTTTTAAACTCACTGATACACATTTGGGAAGTTCCTCGCACTGCTCTTTAATTACAACCCTTCTTCTTATATTCTCCCTTTTCTCTCTCTTATCTCTCTCTATCTCTTTTTTTATTTTTTATTATTACTATTTTTTTTTTATCCTGTCATACACTTCTTTCTTCTTTGCCTTTCTGAATTTGTGAATTACTTTGGGGAAGAAATCTGACCCAGAGTGGACTTTCTATGTGTGTATCTCTGCTCTAGTTCCCTTTACACTCTTGTTACCCCTAGAATATACACTGGATAGTAGATTTGCATAACTGTCTATTCTTGCTATCCTCTCTTTCTTTTCTCTTTCTTCACTGGGATTTGGTTACTATTTTTTCACGGACTGGAGAAATTGTTTGGCTAACTGGTAATGATTAAACTCCCTCAATACTTACTTCAGTTGCTACTGTAATTCCGGAGGTTGGTGAGTGCAATTGTCATAAAGGTATTTAGTACAGTGCTACTTGTGCTCACAACACAACAACTGAGGAACAACAGAGCATTAAAAAAAAAAGAGAGAGAAACACATAAATAAAAAAAATATGGGTAGATTAAAAACAAATAAAACTGCTACCCCAATGAATGAAGACAAGAGCCCAGAAGAAACCATAAATCAATCAGAAGTAACCATAGATAAGAAAAGTATGCAAGCAATAATAAACTTATTAATCACAGAAATGAAAACAACATTGGAGGAAAGGAATGGCAGTATTAGGGAAATAACAGTTGAGACACCCAAGGAAAATACTGATTATCTTGAGACAATTAGAGAACTGAAAGCTGAAATAGCTGTAATGAAGAAAGAAGCTGAGGCAAGGGAAAGCAGACTAACAGAAGCAGAAAACAGAATTAGTCAGACAGAGGATGAGTTAGAGAAAACTAAGAAAGAGGTGAAAGAGCTTAAAAAGAGATTGAGAGACACTGAAAACAACAACAGAGACATATGGGATGATCTCAAAAGAAGTAACATTCGTATAATTGGCCTGCCAGAGGAAGAAAGAGAGGAAGGGGAAGCAAACATTCTAGAGGAAATAATACAAGAAAATTTCCCAGACCTGAATAACAGAAAGGATATCAAGGTGCAAGAGGCCCAGAGAGTACCAAACAGAATCAACCCAGACCTGAAAACACCAAGACACATCATAGTCACAATGAGAAGAAGTAAGGATAAAGAAAGGATCCTAAAGGCTGCAAGAGAGAAACAAAAAGTCACATACAGGGGAAAACCCATAAGACTTTCTGCAGATTTCTCCACTCAAACTCTAAAAGCCAGAAGGGAGTGGCAAGATATCTATCGAGCCCTGAATGAAAAAGGGTTTCAACCAAGGATAATATATCCTGCTAGACTTTCATTCAAGCTAGATGGAGGGATCAAAACCTTCTTAGACAAACAACAGTTAAAGGAGGCAACTATCACCAAGCCGGCCCTGAAAGAGGTACTAAAAGACCTCTTATAAACAAGAACATCACTATAATACTTGTAATATATCAGAGTAAACAAATCGTTTTTTAGAACAATGGCACTACAATACATTAAATCCATAATATCAATAAATGTCAATGGCTTAAACTCACCCATCAAAAGGCACAGGGTGGGGGGATGGATCAGAAAACATAACCCAACCATATGCTGCTTGCAAGAATCCCATCTGTCACAACAAGATAAACACAGACTTAAAGTGAAAGGATGGAAAACTATCATACAGGCTAACGGTCCACAAAAAAGGGCAGGAACAGCCATTCTCATCTCAGACACGATAGATTTTAAATTAAATAAAGTAATAAAAGATAGGCATGGAAAAGGTGACTATGGAGCTGAGTTTGAAAACAAAGAGAAAGTGGAATAGGTGCGATATCAAATGGTTATGCAAACAGACACTCATACCTCAGGCTCCAAAGTCCTAGGTTCAATCCCTAGAACCACTGTAAGCCACAGCTGAGTGGTGTTCTGGGAAATCAGACAAATAAATTTTGATTTGTGATTATAGTGGGTTACAAGATTATAAGATTACAGGGTATAATTCACAATACATCCACCACCGAAGTTCTGTATTCCCACCCTCCCTCCTGCCAAAGACAACCACCACAGTTATCACAAGTCCTAGAAACAGTTTTCTTGCTTTTATGTTTTGTTATTTGTTTGTTATTGTTGTTGTTTCTAAGTTCATGTGTATCAGTTCTCTAGATTCCACATCCGGTAGTTGTCTTTAATCTCTGTACTTATTTTGCTGAGTATAATCACCTCCAGTTCCATCCATTTTGTCCTAAAGGTCACAATATCATTTTTTTATTGCAGAATAATATTGCTGGGAGTATATATCCCATAGTTTCTTTAGACAGTCATCTGTGAATGGGAATTTATTGCTTCCACTCTAGGCCACTGTGAATAATGCAGCTATGAATATGGTGTTATCTATGTCCCTTTGTATCTTGGTATTTACGCTAAATGTCATTTTTATAGACTCCCCATAAATCAGGAATAGAACAACAATTTCTCAGCATAATAAATCCATACATAATAAACCTACAGCTAATATCATCCTCCATGTGGAAAAACTGAAAGCATTCCCCTAAAATCTGGAACCAGACAAGGATGTCCACTATTGTTGTTAAAATTCAGTGGCTCTAGCTGGCCGGGCTAGCTTCACGGGCGGGTAACAGAGACGACCAGAGACATACGGCTGGGCAGGGAAGCTGTATTTCTTTATTCAAGAACAACGATTCATAAACTAAACCAAACTAATCACCAAACAGAACTCTGCTGCCTCTTTGCCCCGCAGCGGCGCCAAGCACTCTCAAACTCTGGAACTCTGGAACTCTGGAACTCTCTCAGGGTTCCTTGGGGCGGGGACAAGCGGGCCCGTGAAACTAGCAGGACTGAACCAATTTTCTTGGCAGGGGGAGAGCTAGAACAACCCAATGTAAAGCATACAACACACTATCACCATCACTATTTAGCATAGTCCTGGAGACCTTCAGCATGGCAATCAAGCAAAATAGAGATATCAAAAGCTTACACATGGGAAAGGAAAAAAATCAAGCTACCATCACTCACTGATGACATAATGGTATGCCCAGAGAATCCCAAAGACTCCAGGAGAAAACTACTGGAAAAAAGTAATAAATGCAATAAAGTAGCAGAATACAAAATTAGCACACATAAATCTGTAGCATTTCTGTATACAGATGGTGAATTAGAGGAAAGGGAATTGAAGAACCTAATCCCATTTACAATCAAGCTGAAAAAAATAAAATACCTCAGAGCAAACCTCACAAAGGAGGTGAAAGACCTTTACAGGGAAAACTATAGGTCATTGATAAAAGAGGTAGAGGACACACAGAAATGGAAGAACATTCCTTCTTCCTGAATTGGAAGAATAAACATTACTAAAATGGCCATTCTACCAAAAGTAATCTACAATTTCAATCCAATCTCTTTTAAGATCCCAATAAAATTGTCTTAAGTGGCAACCAAAAGAAACTCAAAGTTGTGGGGTCAAAGGAACCCTCCTGAACTGCTGGTGGGGATGTAAATTGATCCAACCTCTGTGAAGAACAGTCTGGAGAACTCTCAGAAGGCTAGAAATGGACCTAAACCTATGATCCTGCTATTACTCTCCTGGGGATATATCCTAAGGAACCCAACACACTCATCTAAAAAGAGCTGTGTACACATACGTTCTTAGCAGCACAATTTGTAATAGCCAAACCTGGAAGCAACCCAGGTGTCCAACAACAGATGAGTGGCTGAGCAAGTTGTGGTATATATACACAATGGAATACTACCCCGCTAGAAAAAATGATGACTTCACCGTTTTTAGCCGATCTTGGATGGACCTTGAAAAATTCATGTTAAGTGAAATAAGTCAGAAACAGAAGTATGAATATGGGATTATCTCACTCTCAGGCAGAAGTTGAAAAACAAGATCAGAAGAGAAAACACAAGTAGACCCTGAACTGGAATTGGCGTATTGCACCAAAGTAAAAGACTCTGGGGTGGGGGTGGGTGGGTGGGGAGAATACAGGTCCAAGAAGGATGACAGAGGACCTAGTGGGGGTTTTATTGTTATATGGGAAACTGGGGAATGTTATGCATGTACAAACTATTGTATTTACTGTCAAATGTAAAATATTAATTCCCTAATAAAGAAATTAAAAAAAAAAACTCAAGACACTTCGCTTTCACTTCTTCCTTTCCTCCTCCTCAAACTTACCTCAGTCTTTGCCATATATTTTATCTCATTCAAAATGGAGAAAAATATTTTACTTCTAGTGAATGAGTACATAAAATGGAGATTATTAAACTCATGACTGGCTAAATGAGGAATAATTCTAAGCCTGTTGCATTCCTCTGCAGGCAACAGCCTTACAGGGCTTCTGTGACTTCTCTCAGAGATAGAAGAGAAGGAGTGGAGCCTAGAGAATATAAACCAAATGGGGGTAGCTGAGGAGGTGGCTCAGTGGTAGGGAGCAGGACTTGTACATGAGGCCAAGAGTTCCAGCTTCAGCAATGCATGTGTCAGAGTCCTCTCTCTCTTCGTATCACTTCCTATCACTCTCATTGATAAATATTTGAAGATACAGTAAAGCAAATAAGGTGTGCATTTAGATTTAGGGGGAGAGAAGAAACTAATAGATGGCAAAGGGTGGTGAAAGAAAAAAAGAAGGCTGTAGACCCAGAAGTCTCACTCCTGGTATGAATGTGTCTAAATTCCGCAAATGCTAATTTTTTTGTCTATATGATAATAATAATAGTTATTATTTGCTAACTGCTTACTGTAAGTCAGGTTTCTAAGCACTTAGTGAACGTGAGAGGTGTGAAGGGAGCAATTCATCGTAGCAAGCCTTCCAGCAAGCACAGTGATGACCTCTCCTCTATGGGTGAAGTGAGGAAGGGCTGCACCAGCAATCATACGAATGGTGAGTCTCTGGGCTGCAGTTTTCCTATGCATGCTTTTTCTAGCTGAGGAATCCAGGAAAAATGTATTTCTACAGTTCCAGTAGGAAAAAAATCACCTTATAATGATAAGATGCACAAAGAGGCAAAATAAATGAAGAGTTTTATTATAACTAGTTGGTAAGTTAAAAAAAAAAAAACATGAATTGCCAAGGAATGACCCAGAAACTACCATCTTTCTTGAGCATAAGCATAAGGCAAAAGTCAAAATTCAGCTGGTCTAGTTCAGTCAAGAGATCACAGCTAAGCCTTCATGCAGGAGTAGGGAAACTATTACCTGAGACACAATATTCATCAACCTTAAAAATGCACAAAGCTGGGAGTATGGATCGACCTGCCAACATGCCTGTTCAATGAAGAAGCAGTTATAGAAGCCAAACTTCCACCTTTTGCACCCCATGATGATCCTGGGCCCATCCTCCCAAAGAGATAAAGAATAGGAGAGCTTTCAATCACTTTTATTAATACCACTATAGATTTCATCGTGAAACTCTTTAATATTGGTATACTGTAAAATTTAAATTTTTTTCATTTTTACCACAATGCTGGAATCTTATTACTGGCAATAAATAATTTCAGTTGTTTTTGTTGAAGTGATTATCTCACTTTGTTCATTTGAGAAAGTCTGCCAAATACCCACATGTCAATAAGTGTGGTTTGTGAAATTGTATAATGAAATGTGTCAACTGTTAGAAGGTTTGTATAACCAAATGAAGCAGTATTTTTGAAATGACCAAAAACCTAATGCAAGTACAAGAGAGAACAGATTTTAAAAATAAAGGAGTACAATAAGTCATTGCTATGGTCCAATCTTTAGGAAGTCAAAATAATCACTTGAGGGCTGGTGAGATCACTCCCCCGGAAGATTTGCTTTGCCATGTGCCCCACTCAGGTTCAAGGTCAGTCCCCACTGCACTGAAGGGAGCTCCGGTGCTGTGGTGTCTTCATCTGTCCCTGCCTATCTGTCTGATAAAATAGGCCCAGAGTGGTGAATCTCCAAAGGCAGAAAAGAAAGAAAGAAAGAGAGAGAGAGAGAGAGAGAGAGAGAGAAGGAGGGAGAGAGGGAGGGAGGGAGGAAGGAAGGAAGAAAGAAAAGAAGGAAGGAAGAGAGGGAAAGAAAGAGAAGAGAGAAAAAGAAACAAAGAAACAAGGAAAGAAAGAAAAAAGAAAGAAAAGCATGATCGCTTGTTAAATTTATTAAAGTAGACATTAAAATATTTATAAAAATGTAGAACAGAGCCTCTTTTTTCAGCATTGCTCATTAAAATCTTTATTATGTTTTATATAATGGACTATATTCCTTTAAAAATGTGGTATAAAAATTGACCCCAGGGTGCCACTCTACCACTGAGCCACTTCACAGGCTCAGTGTTTCATTTTATATTTTTATGAGAGAGACACCAAAGCACTAACTAGTCCGCCGTTCATGGAGTTCCGCGTCTTTGTCACTCATATAGTGTCTGGAAATAAACCTGGGACCTCACACATAGAAGTTGTGAACTCTACTACTAAGCCACTTCCCTGACCTGGGCTATTATTTTTCATGAATAAATTAACACTTTTTCACAGGGCCAGATGGGGACTCACCTGAAAAAAAAAAAAAAAAAGAATAGGAGAGCTTTGGGTGGGCAGATGGGATATGGAGTTCTGGTGGTGGGAATGTGGGAATTGTACCCCTTTATCCTATGGTCTTGTCAATATTTCCATTTTATAAATTAAAAAAAAAAAAGTAAGTGCACAAAGAGCAGCCCATCCACAACTCTTGACTTCCAGGTGTGTGAAATCTGACCGCCATTTTCCCAAAATAGGTTAACAGGGGAAAAAAGGAAAATATATATATATGACATTGATTTATTGCCTCAACATGTAGATAACATCCAGTCAAGAAGTATATCTGCCTGACTCACTCAAAAATGTTCTTAATTTTTTTCTATAATATCCCCTCTCTATAAGCACACACTATAAAATCTTCACAACAGGACCCAGTCTTTGGACCAGTTTCCTCAAAATAATGTAAGGATGGTTCCTAGGTTCAAGTTACTCCTAGACTAGAGTCTTCACATAAATATTTGAATTTTAGGGAGTCCGGCGGTAGCGCAGTGGGTTAAGCGCACGTGGTGCAAAGCGCAAGGACCCCCACAAGGATCCCGGTTCTAGCCCCCACCTGCATGGGGTTCCCTTCACAGGTGGTGAAGCAGGTCTTCAGGTGTCTTTCTCTCCCTCTCGCTGTCTTCCCTTCCTCTTGCCATTTCTCTCTGTCCTATCCAACAACAATATCAATAACTACAACAATAAAAAGGGCAACAAAAGGGAATAAATAATTAATTTAATTTTATATAGTTTTCATTTATCAAGAATAAGAATAAACCTCCATTACATCCTACCTCATATGCCATATGTGTCATATGCCACAAGCAAGTAGTGGTGTACAATACCCCCTTAGCATGGTGGCCTTTAATTTGTTCTAAATAAAACTTTTTATGTAACCATTTCAAGAGTATTTCTACTACCAACTCTTATAAAAAAAGGCCATTAAGCGCAGGTGGCGCAAAGCACAAGGACCGGCATAAGGATCCCGGTTAGAACCCCGGCTCCCCACCTGCAGGGGAGTCGCTTCACAAGTGGTGAAGCAGGTCTGCAGGTGTCTATCTTTCTCTCCTCCTCTCTGTCTTCCCCTCCTCTCTCCATTTCTCTCTGTCCTATCCAACAACGACAACAACAATAATAACTACAACAATAAAACAACAAGGGCAACAAAAGGGAATAAATAAATAAAATAAAATTTTTTAAAAGGCCATTGGTGACTTTATTCTATGTCTTTACTTATTTTTCCATTTTATCTAAAGGTATTGAGAAATGTATTTCTGCTTTTTTAAAAATATTTTATTTATTTATTAATGAGAGACATAGAAGGAGAGAGAGAGAATCAGACATCACTTTGGTACTTGTGCTGCCAGGGACTGAACTCAGGACCTCATGCTTGAGAGTCCAATGCTTTATCCATTGCACCACCTTCTGGACCAGTATTTCTGTTTTTATGATCTCACATATACTGTGATTGTGTTGCTAAGTGTAAAGCCAATTAAATTGTAGTATAATATCCTAGTGATATATCTTATTACCATTATACAGTGATCATCTTTGTCTTTAATGACTTTGGTCTGATTTGTATATATCAGTGTACCAATAAGGTTGTCTTCTGTTATTATTGATTTTGTGTATTGTACTGAATATTTTAACTTTTTCTTATGTTTAGTTTTTCTTAGCAACCCATATAAAGGGCAGATAACTGGATTTGTTTTTTCTGCCTCGAGGGTTATTGCTGAGGCTCAGTGCCTGCACAACAAATCCACTGCTCCTGGCAGCCATTTTTTTTCCATTTTACTGAATAAAACAGAAATTGAGAGGGGAGAAAAGGAGAAAGACACCTGAAGACTTGTGAAGCGTCCCCCCTGTGGGTGGAGAGCCAGGTACTCAATTTTGTGAAAATATTAACCTACCATGAGAATCTTTAACTTCTTTTTTTTTTAGTACTATTTTTTATTGGGGAATTAATGTTTTACATTCAACAGTAAGTACAATAGTTTGTACATGCATAACATTCCCCAGATTCCCATATAACAATACAACCCCCACTAGGTCCTCTGTCATCCTTCATGGACCTGTATTCTCCCCACCCACCCACCCCAGAGTCTTTTCCTTTGGTGAGATACGCCAATTCCATTTCAGGATCTACTTCTGTTTTCTTTTCTGATCTTGTTTTTCCACTTCTGCCTGAGAGTGAGATCATCCCATATTCATCCTTCTGTTTCTGACTTATTTCACTCAGCATGATTTTTTTCAAGGTCCATCCAAGATCGGCTGAAAACGGTGAAGTCACCATTTTTTACAGCTGAGTAGTATTCCATTGTGTATATATACCACAACTGGCTGAGCCACTCATCTGTTGTTGGACACCTGGGTTGCTTCCAGGTTTTGGCTATTACAAATTGTGCTGCCAAGAACATATGTGTACACAGATCTTTTTGGATGGGTGTGTTGGGTTCCTTAGGATATATCTCCAGGAGAGGAATTGCAGGGTCATAGGGTAGGTCCATTTCTAGCCTTCTGAGAGTTCTCCAGACTGTTCTCCACAGAGGCTGGACCAATTGACATTCCCACCAGCAGTGTAGGAGGGTTCCTTTGACCCCACACCCTCTCCAGCATTTACTGCTGTTACCTTTTCTGATGTATGACATTCTCACAGGAGTGAAGTGGTATCTCGTTGTTGTCTTGATTTGCATTTCCCTGACAATCAGAGACTTGGAGCATTTTTTCATGTGTTTCTCAGCCTTTTGGATCTCTTCTGTGGTGAATATTCTGTCCAAGTCCTCCCCCCATTTTTGGATGGGGTTATTTGTTGTCTTGTAGAGTTTGGCAAGCTCTTTATATATGTTGGTTATTAAACTCTTATCTGATGTATGGTATGTAAAGATCTTCTCCCATTCTGTGAGGGGTCTCTTGATTTGGGTAGTGGTTTCTTTTGCTGTGCAGAAGCTTTTTAATTTGATGTAGTCCCATAGGTTTATACTTGCCTTAGTCTTCTTTGTAATTGGGTTCGTTTCATTGAAGATGTCTTTGAAATTTATGCAGAAAAGAGTTCTGCCAATATTTTCCTCTAAGTATCTGATAGTTTGTGGTCTAACATCCAAGTCCTTGATCCACTTGGAATTTACTTTTGTATTTGGTGAAATACAGTGATTCAGTTTCATTCTTCTGCATGTTTCAACCCATTGTTTCCAACACCATTTGTTGAAGATACTCTGCTTTCCCCATGTAATAGTCTGGGCCCCTTTGTCAAAGATTAGATGTCCATACGTGTGGGGCCTCATTTCTGGGCTCTCAATTCTATTCCACTGGTCAGTGTGTCTGTTCATGTTCCAGTACTAAGCAGTTTTGATGACAATGGCCCTATAATACAATTTGATCTGGGAGTGTGATGCCTCCAGTTCTGTTCTTTTTTCTCAAGACTGTTTTGGCAATTCTATGTCTTTTCTAGTTCCAAGAATCTTTAACTTCTAAATTTAAGCTATTTTCACTTACTGTAGTATGTTTCTATTATCACAAATCTATAGTGTTATTTTTCTCTTTATTCTTTCAATTGATTTATATTAAATTGATTAAATGTTTAATAACCTCTAATTTACCTAGTTTGATTTAGGAATTTTAATTCTACTAATGTCACTACACTTTTAATATGACTACCTAATTTAGTTAGCAACATCTGAAATTATTATGTCTACAAAACCCTACATTGAAAAGCCAGTATTTCCTAAAACCACTAGATGGCATCAAACTCAAGTGGATGTTGCTTTCACATGGCACCAAAGAAACAAAGGAACAACCTGCTTTATATCTTACTGCCTTTCAGACACCAACATGCAGACCCTCTTTCAGGATGACACCATCCTGACTTCCCTGGACAGACAACCCCACCAGTGTGTCACAGAATCTCACCTCTCCAAAGCCCTAGCCCACTAAGGAAAGAGAAACAGGCTGGGCGTGTGAATCGGCCTGCCAACATCTATTTTCAACAGAGAAGCAATTACAGAAGCCAGACCTTCTACTTTCTGCACCCATAGGAAATTTTGGTCCAAACTCCCAGAGGGATAAAAAATAGGGAAGCTTCTACTGGAGGGAATGAGACATGAAACCCTGATGTTGGGAACTGTGTTATCTTTCAATCTTGTTAATCATTATTAAACCACTAATAAAAATTATGTTTCTTATTATATTTGTCATCTTTTTTATTTATATAATGGAATTATTGACAAGACCATAGGATAAGAGGAGTAGAATTCCACACAATTCCCACAGCCAGAACTCCATATTCCATCCCCTCCCCTTCCTGTTCTTTATCCCTCTAGGAGTTTCTTTATCCCTCTAGGAGTATGGACCCAGGATCATTATGAGGTGCAGAAGGTAGAAGGTCTGGCTTCTGGAATTGCTTCCCCACTGTAAATGGAAATACTCCCAGCCTGACTCTCTTTCCTTAGAGGGTCAAGGCTCTGGGGAGGCGGAGCTCCAAGACACATTGGTGGGGTCATCTGTCCAGGGAAATCCGGTGGCATCATGGTAGTCTGGAACCTGGTGGCTGAAAAAGAGTTAGGATATAAAGCATAACACACTGTTGACTAATCATGAACCTAAAAGCAAGAATATTGCAGATGAGATTTGGGGTGTCCATTTTGGAAAAAGCTAGTAGGTCTATCTTTGGTAGATTCCAAGGGGCCCATGATATTACTAGTTTTTGCATAAGTCTGACAGCTAACATGCAGGTGGACCCAAGGTCTTGTCTGAGGAGATGTTGTCATAGTTGGAAAGGACTAGAAAGCTGGATCAAGGAAGAGTAGCTCCCAAATAATGGGGAAAGTCTATAAATATTTTTAACTATAAATTCCATTGATTTAATCTGGGGCCCATATTCAGCACAGGAGCCTATGTAACCTCTGAATCCCTGTAGGTCTGAGCTCATATTCTGTGATCATGGCTAGAAACATTCTAAGATGCACTAATTTCAGGACCCATCTTCCTCAAGTGGTAGAGGATTTTGATGCAACCTCCCTTCCAAGAATGGGGCCATCCCTACCATTGTTGATCCCCATGAAGGGCAAAGTCCTACAGGGGCCCACAAAGGGGTCCATTATGTTGTTCCTGATGGAGATAACCAGTGACAGTGGAGAGAGGGATCTGTTAGAGGTCTAAGTCCATCATGTCTGTGTGGGAATTCCAGGACTCCCTGACTAGGACCCCAGATGATGAGGTAGCCTGGTAGTGACCAAAGAACTATTAAAGTATGCTGGTCTCTTGCCCTTATCCAGCTTTTGTAGTCCTTACTTGGTCTGAGAAGGTAAGCTTTGAAGTGATTGAGAGAAGTGAAATATGAAATAAGTGAGGTGAGGAGGGCATCTAGGTCTAAGTAGAAACTATTTGATTAGGTACTTTATAGAAACAACTGGTGGCATCACTTTATAAGATACAGCTATATATAACATTAAAGGACATTATGGAGAGGTCTTGTATGATACAGCAAATCCTAACAGTGGGATTTTCAAAGTTAACCCAATTACCAAACAATTTGGTTATAGCCTTCTTAACCCTAAAACAGCAGGAACCTTCCCTTTTCTCTACAAAACTCCTATTTCTTCCAGTCCTGGAACCACTGGGTTGGGCTCACTTTCCTACCAATTGGTTCTCTCAATTCCTACCAATTGATATTGCATCTTCTGGTCTCAACCTAATCAATGCAATCAGTTCCACCTCGAGATGTTTAACTGCAGATTGTGTCCAGAGACGTCAAGCATGGAATGTCAACCCTACAGCTTTATTACTCTGGTGAGACCATTTCCAGCTCCTAGGACTCCTTAATTCCATTTCAAGTTGTGCACTTCCTAACAAAACCTCAAAACCTAGATATATAAACCAGGGCCCATGAGATAGGGTATACATACACATGTATCCACAAATCAGTGGAAAATATATACCTTAAAGCAAAAGTGCACAATAGTTTCCAATGAGTCAACAAATGCAGCAAGCAAGTAGAAAGACCCAAAAAAAAATTTAAGGCAGAAAAAAATCATTCTGACAGCCTCAGAAAGATTATGTTCATTTTCAAAAAAAAAGGGGGGGGACAAAAACCTAGAGAAGATTTTTGTTTTTCTTATTCCCTAATCCTTCCCCCAAAATTTTGACAGCTAGGATATTATTCTTGATTCACAATGTAATTTCAAGTAGCTTCCCCACTAGAATGGAGCAGAAATGATCTGAAACTACCTCTAGGCTGTTTCTGCATTTGGTAGGGCAGTTGCTGTGTGGGTTACTTTGGGATCCAAAGAATTTCACTGAATACCATAAAATTCTTCCTGTCCACTTATATCTTCCTTTGCAAAGAGTAAAATGTGACTGAGTGGGAAAATAATGAAGATAGATGACAATAATAAGGAGAAAAATAAGGAGTGGGAAAATGACTTGAAGAAATAGGAGGTGGATAAAAAGAAGAAATTTTCTGGAGGAAATCAGCATTATTAATTGTAAGGGCACTCATAATGATGTGTCTGTCTGGGACCAATCTTCTGTGTCCCTGGCATAAGATTCACCTGGGGATTTCCAAGATAGCAAATTTTAGGGCCATTTTAAGGTCCTACGGTCTGCTGTCTTTTCCTATTTGCCCTTCAGGATGTCTGAGTTTTTCTCCTCTCTCACTAAATAATTGTAGTTTCAGGTCAATTTTCCCCTCTGTAAAATAAGCTTTGAACTGCTAAAGCCTTCCAGGCTTAAAGCTTTACAACTGTATGATAGTACTGAGGATGTCAAAATTTTAGCAAAACATCTCGCATCAGATAGTTTCATAAAGTTGGAAAGTTATTGGTCCAGTTTTATAAGCAGAGAAAGGGACATTTGGCATAGGAAGAGAAGGAGTCAGGACAGCCTTCTCTGTCTCTCTCTCTCTCCAAATGTGTATTTCACCTCAGTAGCATCTATAAACAGGTCTGGTACAGCAGGGCAGCAGCAGGATAGAGCAAAGTTTCAGCTTTATGAGAAGTTCCCTGCTCTCATCCAACCCTGCTCCAATAGCTGCCAGCCAGAGGGGAATCCAAAACAGTAGTTCCGGTTAGCTCATTGTTGGCACTGGGAAGTACATGTTATTTCTAGGAATGTGAAAGTTTCTCTTTCCTTGAACAGCAACTATCAAAGGTTAAGTTCCTCCAAGTAACTGGTACTAACTACAGCCTTGGATGTTCAGTGTTGATGTATACAGAGAAGATTAAGGACCTTGGAGGGAAATCTGTCCATTTATTCAACAGGCACATATGCACTGCCTGCCAGGCTACACATAGGAAGCTTGATAATATATATGATACGGCTGTCCCACCAGGAGTTCCTGGAAAGGGCACTTTCTCCAGACGGAATAGAGAGTGGAGGGTAGATAGCATAATGGTTATGCAAAGAGACTCTCATGCTTGAGGCTTCAAAGTCCCAGGTTCAATCCCCCGCACCACCATAAGCCAGAGCTGACCAGTGGTCTGGTTAAAAAAAAAAAATGCAGAGAATGCCAAGGAACACTACATGCAAAGATACAAAGGGCTAGATCTTTGTTATAGCTGCAACTTAATGTCCCTGGAAAGAGGAGACAACCCAGTTGGAAAATGTTGTATGCTCTGAAGAAGATCTGAGTAAAAAGGGACAACAAGCACTTGGAGAATTCTGCAGAAGTGTTTCCACCCCCTGTGCCTTCTAGAAAGAGATGTGTCTTTGTGGAAAGTGGCTAGAAGAGGTGAACCAATGATAGGGAGCCTCTGTATAGAGTTGAGATCATCCAGACTATAAACAGAAGTTATAACAACAGGACTGGACAGAAGATAATGTAGCAGTTGTTCTATGCCAAAAGTAAGAGGGCTTTCCTTGGCCTGATTATGACTGAGAGGTTATGAAGACAGGACACACTATAGTTGATTCATTAAGAGTGTGAACTCTGGGGTCAGACCTGGGTTCAACTCCAACTCCAGGTCTGTGTAACACTGAGGATGTTATTAAATCTCTGTGAGAAGAGTTTCCTCATCTATAAAATGGAGATAATAACCAACCACTTTTCCTTATGTATCAGTGCTATTTATTATAATAATAAAATATGTTATTTAACTATATTTATTAAGCTTCTATATACAATATGCCACTCAGTACCAAGCAAAGTTCTGTTTATCAAGGAAACAAGGTTCCTGCACACAGACAGCCCTCTAGCTCCCCCAAAATCCCATGCACACATGGTCCTTCAGCTCCAAAGAAACTTACAGTAGGAGCTACCATCAATCATGAAGATGGGCACAAGAAGGGTCCAGAGCCCCCAGACCCTTAGTCTTTCAGATGCTGCTGCACCAAATGGGAATAGAGGTCCTGGCCCTCCCTGAGCTGGGCTTGTTGCTGCAGCTCTCCCTGCTTGAGCACCAGAATCTGGTCAGCTCTCTGAATCGTCTGCAGCCTGTGCGCGATCACCAGTACCGTTCGGTCTCCACGGGACTTCCAGTCCTGCAACTGAAGGATGATATCAGAAAAGTCAGAAAAGGATGTACACCACATCCCAGCTCCTGTGGGGAGTTGAAATGTGGCTTAGGGTCAAGGAGGCAGGAGACACAAGATGGCGGAAAGAGTGGACATTAGGGTCTGCACTGCCCTTCTGTTCTGTTATTGGCAGAGGGCAGGCTGACCAGTACTGGAGGGTCCCCACTGCCATAGGAATGTCCTGACACTCCTGTTCCATTCTCCAGCCCTAAGAAGCCAAAGACAGTTTCCACTAGTGAGCCACTCATCCACCCATGCATGGCCAGGCTGATTCTAGTCTTGTCCTTCAAACATAGCCCCTCAGGTTCCACTGGCCTCTGGTCCTCCCACCTCAGTACTCACAGCTTGCTCGCACTGGACGTCCAGGGCACTGGTGGCTTCATCCAGGATGAGGATTCGGGGTTCCCGCACAAGGGCCCGGGCAATGGCCAGACATTGTTTCTGTCCCACAGCCAACTGTCCCCCTTTCTCACCTACATCTGAGGAAACCAGAGAATAGCGTTCCTCAGACACAAGTGATCAAGGCAAGGCCCAGTCCACCAGCAGGACAACACATAACAGGTGTTTCTACTGGCACCAGGTAGGAGGTTTGAGAACTGAATATAGTGAAAATATTGCTCTGTAGCCTCTCTGCTGGAATAAAGACTCCTGAGCAGGGCTGGTGGCAGCTGGAGAGTTCGTGGTGTGGGGAAAGGAGAAGTGGGAGCCAAGCAAAGAGCAAGGGAACAGCAACTATCAAATTACAAGGACACAACCCTCTCCCCAAGAGTAAGCTTGAGCTTTCCTCCGACTGAAATTACCTGTGTAGAGTCCATGCTCCATTTCTTTTATGAATTCATCGGCTTTGGCAGCCTGAGCGGCCACCATCACCTGCTCGTCACTGCAGCTCTTCAGCCCATAAGCAATGTTGTCCCTCACAGAACCCGAGAACAGCACTGGCTCCTGCCCAACCACAGTCACCTGTGCAGAGGTGGAAGCAGAGGGCTCCTTGTGTGTTAAGCCCCACAGTTGGGGTCCTCCTCACCTACACCCCTAAGACTCCTAATGGGGCCATGTGGTGGCAAACCCAGCTGAGTGCCCACATTATCATACATTTAGACTCAAGTTCAAGTCCCTGGTCCCCACCTGCAGGGAGAAAGTTTCATGTGTAATGAGGCAGTGCTGCAGGTATCTCTCTTTCTCTCATTATATGACTCCCCCTTCCCTCTAGATTTCTCTGTCTCTATTCAAAAAAATATTTGATATACATTCCTGGTGTTGTGTTTCTTCCCAGGGGTATCCCACGCCCTCTGCACAGGCTGCTCCACTCCTGTCTCCCATCCCTCTTGCTCCTCCCCACCCACCTGTTGGTGCAGGTAGTAGTGCTCATAGTGGGAAATGGGCTCCCCATCCAGCAGCAGCTTCCCTGATGTGGGCTGGTACAGATTCTGCAGCAGGGCAGCCACTGTGCTCTTCCCAGACCCATTGGGCCCCACCAGGGCCGTCATCTGACCAGGATGGAGGGTAAATGTCAGCCCCTAGTAAAGCCAGGAAAGAGTTAGGGGCCAGCATCCTCTCCCAAAGACCCCACCTCTTCCCTTTATACTAGCATCTCAGAGGCAAGTGATCTCCATGCCATGCTGGCTGGTCAGGCACAAGCAGCAGGGAATGAGGGGTCCAGATGTCCCCGGGGTGTCTTGCAGGCACCTTGAGCACAGGCTGGTCAGGGCGGTTGGGATATGCAAAGGAGACATCTTGGAACTCCACAAGCCCCTGCAGAGTGGGGGGAGCCAGCGTCCCTGGTGGAGGCAGGTTTGGCTTTCTGTCCAGGTAATGAAACACCTTCTCTGCAGCTCCCACACTGCTCACCATGTTCCCACATATGTACACCAGGGTCTGGGGAACAGGAGTGCAGAGGTTAGCTGATCAAACATATCTCCACCAAGACAACTTTCCAGCTCCTCACACACTCCCCCCCGCAACACTCCACCCTAGTCAGTTTCTCCTTCCCTCTTCAAAAAAAAAAAAAAAAAAACTTCTATTTTGAAATGTATGGTTTGGATGGAATTTAAAATTAGCACTAGTCCCCGTATTCCAATGAAATGAAAAGGCAGAGGTCATGCTTCGCCCACACAAGTTGCTTCAAGCCCCAAGCCTTTTCAGTCACTATTTTGTATAACATGTGCTCAGTTCTATCCTACCTGAAGGGACGAGAACACTTTAAAAGCAGGCACTGTGCCTATCAACTTTGTAATCACCAGAGTACCCTGCACAGGTCTCCACATAAGATCTTTAGTAAGTGTCTGCAATGGCTGTTGGGTCCAAGGCGAAGTCACTAATTTCACAAACTAGTAAATATAACTATATAAATATAAAAAGAACTTGTCTTTCCTCTCAAATCATACCAATGGTAGATATAGGGAAGTCTCCCTTCCTAGAAATATGCCAGCTAATGAAGAAATGGCAGAGCGTCACATTTTTTTTCTAAACCTGATAATTTAATGGATCTTATATAGTGCACATCATTTGCTGGCATCACCACAAACATATAAAAAAGAAAAATGTGATATGTAGGGAGTCAGGCAGTAGCACAGCAGGTTAAAAACAAGTGGCACAAAGTGTAAGGATCGGCATAAGGATCCCAGTTTGAGCCCCCAGCTTCCCACCTGCAGGGGAGTCGCTTCACAGGCGGTGAAGCAGGTCTGCGGGTGTCTGTCTTCTCCCCCTCTGTCTTTCCTTCCTCTCTCCATTTCTCTCTGTCCTATCTAATAATGATGACATTAACAACAATAACAATAATAACTACAACAACAATAAAAAAAACAGCAAGGGCAACAAAATAAATAAATATAAAAAAAGAAAAAGTAAAGAAAAAAATGTGATATGTACACTTCCATTAATGTGTAACTGAGACAACCAGAAACTTAACCACTACTGTATCTGGTGAACTTTAGGGGTCACTGTTAATTCTATAGGCTTTGTGGTTATATATTCTTATGCTTGTGTTTTAAATATACATACTGAAATATATCCAAATGAAACAGTATGGGTTTACTTCAAATAGTATGAGGGAAAGTAGGTGGAGATGGAGAAGAAACAAAACTGACCATGAGCTGATTACTGTCAAAGCAGGTGATGGATACATGCAACTTTGTTAGTCTATCCTTATTTTTCCCCCATGTATAAAGTTCACCCTAACAAAATGAGCTAAGTTTCTGTTTCATTTTGTATTTTTAAAAGAGAACAAAAAAGCCTAAGACCTAGACTGGGAGGTGGGGGGGGACAGTATACACCAAGACTCCAGACTCACTTGCACATAGCGGCCCACATCTTCCTGGTAGAGCACAAAAGAGAGCAGCCCGCCCCTGGTGAGGTCCCCAGACAGGATCTGCTGCAGCCCACAGTTCAGCATCAGCACCTGCACTCCCAAGTACAGACTCTGGAAGAGAGAAGAAAAGCAAAGCTGACAAAGAGTCTCCCCCTGCTTGCCCTGGTCTGCCTCACTAACAATGAGCAGCAGAGACCCCAGAAGCAGCTGCAGGCTTCCCCTGCCCCTTCTCCGGACACCTCCCCAGCCACTCAGCCTTCTCACCCTCCTTATGAGCAAGTAGAGAGCTCGTTCCAGATCTCTTCGCCACCACAGCTGACGGCATCGTTCAAGGGCCTCCTTATAGCGACACACCTCCTGCTCCTCAGCTCCAAAACTGCGCACAGTCTTCAGCCCTCCGACTGCTTCCCGCACTACATGGCCTGCCTTTGCCACTGCATCCTGGATCTCCAGAAGCACTGCCTGGAAAAGAGGGGCGCAGAGGATGGAAGACGCTGATGGGGCAAAAGACGGCAAATCTCCATGTCTCATGCCAGTCCTCCAGATCTCCCCCCAGTACGCGTAAAACTATTCTCCCCTGGGAGTCCCTGACTTTTGCGTATACCTGACGGCGGACATTGTACACTTTCTCGGCCGCTATTGTGAGAGGCAGGTCTAGCAGAGAGAGGAGGGTGAGCCGAGGTGACAGGCTGAGCATGAAGCTGTACAGCCCCACCACTTTCACCAGGCTTCGCAGGAGTATGTTGGCATTCAGAGAGAGCCAGTTACTCATCAGGGTGGTATCTGAGTTCAGCCGTGAATTCAGCTCCCCTGGAGGAGACAGAGCAGATGAGAAAACCACATTTATTGCAAAACACCCTAAAACTCTCTCCTGCCCATCCCTCTTACACAGCTCCCTCCTTTGAATGTGCCATGTGCCATGTGCCATGACCACGGGGGCTGGCTCGCCACCATGTCCCAAACACAGAAAGGCCACACCAGACACTGGTGCCATGGATTCAGAAAGAAACAGTGTGTGTGGAGGGAGGGAAACAAAGGGGGCAAGGACTGTCTGGGGGCATCCCAGACCTGGGCTCAAGGTCCTACCTGTCTTAGTCTCCTGGAAGAAACCGAGGTCCTGGCGCAGAAGGGAGGAGAAGAGTAGCTCCCGGATACGCAAGTTGACTCTGGACATGGCCAAGAGAAAGAAGCTTCCTCGGCAGCCAGCAGACAGTGAGCTGTCAAGGAGAAAGAGGTCAGATGGTGGATGAAGGGGAAAGAGATGCAGAGAGTAAGGGAATAGGTGGAAGAAGTAGAAGAGAAAGCGTGGAATAAAATGAAATACAAGGCACAGAAAGTATATCAGAAGAGGCAGAGAGCAGTAAGAGATAAGGAGAGAGATATAAGGGTGGGAAATAAACAGGAAGAAAACACAAAACATGAGATGAGAAAACCAGATGGTAAGCTAGATGTAGGGAGAAAAATCACAACACAAAATATATCAAGAAGACTGCTAGAGTGGGGCTGGGCAGTGGTGCACCTGGTAGAGCACACATTACCATGTATAAGGACCCAGGTTCAAACCCCCTACCCCCCATATACGGGGGAAGTTTCATGAGCAGTAAAACAGTACTACAGCACTCATGTGTGCTCACTCTCTCACTCTCTCTCTCTCTCTCTCCTCCCTTTCTCCCCCCTTTTCCTCTCCCTCTCTCCCTCCTTCCCTCTCTATCTCCTCTCCCCTCTCAATTTCTCTGTCCTATCAAATAAAAGATGGAAATAGAAAGATAAATGGCCCTGGGTGCAGTGGATTCATTGTACAGGCACCAAGCCCCATAGATAACACTAATAAAAATAATAATATTTTAAGAGTATTGATATAATTCTCCATGTGCTAGATACAGGTAAGTAATACAACAGAAGTTTAAAAAATAAATAAGAGTAGGAAGTCGGGCAGTAGCACACTGGATTAAGTGCATGTGGAGCAAAAATAAAAAAGAGTGTAAAAAAGAAATAACCAAGGGGCCAGGTGGTGGCACACCTGGTTGAGCGCACATGTTACAGTGTGCAAGGACCCAGGTTCGAGCCCCCAGCCCCCACCTGCAGGGGGAAAGCTTTGCGAGTGGTGAAGCAGTGCTGCAGGTGTCTCTCTGTCTCTCTATCTCACCCTTCCTTCTCGATTTCTGACTGTCTCTATCAAATAAATAAATAAAGATAATTTTTAAAAATAAAAAAAATAACCAATGATTTGCTTCTGACCTGACCTCCCTCAGAACTATCCTTCCAGGCTTCCCCTCTGTCTTGAACCCTTTTTCCCCATCCCCAAAATCTGTATTCCAGAAGTTCACACATGAATTCCCTGCTCTCCCACTTTCTAAGAGAGTCCTAGATTGTTCTCCATCTCAATTGTCTCTGGAGTTGAAGAATTCTTCTTAATCAATTTATTGTAAAACAATGAAATTTAACCAAAAAATGTGAAAGCATACAAGCAAGTACTTACAAAATATGAATTGCTAATACAAACCTAGTTGCTATGACTGGGGAGCTGTTGTGATATGCAGATGTAAGTTGATGAAGGTTTGAATTTTTTAAGTTTCTTTTTTATATTTATTTATTTATTTATTCCTTTTTGTTTCCCTTGTTTAATTCTTGTAGTTAATTGTTGTTGTTGTTGTTGTTACTGATGTCATCATTGTTGGATAGGACAGAGAGAAATGGAGAGAGGAGGGAAGACAGGGAAAGAGAAAGATAGACACCTGCAGACCTGCTTCACTGCTTGTGAAGTGACTCCCCTGCAGGTGGGGAGCTGGGGCTCCAACCAGGATCCTTGTGTCAGCCCTTTGCGCCACATGCGGTTAACCTGCTATGCTACCACCCAAATTTGTTAATCACAATCAAATGGGGTGGGGGAAATAGGAGAAAAATTTTTGAAAACAGGAAATGAGAGGGCAAGAATGTAAGAAAGAAGAGGAGCGAGAGGCAGAGAGAGAGAGGCATCACAGTATAGAAGCTTCCTTCAATGTGAAGGGTGCCAGGCTCAAACTTAAGTCATGCACATGACAAAAGAGCACACTATCCAAGTGAGTTATTTTGCCCATCTCTCTCATTAAAATTCTCATTAGGTCTGGAGAGAGCATTCAGTAGAGAATACACTTAACCATATATGAAGAGCCAGGTTGGGGTCCATGGCCACCAAATGGGAGAATCATTCAAACAGGAAGTTTCAGATGCACTGGAGTGATTCTGTGGTGTCTCTCCCTCCTATCTCTCATCCTCTATTTGGAAAAAGAGTCTACCAGGAGCAGTGAGATCACACAGATATAAGACCCCAAAGAAGCCCTAGCAGGAAAAAAAAACTGTCAGTGGACTAACAGGTTTCTGTAGAAAATGTATTTCAGACAAAAATTTGTTTAAATTCTTTGTACAAGCCTGTTCCCTGTGACTGCCATTTTAATAGAATCTGATCTGTGAGTTACTTTGCATTCCCAATGAACATGTCAATGTTTTTCAATATTTTCTACTTTAAAATCCATTTCATATGCACACAAAATTCTCTTATGAGGATGGCTTTCCAAGCAAACTTAAGAGTGGAAGGTAAGAGGTAAAAAAGAAGAAGGAGGAAGAGGAGGAGGAAGAGGAAAAAAGCAGACCAATAAGGAGGTAGAAATGCCCAGAGACATTACCATTTATACACAAGCTCCTTTTGTATTACAGTCACCTATGTTTGGGTTTGCAATAATAGAATAAGCCCTGAGAATGCTGGATAAATATAGTGAAATAATAAACGATTGAAGTGATACACAAAACAGAGTGGTGAATAAATAAACATGCATTTTCAGTTTAAGCATTTTGTGGGTTTGTGCACAAAAACCATCTGGAAACAGAAGTAAGAAAGTGTGGTCCTTTGTAAAGATGGGAGGCTAGCAAGTGGAACTAATGGCCCATCACCTACCTCACAATGGAGAAGAGAGACATGAAAAAGATGGCACTGGTAAAGGCATCAGGGTCAAAATTGCTGCCCAGGATGTCAATCACACGCCCAGAATAGTGAGGAATTAATGTCTCACCTGAAGGAAACATGAAGAATGTGCTGGTGAATGTGCTGGTTCCAGGGTCTTCTCCCACCCCCAGTTCACAGTGCCATCCCTCACTCACCCAACACAGCCAGAACCAGGAACAAGAAGGCAGCAGTGAGGAAGGGCACGTCTGGCCTGGAGAGCTTCAGCAAACGCCACATCAAGGCTTTGTTGTTCTCCTGGCCCTGCTTGTTCTCCTGGGCTCCTGGGGGGCTCAGCACGGCCCACACCGCCCAGCCGAGCCCTGCAGCCCCGTACCCCAACAGCAGCCAGCTCCAGGGCCCTGAAGCCACTCTGAGCGGAGGTGCAGATAAGGCCCCTGGGACCAGGCCCCTCAGGGAGACAAACAGGGGGGTCACCAGGCAGAATGGGGGCAGCAGTGTCCCCACAAGCCCCAGCAGTCCTCCGAGCTGGAGCAGCCACCACAGGCTTCCAAGTCGCAGAGCACCCTCCAGCCACAGTCCTGGAAGGCCTCCTGGCAGCAGCGCCCCCAGAGTCCCCTGAAGCAGCCAGAGTATGGCCGAGTCAGCCAGCAGCAGGAAGGCCCAAGGTCTCAGATCTGAAAGCTTCATGGTGCTATGTAAGGTAGAAGGTGAAAAATGATAGCAATAGAGTCCGGATCCCAGTACCCACCACTACCTCTCCCCCACCCAACCGGTCCACTGGCTCCACCCTAAAAGTCCCCCTGGTGCCCCACCCAGCTCAACAGCACACCCTCTCCCACCACTCCGCCTCAATAAGACGTCATTTTTAGGGTGAGGGGGTCTTACAAATAAATAAGTAAATAAATGGAAGTGGACGGGGCGGTGGCTCACCTAGTTGAACGCACACTTCACAGTGCGGAAGGATCTGCTTAGAGGCCTGGGTCCCCACCTGCATGGGGGGGAAGCTTCTCAAGCAGTGGAACAGTGCTGCAAACCTCTCTCCCTCTCCCTCTCCCTCTCCCTCTCCCTCTCCCTCTCCCTCTCCCTCTCCCTCTCCCTCTCCCTCCCTTTCTCTCGACCTCCCCCTCCCTTCTCAATTTCTCTCTGTCCTATAATATATATGTATACTTTTTAATTTTTAAGAAGTTCCCTTCCTGTGACCTCCTCCCCGCCCCCCAGCCCGCCCAGCTCCCAGGCCCGGGGGCTCCCTGCCCGGCTTCCCTTCCCCGCAGCACCTTCCCGGGTCCCCTTGCGGGCGGTGGACTAGGAGTCGCCGCCATGAGTGCTCCAGGATCCCCTTCGCTAGGACTCACCCGGGCGGCTAGGAGAGCTCTGCTTCCAGAGCAGGCGTCTGGGCTGGGAAATGCCTTCCCGCTCTCTCAGTTCAATCCCCTTTCCCTCCGCCCGAGATCAGCCTCTGGCCAGGCGCGGGCTCCCCGGCTTTCGCTTTCCCTTCCCCAACGCGTCCTGGTACCGAGCGCCCTAGCCACCGGGGGGCGCTCGAGACCCGCCGACCGCAGCCTGGGCCCAGCAACTCCAGCCAGGTCCCCAGTGTATCACCTACTGCAGCTGTTACACCCTGATAGAAAACCACCATGACTTGTAAAAACTCAGTAAATAAAAGAAAGCTGTTTCAAAGAATGAAGTACTTTGTAATTGGAAAGTCATAGTATTTTCTTATCTCGATCTCTTACTACCCCTCTTCTTCAGTTGTAGGGCCTTGGGGTAAAAATCCCGATTCTGAGTAAGAAAAAGGTCCATTTCTCAGTAGAAGGTCCCAGACTGCTAACCAGGACTTGGTTGGGTTTCTGGTTAAAGGTTTCGAACGGAGATAGCCTTGACGTCCTGTCTTCATCGGACCTTTACAACACAGCACCCTGAGCAGAGCACAGATTCAGAGACTTCTAATTTTTGTACTCTAAATTGCATTGACAGCACCTGCGGCATCAACTGTCTTAATACTGATTATATTAATCTATGCTCTGTAGGTCCTGCCTGAACCAGAGCCTATCTGTGGAACATACAGCTTTTTGTTCTTTGTTTTTTATTTTATTAACCTGAGCACTATTCAGCTCTGGCTCTATCCTGAAGTTCCAGAATGACTCAGAAAAAAAAAAAAATCTCTCTGTGTCTGGCTCATTCTTCTAACCTAGTGGCTTTTTCCTACTATCCCCTTCAGTGAGTCCTTTGTAGCACCACCACCACCCCACGCCACCACACCCCCTTCAGTCATGAAGCTAAACC
The DNA here is from genome assembly GCF_950295315.1 of Erinaceus europaeus. Lineage (NCBI taxonomy): Eukaryota > Metazoa > Chordata > Mammalia > Eulipotyphla > Erinaceidae > Erinaceus > Erinaceus europaeus. The sequence goes on from NC_080165.1 coordinate 56,305,250, forward strand.
CTTAATGTCCCGTCTTTCTCCTCAATACTGAATATCTCCAAATTGTTACTTAAAGTAAGTGGTCTCATGTTTATAGTTATCGGATACATCAGGTCAAACTCGCCTCTTTGTAGCATTTCATCCAATTCTATAAGATCAATAGGAGTTGTTCTAGATCTCCCAGACACTAAACCATTAAAAATGAATCACACCGGAGTTTCCAGGATTGCATTCCTAAAGAAAGGACCCTAACCTAAATTAAACTGCAAATAAGTGTTCTCAGACAACAGTTACCAGTCTTCCTGAGGTCCTGGAGACTTAGGTGTGAAAGGAAAACTAAGTCTTTAGCTAAGGGTGTAAGTCTCTCTTCTCAGGAAAAGTCTAACATTATTTCCTGTCACCCACTTCCCACTTCACAGTAACCATAGCTCTAAGTCCGCTCAGTCACAACACAGAGGTATTTATAACCATATTTCATTTATTGTACTTTGTGGGATAACTCAGGAAACTGATATAGAGAGGGTGGGTGCTTGTTGAAATAACACAATAAAGAGTAAGTGATGACTGATTGCATTTCTCCATCTCTAGGCTCAGGTTAGGTTCCTTTTTCTCCTCAAGCATAAGCTGACTCAAGTCCCTGAGATGCCAGGCCTTCCAAGAGGAGGCCTGTCCAGCCACTGTCACTGCCATCACCACCATTACTGACTGGCCTCCTGGTACTTATGCATCAGGTCACTGACATCTGTGCTTTCCACCTTCACCCAGCCATCTTCCTTCATGTGGTACACTGTGGGAAGATAAGAAACAGCACAGAGTTACCTTTGACTTCAGTAAGTCTCTGTTAATAATGTCTTGTAGACAGTGACAATAACAACACATATAGTCAAAGCCCTTTTACCTGGGACATCAATGTCTTTCTTCTGACTCTGAAAACCTCCTCCCTCTCTTGGGAGCCTCCCAATCTCAAATCCCCCTTAGGAAATCACCCACAGGAAGGGTTGGTTCTCACTATTGACAACGCCTCCAGAGTAGCTGTCTCGGTGGGTGGCATGAACAATAGCTCTGCGGCCCAGGTCATAGGCTTCTTCGGGACTAAGATCGTGCTGATAACCACTATCCATGACCCCATAGGCGTAAGTGTTCCCACTACCAGTGGAGAACATATTCCCTGAGAGTCGAGTCCCATTTTCATCCACGTAGTACAGTCCAGGACCCTAAAGGAGACAACAGTGTTCTGGGTTGGAGCTGAAGAATTGTTGGTAACATGCAGGCTACAGTGAGACATTAAAAAAAAAAAAAAAAAAAGGTGCTTTAGTGTCTATTCTTCCCTTCTCACTTCTCTAAGAATATAGAATAAAAACTGAGCTAGGGAGGATGCCTAGTAGTGTTGCCTATGCACGAAGCCATGAGTTCACTTCTAATATGGCATTTATGATAGGAAAAAACCTTGGCTGGCAAGATAATTCACTTAGGTAGTGTTCACTTGCTTTGTGATGGATCTTACCCAGGTTTAATGCTGGCCCCCACCACACTGAAGGACTCATAAATGCTGTGGTGGCTTTCTGTCTCTTTATCTCTGTCTCAGTCTTTCTATCCAAAAGTCATCTTGGAGTAATGAACCCCCAAGTAACAACAAGGGGGGAGAGAAGGAGAGGAAGAGGAAAAGGAGAAAGAAAAGGATAGCTCTTTTATCAAAGGGTCTAAGTTTTGTGAAACACATATTATGGTTCACATCTGAACCAAGATGGAATCAGTGGACCTACTAAAACAGTTCTCTAAGAAGACTCTCTATATTGTCTGATGGTGAGGAAGTAGGAAACAGATCCCTCATCCAGGCTGGGGAGACTTGGTGAATGGAAAGTACTCACCTTCTTGTCCCAGCCACAGATCATACTGCCCATGGAAAGGCCCATGCCCCGGTACTGGCACATCATGTTGGACAACAGCTTGGAGGCTGCAGACACTGAGATACGCTCCCCATTCCGCAGATAGTACAGCCTAGGTGGAGTGAGAACAGGGTGATAGGGGAGAGAACTTAGAGGAGGCAGGAGAAGATTAGCTCTCTATGGTCAATTTATAAGCAAGGAAAAATTGAGGAGATATGCATTTTAAAGGAATGGTTTTATAAAATCTAAGATCAGGCACAAGGAGAACTTTGTAATTTGGGGTACATAGCTACATAAAGAAATCCTAGTAGATGGTACTGTTCTACCAAGCTTGATCATGTTAATTATAGCTGACAAATTGCTGGACTGATTGGCAGGAGCACAGACAGAAATATTTGGAAGAAGTTGGGGGGGTTGCTTATTTGTTTTAATTGGATAGAGATAGAGAAATTGAGAAGGGAGGGGAGATAGAGAAGAAAAGAGACAGAGACACCTGCAGCCTGACTTCACCACTTGTGAAGCTTTCCCCCTGCAGGTGGGAACCAGAGACTTGAGCCCAGGTCCTTGTACACTGTAATGTGTGTGCTTAACCAGGTGCACCACCGCCTGCTCCCCCCTTCTTTTATCAATGAAAGGCTGTTTTGTGAAATACTGTCTTGCACTAAGATGCTATTATCACAGAGAGAAGGGTAAAGACCACCGGTTTGAAGGATTCAGTATCTAGGAGGGACCATGGGATTTGGAAGGGAGATGACAACACTACCTGCATTCCTTGGCCAGCAGACGTTCCCAGAACTGACAGTCTGCAGCACAGCCAGACATGGTGCCAAGCAGATAGGGGTTAATCTCAATCACCTTGTTCATCCTTAAACTGGCTGAAAGAAAATGGAGTTTGGGAAGAGGAAGTATGGCCCTACAGCTCTCCTTAGTTGTCCTAAATCAATATCACCCTCTGCTTTGGTGCAGGTATTAAGCTTCTGCTGAGAAGAGGACCAACTGTTCACACACTCACCAATATAACTCCCAGTAGAGGCCCGAGAATCCACAGCCACAATCACTCCATGCTGGAACTTGAAGGCCAGGGTAGTAGTGCCATGGGCCATCTCAATCTGCACGTTGCTTTCCCCATTCCCATTCAGGGACTGAAAGAAATCGGTGGGCTGATGAGAGAGAAAAGACAAGAGAAAGGGCAATGAAAACTTCTGACACTGGAGACTTCAAGAAAGGGTGTTTTAAGAGATTGGGAGAGAGAAACTGCAGAAATTCTCCAACCAACAAAATATGGAGCAAGTAGTAACCAATCTCTAGTAGGAAGTGACTTGGAGAAAGAAGGAGAAGGGAAGGCATATCACACCACCTTTTCCATTTTCCAGAAGAATGAAAATCAAAGAACATAAATGTGACCATACTTTAATATTTTAAGGTGACTTTAGTGGGAGGTTTCCCCCATTTCTAAGTTCATGAGTGCTCTCAAAATACATTTTAATAAGAATATCTCCTTTTTTGGAACCTCAAGAGTGGGTAACTGAGGCAAGGCTAAAGAATAAAGCTCAGAAGTTGTCCAACAGGCTACACAATCCTTATATGATATGATGGCCTCATAAGATAGGTGTGTGATAGAGCCAGGGCAGCGGAGTCTTCTGTCCCCAGTGGGAGCCCCCATCTCAACTCCCCCTCAGTGCATTTTATAACCTGGGGCGGCCATTCACCCCCCAACTTGGCCCACGTGGCCTCTCCCAGCGGGGCAGTAGACGCTGCTCTCCTGGGCAGTGGCCAGTCCTCCTGGGGCGGCCTGGCGGCAGACCTTCAACCTCCTGCTTCCCGCCTCCCTCCCTCGGGGCTCCCTCGCCCCCCACCCCCACCCCGCCCTGACCTGCATCCCCCGGGGGAGGGCGAGCTCCGGAGAGCACATGGAGAAGCTGTAGTGTCCAGGGTCTGAGCGGAGATCGCTGTCCAGCGCGGGGAGGGCCCAGCTGTCCCGCTGCCCCCGGGGGGCTCCGCACACCTCCAGCAGCGCCATGGTCCGCTGGCACCGCAGGTCTGCCCGCTCTGTTCGCAGAGGAGGAAGCGAAAGCGAAAGCCTGAAAGTCCGCAGCAGCCTCGAGGGGAGGGAACCAGAATCGGTTTTTCCTCCACATCCCCCCAACCCTTTCCGCAAAGAGGCCAGGGTGCGTCTGGAAAGCAGGACTATCATATTGGGGCGCAGGTCTCACTGCCCTGCTCTCACTAGGGCTGGGAAATAAATGGTGGGGACACGCCACCGTCAGAGCAAAGGAAGAGAGCGGGTGGCGCTTCAGAAGCCCCCAGGGCCTGAAAGTGACAGTGAGGGACACGCGGGCCAGGGCATCCTCTGGGAATAGTTGAGGGGCTTGCAGGGGTGATAGCACCTAAGGGCGTGGTCTCGAACAAAAAGCTGGGGGAAAAGAGAGAGAGAACTGGGAGAAGTTTCATGTCGAAGGTGGGAGGATGAGAGTATGGACATCATTTTATAGAAGCAGTAGCAGTATAGGAGTAGGTGGGGGCTCTGAGTCTAGAGGACTGGTCCTCGGAGCAACAGGTGACAGACAGGGTAATGGGAGTGTGGGGGCACCAAGGAGAGGGTACAGTGCTGAAACTTTCAAAGTTGCCCCTCACAGGGCTTCTCTGGGATCAATGGTCTCTCAGCCCTGTAGCCGCCCATAGGAACTGTCCTATCTGTCCTCACTTGGTGGCATAATTTACGCTGGGCTCGACTTCTGAGTTGAACTCCTAGAAACCACGCCTCTCTTTGCAACCTGTACGGGCCTAATCTGCCCAGCAACTGCTGACGCCACACTACCATGGCCTTCTGAATGGAAGATTCGATTCACTCACTAGCCGCCCTCCCAGAGCACTGAGCCAATCTCCACAGGCGCCGCTTCTGGACCCAGCAGGGTGGATCTGTGCGGGGGCGCTACCTACTAGGGCACTCGCCCTTCCTCCAGTGGCATTGTCTCTCAGAAAAGCCAGGTGTCCTGGCAGCAGCTGCTGGTGCCCTTGAAGACATTGTAACCCAAAGTCCTCCTGGGGGATGTTTCTGGGAGCATGGAATAGTCATGGGAAACAGAAAACTTTGGGGAGAAGTTGATGCATTCAGGACTGTGAGATATTGAAGATGCTAAAAGAGGGGGACACTCCCTCCTTCATTCCCAAAAAGTACTCTGCCAAAGTCAGGGTGCCATACAGTGCACTGAAAACGCGAGAAACCACAATACAAAACACCAATTTATTATAAATATTATGAGTCCACAGGGCTTGTGTGTGCCTGCCTTTGGTCACAGAGGGGAGTAATAAGAGCCTTCCCTCCCTGTTTATTTGAAATATATGGTCTCATTTCCAGTGTGATACACATACACCAATCCTGCTGCTTTTGTTTGTTTGTTTGGCTTCTTCTTCTTCTTTTTTTTTTTTTTTTACAGAGACAGAGGCAGAAAGACAGTGCAAAACCACAGCACAAAAGTTTCTTTCAATGTTCATATCTCGGTCATGCACATGGCAAGCACAGCAATATCCAGGTGAGCTATTTTGCCTGCCTTCCAACCCTGACTTTAAACTTAGTTACAGCAAGGAGTTATAAACCTTTTCTTTCTTTTTTTTTTTTTTTCCCATAAAAACAGCATTATCAGGAGGATCTTCGAAAGAGGAAAACATTCATGGCAGGATTTCAGGTATAACCTAGGCATCACATTTTAGGGTGCAACTCCAAGAAGCAGCTGCCTACTGTGAAGCTCTGGTGAGATCCTTATTTCCAACTTCTTCCATATAGAAAGGGCCTGAGAATTCTTTCACTCTGGAGTGTCTGACCCACTAGGAGCCTGCACCATGGCCCAGTAGCGCCCCTCATTCTCCATGAGCTGCTGGTGTGTTCCCTCCTCGCAGATGGTGCCTCCTTCCAGAAAGAGGATGTGATCTGCCTGCTCCACAGAACTGAGGCGCTGGGTGATGAGCAGCACCGAGCGAGAACACCGTTCTGGGCTTTCATACAGGAGCTGCTCCACCTGAGAAAAGACATAGATTCTGTCAGGGACCACGCAGATGTCTGTGTTTCCAGAGGAAGCCTGCAGCCTCCACCAGCCACCCCAAGGAGTTGAGAGATTCTTGGGCTGAAAACTTCCCTGCCAAACCTTTACTTTGTTGATGACCATCTATATGAAATTGCAACAGTGGACTAAAATTCAGGGTCCTACTATGAATCCCATTACAGTCAGGGATATTGAATAACCTCTCTTTACTGTGGGATGAGCATTTTTACATTATTTTAGAGAAGTGTAGATTTAGTGGTAATGAGCATAAGCATTCAAATCAGACAGACTTGAACCCAAGGGTTCAAGCACAGATACTTAACAGCTAAAAGACAATGAGATTATTCAATGGGGCCAGGTGGTGGCACACCTGGTTAAGCACATACACTACAGTGTGCAAGGTTCCAGGTTCAAGTCCCCATTCCCACCTGCAGGGAGAAACTTTACAAGTGGTGAAGCAGGGCTGCAGGTGTCTCTCTGTCTCTTCCACTCTCTACCTCCCCCTTCACTGACAATTTCTCTGTCTCTATCCAATAATAAATAAATAAATAAAATATTAATATATATATACACAAAAAAGATTATTCAAGCTGTTTCAGTTTCTATTTATCATCTGTAGGTTGACATTCCGGGTGGGAAAATGAGTGAGACAATACATATACATGACTTAGTCCTATGTCTGTCACAGAGTCTATTAATATTATTATTATTAGGATAATATTATTATTATCTTATGTTTGGTTTTAGATATTCAGATCTATAGACAGTCTCTGGTTCTAGGAATCCTGGGAGAAAACTAGAATAGAGGGAATCGGGCAGTAGTGTAGTGGATTAAGCGCACATGGTGCAAAGCGCAAGGACCAGCGTAAGGATCCCAGTTCGAGCCCCCAGCTCCCCACCTGCAAGGGGGTCGCTTCACAGGCAGTGAAGCAGGTCTGCAAGTGTCTATCTTTCTCTCTCCCACTCTGTCTTCCCCTCCTCTCTCCATTTCTCTCTGTCCTATCCAACAACAACATCAATAATAATAATAACTACAACAACAATAAAAAAACAAGGGCAACATAAGGGAAAATAAATATTTTTTAAAATTTTAAAAAAGAAAACTAGAATAGAGTTGAGAATTATATAGTCTCAGGAAAATTATGTTAGCTTAATCAATACAAGATGACTAGAGGGAGGAACAGGAGGTGGAATGTATGCATTAAGATGACTCCCTCACCTGTAACTGGCTGTTTGCATCTAAGGCACTGGTAGCATCATCCAGGATGAGCACACGTGGTTTCCGGATCAGTGCTCGAGCCAAGGCCACTGCCTGTCGCTGGCCCCCTGATAGCTGGCTGCCGGCCTCACCTACCTCTGCAAAGGCAAAAGCAGAGGTGAGAACTGAATCACCACATGTGCGCCCACCTGCACTTGTATGCACATACCAAGAGCTGATGGGTGCAGCTGGGCAGCTGGATAGGGGAGGTCCTGGGCAGGTGAAGGAACTCCGGGAATGTGAGTATGAAGGAGTGGTAAGGACAGATCTTAAAACTTTAAATTCATGTCAGCAGAGTACAAGGAGTTACTGAATAAAGGCAAGATCACTGTGGCCGAATTAAACTGAAGGTTAATATGTCTGCGTGGTGACGAGAGTGGAGAGAGCACCTGTGTTATAGCCCTGGGGGAGTTTAGAAATGAAGCTATGGGCCCCAGATTCCATCGCTGCAGCCGTAATTTCCTCCATAGTTGGCTCCTGGGTCAGACCATAAGCAATATTTTCTTGCAAACTTCTTCCAAAAAGCTGTGGCTCTTGTCCCACTGCAGCCACCTATGAAATATGATGAAGAATCAGAGGACAGGGAACAGAGGAGTCTAGAAGACATTGAAGGCTCAAAATCTCAGTTGAGAGAGTCGGGCGGTAGCGCAGTGGGTTAAGGTAGCGCAAGGACTAGTGTAAGGATCCCGGTTCGAGGCCCCCCAGCTCCCCATCTGTAGGGGAGTCATTTCACAGGCAGTGAAGCAGGTCTGCAGGTGTCTACCTTTCTCTCCCTCTCTCTCTTTCCCTCTTATCTCCATTTCTCCCTGTCCTATCCAACAACGATGGCATCAATAACAACAATAATACAACAAGGGCAACAAAAGGGAATAATTTTTTTTTTAAAAAATCTCAGTTGATAGGATAGCACAAAATTATACACACTCTCTTCTGATCACTCCTCCATCTACACCCAGGGTCTCCTAATTCATTCCTGAATCTTCTTTTCAGAGTGCTTAGGGAGAGTATTCAATAAGAATGTTCTTACTTGGCTGCTCCCTCCACCATGCCAATCTTTAGCTCACCTGTGTGTGCAGGTATCGGTGCTCATACTGGGGGAGGGGCTCCCCATCCAGCAGCAGCTTCCCTGATGTGGGCTGGTACAGATTCTGCAGCAGGGCAGCCACTGTGCTCTTCCCAGACCCATTGGGCCCCACCAGGGCCGTCACCTCACCAGGTCGTAGGGTGAATGTCAGCCCCTGAAGGTCAGAGAATGACACAATAAGAGGCAAACTGAGACCATCAACCTTGAGACTGACACTGTCTTATTATACAGCAAGATATCCTTACCCCAGAAAAGGAGGGAAAGGTAGCAACTTCTACCCACCCATACACAGACTTCTGTTTTGATGCCTCCCCAAGGAGCAGATGGGAGAGGATACAAAAAATAACTACTATGCCACACAATATCTTAAGAAAATTGGGGGAAATTCACATTCCAAATCACACTGGAAAGGATTTATGCAAAGATAATAGTGTGGAAAGGCACAAGTTTAGTTTAGCAATTCCTTAGGATGTAAGAAAAAACCTTCCTCCTGAAAGTTTTCTCTCTTATTCTCACTAGAAATTAAAACTGGTTCTGGATTGGGGGGAGGCAATTTTATGAAATAGATGTTGCTCATCTTTGTCTTTGAAAGTTTAGGTAGAATTTTTCCAGAGTGTAAAACATGCTAAGAGCAGGGGGAAAAAAATAGCATAGCAACACTAAGGGTAAGTTTGTAGGACAGAATGAAGAGGCTGTACCTGTAGCACTGGAATATCTGGACGATTTGGGTAGGCAAAGGAGACATCTTGGAATTGAACATGGCCCTCCAAGTTTAAGGGAGTCAGTACGCCACTGGCTGGGCACCGAGGGGTCCGGTATAGGTATTCAAATATTTCCTCTGAGGAGCCCACAGCCTTCTGTACATTAAAGTAGGTGGAGAGCAGTACCTGCAGGAGAAGTATGAACGAAGGGTGTTGGGGAGACCTAATCTGCTGATCAGCCTTATGTGATGTGAGATGGGTAAAGAATGAAAGGAAAGTGGCGCCTATGGTAATGGGATGAGGGCAAAAAGAAAAGAAGTGAAATCGAAGGGACCTTACCTCAACAGCTGTGGTGAACTGGATCTGGTAGAGAACAAATGAGACAAGGTTCCCACTGCTTACAGCCCCACTGGTCACCAGCTTCCCACCAGTGTATAGGATTCCCACCTTCAGCAGCATCCCTGACATCTGTGGAGAAACCAGAAAAGGGACTGTGGTAATAAATAAATCAATCAATCTAGCATTAAAGAGATAGAACGTCCTTATCCCCTAAGTAACAGCAGCAGGACCAGTGGATAGAAAGAAAAACTATAGAGACTAGTGGAATCTTACTCAGTTACCCATGACAGAAGCTATCACCATAGCCATTATCACCTTTTTGTTTGTTTGTTTACTTATTTATTTTGTCTCCAGGGTTATCGCTGGGGGGGGGGGGCTCAGTGTCTGAACTACTAATCCACTGCTTCTGGAGGCTATTTTTTCCCTCTTGCTGCCTTTGTGGTTTATCATTGTTGTTATTATTGTTTTAGTTATTGTTGTTATTGATGTCATTGTTGTTGGGATAGGCCAGAGAGAAATGGAGATAGGAGGGGAAGACAGAGAGGGGGAGAGAAAGACAGAAACCTGCAGACTTGCTTCACCACCCATGAAGTGACCCCCCTGCAGGTGGGGAGCCCCAGGCTCAAACCACGATCCTTGCACTGGTCCTTGCGCTTGGCGCCATGTGCACTTAACCCGCTGCACCACCACCCAGGCCATTATTGCTTTTTTTGAGCAGTACTTTGCAAAGAAAATTTTCATTTTGCAGAGGAAAAGGGAGAAGATTTTGTAAAATACAAAGAGAAGACTTTGGGACTAGGAGACATGGCATCTCCCTAAAAGAGGACTTGGGTGGATTTTGTGTGCTAGGGTGAAAGGAAGTCATCTAGCATGTCTGAAAGTAGAAGTGAAGTTGCTAGAAAGAGGCTACTGAGCCAACCACTTTCCAGTGGAGGAGGAGTGTGGAAGAGACTCATGGGAAAGACTTCCTGGTAACAAGGGGGTAGGCATTCATCTTCAGATGCTCACAGTGGTGGTCCATTGATTGACAGCATAGGCCAGGGCCTCATTCCGGCTGAGTGTCTTCATTTGCTGAAGCTTCTGTCTAAACTTCTGGGCCTCACCCTCTTCATTGGCAAAGCTTCGAACTGTAGGCATAGCCGACAGAGCTTCAATGGCCACCTGGCTGGCCTCTGCCAGAGATTTTTGTACCTCTACTGCAAGAGACTGTGGAGACATGGGCAAGAGATGTCACACAGAGTTGGCAAACCATAAGGGACACTAGTTACATAGTTGAAGACTAAAAGTGAGAAGAAGCAGAGGGGCAGGAGAGAAGAATAGGGGACATTATTATATCCCTTGTATACAAAAGAGACACCAGGGAGAGGGAAATCACTAGGAATCATCACCAGAGGTCACATTCAAGACTAGCGAGCATAAAGGGCAGGTGTGAGGAGAAGTTAGGAGGGACAACACAGAGAATATGAAGATGAGCACTGAGCAGTCTAGGGACACAAACTACAAGGACAGGAAGGCCAGGAAAATTACATTGAAAGTAACTGTGTTTGCCAGGTTTTGGTAGATGGAGCCAACTTCCTAGACATACCTGATGAAATTTTCCCAGCTTCTTGGGTAGAACAAAGAGTGCAGGCAGTGCAACCAGGGTGACTATGGTAAGGGACAGTGATCCCCAGAGCATGAGCCCCAAGAAACACAGCCCCCGCACCAGGTACCACAGCAACAGACTCAGCTTCTCACTCAGAGACTCGCTCACGGTGGAGGTGTCTTCTGTTACCCTTGATGTTATGGCACCTGCCAGATGTTGGGGAGAAGAGAGTGGAATGAGTGAGAGGTCCTGAGTGATGGGAGGAATGAGCTGAGCGGTGGCATGGTGAGTGAGGGTATGCATGGCATACCAGAGTGAGGGTATTTCCTGGTGCTCTAAGGAAGCTGGGAAGACAAGGTGGGTGATATGGGAAGCTCTGGGTATCTCAAGAAGAATGAGTAGAGAAGAAAACTCTGCTCAAAGACCTTTATTTTACTATATGGAAAACTGATGCTCATTTACATTTCTACTTCTCGGGAAGATGTCTGTTCTATAAAGAAGTGGTGTATCCCATGTTGAAACTGTAAGAAGAGCTTACAGGAGGGTGCTGCTGGAAAGCAGCTAAGGAAGCTGCATGGCACATTGGATTGAGAGTCACGAGACTGGGGTTCTATTCTCAATTGCATCTTTAGTCACCAGTGACCATGCAATTTTCAGCAAACAAGGATCTAGGCATCCCTGTAAACTGAGGCAGCTGAATTCAGTGGTCTGGAAGATATATATGTTTGAAATCCTGGTTTCTAAGTACAAATATACGACGATTACATTTATGGGATAGAACTTTTGGATGAAAAAATACGGGTCTTTTTTCAAGGAAGAGAGTAAAATATTTTTCTTTTAATGCATATCAAGAATAACAAGTGGGGCTAGGCATGTTACCATGCACAAGAACCTGGGTTCAAGTCTCCACTCCCCATCTGCAGGGGGAAGCAGGGCTACAGGTGTCTCTCTCTCTCTATCTATCTCTCTCCCTTCCTTCCTTCCTCCTCTTCCTCTCTCAATTTCTCTGTCCTATCAAGTAAAAAAAAAAAAAGAAAAGAAAAGAAAGGAAAAAAATGGTTGCTGAGAGCTGAGGATTTATAGTGCAGGCACCAGGCACCAGTGATAACCTTGGTGATAATTAAAAGCAAAAAAAAAAAGAATAACAATTAACAATGTATATGAGAAAAAGACTAAGATTCAAAGCAAATGAGGATTGTGAAGATAGACAATATATAAATATGTAATAAAAGAATTTCAATAGAAACCTGCTTGGTTTTGTTGGAAAAACTCTGTTTCCTGGCGCAGGACAGCTCGAAACACCTCTCCCTGCAAATGGCTGTGCACACGGCCCATGGTGCTGTTATAGATTCCATCACCCACGAATTCCAGCACTGCGCTAGAGAGAAAAAGAAGGAAGGGCAGGGTGTGTTCACTTAGGATGGCAGCCCCTAATTCCAACTCCTTTTTTTTTCACTCCTTTCTTTCTTCCTTTCTTTTTTTTATCTTCCCTTTTGTTGCTTTTGTTGTTTTATTGTTATTGTAGTTATTGTTGTTATTGCTGATGTCATCATTGTTGGATAGGACAGAGAGAAATGGAGAGAGGAGGGGAAGACAGAGAGGGGGAGAGAAAGATAGACACCTGCAGACCTTCACCGCCTGTGAAGCGAGCCCCTGCCGGAGGGGGAGCCGGAGACTCAAATAAGGGCCCTTACTCTGGTCCTTGCGTTACCGCCCAACCCCCTCTTCCTTTCTTTTTAAGATAGAGACAGAGAGGCAGAGTATGAGTGGAAGAGACCAGAACACTGAAGCTTCCTTCAGTGTGGTGGGGGCCGGGATCAAACCTGGGTGGTGCACACACCAAAGCATCACACTATCCAAGTAGCCGATTCTACCGGCTCCTAACTCAAGTTTTTCAGGGGCCCCCATTCCCAGCCTTCCGTCTTCAGCCCCCAGACCTGGCTATGGTGAGAACAGACATGAGGGTTATGTTCCAGGTGAAGGCAGTGCCTGGTGCATCTTCTAGAATCCAGTCAGTAAGGCGACCAGTGAAGAACGGAATGGCCGTCTCCCCTGGAGGAGGAAGAAAGGTCAGTCACAAGAAGCAAGTCTAAGCAGGCCAGATCCAGCCAGACTACCCCCAGCCCACCCTCTTCCACGTTCACTGCTGTCCTGGAGAGCAGTATGATCACAGCAAGGCATCTGAACAGACCACTCAGAAACTCACAATGTCGTGATTCCACTAGACTCTCAGAGGTTTAATTAGAAAGGTTAGAGCCCCGCAGAATAAAGGGCTTGGGTATTAAAGATGAGGATTTGTGGCTCTAGAGAAAAGAGCCCGCCTGGGGCGAGGCAGCGAGAGAAGCAATGGCCGGGGCAGCCCTGGCGACCAGGACCACTGGCTCCCACCCAGTGCAGGGCCCTCCCCGCGACTCTGGAGGGCTGGGTCGCCTTCCTTCCCTGTTTCCCCGGGCCCACACCAGCTCATCTCACTGAGCATTACTCTGTCGCCCTGCCCTGTCCCCTAGCATCCGTCTCCCCCTCCCCCCCCCCCCCCCCGCCACCCTTACCGAGACAGGAGAGAACCAACAGGAACAGGACGAGGGGGAAACGGCGGATCTCCGAGCCCAGGCAGCCCAGAAGCCGGCGGATGGCGACGCCAGAGCTCCTGGGCACCCCAAGGCTCCCGAGCTTATGCCACAGGGCGGCCGCGGGCAGGGCAACCGCGTAGCTGAGGGCGAAGGCGTCGGGGCGGCTCCCCCAGTGCAGGAGCCTGCTGCCCGCGGAGTCCTGCGCGGCGCCCCACGAGCCCAGCGCCCGGAGCAGAGCGAGTGCCGGCTGCGCCAAGCCCAGCGCGGCCGCCAGCGGCTGCAGAGCGGCCAGCCAGCCCCGGGCCGCCCCGTCGGGGCGCTGCGAGCCGCCGGCCTCCCAGAGCACGGCGCGGGCGCCCAGCCACAGCGCAGCCCAGCGGCCCAGGCCGGCCGCCCAGACGCGGAGCAGCGGCCGCGCGCCCGGCACCAGCAGCGCAGACACGCGGGGCAGCGCGGGCCGGAGCAGCAGCCAGTCGGCGAGCAGCAGCAGCAGCAGCAGCAGCGGCGGCGGCGCCCCGCTCCAAGCCGGCCGAGCGCGGGACGGGGACAGGCGGGCGCCCCCGGCGGGAGCCGGGCACCCCGAGCCGGCCATGTCTGCGGACGCAGGCGGGGTCAGCCCGGGCTGGGACTGTCCGCGGTCCGCAGCCTCCCGGCGCTGTCCTGTCTGCGTCCCGCGGGGCGGGCGGGGGCGGGACTCGGGAAAGCCCCGGGAACCGGCTCAGCCAGGCGGCGTTGGCTGGAAGTGAGCCGTTTATGAGAAAGGGAAAACGAAAGCGCGGCTGTCTCCTAGGCCCGCCCACGCTGGAGCTCGGCCAGCCCAAGCTGCATTGGGAGCGGATCCCGAAATCACACCCGAGCTTCTAGCACGCAGACGAGGCGCTCCGCTTCTCCGCCTCGCCGCGCCCTGTCTCGCTGCCTCCGCCAGCGGCTTACCAACCCCAACCCCGGGCGGCCGCTGACGTCACCTGTCTCCGGGCAGATGTGAGCTGGACAAGTTAGAGCGGAGAGGAAGCCTGGCCGGCGGGTCGCTAGCGCCCCCTGGCGGGCACAGGGAAGGGGCGGGGCCGAAGCTCGCTCCGCGCGCTGTCCGGAGTCGGCAGGTTGTGTCCCAGCAGCGAGAAGCGTACTGCAGGGATGCTGCCTAGCAGAGCACCAGCCGTGGCAATGTCCCGGGTCGGAGAAGTCCACACCGGGGTAATGAGTCTGGGCTCGAGGGTTTTCAGAGGGATGGAAGAGGTGGGGCGATAGGGATACTCAAAGTGCCAGGAAGTGAGTGCGGAGATTTAATTAACAGGTGTGAGAGGTTAACTTGTAGCTGCTAGTGCATGCACCCCGCTATGAAGAGAGAGTGTCTCTAGGCTGAACAGGGTCAGCTAGGGGTTCTCGAAGGGACAAGACATGCGAAGTTCGGGGGAGAAGGGGTGCGTTGGCTCTTAGCTGGAAGCGTCATGGGGAAGCGGTTCTAAAGCGCTTTCGCTTTCACTCTGAACTGCAGAAAGGGGCTAGTGAAGTCAAGATAAGGGGTTGGGGAAGGTGGAAAAACATGAGAGTATAGTGCCTTGACTGAAACAGGACACCACTGGAGAGGGGAATTGGGAGCTGACTGCGAAAACAACTCATCACTGCCCACTGGGTTGATCATAGCCCCAGCAGTGATGTGGAGGATTCCAAGTGAACTGGTAGCACCCTTCCTCAAATTTGGCCCCAAAGGCACCTGCCTGGGCCTGGACCTGGGGCTGCCATGCCCACTCCCTCGTGCCTGCTGGGGAACTTTGCCCAGACTGGGCGCCTGAGGTGGATGGCTAACCAGTTTCTGCTCCCAAGCTACTGCTACCACTCCTGCCCAGGGGACAGCTTTGCCATAGAGGAATAACCGCTAAAATGGGGTTTCCCCTGTTCACTGCCTTCTAAGAATGAAAAATCCATATGTCAGAAAGTACATTCCTGCCATTGATGGGAGTGGGAGAATCTTACTGCGTGGTAAGAAAGATGGGAGTAAAAAAGTAAAAAGCATGTATAACAGGTGGCGTGAAGTGCAAGATCCAGCGCAAGGATCCTGGTTCGAGCCCCCCCCACCCGCTCCCCACCTGCAGGGGAGTCACTTCACAAGCAGTGAAGCAGGTCTGAGGGTGTCTACTTTTCTCTCTCCTCTTCTCTGTCTTCCCCTTCTGTCTCCATTTCTCCCTGTCCTATCCAACAATGACATCAATAACAACAACAATAAAACAACAAGGGCAACAAAAGGATATATATATATATATATATATTTTAAGTATGTTTAAGTTAGAAGATCTGGGCCAGTGAGATAACTTACCTGGGATCACATCTACACCACGAAGCGTGGGACCTAGGTTTGTTTTTTTTAATTTTCCCCTTTGTTGCCCTTGTTGTTTTCCACTATTGTTGTAGTTATTATTGTTGTTGTTATTGATGTCATTGTTGTTGGATAGGGCAGAGAGAAATGGAGAGAGGAGGGGAAGACAGAGAGGGGGAGAGAAAGATAGACACCTACAGACCTGCTTCACCGCCTGTGAAGTGGCTCCCCTGCAGGTGGGGAGCCGGGGGCTCGAACCAGGGTCCCTACACCCGTCCTTGCACTTTGTGCCACGTGTGCTTAACCTGGATACCTAGGTTTTAATCTAGACTCCCAGGAACTGGGGGAGGTTCAGTGCTGTGATGTCTGTCTTGGTCTCTGTCTCTTCCTCCGTGTGTGTGTGTGTGTGTGTGTGTGTGTGTGTGTGTGTGTGTGTGTGTTTCTGTCTTTCTCTGAAAAAAATAGACACAGAGAGGCAAAGCTCTAGCAATGGGGGAAAAAAATTCTGTCACTGTCAAATGAGTAGTGGAAAGTAAGAAGCAGAAATTAAAAGAAGGAACAGCAGTTAGATATGAGTGTAATATTTGCTCTTAATTCTTCTAAATTTCTTTACTTCCTTTAATTTCATTACTTGATCTGGGAAAAATCAGTTCAAACTCTCCAATTAAAACCTTTCTTGGTATAAATCTCTTCCCCATCTATTGAGATTCAGCTCTTGAACAGAAAACTTTAAATGAAACTGTTGCTCTAAACTGACACATGCTTTTCTTCCCCTCTCCCTTGACTTGGGACCCTAGTAAGCATTTACCTACTTAATGTCTTCCATTCACTAAACTGCAAGAGCTGACTTTTGATTAAATAGGGGTGGAGGATTCTGGGCCCCAGAAAGATCTGAGTTTATTTCCCAAGTTCACTGCTACCTATTGTGTGCTTACTCTGACATATCTGCACAGAAGGTGGAGGTAATTCACCTGTGGGGTTGCCTCATCAGTGCTTGGAAGCACCCCCTCTGAGTCTTTCTCTCAAAGGCAGCTCCACCTGCTAAAATGCTCTTCTCCACCTGTATCTTTACAGTGGGAAATATTCCACATGGGAAGATTGTGGCTTAGGGATGCAGTTCTTCCTGTGCTCTATCATGGTCACATTGTGGCATTCCTTTACATCCAGGAGAGAGAATAGATCAAAATGAGAAGATAAGGAGGGGGGTCCTTTACTGGGATTCAGCTCTGATCTGAGTTACTATATGATCTTGAGCCAGTTCCCTGCCCCCTCTGGGTTTTCCCATCTTCAACATGAAGGAGCCAAGACACTTGTTGACCTGATGGCTCATTTTCTGTGTCATTGCAGACAACTATCATGGCAGTAGAGTTTGATGGGGGCGTCGTGGTAGGTTCTGATTCCCGGGTGTCTGCAGGGTAAGTACTAGTGAGGGGGAATGTTTTGGGAAGGAAGCTAATGGCCCCAAGTGTACATTCATAGTAAAAGTGATGTTTTGGAGAAACAGAGTCAACCTTTTCAGACAAATCTCCCTAATAATACATTGGGTGCATGCTGGGTCCCTGAACCCATGGAAGAGAATTTAGAGTCTGAATGCTTATGTGGCCTATCCTTGAATGGAACAGAATTGAAGGGTCTGGATCAGCAAAATAGCTCACTTACATAGTGTGCTATTTTGCCTCATTATTGACCTAGGTTCAAGCCCAGACCCCAGCACAGTGGAGGAAGTTTTGGTTTTTTGACACCCCCCCCCCTTTCTGCCTCTCTGCTTGATCTTTAAAATCCCAGGTCCTGAATCTCCAGAACATTCACATTCCACCTGTGGTTAAAAATAAGCAAGATGGTTTTCAACCAACCAGATTCTGGTTTCTCATCTATCACATACTGAACTCACTTTGTTTCTTTCTCCTTCTTGCTAGTTTTCTCACATGCAGATTCAGTATATGGGGTCAGATCTATATTACTTTATGATCCATGATATTTCCTTCATAACTTTCTCAAAATGGTCAGTAGCAAAGAAAGATTGATAAGAAGACCATTATTCTTAAGTTGACACTTTTTGTTTTAAGATCTAAATCTGAAAGTAAGGCTGATGTTGATTGTTACTTGGATTAGAAATGGTTCTATTTGCTTTCTGATTCAAGCATTAAATGTATACACGTCTATGACTTTTCTCTTGCCAAGTATATTTAAGAAGTACTGAATAGCCATAGGAGTTTCTGCAGCTCTACGGTAAATGACTATTGACTCCTTCCTGACAGAGAAGCAGTAGTGAACCGAGTGTTTGACAAGCTGGCCCCCCTGCACCAACGCATCTACTGTGCTCTCTCTGGTTCCGCTGCTGATGCCCAGGCCGTGGCTGACATGGCTGCCTACCAGCTGGAACTCCATGGGTATGAAGATCAGTGGTCCTCAGTCCACACCTGCTAGACCTTTCCCAACCAGGAACATGGCAGTGGAAAGTGAATTTTTTTTTTTTAACTTTGGTGCTGTGGGTCAAACTCAAAGCTTCACATGTGGAGAATGTACTCTACCATAGAGCTCCATCTTCAGCACCAAATTAAAAATTCTTATTTCAGCTCCCACTTTTTGAACACAGCTTTGAACTGGCACTTGAAACTCTCAAAGCTGATTTCTGCATCTGCAAAGTGGAGATTGTAGTACATATGCTATCTCACAAGGTGGTTATTTTGAGAATCAAATGACATATGTGAAGGCAATTTGAAAACTGTAAGCCACTATTCTAGTATATATAAACAACAAGAGGAAAAGGTGATAAAGTGCCCCTATAACTGCCAAAGCAGCAGGCAGTACCTAGGAGAAACCAAGGTCGTTGAGGTGGATGTAAAGCTTATCTGCTTTTCCCCACAAGGCCAGGGCCCTTGTAGGCAAGAGTGAGTTATGTCATGAGGGTGAGGAGGGGTGAATAGGGTAGGACAGAATGGGGAGAAACAATTAAAATCTTACCAATTGGTGGTGTGAGACTCAGGTCCCCCTGTATGTGTGGGAGCAGAGCTGGAGTTTGAACCATCATACTCAGAGGTTTCAGGGGGTACTTGGCAGTGATGGTGGTAGCTGCACAGAACAATGGGACTTCGGGACATTGTACTGATCATTAGTCCTGATATTTTCTTCAGGATAGAACTGGAAGAACCCCCACTTGTTCTGGCTGCTGCAAACGTGGTAAGGAATATCACCTATAAATATCGGGAGGACCTGTCTGCGCATCTCATGGTAGCTGGCTGGGACCAACGTCAAGGGGGACAGGTGCGTCTCTTCCAGTGTGCTCCCACCCTTGGGGTCCCCTACACTCCTGTAGAGGGAGATGGATATCATATATAACTGCCTCTAAAAACATAGTACAGTTTCTCCCAGAGTGGGTGTGGGACACTGCACACTGTAGAGTCTCAGTGGCAAGGAGAGGACTAATATGTCTGTGGCCTGATGTGGAGATGCCTCCCTCCCCAGGTGTATGGAACCCTGGCAGGAATGCTGACTCGACAGCCCTTTGCCATTGGCGGCTCTGGCAGCACCTACATCTATGGTTATGTGGACGCAGCATATAAACCAGGCATGTCCCCTGAGGAGTGCAGGCGCTTCACAACAGATGGTAACTAACCAAGTGGAGTGGGACCTGGGGGAGGAAGTAGATTGTGAGAAACAGGAAAAGGAATGTGTTCGATTAAATGCCCAGAGTGGGACACTTTGTGAGTGAAAGGGGAGAGAACAAATACTAGATGGTACTTCAAGACAAAGCACATAAACCAGGACTGGTCCAAGTATGCCAAATTAAGATGTATGGTTGCCTTGAGAACAGTCTGTGGAGGGCTGAGGAGATAGCATAATGGTTTTGCAGAAAGACCTTCATGCCTGTGGCACCAAAGGTCCCAGGTTCAATCCCAGTGCTCTAAGGGGAAAGAAAACCAATTGTGGGGGAGGGGAAAACTGGTTTGATAGAACTGACTTGCACTGGCTCAATTGTTAAATATTCAGGAATTTGTAAGCATATTGTTAAATTGGTTATAATTTTAAATAGGTGATAGTGAGAATTTTGATACCATAGATGGCAGGAGATGCTACATATGAAGGCTTTTTTTTAAGCTCATTTATTGGTACACTACTAAGTATTCCTTTCTAGGAGATGGGTTTTGAGGTCTGAAGGTTGCAGTAGGCATATGGATAAGAGGGAAAGGAAAAGATTTTGAAACTAAACCATTCTCATTCTCTTTCTCTTTGTCTCTCTTGAAACTCTCTGCAGCTATCACTCTGGCCATGGGTCGCGATGGCTCCAGTGGAGGTGTCATTTACCTGGTCACTGTTACAGCAGCTGGCGTGGACCATCGAGTAATCTTGGGCAATGAGCTGCCAAAATTCTATGATGAATGAGCCTTTCTATTTTGTAATAAACAACTGTGAACATAACCTGATATAACATTGCCAGTAGGAAGCGTGAACAGTCTATGGGAACCAACTGCTCTGGGAGATAAAAGTTGGGGTAGTGGGCTCCCTCCTTTTTTTATTCTTTTATCCTGAGATTTGACATATGTGTCCCAGAGAAGTGAGCAAAAAACAAGAAAGAGCCCTAGTGACATGTGCAGAATTTGAAATAGTATTAACAAGAAAAATTCTCATTCTGATAACCAAGGGAATAGGGTACAGATAAAGAGTTGAGATTGATTGCTTTATGGCTAAGATTTGATATAAGCAGAGAGGGCAACTGCATACCTCAGAACGGGCTAAGAGCACCGGCAAACCCACATGTGAAATAATTCCTTTCAGGGGGAGTCGGGCTGTAGCGCAGCGGGTTAAGCGCAGGTGGCGCAAAGCACAAGGACCGGCATAAGGATCCCGGTTCGAACCCCGGCTCCCCACCTGCAGGGGAGTCGCTTCACAGGCGGTGAAGCAGGTCTGCAGGTGTCTATCTTTCTCTCCTCCTCTCTGTCTTCCCCTCCTCTCTCCATTTCTGTCTGTCCTATCCAACAATGACAACAACAATAATAACTACAACAATAAAACAACAAGGGCAACAAAAGGGAATAAATAAATAAAATAAATATTTTTTAAAAAGTATTCCTTTCAGGAAGCTTCAGGGATGGTGAAGTCGTGCCATGTTTTTTCCTCTCTCTGTCTCTCTCCCTGTGTCACTCACATTCTACCTGGAAAAGAAAGGGGGGAGTCTATCAGGAATGGTGGAATTACATAGGCCAAGAAGCCCCCAGTGAAGCCCTGGCTGAGAAAAATTAAAAAACAAAGAGAACAAAACAAAAATCCTATTTGGAAGCTAGACTACTTGATCTAATAAAATTCTTTTTTTTTTTGGTATTTGTGCTTTCTGAGAAATACCTTTAATTTTACCATTCAAAACTTTCTAGAATATTTAATTTTTATACTTTAGTTTCCATGAACTAGTTTTTTTTTTTTACCTTTATTTATTTATTGGATAGAGATAGCCAGAAATCAAGAGGGAAGGGGGTGATAGAGAGGGAGAGAGAGAGACACCTGCAACACTGCTTCACCACTTGCAAAGCTTTTACCCTGCAGGTGGGAACCAGGGGCTCGAACCCAGGTTCTTGCACATTGTAACATGTACACTCAACCAGGTGTGTCACCACCCAGCCCCTCCATGAACTAGGTTTTACTCTCAAATTTCCCTTCATTTTTATAGGATTCATGTTTTATTTCATTAAACAATAATCATTAGGCATAAAAAGTTATTTCATAATGGATTCACTTACATTAGAGATCAATACATGATAAACACTTAAGTATTGGGGTACACTTTTGACTGTCAAAGAATAACAGTTAAAAAAAAAAAACCTGGGAGTCGGGCTGTAGTGCAGCGGGCTAAGCACAGGTGGCGCAAAGCACAAGGACCGGCTTAAGGATCCCGGTTCGAACCCGGGCTCCCCACCTGCAGGGGAGTTGCTTCACAGGCAGTGAAGCAGGTCTGCAGGTGTCTGTCTTTCTCTCCTCCTCTCTGTCTTCCCCTCCTCTCTCCATTTCTGTCTGTCCTATCCAACAACGACAACAACAATAATAACTACAACAATAAAACAACAAGGGCAACAAAAGGGAATAAATAAATAAAATAAATATTTAAAAAACCTCCATTTATTAAGCCAAACATTCAATAAATGCTCAAACTTTATTAGATCCTAGATAAACAAGCAAAACTTTACATAGGTACAACTACTACTTTGTTTAAAGGCAGATAGAAATGTACAGAGTTAAATTACTTGACCAATATCACAAATTCCAAAATTCACGTCTAGGACTTAGTTGTACATATGTCTCTCCTCTCCCACTCCTTTCCATTTCCACAAGCTTTCCTTCATATATCATCTCTTGAAAGCAGCAGTGATTATCCCCATACATTAGTTGGCACTTAGACACTTGTTACCAGTGCCTCATAAGTGCAGTAAATAAGTGGACTTATGGTCATCTGTACCAGGCATTCCCTGAGTGACCTGATGACTTTTTCTCCTTCTGTGACATTTGGATTTTTCTTACTTCCTCTTCCATCAAATGACTGTGTTAAGTGACTTCTTAGGTAGTTTACAGCTCTGACATCCAATGCCAGTTTGCTAACAAGTGAGCAGTTACAAGTGCCATTTAATAGATGTACTAGTGGGCCACCCAGGAAGCTTCTGTCTTCTCTTTCTGGATCTCAGACTAAGCATACCAATTCTAAATACTCCATAATAGCTTTCTACTCTTGGGAGTGTATGTTTGGTTTGGAGGAAAATATCTAAAAGTACTAGAGCCTTGGGGTTTTTTTAAACTGTGCTATTTAATTTATGTTGAATTTTAAAAGCCTGTGAGGGTATGGATCAACCTGCCAATATTCATGTCCAGCAAAGAAGCAATTATGGAAGTCAGAACTCCCACCTTCTGCACCCCGTAGAAAATTTTGGTCCATACTCCCAGGAGGCTAAAGAATAGGGAAGCTTCCCTTTAATTTACTATGGTCTGCTGTAGCAGATCCAGGGTCTGTAAAGGGTAGAGGCAAGGAGAGGCTGAAAAGGGATTAGATACTCCATGTCCTATAATGGAAAAAGACAAATTAGTGGAGGGTACAGTGTGCTGATACCTATCGCGCAGAGATATAAAATAAAACTATTCACCAGTGATAGCAGTCTTGTAAATCAGTGTTACTCCATTAAGGTGATCTAAAAACTAAAAATAATAATAGGGAAGTTTCCAATGGAAGGGATGGGACATGGAACTCTGGTGGTGGGAACTTTATGGGATTATACACTTGTTATAAATAATTATTAAATCACCAATAAAAAATTTTAAAAAGAGTCTGAGCTAGAAAAATAGCATAATAGTTATGTTAAAAAGGTTTTCATTGCTGAGACTTCAAAGTCCCAGGTTCAACCCCCAGCATTACCATAAGCCAGACTGAACAGTGTTCTGGAAAAAATAAATAAAAATATATTTTTTAAAGATTTTATTTATTTATTCATGAGAAATGATAGGAGAGAGAAAGAACCAGACATCACTCTGGTACATGTGCTGCTGGGGACTGAACCCAGGACCTCATGCTTGAGAGTCTAATGCCCTACCCACTGAGCCACCTACTGGACCACAATAAAAGTATTTTTTAATCCTGGAGGTTGGGTGGTAGTGCAGCAGTTTAAGCACATGTGGCGCAAAGCGCAAGGACCAGCATAAGGATCCTGGTTGGAGCCCCAGCTCCCCACCTGCAGGGGAGTCGCTTCACATACAGTGAAGCAGGTATGTAGGTGTCTCTCTTTCTCTCCCCCTCTCTGTCTTCCCCTCCTCTCTCCATTTCTCTCTGTACTATCCAACAACAACAACATCAATAACAACAATAATAAAATAAGGACAACAAAAGGGGAAATAAATCAATTTTAAAATTAACCTTTAAAATATTTTTTTAATCATGTCACTCCTACTGATCACAATAAGATATATTAGTGAACCAGAGGACTCAGAAAAGAAACAAAATTAGGCTAACTGTGAAAGAGAATCAGAACTTGAAGAGACAATCCTCCCAGGGTTGGTTTCCAGGGGTTTTGTTTGTTTATTTGTTTTTGTTTTTTCCCCTAGTTTCCTCTCAGGACTTGATACTGACACTAGGCCTCAAGTACAACATGCACTGCAGTTTCTCCAAGAAAAACATCTTTGTTCTGGTCAGAGGGACCTAGAACGGGGATCCTGTGGATATGAGAGTGTAGGGGAATCTCCTAAATGAGAGAACTGAGAAAGGGAATTCCCTAATCTAACTAACTGTGAGTCTTCATGAATGCCAGACAACCCTGAGCTGCATACATGGGTGACATGGCGAAAACAACAGAACAAAGTCTTTGAAAATTGAACTAGTATTTAAAATTCTTCAGGGGCCAGGCAGTAGTGCACTTGGCAGAGCAGACACATTACAGTGCATAAAGACCATGGTTCTAACCCCTGATCCCCACCTGCTGGGGCGTTGGGGGAGAGAGGTTCATGAGCAGTGCTACAAATGTGTATGTGTGTGTGTGTATGTGTGTGTGTGTGTGTGTGTGTCCCCTCTCTGTCTCCCCCTTTCTATATATTTCTACCTCTATCCTATAGATAAATAAAATGTTAAAAAAGAAATATGTCAATATATTAAAATAATAACTAGTAAGGTCATTCAAATGAGGCTATCTCTTTATCAGTCAAAGAATTGTGTCCTTATGTTCTTGTTCCAAAAAGGGTTTGTAGCAGTGTGCAGGAACAGACAGTTCATAAAAAAGGAGATACTGTCTATGGCCATACCACCTGGAACATTCCTAATCTCATCTGATAAGAAGATATTGAGGCAAAGGCAAAATAAAGAAAATTTAATTTGTTTTTAATTTATTTTTCTTATCACACAGGCTTCACCACTCCAGGCTTTTTTTTCTATTTTTTTATCTTTTTTTTGTAAATCTTTATTTATTTATTGGAGAGACATAGCCAGAAATTGAGAAGGAAGGGGGCTATAGAGAAGGAGAAAGAGAGAGAGAGAGAGAGAGACCTGCAGCCCTACTTCACCACTTGTGAAGCTTTCCCCTTGCAGGTGGGGACCAGGGACTTGAACCTGACTCCTTGTGCACTGTAACATGTGTGCTCAACCAGGTGTGCCACCACCTAGCCCCTCTTTCTATTTTTTAATTGGATAGGACAGAGATAAATTGAGAAGAGAGGAGAGATGGGGAGGGGGAGAGAGAGAGAGAGAAACACCTGCAGACCTACGTCACCTCTCATGAAGCATCTCCCTGCAGGTGGGGAGCAGGGGCTCAAACCCAGACCCTTGTGCAAGGTAACATATGTGCTCCAGGCTGACTTTTTTGGATAGAAACAGAAAGATACCATAGCACTGAAGATCCCCCTAGGGTACCATAATACAACCATTTGATATTACCAGGGGCTCAACAAACATTCCCTCCCAGGTGAGCTATTTCACTTCATAGTTAAGAAAATGTATGACAACAAAGGGTGAAACTAAACACAGCATAATTATCTCTTTTTTTTATGGCATATTGGAGTTATCTCATACTGGGTAACAAGTGCAAATTTCTTTTTCTTTTTTTTTAATTTATTTTTTATTTTATTTTTTTTAAATAATTTATTTCTTTATTGGGGAATTAATGTTTTACATTCAACAGTAAATACAATAGTTTGTACATGCATAACATTCCCCAGATTCCCATTTAACAATACAACCCCCACTATGTCATTTATCATCCTTCATGGACCTGTATTCTCCCCACCCACCCACCCCAGAGTCTTTTACTTTGGTGTAATACTCCAATTCCATTTCAGGTTCGACTTGTGTTTTCTTTTCTAATCTTGTTTTTCAACTTCGGCCTGAGAGTGAGATCATCCCATATTCATCCTTCTGTTTCTGACTTATTTCACTCAACATGATTTTTTTCAAGGTCCATCCAAGATCGGCTGAAAACGGTGAAGTCACCATTTTTTACAGCTGAGTAGTATTCCATTGTGTATATAGACCACAACTTGCTCAGCCACTCATCTGTTGGACACCTGGGTTGCTTCCAGGTTTTGACTATTACAAATTGTGCTGCCAAGAACATATGTGTACACAGATCTTTTTTGGATGGATGTGTTGGGTTCCTTAGGATATATCCCCAGGAGGGGAATTGCAGGGTCATAGGGTAGGTACAAGTGCAAATTTTTTTTAAATAAATTATTTCTTTATTGGGGAATTAATGTTTTACATTCAAGTGCAAATTTTTTTTAACATTTAAGAGTTTTGCAAGGCAGATGTTAATCCTTTATAACTTAATACGCAGCACGGTAAAAATTAACAGAAAAAAATACATTACTACAAGGTGGTGCTGTTTTGTTTTGTTTTGTTTTGTTTTGTTTTGTTTTGTTTCAAAGGATACATATTTATCAACTTGCTACCAGAAAGTGAAAGACCATTCTGAGCTACAGGGTAAGGAAAGCAAAGAAGGAAAAATGACTAGATTCAAAAGATTTTCTTAAAGTTACCCCATATGTTTTTTAAGTTGCATTTTTAAGAACATTTTACTGCAATAAAATAAGCACTATGCCATAAAGAAAATGCCAATAAAGGTCTAGATTTTCTGACTCTTTGAAATTATTTACATTTTGTAACCAGGTTAGAACTTGATAACATCCTAAAATCCTCATATTTTGCAGACTAACAAGCATTGGTAAATAGCATGGATTTAAAAGTCAGTCATAAGAAAGTTAACATATCTAGAACCAATTAGTAAGACTTAGTTGGGATGGATTTGGGTTGTATGATATGAAATGGGCACATGTGAGCTGACATGGAAAGATCTGAGAGCTCGGAATCACCAAACCCCCCCCCTGAATATCCCTGTCGGAAGAAGCAGACACACTGCAATAGTTATCACATCCACAATGTTAGTTACCTGTTGCTGTGGAGCAAGGGGCATCAGAACAGCAGCTTAAAATCACAAGCATTGGCTGTTGGGCATTATGAAGACAAAATGAGTTATGTGAATATGGGCTGTGTGTGATAATACTGTATTGATTTTAGGTGCTATTGTGGCTATATAGAAGAAATTTCCATGTTCTTAAAACATACTTGCCAAACTGTTTCAGGGTGAAATGTCATGATATCCACAAATAACTCTCAAATGATTTAACCGAATAATTCCTCAGCAGTAAATAAAATATGCCCTGCATTCATACAGTGGAATAGTCTGTAAGGAAAGCATACTAATGAACCAACATAGACAAGTCACTTAGGAACAATATTGAGTGAAGAAAACAGACACAAATATGTATTTTAGTTTCAAACCACCTGAAAATTTAGTAACTTGAAACAAAACAATAATCTTATTATCTTCTAAGAGACTTTTGGTTAACTGGGCTTTAAGAACCACTGGTATTGCCTGTGCTCAAGGCACTTATTGCCAGCAATCATTCTACACAGATGCTAACACTCCCTGTAGGGACACTCAACCAGTTTTCTGGAGGGTCATCAGATTTGAGTATCTTCAGGTGACTGTAAAACTGTTCCTTCCTTATAAGTTCTGCTTCCCCATAGGCATATTCAGAATACTCACTTCCCCTAGACCTTTTTTTAAAAAATATTTTTATTTATATATTATTTACTGGATAGAGTTTTTAAAAAATCAACAGGGGAGGAGGAAATAGAAAGGAAGAGAAAGAAGAGAAAGCATCATGCCTTCACTCCTCATGAAGCTTTTCCCCTGCAGATGGGGACTGGAGGACTTGAACCTACATCCTTGTACATTGTGACATCTGTGCTCAACCAGGTGCACCACTGCCCACTCCCTCCTGGCTCTCCATCCCTTTTTGAAGATGGGACACAAATTTAGGACCTAAAAATCCCACCAATCAAATCCATCGACTGAAATTTAATTTTGAAAACTGAGCAACAGGGGGAAAGTACATTAATTTTGTTGGCAAAGGTGACAGAATAAGCAACTACCTTTGGGGGAAGCAGTGGGACAAAAAG